>NW_026125397.1:21360833-22811666 GCF_943737965.1 Phodopus roborovskii | reverse complement strand
TAGAAGCTGTGCTGTTAGTCCTGTTAACTTTTGTTTTTCTCTTATCATAACATAGTTTCTTAAGTTATTTGCACATTAAAATTTTTTGAAAAGTAAATGTTTTATTGGGACATTTTGCTTTTATAAAGAAAAATTAAACTACTCATCTATATTTTTCTCTGAAAATAAACAGAAACATTAATTGATGTTGGTATCTGGGAAGAAAATAACAGAAAGAATGGTTTTGCTTCTAATACTTTAAAATAAGGCAATATTCTCTGTTGGAGTCTTCTAAGGAATGACCAATTTCATATGCAATCAACTTAAATGCATTGGTTATCTTTAAAAGAAAGAACTATTGGGTAAATCACATGTGTTCACAGTCTTACACAACACATTATTCTGTCCTCAGGGGGATAAGGGACATTTGAAGCAGGACTTGCCCTTGAGACTTTTTTCAGTTTAAAGAATGGCACAGTGAAAGACCACACAGCAGAAGGTAATGGGAGACGCCCTCCCGCCTTCCTCCCTGAGCTTGCTGTTCTCCTTCACCCTCTATGGACATTTGCTGCAGTGATTATTCGGTATGGTAGAAGACATAGCCTACTTCGTGTATTACTTTCTACCATAAGTGCTGCTTCCTTTCATGTCATACCATAGGGTTTTTCTGTGTAGCCTCATCCTGTCCTGGATTTCTCTGTAAACCAGGCTAGCTTCAAACTCAGAAACAGCCTGCTTCTGCTTCCCGGGCACTAGGATTAAAGGCATGTGCCACCAACCTGCAATGTCCTAGGGTTTTAACATATTTTGTCTGTAGAAGATATGGAGTACGCTATAGAAAAGTTATAAATTGACTGCAGGTATCTAGAAGGTAAACTTTAAACTCTTAAATTCAATAAAATTATTTGGAAGCCTAATGGCTTTGTTTTAAGCTACATTTTAAAGGTATTTTAGAGAAATAGATACACTGAAAGGAGATGGGCTTCTCCCCCCCCACCCCCCCACACCCCCACACCCCACCCCGCCATCTAACAGGGGTTCTCTGTTGAAACCCTGCCTGTCCTGGAACTCGCTCTGTAGACCAGGCTGGCCTTGAACTCACAGAGATCCACCTACTTCTGCCTCCTGAGTGCTGGGGTTAAAGGTGTGTGTCACTATTGCCTGGCAGAGATGATTTCTTTTAAAAATTAATTTAAATGTTTATATTAATTGTGGTGGGCTTTCAAATATTTTAAAATACAGTAGAAATATATAAAGGTAATCACTATTGGGATTTTATTTGAAAATTAATGGGAATATATATTTGCTTGAATGCTTTTTCTCTATGTGCCTTGTTTTTGTCTTTATGTATGCCTGTGTGTGGGTATCAGAAATCACAGACAGTTGTGAGCTGCCATGTGGATCACTGGGAACTGAACCTGGGTCCTCTGGAAGAGCAGTCTGTGCTCTTAACCACTGAGCCATATCTCCAGCTCCACTTGCATGCTTTTTAAAAAATGTACTTGTAGTTTAATCAGAAAGTACAGTTAAGATTACAACAAAATAAAATATTAACATCTTTACAGACACAAAGATGTTTTATTTGTACTTATTTAGTGAGAAAATCTACCTGGCTTCAGTTCAATTCTATGTCGTTTTGTTTTATTTGAAGCATGCTCTGACTCTCGCTAAGTCTGACTTGAACTTGCTTTCATCCTTCTGTCTCAGCGTCCCAGACAGGATTGCTTACCTGAGCCAAGACAACCAACCTAAATGATTTCTTAATGTTATACCTATACGGTTGTAGGGTCCTATCTCATAAAATAACAAATCAATAAAGGGAAAAAACAAACAAACAAACAAAGAAAAACCTCAATTTTTTATGGTAGGAAAATTAGAGGTAACTTACAAGCCTGACTTGGTTAAAAGCAGATCCCATAAGAACTAGAACCAATAATAACTATGGTGTTTACTAAGCTGTCATTGCTTAATACGGTTTACTTACTCTTTTAAGTATAATGAGTGAGTACAGTATATATTTATACTATTAAACTTATATATTAATTTTATTTATTAATATATATTAATGTAGCCATTTAAAAAGATACTTTCTAAAAGCAAATCTTGCTCCCACCCCTTTACCCAAAAACCTAAAAGCCAATAGAAATAGCAATTTTATAATCAACAAAGGCTGGGAGTAATCTTACTGACCTCCAGCTGGTGCCTGGAACAGTAGACATGCATACAGTGTTTATTCATAGACTAGAGTAGTACTCAGCAATACAAAGACCCAGATTAGCATGGATGAATCACAGCTGTAGTAAACTAAGTGAAAGTCCATAATTCCACTTGTGTAGTATTATAGAGAGAACAAAACTACAGGCTAGAAACCGTGAATGATTGCTAGGGGGAGGTAAGTTTTTGTGGGTGATGAAACTGTTGTTTTTTGGTTTTTTTCCTGAGTGGTTCTGCTTACTTGTGTGTGTCACTCTCTGTGTACAGGTGTGCATGGACACCAGAACAGGGTGTCAGGGTCGCTGGTGCTGACTCGGGTGCTGGGAGCCGAAACTCAGTTCTTTGGAAGAGCAGTGTGTGCTTGTAACTGCTGCACTGTCTCTCGAGCCCCTTACTGTTCTGTTTGATTGCAGTGAGTACAGGCTGCAGTCATCAAAACGCCTAGGACTGGCTGGGCGATGGTGGCTCACGCCTTCGAGCCCAGCACTTGGGAGGTGGAGGCAGGTGGATCTTAGGACCAGCTTGGTCTACAGAGCAAGTTCCAAGACAGTCTCAAAAAACAACGACAAAAACCCCTCATGGGACTATATTCTTAAGATTAAATTTACTGTATAGACTCAATAAATACTATTCTATATATAACTAATATACTTGACCTTTTAAAAAAAGTATTATCTTAGAATACACGATGGGATGGATCTGACATATTTGTGAGTGAAAGGACAAGCTATAAAATGGTATGTAATGATAATATTTTTATGAAAGTCATGCAAATATATGTATGTAATTATGTATATTTATGTGTATCCATGGGCCATGTAAAGGCACTTAACAAAGTTTGGAAAAATATACTTGAAATTCATGTCAGACACCTTGAGGGTGAAACCGTTTCCAGGAGACCTTAGTTTATAGGTACTTGTCTGAATTACTTTCAAGAACACATTTATAGAGCTGAGACATAGAATGTTTGTCTGGAATAGATGTGGTCCTGGGTTCAGTTCCCAGTATTTTAAATATACATATTTGTGCAGGAAAAAAAGCATGACTATAAAATGTATAACTAAGAAGTGAACATTTTTAGGGGATGGAAAGATGGCTCATCAGTTGAGAATGCTTGCTTCTCTTCTAGAGGACCCTAGTTCAGTTCCTAGCACTTACATGCTCACTCACAACTGTAACTCCAGTTCCTAGGGTTCTAGTATCCTCCCTGAGCATACATGTGGTACACATACACTCATATAAGCAAACATGCACAAAATAAAAATAAGTGAGTCTTTAAAAAAAAGAAGAAATATTTTAGAAAGCAGAAACAAAGGTAAAAACAAGAAATGTCAATAGTTATCCCTGACTCATAAGATTACAGCTGGTTTTTATTTATTTATGTTTTCTAACTTTCTAAATAAACAAGTTAAGCTTTTATAAATATGAAAATATATGCTGTTAAATAAATCAGAAGCGAGGAACTGAGGGAGCATGCTGATTCAACAAAATAACTTAAGAAGTTATAAAATTATTCCAAACAAATTTTTACTGGGAAATAATTGAATACTCCTAGAATAATGTTCCTCAATGTTTTGGTCCTAGCATGCTTGTTGAGATAAAGTCTGCACCTCTAGCAGCCTATAGTTTCAGTGCTCCTGTGTCTGTGAACCCCCCTCTTGGTTGGCAGGCTCTTGTCCTATGCCGGCATCGTCACAGCCCCTGACTCTATGGGCACAAGGCCCTGAGGTAAGTACAAGCACTGGGCTCTGAGAATCCCATGCCAAAGTAAAGCATAGCCCTTTACTTGTACACCACTATTTTGAACATACTAAGTTCAACCGCAAATTAAAATTTATTTTACCTGGTTTTTCCTTGCAACTTTAATGTAACTACTAGGAATTTTTAAATTACATTTGTAATTTATAATTTTAGTTTGCTCTTATATAATGATGGTGATAGCAGAACAAAATCTGGCAGGCGGCATTACAGCCTCCATTTGTATGTGCAGATGAGGGGCATTGATCGCTGGGATAACTCAAACCTATGAAAAAAAGCAAAGGGCTTATTTTACCTATTGTTTTTTAAAATATATTCACTTGGAATATCTTAAGCCAGTGGCATTTTGAGTGGAATATGTTCTTGAGTTATATTTCCCTTCTATGAGAAAATGAAAAAACAAATTTAGAATAAATAATAAAGCATGTGAATTATGAAAAGCCTTAGTTCAAGAGAAGAATGGGTTGAAAATGTAAAATAGTTTTAGTGAAAATCTGGATTCCCCCAGGGAGGAACAGTGATACTAATTCATAAGAATACTAGACAGTCCAAATAGGGAAAGTGAAAGTTACTTATTTTTGGTTCTGCAGGCAAAAATGGCTGGCATGAAAAGCAGTGGTTTTTATATTCCTGACCTCATTCCTCTGTCCCCCAAATTCCTCGTTGGCTAGGTTCTTTGGGAGTACAATCTTCTAGGTGTCTATGTGCTCCCTCCCAAATTCGCTGTTCTATTGGTGTAGGATACAGAGTTGTAGTAATGTATATCCCAGACTTGAGCTCCCTTCTTCTCTGATATGTGGGCTCATCATATAGCAGGCTGCCTGTGCCATTCAACTCTAGAATGAACTAAGAGCACTGAGCAAGCAGGCTCCAGCTGCCAGCTAGGGAAGACCTAGTGCCTGCGGCTTCTCCATGACTCTGTGATGCTGCTGGAATCACCTCCTACTGAAAACAGAACTATTTCTTGCCTCCTACAATGTTTTATTTATTTATAAAGGGGGTGGGGGGCCTCTGTTATCACATGCACAGTCTTCTGACCCTTATGATCATAAATTGTACCTAATCAGAATCTCTCTCATTCACATCTATTTAGTATTTCTCAAACTATCTAGACATGGATGAGTCAAACCTTCCTGGAAATGGCTATATGGACATTGTTTGCTAGTGGAAACTTGTGGAACACCATAAAAAGAACAAACTCAGAACTGAAATTTGAGTAAACAAACAGTTCTGCCTAAGAATTTCATTTGCTTTTCTCTGTCCTTAAGAATAAGAAAAATATGCAGGGCATTGGTGGCACATGCCTTTAATCTCAGCACTCAGGAGGCAGAGGCAGGCAGATCTCTGTGAGTTCGAAGCCAGCCTGGTCTGCAAGAGCTAGTTCCAGGACAGAGAAATACAGGCTCCACAGCAATACAGAGAAACCCTGTGTCGAAAAGCCAACCAAATGAACAAAAGAATAAGAATAAGAAAAACGGCTTCTTTTTTAAGACCTTTAATGAATATATTTTTAGGAACCAATGAGTTTAATTGTATTTCAGGTGTAGTCCCCCTAAGTGTATAAGTCTTTGGTTGGTTGTCAGTATTCATAATGTGATGGCAGATGTCATTCTGTAAATATGTTTCTCTTATTGGGTAATGAATAAAGCACTGTTGGCCAATAGGAAAACAAGATAGGCGGGACTAGGAGACAGGAAGGAGAGAGGAAGAAGTAGGGAGGAGTTTCAAGATGGATGATGGGGAGAGAAGAATGTGGGGGGGGGAGGGCTCTCTCCGGTAAGAAAAGGCCACGTGGAAACACTTAGATTAATAGAAATGGGTTAGTATTTACGACAGAGCTAGCCAATAAGAAACACTAGTACCTTGCCAACAGAATTATATCTAATACAGGGTCTCAGTGTGTTATTTGGGGCTGGTGTGGCGGTGGGACCACACTGGCAGGGAAAACCTACTTGTAACAATAATGGTTATTCCTTAACATATTTTTGTACATAAACCAATTGTTTATGGAAATTGGCCTAATTTCTATTAAATAATCTTTCAGGGAAGAGAGGGAGAGGGGGAGAGAGAGAGAGAGAGGGAGGGAGAGAGAGGGAGAGAGAGGCTTCCAATAATGGTGAAATTTAGCTGTGAATTACTTTTCTCAAATAGAAAAGATTTAGGACATGCTGTTCATGTCTTACAGAACACCAAGACTGTCTTACCATTCCCTTGAGTTGTATCAGTACAAGGGCATTAACTGATAATTAGTGTCTATATAACCTCATAGGAAGTGTTATGGATTTATGATGTTAATAAGTACACAACCTGTGTATGACAGTTTACACCATTATTTATTGGAGAATACCTTTGTTAAAAATACTTGCACGATAGGAAAATGCACACCGCTTCAAGCTCGGGAATGTTTAGCCTTAGCTTAGGCTTGTTTCTAGCTAGCTTGTTTAACTTAAATTTCTGTTTACGTCTGTGCTGCCCTGAGGCTCATTTGCGTTGTCTATCACACTCTCTGTCCAGCTTTCCTGCTTGCTCTGGGCCTGGCTGGCTGGCCCCCAGCTGACTGACCTCAGGCTGGCTGGCTGGTTCTCTTTTCTCTATGCCCACCAGCCCCACCTGTCCTCTACTGCCTAGCTATTTGCCATTCAGCTTTTTATTAGACCAATCAGATGCCTTAGGCAGACAAAGTGAAACTGAAACACATCTTTACATAATTAATCAAATGCAGCATAAATACAACACATCTTTACATAATTAAACAATTACTCCGAAACACAAACAAATGTAACAATCTCTACTTAGTTAAACAAATATTCTACTCCACAACAAGTCAGGTGCCTGAGGAAGAGGTAGTTGTGAGCTGCCCAATGTGCGCACTAGGTCATAGAGATTTAGGTAAAATGTACTCTTCATATAGTGTTTCCTTCCTCTCTTTAAGGTCACTACAACTGGGTATTTGACTAGAACAGAGAAAACCAGACTTGGCATCTGTCCCGCCTCTACATGTGACTTTTCCTAGCCCTTCATGGAGAGAGGAGCCGAGTCCATAAGAAGCTAGGGTTTTCCAGCCTCTGTGCTGGCAAGAATTACCTTTACGAAGCCCTTAATCTGTTTTGAAAGAATAGTTGCATCGTGGGTAAACTTGTGATAAGGTGAGAACCTTCCCAGAAAGTAACTGTGCCTGAGCTGGGGGAAAGGAAGGAAAGCCTTTCTGCTTTTCTGTGTCTCACACTGTGTTCTATACATATTTCATTGAAAAAACAAAAAAACAACTTTCAGACCTTTTTATTCCATTGGTTTCAGACTTTTTATTCTGTTAACTGTTTGTAGACGAGTATTGTGACTTACAGACGTTATTTACAATATTTCTGGAGTAAATATAGAACTTTCTGTATTTAAAGCCCCAATATCTAAATACCGTGCAGAATAAGTTCCTGTTGCAGCACAAAACTAGTGAAGTGGTAAAACACCTGCCGGAGCCAGGAGATTCTCTCCAGCTCCCTTAGCTCACTCAGAAGACAGACGCCCGTCACTCAGAAGACAGACGCCCATCACTCAGAAGACAGACGCCAGTCACTCAGAAGACAGACGCCCATCACTCAGGCCACTCAGAAGACAGACGCCCATCACTCAGGCCACTCAGAAGACGCCCATCACTCAGGCCACTCAGAAGACGCCCATCACTCAGGCCACTCAGAAGACGCCCATCACTCAGGCCACTCAGAAGACGGACGCCCATCACTCAGGCCACTCAGAAGACGGACGCCCATCACTCAGGCCACTCAGAAGACAGACACCCATCACTCAGGCCACTCAGAAGACGCCCATCACTCAGGCCACTCAGACACCCATCACTCAGGCCACTCAGAAGACGCCCATCACCCAGGCCACTCAGAAGACAGACGCCCATCACTCAGGCCACTCAGAAGACGCCCATCACTCAGGCCACTCAGAAGACAGACACCCATCACTCAGGCCACTCAGAAGACGCCCATCACTCAGGCCACTCAGACACCCATCACTCAGGCCACTCAGAAGACGCCCATCACTCAGGCCACTCAGAAGACGCCCATCACTCAGGCCACTCAGAAGACAGACGCCCATCACTCAGGCCACTCAGAAGACGCCCATCACTCAGGCGTGGGCTTCTGCTGGTAGGTGCAGGGGGAAAACGTGCATGTCGTCACTCCTACAAGTCATTTCAAAACTGGCACTGTCCTCTTCAGACTAGTCTCTTGACAAAACTAAACATGAAAGTTAATTGCTTACGTAAAAAATTGAGCATCTTCTGGGAGGCAATTTGATACAGAGCATGTTCTGAAGAAATGCCTACTTGATTGTTTTACTAAAGAAAGCAAGTGTCTTGATGGCATGTCTTTAAATACCATCCCTGAGTTAGGGTGTGGGAGACGTACAGCATGAGATGAGAGCTAGCTACCCTTTAGCAATTGAGAGCGTGCTCTGCTGATTTAACTGGGCTTAAATACTGCAGAGTCCAGTTATGCGCTAAAATTAGACAGCAGGGTTGTCCAATAGCTGTGCAAGTTATAACCCTTTAGCGACTGGAACTTTCTGGTTCAGATCAGGACACTGCAATATGAGAATGTAAATCACGGGTGCCACATTCTTAGGAGGCCACTACACCCTGGCTGTCTGCATTGCCCAGCCATAGAGTTACCAAAGGTAGAGCTTCCTCTGCTCATTCTTTGGCCCCTGTGTTATTTTTCATTTTTGTTTCTCCTTCATATGTGAGAAGACGCTTTGAAAATGTTGTTTAATGCCTTGGTCCCTCTGACCCCCTCAGCCATAAAACACATCAGAGTTGATGGGTTTTGTGGAAACAGAGTAGCTTAGAATCAGATAGAGCTGTGGTTTTCAGCCTTCTTATGCTGTGACCCTTTAGTACAGTTCCTTATGTTGTGGTGACCCCCCCCCAGCCATAAAGTTATTTTCATTGCCAGTTCATAACTGTAATTTTGCTACTGTTACAAATAATGTAAATGTCTGTGTTATCCTGAGGTGGCCTGAGGTGGCCTTAGGTGACCCCTGTGAAAGGGTCATTCTACCCACACAGGGGTCATAATCCACAGGTTGAGAACCACTGAGCTAGACCTACCAGCCCCAATGTATAATCTAAAGTTCACTCTCTGTAAGAACAAATTTCTGTGTCAGCACTTGTCTTAGTTAGGGCTTCTGTTGTTGCAATGAAACACCACGAACAAAAGTAAGTTGGGGAGGGAAGGGTTTATTTGGCTTACACTTCCATATCACTGTTCATCATCAAAGGAAGTCAGGACAGGATCCCAGAGGCAGGAGCTGATGCAGAGGCCGTGGAGGGAGCTGCTCACTGGCTTGCTCCCCTTGACTTGCTCAGCCTGCGTTCTTATAGAACCCAGGACCCAGGAACGGCCCACCCTCACTGATCACTAACTGAGAAATGCTTTACAGCTGGACTTTATGGAGGCATTTCCTCGGCTGAGGCTCCTTCCTCTCTGATGACTAGCTTGTGTCAGTGTGACCCAACCACCAGGACAGCACCCTTACTGGTTTGGACAGGGATAGAAAATACTAGATGCTAAGAAAGTGTTGTTACAAAATCTCTCCTTCAGGAAACATTTAGGCACGTGCAGTCCCGGGTCCTATGCCTTTGATGTGTATAGCTTTAGGCTTTGCCTGCCTGCAGTTTCCTAACTGAGAGATGCCTGAAGCAGACACAACAGTGTCCTTAACTACTAATGATCTTCAGCCTCATAGAAGTGAAAACCTCATCCAGATATTCTGCCAAATTCAATGGTAAACCATTAATCTCAATTATAGTCACTGTTTCTTATGTCTAATATTAAAGTATTACAAATTAAGTGAGTGGCTTTAGAATCAGAAAAATCTTTTGTTTTTGTTTTGTTTTGTTTGTTTGTTTGTTTGTTTGTTTGGAACATCATCTCATAGTCCAGCTTGGCCTAGAAGTCACTATATAGCTGACATTGAATTCCTGATTCTCCTGCCACCACCCGATAAAAGCTAGGATTAGACATGCAAACCACAAACATTTGTGTATGGTTTGCATCCCTCCCCCCTTCCCTATGTAGGCACAATACCAGCTGAGCTATATTCCCTGCCCCAGACGATTAAATTGTAACAGTTCTGGAGGCTGGAAATTTAAGATGAGAATGTTGATAGGTAAGTTTGGTTTCTTACAGCTCTCTTTGCTTACAGACAGCCACTGCTGTGCCCAGAATGTTTATGTCCTGGGATTGATATGGTGATAAGACTAACCGCAAGGTGATGATGGTAAGAAATAGATGAGACGTCCTTCCTCATGATGGGAACTATCCCTTTATAAAAGCCACAGAGAGATGCCTCATCTTTTGTAACCCTTGAGAACACAGAAAGATAGTGCCACCTATAAAGAAACAATTCTCAGCAGATTCCAAGTCTGCCAGCACCATAGCCTTGGATTTTCCAGAAATAAATGGTGGCAGCTGCTTGTTGTTTGTGTTTGGTTATTTATTTTTTGATTTTTTTTGAAAGGTTTACTTTGTAGCCTAGGTGGCCTATAACTTGTAACCATTCTGTCCCTCCCTCCCTCCCTCCCTCCCTCCCTTCCAGGAGTTTTGGTTCTAGGGTTCTAGCTGATGGTTGCTTTCTTGTGATGCCCTCAGAGGGCCATCTTCCCTGTATCTATTATCAGTGTTCAGTTAAACCTCTTTAAAGATTAACAAGGGAATATTCTAAAAAGCAGTTAGGCTTCAGCACACATTGACACAGAGCACAATTCTGCCTGTAATGATGCACATGTGCACAGAGCATGTGGTACCATGTAGAAAAGAGGAACTCAGTGTTTACTGTGTATGAGATACACTTCAAACAGTCCATGGCTGTTTCATCTATGAGAAGTAGATAATGGTATCTACACTGTTCTCTTTTTAAAATTTAATTCTTCAGCTAGAGAATTCTTCAGCTCTGCTTTTAAGAGCACTTGCTGCTCGTGCAAAGGACTCAGGTTTGACTTCCAGCCCCTACATGGTGATTTACAACCATCCATAAAGTTACTCCAGTTCCAGGAAATCTAACATCTTCTTTTGACCTCTGCAGGTACCAGGCATGTACGCAGTACACTCAATACATATAAAATAAAATGAATACATCTTTTAAAAATCCATTTCCTTTGCCAGGTCTGGTGGTACACCCCTGTAGTCCCAGCACTCGGGAGGAACAGGTGGCGAGTCGCACTACATACAATACCAGAGCAAGCAGTGCTCATAGTGAGGTCTCGCCTCAAAAACAGAAAGTCATTACTTTTGAAATTTTTAGTTCCTTGATAGTTTCATTCGTGCGTGCGTGTGTGTGTGTGTGTGTGCGCGCGTGCGTGCGTGCGCGTGCGTGCGTGTGTGTGTGCGCGCGTGCGTGCGCGTGTGTGTGTGTGTGTGTGTGTGTGTGTGATCATGTTCACCACTCCCATTACCTTCTCATTCCTGCTGCTCTGAAGCCTTTCTTGTTTCCAAATCTCCCTGTGCTTTGATGTCTTCTGTGTATCTGAGAGAGAGCCATTGAATTTAATAGGATTGTCCATGAGCATGGGCGGGCAATTATTTACTGTAGCATATGCAGCTTATCAGGAGCTGTGCCCCTAAAGAAAGTGCCAGCCCCACCCCCCACCCCTAGAACTGCCAGTAGTCTCCCAGGGAGGCACGGGGCCTGATGAGCCTCCCCCCCCCCCAACCGTGATAAAATGTTCACTAGCCCAATCTTGGGCATGTTTAAATTTTAGTTATTCCTTGATTATTTCATACATGTAGACAATAAAGTACAGCTGTGGCAGATGATATTCTTATCCCCATTTATTTTGAGATAGGCCTTGCTGGGTGGAGGAGTGTGAAGGTGTCTTCGTAATAGCTAAGGCAAGAGACAGAAATGAAGGAAGCTTGTGGGGACAATGAGGAGATGCCACTTCCGGCATCTGAGGAACTAACAGGGTGCACTTCTCAAGGCTAGCATTATTATTGTTAGCTCCATGCTCAGTGAAAGTATCTCAGTTCTGTAGATTAATGTTTCGGTAGTAAAATGATTGCTTCCCTTTTTCTCTTTTTATTTTATGAGCATTGGTGTTTTGCCTGTATTATGTTCATGTGACGGTGTCGGGTCCCTCCTGAAACTGAGGTTACAGACAGCTGTGAACTGCCATGTGGGTGCTGGGAATTGAACCCAGCTCTTAACTGCTGAGCCCCAATTCTTGCTTTCCTTAAGCCTGCTCAGACTACAAGATACCCTGTGGTCTACTGCTGCTCTTCCTTCTCTTGCATTCAGGGTTGCGGTATGTGGGTCTGATTGAGTTCGAAGGTTAGGCTGCTTGCAGCCCCTTCATGCAGGACTGGCCCAGGCCGTAGAACAAGCTGAAATGGTTCTAAATGGCTGACTGGTTCTGTTTGCAGCAGAGTGCCTCTGCCCTGTGAAGCATACAGCCTGAAAAATGGCTTAGACTTCAGAATGAAGTATGCACTCTCTGTCTGAGTGTATGCACTGTAAGAAAGACAAATTTTATAGAATTCTGAGACAGAAAATCCCCCATCTTCCTGTGTTAGCTGATGGTAGACAGAATGCTGAGTCCTGTCTCTCTTTGATTTTAGGAAAACATCTAAACCTTTATGAGCCTGTTTTTAACCTGTAAAGCAACTCAGCAACCATGCATGTGCCTTTAACTCTCTTCCTCTCTTTGTACAACTCTTTTCCCTGACATTTTAAAAGGACATTTTTTTCCCCCTTTTCTGATCATAAATGCTCTGTCCTCAAGAAGCCCAAAACTTCTTTTTGGTATATCGTGGATCCTGCAGAAAATAAGAAGTGGTGGAGTTGGTTGGTTCCTGCGTCCTCCTCCTGGTTAGCATTTTGCATCCTAGGAATAACAACCTCATGAGAACAAAGTGAGCTTTGTGAGGGTTATGGTCCACTTTGTTAGGGAAGGAAGGTGCCTCCCCTTCATTTCCCCACACCTGTGCCCTAGCTGAGGCAGAGGAGCCAGTGCAGCTGCAGCAGCCTGCGCCATGTGCTCCATGCCGAGGATGACACCCAGCCCCTGGTTCCACTTACCCTGCTGTCCCTTCAGAGTGGCTCACCGCCCTCTTCCGCCCAGTCCCCCACATGGGTTCCTGCTGGGGGCACTGATCCCAGATTCTGCCTGATGGTGCCTCCCTTGCTTTCACCATTCTTTCTGATATGTGTATATATGTGCATAAACATATAATATACATACACATACACATATGAGAGATCAGTAGCCAGGGATTTCTTTTTAAAAAGCAATGATGCTCTTACAGGTAAAGATGCTCACTGCATAAGACTGGTGAGCTGAGGTGCGATTGTTGGAGCCCATGTATAGGATGGAAGGAGAGAGCTGGCTCCATGAAGTTGTCTTCTGAACCACACACTGCCCCCCCCCACACACAAATAAAGGTTTTAAAAATAAAAGGCTATTATATTGTTTTAAAGCATACATGTTTTTAGACTTTAGATAATACCCAAATACTAACTTAAAACCAAGTACTACTTAGTATATTGTTATGAGTATGTTTTTCCCCCACCAGTCAGGGCCCACCGCCACACCAGCCCCAGATAATACACAGAGACTCTGTATTTGATATAATTCTGTTGACCTGTTACTAGCATTTCTTATTGGCTGGCTCTGTCTTAATGATTAACCCATTTCTATTAATCTAAGTATTTCCACGCGGTCTCATCTTACGGGAGAGAGGGCCCGGACCTCTGTTGTCTCCAGTCTCTCCATGCTGACTCCTCCCTACTCCTTCCAGAATCCTCCTTGTCTCCTAGTCCCGCCTATCTTGTTTTCCTATTGGCCAACAGTGCTTTATTCATTAACCAATACGAGAAACATATTTACAGAATGACATCTCCATCAGTATATTTTATTTATAATGTATTATATACAAAAAGCATATAAAGCAGGTTAAAAAAAATTTGTAGGTTTTATTTTATTCTGTTGGCAACAGACTATTCTGCCTTACATCTCTTACCATTGTTATCCAAAAACAATTTGGTATTTGCAAGTCCAGATGCCTGCCAACCTGCCAATAATATTTTTCCTTTTCATTGGCTGTATTCTTCCTTCACTTCCTCTGTGTCTTTAGACTAATGGAACCAGTAATTCAGTAACAGTTTCACAAGAAAGAAAAGAAAGGAAGACGGCTTTCATTTCTCGAGGTGTATGAAAAGACAGACGTTAGCATCGATAGTATATAAGACAGGTATCTCACAAGGCAGTGTAGGAGTTTGGCGTGCCTAACTGACCATCTTCTCACATGAGTACTAAATACCACTGCCTAGTAGTAAACATATTAATATATCACACGGGAATTCCTTAAACTGCTTCCTTAAACATCACAGTACATAGTAAAAGTGTCTTTGCATGGGGTGTAGAACTGAAGTGCTTGGAATGCTAATTACATAGAATTGAAGACACAGCTCACGAGGAAAGGGGAAACAGAGTCTCCATGGCCAACCGTGAAGATGGATGTATTAGTCAGGGCTCTGTAAAGGGACAGAGCTGATAAGATGGACACACACAGTGGTGGCTCAGCCTTGAGTCTGGACGACCTAGCGGTCAAATTTTCCCACAGTGGCTTTCACACCCCTGAAGCTGACAACCTAGAAGGTTCCTGGAGAGTCAGTTGGTGGCTCTCCGTCAATGGTGCGAACCTACAAACTGGCTCTGAAACCCGAAAAGGAATTAGAAGCAGAGACAGGTAGATCTCTGTGAGTTCAAGGCCAGCCTGATCTACAAAGTGAGTTCTAGGACAGCTAGGGCTTTTACACAGAGAAACCCTATCTCAAAAATCCAAGAACAAAAAAAAAAAAAAAAAAAAAAAAGTATCTACAAATAAAAATAAGGTTCATTGCTCTCTTATAGCAACTTACAGATTTCCGGCCATAAATCAAACCTCAAGAAACAAACATCTCCCAGACAAACTAATGAAAATGTCTCCCATCTTTCTTCCAGAATTGTTCAAGTGTGCTACAATACTACAGGAGATTACTTCTTCGAGCTGTTTGCTAGGTAGAATTATAGTCATATGAATCACTATTCCCAGACTGGAAATCCAAGCTCTGTGTCCAGGTGGTTAAGCAATGGATAGTACTACCCTAAGACCAACTTCTTGGCAAGTAGCTTGGAAGTACAGCTATAAGGTGACCCAGTACAGGGCCAGGGCCAGAGCCCAGGGCCCATGCCAAGAAAACCTGCACCAAACACATTGGAACTAATTCCCAGGTACTAAAATTGGTATCAATTAAAATTTTACATGAAATTATTTTCTTGTTTAGCACAAGAACTACTTCAATTTATAAGGTCATAGTATTTTGATATTATGCTGACAGTGCTTTTTAGAGACCAAAATTTTGAAACAATACATAGAAAAAGACATTAGATTATTTAAGAAACAATGAAACTCATTTCTGAAAGCAGCAATTTTCATAAGATGTGGTGACTGAGTGTTTTCTTTCTGTCTTTGAACATGGCGTATTACATTGCAAAACCCCTTCAGATGGCAGGTTGCTTCCCTGGCTAGTTATCTTTCCTTTGCAGAGGCTGGAGTCATGTGAGAGGAACAAACCTCAACCCCTCCATGGCCTCTGCTTCAGCTTCCTGCCTCAGAGTCCTGGCCTGTTTGATTCCTGTTCTGACTGCCCTGCCTCAGTGATGAACTATGATATGGAAATGTAAGCAAAATAGGCCCTTTCTTCCCAACGTTGTTGGGTCGCTGTACTGCAGCGACAGAGACCCCATAGAACAGGGGCATCTGAGGAGAAGTGGAAGAACTAGTGGCCACGGTGGTATTGGTGGCTGAACCAAACTTTAGCCGGCGTCCACTGTGTGATTTGCTATTTATAATTCATTGTCTCTGTTATTAGATGAAACATCCTTTAAGGCATTCTATAGCAAGGTGAGCAAAAGTCAGGCTTGCAACATTTTAGGATAAATACTTGCAAAGATTCATTAAAGAATAATGAAAGTTGGTTCATATAATATCAGGGCTGTTCAGTTTAGCAAACATCATTATTCCAAGTCATTTTCAGAGGCACCCAAACTTCAGCATCTTTTTTTTTTTCCCAAGCTATCTTTTAGGGGATTAAAACAACAACAACAATACCTCCTTATTAAAAGCCCTAAAAGTAAAATCATCAATTCACTTCTTTTATTTCATTAATGCTAAGATGGAAACAATAGACATTTTAAGACAGGAAACACAGATTCCTTTCGCTCTATTGTGGCTTTAACACTCCACCTGGTAGCCAGCCAGAGTCCTCACTCCTGGGGCCAGTTGTCTATTGAATGCAGATTTTCCTGAGAAAGTGTCCCAAGAGTCCCTCCTTTGCAGCTGAGTGTATGGATTTCAGCCCTGTAATTTGTGGGGTAGCAAAGTGTGAGGGTGAAAAACCCTGAGAGAACAATCTCTCCTAGAGGAATCAGTAACAGTCTCATTTTAGGGTTCTGGCTGCCAGCAAACATACCTGTTAGTCACTGAAGGACCACAGCCAGACTTCAGCACAATCCTAAGTGTCCTGGCACAACACTTTGCAGTAAACAAGAGAAGTACAGGGATGCATATTTATGCACACGTGCAAACCACGTGTCTATCTCCCACATTCAAGTAGAGCTCGCAATAGGGAAAAGGTGGTGTAGTAGTTGTTGTTGTTGTTTTGTTTTTTCAGAAACACTGTTCAATATTGTTTCTTCCAACCACTCACAACCAAAGGGATTAACAAGGCCAGACTCAAGTCCCCAGAAATGGTGTTACTGGGAGATGTTTGTGGTTGTTAATAGGCTATAGGTGTCTGGAAATTGCCTCAGATCTAAAATGGCCTTTTGAGGGGAGGTGTCTTGTGGCCAGTTCCAATTAGGCATAAATTAGAGAGCGGCACAGTCACACTTTCCTGAAAGGATCAGAAGTCAACTCTTGGCCTTAAGCTCCCTCCCCTCTCGCCCTGCTGCCCATCTTCCTGATCAGTTGCTGTCAGGCCTTGCCATTCTGCTGCAGAACAGAGCCAGAGTTGTCAGCCTGTCAGGAGGAGGCAGCTGAGGAGCCAGGGGTTTCTGTAGAGCGCCAGCTTTCTGTTCACAAAGAATCTCTAAACTCACGGATGCGAAATTGACATATTTTAAAGAGTCCAAAGGAGGCCTCGGAAGCTGTTTTGCTGCTGTGTGAGGACTGCTCAGATTCTATTCCCATTTCCCTTCAGCACTTACCCATGGCACTTGTTGGCATACCAGACAAATAGCTCTCCTGTCTTCACAGAGGCATAGAGCTCACAGCTGTGGTGACTTGGTGCTTTATGCTGTGATTAATTGGCAGTTACAAACATCTGATGAATATTTGAAAACCTTCCTCAGATGACTATGTAGTTGACACGTATGGTTAGTAGAGAAGACTGAGCCTGTGAAGTGTGTTGCCACAAAAAGCAGAATTCAGTCAAAATGCACGCTCTCCTGATTTCTGATGGAGTATTTTGCTCTTTTGATACCTAAAGCATACCTGTGTCCTCTGGTCCAAGTCAGCCCCTGCCTTCTGCCCAATCCTTTCCTGACTATCCTCTCTGAGACCCACCTCAGGGCCTATGGCCTCTGCAGCTGTCATGTGCTGGGGTACAGCTTTGACTCACTGATCTTACACAACAAAGGTTATATTCATCGCCTCTTCAGCACACACACAGCACCCGAGCAGTGCTGAGCACACGCAGAAACTCCATGGTAGGCATGAGCATAATAATCACCCTGAAGTCACATCATCAGTACCCCAGAAGCATCCAGCGATACCTCCAAGGAGGGCCACTCCAGGGACAGGGTTTGTCAGCTGGTGGCCTGGGATTTGAAATCACTGTCGTCTACCACCCACAGGAAAATGTGAAGCAAATGATACGCCTTGTCATATGCATTAGGGAATTACTAATGAGTATAAAAAGAAGGAAATTAATGGAACAGACAAAGAAATACAGGAAGGAGGAAACAAAATCGTTTGGAAAAGACAAAGTCCAAACCCCAGCATTCCCGTTCTTGGGTGCAACGTTTCCTTTTTTCATGACAAGACATCAAAAGACTCCTTGCAAGTGCGTTTAATGGATGATTCCTGGCCCGCCCTACTTCTGTGTGCATAAATAATTGCCCTAGTTTGAATTGGGAACACACTGGAAAGGCAGTTGCTTTGGGGAAAAATCAGTAAACACTGGCACTCGGCGGCAGTGCGAAATGACAACTGAGAACGAGGCTAGCCCCTCACGTACTGGTCATGCTCTCAGGGAGTCAGTCCCTGAGGTCCCTCACTTTAGGGGCCGAGCTTCCCACTGGCAGCAGCTGAAGAAGCAGTTATTATGCACACCTGTCACGTGACCCCCTTCATCACCCAAAAGGAACTGGGAGAGTAGGTCACCCTAACAAGCCCCTTCAGTACAGTCTTAAAAACCACTTACAGATGTACTCTTCCTCTGTGGGGACACAAGGAGTTTCCTTGTGCTGTGCCACACGATACAGGAAATGCATTATCCGCATCCACATTCAGGCAAACGAGGGGGAAGCGCGGGGAAAGAAGGCGGCTCACAAAAGCCCGCACAGCCTTGGCGAAAGTCCTTAGAGGGCTCTCACACCAGTTTAGGGTAACAGCAGATAAAATCCTCCGTCTCTGACGCTCAGTTCATTTCAAATGCTAATGTCCACACAGGGAAAGGAAACCGCATCAGCATTCAGCTTTGATGCAAACCCTGCTAATCCTTTTCCTTTAATTGTCACTGAGCCCCCGCCACGAGCCAGGTCTCCGTTTGTCTTAGAGCTTTGGCTACTTTCCGCGCCTTTTCAGCACGTTTGGGATCTTGAGTCCGGAACCGTACGCCCACATTCAAATCAGCTTGAATTGGATATTCCTGTGGAATCGCTCTGTCCGGAGTTAAATTTACCTGCCATTGTTAAATCTCCTGCCTCACATGCAATGATCAGTTCATGATTCATGCAGTCAACGAACAAATACTAAAACGAAACCCGTGTCCCACTAATCCAGGCACTGTCCATGCAGCAGGGAATAGAGTGCCGTATTCATACGGATAATAATTTAGAGAGGGGAGACAGGAAACAGATAAATGTGTCAGGCAGTCTGTCAGTCAGGATAGATTACAATGTTTTGTGTCAATAAACACCCTCGTATCTCAGAGGCTTAAAACAACAAAGGTTCTTCCTCATCACCGAGTGTTCGCTGGCTCACTTCCGTCTGGCACCCAGGCTATCCAGGGAACCACCACCGAGTAAGGCTAGTCTTAAGAAGGGCCAGAAAATGCAAAGTCGTAGCACGTGCTCAGCATAGTCAGACACTCTGGGCAGCCCCGGATGTAGATGAATGCAGTGAAGAAAAGTTCTGGAGATGGTGTCTGAGGACGATGTTTCAAAAGTCTACCTAAAGTGACACCCGAGGAGCCTACTCAGGTTGGGGACAAAGGACAGCTTCCTGCCAAGGAAACTGTAAGAGCAAAGTCTGGCATATTTGAGGAAAGGCAGGAAGTCAGAGTGGTTGCAGTGAATGAACATGGCGGCAGCTGTCCCATAGGTCAAGGGAGTTACACGAGGTAGGCCCTTCTGTAAAGGGTCTGGCCCGAGGAGATTTTTGGATGAAGACAAGATCCAGTCTTTGAAATATTTTCCTTACAAAAGTACATCATAGCAGATGCTCACTTTTTGACTGAATGAAAGAATTGATCACACAGATTTAGCAGGCTCCAAAGAAGCAAGGATACTTAAGTGAAAGTCAACAATGATGTCACTGCTAAGAGACAACAGCTCTACTAGTGGCTTGTTACTTAGTATGGCTTTGAACAATGGGCGTATTTTACATACTCTTTTACAAGCAATTATTTATTTTAAAACAATAGACTTTTCTAAACCAATATCCTATTGGGAATGTCTGGGCAAACCCTGAAGTCTCTAAAGGAGAGGCCAAGAGTCCTTCATAGGGCATTGTGCAAGGCTGTTAGTGTTTGGGCGTGGTCCCAGTCTCTTCTCTGAGCACAGACGGGCTGTGTATGGCTGGTTATCAGCCTCTCGCTCGGTGCTTCAGACTCCTCATCCGTATGGTGAAGTAGGACACCTGCTTTGCAAGGCGGCCATGAAGTGTAAATGAGGTAACACCAATGTCTTAACACACAAAATAGGTGTGTGGAGTTGCATACTGTTTTGAATATTTCTAAATAGTCATCATACTTCATACACGATTTTATCCTTTTTTAAAACATTGTGTCACCAGTATTTCCCCAAATCTGTATGTAATTATTTTATGCCCAGGTTGGCCTCAGACTCACTGCGTTCCTGCATGTTTCTATTGACTGACTAACTTGAACAAATAACTGACTTCTCTCCATTATTCCCCTTTCTGTTGGACCTTCTTTAACATGTAAATGTAGAGACAGTTTCAATTTCTCAGAAAATTACAAAACCCTTCTTTGCTTCTGAACAACTTGAAAGAAGCTGCCAACTTGATTTCCCCATCATGTCTTTGTGAAAGATTTCCAAGAAGACATTCCCCTACGTAACTCAAGTTCAAACAGGAAAATAGGAAGTCAACATGGATGCACTGGGGTCTAATCCCTAGACACCTGTCACATTGTCAGATTTCTCCACCTTTCTCTGCTGTGCCTGTCTGTGGTTCTTTTTTTTTGGGGGGGGGACACAGTTTCTTTGTGTAATAGCCTTGGCTGTCCTGGAACTCACTTTGTAGACCAGGCGATCTCACAGAGCTCCACCTGCCGCTGCCTCCAGAATGCTGGAATTAACAGCATTTACCACCACATGTTTCTCTCTCTCTCTCTCTCTCTCTCTCTCTCTCTCTCTCTCTCTCTCTCTCTCTCTCTCCCTTTCTCCTCCCCTCCTCCCCTCTCTCTGTCTACTTTTTAAACATTTTTTTTAAATTTTGTGTGTGTGTGCGGCATGTGTGCAGGTGTCTGTGGAGTCTAGAATGGTGTCACACGTCCTGAAACCAGCAGTACAAGCAATTGTGAGTCGCTGGCTATGGATGCAGGTGCTGAGAACCAAACACAGGCCCTCTGGCGGAGGAAAATGCCCTTAGTCACTGAGCTACTTCTCAAGCCCTCTCCACTACTTAACAACAGATTCTAGTTTGCAGAAACAGGTTCCAGCCCAAAAGTACATATTTAAAATATGTGTCATGTCTTCTTTCACTCTGGATTCGTTCCCCAGTCTTCACTTGGCTTTCAAATCCCAGACGCTTTTGGAGGAGGTGAGCCAGCGTGTGCTGGAGTGTCCCCACACTGTTTGCTCCACGCTGTGGAGACAGTACTTCCCTCACTGTGTGGGATGCTATACAGCATGTCTACTGGGACGTTAACAACCCACGAAGGAGAATTTTTCTGGACAGAGACTTCCCTTGCCCCATCCAGGCTCTGCGATCTTACACCAAGTAGCTGCTCTTTGGGGATGACTTCTTCAGCTTGTCTGCACTCCAACACACACTAGGTTACATTTTTGAAAAAAAAAAAAAAATCCCATACTTTGTGTAGGATTTTAAACCAAGTTCCAGGCTGTACCTACACCCATATCCTCAGATCACCAGGAGTCCCAATCTCCGGCACTATGCCTCCTCTCAGCCCTCTTAGGCTTTGACATTCTGTGCCACACTGACCCTTGCAGGGATGGCCTCCCATGCCAGCCCCTCCCTTCCCCAGTCTTCTGGTACTATGCTTCTTTAAGATGCACAACATGTATATAAGTCCTACTAGTTTTCCCTCCAATTAAAAAAAAAAGTTTTCATTGGGTATATTGTTGAAGGTCTAATGGTTTGCTTTGGATTCAACAATTAAAAAATAACTTGGGCAGTAAAATATACACATATGTGATTCACCTGAGATGTTCACTGTATTACCAGCTACTTTAGATTCATCACCTCGTGTTAAAATTGAATTGATGCTGTAGGATCACTTATGAGACAATATTTAACTTCTAATGTGTTGGTAGCCATTTCGTTGGCTTATTTTAGCATAAAATAACCAAAAGTACCTTATGTATTGATTAGTGGAAATCATATTGAATTATCTTACCAGTTTTAAAGTTAAAACTTTTTAGTGATGAGATACAAGTGAGTTTAATCTCTTTAAGTTGTTTTGTTGAGATAGTGTTTTGCTGTCTGACTGGTCGGCCTGAGACTCACTACATCGCCCAAGACACCCTCCAATCTGTAACATCCTCTTACTTCAGCTCTGGGTGCTGGGATTACCAGCATAAATAATCACACCAGCTCCCCCCCCCCATCCTCTTTAACGTCTTTGTGTGTGCGGTTTAGTATCTTAATTTATTTAATGAATTGATTTTGATTTCCCAACATGAAAACAATCATGTCCCTACTTTAATTGTCACAGACTAGAGAGAAAAGGACAAGGCCAATTTCATATACAGACAATGCATCCATGCAGAGGAAAGGCCATATGAATCATGGCTCCCAGCACAAATGAAATTTCACAGTAGTTCAAGTAGAAAAACATGCTGAGGATAAAGCCATTACAAGCTCATCGTAGCTTGGGCTAAACTCAGAAGATGCCAGGCTCTGTCGCTCTATTCAGGGTGTGAGGGTATGTGTTAGTCTGGTTTGTTTATGTGACTTTAAAACCTGCAAGTATGAAAGTATTAATTAATTAGTTAAAGTATTAAAACCTCCACAGTGAACTTCCGTTTAGATTTATTTTATATTTATGAGCGTTTTGCCCTTGTATGACTGTGTACCACACACATTCCTGGTGCCTTCAGAGGTCAGAAGAAGGCACTGTATCCCCTGGAACTAGAGTTATGGATGGCTGTGAACCAAGATGTGGGTGCTAAAAGCCAACCCTGGATCCTCTGCAAGAGCAATAGGTGCTCTTAACTGATGGACCACCTCGCCAGCTCTATCAAGAACTTTTTTTTTTTTTTTTTTTTTTTTTTTATAAAAAGCTTTTTCTTAAAGTATCAGTGTTGTACCTTTCTTCAATCACTTGGGCTAGAGAGATGGCTCAACTGTTAAGGCAAGGCTCACAACCAAAACTATACCATCAGCTGGGCAAACACAACAGGGAACTGGGGACTAGATACCTCAGTTCTTAAAAGTGTACATAGTTCTTGGTTCCCAGCATCCACATTAGGTGGTTCACAATCACCAGCCCCAGGGGCGATCCAATGTTTCTGGCCTCCATGGGCACCTATAATCGTGTGCACATACCATTGCACAGACATACACATAATTAAACATAAAAGTTAAAAATTACAAAAAGAAAAAGCAACCCAACCAAACAAAAACAATGAACTGGTGACTTCAATTGAGCAAGCAAATAGGAGGGGAAATTTGTTAAGAATCATGCTTATGGAGCTAGGCAGCAGTGGCACACACCTTTGATCCCAGCACAGGTAATGTGTATCTCTGAGTTCGAGGCCAGCCTGGTCTACAGAGTGAGTTCCAGGACAGCCAGGGCTACATAGAAAACCCTGTCTCGAATAAACAAACAAATAATAATGACTGAGTCACATACTTACTCAAATCAACCATTGAAACATAAAATGCATCACACCATCCTATTATGCTTTTATAATTACATGTATAAGCCATTCGATCCCAGCATTAGACATTTAGTTTCAGCAGTAACTTTCACTTAGAACGGATGTTTCCTTATTTGAATTTACCTGGTAATTTGTTTTTACTAGACCTACACATATAATTTTTTTATAGCTATTTAAGTTGTGGTTTTTAAAAAGTGTAGAATTGGGGGAGCTGGATAAATGGTTCAGCTGTTAAGTGTAGCAGGCTTTCTTGAACACCAACTCCCAAAACATGACATGGACGCTTCTTATTAGTTATGAATGCTCGGCCTTATCATATGCTTGTCCCACTGGCTCTTAAAACATATCCTGTTCCTTTTCATCTACATTTTACCTTCCATTCCTACTTACCCTGTGTCTGCTTGGCTGGCCAGCCCTGCGCATCTTCCTCTCTTTCTTCTTCGTCTCCTTTCACTAGTCTCTCTGGCTGTGAGCCCCGCCTAGCCCTCCTCTGCTTAGCTATTGGCTGATCAGCTTTTTACTACACCAATCAGGTAACTCAGGCAGGCAGAGCAACACATCTTTACATAATTAAACAAATGCAGCACAAACATAAACCTTTACATAGTTAAAATAATAATCTGCAACATAAAGGAGTGTAACACATCTTTACTTAGGTAAAGTAATATTCTACAACAGTTAAGATCACTGGCTGCACTTCCAGAAGACCGAGGTTCAATTCCCAGCAATGACATAGTAGGTCACAACTGTCTGTATCTCCAGTTTCAAGGAATCTGATGCCTTCTTTTGTCTTTCCTGGTCTCAGGCATGTACACTGTACACAGACATACATGAAATCAAAACAACCATGCACATAAAATAAAATATAAAATTGGGCTTGGGAGGTGGCTTGCCACATAACTATGAGGACACAAATTTGAATTCCAGCACTCACACAAAAGCCAGAAGACATTACAGCCTAACTAACTCCATAGCTCAGGAGCTGAAGACAGAAAATGCCCAGTGCAAATGGATGAACATCAGGTTCAGCAAAGAGATCCTGATTTACTAAATTGTGAGTCGGGACACTTCTGGCCTCCATACACACACACACACACACACACACACACACAATTATAAAACATACTATCTTGACCAATTCGGTGTTATTAAAAATATCTACAATATTGGGTAACAGATCTCCAGGTTTTTTCGCTTTGTGCTCAGTTTTTAATCAACTATAACTAGAGAACATTTATA
Source organism: Phodopus roborovskii (assembly GCF_943737965.1). NCBI lineage: Eukaryota > Metazoa > Chordata > Mammalia > Rodentia > Cricetidae > Phodopus > Phodopus roborovskii. Next base: position 22,786,903 of record NW_026125397.1, on the reverse strand, counting down.
TTTAACTATATATTTAAGAAATATTTAGGTGAAATCTGTTTAAGTCACTATTGGTGGTTGGGTTTCCAGGACAACTTTTTTCTTAAGAAAGTAAGAGGTTTGAAATACGCTAATCAGTGTGGTAACTTTCCTTCAGTTAATGAGCGCTCTGCCAGCCCTCCAGACTTTTCCCTGTGTTTGGTCTACCCCGTAGATGACAATGAGACTCCATTTCTTAGGAAACAGAGTTTGAGAGCATAGCAGGGTTCCCAATCTGAATCCAAGTTTTTCATTTTTAATAATAGGTATAATGTGAACACAGCACAGCTTTTGAAATTATTTCTAGCGCACTTACACATCCATTATCCTGTCTTTGAGGCCCCATAGTCAGCTTCTCCTTTTAAAGTCAAACATCGTTTCCAAGAGTTGCTGTTATCCCTTTAATCATTCTAGCTTGTGCTGCCCAGGGCCTTGCTTCCTAGCAAGATTTAGCTCTGGGAAAGAAGGCAGTCGGTGCTGTGGCTGTTCTCTGGATCCTGTCCGACGTCTCCTTGACCTGGTTAAGAAAACAAACTAGGCGGAACAGCACCCCAGGAAGACCCCTTGGAAGTTTGAGGCTTAAAAACTCACATTATTGACACTTCATAAGGGTTCATTTTCAAACTGTAAGACATTTGTTGTGAGAATTTGCTGTTAGACTTTCTGGGGGAAAAATTCCAACTTGCTCTGCTGAGCCACTTCAGCAGATGAGAGCAGTTGCCGCAAAGCCTTACGACCTGAGCGTGGTCCCGGAACCCACGGTGGAAGGAGACAACCAATCCCACAGCGGTGTCCTCTGACCTCCACATGTGGACACCTACACCACACACACCCACGCACGCATGCAAGCACGCATGCAATCCAAAGTCCCCATGAGTATTCCTTGACCCTGGGATACAAGCTAGATGGGAAAGCAAGAAAGGATGGAGTGTTTACTACACGCAGGCAGGCACAGCTGTGTACGTTCACCTTGCCTTATTCTCAGCCTCCCTGGGATTCCGATGCAGGTGTGCCTGATTAATGCTGAGCCATGCATGAAGAGCATGGGAAAGCATGCCCGAGGCTTGGCTTGGCGGTGTTAGAGGCCCCACGCTGTGTCTGGGGAACTTGGATAATACCAGGATTGACTCAGACAGAATCTCTGCACCCATTGCTGCAAGTCGCCGCTCTCTGCTTTTTGCTTACTTGGCCGTTTAGCTCAGAGACTCGACTGAAACCCTGCTAAGCAGAGTGCAGAAATTCACGTATTTTGGCCCAGCTATGCCACCATAGGCGGGGTCAGCTGAGCCTGCTGTGAAGTCCGTTCCCTCACCTTCCTACCGGCAGCAGGCAGTGCCCTTTCCTCCTTTTCTAGTCCTGGCGCTGGGCTGCTCTTGGGAGAGGAGTGATGGATGGCCAGTGGTCCGTGTTGTCGTTTACTGGATGAATATATGCATTCTGCAGCGCTGTTACATGCTTTCCCCATTTCTTACACTCTGTCTTTTAGCCTCTTATCTCATTGCCATGGTGATTTATAAGGAGCCTTGAATACAATAATCTAAAATGTGTGTGGGGGGAAGGATGGATATTCTTTTATTAGGGGGGAAATATACATTCACCTGCTTCTTTGAAGATTTGACCCAGAAACTGATCATCGGCCAAAGGTCACGTGAAGGTCAGAGGCAAAGGACCAAATGGCTCACTTCTTAGCCTAATGAGCTTTCCCCCACATCCTACCTTCCCAGCTTCGCTTTAAGGAACTGTAAAACGGAAGTGTGTATACGCTTCTCTTCATGTGCACGCTGCCTTGCACATAGTAGGCAATGGAAACAAAGTTGGAGATTGGTGTTGGTTTGTTGGTTGCTGTGGTAGCAGCCGAACTCCCTTTTGCATATTTAATAGTTTTGGTGGTTTGAATAAGAATGGCTTCCAAGGCTCATTCAAAGGCTCAGTCACCGGGGAGTGGCACTATTTAAAGGATTAGGAGGGGTGGCCCTGTTTGAGGACGTGTCACTGGAAGTGGGCTCTGAGATTTCCAAACTCGGTGTAGAGCTCTCATCTGCCTCTCCCACACCGTCTGCCTGTGTGCCACCACACTTCCCGCCATGGTGGACCAAACCGCTGAAAGTGTAAGCCAGCCCCAAGTAAATGCCTTCTCACACGAGCACCATGGTCACGATGTCTCTTCACAGCAGTGATCGGTGTGTCCGTTCAAAATATTCTCACAGCAACCATGTTGTCGGAGTGACAGCCGCTGCTCCCCTCAGGACGCCGGTGTCTAAGCCTTCTTCCCCGGTGCCTTCCTCAGTGGCACCTGTCCCCTCCTAGGGGTGGGAAACCGGGCACCTGTACCCGGCAGGACTGAACAGAGGGAGCAAAGGTGAGCACAAACGGGATGGGGTCCGGGTCTGTGCTTGTGTTAGGGTAAGAGCAGGAAGGACCGGGCCCTCACCCAGTCCTGCTGTAGCAGCCACGACAGGCTGCAGAAAAGACCCAGCAACACGCTTGCCTGACCTTGCCCCTCCTCCCAGCCACTAGGAGGTCAGAGCCCCTGCAAGGAACCAATCAGAAGTTAGCTGGTGAGCTCTGGGCAGGGAGTAACAGAGACATGCAGAGCATAGCAACCACCCTGGGAGGCATAGAAACCACTTAACCAATCCGAGGACAGCTCGGAAGTGCACCCATCCTGAGACTGTTGCATACCCCTAGACACTCCCCTTGCTCACCCTAATAAATCCCCCGCCTCGAGGTTTCTCCACGTCCTTCTCACGCCACCGTGTTGGACAGACAGAGGGCCCCAGTTAATGCAGTTAGCTCGTTAATAATAAAAAGACTCGTTGCTTTTGCATTGGAATGGATCTCTTGGTGATTTGGGGGTTCAGAATTTGGGCACAACACCTTAGCTTGAATTACTCAGCCATGCTTCCTTTACCGGGGTCAAAGGTCAGGTAATGTGTAAGAGGCCCGCCACAGCATCCTCTCAGGCCCAACTGTTTTGCCGTAACCATGTTTATAAACTTAGAAGCCATTGAAAACGACCACCTTGATTTAAAAGTTTATTTGAAACCATAGTGAAAGAAATTTCTTTCTAGTCACAAAGGAGAATGCTGAGGCTGGTTATTTAACTTTATCATGATTTGGGCCTTATAAAGATTAAATGTAAGCATCCTTAGTCTTTAGCTTGGGGGAATTTTGTAAAACCTCCACATTTGTGTATATTTCTGACTAACAACAATCTACTGCCCTGAAACCTACTAGAGAGTAAACAAACTGTGGATAACAACGGATTGGAGCATAAAGTCGGTTCGTCCCTGAACTTGAGGACCCTTAGCAGACAGAACCCAAGATGAGACATCAGTCAGGTCTTTGTTCACAGAGTAGCCTTTGGTCTGTGAGGTCCAGATCATACTGTTGTGCCCAGATGAACCAGCAGCTGTCTGCCCAGGTTATAGCCTGGGAGGGGCAAAGGCCAGGCAGGTAGCTGAGGGCCAGCTGCTGCTCCGCGGTGAGGCTGGTAGCCAAGCCTAGCCCCAGCCTTTTCCAAAGTGATCCTTTGATAACCCTGATTACATTTCCCTCACTAGAGCCTGGGGCTGACTGAGCAACAGCCAACTTCTCTGGGTAACAAAGAGGAGGGGAAAGTAATCCAAACACAGGTTTTATTATAAAATCCAGGGAGTGAGGGAAGTGTGTTTATTCTGTAAGATAGCACACCTGCTCAGGCCCGGGAGGCTCATTTCCATCAGTTGCCATGGCAAACTCGTTATACTTCAGGGCCATGTGGCTTTGTTTCCCTTTGAAATCTGGTCCTTGTCCTACCTTTCCTAACAACTCCAACACAATGGCACGGAGCCTGCGACAGCATAATTGATTTTTCCTTCTCTCTATCAGCGGTTCACATTTGTTGGGCACAGGCCTGAGTCTGCCTTCTCCTTTGAACTCCTCGCTAACCATGAAGGCATGCTTCGGAAAGCTACCCTCATTAACATTCCAGGTCTCTCTTCACTGTCAGCAGTAACAAAGCCTGCACCGATGGCCTCCTCCCTCCCTGCTTTACTGAGTGGCTCAGTTCCATGTTTTGCTGCTGATCCAGGTGCCCAGGCAAACAACTCTGGGCTAAGAAGCACGCAGGAGAGAGTAAAAATAGAACAGCAGCTTGGATGCATACCAGAGCAGCTACTTCATCCCCACACGCTCTGCACACTAAGCCTAATGGGATCCATCAGGCAGGAGTCCTCTCCGTCACCCCCCCCCCCCCCCCCCGCTGCCTTTTCCCATCAGCACCTTCCTGGTGAAGGGAGAAAAGGGAGGTCAGGCGTGGGACAAGAAAGATGTGCCTAGGAGACCTGGGCAGAGAAGTGTGAGCAGCCACAGCTCGGTCCCCTCCCTCCTAAACCTTCCAGATCAATGGGACCTAGGCCACACCCAGACATTCCCTGAGAAGGTAAATACAAGTCAGCTATGCTGACCATTCCTTTTGCAGGTCCCACATGCTTGGTCTGAGGCAGATACCCAGTCACATGTGGTGGCCTGCGAAGGTTACCCAGCTCTCACCATTCAGTCTGTGAGTCTACAAGCATTCTTCAAGAAAAAAAAAAAAAAAAAAAAAAAGGAAGAGTTGGTATGAAGTTAGGAACATTAGGAACATGCCATCCTGCGTGGGTACAGAATACAGGGTGCCCTGACTGGGTTCTTTTGTGCTTGTGGTGAATGTACTGTTCCTGCAGTCAGCCCGACCCCTCCTCAACAGCCAGACTTTGACGCTCCATCTCCATAGAGTCCAAGGGATTCCAGGAAGAGGTGTTTCACAGCATTTAAAGAGTAAAAACACTTTTTAAAAGACTATTGGTGTCCTGGAGTTTGAAACACATACACGAACACACATACACACCAGCACCTTTAAAAGAAATTTAAGCTTTAGAAAGGTATTGAGAATTTTTAAGTTGGCTAAGGTTCACATAAAAACTACTACAAAATAAATATGCCAAAGCACTATATTCCAACAAGACCTGGATTCCATATCATCACAGCAATAATTAATTCCCCAAAGACACTCTCCCAGCACAAGTTGTAGCATGATCGTTTACTCTCCCAGCCACCAGAGGATGGAGGGGCTCTTCCCTCAGGCCTCCTGTGTTGTGTTCAGGAGGTTATGTTTACTTCAGGGAGGAAGGGTCATATGTCTCTCAGGAAAACCCAGAAAATTCCATAGGCTCATAGCCTTGAAGCTGTATCACTGGGGCTGTAGCCCTGGAGTAAACTTAAACAAACAAGTTTCTGTGAGGCTACACAGTTATTTTTATCAAGGCAGCCTTAACCTGTTCTAACCTCAAAATATCTACAAATACACACACGAGGACCAGGATGATGTTTAAATAAACCAGGTGTTAATCTGAGTATCAGTGTTCTAAAATAATTTCTTTGCCGGTGGTGGTCATCATATTTCATAAACACTTCTAAACCAAGTTGCCATCTCTTGATGAACATGAGTACACACACAGTTTTGGGTATTTGGTTATTTGGCTAGCTTGCTGCCAGTTGTAACACTTTGGCAGCACATAAGGGACCTTTAACCACCTGGGATGGGAAGACTGGAAGGAACTCATGGCTGCATGATCTGGAAGTCCCGGGTGGGGTGGGGGTGGGGTGTATGGGGGAGTTAATAATATTACATCACTAAATCTTTGCAAGCTGGAAACATTTCAAAGAAATAATTGCTGGGCTACTTCTGCAGATGTTGAATCCTCAATAATGGTCTTACCTCAAACCAAAACAATAATGAAAAGACAAAAAAGACTTGAAGTTGGTATTTGGAATGTTTTCCAGGAATTCAGAGTTGGCCAAACAAGAAAATTCTACTAGATCTAAGATGCCATCAAAGTAATTATTATTGCCATAAAGTCATGCAAATGAGTACTTAAATTATGCAAGTTTTTTTTTCGTTTTTTAAAGTATTTACTCAGTGCACATGTAGGACATAAAGTAAGTTAAATTGTATTCTTTGTAACTCATTAGCCATTTTTCTTTTTTTGTAGCTAAACAGTATTTGTCTTTCCCTTTAGTGACATTTGAGGCACAACTATCTCATAGTTAAGCTTAAACTTGTTTACCAGGTTAGGCAGAGAAAGGAGGCAACAGCTCTCAGCCCCCAAGCATCTTTTTATTGAGCTGTTCTTTCCTTATGCAACAGTTTATTTAGATCACACACACATTTTATAAATGGCTATGTGTCATTTCTTTAGAGACCAAATAAGCCCAAATTATTGACTTGAAAATATTATTGAAGACATTTTTAAAAGAAGAAGAACATGTCTCTTGAGACAATGTACCCAAGAACTGGGTTGTGGCATACCCAGGCCCTAGATTCAGTCTTCAGCACTGGGGTCTGGGAGGGACAAGTTTTGTCAGAAACACCGATGCATGCCTATAATCCCAACACTCAGGAAGTGGGTGCAGCAGGGTTACAAATTACAAGCCAACCTGCTCTAAGCAGTTGGACGGCAGCCAGGACTACACAGTAAGACTCTTTTCTAAATAATCAGCCAAACACAGTGTGTTTTTAGTTATTATGAATCAATTCGTTTTCTGCTTTTTAAAAACTGGTTACATTTTAATTTAAAAAGAAAATCTAGCCAGGCGTGAGGGTTTGAATGAGAATAGCTCCAGATTCACATATTCAAAGGTCTGGTTCTCAATGACCTGTTTAAGAAGGGTCAGGAGGCGTGGCCTTGTTGGAGGAGGTGTGTCATGGCTCGTGGACTTTGAGGTTTCAAAAGCCAAGGCTTGACCCAGTCTCCCTCTCTCAGCCTTCACCTTGCTGATAAGAAAGATGTAAGCTCCTAGCTACTGCACCAGCGCCTGCCTGTCTGCTACCACACTGCCTGCCATGGTAATCACGCACTCACCCTCGGAAACTGTAAGCAAGCCCCCAATTAAATGGTAAACACAGTCCTGATCATGACATGTCCTCACAGCAATACAATAGTAACTAAGACACCAGATATACAGGTGCACACCTATAACCTTAGCACTCAGAGGGCCAGGACAGGAGGGTTGATGTAAGCTCAAGACTGTCCTACTCCATAAATTGAGTTCTGAGCCAGCAGAGCTACATAATAGAGGAGCCCTTTTCCAAAACACAAAACATAAATAAACATAAAATTAAATTTATCCCCTGGGAGACGTGACTGTAACCTCTCTCTCTCCCCCCCCCTCTCTCTGTCTGTGTGTGTGTGTGTGTGTGTGTGTGTGTGTGTGTGTGTATCTGTCTCTCCCTCTCTCTCATTTGGCTTTTAGAGACAGGGTTTACTGTGTAGTCTTGACTGTGCTAGAACTCCCTCTGTAGACCAGTCTGTCCTTGAATTCACAGAGCTCTGCTTGCTTCTGTGTCCCAAGTGCTGGGGTTAACAGCATTCGCCACCCTCAATTGGCCCTTTTTCTCTTCTTGCATGCTAGTAGTTGAATCCTGAAGTTTCTACATGTTAAGCAAGTATTCTACCACTGAACTACACTCCCTGCCCAATTACACTGTTTATAATCAAGGCTGTTATGTTAAAAACTTCAACTGTAAGAGTAAACCTTCCATAGTTACATAAAAAGGGTGGTTAACTTTCTGCTTTTAATCCTTTAATACAGAGCATGCATGCTGTCACATTTATCTAATACTATAAGCAGCTTTGTTGATGGCCCACACCTGCCCATTTCAATATAAGTTAATATGCCTGCCTCCATTCAGATAAATGAAACACATTCTTACAAAGGGTAATCGTTTTATTGTTCGGACATTCCTCAGTCTGGTCTAAGGACACAGCATCTGGCCAACTCATAAAAGCAGCAGAAGTCATAAGAGGGTTTCTGTGGTCCTAGGTATTTGCTGCCATCACCTGTAGTGATGGCCACTCACCAAAAGCACTGGAAACCCAAGCTGAACAACTCAGACTCAGGAAGGGTGTTCTGGGGCCTGGGTCTCCCTAGAAGACACCGAAAGAGTCCTGAGTGCCACCAGCCAGCCCCAGCTAGCAGAATGCTGTGACAGGACGGCACTGAGCCAGGGACAGTTGATGTCACAAGGGCACCACCTGAAGGGTGGGCAGAGGACCGAGGGGAGGGGCCACATACTCCTCCTCTCGGAGCAGTCGCAGCAGGATGTTTTTCTTGTTCTTGGGCCAGCTGTAAACGTGAGTGTTCTGAAGCCAGGTGGGCACGTGTTCCTGTGAGAGAGAGGACAGGGACAAAGGTCACAGGCGAGAAGCCTGGATTCCAGGTCCAGGGCTCAGCTCTGAACAGTTCTGGCTTGCCCTTCACAGGCATTCCCACCGGGCTGTCTTGGGAGCTGCTGTTTTGCTTTCGGAGGGTCTAACACGAGGAGCACTTTTGGCTTCGGGTGCAAGCTGTGTATCTCATTATGGAAACCACATGTGCACAGCTTTTTCTGCCAGTCTCTCAGGCTACCTGCCCTTTGCATGTCAGCCTGCTTTTCACCACCTAAGCACGGAAGGGTAGGACAGAGGTCACACCGAATGATGTGAATTCCCCTGTGGCTTCGGGGGAAGGATGCCAGGGTTGTGGGCTTAATATAATTCATGGTTCTTCCACTCCAGCCTGCGGTCTGGCCTGCAGTCGAAGGAGCAGAACAAATCTCAGAACTGTGAGGCTGGGTTCCACCTGCCAGTGTCGGTCACCCTCAGGACTGTCCTGGCCGAGAGAGGCAATGATAAGCTCAACTGCAACACGTTAAGGACATGGGGAATGCTGGTGTAGAGGTGAAAAGTTTGCAGCATTTAAGAGGGTGCTTAGGAGAAGCGCACATTGGTGGGAACTGCCAGGCATGTTCAAAAGCAACAAGATCACAGCAGTTAGAACAGAACAAGTGACGGTGGGTTAGTGACGAGGGCAGAATTCAAGGGGCTGTCTCAGAGGAGGCCTACAGACCACCGGAAGGCCTTTGGTTTTCATGCTGAGACGAGCTGCTTTGGGGGTTGTAGCACACGTTCAGAACCAGCATACATGTTGAGTGCAAAGGGTATCCAATGAAAAGTCACGGTAACTGTCTGGGGTGAAAACCACACATGGAGGCAAAATCTGCATAAACTCTTCTAGGTGATAGCATGCCATGTCCCAACCTCTGGCAATAAAGAGACTGTTGAGTGGAATTTAAAAACAACAAACAATAGTAAACCCAACTAGGCGAATATGCACACATGAGCCAGCGATTCTAAACAAATGTTACCAGTGCCCCCAATATACGATAACTAAGCCTTCTCAGGAAAGGGACAATGCATTACACAGGCATGAGAAGAAGAACCTCACATGATAGAGAGGTTGCAAGGGTACAAGGATAGGCAAGTTCCCCAGGCCAACAAGTCGGGGAAGAACATTATAAGGAGAGGGAACAGAGGGTCAAAGACACCTAGATAGAGAGAACACAATGCGAGGTTTGCTGACATGGCCCATTTTGAACAAAGCAGAGGCACCAGGTGAGAAGAAAATCAAATGGGAAAGTGGACACCGTCCTATTCCACAGAGCCTCACGGGTCACGCTAAGGAAGGTAGCTGATGTCCTCAAGTCAGTGGGAAACATCACAGAATTCGGAAACTAGCGAGATCGAGACCGGCAAAGTGGAAAGTGGCTAGGACAGGGAGGGTCCCAGAGGAGATGGGGAGACCTGTAGAGATTTGCCAGTCAGGGACTGCATTTAGTCCCTGGACGAGGAGGATTAAGGGTCCTTTCATTTGCATTGTGCACTGTGCAACCCTCTGTGAACCATTCCCATAGATTGGGCTCTCCCTACTGCGGGGCAGAGGTTTCAGTGCAGTTCTGACATCTAGGAATCCTCCAGAATGAGGCCGCGTCTAAACTCAGAGTGCTCTCTAGTCTGTCTGGAACTGATTACCTAGCGGCTGTCTCCCCTTTGCCAGGCCTGGAAGATGTTCTCTAGTGACTTGACTCACATTCTCTGAAGCTGTCAGTGTATCCTCTGGAGTATGAGCAAAGCCCCCCTGTGAGTTCCAGCAAGGTTCACATAGAGCTGTGTGGATCCAGTGCCTGTACTCTCCAGGTTGCGCGGGCTGAGCTGTGTGCCAGAGTATGTGTGTGGGGCCGAGAGCAAAGTCCTCGCACTTTGGTTCTAAGAAGTGAGAGGGAAGCATCTCTCGGGCATCTGGATACTTACTCCCCAGGCGTGGATGCTGTTTGAAGGTGTGGCCTGACTAGAAGAAGTGTGTCACTTGAAGTTGGCTTTTGAGGTTCAGACAGCCACACTCTCTGCTTCCTGTTTGTCACTGGGGATGTATGCGAGCCTTCAGCTCTCAGCTTCCCGCTCTAGATGCCATGTTTGCCTGTCACACTGACCTGCTATGATGGTGATGGATCTCATCCCTTTCCTGTTCCTACTGTGAGCCCAGTGTAAACTTGTTGTTGATCTTTCTGGTAACACTGTTATCGCTGGGGGGTGTCAAAGAGTTGACAAGATTTTGAACCTAAAATCCTAGATTTGAAAACCAAGGATAGAATCATTTGAGCATCTTGCCATTTGTTTGTTTACCTTCTTGGCATTTGGGAAGAGCACAGGGATGAATCTGAAATTCATGCTTCCTTGATTTATGAACTCGATCTGCATCTAAAACAAAACAAATATGAAGAGTAAGGAATCTAGGAACAAAGATGAGAAGTTGATATAGCAACATGGCAACTTTATTTGAGCCGCGTAACTCCCAATCTGAAGCTCTCCCTATTACATGCCACGCCCTTTGCTTGCTTGTCAACTTGACCACATCTGGAGTCAACTAAAACCAAACCTGGCTGGGCACACTGGAGTGATTTTTGCTTAATGAACTCATTTGAAGTGGGAGATCCACTTCTGATTGGGATCTCAGAGGGGGGAAGACACGCACACCTCTCATCTGGGCCACGCCTTCTGCTGGAAGCCTATATAAATGGAAGAAGGAACCACCTCTCTTTGTCTGTTTGTGTTCCCCAACACATCCATTCTTTAACTGGATTAGAGCCCACTTCTTTCAGATTCCACTGTATAGTGAAGAGCAGCTGAGACACTGGCTTCTTGGACTGAGTAACTACTGGATTATTAACCCTTCCGTGGGTAGACAGCCATTATTGGACTAGCCGGACCAGAGCCTTTAAGTCACTGTAATAAATACCCCCTCTCATCTACCTCCACATATTCTGTATGAATGTCATATTTATATATACGTGTATATATAAATTCTGGAAGTTCTCTCCCTCTAGAGAACCCTGAGTAATACAACCACATATTAAAGGCCTGCTAAAAATCACATTCTAGGGACCAGAAAGCTGGCTTAGCAGGTGCAGGTGCTTGCTGCCATATCTGACAACCTAAGTTCTGTCCCCGGAGCCCACGCAGTGGAAGGGAAAAACTGACTCCTGCAAGCTCCCTTCTGACCTCTACTTTGTTTAGTGGCAAATGCATGTGCATTTGTGCACATGTATACATACTACATATACACTAAATCAATAAAAGAAAAATTTTGTTGTATTTTGGCCAGAATCTGCCAGGCTGGTCCCAGAGCAGTGTCAGCCCCAAATAACACACAGAGACGCTGTATTAGATATAAAGCTGTTGGCCTGTTACTAGTGTTTCTTACTGGCTAGCTCTGTATTAAATATTAACCCATTTCTATCAATCTAAGTGTTTTCACATGGTCTTATCTTGCCAGAGAGAGGTTCCAGACCTCTCTCAAGTCTCTACATCTTGACTCTCCCACTACATCTCCCAGAATCCTCCTTGTCTCCTAGTCCCGCCTATCTTGCCTTCCTATTTGTCAACAGTGCTTTATTCGTTAACCAATAAGAGAAACAGATTTACAGACTGACATCTCCCATCAGTTGGGTTTTTGGTCTTTGTTTTTTTTTTGAGTAAGGCTTTCACATGTAGTCTAGACTAGCCTGGAACTCCCTGTGTAGCTCAGGTTGGTTCTGAACGCACAGTGGCCCTCCTGTGTCAGCCTCCTGAGTGCTGACTTTGGGTTTTAAGGATCAGTTCATGAGAACAAGCTGTATCTCTCTTCCAATTCTGTAGTCAATACCTTTATTTATATCATTAGCTTTCAACTGCCAAGTATGAGAGTATTTATAAATTTATAATACAGAAATGAGTAAAGTGCTAAAACCTAGGATTTTTTTTTTGAGAGCCTGTTTAGCATAGTACCTCTGATACAATTTTTTGGATAATCCTCCCAGAGCTAGTGACCTAGTGAGCAGGCAGGAAGGAAAATTACCAACCAGAGTCAGCCTGCAGAGTGAGCAATTGCTGTAGGAGCTCAGGATGGGGCTATCAGTTCTGCATCAGGGAGTGTGCAGGACAGTAATGGGAGGGGTCACTGCGCATAAAGAGCTTGGTCAGGTAAAGGAAATGGAGAGAAGGCAAGGGCAGAGTGCATGAGCATCTGGAGACAAGGAGCTGTGTTAGGATGGCTGGAACCACCTAGCATTACTTCTAGAGCACAAATGGGCTTGGCAGAGGGACCTAGGGGATCAGCCATGAAGAGCCTACTCGGTCAGGCCTGAGAATCCCTCACCAGATAAATCAGGTTTCACATTCTGGTCACCCAAGAGGATTTAGCTATAAGAACTCTATCAAAATCAGGATTTTCAATATCAGGGGTGTTAAAGTCTTCTAAATCCCAAGACTGGCATGAAGCTTCCAGCCATCTTATGACAAGGAATTACGTATCCTGAACAATTTTATCTTCCAATTGATTTTTATAAGTGTGAAGCTTTTGTTGTGCATGAGAATAAGAACAAGAAGAAAGTAAATGTGGAAACGTAAACAACCCTCTCCCCAACACCCACTCCCACAGATCTACCACAGAGGGGTTTCTCAGAGCCATGTCCCTTCAAAACACAGAAGACAACACCAAAAGCTTATACTACATTGACCAGAATACTGTGCACTTCAAGTACCAAACATGTCATCACAGAGTAAGCACCTGCAGGGTAGGGCGTGGCATCTGTTAAGTTAAAAGTAGAGCTGGGTTTCATTTCCAGCTTCAAGGGCACTGTGCACTATTTAGTTGGTCCACCCGGTTCCCCGGTCTCTCAAAGACTAGCCCTCAGCAGTGACTTTATTTTTTCTCTTACTTTCTGATACAGTCATTTGATCTGTGATGTAATTAGTCTTTAGTGACTGAAGGAGACCAGGAAGTCAGCCCGGGTATAGGGAGACCCTTCTATATCTGACGGCACATCCAGTCCCTCCTGAGATGGGGAAGAGTCTAAGACATTATGGAGAGCACATCGTTATAGCTGACAGTCACCCAAGCTTGGGTTGAACTGTGTGTATCACTGGCTACCCTTGCCATACACCAGCACAACTAAGCAGGTTTTTCCAGGAACTGGTAGGGACCTGGAGTCCTTCCCAAGTACCAGCTGCTGGCTCCTGGAACTAACAGGTTCTTAGAGATGTAGACAGAATGTCAGTGTTCTGGGAATGTGCAGACATGATACAGACAGATAAGAGACAGCAGCATCTAGAACCAGTCACGGCCCTTTTAGATGAATTTATTTCTAGGAGTGCTATTTTTCAGAATCCTGACCACAGGCTGGCACTAAGTAAGACTGGACAGGAGGCAGACTTAGCTCCAGACCCTTGGCCTGACCCGTGAATCTTACCACCTTGCCTTAGCTTCTGCTTTAGGTTGTGAACTCAGCATGCAATCTACATTTGATGGAAGAGGTGATAGAGCTCTCAGCAACCCAGATGATGAGGGTGCTGCTTCCGTATCCACCCTGCCTACAAGGTGGACGGCATTTGAGTTTGCTTCCTCTGAGGTAAAGGTGTCCTCCTGAGACTGCTGGCTGTTTCCTGCCCCGCGCTGCTTCGTCCTTGAATCCGGACCGCTTCCAATGACACATTATGCCAGGTCCTCTCAGGATAAGAACTGAGGTTGGGCTTATGAGTTCAAGCCCAGTGATTTCTCATATGTCAGGATCCTTAGTAAATAAACAAGAGAAACCAGCTCCAGGTGGGGAGGCTCAGGGACAGTGCCATCCTTTGTTGTATAAACAGCTAGCTACTAGGGATTCCACAGGACAGTTTGAAGGTCACAGATCTAGTGCAGCATCAGTTAGACAGAATGGTCTTAGAGCATCTCTAAGTCCACAAAGGACAAGAAGACAGCTAGGCCATGAAATAGCTAGCCCTAAAGGTGGGCAGTATTTTCTCCTAGATGCTGAACAAGCTTGATTCCTTCTAAATTTTCCCCATGGATTAAGTTTAACCAGGCCCTAGAGTACAGGTTTGGTAGTAGAAGGCGTCTGGCCTGTCACAAACTAAGAAGTCTCTTTAGTTAAGTCTTTTCTATGTGCCATACTTCACGCATTACTTCATTTATCTTCACAGAACTGTACACACCAGTGACCCATTTTATGAATAGGGTTGTAGAAAGGCAAGGTCCAAGTACTTGGACCATGGTCACATAGCCTGTACTTAAGATATAATGTGACCCGGGCCTTGGTATGACAGAAATGTCCTCCCCACTTTGCACCTTTCTTCTCTGAAAATGCAGGGGACAGAATGAAACACCCACAGTAACTACTCACCTCACCACTCACCCTTCTGCCCTCCTGAGACCTCACATTTATTGGGAAACAGCCAGGCAAACAAAGTCCTACTTTCTAGAAGCTTGATTGGTATCTCTTAGTTCCTGGCAGGACTGGTTGAGTACTACGGAGAGGAGTGGTATTTCTCTGTGGGTCTCAAAGTATACCAAGCCATAACCAGTAACGTCTCCTCACATAGGAGGCTAGAGACTCTTCCCCTAATATCCTGCCACCATCAATGCAAAGCATCGTCCCAGAGAAGGTGCCTGTTCCAGAGGAGCGGCCGGGCACTGTGGTCCCCTCACCACTCACCATCCGATGAATGTACTTAGTATGTAAGCCATGCTCATCGTCGTCCAGCTGCGACTCAGCGCCTTCCACATCCTGTTTGTATTTGGGGCTGATTGCTACAATTATCATCACTGTCTTCTGTTAATGAGAAGGAGGAAAGCATGTTTATGGAACTGGGTAGTGTGGTTCATTTGGTGAAGACCAGCTGGAAAGTGGCCAGCAGGAGCATAACCGGTCCCTGACCCTCTGACGGCTACAGGGCAAAAGGCAGCAGCCCACACGCCGGCACGCCGTCCCTTTCACGCCTCCCCGGCACCCCCATGCCCAGCACCCTACAAACACACAGAGCAAAGGCTCGAGAGGAAGTCTCCCATCTTCCACAACCTTCACTAATAAACATCTAGTGACAGCCCAAACCACTGAATCCGCATGGAGGCAGAAAGACCACCACGGCGGCACAGAAAAGCGCCCTTCCTCCCCGCAGCCTGATGTGACCGCCACTCGCTCTGGTCCTCCACTGCCCTGCTTTTCCTGTGCACATTAGCACAGTCAGTAGGAGCAGACCCTTCAGCACAAAGCAAACACCACGCTGGAGACAAAAGGAAAGCCTGCTGCCCAGCCTGCTGAGCCCCCACTCCACCCCCCCAAGAAGCACCCAGATGTGATCGTGCTGGCAGCAATCAATTTCTGTCTTGTTCAAAGCACAAGGTGCCCCAGTGGCTAGCATAGATTCTGTCTGCAGAAAACGAGTCACAGAGCTGCAAGTGGGTGGCCTGGGTAGCATGCTGCATGCTTGCAAGGCTGCCCAGAAACTGTTTAGCCCAGTCCTACAAAACACTTGGAAAGGCCCCAAATTCAGCTGGAATCCCCCCCCCCCCCACCACCATTTCCTCCTTTCCTATTCTGGGCTGGAAATTGTTTTCACTGATTGTTATCAACCACCTGTGTCTGGTTTGACCACTATTTCCTGCCTCTGCGTGTCCAGGAGGGTGACCCCATCCTCCCTTCCTTTCCAAGCCTTTGCAAGCTTCCAACAAGAGAGTCTTTGTCAGACTTCCTCAGGCTCAGGCTTTGGGAGAATATCAGGGTTTCTTCTGTGGAATAGCTTCTGCAAGCTAATGGTTTTTCTCACCAGCACAAATCCTCAGAATTTAGGAATATACTTACATCTCGAAGGTAGCGCTCCATCCATTTAATGATATCAATACCCCGGATTCTGTCCTCAAATATGTCAATCTACAAGAAAAGGATGGGAGGAAGGGTTCTTAATGAGAGCTTTCCCTGTGTACAGAGCTCAAGAACACAAGAAGCTGCGTAGCTCTGCAACGCTCTGTATAAGGAGGGTTACATGAGTCCAAACCATGAAACCCAAGTTTCATGAAATATACCCCATTTCAATATCTGTAGACATTTAGGTTTCTAATATCCATAATTAAGATACAGTTGTTCATATCAAAATGTGTCGGTAGCTATACAATAATTATATGTTCAAAATCTGAAGGACACAGAATTGGATATGAGCGAGGAAGACAGAAATAGTACATTTATGTGTCTGTCATTTGGAAAACTGAAAGGCAGATTCCGAGACTTCAGTGGGTCTGTAGTGTGCAGATGCTGAGACACAACTGTGGTGTCTGACCCGTGTCTGCTAGGTCATGATTACAGGATTATGTCCAGGTTCAATTACACATTTCAAAAGGATTGTATGAAACTTGGGCGAAATCCAAAGAACAGTCACAGAAACAATCACTGAGCTGGTAGGGAGGGTTAGGATAAAAGTCAAGGGGAACTCTGGGGCTTTGATATGACTCAATTATTATTATTATTAACTCCTTTGGGTGTTAGAAGAGCAGAAAAAATCAAATCATGTGTCTTATAGAGTCCCAAGTCTCTCTCTCTCGCTCCTATCTTTATCTCGTGTGTGTGTGTGTGTGTGTGTGTGTGTGTGTGTGTGTGTGTGTTACATGTACAAGGCACTCCTGATTGGAAGAGGGGATAGATAATATACAGAGTGGGGACATCAGAAGAAGGCCTTTGGGGGAGGGTTATCTGATTACCCTCACCTCTCCCATAGGTATTTTCCTAGTGTCACACTGCCCTTTAGAACTGACCAGGCCAAGTCTCCACTATTCATCAAGCATCCTGAGCCGGCTGCTATCTTCTTCCCACATGCTCTGTCCACTTCACTCCCCACATTGGCTCCCCCGAGCCCTTACAGCACAGCATTGCCCCTCTGCTCTGTCAGTCACACTGACTTCCCCTTCCCATCGCCCAACTCTCCAATTTTGGCCACTAGCAGCAGACTCTGTACCAACCATTCTTTCCTTTACTCACGTCTCATTTAAGACCTCCTCGTCTTCCTAGTCTGCTTCTAGGCTCCTTATAGAGATCATGCGTGTACCTAACTGTCATGCCTATAGAGTACACAATACAAACTTGGAATGTATTCATTTACTGATGGAAATAAAACAGCTTTCCTTTGGGTTGGATTTTTTTTCCTTTTCCCCTTAGACAAAGTGTCACTGTTGCTCTGGCTGTCCTGGAACTCGCTCTGTAGACCAGGCTGGCCTTGAACTCACAGAGATCCGCCTGCCTCTGCCTCCGCCTTCTGAGTGCTGGATCTAAAGGCGTGTGCCACCACACTCAGCGTGATTTATGTGTTAATATCCACCACGTAGTCCCTTGCCTGCCATTCTGGGACTCAGGAAGCCGAAGCAGCAGTTTTGAGTTTGGCTAATTGAGTCCACACAGAAAAATGTCTCAAAACAAAGACCAAGATAATAATGCATGTTCTGGTTAAAGCCTGTACCAGTCTGTGCCGGTGCCAGCAATCCATTCCCATTGCAGACCGAGGACGGTAGCTTCGGTTCTGCTCCTGGCGCTGCATGGTTATGAGGATTTAATGACAACACAGAAAAGACATGTATCATAATGCCAGACGTGATCTCCCCCCCCCCCAGACAGGGTTTCTCTGTAGCTTTGGAGCTGTCCTGGAACTCACTCTTGTAGACCAGGCTGGCCTTGAGCTCCCTGAGATCCACCTGCCTCCGCCTCCCACGTGCTGGGATTAAAGGCGTGCACCCAGCTTGCGAGACATGATGTTAACACACCATATACGGTTAGTACTGTCTGACACAGAAGTTGTTCCCTGCTACAGAGACACATTCTGGGCAGTGTCTGCCTCTCTAGATCTCCAACAGAGTCTGCTGCACCTGCCATGACAAGTTTTCCACACAGCTGCTGTCATGAGCTAATTGTGTCCCTAAAATGCATATATTAGCTGGAGATGGTGGCTTCCATTTACAGTCTCACTACTCGGGAGGCTGACATAGGGGGATTGTCAGCTTGTGCTATGAAGTGAGAATCTGTCTCAAAAAATAAAATAAAAATTAATTCTTTGAAACTTTCCCATTACCTCGTAATGTCACTGGATTTGGAGATGGGGCCTCTCAGAAGACAACTCAAGTAAAATGAGGTGCCAGGTGAGCCCCACTCCATAGGATTGGTGTTTGTGGAAGAAAGGAAAATTAGTACACAGGTCTGTGCACACACAGGGGAGGGACCATATGAGGGTGGACAGAGAGAGGGCGGCCATCGCAGGCCAAGGGAGAGCATCCCAGATGAAACCAACCTTGAAAACGAGCTCTGTCTAAGCCGCCCTATCAAGAGTGTGTTATGGCAACCATCCTCTTCAGGTTCCAGGCTCCCTTAGTGTCCTTTGGTGGCAGAGCATGACACTATTCCCTAAGATTTCCTAAACCTACCCAAACCTTTATGCTGATTTTTGTTAGGTTGTTTTGTTTGTTTTTTAATCCAACTCTCACCGCGCATTGGTGGCACACGCCTTTAATCCCAGCAGTGGCAGGTAAATGTCTATGAGTTCGCAGCCAGCCTGGTCTACAGAGCTAGTTCCATGACAGGCTCCAAAGCGACACAGAGAAACCCTGACTTGAAAAGCAAAATAAATAAATAAAAATAAGAAATAATTAAACTCTCCTTAAATTATTCATTATTTCATTTTACCGAGAAGATCCAACAGCTGTTCACAAACACAGGCTTTTATAGGATAAGGGTCAAGGGCACATTTAAATTCTCCCGAACTGCCCTTGATTGGGGTTTTTTAAGGTTGAAAGCCCTGGCTATTGTCCAGGGGCAGGAAGAATCTACGTGTTTATATTTGGAAAAGAGAAGGGTAAGATCCTGCATGCTGCTTCAAGTCTCACTCTTTGATCTTTACGTCATGGGTACCCAGCACCGTCTTATTATAGAAATGAGAAAGGTGTGAAGGTGAATTGCATAGACTACAGGCATCTTTTAAACAGGAAGTATTATAGGAAAAAAACATTAAAATAAAAACTCTTAACCAATGCTAAGCTGCCTCTTCATTCTTTAATTTGTAAGTGTTCCTCTCTAGACTCCAACGCCCATATTTCACTCCACTCCGGAATTCACTGAATGCCTAGGAGAGGCTTCTGGGAAGGAAATAATCTTAATGTTTGAGGAAAGCCAGTCCTCCGAGTAGCAACTTGTCGTATTTTGTTTAGCCTAAGGAAGAAGGTACATGGCTTTAACCCGTGTTGTTTCAGGAGTTGGCAGGGAGACAGAAAGATAATGTGCTTGAGAATTTTGGGCCCAAGATCACAATGGACCTACAGGGGTGAAGCAGGGCCATCTCCCCCCTCCCCCCCATGGGAAGTAGGGCCATCTCCCCCCCCCCCATGGGAAATAGGGCCATCTTCCCCCGATGGAAACTAGGCTGTGTCTTCCTTGTCCAGAATCTTCTTTCCAGAAACAAGGTGTAGAAGGGTGGCTGTGTGCAGTGGGGGCCCAGGGTTCTACTTCAAACCTTATAGTCCAGTGCAGAGCAGAGGGTCTGGCTTGGGAAAAACAATTACCTCGGTGAGCTTGCAGCCTCCTGTACCACAGGAAGTGAGTACGACTGGCAAGGGCCGAGGCAGGGAATGCAGCAAGAGTCAGACCTTTCTCAGGACTAACACTTGGAGGAAAACCGTTGGGGACTCTGGGTAGTTTAAAATGTGGTAGAATACTTGTCTAACACGAGTGAGGCCCTAGCCTTGACTCCCAGGACCAAATAAATAAATAGATACCCAGAAACAATTACCCAAACCCTTACGCATTTAGCTCAACATCACATAAATTAATAAAACATCAATTTCATACTTCACCACCACCACCGTCGTGTTCAACTGAACTGTTCAGTTTTCTCTCTGAATAGAATACTCACTGCAGTTTGGAAGCCATTCACCAACAGGAAGTTCACAAATTTCACCACCTCCATGGCTGTGTCCATAGAATAAGTGATGAAGACTTTCCCTAAGAGAGAAATGCCAGAGTTGTTGAAACGAATCCAGTTACTCCGTTGTACATAGCACTTCCAAGGAGCATGCGTTGCCCTTTGTGTTGGAGGGTGGTCTAAGGGCTTATGCCTGCAGGGGTATGTATCTCTGTCTGTCCTCTGTGACAAAGGCTGGGACCTGTCCAAGACAGTGCAAACCATCCAGAGTGAAGAGAAGACAGAACGGACAGAGGAGAGTAATGTCAGGCTGAGAGAGCAGCCTCACAGGTCTTCTGGAACACCATATGAGATGTTAAAAATCTACCACCCACAGCCTGCAAGTCCTTTGAGCTCAAGCCATTGCCTTGTTTCTTAGAGACACTTGGCCCTATGCCCAAGGAAAATATTCTCACAGCAGGCTAAGAAGCTAGGGCTTGCTAAGAGGCCACCGGCAGTGTCTGCTTTTGATCTCATGATGCTCTCTGCTGCCCTGAACTCTTGTCTAACAAGACAAAGTAGGGGGTGAGTGAGAAAGTGTTCCGGTGCCCCCCCCCAGTCGACTGTTTTGGAGAAAGGTCAGGAAGCAGGAGCAGACTGATGCCCAGATCAGAAATGTGAGTGCTGCTTCAGCAGTTTAAAGGGGAGACCATGCCTCAGGGCAGTCCAGCATTGCAGGGTTCCTGGTTCCTCCCCAAGCCAGAACTGCTCTGACAAGCTTACCCTACCCAGACAGAACCTCTGCTGTCTCAGACTAAAGTGTTGGGGAAATTACTTGACGAGCAGCTTAATGTGGTAGACAGATAATCTGTACACGTTACTTTTTAGTCTGGAATGAACAGTTAGATCTCAAGAAACCCCGAGGCAGAGGATGAAGGAGACAGATGCAGGGGAGGAGTCTGCATGCATTCATCTGCGCTTGACTCTTCCTAACAGAGCACACCTCGCAGGTGGAGTGTGTGTGGTGAGTATATGACGGCGGTGGTGCCAAGCATAAGGTGGCACTGGATACTTTGTCACCTCCGTATGTACTGGTTTTTAGGACCCCTTTCCTAGATTATAAGACAGGCAGCATATTGGGACCGTACGCCATGTAAGACCATGTCCGTCCACTCAGATATTTCCCTGATTGAAGTGTGTAAGATTTTGAGGTGCTCAGAAACAAAACTTTTGCCTGAAAACCATGGTGCTCATTGTCAGAAGAAAGTTAAGAAAAGCAGTTAGCCAAGCAAAGGTTTGGTTCTGAGTGTCCCAGATCTGGAAAGAGTTAGCTTCTCTAGCAAAATAATTCATAAACAGTGACTGATTTTAAAGATTTCTGGAACTAAGAATGCTAGCTGGCCTTACTCTCAGAACACCTTGGTAATATTTCAACATTTCTGGATCCAGCAGCAGAATATGGCAAATGAATCATCACCTGAAATTTCTTTAAATAAAAGTCTTAGTTTGCATTGGGCATGAAGGTTTTGTTGTTGTTGTTGTTGTTTGGTTTTTTCCCAAACAAGACTGTTCACTCCTACAGAAAATGACCTTGTTCTTGATAGATGCTGCTAATTTATGGTGGGACACTAGATTTCTCCCCAGTCCCACATGAACACCCAATCCATCCACCCAGGGGCACATCACTGGACAGCATCATTTAGAAAAGGAAAGAAGGATGGTGGTGTGTGTGTGTGTGTGTGTGGGGGGGGGTTTGCTCTTTTCTATGTGTCAAGGAGAATCCAGTGGTAAGCAGTTTAGGAACACTAAAAACATTTTTTAAATGGCTGGGTATTTTTAAAGCAAAGAGGACAAGGTAAACTTTGCTGTCCATGTAAAATTTAACTAAGATTATGGGCATATGACTAAGCCAAACGCTCAAGACATAAAACCTGACAAGATGAAACCACGTTGCAAACAACTTACGTAATTCCTCTGGCAAATTGCTAGTTTTTAGAGTTCCTCGTGCTTGGGGGTTGCTAGGGGGTCTAGGCACGGCAGCTGGGGATGGAGTCTGGGGACCCTGTGGTCTCAGCTCTGCAGGATGTTCCAAGGACTCCTCAGGAGCTCCTGCTCTACTAGACGGTGGTTGATAGAGCTGGTCCCTGCAAGGGAATAAGTTTACAGCAAATTTTTATTTTCATTACAAAGGCAAAGTTTGGAGAGAGAGCAAGACTTCACAGACTGGGGGACCATACTAACACGATTCCTCCCCTCTGCCTCCAGTTCTCCAACACAGAAGGGAGAGAGGCGTCCCATGGAGTTTCCTCTATAAACGAGTCAGCTGGCAGCCACATGTGAGGGCCTGTGCTAGGGTCAGAAGAGGGAAGCAGGATTTGATTTCTCCATTCAAGGTCTGTCTAATTGGGAAAACAAATTCCATGTATGGGTCAGACAAGGTCACCAGCAAAACAAAATAATATGATGGGTGACAGAAGGCTGATATTAAAGGCAGTCAAAGTAAAAAGACACAACTTTTAGCTATGATAGATAACATTTGCTTGCTTCAAAAGTTGTGTGTGTGTGTTTTTTTTTAAGTCATGTAGGTTTAAAAGTATTTCTTTAAAGCTCTGTAAGTGAAAAGTCTGGCTGGTGCCATGCATCTTTATTGCGATCTTGCTTCCAGCATTCCTGCGGGCATTGTGCCCAGGGGAAACAGTGGCATGTACCCTTCGAGCTTCTGCCATTTGGCTTCTACTGGCAGACAGGCACAGGCTCATCGTCCCTTCTGCAGAAGCATCCTGTGTCCCTGGAAGTCAAGAACAAGGTGTGGCGTCTCTCTTTCAACCACGGAAACTCCAGCAGGTAGAGAGTGGCCCTAACCTCTGCATGGCTAAGTGGGCAGGTAAGATGGCTCAGCTAGAAAGGCACTTGCTGCCCAGGCACCATGGCGACGTGCCTTGGGTCTCTGAGACCTACGAGGTGTCGGGAGACAAAGGAATCCACGAGTGCTGTGTCCTCATGCATGTGATGGCTGGCATGCACGTGTGCATACACACAGGAAAGTAAGTGAGTGACGGAAAAGCATATAACAGCCAGAATGGTCTCTCTTTTCGGTAATGTCTAACTGGTAGGGAAATAATTAAAACTGTATCTAGAATGTTTTCTTTCTTTTAAAAAATCGGAGGTAAACATGGCAGTATGTTAAAATCAGGGTAATGGAACCATGGATGTCTTTTGTTTCATATTATAAAATTTTTAATATTATTATTGTAAGTCTTTGGATATGCCTACTTTTAATAGATTTTGCTTATGTTTTTACCCAAAATTAATTTAAAAATGCTTAAAGTCTTATGTAATATGACTTAAATAAGACTTTTTTTTTTAAAAAAATCATAAATCTTAACAACTACATTTCTAAAATTAGAATGTTTAGGGAATTTATATCTTATATGTTCACTAATATTGAACAAATGAGGCCTCTAAAAAATGTACCTTCAGCTGAGATTAATTTACTTATTATTTATATTATATCTTTTTATACACAAAGTTGCTTCATGGTTGTAAAAGATGATTATTCATTTACTAAGGCCTTGATAATTATACTGACTAGTTTTAGGTCAACTTGACACAAACTAGAGTTATATGAAAGGAGGGACCTCGATTGAGAAAATGACTCCGTAAGTTCTGGCTGTAGGCAAGCTTGCGAGGCATTTTCTTAATTAGTGACTGATGGAGGAAGGAACCGTTGTGGGTAGTGCCCTCTCAGGGCTGGTGGCTCTGGGTTCTATCAGAAGCAGGCTCACAAGGAATAACAGCACCAGTAAGCGGCACCCTCCATGGCCTCTGCATCAGCTCCTGCCTCCAGCTTCCTGCCCTGTTTGATTCCTGTCCTGACTTCCTTTGATGATGACCTGTGACCTGGAAGTGTGAGCCACATACACCCTTTCTTTTCTCCCCAAGTTGCTCTGGGCATGGTGCTTCCTCACGGCAACAGTAACCGTAACTAAGACAATAATGTTCAAACACATTCACATATAAATAGTTTCATGGGCATATTAACAAAAGCAAACTTCTGGTATTAATGTTCTCTTTCCAGTCAGTGGTTGGAGAATTGACTTCTTAGCCGAGCATTCTTCATCGTCCTAAAATGGTAACTCAAGGATACCGGAACAGGCTTAAATGGATGCCATAGAAACATTTGCTCTGCAACTCCTTTTAACTCTTCTATAAATCTAAATGTTCTTCAAAATAAAGGTTTATTTTAGTACTCCTATCTATAATCCCTGACAGAACATTGCTAGGAATTCGAGGCCAGTCTCTAGGCTAGCCTGGGCTAATAACTGAGACTCAATAGCTCAGAAAACAATACAAGCTCCAGGCTTCAGAATGGTCATTCTAGCAGACTACAAGATCACTGGGGGTGGGCAGGGGTTTGTTAGAGTGGCTACAATAATCCAGCTCTGTTTTCATTTGTGAGTTTATTGAAAAATGAATTGCTTAACATTTACTTTAAAAATTATGACTGCATTCCCTATTCAAGACCAAATGTATTTGGTAAAAGATATGTATGTGTTGTACGGGAAATTTTATACATGTGTATGTATTTGTAGGAGTGTGTCTTGCTATGAAATCACACTTTACTCTAGTCTTGTATTTAAACTGTGTATTTAGGAAGGCGAGACTCTGTGTAGAAGGGCACACATGTGTAGACCCTGCAGTGAGGGAGGCAGGCCTGGGCCTTGTTCGCCACTCTTAATAAAATTGGCCTTTTTCCTCCCTTTGAATAAAATTTTTGAGCTAACTGCCAATTTCTTTATCTCCAAAAGAAATCCACTTTAATAGGATTTTCATATCTGATTCTGTTCTATAAAAACAGAATGTAGTTTTCCTGTGCGTATTATATGAAAGTTGTACTTGAAAAGAACCAAGCATCTCACTTACTTTCTTCCCAATATTGTTCTAAAACAGGAAACTCCACTTGCTCCTGTTTATTTTAGATATACAAATTAAGCGAACAGGTAAACTTGAAGAGGAATTTAAAAAATAAAAACAGTAAGGAGGGGAAAAACCCTAAGGGATGACTGGATACTGAGAGCCTTGAGGGTGGGTTGGCTGGTGCTTGGCCCTTAGTGTGGCAGCATATTGGAAAGAGATGAAGAACCCTTGAGGCGGGCTTGACTTCAGCGTATCTCATGGGACCTTGGTTAGATCTGGTGAGACGTGTAATAAAAGGACAAGCCAAAGTTTGGCATAGTAGTGCATGCTGCTTCGGAGGCCAACACAGGAGGGTAACAAGTTCGAAACCAGCAAGGGCGACATAGTGAGTTTGAAGCCAGGTTGAACGACATTGATAGAACCTGCATTAAAAAATTAATTGCTGGGTAGTAGTGGCGCACACCTTTAATCCCAGCACTTCAGAGGCAGAGGCAGGAAGATCTCTGTGAGTTCATGGCTAGCAAGTTTCAGGTCAGGCTCCATAGCTACAGAGAGAAACCCTGACTCGGGGGGGGGGGGAGCCTGGTGCCGTCATTGGTTTCTCTCCCATCCTACCGTGCCATCTTACCCTCTACCTCATACTCCTGCTATGGAGGCAACATAGCCAAGAGGACCCCTTATCTTGGAACTTGGCGCTAATGAAATATTTGTTGTTGTTGTTTATCAAGTACTCGGCTTCAAATACCTTGTTATAGCAATGGGAAATGGACCAAAGCAAAGGGTTAGACAAAGGTTGAAAAAAAAAAAAAAAAAGGCATTATTTTCCAGAAGAATTATAGAGAGGATCAGCTTAAATGGATGGTTTTATTGCAAAAGAAAATAACTAGAAACCAGATGTGATGGTGCTAAGCGAGCCTTGTCAACCACTTTCTATTGTGCTCCGACCTGAAATGTCTGCGCTGACCGAGGTGGCCTACAGAGACCTGCCACACGTCTTTGCTGCAGTCAGGGTGTGTGGGATGCGTCTTGTCGTACTCATACCTTGGGAGCCTTGGGAAAGAGGAGTCTCTCGGTGCAGGCCTGTCTCCTCGGTCCTGGGGGCTGGGGTGATTCAGGATGACCTTCTGCATAGGATGCAGGACTCTCTCTCTTGCTCCAGGCAGGACAGGCTGGATGACTTGCTGGTAGGCTGTGGGAGGGTGGCCATGAGCATCTGTGGGTGAGCAAGGAAGTAGCAGAGAAGGGTTACTCCAGCTCCTCCAAGCATACGGCCACACAAGCTCATCCAACAGTTTTCTCTTGATAGCAACTGAGGTCCGCATATCAACCCACCACCATGTATGTGTCATATTATGTACTGCTAACTACTTCATAATATTCATGAAATCAATACATGTTTCTTCCATGTAAAATCATCTGTGAAATCATGTTTGGCATTCTAATTAGAAAACTCAAAGGATTTTTCAAGTCCTGTTTTAATGAGATACTTAAGATAATAATCCTTCCCCGAAGAGCGTCTCTCACACCATTATCCCTACCAAAAGTCCCCACTGCCGAAAACCATGGCCAGGAGAAACTATCCTTGTGATAGACTTAAGATTACTGTGCTGGACTGGAGGTGGTACTGCATGCCTTTAATCCCACACTGGGAGGCAGAGGGAGGCAGACCTTGTGTGAGTTCAGGGCCAGTCTGGTCTACTACTGAGATCCTGCCTCCCTGGAAAAAAATTACTATGTTCCCCAATACCACTAAGTGTACACACACACACACACACACATACATACATACACACACACACACACACACACACACACACACACACACACACACACAGCCCCCTCTTACGAAGAATGAGCGAAACCTTGGTTCATCCTCTGGGAAGGAGCCAGCATCATCCTTTAACGCCACATTCTCCCCTGGAAAAGCCTATGCGCACGTGGCCCCAAGACAAGAGAAAAGATGTTAGGAGATGGGAGGGGTGGGGAGAGGGCCCAGTCAAACAGTATTTGCTGTGTGAGTCTGAGGACCTGAGTCCAGGCTCCAGTACCCGCACACATGTATCTGGGCCTGGAGCAGAGACGGGAGAATGTCTGGGGGTTCACTGGCCACGCAGTCTGACTTTGTGGGCTACTGGTCCAGTGACAGGCCCCCCCTCCACAGATGAGGTGGAGCATGATGAAGGAAGACACCTGACATGTACCTCTAGCTTCTACGTGCACATGTACGTGCATCCACACGCAGACACACAGACAGGGATTAGAGCAAAGCCGGGCTGGCAGGCTTGATGTGAATGTGTAACTCGGGAGAAAGCTGGTCCTAGGAAGCCCAGAGCAGCAGGGTCCCCAGAGAAGGCCAGCTTAGCTGACCGGGAGACGAACTAAAGAAGAATGCAGGGAGCGGAGAAATGGCTCAGTAGTTAAGAATACTTTGCTGTTCTTCTAGGGGACTTGAGTTTGGTTCCCAGCATGTCAGGCGGCTAACAATGACTCGCAACCCCAGCTCCAGAGGCTCCAGCACCCTCCTGTGGCCTTTAGTATACTTGTGGTACAGACTCACACAGACGTATAAATAACCATTTTAAAAGAGATGCAGAGGGATCCAATGCCCCACTGGGGGGTGAGAAAGAAGGGCTCGGGGGCATTACACCGGCCGGGGGGCGACAGTTGGGAAACGTGAGAGGAACATGGACTGGAGAGACTCAGACATGAGGTTCCGAAAGAGAAGCCACGAGTCCCCTCATGACCCACGCTGTCACCTCTACTCAGGTCACAAGCATGGTGAGCCAGGAAACATAATCAGTTAGGGCAAAAGCAATTTGGTTTTGAAAAATTATCATTGGTTTTAAATCCTTGCCTAATTTAGAGAAGTCATAGTCCTGTTTGTCTGCCAGGATAATATATTTGAGAGAGACACAGAGAAAGAAAATAGCAAGGAAGAAGTGACATGGCTCTTGCAGTTAGAGTTGTCACCCTGCGTGGCCAGCTCGCTGCCCTTGATCTCATCGTCCAGCTGCAGTACCAGAGTAGGGAGGATGTACTGTCCTGAGTTTGGTTTGCAGCCAGAAGCTTGCACATCTCTAAGACATCCCTGGGGAATGACAACCTTAAGCACAGACAAGCAAACAAATAATACGTGTGTTTACTAGTGTATCTGTCTCCAGGCCCCTGCTGTCTGGACTCAGAACCTTGGTTGGATGACCCTGGCAATTAACTCAGGCTAGTCTCTCATGTCTGGTCAAACTCCCTGAGCCATCTCATTGTTTGCCTTGGCCCTCATGTGGGCTGTATTCTTCCTACCATCCTTCCCCCATGCACCTCCAAAGAAGGGACTGGCTCGGACACACGCTGTCCTGTTGTTAAGCTCTGACTATTGCAAATTGAAGGTTTGAGGGAAGGGGGAGACAGGAGACGATTTGCCTGGTCCTGTCCCTGCATGAGGCTGACAAAGAAAACCAGGACTTGGAGAGGAGCTCTAAAAATGGGGAGACAAGCATGGAGACTTCTATGGTCTAGGACAAGGTCCACCACTAAGGCTTTGCTTTGACAGACTTCCTAGAGCGGGTCAGATAGATCTGAGGAGGTCTAGATTGTCAGCGGGCATTTCAGGGCAGCCAGGCAGGCAGGTCACTACTGCTACTCAGGCTAACAAAAGACAAAAAGTGTCCCTTCCACCATGTCACCAGGCAGGAGCCTGGCTCACCTTTAGAGTAGCTTTGCAAGGGTTTAGAAACAGCTGTATGTGCAATCTTCCAGCATCTACCGCTCTAAGATCCAGCCTGCATGACCAGGTCCCTGAGGTTATCACATCTCCCACAATACTGTCACAGGCTTATCATGGCCCACCTTCATCTTGAACACCCCAAGCTGATCCCCACCCCTGAGCTTATGGTCTCTATGCAGAAAGATTTTGCCTTTGATCTTCACAGATCAACTTCTACACGGCTCTTATGGCCTGTTCGGGGAGGCGCACCCCGGCCGAGTTTACCTTCTCCCTCCCTGTACTGCTTTCCTCATAACTAGGAAGGGTTGGTAAGAACGGTGCATGGTGGGAAGGGGTCGCCATCAATCACCAACAGCGGCGGTGCTCAATAAATGACTGAAGAATTAGCTACAGAGCCAGCTTACACATGGACGAGGAGCCATTTTGGACTGCACAACCTGCTTGCTTAGATCTCAGTTTGCTACGCGGCCTACTTGTCTGCTGTTATTTATTTATTTATAATTAGTTTTGCCTTCCAGAAATGAGAAAGAACGGTCAAAGCAGAGAAACTTCCAGGCCTTGAAAGCTTTTCCAAGGGAGAGGCTGAAAGTACACTCAAGTGAAGTTTTCACTATTTAGAGCCATTTTTGCTTCCCGTATCCATTAGTGACTGGCTAATAACATTTTATTTGCTTTAAAAGGACTAGCAAGCTCTAATCATAGGGTGTGCTCCTTTTCCAGAAGGTGGATGTTAGTGCTGTTAATCAAAAGCCTTTGAATCAAGGTCAGATGATTTCAAGCAGATTATTTCTCTGCACAACATGTTTTTGTCTCATAGCAACAAATCGTATCATTAAAATCACTAAGCACACGGGCTGAGTGTTTGAGTAGCTGTAACTCCCGGCTCCCAGGCGGCCACCTGTGGCAAAAAGTCACACCGGTGTATATGAGCAGGTGAAAACGACCCACCTTGTTGGTTTTTAATTTAGAGTGCCAGCAATAGAATCCCCCATGTCATCCTCTTGTTCAAAACAAGGACTGAATACCAGAGGGTCAACCAGAATGAAGCTTTTCCTTCTGTGTGTGGAACTTGGGCCATTTTCCCCTGGGAATTTCACTGGTTGCATAGAAAAATTGTTAAATTAAAAAGTGTGCTTACTAGGTAAATAACCATCATTTAACTGCCCGGCCTTTTATTTTTATTTCATTTTATTTTTTTTACATTTTAATTTATTGTGTCTGAGTGCACAACTACATACACACATGCAAGCCAGGGTGTCAGAGGATAGTGTGTGAAAGTTGGTCCTCTCTTTCCCTAACTTGGGTCCCAGGGATCAAACAGGTTGTCAGGCTCAGTGGCTGGCACCCTTACCCCCGGAGCCATATTGCCAGCCTCACTGGTCAAGGTGTAATCATTCTGTTCCGCTAGCATGAGCAGGCCTTGCTCCCTCCGCGCTGAGTGCTGGTCTAGGTGCTTTGCCCAGGGTGATAGAGCTGGATTTTCTGTTTCCCAGAAGAGAATAACTCAGAATGGAATACAGATTCCTTACCATGGCCTCGTGCCCTGCCTTCTCTAGCAAGTCATCTCCCTGTCTTGTTCTTGGCACCTAAGCAACATCAGCCTCCTTGCCTCTCTGACCTTCTCAGTTTTGAGCTTTCAGCTCAACTGACTGTTCAGTAAGGCTCACTCTGGCTGCCTGCCTACTAGTACCCGTTCCAACCCCTGGCTATTCCCTGTATAGCTACATGCTCTTGTTGTGCTGTGTGCCTATTTCTCCTTACTTTCTGTCTGCTCATCTCGTGTCTTGTATTATCTGTGCAGTGCCTAGCAGACATGGCAAATTTTGCTAAGGAAATTGACTAATGCATGGGCAAGTTCTATTTACAAGTTCATTTCCTCCTTTTTTCTTTCTTTTTTTATTTATCTTTACATCAAATCCCAGTTCCCCCTCCCTCTTCTCTTCCCAGTCCCCCAACCCCCCCCACCTCCCATCTGCTCCTGGGAGAGAGTAAGGCCTCCCCTAGGAAATCTACTAAGTCTGTCCCGACCAAGACACCTGTCCACTCCCACACACCCGTGTCTAGGCTGGGCAAGCTATCTCTCCATATAGAATGGGCTCCACTGAGTCAGTCTGTGCAGTAGAGTTAGATCTTGGACCCACTGCCAGTGGCCTCAGATATTGTCCCAGTCACACAATTGTCTCCTGTATTAAAGGAGTCTAGTTCAGTCTTATGCAGGTTCCCCATCTGTCAGACCTGAGTCAGTGACCTCTCACTAGCCCAGGTCAGCTGATTCTGTGGGTCATTTTCCTCCTCCTTTATTTTCCTACTATACAATTAAAGATGGCCTTTCAAAGACTTACTTTCATGTCACAAGAACTACCAATGGCTGGAGGTTCTCTCCCTTCTCCAGAAGGCGAAAACTTCTTATTCATTCAACAGATATTTATAGACCCTCTACTCCCAGGCACACAGTGAGCAAAGATAATAAGATACAGTTCCCTTACGTAGCTCAAGATGAATGGAGACAGAGAGAAATCTGTGCGTCTGTGGGTGTCTGCTTTTCAACACAAACCCACACTAGTCAGTGTGTGTGAAGGGGAGGCACACAAGCCAGCAGCCACCTACTTGAGAATCACTGCTCAGAAATAGCTTCCCACGGACTTGTCTCCTGTGCCTAAAATCCCATCAAGAGAGTTTACCCTGCGGGAGATAGAAGGTGGGTGATGTGATAGACAAATGGCTTGCTAGCATGTTAACTCCCTGTTCCGAGGCAGTGTCGGGCACAACAGGAAAACAGCAAAAACGAAAGCCTTGCACAATCTTAGAGGAGCACCCAGAACCCCATGCTGTCTGTCAGTGTCGAGAGCCGCTTGGCCTCAGTAAGGACAGTCTTCGTGTCACAGGGCTCTTAGCACTTGGAATTGTAAACCAAGCCTTAATAAATGAGGTCCCCCATGTATCAGGGAAAACAGTCAACATTTTTCTTCCTTATTAAGAATGGTAGTAAAAGAGCTTGTGTGAGAGAGAATAAAATCTGATTTTCAAGTTGTCAAAAAACATCATGGTAAAATGCAATCCGTTTAGCCAGGAAACAAAATGGCCAACATAAACTGTTAGGAGAGCTCCCACAGCTGTAAGCAGCTGGGGCTCCTGCAAGGCAGCCGCTTCCCTTATCATTGCTTCCATCTGGCTTCTTTTCCCTTGCTTTAATTGTACATGCATTCTAGCGTACAAACAATCGCATACAAACAATCACACGCAACCTCTTTTTTTTTTTTTTTTTTTGTCCATGGGAGCATGTACCCACATGTCATATTCTGCCTCCTTAGTAAAGAAAGCAAAAATTTTATACAGCACAAGGGCTCATTAGACTTAATTCCTTCTTTTGCCCAAATATATTTGTGTTGTGGGCTTGATTTGCTTGCTTAGCTATGGGCTTCATTTGGTGACCCTCAGCGGAAGGAAGGGTCCTTAGCGGCGGAGAACACTGTAGGCTATTTCAATTTTGGTTTTAAACTGTTTTGAATATTTTTTTTTCTTCCCGAAAAGGGTAACCAGTAAGGTTACTTTTGCTTTAACTTGCAAAATGCAAAAAAAAAAAAAAAAAAAAAAAAAAAAAACACATTTGCATGATGAAACATTCTTTATATATTCATTAACAGAAAGGAAGTAATGCTCTTTTAAAGCAGAGTGGAGCCACGTAGCCATGGTCCCCACTCAGGTGAACAGCTCTTTTGAAGTGGTTTTGTTGGCGATTAAGTGCAGTTATAGCCCTGACATGAAACTAAGCATTTGTATACCTGTCCTGAATGTTTAATGCATTATCTCATTTAGTCCACACAGCAACCTCCTGGGAGTCCTCGCTGCTGGGCACATCGTTAATATTCCAGGGCTGCCGTACACTGCAGAGGACCATAAGCTCTGGGCCACCCTGATACCTTCCCTGTGACTAGGGCTCCCAGGACCAAGGGTCAAGGATATGCAGCATGAACTAAGGCAAGCTCAGGTTTTATGCATTCTTTTTTGTTCCTTTCAACTTTTATTTATCTTTTAATTATAGGAATAGTTTGCTATTTAAAAGTTAACGAAAGTATGTAAGATTACAAGAGAAAATACCCCTGTCCGCTCTTAACCCTTAGTCTCTCTCATGTTAATAGCTGGCGTTAATCCTTAGGGACTTTTAAGGGTGTATGAAAACGTATGTAGTTTCCTTTTGAATAAACATGTAGGGGATTAATCCCTTTTGTCAGAATATGTACACCATTTTATGCTACACAACAGGGACCAAATAGACCACTGAATAAATAAATCATATCATGTAGGTGCTTTTCAACCTGTGTTAAGCTATGTCTCAATACACTCATTATAAACACAGTGTGGTCAGAATGTATCTGCTGCCCCTCCCCCCCCCCCACAGCATCACTACCTTCGCAGCAGAGCACCTGCAGCTGACAGACTGATGCCTGAGCTCTGTAGCTGACCATGCTGTGGGTCCCTCTGTCTCCCCAGTCTGTCATTTCACACCATCCTGAAGTTATACACTTGGGTCAGGGATCAGCTCTCCTGCTTTGCCCTTTACTAATAGGCAGCGGTCTGGGTTTTTTGTTTTGTTTTTACTTTCAGAAAATGTTTGTTTTTAAAATACATTATTTATTTGTGTGCATGAATGTGGGCCCACACATTGAGGCCAGAAAGGAGCACCAGACCCCTTGGATCAGGCATTTTGCAGGATGCCCACCCGGTTATGTGGGTCCTGGGATCCAAACCCTGATGTTCTTGACTGATCAGCAAGTACTCTCAATCCCCAAGCCATCTCTTTAGCCACCAATGATGTTTGTTTTATTGTGGTTTGAGGTTCTTTTCTCTTTAATAGTTTTTCTTTTTTTTCAATACGTGTGTCTGTGTGTGAGTCTATGCATTTGAGGGCAGGTAAGCCCAGAAGCCAGAGGTATCAGGTCTGCCTGCAGCTGCGGTTGGATCAGTTTGTCAGCTGCCTGATATAGATATTAGGACCTGAACTGCTGTGCCATCTCTCCAGCCCCCAGTGTTTTAATAAAAACATGCTGGTTGTGTATGTTTTTGCTTGTTTGATGTTTCTATAGGATACACTACTAAAAGTAAGACTGATGTCCAAAAGGGAGGACTCAAAAATTTTGATAAATAATGAAATTGCCTTCTGGAATTGCACCAATTTCCATTCTTACCGAAAGTGTCTGAAGTGTTCATTGCCTTATACCCTCGGACACTGAGCATGTGCAGGGCTTTTATTTTTGCATCCATCATTACATAAAATGTACCTTTTTAAAAAAAAATTGGTGTGTGTGTGTGAGTGTGTGTGCACGCTCGTGTGTGCACTTGTGTGCTGTATACACATGTGTGTGAATTCAGGTGTCCTTGGAGACAAGGATGCTGGATTCCCTGGAGCTGGATTACAGACAGTTGTTGAGTTGAGAATTGAACTCAGTTCCTCTCCAAGAGCAGCAAATGCTTTTAACTGCTGAGCTGTTTCTCCTGCACCATTTGTGGCATTTCTTAGGCAAGGTCTCATGTGCATTTTGGCTCTTTGTATTCTGTGTATGAATTGCTCCCATGTCCAGCCCAAGTCCTCTCTTGTTCATCTTTCTTCATCTGTCTGCCCTCTAAGACCAAACACTCCCTTCCAACCGCCTTCAACAGGACTAACGATACAGAGAGCAAGGGGCAGGTGGGCTGCTGAAGGAAAGCTAGCTCTTGGGCATGAGAGGTGACGTGTCCCCTTTGGACATGTGTGCCTTAAAAGGAAGCTGCCCAGGAGCAAGCTTACCTCCAAGGCATCAACAGGGAAACCCTTGCAATGGGAAGATCTTCCTACACTCTCATTACCAGAATCAGCGCTTGCTTTGCTATCATGATGAAGCAATCTCCTGCCTGCCTGGGACTCTAACTAAGTGTTCATTCACACTTCTGCACCTTTATCTAAGGGCTAATCAGAA
Source organism: Phodopus roborovskii (assembly GCF_943737965.1). Lineage (NCBI taxonomy): Eukaryota > Metazoa > Chordata > Mammalia > Rodentia > Cricetidae > Phodopus > Phodopus roborovskii. Next base: position 22,752,212 of record NW_026125397.1, on the reverse strand, counting down.
ATGCAGATAAAAATAATGTTTGTCATAGTGTTGACTATTAGACCAGAAAACTGGAAAAACTTCAGAGAACAACTTAACGATAACTTAGCAATATATCTAATGAAATACAATTTAGCATTTGACCAATTTATCTAGTTTCTACGTATGTGTGTGAGAGAGAGGAAGAGAGAGAGAGAGCACACGAGAACGCTTAGAGAACTCTCTTAGAGGCCACAGTGCGCACATGGAAGCCAGAGGACAATTTGCAAGATGGCTCTCCATCCATCACGTGGGGCCCAGGGATGGAACTCAGGTTTTAGGCTCGATGGCAAGTGGCCTTAATCACTGAGACATCTCATTGGTCCAATTCAACATTTGAAAGCTGGAAGTACACTCAGTGTCATTGGAAAGTATTCTATACTAGGAGTTTATGCAGAGCATTAAAAAAAAAAAAAAAAACACTTGAAGTAAATGTATCAAAATCCTAATAGGGAATTCTATTTGGGTAAAGGAAATATCCCCTTTTCAACTTTTGGGCATGTTTCATTTGGAGGAAACTACCCACATCCTGCTGTTATCAGAAAAAGTATTTTTACGTAGACACTTAGATATCTTTATGCAGATGAGTAGAACTTCAAAGGCTTTGAAAACTAACCTGGAGACTTCTGAGAACTAAACCCCACACCTGCTTACTGAAGTTCAGTTCTCAGTGATTCAGACTTGAGAAATCCACCACACCTGTGCCGCGGCTGGCACTCAGCAGGCACCCGGTCCTGTCCACAATTGCCTGCCAACTCCAATAGGAAAGGAATAGGTAAAGGAAGAGCCCAGAATGAAGCCCCAAGAGCTAGGTTAAATGAAATTTCTAGAAACCGTCAGCACCTTCTCTCTGCCTTGGGGCAGATTTCAACTGCTCAATAGGGGGATCTACTTTGTCCTAGATGTTCCCTACAGGGAGTTGTAAGGGAGACTGGCCTTGGCCACGAAAATGCATCCTACTAACTCCCCCCCCCCCAATCAACTGCACTTGAAACACCAGGCCCACTGGCAGTGTTGTGAGGCCTGGATTCCTCAGTCCCTAGCCCAGAATGTCCAGAAGCCCAAAAGCGATAAAGGTCACTTACATGGAGCCTGGTGATAGGGTCCTCCAGGAAAATGATACTGACAGTTCCATGGAGCCTGTGGGGAGGGATTGAGAGGCAGCCTCTGTGCATACGCTGGATACCTCTGAAGTTCAAACTGAGGGAACTCCCTGGACCTCAGAGGCCCAGGGAGGTCCTGCAGGTAACATGTGGAGGTGAGGGGCAGTGGCCTTTCCAGCTGCCTGATGCCCAGGACGTCTTGGGGCTGGGAATCATACCCAGTGTCTATTGTGGGCAACTCTGGGGCTGCTCTGTTCCTGTGGGTCCGGGGCCGAGGTATTGTGTCTTGGCCGCCACTGGAGGAGTCTGCCTGAGCATTAGGTAAACTCGGGTCAGATTTGTCCGAGTCATGGCCAGTGTCGGGAGAAACTGCGGAAAGCTGTGGTCCCAGCCATCTATGGCGTTTTTCCGTAAATGGAAACCGGTGCTCTGGAGGGCGGGCTCCAAGCTCAGACTCAGGCTCGCTGGCTTCGGATGAGCACGAGCAAACATCTTTGCCAGCATCAGGGTGCCTTCTAAAGAAACTGGCTTCACTCTCCTCCAGAACTTTAGTGCGCAAGCAGGTGACCTGTTGTGATACAGGCCGGTGACTTGCAAGTTTCAGGGGAGGGCGAGCCTGACAAAGGTCTCCTGCGGCATGGTGAGGGGCTTGGAGCGCAGACAAGCTGCTGGGTGCCATGTTCCTTGTGTCTGGAGCAGGTGGTTCTAATTCCTCTTCCAGGGAATATTCTGGGGTTGGTTTCAGCAATTGACTTGGGAATGGTTCTGATTCGTCAACCTCCACAGGAATGCTTCGGTTCATTCTAGTTTCTGGAACAAGAGAAAACATGCCAGTCTCAGAAGACAGAGCTGCACTTGGAGTCCCCATTTTGTGACCTTAAAGGACCTAGCTCGGGATGTGGTTTACATCAGCAGTAGTGTGACATGGCTGGGCAGGGCCTACGTAACGGAACGTCGTTTACACACCCATCCCAGGCAAAGGCACTAATGCTTATTAAGACACTTTATCTGGAAGGCAATTGAAGAAATAGGACCAGAAGTCATTGTGTGGTAGGAATTGTTTACCAGCAAGGGGAAACCATGGGTGAAAATCAACTGGCACATACTGAGGAGACAGAAATTGTCAGGAAGTGGGCTGCTTTGTGTGTTTGGAATGCATGACGGAAAAAAAAAAAATCCCAGAAACTGACACGAAACAATCTCCAGGACATACTGTTGGCTGTTTACACGCATGCAGAATGTATGTTGTACACACACCAGCACCAAGGGTAGAAAGGAGTGTGATTGAGAGTTTTACCTTTTGAACTTCCATTTTATTTATTTATTTTTTTATTCCATTTGGCTATTGCTTAATAACGCTAAATAAACTTACAAACTAAACTTAATAGCACCAAATAAAAGTTTCTTAGAAAAAGAAGGCACAAGCTTAAGCACACTGTAACAGGTCATGGTGACATTTTCCACTTAACTACTTGGGTCATTTGGAGGGTGTATTTACCTCTGGGCACTGTGCCTGTAACAAAGGTAGCCATGACCAAAGGCTTGTCAAACTACCTCTCGGCCCCCAGAGTAGAGCCCAGGATCCAAGCAATATTGCTTTTATCTCTTAAAATCGGCTTAATACGGTGGGGAGAGAGAAAAAAAGCTTCCCTTGTCTGTCTAATCATTAGCTAGTTGCCGTGATGCCCAGCTGTAGGGCAAATAGAGGAAAGCCTGGGAAATGGGGTTCCAGGGGACCCTGGGGGTTCACAGGAGGCTGCAGAGCAAGTGTTGTCAGAGAGCGCAATGCGTGTGGGAAATCCCAGCGGTTTAGTCTACAGAGGGCCTTTGTGCACAGATACTATGGAGAGAAAGGCTGTGTGTGGAGCCTTTCAACCACCACCGTTGACTGAGAGCCTACTGTGCCAAAAGTCACGGAGTACATAAATTATCGTTCTAAGGCAGCTTTTGGAGAACAGGAATTTACCGTCCCTAACACTCTGTGCCCAGGTTCCCCATTTACAGAGTAGGCCAACAGCTTGCTTCTAGGTGCAACCCAGGGCTTTTCGAACTAGGCAAACACTTACTGCTGAGCTAGAGCTTTGCTCCCTATCCAGTAGGCTTAGCTGCCCTCCGAAAGCCAGTCATGTTAGCACATGCCTATGATTGCAATTATTAAGGAGGCTGAGGCAGGAGAATGACTTAAGCCAAGGAGCAAAACCCTTGTGGCACACAGGACTCATCTTCAGCCTCCAGATGCCCTGAGCCCTCCCTTCCTAGGCTGTTGTATGCATCCCTTGAAAGAACTTTAAAAAATGAGTAAGAACCTACCAAAAGGTAAAACCATTTTACTGTTTTTTAAATGCGCAGCATCATTTTCCTACTAGCCTTACAGTCTGTCTGCAGCTACAGAATGTGCTAAACTGTGCATGCAGCATGCTCTTCAACTCAGCTGGCAGGGAATCAGAAGTTCCTCAGGGAGGGCTGAGGGCTGTGTGATCTCCTGCATGGGGCCACGAACCCACAGATGGGTGGGAGGGTGAGCAGGGGTGGACAGTGAGCAAGCCAGCAAAACAATGACATTCTGCCAGCTCTTGCCATGTGATTCACAGCCACTGCTCAGATTTCAAACACTTCAGGTGCCAGTGTTTCTAGAATCCCCAGGTTTTCAAATGTGGGTATCTGAGAAGTACTTCCCTACCAAAAGCAAAATTTCCGACTTGACTCTAACTCAGAGGTCTGCCAGGGGCTATGGGGAGGCTAATACCAGAGGGCACGTCACATGTGTGACTTAAAACTGGTCTGAAAAGGAGCACGTGGCCCCTCGGATGACAGTCAATAAACCTGTCATGGCGATGAAAACCCTCTCAGGAAAACTGTAGCATTAGTAATCACTACAAATTCAGATGGACTCCGATCTCACTACCAAATACACAGACAGCAAGCCCTTACTTGTTAGTAGCTCACCCCCAAAGCACAAACGCAATCACACTTGTTTCTCTTTTTAAAGATCTATCAGTAGTGCAGAATGGAAGAGGGTGAAAGACTAGACAATGAAAGCTCTTCAAAGTAATCCCAAACACATGGACAGCAGCCCTGTCTACCTGCAAGGCACCTGGCCTGGCTCAAGGGACAACGCTCTCAGGAAGGCAACAGGACCCAGGTCAGGGCCTCTGCACTCGCTGCTCTCTCCAAATACCTGCATGGCTCCCCCTTTCTCCTCAACTGTCACCTTCCCAGAGAGGGCCCCTGGAAAGGCATTTACACTCTCCACTCACTTACGCCCCCTTCCCTGGCTTCCCATCCTCTCTAGCAATTATTAATCTTCCATATTACGGCAGGATAGGTAATGTAAATATTCAGTCCTGTTTGCTTCTGAGTATGATTTCATGACAGCATGACTGGTCAGTCATCTGCCCACAGTCCTAGGCTCAGTAAAGATTTGTCTACTGTACAGCAGTGCTTTGTAGCTGGATGGGTCCCTGGCAGGGCTGACATTTGTAGTCATGTAGCCTCCCAGCCCTAGCCCCGGTCAGCCCTGGCCAGCTTCCCTGGGAGCAGCTGCGCACAGATCACAAGGCTTTATCAAAGATGTCGTTTTAACTGTAGTAAAGTGTTGTCAGAATGTTATTCTTTAAAAATAGCCCAGTAGCCCACCACTGCTAACCATTTCCACTTTTCGTTTGCTTCTAGGCTAGCTCCCGTGTTCTGTTCCTGTGACCCTCGCTCTGGTGTGGCCTCTACTCCAGTCCCCGACACAAGGCAAGTCTGAACTGACTTAGAAATCCCTGCTCACTGGCCTTGACCTTGGAGAAAGCTCCTGACCTGAGCAGACAGGAGACCTGGCAGTCAGTGTGGGAGCCCTGGAGCGGCATTGCTTGGACAGCTCGGAAAGACTGCCAAGACCTGGGGAATAGAGCATGCCTGCTACTCTATGGCCCTCTCTGAGGAAAGGGAGAAGCTAAGAGGAAACCTGGTGGGCGGGGATCTGGCTGGGACTTCTGGAATTCCTAGGGCAGATGCCAGGCCCAGCTTAGAGACCATGGTGGGGCGGGGCTTCCAAGCCTCATTCCTAAGTTCCTTAGGTGAACAGATTCTCCCTTGCTTCGGTGGCAAGAGGAAAGAAGTAGCTATCAGAATTGCAAGTCTGTGCCCCTTGACAGGGTCATTTCACTCGGCGAATTTCCTCTGCAGCAAAGTGTGCACGTTGTGCCAAATGAAGTCTGTAAAGACACAGCAAAGACTCAGACAAAATGGCTCCAGCTTTAAACAGTGCTGTGCATCTGGACAGCGAACGCTCTATCTTTTAACAAACACTGGGGAAGTGCTGTGTGGACTGAAGTGGAAACAGCTCCAAATGCATTAGCAAGTAGTTTAAAAACTAAAAGAACAAGTCATTGTGACACAAGACTACATGTGACATAAGACCATACACGCATGTGTCATCTCCTAGAAACTAGAATGGTGGCTATCTCTGGGAAGGGCAGCAAGGGATTCACTTTCCAAACAATCTGCACGTTTTCTAATTTGTATCGAATGTGTGTGATCTATCTGTAGGACTCTCTCTGTTAGAAACGTTAAAACCCCACCATTGATCTGGTGTTCACAAAGATTAAGAAACAATGCCAGCCATGACTCCCACTCCACCTCCAGGAGACTGTGAGCTCCTTAGAATACAAAACACAAAAACACTGGGCTTCAGCTGCAAACAGAGGCTAGGTACCAAAGGCCTGCTCCAGTGAGCGCCTGCCACAGTGGACATGTGGCTCACATGCCCTCTGCTCCAAAGACAGCAACCTCCTCTCGCAAGTCTTCTTCACCCCCTGGGGCTGAGCTCTTCTTCTTTTATTTTATGAGAGGGGGTCTCACTGTGTACCTGGGCTGCTCTGGAATGCTACAGAGATCAGGTTGGCCAGGGGAGTTTGTTTGTTTATTCATTTTTATGTGTGTTTTGCCTGCCTGTGTGTTCAGCACCACATCTGTGCCTGGTGTCCTTGGAGGTCAGAAGGGGACCCTGGATCCCCTGGAACTACAGTTACAGGTGATGGTGAGCCACCATGTAGGTGCTGGGACTGAACCTGGGTCCTCTACAAGGGCAGCGAGCCACCTCAGATCACTGAGCCAGCCGTCTCTCCAGCCCTCTTCATTCCCATGCCATGTGAGTTTCTCCAAACCTCTGGCTTTCTTGTTCCACTCCCAGGACTGAGGCAGCCATCCTCTACCATCTCCTACCCCAAGCAGGACTGGCTCTGTGGACAAGAGCTTCCCCAGCGAAGACGCTCCCTGGCAAGGTGCCCCGGTTCCCTTTCATAGGATTGCCCTCGCTCCTCCCTCCTGCCTTTCTCTGCGCACAGCCCAGCCAGTCTCCTTGAGCTGCCATCGGCTCTGCTCACATCTTTCCCCGCCATCCATTTCCTACCGTATCACCTCACTCCTTCACCCACCAGAGTCCTAGAAAGGGGCCCATCCATCTTCACACACCTTTATGTCTCACCAGTCCCTACAGTCATCCTGGCCTCCCTTCCTGCAAGGCCATCAGATAGCTTCCTTCCCCTTCCTGTTTCGAGAAGCAAGTCTCTCTCAGGACAGACCCGATGTGGCGTTTCACTGTGGCTCTGACCCTCAGGTGGCCTTCCCCTGAATCAACAGGTATTTCTCAGGTGTGAGACAGACACAGAATTGAACTGCTTCTGGATGCAGACTTCTGGATTTTGGTTGCTTCCCTCCCAGCGCTGTAATTAAATGTTATGACCACAAAAATGTTACTTAACTTCTCCAGGTCTCATTTTCCTCATCTACGAAAAGGAGGAGTGAGCAGCAACTCTGTTCCATAGGGGTGTTATGAGGCTAAAAAGCCATAGCATGCCCAATGCAGAGCCTGATCCACATCCAATTCTTAAGTTATTTTTAATCCAGCAAGAGACTTTGTCTCTTTTCCAGATGCTGTCCCCTGCAGGTGCAGCAGCTACTGAGAGTGTCGCCCGAACCTAGCGCATGAGATTGCAGCTGTGTAAGGAGCGGATGGACATGCGAGGGTGGGCTGCCGCCACACTTGATCCTCGGCAGCTCATCTGGTCCTGGGCCGCAGGCAGGGCGAGAGGTACTATTCTGCCATTTCCTAATGACACACGTTAAAGAGCTTTGCCAAAGCCACACAAGAGATTGGTGAAGGCAAATCTACCTGAAGATCTCCCTGTAGTTCCCACAAGTTTCCACAAGCCACTGAGATTCCGGGCTGGCAAAAATTCCCTACAAAGGACCAAACAGTACATCCTTCCTGCTTTACGGTTCATATGTTGTCTCTCTCTTGTATTTCAGTGTGTGTGTGTGTGTGTGTGTGTGTGTGTGTGTGTGTGTATGAGGGCACATGCATGCCCCCGCCCACACAGGAGACAGAGACTTGCTTTTATTTTATACTCCTCTGAGGTAGAGTCTCTAGGCTGACTGGCAGGTGAGGTCTAGCACCCTCCTGACTCTGATCCCCAGCACTGGGTTACCAGCATGCACATCCATGCACATCGTCCATGGGTTCTGGGGATTTGAACTCAGGTCCTCGTACTTCACAGCAAGTCTCTTACCCACTGAGCCATCTCCTAGCAGCTCACTGGTTTTGTTGTTTTTAACAACCCTTTATAAGTGTAAAGATGGGGGCTTAACTATACTGGTTAAGCATGTATAGTGAGTGCTCTTGCAAAATACCTGCATTCTGTCTCCAGCTCCACAGTTAGAACAAATACAACTGCAGTTCCAGATGGATCTGGTCCTTCTGGTCACCACAGGCAACCACACCCCCATGCACACCCCAACCACACTCCCATTCACACCCCAACCACACTCCCATGCACACCCCAACCACACTCCCATTCACACCCCAACCACACCCCCATGCACACCCCAACCACACTCCCATTCACACCCCAACCACACTCCCATGCACACCCCAACCACACTCCCATTCACACCCCCAACCACACTCCCATGCACACCCCAACCACACTCCCATTCACACCCCCAACCACACCCCCATGCACACCCCAACCACACTCCCATTCACATCCACAACCACACCCCCATGCACACCCCAACCACACTCCCATGCACGCCCCCAACCACACTCCCATTCACACCCCAACCACACTCCCATGCACACCCCAACCACACTCCCATTCACACCCCAACCACACCCCCAACCACTCCCATTCACACCCCAACCACACTCCCATGCACACCCCAACCACACTCCCATGCACACCCCCAACCACACTCACATTCACACCCCCAACCACACCCCCATGCACACCCCAACCACACTCCCATTCACACCCCAACCACACTCCCATGCACACCCCCAACCACACTCCCATTCACACCCCCAACCACACCCCCATGCACACCCCAACCACACTCCCATTCACACCCCCAACCACACTCCCATTCACACCCCAACCACACTCACATTCACACCCCCAACCACACTCCCATTCACACCCCAACCACACCCCCATGCACACCCCAACCACACTCCCATTCACACCCCCAACCACACTCACATGCACACCCCAACCACACTCCCATTCACACCCCAACCACACTCCCATTCACACCCCAACCACACTCCCATTCACACCCCAACCACACTCCCATGCACACCCCCAACCACACCCCCATGCACACCCCAACCACACTCCCATGCACACCCCCAACCACACTCACATGCACACCCCCCAACCACACTCCCATGCACACCCCCAACCACACTCACATGCACACCCCCAACCACACTCCCATGCACACCCCCAACCACACCCCCATGCACACCCCAACCACACTCCCATTCACACCCCAACCACACTCACATTCACATCCACAACCACACACACATGCACACCCCAACCACATTCACACTCACCCACAACCACACTCACATTCACACCCCCAACCACACTCACTCACATGCACACCCCAACCACACTCCCATTCACATCCACAACCACACACACATGCATACCCCCAACCACATTCACACACACATTCACACCCCAACCACATTCACACTCACCCACAACCACACTCACATTCACACCCCCAACCACACTCACTCACATGCACACCCCCAATCACACACACGCACATGTATGTACTCCCACAACTGCATTCATATGCACATATCCCCTACACAGGCAACTAAAAGTCAATAAAAAGAAAAAAATTAATATAAAAATGATTCTTAGCACTAGGCTAGTATAGAAAGACCTTATTGGGCTACCTCTGGCCTGGTGGGCTACAGACCACCAACTGCTGATAGAGTGTGCTGATGTGGCAAATGAACCCTAATAAAATGGATCTAGGTAAGGAATGTTGCCCTCTCTTACTTGTCTCCAGTTAATCTTTATTGAATGTCTGTTAGGTGTAAAATAGTCACAAGGGTTTTTATACACAGTAACTCATCACTGTGACCCCAGCTGATGGGTACTGTTGTTAGTTCTATTCTATAGTAGGGAAACTGAGGTACAGGAAGGTTAAGGAACTTTCTCAAGGTCCTATGGCCACGGCAGTTCATCCCCAGAGCCTGTGTGCTGGGCAGTGTGCACGGACAAAGTGAAGGTAGCCGCCTCGGAATCTCCAGCAGCTCAGGAGAGTCGGGTTCAGGTCATTCACCCTGACCCCCAGGGGCACGGGTGCACACGTCCAGTGTCCCATCAGGCACCACGGAGGGAAGCCTGGGCGTCTTTCCCTCATGCCATTACAATGGAGGGTGTGCTCAGACTGCAGAGGCATCTCTTGATTTGAAAAAAAAAAAAAAAAAAAAAAAAAAGCACTTGATTGGATCTCATTAAATTTTAATCATAAACTGAATTCAAAATAAATTGAAACCTGGATGACAGAGCACAAACAAAGGGCGATGATAAATGGCAATGCAGCTGGGAAGGGGACAGCTTCCAGGGGACATCTCTGAGGCAAGGACGGCGGGATTTAATGAAGGGCAGGAGTGAGCGGCCGAGTAGTTAATACATGCCCTAACAGCTCCCAAATAATCAAGGCTAGCTGATCACCAACGGATTAGATTTGGGTTTTATTTTTTAAGACATGGTCTCATCCAGCCCAATCTGTCCTTGAGATCCTCATCCTCTGTCTCCACCTCCTGAACGCTGCGGTTGTAGGCATGCGCCACAATACCAGGCTGGTTTTTTTTTTTAATTGTATGCGTGCGTGTTAGTTTGTATGGGAGGTCTGTGTGTGTGTGTGTGTGTGTGTGTGTATGTGTGTGGTGTGTGTGTGTAGGGCCTTCCCCCACCTGCAGTCACTGTCCACTTTATGTATTGAGGCAGGGTCTCTCCCACCTGGACGTTGTGGGTAGTATGGCTAGGGTTCCCTGTCCCATCACCTGAACACTGGGATGGATTCTAAGTGGGCTGTCACCCACACTTGGCGCTTAGGTGGGTTCTGGGGGTCTGAACTCCAGTCCTGAGTTTGTTATGTTATTTTAAATATTTTTTTGGGTTACTGATAGGGTTGAAAAGTCCTAGAGACATATAGCATGGATGTTTCAGGTGGCCTTATTATTTATTATATAAGTATATATTTTTATAGTTGGAAAGATCCTAAAGCCCAATTTGGATCAGATACTTTCAATTACAGATTATTCAACTACTCTCTAGGAAATAATTTAAATTTCCTTTTTACACTTATTTATTTATTTATTGTATGGTGTGTTGCCATGGCACCCATGTGCAGGAGTCTGCTTTCCCTTTTCCACCATGTGGATTCCTGGGATCAAACTCAGGCTGTCACTTGGTGGCAAACACCTTTACCAGCTAAGCCATCTCTCTGGCCCCCAAAGAGTACATTTTCTTTTTTATTTAGTGGTCTAAAAATCACAGATCTTTAGAAATATATGTAAGCTCATGAATTTCTTTGTCTACTGCCTAAATGTATGCAAATTACCATAAGGTTGGTTTGCTTAGTGGAGCATGGTTTGGGATGGTGGGAGCCTTGGAAACAAGGGGACATTTGCTGGACTTTGCACAGGAAGACTCAGTCAGGCTGAGGGCAGGCATCAGAAGTGGCCTTGGGACTCCAGTGCTCAGCTGTGACGGGTGGGCGGAGACCTCTGGGGATAGACTGCCTGTCACATCGACAGCTGCTAATAAAAACGTTCAGAGAAACAACCTCAAGCCAGCTCAGACACTACTGTTGTCTGTTTGATTGTTTGTTTGTTCTTGGCCTCACATAAGGTGGTCTTTCTAATTCAGTGCAGGTCCCAGAGTGAAGAGGAAGGGACACGGAGGAGGGGTATGGAAGAGGCAACCGCTGTTGCTATAGGAGAAAGACCTTGTAACCTATGTATGCCAGGTGCAGGAAGGGTCAAAGGGATAATCACAGGAAAAGGGGCGGAATGTGCAGGGTGGGCCAGTGGCCAGGGTGCCTGGGCAGACAACTCAGGATAGGAAAACTCCAGAGATGGCCATGAGACCTGTTTACCCTTGGAGAGAAAAGGAAGAGCGTTGAAGGCTGGGCACAGGAGCCAGATTTCCTTCACCACTCAGCGAGTGGCCAAGACCCCACGCAGACTAGGTCTGCAGGGTGGGAGAGCAGGACAGGCTGTGTGAGGGTGTCCCACCCACGCAAACAGCTTGATTTCCGAAGTGTCATCAGGGAACCAAGCCAAAGTGGCATTGTGCTGTGCTGTGGGCTGCCACGTGGGTGAAAGTCCGCCCATCAGCTGGTTTGTAGCCTGTGGTCTCCCGGAAGGTCAGGGTGCACACCACCTGCGTGCACACATGCTCACCAGCAGGCTGAGCAGAGCCCTGAGGATGGAGCACACATGGGCTCTACGAGGCATGCTGGGTAGGAGACAAGGAATGTTGGAGCAGGAGAAGAAACCCTGTGTTTCATGATCTAAAAATATCTGGGTGACGAGGCCTGGGGGGGGGCAGCTTCTAGATTCCGACCATCAGATGTGCCTCGTGGAAGCCAGCTGGACTGTTTGCTAAGGACATAGGAGCAAACATTATGGGCCATTTAGTTGGGTGTGAAAGGAACTGGGAGGGGCTCCGTACAAGCTCCACCCCTATAGCAATTGCCTGTTGTTTATTATGTGTGTACATTTTAAAGGTCAATCTAAAATTGCCTGCAGCAGAAAACGATTTGAATTCAGGATCTATCTGAGATTTCCATTCTGCAACGTGTAAAACATTGATTTAATTTAGACGAACCACTCCGCCATAATCTATCTTGCTGAATGCCCGTTAAACGACGCCTGGAAATATGACTTTCTCCTCGTCTTTTAATTTTCAGCGTATTTGAAAGTCACTAACACCTTGGTCTTGAGGGGTGTGGGCCTGACCACTTTGTGTCTTCGTATCCTCTAAGAATCCTTGAGTGAGGAAGAGTTCTCTCCAGCACCCTGCCACACTGCCCACACCTCACTCAGCGAACACATCGGAACAGCTGCAGCACCCATCTCCACCCTCGGGGTGACTGGGAAGAGCAGCACCAGATCAAGAATGGCTGTGGTGGGCCCTTCACCCATCAATGCCAGGCTGGCAGCGGCACACACCCGCTACCCTGGTCTAGATGATAACCGTTCAGATTTAAAGTAAGAATCAGGGACTCGGCACAAGCAAAACGTGTTGGAAGTCTGGTGTGCTTATTCCAGAATACAGACAGCCATCTAGGAACACCACAAGGCCTATACTAGAGCCTTATAACCTACAGAGTTTGGCAATACCCAAAGTCCCAAATATGCCCATCCCCTCAGCCAGAACCTGCTGGGACCTGACAGTAATTGCTCAAAAAAATTATTAATAATTTTTGGTTTTGAAAAGGTTAAGGACTCAGTGGATTTGCCACCTAATAATGACTCTAATCGTAGTCACCAGCCTTACATGTGCTAGGATGTGTTTCACTGTTCCCTGTCCCCTTCCATTAAAGCCGCCCCCCATCCCCCCAACCCTCCCCACCCCACCCCGCACTGACTGTTGCGGCCAGGAGTATCTTCCTGCTCCAGCTCCTGGCCTCTGAAGCAGGATCCACTGCCAACCCTGGAGCCTGCCTTGACTCTCAGCAAACACAGGGGACATGAGCTAAATTCAAGAAATCCCATTTCCCCCATGTGGTTAAAGCCAACAATGATGGCTGGATTCTAGGCAGCCCTCCTGCAGAGCTGCGGTTGACACCCCCACCCCCACCCACCCCGACCCTTCCCACCACAAGCTTCCAGCCCTGACAGCTGCTTTACCTTCCACCTGGAAAGCAGATGAGGGGAACTGAAAGACTTTTAAAAGTTTATGTGCAAGGAGCCGGAGTACCTCTCCGGTGTTTGATGGCATGCCAGGTTCTGGGGGCTGGGAAAATGTAAGAAGCAAAGGCCTTCCTAATGGACTAGTAGCAGAGGTAAAATTTATATGTGTAATAATGGGTAAACAAAGCATGTCTTCTAAGACCACCCAATACGATGTCCTTCTGGGACTGCCCTGGCCTTGTTTTGTTAGAAAGGAATTTAGACATAATCACGTTAGTGCACACACACACACAGAGAGAGAGAGAGAGAGAGAGAGAGAGAGAGAGAGAGAGAGGAAGAGAGAGGAAGAGAGAGAGAGGGAGGAAGAGAGAGCACATGAAGAAATCCAGGCTTCTGGAAGCCAAAGAGAATTGCCTAAGAGACGGACCCACACAAAGTTGAGGCAGAGCTTGGAACCAAGTTTTCTGAGCTCCGTTTAAATGATTAATTTGGCCTCTTTTCACTCACTCCCTTAAAAAAACACTCTCTGTAGTCTAAGAGGCCACAGTGAACTAGGAAGTCACAACAAGGGGCTTCTAAGGCCAAGCGTTTCACCCCAGCATCCACCAGGCCCAGCAAATGCCTGGAATGGAGGATGGCGGGGGGTGGGGTGAGGGTGTCGAGCACTTCCTGACCCAAGAACGGGATGCTGATTTTTTCCCCCCAGCATAAAACCAGGACAGAGAAAAACTGGGAGTTGCCCTTCCCGCTCTGGCACTGACTCTGGGGCTGGAAGCCAACTGCGTATTGCTTGCTACCCTTCTCGGAGAAGTTTTGATTTGTTTAAAAGGCAAGCTCTTGCTACATAGCCCGGGCTAGCCTTGAACTCACTAGGAAGCTTGATTTCTTGGTGGAAACCCGAGGAGACACTAGAGTAGCCTCATTAAAGAGTTAACCTCAGCTCGGCCTGCCCGAAACCCTAAACCAGAGCCTCGTTTCTTACTGGGGCTCGGTCATAGTCTCAGCTCAGAGCTGCGCCAGATGAAGAGGGCAGAGGAAAGTAAGGCCAGAAGGTTCTGGCAAAGGGGAAGGCAGTGGACTGGAAAGCCGGTCCGTGGTTAAAGAGGGTCAGACGGGCACCAGTGTGATCACTGACCTGCGGTCGCTGCAGACAGGCGGCCCGGGGCGGGTGGTCGCTGGCTGGGCTCTGGGGCTGCACCTCGGGCGGCTCAGGCCTCCCTCGCCCTCTCCGGGTCCAGGTAAGTGGTGGAGCCGGCTGCGAAGCAGGAAGTGGATGTTGTATGCAAATCTCTAGGCAGAGGAAGCCTCTGCTCCGCAGGCTCCCCGTGGGCAGTGAATCAACCGCTGAGAAGTCTCTTTATTTCTTAAAACAGAAACCTCCTTCATTTAGCAGAGAGAGTCAGCAACCAATTAGGCGGCGACCCGATTTTACCACCCAGATAAGAAACTGTGAGGAATGCCCCGGCCTCGGGGTTACTGCGGCGCCTGAGAAGGTGTTTCGGGGAGATTGAACTTGAGTGTTCAGACTGCTTATTCATTAGCAGCTTCAAACGAGGAGTCGGGGCCTGATAATGGGAAGGAATAGGAAGCCAGGTTTTCACCGTGTCCTTTAACTGCCTAAAACAGATTTTCTGCTCATAACTACGAGCAAGGATTTACTACTGCCTACAGCCCTGTGCAGGAGTATAAACACACACACACACACACACACACACACACACCCTCTGGCTTCTCATTTCACCATCTTAAGTTTATTTCTTCCTTTTTCTTCGTTTATTCAGTAGCCTACAGGCAGGATGATGCCGCAAGCATGTGTGTGGATACTAGAAAGCCAGGTGATTTCCAGTGCGGTGGAGGGTGATGGGAGCCAGTGTAGGTGTGAACTCACTCATGTCACCAGCCAGCAAGGCTCTTACTGCATCCCAGCTGCTGGGCTTGCACACCAAGGGTGTCTCAGACTGAACCAGCCCTTGGACCTGGCCGCCTCCCGGTTTCACAGAGGGAGCAAGTCCTAGAACGCCCTAGCCAGGTTATACCAGGTGCACCCAAGTATTGCACTTGAAGCGAGTTGCTCCACACATTATAAACAAAAGGAGTGAGGCTTGGTTTAAAACCATCATAATAAAGGTGGCATACTTTGTGGTGTGTTTTCACAATGGGGCACTATGTAGATGTTAAAACAATAAACATTTGTGTTTGTTATTTGTACAAATTAACCTGGAAAAGAGATGAGAAATTATCTAATGAGACATTATTTTGATAATAATATAACATATCTGATCTCTCTCTCCCTCTCTCTCCCTCTCTCTCTCTCTCTCTCTCTCTCTCTCTCTCACACACACACACACACACACACACACACAGGAATGTTGCCCTTGACGCATGTTGAATGATCGAGTCAGAAGTGCCTGGAGCTGGAGCCTGTTGTTCCCTATGTTTATTAGCTCAGCCTTGAATTTTCTGCTTCAGAAATTATCATCAGATCTTTTGAGGGGATGGGAAACAACATTGTTTGTGTGGAATGGCTGAACCATGATAACTGGAGGCAGCTATCCGTTAGGAGATGGAACAGGAAAGGACGGAATGGCGTGGGAGGGGAGAGGAGAGAGGAAGATGTTTGCCTTTCTCACAGCTGTCCTCAGATGGGCTGGATAGGGCCTCGGAGGTGCTTCTGGAAAGTTCTGCCTTTGGACCCCTTTCCATGAGAAGAATCAAGACAGTCTTTTCTTCCAGTTCTCCACGAAATGAGACCCGTGACACCAGGGCCTGTGGGAAAGGCACTGAGGGCTGAATCTCTGCCTGCAGACGCTGCCCCCTCCTCTCAAATCCGGCCTGAGCTTGAGGAATGATATAACAGCTCCTTGCTCAGAGCCTCTGCTGGGCCCCTCCTGGAAAGCAGTCCAAGGATGTAAACTGTTTATAGAGGTCTCCCTGACTGAGAAACGTGTGTCTGAGCATGCCTGCTGAGGTTTGACTGAAATGCAGATGACAGAGGCGGTGTCTGAGGTCTGGGACATAAACACCTCATGTTCCAATGCTCCCCACTGCTGTGCAGATGCTCATGTGTGGCCTCCCAGGGAGTAGTTCTTCCCTGAGGACTGTTGAGCACCTTTAACCCTGAGAGCAGTCCTGTGAGGTGCAGTGGATGCCATTGTACCTTCCGGGAGCACAAGGCTCAGAGACATCTGATGACTTCTTTCAGGGCACATGGGTAATAAGTGGAACGCTGTCTCACTTCCGGTTTGTCCCTTTCCTTCCGCGGCTGCTCAGCTCTGACCCGTGTTTCCTACATGTCTGAGTGGAAACTTTAGATTCTCACTTTCTCTACGCAACTCTTGACAGTGTTCAAAAGGGGAAGGAAGAAAGCAATAAATGGGCAACACTATGCCTACGCCAGTCATGACGGGTCTGTGTTTACACAGAGGTTGCTGCTGACAAAGTAGAAAATATCAGAGCATGGAGTCAAGATATGGGCCAACATCTCCCTCCTGGCAGAAGTCCGTAAGTGAAGGATTTCTGTTTGCCAGGTTCCAGGAGTCTCTGTCTTTCTTAGTTAGGGCTTGTCTTGGTGTGTCTCTATTGCTGTGAGAAGACACCATTGCCAAGACAACTTAGAAAAAAAAAATGTTTAATTTGGGCTTACCGTGTCAGAGGGTTAGGGTCCATGATGGTGGAGCAAAGACATGTTGGCAGGAACATCTGAGAGCTTACATCTTGATGAGCAAGCAGAAAGCAGGGAGAGAGAGAGAGACAGAGACAGAGAGACAGGGACAGAGACAGAGACAGGGAATGGTATAAGTCTTTTGAAACCTCAAAGCCCACTCCTGGTGACAAACCCCATCTAACAAGGCCACACCTCCTAAGCGGTCCCAAACAGCTCCATGATTGGGGCCAAGTATTCCAACATGGGCCTGTGGGGGCTGTAACAGAATACCAGAGAGTGGGTAGCTCAAACCGTATGCTTTTAGTGCTTAAAGGTTAGCAGGCTAGAAGTCCAAAATCAAGAGGAGTGGGTATGGGTGGAAAGCCTGCTTCCTGGCTCATAAGTGGCCTTCTTGATCTGTCCTCAAATAGTAGAGGCACTCTGATATGCTCTCTGGTCACTTTTACAGGTGTGCTAACCCCATCCATGAGATCATGCTGTGACAAGTTAGTTGCCTCTCAAGGGCCATAACCCCTACTGCCATTATATGAAGGAGGTGTGAGAGTGTGGCATGGAACTCTGAGGGATAATGGACACGAGAATGTCGCTTATAACACTGCACACTGTCAGATAAACGTAACCAAACATGGCCCATACTGCACAGCATTAATCTATGGAATAAAGGAGAAGAAAGAAAGGACTAGCTTTTTTTTTTTTTTTTTTTTTTTTTTTTGACAAACCCGACTTTCCCATTTTTAAAGCTCCAATTACAATCATGAAAAGGCAGAGTGAACTACTGATCTACCACGTATAAACGGGAGATAGCCACCATCATACTCTCCTGAGAATGGCCCTGTTCAAAGGGACTGAGCATCACACATGGGCTGGAGGACTCCCCACAGAGGAGTGGCCATTCCTCCAGCATCTGTCCTGCCATGGACATTCACCCCAGTCTCCCAATCCTCAGTCAGCACTGGCCTTAGTCCTGACACGTATCGGATGCTGGACACGGTCTCTCCACTGCACGCGGTCTCTCCACTGCACATTAAAGAACAAAAGCACTGATGCTTGTTCGGGTCGCTATCTGACCAGGTGGCCTTTCCTTTGGGTGACACCCTCTCTGGGCATGTTCCCTGTCCTGTTGGCAGATGGATCAGGACCTTCAGAACCTAACAGAGGTCTTGGTATCACAGACTCGAAGTGGAGGGTGAGTCCCAGCCTCTCTTCCTAAGAGGTCTGCATGATTTGAATTCCCTGAGTCACATCCTGCGACTGAACTGTCAACTAGAGGGCATTAGGAAGTCAAAGATATTGAGGGCAGAGCTCTGATGAATGAGATTGGTGACCTAAAAAGAAGTGTGCCTCTTTGCTTTTTTGCCATCTGAGGAGACAGAGAAGGCACTGCCCACGAGGGAGAGGCCCTCAGCAGACATGAGGTCTACTGGGACCCTATTCTTGGATTTCCCAGCCTCTGAACTCGGATAAAGAAATGTCTGTTGTTTATAAATTTCTCAGTCTAGAATAGCCCCCTTTAACCCATAAAAGCTATATCCCAAACTCCTAAATACTGAACTACAGAATGCCAAGCCCTGTAAATACTGTTTTTCTCCTATGCATACATATCTGTGATTGTTTAATTTATAAATTTGACACAATAGGAGATTAACAATGGCCAATAGTAAAATAGAAGTTACAACTCTGTATTGTCATAAAATCGTCAGCATCGTGGCTTTTGTTCTTTGATTCATCGTTAAGTAAAACAAAGATGACCGGAATGGGAACTGTCCCTCACAGCCTCATGTACTCAACACCTGGCTTAGAACCTGAGGGGCTGTTTGGGGAAGTGGTGGCATCTGTGGGGTCGGTCACTGGGGTCAGGCTGTTGACAGTTACAACCCTCTCCATTCCTTCCTCGCCACCTCTGTGTTCCCAGATCTGCGCAAAAACAAACAAACAAACAGACACCTTGAGTAGCTGCCTCGAGCTCCAGCTACCATGCTCCTTTACCGGGATGGTTTCCCCCCAAACAATCCTCTCCTCTCTAAGTTGCTTCTGTTGGGTATTTTGTAACAGTGTCAAGAGAGATAATCCACATATGTGCCACGCTATACCGCAAGAGTCTTGTAGCTACTACTTGACTGGTGAGCACATTGAGTATTCAGCAAGGGTGCTCCACAAATGGAAGAGTCACAGGTGGACGGGACAGGTGGGCCAGCACCTCACCATCCAGATGAGGCACAGATGTAATTTTTAAAATTACATCTCTTCATTTTTTTATGTGTATGCATGTGTGGGGTATTTACCATAGCATGTATGGAGGTCAAAGGACAAATCTGGGGAGTCCGTACTTTCCTTCTCAGAACATGGAGCTTAGCGGCAAGCCCCTTTACCCAGTGAACACTCCAAGCTCCTGGTGCACTATTTAAAATGGAAGGATCATTTGTTTCTGGAAGTTTCCATTTCGTATTTTCAGGCTATATTTGATGCACATAACTGCAGGTGACTGAAGCTCAGATAAGAGGGATTGTTGTAATTTGTTACAGGTACGGGTACACATGAAGATTAGCCTCCTTCCCCTACAAAGTTCAGATTTATTCATCTCCTTCTCTTACAAGGTAGATGCTGGGAACAGCAGATTTGTCAAGCTACAAAATAGCCTGTTAAACCATTACCCAAGGCAAGGGGTGCCTTTTACCAAACATTTGCATACTTGAACGGGAGCATTCTAGAAGCCAAAGATTATCTGCTCCTGCGCGGCTTCCTGTGTTTCCTTGGATCTGAAGTTTGGGGCAGGGTCTCTTGGGTTAGCCCTGCACATGAGGCTTCCTGTTAAAACCACCAGACTCTTAGTAGCTGACCTTCAAATGCACTTAGAGTGCTATGGCTCCGCCCAGTGATACAGTGCTCGCCTGGCTGTGGTGAGGGTCCTATTCCATGCCAGCATCAAGAACAGACAAGAGGATTCAGAAGCTGCTTAGGTACCAGCCAGGTTATCAGCACTTTGTCTGCCTTACTCGGGGAGGGTCAGAGCCCCCGTATGAGGTGGCCTCTAGAGGTAGACTCTCTGTAGTGAAATTGAGACGTGTATTCCAGAGAGCAGCTTTCCAAAAGAAAGCAGCAAAGAGGTCCCAAGCTCTGCTTCCCTAAGGAACCTGAGTACAGCTGGGCGGGGGGCAGCGAGAGAAGGATATTGGAAAGAGGCAGAAGGAGGGTGACCAAACGCCCAGTAGAAGAGGAGGCAGCGGCGAGGCAGCAAGGACTTGTGGAGAAGCTTGACACTAAGAGAGTATGCCAGTGAGGACCTCTGCCACCCTTTGGTGTGGGACCCACTGTGTAAGTCTTGGCATCCAGCCCCATATTTTCCCCCAGTCTTCTGTAGTTAGACTCACACCATTGCTTGGCTTCTGGATATGCCCACAGGCAGCTTTCTTTGCCCAGCATTGTGACATATGCCTGAATTCCTAGCACCTGGGAGGTGAGGCAGGAGGGTCAGGAATTCAAGGCTAGCCTCGGTTCCTCGGTGAGCGCCAGGCCCGCCTGGGCCACATGTGGTGTTGGCCCCAAAAGACAATCAATAGCAACAACAGCAACAACAAAAAACTCACAGTTAAAGGTAATGAGTATTAGGATGGTTACTTGCTGAAACTTGGAATTCTTGAACACTGTTGGCGGGGATGGAAAATGGAATCGTGCTATGGGCTATGTCCATTCCTGAAGTCATCATATGATCCAGCAATTGTGTGTGTGTCCAGAGGAATCGGAAATAAACGTCTGTGCACGGTAGCACCACACTACAATCACTAATGTGATGCATACATGCAGCAGAACATCGATGAGACACATGTAGCACGTGACACATGCTACAACACACATGAAACACACATGAACCCGAGAACATCTGCTCCGTAATATAAGCCAGTCCCAGGGGGACAAAGGTGTGAACCACTTACATGAGCTGCCTAGTGTGGTCTTTACAGATGAAAAGAGATTTGGAGACATATTACAGCGGTGATGGTCACAGAACTAAAAGACGACCCTCGGGCTATGAACTACACCCCTAAACATGGCTGGGTGGAGAATTTCCTCATGCATACAGAGGTTGGTCTTGGAGAGCCCTGGTCTTTCTTTACTGCGCCCTTCCTCCAATACTTGATTTTTCTGGTGCTCATATTTCCTCCCCCCCCCCCCCCCGCCTTTCCCTCAACAGAATACGCTGGGTGGGGGAAGGGGCACCTGATCACTCATTTATACGAATGCATGGTGTGAATTTGAATCAATGGACAGCCTCTCCAAGGGGTGCTTGCATTTTAAGCCTCATCACCTTCTATGAAATGAAAGGCTTTGTTTCATATTGAAGGACTTTCAGGCATCAGGGAGCAAGAGGGGAGGGATCAGAGGGGAGCGGCGGCGGCAGGTGGAGCAACCATAACCCAAGAAATGCGTTAAATGGCAGACGCTTTAGGCGGTGTATCTAATGGACAGGCAGATCTGCAAGGCTCCGCAGAGATGTGAAGTGCCAGGCAGGGGAGCTAAGTGGCCAGGCAGTTTACATTAAACCCTCCCGATGGAGCAAGCTTTGACTCCTGATTTCCACACTCCAGACTCTGGTTTGTCATCAGAACCATTCATACCCAGGAAAAAGAATGCAGGGGGCTGATTTCCTTAGGGTCTCATTTTCCCCGACAGCTCTCCATTCCTGATCTCTGCTTGTTGCATTGTAAAATTCCAAGCAGCTGGGCTTGGCAGCCGTACATCTCTGTCCACAGAGCCTGAGCCTGAGCAATGATTTTTTTTTTTTTTTAATGCACGGCTGACATAGAATGCCATGCAATGTGTAAGGCAGACATGTATGTGAATGCATGTCCTTTAGGTGTCCCTGACTCAAGACAGCACCCAGGTTCAGAGCTTGTGTCTGACACAGGGTTCCTGGTTAAGACCATACACCACCTCCTGCCCGCTTATGCCCTTGGGAAGTTTAACATTGCCATACCTCTGTTTCTTACTCTCTGCAATAGGTAAGAAATGAGGTGTCCGTGTCATGGGTCACCACAGTGACAAATGCACCAGCCTGTCACCTTTGTGGGGTATGGCGCTTTTTCCTAGCTCACAGCTTCCCGAGGAGGGGCAGTGTAGCCTGAAGCTCCGCCAAATCTCTCATGCCCTCCTGGCCAGCTCAGACCGCACATGTGTACCCAGAAGCCTTTGAGGCCGTTATGAGAGTAAACGAAATGCCCTGTGTGCTTTGTCTGGTGTTTCACTCAATAGAGATTAGCGACTGTCGCTCTAATAAATATGAAATAAATGCGCAACTCAAGTAGCATTCCTGAATCTGATCTGAGTCAACACTGTAAGAGAAACAACTCAACTCACAACATAGATAATACTAAAATATTCATGCATAGCAATGAGATGAATTTTTATGCTAATCACGGAGTAAGGATTTCTTGAATGTCAAAGAATGTAATACCAATCAGTGAGACTTCCAAGCAGATGAGGGTACAACTGAGCAGAAGCCAATTGAGAAAGTGCTAGATAGCTTTGATGCAGCCCATGAAGAGACAGCTACTTCCTCCTGGTCAAAAGAATTGAGTCTGAGTTCTCTCTCTGGCCCTGGGTGGAGAATTCACAGTCTAAACTGCCCAAGACATTACAGTTGTCTTCTCATTTAAGAGTGAATCCAGTTGGACCTGTCAATCAGCGGGAGGCTACCCCTCAGGAAAGCCGTTTCACCCGAAGATGCTGGAGACGGGGGATAATTATCCCCTCCATAAGATGATGTATGTGTTCCCCTAGAAGCACCAGCACAATTCTGCAGTTATCCTCAGTTCTAACTCCAAAAATGTAGTCCCCCGCCCTGCCCCGCCCTGCCCCGCCCCGCCCCCCCCATCTCGTCTTTGGACACTGGCCAAATCCTCATGTTTGAATTGGTTCTCTGTCCACTGTCACTTTCTTCAACCACGCCCGCACCCAGCTCTGTCACCCTCCCTTTCTGAACCTGCCTACTCTCTTGAACCCTGACTCAAAAGGCATGCCCTTCTCTCCCCATCTCCCTCCTCCATCTCCCTCCTCCATCTCCCTCCCCCAGGCAGCTGTCAGTCATGCCCTCTCCATCTCCCTCCTCCATCTCCCTCCTCCAGGCAGCTGTCAAGGTTTATAGCTCACTGGCCTTGTGGCTTACTCTCAGGCTCCAATAAAATAGTCCTTAAGCTTCCCTCTGAGTCTAGTTGAAATTATTTTATTAACAAGACCAAGAATCCACAAAGGGAAATCCCAGTTCCCCTTTGGCCTCTGCTCGGCTCTACTCTGCCTTGCGTAGTGGTCCCTCTGGGGACAAACTGATCTTGGAGATCACAACACGAAAGCATGAGTTTCAGCAGAGCCATCCTCAACCCTCTAAGCTTGGTGCCTGGAGACGGATGCCTTCCTAGAAGGAGAGAAAGTGTGCATTCCGTTAAGTTAAGAGATTCTCCTCTCTCAGCTCTGCCTACTTGGCAGAGCTGCATGGAGAAGTAAGAGTAAACACAGTTAGTGGTGCCATCTATAAAGAGACGCTCTTAGGGGGCAGCTTACATACAGAGGCCAGCAAGATGACAGCAAGTTGGGAGGGGGACAGAGACAAAGAGAGAGACACACACAGAGAGGGAGAGAGGCAGAGACAGAGAGACACACAGAGAGGCAGAGAAGCAGAGACAGAGAGATACACACAGAGAGGCAGAGAAGCAGAGACAGAGAGAGACACACAGAGAGGGAGAGACAGAGAGAGACACACAGAGAGGGAGAGACAGAGAGACACACAGAGAGGGAGAGACAGAGAGAGACACACAGAGAGGGAGAGACAGAGACAGAGAGAGACACACACAGAGAGGGAGAGAGGCAGAGATAGAGAGACACACAGAGGGAGAGAGACAGAGAGAGACACACAGAGAGGCAGAAACAGAGAGACACACACAGAGGGAGAGACAGAGACAGAGAGAGACACACACAGAGGGAGAGAGAGATGGAGAGAACTTGTATTTTTATTTTATGCATGCCCCCAAACCCCAAAGCTCCTATGCTCCCACCCCCCACCTCCCGGGAAACTGAACTGAGAGGAAAGGTCCTGTGCTCAGCATCGTAAGTGTTGAAGTGAGCTATGGGAGAAATATTTACACTATGGAAACTGGCATACACTGAAAGAGCAGACGTTTACCCGTGTACAGGGACGGCAGTGTTGGTGGATGTCTAACCCTGTGGCCAGGCCTTTCCCACCAGAACCCACTGAGGCAACCGTTTTCACATCAGAGTATTGGGGGGGGTCTCTGAGATCTTTGCGAGCAGCAGAGTGCCAAGCCCCGCCCACCACCCTACACCTCCAGGGTTCAGGTATTCGGAAGCAGTGACTTATTTCCTAGATACATTAGCAAACAGTGAAACCCTGTGAAAGGGCTGTGACCTGCGAGTCGCCTGCCCTGAGCACCCATGTGCGACAGGGACAAGGCAAGGCAGGCTGCAGAGGGCCTGCTATGCCAGCACCTGCCTAGCCTTTTCTTGTCACAGGCTGAGACCTCGGACCCGGAACACACAGGACTCGCCTTAGCAATAACGGTATTGGTCAGTAAGAGTACATAACCCGGTTCTCCCTGCCAGTCTTCTGTCCTTAAAGTCTTAGGCTGCGGCATACCCGCTTGTATAAAGGGAGCCCTAGACACAGGTGCCTTGACCTAGAGGTCACAGGCCCAAGGGGCAACTGGAGATTGTGTGCTAATTATTGCAGGGAACCCCGGAGTAGCCCAAGACTCCCGAGACCCAGTTCTCAGCACAACACAGGTTTGTGTGCCCCAGAGGGGCAAAGGGCAGAGAATGGGAGATGGGACATGAAGGAGAAGGGGACAGGAACAAGGGAGCGGGGGGGAGGGGGGGGGAGGGGGGACATAGGACTGCCTCCGGATAGAGAGGAGGCAGCCACTCCCACAGGGGAGTGTCAGTTTATAAGGGGGAAGGGGAACCCCATGTTAGGGTGCAGTGTTTAATTTTAATTGGGCATTTTAATTAGGTGAGCCAAAGGGGGATTTTGATTGCTGGACTTTAATAGCAGGACTAGGTAGTCAGGCTCAAGAGGAAGAAGCGGTCAAATATGGAAATGGGCCTTGGTGGCAGCTTTAGGAATGTGACCTAATGGTTTTTAGCAAGGTAGAGGGGATGGGGGAGAGCAAGGCTTGCCAGGGCCATGCTTCCCGTTCGCAGGCTGACTAGAGTCCCTTCAATTCTGTCCTCACTAAGTCCACAGTCTCTGCCCTGCACCGACCCTGCCCTGTCCTGGGAGAGCCTTGTTTGACCCATGGAGTGCTCAGCCAGGGGAGGCTAGATCTAATCTTAGCTACCCGGGTGGCTCCCAGTGTTTTGAAACCCACACAGCTCTGTCTGGCTGTACACTTGCCAAACTTGTCTCACAGAGCGTGAACCCTGACAGGAGAGGTCTCTGCCACGGCATGACTTGACATTTTCTCGCAGGTGGCTGCACTTCCCGATACAAAGGCCCGTGTTCTCCGAGCAACCTGAACATCTCCCAGTCCTCCGTTACCTCTGGAGTCACTCCAGGAGCCACAGCTCCCACCTCACTCCGTGGAATTTGTGAAGTGTCTCAGAGCCACCTCCTAGCCTGAACCCCTGCTCCCACAAAATATCGATGCCTAAGCAAGGTTCTCTGTGGTCAGCTTTCACCTGGTGTCGCCCTCTCTCCAGAGCTCTCTTCTCCATGCAGGGTCTCCAACCCACATCTCAGCACCACACAGGAAGACGAGGACCATGCAGCTTTATCAGCCAATGTCGTCCAATCCCTTTCCTTGACTCCATGGCAATGCCCTCTCAACTGCTTCCGACTCTTTTTTACAGCCAACAAAGTCCGGTAAAGACATAGTCGTTTCATAGGCGGCCACCCACCACCAAGGCCAATACTTTCCCTGTGCTTTATTTATGTGGACTGACTGGCGAAAGAAATAAATAGAAGTTGGGAAACATTTTGGTAACCCCACGTCTGGGTTCAGCCCCAAGGCTTGAAAGCAGGTGCTTAGACAGTTATTTGTGTGAGCGGCCATGATCAAAGCAGCATCAGCCTCAAGAGCCCAACCGTATAAACACTTAAATGTCTACCAGCAGACGGAGAAACAGAATGAGGCACATACTGGGCCTTAAGAAGAGTTGCATTCTGACTCACGTGACAACACAGAGGAGCCGTTAGTCCTTTAGTCTTTGAGATGGCTGGAGAGATGACCTAGTGGGTAGTGTTTATTGGGCAAGCTGTCCTCTGACACTGCGATACATGTGTACCCATAAACCCTTCCTGTTACGAGCAGTTTTCCCGCCAGCCTGGTCCCAGCGCCTCCTCATCCCCAAATAACACAGAGACGCTGTATTAGATACAAAGCTGTTGGCTGGTTACTAACGTTTCTCGTTGGCTAGCTCTGTCTTAAATATTAACCTATAATCACTAATATATGTATTTCTACATGGTCTTATCTTCCTGAGAACGCCAAACTCGAGTCCTCTCTTCCTGAGATCACATCGAGACTTCCCTCCATTTCCCAGAATCCTCCACCTCTCCTAGTCCCACTTATCTTGCTTTCCTATAGGTCAACAGGGTTTTATTCAGTAACCAATAAGAGAAGCATATTTACAGAATGATATCTCCCATCATTCCCAGAGAGAGAGAGAGAAAGAGAGAGAGAGAGAGAGAGAGAGAGAGAGAGAGAGAGAGAGAGAGAGAGAGAGATCAGCTTTCCAGATACACAAAGGTAAAATGTTGTCAGGAGTTGAGGAGAAAAGAGAGATGGGAGATTAACCACTGACTGACCATTTGGATTTTAGTAATGGATAACGACAATGGCTGAACCACATAGTATGAATGTTCTTAATGTCACCGAACTGTACACTTGGAGAAAGGCAAGAAGATAAAAGAAAAAAGAAAACCTATAAGGATTGTGCTATGTATACTTTTTATCACAACCTAAGAACACCTCACGAGGAGCTTGAGTTCTCTTTTCTCCTCTACCCCTGCAGGCGAGGCACCTCCCCACAGCCACCCATCCCCAGGGACACCCCCCCTTGGGGGCAGGTGAAGGCAGAGGGCTGGGAAGGCCAGCACAGAGGCTCTGTTGAGGCCAGCCGTGCCGGGCAGCAGGAGGGGCCTCTCCCGGGATGCAGTACCAGCGACTTGCTCACAGGTAAGCCCCCCTCCATTACAGACCCTAAATATTTTTCTGCTTTCTGCTTTCACCTGTCTTTTGATGGAGAGCGAGCCAGTACTCTCCCTGGGATTATTCTTCACAACAAGCAGCAAGCGATTAATTGCAGCAGTTGAAATTTATTGTGTGTTTGCCTCAACTCAAAGCCAGCCTCTGCTGGCTGTTTATTTTTCTCCGTTGATGCATTGCACACGGCAGCCCCCGAGCATCTGAATTTAGGGCACACGCACCATTGTGCAGGGTTCCCACTGACGCCTTCTCCTGACCTGACCTCACGAAATCCACGGAGCTCAGAGAAGGGAACTCTTGATCGCTGGCCTACAGACACAGTTAGAAGCAGAGGAAGCTTTGGGTTTTGTGCCTGGTGCACGTGGCTGGTGACTCAATTCATTTCAGGGGGCCCGTCAATAAATCCTCACTAACCTACCTGCCAGCACAGGCCACCCCACACCCCAGCTGTCACAGAAACCACCAGAATCTGAGGCGCTCTCTTGGATGAGCGGGAAGCACTCTGGCCTGTATCCTCTTCGGGGCTGCACAGATGCCACGGGGCATCTCATGGCTCCCCAGCTCCCAACCCCACCCCCTGCCTCACCTAAACCCCCCCAAGTGACTGTCTAGAAAGGACTGTAAGTGTTGGTGCCTAACAAGGCAGAACAAGGGCCTGTGTGCTCACCGAGTGCCATTTGGAGTGCATGACAATTTCAGAGCACAAATGGAAAAAGGAAAAAAAAAAAAGAGAGAGAGAGGAAAGAAGGCTTGAAATCTATAGCTGGCTTTTATCAAACCAGAAGTTGTAGGTCTTGCCTGACAATCAGCCAGCAGCTCCAACCCACGAGGGACACTTCTCACGCGCAGCTTCTGGCTGGCTATTAGCTCCCAGCAGCCTTCTGACCCTTTTTCCAGGGAAGTAACAGCTGGCAGCTGGCAGGGTGGGCAGCTTTTGCATCTCTGGGAGCGGATGTAAGATTGGCAGGAAAGGAGGCATTTAAAATATGACTATTATACGCGTTTTCCACTTGCCTCTCTTTATTATGCGTTTGGATTCTGGCTCTGATTGCTAAAATGTATTGTGTGCTAAGGAGACCCCCCTTAACCATAGATGTCCTAGCTTTTTCTCTGTGACTAACACCAGCCTACATAATGATGGATTCTGTGAGTGTTTTCTACTCAGCTCTTCTTCAAACAACCCTTAGTAGCAAAGAGGACGGACAAATGGCTGTGAGACCCAGCTCAGGTGTGGGGCTGGTGACTCATTGAAACAGCGTTAGCTCACTTGGGCCTTGGGTGGTATCAGCAGTAGGGAGAAATGGGTTTGGGGATGGAGTGAAGTGGAAATGGGTTCGCGGCCAGTGGAATGGAGAAAGATGGACTGAGCCTGCTCTCTTTCTTATGTGCTAACCAGCTCCCCATCTGGGTGAGGCAATAGGAAGCAGAGCAGGGCGAGGGGCAATACCCTCAGGGGAGCAGAGGACTTCTGAGACAGCCTCATGCTTCCAAGGACCTGCCCAGTGATGGTGAGGGCGTTATTTGTGTACCATCACGTGAGGAGGACCAGGGTTCTGAGAAGAGAGGACATACGACCTACTGCATGAACTCTTCTTAATTATGCAGATGCATTGCTACAAGGACTTTGAGGTGGAAGGGACATCTGTCATCTTGTTCCTACCCCAGCCCTGTATCAGAACCACATGGGCTTTCCTGTGTTCAGAAGACCCAGAGAAAGGCCACACCAGTCACCCCTTAATGGAGGCGTGCCCTTGTCTGCAGTCTCATGGACCTGAGATTTCCTTGCAGCCAGAAGTGGCCAGTGCCCTTCTGGAGGAGCTAATGCATGCTGAGGGACTGAACCGGCCTTGCTCAGTGGAACTCTGTCTTCTGTGGGGGCACACTTTGTGTGTGGCTAAGAAATAAAGCAACAAACACGGCCAATGTCCTGAGCTTATCAAAGATAATGGCTGCGGCTTCACCAGAGAAGCCAGTACCTCATTCTCTTGCTGGTGCCGTTATGCTGACCCTGGGTAACCAAAGACGTTTTCTGTGAAATAAAGAATAACACTGAACTGTTCTTGTCAGCCCACAGCCCACAGCAAATGTAAAATAGCCAAAGTCCAGTGTTAGAACTTTCTCACCCACTTACTGAGTTTTCCTTCCTTACAGTTTCCCAGCTCACGCCCCAAGGTATTTACTGTTCTGCAGTGCCAGGAAAGCAAAATAAACCACTTTATACTAAAGTGTCGTTGAGTCCCAGTGAATTCTACCCCAAGGACATTTGAAGTCTATGTCTATCTGGATTCAATCAAGAAGGACAAACCACACTGTAATTTGAACAGGCAACATATAATACAAAGAATTGTTCGTTATAATAAGGATTAAGCCAACAAAGAATCGGCTAATAAGAAGTAAGGAGAACCCTAAAGGATGTATGGACGGCAGAGGGAAGGAACAATCCTCGGAGGTTGAGACGGATGCTCGAGGGCCAAGTTCCAGACCTTGTTGAAGAAGGCGCAGCAAAGGCACTAGACGGTAGGGAAGTCTCTGGGATGTGGCAGCAGAGACACACGGAACTCTGGGTCGTCAGGAAGCTGTTGAGAGAGCTCACCTCGGGCACTCTGCTGTACAAGTACACCCCTGTTGCTCTCAAGTGCTGCTGGCCACTGAGCATCCCAGGAGCTGTGCTGTGGGACTGAGAACTGCGGATGAGGCAAGCATGAAGTCACTGGGGAAACCCACATCCCCACTGCCTCTCCGGGGCTCTCTACTGGAAAGCTTAGCGTGGTACTCACCACAGGGGAAAAACACTCCAAGGACACAGCTCCATTTTTGAAGAGTATTCAAAGAAGGATGGAGCTTAGCACATATTTTAAAACAGGTAATGAATGGATGGTTCAGGGGTAAGGATGCTTGCTGTGTAAGTGTGAGGACCTGAGTTCAAATCCCATCACCCATGTGAAGGGAAAAAAAAAAAAAGCCAGATGTGGCCCTAGATTTTCCATTCTTGCTGTCTGGCCATGGTGAGGTGTTCCACCATGGAGTCCTGCCTCACCACAGCCCCCAAACAATAGAGCTGGTTGACCACAGACTCAACTTGTAGCCACAAGTCACAGCATCCCTCTTTGGAGCTGTTTCTATTGGGTATTTTATGTTTTACCCATTTGTCATGATTGTCTGTTGTGGGGGAGAAGGGCACATGGGTGTTATGATGTGCGTGTGGCACAGCAGTCAGGAAATTACTTTGTGGAATTGGCTCTCTCTTTCCACCTTTACATGGGTTCCCAGGATCGAACCAGGCTTTGGCAGCAGGCTCCTTACTGTTTTAGTTACAGCTGCCAGTACTGGGATGAAACATTGTGACCAAAAGCTACGCAGGGAGTGTGGTGCTTTGAATAGGAATGCCGCCCCACTCACGTGTTTGAATGCTTGGTCAATAGGGAGCCGCACTATTAGGAGGTGTGGCCTTAAGGAGAACCTATGTCACTATGGAAGCAGAAGTGGTAGAATTCTCAGCCTCTTCTCCAGGGCCACATCTGCCTGCATGCCACCATGAAGACATGGACTAAACCTTTGAAACTGTAATCCAGCCCCAATTAAATGTTTCCCTTTATAAGAGCTGTGGTGGTCATGGTGTCTAACCAAGACAGGGAGGAAAGGGTTTATTTGACTTACATATCCTGAATCACAGTCGCCTGAGGAAAGCCGAAGCAGGGACTCAAGCAGCCTGAGGGTATAGGCATGTGGGCTGATGCAGAGGTCATGGAGGGGTGCTGCTTGCAAGGCTTGCTCTGCCTGCCTTCTTACAGAACCCAGGACCACCAGACCTAGGCGGCCCCACCCACAGTGTACTGAGCCCTCCTGCCTCAATCACTACTAATTGAGAAAATGCCCTACAGGCTTGCCTCCAGCCTGATCTTGTAGAGGTGTGTTCTCAATTGAGACTCCCTCCTCTCAAGCTGACATAAAACTGTCCAGCACATCCACTAAACCATCTTGATGGCCGGACCAGATATGTTATTACAGTACAAATCCTAACTAAGACACCCATGGGACAAAGGCTCCATGAGGCTCAGCAGCAGGGAGGCTTGTCTCTTCCCCCTTTCTGGGAGTTGGCCATTGTTACAGACAGGCTGGCAATGGGTGCTCATAATTGGATGCACTCTTGAAGCCCGATTGGCTGAAGTAAGCAGGCTGCATGCTGGCTCAGCTGCCCTGGTGGGAGCCCCAGGGTCTGCGGGCACACTCCTCGCCTTATTCGTAGTTTCTCCTTCTCCAAGTCTTCAGGACCCTGCATTTCCTCCATTTTAGAACGCACACGTCTACATTAAATATGTATTGAATAGAATATCCCTACACGTTTTCCTCCAGACAAACCCACTGTGGTCTTTGGATGTGGGTGGGTGAAAAAAGAAATATATAGGCATGTGGGCTTCTTTCCACTCTGCAAAATCTACCAAGTCCTCAGATTTCAGATTTTTATGGCCGCCAGGCTTTATACAG
Organism: Phodopus roborovskii; assembly: GCF_943737965.1. NCBI lineage: Eukaryota > Metazoa > Chordata > Mammalia > Rodentia > Cricetidae > Phodopus > Phodopus roborovskii. The sequence continues at coordinate 22,720,511 of NW_026125397.1, read as the reverse complement.
ACCAGGAGACCTCTCTAATAAGACCTCATCTTGGGGACCTAAGGCCCCAACCTTTGTGAGGCGAGACCTCTGGAGAAGTCCTCTGCCTGTGTGACACGGTGGGGTCGGCACAGATCTCCTAAGCTCTGCACGCCGTGAGGCAACATCCTACAAGTAAATCACATTTAGCAGCAGCACTGTGCGGCAGAAAGTTTATGGAGGACACACATAAATTTGGGTCTGGAAAGAGCAGTTTCCTGTGGTGACAGGCAGCTACGCTGGCTGCTTTTGCGCCCCGCACCCCAGTTATGGGGCTGTGAGTGGTACCAGCTGCAGTTGTTGGAGGCAGGGAGCAGATGAGCGTCTGCATGGAGAGAGCGTGCACTGGCTCCTGCATCTGAATCCAAACCCCCGAACTGCTTTTAATGGTGCGGAGTTCGCTTGATACCCAGGCAGACTTCTTTCCCAGGTTTGGTGAACTCCAGAGAAGGGGAGGGGCAGGAAAAGGACTCAAGCATATTTTTATTCTCCTGCCTTCGATAGAGTTCTACTTGAGGATTTTGTTTGGGACCAAGGGCCTCTAAAAGAATGCACTAAATCTGACATCTTTGGGGTCTTTAATACTGGCAGTACTACGGCCTTGCCCCTGAGGGTTTGTTCCTGATCTGCATTTCCAGGTCGTTGTTGTGATATGTGTGAGTCAAAGGACCATGGAGTCTTTAGGGCCGGACGCCCAGGCTTGCTGGTGGCACCTGTGAGCCCATCCACATGCTGCAAAGCCTCTCAGGAAAGGGGACGCTGGACTTGGAAGCATGAACCTGAGGCCTGGGTGTTGGACTGGAGGCCGGAGTGTCATCTGAGGAGACGTAAGATGACCCATCTTGCTTAGATGAGGACACCCCAGAGCCAGCACTGTCCCCCTCCCCCAAGAAGCCGGTGAAAAGGAACAAACTAAAGGTCTGGAGCCAGATGTCCACAGAAATCTGGAACCCAAGGTGGATGCTCTGCCTCCTCAGTCCAAGGAGAGGAGAGGTGTGGGTAGAGGTGGCAGAGTGTGTGCAGGAGTGATTTGTGACCCAGAAAGATTGGTGCAAAAGGTGAGCTCCCTGAGAGGAGGCAACGTAGGAGGCCAGGACGGTGGCCGGGACGGTGGCCGGGACGGTGGCGGGGACAGTGGCCGGGACGGTGGCCGGGACGGTGGCGGGGACGGTGGCGGGGACAGTGGCCGGGACGGTGGCGGGGACGGTGGCCGGGACGGTGGCGGGGACAGTGGCCGGGACGGTGGCGGGGACAGTGGCCGGGACGGTGGCGGGGACAGTGGCCGGGACGGTGGCGGGGACGGTGGCCGGGACGGTGGCTGGGCACTATTGGTGGTGTTGGCTTCTGGCCCCTCACTTTAGCTGCGTGCCCTGGGCAGGTCTTTTGAGCTGTGATGTGGGGGTGACAGGCCTCACCACGTGCCACTGTTTGGAACAGGCCCTGGATAAAAAGGTGACTTATAGGACATCCCTTTCCTGCCCCACACTGTTTCCTGAACCCAGAATCTACAGGTTGACACAGAGAGCCTGGCATGGGGAAATCACTACAGGCTCAAACTTCTGAGGACCCTGCTCCATCACCCAGGCAGTGTGGGCTGGTGGGAAGGTGGATGTGTGAGAGTCTGCAGACCCAGATTGTCACCTCAGCCCTTTGTGGGGTCATACCCAGTCTTCCTGGATCTTGATTTCATAAGACTGACAGATGACACTCTATTTCCTATGCCATCCATACCCTGTATGAGTCAGCTCAGAAGTACCTTACATAGGGGGTGCTTTCATACCCATTTTACAGGTGGGGAAATTGAGGAGGAAATGTTACAAACAATTTTATAGGTGGTCCCTCATGACGAAATTGATACCTGAGAGCAGTAGATTGTAGAAAGTTAAGGTACAGAAAAGTGTTACACGACACTTTTTTTGTTTTGTTTTGTTCTGTTTTGTTTTGAGACAGGGTCCCTCTATGCAGCCCAGTCTGTCTCAGAACTCACTATGTAGACCGAGCTGGCTTTGAATGCACAAGATCCATCTGCCTCTGCCTTCCTAGCCCTGGGATTGAAGGTGTGTGCTACAACGTGCAGCTTTAACTTTGTACATTTCGGTCTCTGTGAAGTCTCCTAAATAAGTTCTCTCTCTCTCTCTCTCTCTCTCTCTCTCTCTCTCTCTCTCTCTCTCTCTCTCTCTCTCTCTCTCTCTCATTCTCTCACTCTCTCTGACTTTATTTTAATTGAGGACAGCTTACTGAATGCTGTACTGTAATCGATTCTTAAACATCCAGACAAATGGGCTTTCATATATTTGTGGTAGACGATGTGTGTGAGTGCCCAGCATGTCAGAAGAGAGTGTTGATCCCATGGCGCCATAGTTACAGGAGTTATGAGCCGCTCAGCATGGGCACTGGGAACCAAACTCAGGTTTTCTGGAAGAGCAGCAAGTACCCTTAACTGCCAAACTGTCTCTCCAGGGCAGGTCTAAGTTTTCTTATTGTTGAAGACAGTTTGTCAGTTTTGATTATTTAGTTTGAATAGCGATATGCTGAGTACCAGTTGAGTTACTTTCAGATGCTTAAGTGTGGCCACCATATGATATGGTATTTCTATCCCACACACTAAGAGAACCAAAAATCTACGCTTACACAAATGCTCAGAGCAGCCTTTTTCTCAACAGTGCCAAAGGAGAAGCAATCCAAATGTCCATCAACTGATGAATGAATAGATAATAAACAGAATGTCTTAGTTAAGGTTTCTATTGCTTTGAAGAGACACCGTGACCATGGCAACCCTTATAGAGGAAACACTTAGTTGGTGCAGACTTATAGTTTCAGAGGTTTAGTGCATTTTCATCCTGGTGGGGAGCATGGTGGAATGCAAACATGATTCTGGAGAAGGAGCTGAGATTTATCCAGATCAGTGAGCTGTAGGAAGAGAATGTGAGACACTGGGCCTGGCTTGAGCATCTGAAACCTCAAAGCCCACCCCCCAATGACCACCTCCTCCAGCAAGGCCACACCTCCTAATAGTGCCACTCCCTATGGGCCTATGGGAGCCACTTTTATTCAAATCACCACATGGAATATTACTCAGCACAGCAGCAACAACAACAACAACAACAAAATCAAGAATCAGCATATATTATGCCATCAATGAGCCTTGAAGTCATACTAAGAGTTGCAAATGGCCACTGCTGCACGATTCCTATTAAGTGAGATGTCCAGAGGAGGTAAGTGTCCAGACACAAAAGTAAATTAGTGGGTGTTGGGGGGCAGCGAGAGGACTGTGACTGGCGGAGTGATGGGTGATAGGAGAGGGTTCCCCTCCCCTGCCAAGGAGATGAGAGAATTCTGAGTGGGTGAGGGTGAGGCAGCATGGGGCAGTGAATATTTAAAAACACTGAAGTCTGTAATTAAAAGGTGTGAGGCATGTAAATTACATTTCAATAATGCTTTTGATAAGTAATTTTGACCATAATCTATTTTTATTTCTTTGATACAGTGCCTCCCTGTGTCCTCGGGCTGGTCTCTAACTCCTGGGCTCCAGGCATCCTCCTGCATCCACTTTCTGAGTAGTTGAGTCTAAGATGAACTATGTTTTCCTAAATTGGTATTTTTAAGCCTTAACTTCCAGTACTCAAAATGTGACTTCGCTTTAATTAATAAAGTGAAGCCTTTAGGATAAGCCTTACTTTGCTGGGGGTCATGTGACAGGAGGCTAGGACACACTGGGGACATCAGAGAGGAAATGTGTGCAGAGAGGAAATGCTATCTGAGGATAATGGCAGGGAGAAACAAGCCAAACTTTTGGCTTATAGCATTTTGTATTTCTGCTTTGTTTTGGTTTGGTTTTTGAGACAGGGTTTCTCTGTGTATCCCCTGGCTGTCCTGGAACTAGCTCTGTAGACCAGGCTGGCCTCAAACTCAGAGATCCACCTGCCTCTCCCTTCCAAGTGCTGGGACTAAAGGTGTGTGCCACCACTGCCCAGCTGAGTTTTTAAAGCAGCCCATCTTGTGCACTTTGATTGGCAGTTCCCAAACTAATGTATCCATGTTGTTAGCATCTTCAGTCTGAAATAGGTCAGTACGGAAGCTTCTAAAGAGGCCAGTGAGATGGCTCAGCACTGAAAGGGTGTGCTGCTCTTACAGAGGGCCTGGGCTTCTCTCCTGGCATCCATATGGCCTACAAGCTATAGTGGACCCAGCACCTTCTTCTGGACTCTACAGACATCTACATTCATGTGCACATATCCACACACATGCACATAATTAGAAACAAATCTGTAAAAAAGAAAATAAATCTGTAAAAATTTGATTTTAAAGTGTTTCTAATACTAGGCCATGTTTTTAGCACTTGAAAAGTTGGTTTTTATGAAAACACTATAATTATCGCTATTATTTATATGATTACTTTTGTGTTATACTGGAGGTCAAAACCTCCTGCATGTGCGGCAAGCATCCTACCCTGGAGCTATATTCCCCCATCAGAATATGAAAGAATTTTGATAAGCAATGCCTCAGAATTTCTGAGGGCCCTCACCCTCCAAATCCAGAAAAGTGAGATTCTCTAAATTTAGGAGGAAATGAGAATTACTGAGAATTAAAATTTTGAAGTATTCAGTACTATCAAAAATTCTCAATAAACATTTCTCAGGCTGAATCTCCTGCAGTAAGTAATTACACTGGATCCTTGATCCTACTAGACTAAAAATGTACCCATCTGTATTCACGTTTTGGAGTTCAAGGAAAAATTCAAAAATAACAGGGAAATAGGCAAATATTTTGGAAAACACTACAAATCTATTTTGGATGATATTTTTTTAAAAAACTGGAAACTTTTAAAGAAATTACAGCAATTAACTTCATTTTCAAGCTTTGTGGGGGGTGGGGAGGGACTTGGAACGCAAGCAAAGCTTAACCACGATGAATAAAGGAAGATGTGGCCCAAAACTGAAAAGAGCTTCGAGGGAAATGTGTTTCACAGGGAAGTGGAACTGAGGCAGATATGCCATTACTAAGTCCCTGTCACGAAGAGTCTGCCTCTCAGCCCTAGTTTCCTCTAAGCCGTGGTGGTGGTTCACCGTGTTGTCTACTTTGACTGGGTTGAGAATCACCATGGAAACGCCTATCTGAGTATGTCTGTGAGGTCTTTCCAGAGAGGGCTAGCTGAGGAGGGAAGATGCACTCTGGATATGAGGAGCTCTGCTGTGGGCTGGAGCACTTGTCTGGGTGAAAATGAGCAAGCCAGCGGAGTGTGGCCATCCTTGGCTCTCTGCTTCCAACTGTTGATGATGGGCTGCTCTCGAGCTTTCTCCCCCATGATGGACACACCCCTCCTCCAACCAGGGAATAGATAATCCCTTCCTCCATTAAACTGCTTTTGGTCTGGTATCTTGTCAGAGCAATTAGAATACATATAGCAGATGTTAAAAACGAATAAAGGCCACTTTGGTGACATTCAAGTCAGTGTGACAATGGGGAGTCACCCTGATCTGTAACTATGGCTATAGATGGTATTTTGACTTGGTCCTGCCTTCTATTCCCCTTTGACATACTTTGGAAAGCCCACACACCAGGAGTGGGTATACTTGTGAGTCCCACTGAAATGCGCTTGGCCATGTGACCTGTCTCGCCAACTGCCAGCCTGCAAATAACTATACAGAGATTTAATATTAATTATGAAACTTGGCCTCCAGCTTAGAATTTTCCCCAACCAGCTCTTATAACTTAATTCGCCTGCCTTTATTAATCTACGTTTTGCCGCGTGGCTTGGTTACCTCTCCTCTGTACCATATATCCGACTTGCTCAGCATCTTACTGGCATCTCTCTCACACCTCGATTCATCCCTCTGACTTCCCCTCTCTGCCCGGAAGTCCCACCTATTCTATTCTGCCTAGCTATCGTCCACTCAGCTTTTCATGAAACCAACCAGGTAACACATCTTCTCACTGCACAAAAAGATTATCCCATAGCAGCCAACGGTAGAGCTCACGATGCAATCAGATCTGGACATCCTGGGATAGTGTGAGAAGCTTGATGTAAAATAGGTGTTTTGGTGGTAGTGTTACACATATGAATCCCTTAGGAGGTTGCTGTCCTTTTTCCCAGGCTCCCGGACAAGGAGATGCAGTTGTACTTGGACTTGACCTGAAGCTTGTAGCCAAGTCCTAGGAAGGCAAACTGGAACTCTGAGCTCGCAAAGCAGTCCGGAACAGAGGCTGGTGGTTCACCTGCAGACCCATGATGAAAAGGGACATACCTACAATTCGAAGCTATCGAGGTTTAGAATCTTTCCTGTAAACATGTTACCGTGGCAACAGCTAACCGATCAACTGCTGTTCTAGTCTCTCAGAGTATGGTCCTGGACACTTGCATCCCAATCATCTAGATGCTCTTTAAAAATTAGGAACGCGGAAGAAGAGGAGAGGGGTAGCTCAGTCAGTAACAGAGCCTGTACGAGCACGGTGACCTGTGTTTGGTCCTTAGCACCTATATTAGAAAAAGAAAAGTGAGTGCCGGTTGTCATCTCAGCTCTGGGGAGATGGTGGCGGGAGGGTCCTTAGGGCTTGCTGGCCAGCCGGTCCAGCTGAACCATTGAGCTCCAGGTTCAGTGAGAATCTGTCAAAAAGTCAAGTGCAGAGCCAGGCGGTGGTGGCTCACACCTTTAATCCCAGCATTCTGGAGGCAGAGGCAGGCGGATCTCTGTGAGTTCAAGACCAGCCTGGTCTACAGAGTGAGTTCCAGGACAGCTGGGACTGTTACACAGAGAAACCTTGTCGCGGAAAAACAAAACAAACAAACGACAACAGAAAACAAGTGCAGAGAAATTGAGGAAGCCCGCTGACGTTGATCTCTCACCCACAAATGTTCACACATGTGTGTGCACTCACAAACACACATCCACACAAATCGAAGACTCCAGGAAGAGTCTACACAGTTAGACAATTCTTCATGAGACATAAGAATGTGTTAGAGTAGAGGAGTGTGGTGACATCTGTGATCCCAGCACTGAGGGGGCTGAGACAAGACTGGAAATGTGTGGGCTACATAGTGGGACCTTCTCTCAAAAAAAAAAAAAATAGTTCTACTGAATTACTATAGAAGCAATTGTAGCTCCGGCTCTTTCGAAATCTTGCTGCTACTCACTAAAACATGCAAAGATATAAACTGACTCTAACTAACACTGAGAATATGGAGATAACAAAATTATCTGTCAGCAGCAGCAGCAGCAGCAGCACAGTTAAATGAAGGATGGATCCTGCTCCACGGGATTCCAAGTGTCATTTGTTAAGGCGGTGAAGGCATCCAGAACGGGCAAGTTCTTGGAGAAGGATTGTTTGCTGAAGAGTTGACGTGTGCTGATGTCGGAAGCCACCCTGTCTGCAAATTCAGAAGGGCCACAGAGACACCAACAAAGTGGATTGGTGGCTTCAGGAGAGAGGGTGTTGTGAGAGGAGGTGCTGCTTTATCTGTAGTGTTTGCGGTTTCCATGGCACACATTTGCAGTGCAAAGAAACATTTAACATGTAGACTTTGGTAGGGGGCTTGCCCCTTGAATCAGAAGAGCCCACGGATGTACATCTAATCGAAGGCTGCCCTGACTGACCATAGTTTGAGGGACTCCAGTCCCAGGGCAGATGGCATGGTGAGCCTACCCCTGTGAACAGGGACAGAGAGCCTTTCTGTCTGAGGGTGCTTGTTTTAGGGTTGCTCTTGTTGTGATAAACACTGTGACTAAGCTTGGGGAGGAAAGGGTTTATTTGGCTTATATATGCTGAATCATAGTCCACTGAGGGGAGCCAAGGCAGGAGCTCATGCAGGGCAGGAACCTGGAGACAGGAGCTGACGCGGAAGCCACGGAGGGGTGGCGGAGGGGCTGCAGCTGGGTACCCCACTTGGTGTGGCAAGAATCAGGTGTCCCTAGTCCAGCTTCACAGCCACTCCCAGGAACCTTGTCACAGGCGCATGGACCTGCCATCCCAGGAACTTGCTTGTTCAGGAGTTAAGACACTCTAAGCCTGCCTGGCCTGGCCTTGCTTGGTTGACTTCTCCAAAAGCAGAAGGCCCATGGCTGAGACAGTCCTTAACCCTCCCTGGCAGGCACCGTATCCCTCATCCCAGCCAGGGAGGGCTGTGAGTAGAAGTGTTGCCCTCATCAAGGCTAAGGCTGAGTCTATGAGGTCCAGTACCTGGACCATGTGGAATATTCTGCTGCCACAAGTTTCCACTAGGAGGAAGGTGAGGGGGCAAAGTATCCACACTGCTACAGACTGAAGTTTGTGCCCTTGGATCCACATGCTAAGCTCCTCACTCCCAGGCAGACAGCACTAGAAGGTGTAGGTGTTGGGGGGCATTGGATGATTGTGAGGGTTTGTGCAGTGGCTGCTGTGGTCTCCCTCGTCCCAGCCATGTGACAGCTCAGCAAGAAGACAGGCTCTGGGCTGGAGAGGCAGCTCAGCAATCAAGGACACTGGCTTCTCTCCCAGGTTCAATCCCCAGCTTCCACATGGCGGCCTACATCTGTGACTCCAGTCCCAGGGAACGCAGTGCCCTCTTTCTGTCCCCACAGATGCCAGGCACATAAGCAGCGCACAGACAGACGCACAGACAACATGCCCCTCTCAGTCTCACTCGCTTGAATGCCTGGTCCCCAGTCGGTAGCCCTGTCTGTTAGAGGTGCGAGCTCTCAGGTGTCCCGGCTGCCGCGATGGACCCTCATCCCACAGAGCCTTACGCCTGAATAAATGGTTAGTCCTGTAGGTTGCCTTGGTCATGATGCTTTATCACAGCGATAGAGATGTATGGATGTAAGCACAGACACAAAATAAAAACGTGAAAACTGAACAGACCATCTTGGTGGCAGGGCCTCACAGACACCAGATCTGTTGATGCCTGGATCCTGGATTTCCCGGCCTTTAGAACTGTGAGAAAACAAACATCCTGCTGTTTGTAAGCCACTCAGTCTATGGTATTTCTGTTGTAGCAGCCAGAACAGACTAAGACACATGTTCAGAAACAAGTTTCTGGTCTCCTGTCCACAAAAGCCTGACTGAGTAGGGCTAGGGAAGGCCCAGGCTAGTCTTTATAAGGATTTACTTAGGCCATGCCAAGGCAGGCCTAGTATCTGTGTTTTAAGGTTGGCTTGCTTGCTTTCTCTGCAGAAAGCTGGCGAGTGATCAGGGGTCAGTGCAAGAAAATATATTTTATTGTAGCCATTGGGAGCCTTTCCCTCTCTGAGAGGGTTTGGAACAAGTTCTTGGTGTATCTGTGACCTATGACCCCAAGCACAGGCCACAGAGGGAAAGGTATGGGAGAAAGGTTGGGGATGAGGGTGGAGGCTGGGCCATGGGACATTTGGGCATTGCGCAGTCCTAAGCTGAGGGTGTCTGGAGCTGGATGACCCCCCGACCCAGGGCCCCAGACCAACTGCCAGGCCCACATCTGCAGCAGAGACTGTGGTGGGGAAATCTTACATGCCGGCACAGTGTAGCTAATGTTTCAGCACTGGCCTGAGGGAACTGCAGGTATTCTTGAGCTGGAGTCATAGAATTCTGCACCTGAGTAACCATGTGCCTGAATGTAACACACACACACACACACACACACACACACACACAAACTCACCAACCCCACACACATCTCCCACACACATCCATACACACACATACACAGACCCAAACACACCCCAAACCCCCACACCCCCCAACCTCCCACACCTCTCCACATACATACATACATACACATGCACACATACATACACATCACACATACATCCAAACACACACCAATCCCCACATATACCCCAAACACATACATACACCCCTACATTCCCCCACACATCCCCCCTCACCTCCCATCCCCCCACACCCCCCTACCCTTTCCAGATAAGCCTGAAGCCAGGGGTGGCGCGCTGTAGGCTTCCCATCAACACGGAAGTCTCCTGCATCAGGTACCCCAGCTGTCCTTGTCCAGTTTTGTGCTTTAACACAGTAAAGGGATGGCAGCAATTTTATCCAGTGGAAAGTTCCAGAAAGTCTAACGTTAAGCACCAAATTCAGTGTCGTGGTTCCAATCAATTCAGGAAACAAACACAATTTTTTTTTTTTTTTTGCATCTCTGAGACTCAGAACTTCTGGCCAAAAATGCACCCTTTGATTTTTATCCCTTTAATGTGAAGCATTCTCTAAATGCATTTCCATTTTAGAAAAAAAAAAAGCCTTATGCTGGCATAATATTTCACATTGAAGGAACTCAGATGGCAATTGAGGGTTCCGGTCCTTGGACTGAGTTCAGTGTAAGGGTCTGAAGTGTGCCAAGTTCCTACCCTTGGTGAACTTGGAGGCCAGAAGAAAACTCTAGGACATGGAGTAACGTCTGTAGCAGAAGGTGAAGGATGGTGCACGCCACCGGGTGACCAGCGGCCAGGTACCAGATGCTCACAACATTGCATGGTGTTAGGGGCCCGACCGGTAAGCCTTTTAAGACAAGGACAGATGGCGGCATAGGACGATGGGAAGGAGAGATCGGGGCCCAGCTGTTGTGAGTGGAGTCCCTTGATTACCCCACATGAAGAGATGGTTTAGACGGATCCCAAAGGAAGTGTGCAAGGCAGCATGGCTGACCTCCCCACTGAGGCTGTCGGCAGGCAGGAGCTGTCCTAGGACCGATCTCCGGTGACCTGTCCCAGCCACTGTTTCTTTCTGCAGACTGTTACCTGGCTTCTCTCATGGGATCATATCTGTCCCCAGCTCCATTGCCAAGTGTCTGTCCGGTTTTAGTATCGGCTTCAGCTTAAGGGAGCTGATCCAACGGCCAGTAGCTAAAGGCTCGCTTCGCTTCCCTGTGGCTAGACTCCGCTCCATCCGTAGTAACTGTTTCTGCGGGGCTCAGTGGTAAAACCCTGCCGCTGGGTTACGGTGCTGGGCGAGGCAGCCCCTTCATGCACAGGTGTCCTTCCAGAAGTGAGGGTCAGAAAGAGAATGATGTGACGAAAGTTGTGATTGTAGAAGATTGTTCTCTGGGGTGAAGGGCAGCCTGCCAACTCAGGATGTCAAACTCCTGCCAGCACTTGTCTAGGTGCTGTTTGCAGACGACTTCTAATTACTCACCTATTAAAACAAACCTCTCGTGTGGTGCCTTGGTCTTGTTCCTCTCCTTTCTCGTCCCTCTTTGTCGTGCTGATCTCCCCACAAACTGTCGTCCTACACACGTGACCTCTTATTTCCCTCAGAAGCCCATGTTACTACACGAGGACCCAGAAGCTAAGGATCAAGGAGGCCAATCAGCCTGCCCAGAGGCACACCGACAGTTGGTGACAGACCGTGCTTTGAGTCCCAAATCTGTACTGATGGGAAGCCCTCACTTTCCACGTAGTAAGACATGAGAGGGTACAGGCCCCTGCATGGGTCTGCAGGCGCCGCACTCCATACCTGTCTGTGAGGCTGTCCTTTCTGGTTCTGTCTGGGCCTTCTCTCCCTGTTAACAGCACTGTTATCTACTCAGTCGCCCGAACCCAGATCCCTCTAAATCTGTCGCCTTGTCAGTAACGATGACTAATGAAGGGGACAAGTTCAAGGTCTACAGATTGGATTGCGGGACAGCAGGGGCCGCACAGCGAAACCCTGCCTCGAAAGACAGAAACAGGACAACAGGAGACCAGTGATGATGGTGCTCCTATGTCCCCAAGATGGTGAGAATGACCCTAGACCGTGGTCATGAGATGCTTAGCCCTGAACCTGGCACCTGACCCACAGCTTCTACAGAACCCACAGGAGAACAATGGCCTGCAGGTGGGGCCCCAGTGGCGAGACTGAGAATTTGCCTAAAGATGGTGTGGGCAAACACTTGCCTTCTTAACATAGGATTTATTTTTTTAAGTTTCATTTTATATTCCAACCTCAGTTCTCCCTCCCACCCCCCCTGCCCCCTCCCACCCCCCCTGCCCCCTCCAACCCCACACCCACTCTCCCTCACAAGTAAGGGCTCCCAGGAGGAGTCAACAAAGTTTAGCACATTAAGTTGGGGGCAGGACCAAGCCTCCTCTCCCCCCCCCCCTCGCATTAAGGCATCGGCTCATAGGGAATGGGTTCCAACAGGCTAGGTCATGCACCAGGGACAGATCCTGGTCCTACTGTCAGGGACCCCTCAGACAGTTCAAGCTTGACAGCTGACCCCTGCATATGGAGGGCCTAGTTCAGGCCCAGGGAGGCCCCACAGCTGTTGCTCTAGAGTCCATGAGTTTCCATGAGCTCGGTTCAGCCGTCTCTGTAGATGTCAGCATCATGGTCTTGCTTGTATGTTCCCTCCTGTCTTTCTTCAACTGCATTCCTGGAGCTCGGCCTGGTGCTTGGTTGTGGATCTCTGTGCTGGTTCCATAAATTATTGGATGAAGGCATAGGAGGATAGTTGGGGTAGTCACCAATCTGATTATAGGGGTAGGCCAATCCGTGCATCCTTTCCACTACTAATAGGAGCCTTAGCTGGGGTCCCTCTCGTGGGTTTCTCCCTAACTCCATAGTGGCTCTCTCTATTAAGATCTCTCTTTCATTGCTCTTCTACTGCATCCCTCTCCCCCTAGACCACCCCATTCCCTCATGTTCTCATCCCCCTCCCCGTTTACCACTCCCCGCCCCCACTTACCCCAGTTCACCCAGGAGGCCTAATTTGCCTTCCCAGGACAATCCTTGTTGAGCAAGCATCCTTGTGGTATGATTGAGCATCCTTTGGGTATATGCCCAAGAGAGGTATTACCGGGTATTGACATAGATTGATTCCCAATTTTCTGAGGAACCGCCATACTGATTTCCAAAGTGGCTGCACAAGTTTGCACTCCCACCAGCAGTGGAGGAGTGTTCCCCTTTCTCCACATCCTCTCCTGCATAAGCTGTCCTCAGTATTTTTGTCTTAGCCATTCTGGCAAGTTTAAGATGGTATCTCTGAGTTGTTTTGATTTGCATTTCCATGATGATTAAGGATGCTGAACAATGCCTTAAATGCCTTTTGGCTATTTGAGATTCTCCTGGTGAGAATTCTGTTTAGCTCTGTACCCCATTTTTCAATTAGGTTAGTTTGTATTTTGATGACTAGCTTCTTGCGTTCTTGGTATAGTTTGGAGATCAGTCTCTGTCAGATGGGGTTGGTGAAGATCTTTTCCCAGTCTGTAGCTGTTTTGCTTCTTATTGGCAGTGTCCTTGGGCAAATACTTTTTAAAAGTAAGTATTTTCAGGATTTTGGTCCAATCAGTGCTCAACATTGCCAGCACTGGGTGAAGCTGCTCTGGACAGGACAGAATCAAATTGGTGTAGCCGTGTTTCCAGAAAACTTTACACACAAAAGAAAGCAAGCCAACAGCTGGGTGGAGGGGTTTCACTCATTCTTGCTCTTTGTCTCCCATGAGGGCAGATCCAAATCTGTTTAGCTCATGAATTTTTTCCCCCAGTCATGAGAAACATTGGCTGGCACATGTGCAAATACTCTAGAAATAAAAGTGACTACTTGGCTGAAAGTGCTTGCCTAGTATATGTGGGCCCTAGGTTCAATCCCCATCATGGGAAAAAAAAAAACAAAACAGTAAAGAATGACTAGTGAGAGAAAGCAAGCACAGACAGACAGACAGAGGACAGAACTGGTGGCTCACCTGTGGGTGATGATAGGGGTCAGCATAGGAAGCAGGTTTTTAAGTGAAGAGAGGTAATGTGACAGCTTATGGACTTATGGAAGTGCTGGAAGAGGTGAACCACTCTGCTATCGGAGCTGTTGTTGGAGCTGTGGCTATGAACTGTGATGGCAAAGTAAGAGCAGAGGGTAAGCCAAGGAGCCAGGAATGGCACTGGCTGCAACCACCACCTTTGAGTGCAGGTTGGAATGTGGAGTCTGGCCAATGGCACCTCACCAAGTGGATCCTGAGACCCTGGAGCAGGAGACAGACATCACTGGCTCCTTGACCTTGCTTCCCAGTAGGACATAAGCACAGGCTGCAGGGGCCTGGCATATACCTCCCTTCTGCCTTCCAAACTCTTCATAAACATATCCGCCTGGTGCAGTCTAAATCACAGTTGTGGTCTAAGTGGTTAGGCAGTCTGGGAGAGGCAGTTTTCCTTTCTCTAGACACAGCATTGGCAAGTAGGGGTGACATCTGAGAGAGCTGTGACAGCCTACATGTTCTGACGATGGGCTGCTACCAGACAATTCCAAATCTCATGGCTAGACTCAAATCCTCAGCCCACTTCTTTTGTTTAGAAACTTGGAGTTAGGGCTTGGTGGGAGCAGCTTGTCTGCTTTGCCACGAGTCAGCTGGGAGGTCTGAACACAGGCTCCACTGTGTGAGCCAGCCCAAGGCCACCTGGGAGGCTGAGTTCCTCACCCACAGCTGGGTTCTTGCTGAGCAGCTAGTGAGCTATTGTACGAGATCCCCAGCTGCTGCTCTGAGGAGTAGGGGCCAGTAGTTCCCATGGGCCTCTCTAACTGCTGACCTAGGAGCGAAATACACAACTGGCTTCTATTTCTGCCATGAACTTTTTTTGGGGGGAGTTGTTATGTAGAAAAGATTATGAAAAACTGGGGGCTATGTTGAGTGGAAAGCCAATGGGATTATCAGTGAGAAACAGAGCAACAGAGGCAGAAGGGTGATGGTGAGCTGGGGTCTCTGCCCTGGTCCCTCACGGGCAGACGTGCCGGCTCCCTAACTTGCATACCTTTGTCTACTCAACACTAGAGTCCAAGCTCTGGCTAAGCCCTTGTTATGGGCACTGCTACCCAGGGACCGTCTCTTGCAGAGACTGTCTCTCCACAATTTCTTATCATGGCTGAAAGGCTTTGGTTTTAGAGTTTCATAAACAGGCAAAGCTATGGTTTCTGTGCAGGATTTCCCACTGTAGGATTGACACACAGAGTTGTGCTGGTCTGCACTGCACAATTTGAGGGGGCGGAATTCACATTTGAGCCATTATCCTTTTGCATATTTATTGTAGCAATTTCCTGGCAGATGGCAGCAAAGCATGTTGAGGTAGGGTCGCCTTTTCTATTTGCATAGAGTTGATTGATAGCAGGTGGCAGGAGGCACAGGTATAAAGCCAGCATCTTATAAATCACAGGTCAGGGGTGGGGGTGGGGGTGGGGGCTGGGGTGAGGCAGGGAGGAGAATTGGGATCAGGGAAGGCCCCTTGCCTATCTAAAATGGGAACCCAGGAGAGCAGTGAGGTACAGAGTTTGGGCAAGACCACCAAAGTCACAGAGGCTAGGGCAAATTCCACACACGATGTCTGCTCAGCATAGTCCAGCAGCCACAGGTTTCCTTGGAGGGTAGAGACCCAAGGGTTTAGCCAGGCATGGTGGCATACGCCCCAAGTCCTGGCAGTTGGAAGGCTGAGGCAGGAAGATCTTGAGTTTGAGGTCATCCTTGGATGGATAGTGAGAATCTTTTCTTTAAAAAAAAAAAAAAAAAGTCTGCCCTTAATACATGAACGGAGACCCTATGAAGGGAGATTCGATGAGGCAAACAAAGGCTGAAGTGGAAATGGTGTGATTCTAATGGGAAGAAGTGGGGGGATGTGGGAGTGGGAGGAGGCGGCCAGGTATCCATGAGGGCTGGCATGGCTGTGCTCGCCGCAGGGCAGGGTATGTATGCTAGAGCTACCGATGCTACACGGTATTGGTCCTGAGCAAATATCATAATTCAGAGCAGCCGTGCAGCTTCTGACTGTCACAGCAGATACAGCCTTCCATCCCCCCACATGAACGGTAGGCTTAGAAACCTTTACGGTTGGAACAACGCGATCCATTTTGCATTTGCTTTTGAAAACAAAATCTCAGCCAGGCATAGCGTTTTGTTTCATCTATGCATCTTCCAAGGTCCCCTTTGGCTGCACGCATGCTGCTTTTGTTCTTGGCTTGCCGTTTTAAGTACAGCTCTGCTCTATTTCCATCCTCCCACTGCTATTCAAAACACAGGAACTGTTTGAATCAGAGCAGACAAATACGGACAGAACGAAGCATCGCTTTCCTGCCCTCCAACATGGGGAGGCCACGGTTCAGCGATAGCAAAGACAATGACTAATGTCTTGCATTTTCACTTGGAGACCTTCAGGAATGTACAGACGAATACTTTCTGATATCCGCAGGTGAGAGGAGAGAGAGGTGCAGTGGCTGATGAAGGTTTTGGCTGATCTTGATTTCGCTGTTTACCCCTCCACTTCCTAATTGTCTGGAATGGTGCTTTGCTGAGCCCCTGGGGCTGCCCACGCTCTAAAACCAGGGAGTCTATCAGAGCGGAGAAATCAATGCATTTCATGTGAAGGATGTGGGCAAATCATCGTGCAGCTTTGTTGTGCAACCATCACTTTGTTGTGGACAATGTAATACGGCTAATTTACCGGAGAGCATTGTTATTCATTCCCTATCTCTCTAGGCAACCGCTGTCATGTGCTAACCATTTCCTCACACACTCTGGGAACTGACAGGCCTTCAGCTTCATGCAGGGTGGTTGGGGTTCCAGTCCCTGTCTCCAGAGGCTTGGCTCCTTCCTCTTATCCTCAAGTGCCCACCCCTTGGTGCGGAGGCGGGGTGGGGTCTGAAAAAAATGAAACCAAAGGATCCACAGGCTTGGATGTAGTTTGTAACAGGCTTATGTGAATCCGTTTGTAAACACATGCAAAAAAAAAAAAAAAAAAAAAAAAAAAAAAGAAAGAAATCTCTGTACCGTTTCCCCACAGTATTACATGTATGCTTTTCATTAAAAACACTATCCGAATATACTCATTTCATTCTCTCTTGCTTCCAATTAGCTACCCATTGATTATTGCAGAGCAAGCACTGGATAATTAGCTAAAAGAAAAATATTCAGAACAAAACCACCCGAACACCTTGGGATTCTGAGTAGTACCTTTTGTGAATTTACACACGGGCTGACACAGCTAGGGAGGCGCTGTGGGTAATGGGCACACAAATAGAAGGGGTCTATCAAGTGCCACCTGACTGATGGGTGCTGCCCATCTATCC
Source organism: Phodopus roborovskii (assembly GCF_943737965.1). NCBI lineage: Eukaryota > Metazoa > Chordata > Mammalia > Rodentia > Cricetidae > Phodopus > Phodopus roborovskii. Next base: position 22,703,512 of record NW_026125397.1, on the reverse strand, counting down.
ATCCACCCGTGCATCTACCCCACACCTGCTGGGAGCCCGGCGCTGCTCAAGGCTAGGAGGAGTGAGATGAAAACACCACACCGTTTCTGGTCCCCACAAGTGCTCAGCCTTGCCTGGAAAAACCTGTTGGAGAAGATCAGTGCTACCAAGCATGAAGCCGTGCACTCCGAGTACCTCTGAGCGGAGCACACGGTTCTTTCTGGCTGTTGGGAAAGCAGTCATTGCGTTCTCACAGGGCCGTCGCTGCAAAATCACAACCACTTATTTATATTTCAACCTCAAGCTTTGTGTGCACACGTGTGGACGCAGGTTTGTGTATGGGCATGTGTGGTGCTAGAGGGGCCTCAGGCTTGCAAGGCAAGTGCTCCACCACTTAGCTATGTGCTCCCGCTTTTAACTTAAAACAAGGGTATGTTGGCCCCCATATCCTCCTCCACGGGATTCTGAATATTTTGCATATTAGGTAAAGATGAGGAATGGTTTGGATGTTATGAGGCTTCTCTGAATTATGAACACAAATTATGAAGGTTTGTTGGATACTACAATGATACTACAGTCATTACTTTTTCATTGTGTTCCATGGAGTTAGAATCTACACTTGAGAAATTAAAAAAAGTAGACGTAAATAACGATGCTGCTGGGGTTGCTTTTTTCCCACTCCAGGACCAAAGCCAACCTCCTCCCTTCTCTCCCTCTCATCTTCCCCTCAGAAAATAGACTTCTGACATTAGGCTGACTGACTCTTCCAGGAGAACATACAATGGAAAGCAAGCCACCAAAAACCATCTGAATCTATAAAACATCCTCCAGAACAAGTTGACCATCCATACACCATTTTACTCAAACACAGCTCGTCATCTCTCCTGCAGGAAGCTACGGTGCTATTCCCCTCCGCCCGCATGCTGCCCATCAAAGAACCATTCCCATTAACATGGCAGGCGCTGTTACAGCCCCGTGGGAAATCGCGGACCAAAATTGTGTAGCTCTGGTGCTAACAGGATTCCTATCTGTCTCCAGGTGAGTAAGCACACACAGCTGCCTGGAAATCCTGAGTCATGTGGCAGCTTCTGAGGGATCATGGTCACCCTTGACTTTTCCTGAGGAAACTCCTGTTCCCACCATAGCAGGGCCTGGGCAGTCCATTGAGCTGATGCTGACATGTGTGACCTGGCATCTACCACAGTCCTATCCGGTACCTCCGTGCTGCAGTCGGAGTTTGTGGTGTAACAACCATGGCGTGAAGAGGAGCCCTTTTATCAGTGTTTACTCCTGAGCTATGAAAATGGGCTTCTCCAGTCGGCTTCGTATTTGTTTAGATTTTCTCGGGAAGGCGTTCTGTGCAGCTGAGCAAGGCCAGCTGGCGGCTCTTAGGGAGCAAGTACTGATGTCCTCCTCCTGGGTTTTACTAAACAAAAACAACAATAACAAGACCCCCATACACACACCCCTAAACAAACAAACAGAAAACAAGGCCCCCATACACCCCTAAACAGACAAACAGAATTTCACTGCAGTCACAGGAAAGCGGTATTTTCTTTTGTAGTAAGAGAACCTTCTGGTAAGCAATTTCAGTTCCCTGATGGAACTTCTATCACTTGTGACTGACTCCCTAGAGGTGACCAGGGGACTAGCTCTAGGAAGCACAGTGGGCACTTGGGAAAACTGCAGTCTTGTCTGCTTTCTCCCTGATGGCATTTCTTCTGTTCAATGCTATGCACACATCCCACAATGCTCCAGGGCTCTGCTCTCACAGATAAGGCCCCCAGCACTGACCTACGACCTCCTCAGTTTCCCTTTATAGACAAGAACCCACAGTGAACCCACTTGAAGTAAAAAGCAAATACGTTATTTTTTTCCCTCAAAGAATTTCTTCTTAAAACAGTTTCTTTTTCAGATTCTTCAGTAAGTCAAAACAAACATCCTCCAGAGAATACTTGCAAATTACCTAAGGCAAAGGTAGGATTGAAAATAGTTATCATTATAAAAAAAAAAACTAGAACCTGTTAATGAGTAGTCCAATGTGATAAAAATTGTACCTAATAAATCTCTGAAATTCTGTCAAGGGTATTCATATCCAAAATAATCAAGTTCTGACTTTAAAATGCTTCATGTCCCCCCCAATGTGAACCAGCCTTTGCTGTAACAATAAAACCCCCTTCTTCATTGCATGGCTCTGAAACACCAGGGACTCTGCAGCCTTAAGGCTGTAAGCAGCTAGAGTTCATCTGTTCCTCCCGAAGGTGACACACAGGCAGCTGCTCAAGGGTCTGCAGCAATGACGGAGGACAGTTACCAGGCCCACCCACCACACCGACTCCTGCTTAGCAACTTCATTATAGAAGTACAGGGATACTTGGAAACGTATTTATGTCTCAAGACCAAGAAATACTATTCTCTCTCCTGAACAAATGAGACACAGTAAATTTCTGTTAGAGACAGGGTCAAACAGACTCCAGCACTCAGGAATGCCCAATTTGGCTGCAACAGTCTTCTGAATTAGCCAATCGCTTTGCCTCTTGGTGGGGAGGGTCTCCAGATGTTTGGAATGTTTCTGTCATTTGGAAATCATTGCCCAATGGCCAAATTCGCCAGGTGATTCCTCACCATCTGGTGTGGGTCAGATAAAGTCACAGAGCGCCTAGGGTACCTCCTGTGATGTACACAAATGAACAAATTTTTTTTTTCAAATGTAAAATGCTCTTTTTTAATTACTAAATTAAGAAAGTTAAACAATTAAAAAGTCAACTCACAAATAAATCATTAACAAAAAAGGAATTAAGACTTCAGAGTTGCTATTCAGTATTAAAAAACTCAATAGAAATAGGAATTGATTTGTTGTTGTTAAACATATGTAATTCAAGGTTGGCACAAACAGCAACTAAAAAATGCAACACTTTTGTGCATGAAATGTAAAGTAGTGCATAGTTATTTACTGGAGTACGCTCGACATGGTAAGTCATCCGTTAGCAGTACAGGTCTTTAAAACACTTATTGTACAATGGCACATGTGCAAACCCCTCCCTTCCTTTCCCCATAACTTTTAGTTGCATGAGAAAGTTTAGTAGGTTGCCGTGACTACAATGCTATCTGGGTTTTAGGCCATTTTAGTGTGGTTACAAGATTTATTAAATAAAAGAAGAACATTTGGAACACTTCAGCATTCATATCTAAACAGCAAGTCTGTGCGGGCTCTGTCCTCCAGCCCTCAGGGGAGGACTGGCTGTCTGCTTGCCCAAGTGTGCTCATTCTCAAGCCTCAAGAACAGATCACAGGTACAGGAGCAAAACGGGTACTAAAACGCGTGAACTCAGCTCAGGGACCTGGAAAGCCACACGGACAACAATCTACAGGTATGATCGGAACAGAAAAAGTGCAATCCAGATGAAGGGGGAAAATCATGCTTTGCAGAAGTAAAAAACAGAGGCCACCGGCTTTCAGAATGACTGACACCAGTGCGTAGAGGCAGGCTTCCCTAGTTCCTCACTCTGGGCCCTGTGCTATGTGGCCTTCGCCTGCCACAGTCTCCACGGTAGCACCCACATGGTCTTTGTACAGGAACATATGTTTACATATACATTCAATGTATACAAAAGAAAAAAAGCAAACGCCTGTCCTGATAGGTTTTTGTTAAAACATGAAAAAAAATTTTATTGTTTTAGACAAAGAGGCCACTTTTGGAAAATAATACTTTGTTTTTTTAGTTGAATCAGGAGAAGACAGAGTTAAAATCACATAGGATTTGCATTTTTTTTTTTAAAAAAGGAGAGCACTATGGGATTGTTGGCACGGGAACAGCTATTTACACTGAACAGAGGTTGGCCTTTGACATAACATCGATACAATGCATTTCCAAAGTCTGAGAAATCACACGGTTCTGTCTGGATGCTTTCACAGAGGAGGTTCGGACTGGGGGACAAATGTCATTAATGAGGGCCGAGGAAGTTCCGGCTTCAGAGTCACATGCAATCTGATCCTGGACGGTTCTTGCTGCTCAGGGGCAGCTGGCTACGGAACTGGAAGCTAATGGGGAGGGGTGGGGAGGCCTGGACGAGAGGTCTCTGAAGAGCAGGCTCTCACAGGTTTTCACCGGGCTGGTACTGGGGCTCCGTGGCGGTGAAGTAGTCCTCCAGGAAACCCTGCAGGTACTCGAAAGTGGGGCGCTCTTCCGGATCCTTTTTCCAGCAGTGGATCATGAGCTCGTGCAGGGAGATGGGACAGTCCTGTGGGCAGGGCATCCTGTAGCCTCTCTCCACCTGCTCCAACACCTCTCGGTTGTTCATACCTACAAAAACAGGCATGGTGAGAGCGGGCACTCCTGGGATCCAGGCAACCTGATGTTGCACATGGGTGAAGCATGAGGATGCTGTTCACCCTCCCGGGGGGCGAACTCTGCCTTTCATGGACTATCATACCGTGCAGAAAGAACAGAACAAAGGGATGAAGAACTCATAGACGCCAAAGCCCAGACAGTGAATCTCAGCACTGCAAGTCAAAGAAGCCAGACACAAAAGGCAACACATTGGATGACTTCATTTATGTACGGCCGTGGGAAGGCAGAAGACTGCATGACAGAAAGCAGATCAGTGGCTGCTGGGGGGCAGGGGGTACCCGTGAAAGGCCAGGGGGAGCCAGCCGAGAGGGGAGAGACATGGTGTGTCCAATGGCCCTGCTTTTCCTGTGGGGGGCCGGCAGCAAACATTTTTTTGTCTGTGTGGGCGAATGCATGCTTTGCTGTCTTCATGCCACAGAAAGGCTTTAAGGTAAAAGCAGGTGGGCAGCCAGGCCTGGCCCATGGGCTGCAGCCTGAGACTCCGTGCAGCGTGTGTGCACTGATGTGGTTCTTAGTCAAATCTGCTGTGTGTAAATCACCCCTCAGTTGAACAGATTGAAACAGGAGTGCGGAGACGGCTTAGTGGTTCAGAGTGTGCCCAGCTCTCGCAGAGAACCTGAGGCTCAGTTCCCAGCGTGCACTCTGGGCGGCTCACAGCGCCTGTAGCTCCAGTTCCAGGGGATCTGACACCTCTGGCCCCTGCAGATACCTGCACTTAGGCACACATATCCCCACACAAACCCAATTAAAAAGAAACCTCCATATGAATAAAGCACATACACGAACGCCCCATGGGATATGAGCAAGCAGTGTACTGTTTGCAGGACACACATGGTTCAGGGACCCTGAGTTTTCACCACGCCTGTGCACGGTGTCTCAGACTTGACCCCGTGCCAGCATGGCTGGGCACCATCTGGCCAGGTGACCCCATAGCGCTCTGAGGTTTGGGAACTTTTGACGGGGAGGCGGGTGTCTCCGGGTCTCTCCAGGGCCTTTGTTTACGGATGACCTCGGGCCTCTGATACCTTCCTGCCCCTCTGCAGGAGCTGCCTAGTGCTGATGTTCTCAGAGTGAATATGGTGGGAGGCTGAGCACAGCCTGCCATGTGCTGGCCTTCCTGACAGCACAGGACACCATACCACACTTGGTGCGACCTCCCAGCTTTCAGGTATTCTTGCCCTTGCCTTTTCTTTTTGTTTTTTCCATATCGCGCCCTTCGTTCTCTGTGACAGGACCTTGTGAACCTGTCGTCTGGAATCTTCCTTAACTTCTGACAGTTGACAATCTGCTGTCATCTATAGCACGGGACACAGGGCTGTCACGGGTAAGGCAGCCACACATATGCAATGCAGCCGTCTTTAATTCTGGGGATGGAGGTGACCACCTGGTCAGAACCCTGTCACTTGGCCAGAGGTACTGGGTCCTGTTCCCTTCAGTGGGGGACACACACTTTTGGGTTGGTAGTCTGGAAGCCGGGCCTATCTATCCTAGGTGTCCTCACTGACAACTATTCCAGTCACCTGTTTGTTCAAACCCCTGTAGGATGCTTCTTCTCTGAGCCTACCATTTCTGGAGGTGATAACACCAGGCCAGCCCTTTGCCTTGGGGGGGGGTCAGAGCCCAGTGTGGGCCTGCCTTCTTCCATCGGGTGCTGCCTGCAGCTCAGAGCCCCTTCCCAGTGTGGAAGAGCTGGGATCAGATGGGGAGCTGAAGGCCAGGGGGGGCACAGGGACTGCAGCCCTGTGCCAACATGGTAAGGGACAGAGGCCAGCATCTCCTCAGTCACAGTTCCAAACGCCAGTAAGCTCAGGAGACCAGAAAGCTACTGTAACTCACGTGGCAGCATCACAGATCTGAACTAGGTACAAACCCTCCGTGATGTGATGCTGTGATAGCGCTCACTTCCGCCTCTGTTCCGGCCCAGACTCTCCTTCCATGCTATGTGACACACTCCTGTGCTGCACTGACTTAAAACAGAGTCTGATTCAAATGTGTGTCTGCTCCCAGGGAGCGAGGCTGCCACACTGGGACCGGCGTTCTCGGAAGCAATCCTTTGCTGCACAGTTTGGTAGATAAAACTCTTAGTTTCCAGAACCACGCGGCCTCAGTCTGCAGGGGTCTCCCTTGTTCGTAACCCTGCCAGGCGCCCTTGGAACTGGAGAGGAGAGCCAAAGAGGCCTGCAGCTCAGAGGTGCAGCAGGCTTCTGCTGGAAAAGCCACAGCATCCCAAACCCATCTCAAGACCGCAGAACCCAATTAGCCACGTTCCCATGCCTCTGCAGACTTTTGTCCGCGCTGCTTCATTTCACTAAGAACCAAACTCCTCAAATGGAAACCATTCCCCTTTTAAACTTTTAATCCAGTCCTCTGCCAATGGAAAGTTTAAATGGCCATTTGGGTCGATCTTATTTTTCCAGCGCTCTGCCCAAGACTTGGACACAGCAGATGTGACAACCTGAATCGGCATGTCACATTTGCTGGGGTGGCCTCTTTTCTGGGTCACCCAGTAGTCATGGGACAGAGCCATACCTCAGTGTATGCAGGACAATGACGGCCAGACGGGAAGGGCCACACTGTCAGCTCTGATGCGTGCGTCTTCCTAGCTTGCCACCTCCCTTTCCTGAAGCACCCCTCCCCCACTGCATCCCTCTTCCATCTCTTCATGTGCTCCTTCCAGTCCTCTCGGAGTCTGGGGAGCACACGAACGATTCTACACCCCGAGGGAAACAGACACACGCTGATGGCAGCGCTGCCAGACAAGCAGGATACTGGACACTGCACCTGGCTGAGGGTGATGAGTGGACTGGGACTAGCTCTCATCCAAGCAACCAGTGGCCAGGACACACGTCCTGCAGACCGGGTCCTTCCCCAACAAAGCTTCCACACAGTCAGCGCGTTCTCACTCAGCAAGGATTCAGCTAGTTTTCATTCCACAGACAGAACCTCAGTCAAATGCATCACGGTAATAGTTTTTTAAAATACCCATTACCCAGCCTGGACTGAACCCTCTTCCGTGCCCCACAGCTCAGGTACCGGCATGCTCCGCTCTTTCCCTGGAGAGGGGCCGGTCGTTTGGGAGGACCCAGACGGATGTCCCTGAGTTCACAGGTCCCTACAACCCGCTGTTCTGGTCTCCCTTCAACCCTTTGCTTTGCTTTGCAAACATGGTCTGGCTCTAACGCGTCCAGTGCTTCTGCCCCTAACACCGTAGCTGGGATCTTCTGGCCACACGCACGCATCTGCTTCCTGACATTATGACTGCATTATTCCTTCGGAGTCATTTTCCTGGCTCCCTTCTCAAATACAAGAGGTCAGGTTTCCAACTCTACCTCCCAAACCCTGACTCTGCAGTGGCAACGTGGACTCCCATATGCCCGCACATCCCCCTCACCTCTCTGGTCCTTGCCTCTCCTCTCTAGAGTGTCAGCGCTCTTTGACCTGAACCTGACTCAGGACATCCTCACTTCTCTTTTTGGCTCTCGAGGGAAGGGACAAAAATGGCTTTCACTGCCAGGCCAGAGCTCAACATCACCTCTTGCCTTTCTGCATCCCTTGGGGCCTGATTTCCTCCAGCCTCAGTGTCTCCTTTTGTCAAGCAAACACCTTAACCACCTCCTTGCTGGCAGCTGCTTGGGACAAAGTATCACTGAAGAAGTATTACTATTTTACCACTTTCCATTTGTGTGGCTTCCCAAGGGACCTCAGAGGGGCCACATCTGTAGTCAGGGTGCTTGCTTTCTATTCACACTGGCACATGAATTTCACCGTGGCTGTGGGAATCTGGACTTCTGCGCTGTGTAAATAAGTGTTGTAACAACGGAGATGACACCCAGATTACCTGATACCAGGTTTCTTTTGCAAACTGAGCTTCTTATTCAAGGGGGGACAATAAGATATTGTGCATGGATGAGGCCTTGCTTCTCTACATAAGCGCTCTAAAGACCCCATCTGCCTGCTCGCCGTTGGAAGCGGCCACGCGGTGCTAAGACTAGGACGTCAGAGTTAATGGCGCTTGCTCAGCACGAGCGTGCACTGCACCATTAGACTATCAAGTGCTTTCTCATCTTACCGGGAGGCGTGGAGATCGGCTCTGTGGATCAGAGTATCCATCTGTGGCAGAGGGTTGCTGGCCCAAGAGAATAGATGGAGATAAAGGACTGACCTTGCTTGAGAAGACACAATAATTACTAGCTTTGTTTACCGTTGCCCAACTCACCAATCACCTGGGGGCAGCTGTTCTTATTAAATCCACTGTGTTAATAAAACTGGAAATGATGGCTGTGGGTGCTACAACACGCAAAGGTTATTTGAAGTTGATGATGTAATATTATGATTTCTCTGGGCTTTTCTCCTTTTCCTTTTCTTTATTTTTGGAGACAAGGTCTTGCTACGTGGCCCAGGCTGACTTCAAACTAAGAGATATCCTCCTGCCCTGGTCTCTCAAGTAATAGGATTACGAGGCCTCAGCTGCCATAGCTGACTTTTGATAATACAGCGTTATTAATAATTTCTCTGTCCTCTGAAAAGAGAAGTGATGAAGGAGGGTGAAGGGGCCGACCCGTAAGGCAGGGCCTGTGCAGGAAGACTGGACGGGCTCAAACATCCCTTCGTGGAGGTGCCCTCTGGCCTCGAACACACCCTCCTGTCCTCTCTCACCCTCTCCTCAGTCACACTGGCCAAGAGAAACCTTGCAGGGTAAGGTCCAGTATTCCAGGAAGGTTTCCTTCTCTGACCTGGAGGGCTTTGTCCCTGGGCACCACAGGGGACCACAGGCATTGGAGTTGGCGGACGTGGCATGCTTCTGCTAAGGTTAGCCTCTTCAGGCTATTTCCCATCCCCCTTCTACTGGAAAGTTCAAACTTTGTTACTTCACAGAGAATCTGCCCCTGCTGGCAGCTTGAACACGAGAAGGATCTGTGCATTGAGGGATCATGGTGGGGAGAGGGCAGGGGCTCTGTTCTTTCCAGAAGGCGCTAGCAGTTGTACGGCCAGCCTTTCTTACCTCTCCAAGTCATTATCAAGTGGCTGGGTATCTCATGAAAGTCAAGCAGCTGGCACTTGCTGAATGATCTTCAAACACACGGATAAACGGACCTGCTTAAGGGGACACTCTTGCTTTCCCAGGCCTGCGGGCACACAGGCAGGCGTTCGGTTACCGGCCATGGCGCGGCACAGCCAGGACAGTCTGCCTATCAGGTTACTAGAATATGATATTCCAACACAGGGTCAACTTCCCAGAGCTCTGGGGACACATGCTACCTTGAAGCTAGAAAAAAATCACACTGTGTCAGCCACGTGTGAAGACAACTGAATAGCTAGAAAGACTTTGCAGGCCATGGGTCCACTTTAAAAGGAAAAACCTGTGAGCTCACCGGGCAGTGGTGGCGCACACCTTTAATCCCAGCACTCGGAGGGGCGGGGCAGAGGCAGGTGGGTCTCTGTGAGTTGGAGGCCAGCCTGGTCTACAGATCGAGTTCTAGGACAGCCAGAGATAACATAGATGAAATCCTGTCTTGAAAAACCAAAACCAAAGAAATAAAGAAAAAAAATTATACCAAACAAACAAACAAACCCCATTAAAAACCAAGTAACAACAACAACAACAAGAGTCTACTGTGGGCAGACAACTGCTGGGAATTGTAGAGCAAGAAAGATGCCCATTCCTCTCAAGGAAGGCTCAGCTGTTGGGACACTGTGGAAGACGGCAGGAAGACGGTAAGAGCCAGGCGTCAGGGAGCTCTGCGAGACTGCTCTCCTAGTGACACTGGAAGCTACACGCGATAGCAACATGACTGCCCAAACGTGGACAAAGATGACACCAACGGGCAAGCCACAGTGGATGGGGAAAGCCCACAAGGCCTTGGCCCTACACAAAGAACTATAGGCGACGACTAAAGCTGGGGGGGAGGGGGAGAGGAGGGGGGATGGGGGAGGGGGAGGGGAGAGGGGGGAGGAGGAGGGGGGAGGGGGAGGGACCCTCCCCAGGGAGGAGCACACTACCTGGCTGTCCAGTGTAGAATGGTCAGCCCTGAAAACATAATACAAGTAACATTGTATCACTCAACAGGCTATATTTAGGAATTTATATGTACATAAGAACACACATAGTTGGTGAAAAAAGAAGCCACAGATTTAACGGCGTGAGGAGGGAAAATGAGAGGGTCTGGGGGGAAACACAGGGAGAAATGCTATGCTACAATCTCAGATTTTATTCAACAACCGGGCAAGACCTGATCTGCCATGACTCAACACCGCCTGCTCCCTGGCCCTTTCCAGGTGTGCACAGTCCCCTAACACCCACCTGGGCCAAGTCCAGCTCCCACCAGTTACTCAGAGGACACCTCCCAGTGACTCTTCCATTGTAACCATTCCCTAACTAACCTCCTTTCCTTCCCCACCCAACACTACCAGCCAAGTGTGACTATAATTTATTAGTCTTTATTGTATGTCTTCGTCAGGAAAACTGTTCCCGAGGGCAGGAGTCTTCACACTGTTTCACTGCTACAATCCTTGGGCCTGGAACAGCACTCAACACATAACAGGTATTCAATAAATATCTGTGGACTGAATGCAGGAAAGGCTGATAAGGCGTTGTGTGAGACGAAGCCTTCTGGAGTTATCTAGAGGGCAAAGGGAAGCCTGGGCATCTTCATGCAGGACCAGAGTGAGATAACTAGTCTGCTTCCCAGGATAACATTTCTGCTGGTGACAGGGACAGAATGGTGCAGGAAGGGGGGAGGCCGGGAGGGGCCAAGGGCAGGAAGGGGGGAGGCCGGGAGGGGCCAAGGGCAGGAAGGGGGGAGGCCGGGAGGGGCCAAGGGCAGAAGGGGGAGGCCGGGAGGGGCCAAGGGCAGGAAGGGGGAGGCCGGGAGGGGCCAAGGGCAGGAAGGGGGAGGCCGGGAGGGGCCAAGGGCAGGAAGGGGGGAGGCCGGGAGGGGCCAAGGGCAAAAGGGGGGGAGGCCGGGAGGGGCCAAGGGCAGGAAGGGGGGAGGCCGGGAGGGGCCAAGGGCAGGAAGTTCCATGAGGAGGCACTACCCAGCGGTGACAGCTTGATATGGACAGTGGCAATGAGGGCAGAGGAAGAAAGAATCCCAGAAAGGTTCTGGACGTGAAATGAGTGGCAGGGTAAAATGCAAAGCTGTGATTTTTATGCACGGAGCCCAGGAAACAGCTTGGGCTTCAGTGTCACCGTTTCTCGTGTCCTACAACCCCTTAGTATAAAAGCAGTTCTAACCTTGACGCACAGAACAGCTTAAAATCCTGCGTGCAGAAAGCAAGCCCCACTGCAGCAGCGAGAGTCAGGCTGCGGCAGCCACGGCAGCCAACAGAGCTGTGTGTTGTGACAGTACCTGCAGCCCGTTCAGCAAGCGCTACCCTACCTGTGCATGCGCTCTGCTCTAGTCTGCCCTTCATTTGGTCACGCCTTTCACTTGTTTATAAATCACTCCCCGTCACTTACGGGGGAGAGCACCTTTCCTATGTGACACGGTGACAAACCATTCTGAGGTTGGAAAGGATTCTCTAGACAAGAGAATTACTTGAAAGTACATTCCAGGCAACTGAGAAATTGTCATGTCGAAGTGCAGAATGGGAGCGTCTGGTAAACAGGGCCTGGGACTCTGTCCTAGATTCGAACCGGCAGGGAGCAAGAGGCGGGTGGGGCAGGAGAGCTGAAGTGAGGTGACCGCTCAGCACATGCTGACTGCCTGGGCCACCAGCAACCACGGTGACATCTGTAGTGCTTAATGAAACCGTCTGTCCCCTGGAACTGCTCCCTCTGTTAGGATAATAACCCTGTAATTGCAAGCCCTCTGAAGAACTTCTCCCTCAAGAAGAGTTTTCTGTCACATTCAGAAGTCCAATTAAATGTGATTATAGCTGAGTTGAAAAATCAAATCAAGCAGTGTCTATGGCCATCAGAGCAGGTCTGGGAACAGCCCTCTGTGGTGTAGGCAGCTCATGTCACTCCATCCCTGACACAGCTCCCTGGGCTATCAACCTGCCAGGCTCCACGGCCTCTCCAGCCCCCCCCCCCAGCTGGCCCCACCCCTCTCCAGGAGCTTCGGGCACTTCTGCCACACCATCTTCTCAGACCCTCCTTCAGCTCCATAGGCTCAGGCGAATCTTTGCTGCGTTCAGGTGCCAGGCAGGACTCAGCCTCCTCACCGTGAGTGAACCCTCTATGGTGTGGATGATTTTTCTCCCTCCCCGTGGCCCCTGAAGACAGGGGCAGTTCCGGGAGCCGATGGCGGATCAGCATTTGCTGACAGGCATAAATCCACATACTACGCTGCACACAGTTCTCACTTCAAACCCCTCTGCTCTCTCCGTGGTTCTCTCAATGAAGGGCCTGTTTCTGTCCCTGCTTTGGTCACACACTGGGGATGAAGGTTGGGTACACACAGTGTACTTTAGTGATCTATCCTAACACGGCAAACATCAGGCTGACTGCGCCCGGGATGTGATGCTCGCCCTCCCCGACGATAAACTCCATTTATTTCCTGACTCAATTCACTGTCCTCCCTCCAGCAGGAACAGTGCTGCTCTGGGACAGGAACTTGTCAGCTGCCACCTGAGAGCCAAATGGCTCATTTTGTACTACTTCCCAAGGGAACAAAAGGCTCAGGTCACACTGAACGAATCCAATCTAACTTGTGTTTTCTTTGTGCTAAAACCCAACCTGACAAAAACCTGTCTCCAAAGACACCTGTCTTCCTCTTCTGAGGTCCTCACCCCCACCCACCTCTTTGTCCTGTGTGACCCAGGAAACCAAAAGCTGCTTTGTATTAAAGGGGAAGCGAAGGTTTCACAGAAATGCAAAACAACATTAACCTTTCCCAGTGATTGCTTTTAACACACCGGGTGTCTACAAACCTGGGGAGATCAGGAAGAAATTAGTTCAAAATGTAGACAATATTGTTTTGTAAAAGTGCTTTCTCATCTTCAAAATCTGGAGATCGTATATTTTCCTCCTTGAGAAGCAATTCAAAAGCAGGCATGCTGGGCCCCGCCCCCTCGTGGGCAGCCCTTTCTTCTCTGCTGGTTGACTATTCCCAGAGTGCCTGCCCACTTGAGCCTGCCAGAGGCAGCGCTACAGCAGCATCAATAATCCAGACTTACAGCACACCCCCAGACGCCGGCTCTGGGGCTTCAGAGGCTGGGACTTTGTTAATTTTGCCTCAGTGCCAACCTTACTCTCTTAGAGGCCTTGAGGCTGTCCTAGCCTACACAGAGAGACCCTTTATGAACACTGCTCTGTTCTCTGATGATGACCAGAAACAATCAGACAAAATGAACAAAGGGATTACAAATTAATCGGCTCTCGCTGGCTCCTCTGACTGCAAAGATATGATTACAAGCCCAGGATTTGAAGAGACCTACATTCCTCATTAATCTCCACCATCGTTTCCATCACTGTGGGCTTTTTCTTTTCTTCTTTCTTCTTCTTCTTTTTTAAGGCAGGGAATGAAGAGAGCGAGCCAGCAATGCTCTTTCTTTGCTCAGCAGTAAGTAAAAAATATGTCCTTAACATTTCAAAAAGCAGACCGTCCCCACCCTGTAACCAGGAAAGTGTGGAGGTGAAATGATACCGGCGTCCTGCCTTCCTCTGGCTAAGTTAATGAATTTAAGCATGCATGACCTTAACCCATAGCTTCTTCGGAGAGGAAGCATATAATAATCCGAACAACTCAAGCTGCAGCTCCAGGTCCTTTATGATTTACCCCCTTTCGTGCAGTGTATTTTGGCCATCCAGCAACAGGCAGAGAGTGCCTGGCCTGAGCCTCTGCCCTGGGGCCATCTGGGGTTGGAGCTTCAGAGAGAACAGGTTCTCATATCTTCCTGCCAGACTCTTCTACAGTGTGATCAAAAGGCAACAGGGACTTTTCTCCTTCTCTCTCTAGACATGTCTACACATTGCATTTGGGCAGAGGCTCAGCCAGTGACATTTCTGCTCTGGGAGGCATGACACATGCCCCTACTGAGACAGGACAAACTCTATGACCTGTGGGAACTGGGACATTTATACGGCTGGCTGGCACATTAGGCTTGGTGTTCAGGACATGGTGATTCTTGGTTCTGCATTCCTCTGGCTAAATACCATGGCAGAAGGCTGAGCACAGGGCTGAGAAAGGCAACTGGGCAAGATTTCTATAAAATGAAGTCAAGGGGGAACCGAACATCTGTCTCCAAGGTTTGTGCTCTTACCTGGGTAGGGTACTCTTCCTTTGGTGACCAGCTCTGTGAGTAAGATTCCAAAAGACCACACGTCAGACTTGATTGTGAACCTTCCATAGAGGGCTGCTTCCGGGGCTGTCCACTTAATGGGAAACTTTGCACCTGCAGAACGAAGACCTGGTTATTTATGAGGGGGAAGCCCGTGCTGGGCGAGGAGGGAGGAGGAAGTACTGGAAAGTCATCTTAGGGGACAGGTTGAGAGGACAGGAAGGAGTGGGGAAAGGAATTCCCAGGGCTGAGATGATGTACGGCCTAGGCCTGGCTTCTGGGACTTTAAGCAATCACTTTAATTTTCCATCCAAAGGGCTCGAATTCAAAACCTTTAATATCTCAGCAAAGAGGGGAGCTGGCTTCTTGAACATGAATCCGCAATCACACTGAATGGTATGGGATTGGTCTACAGTATAGTTCCTGAGCAGCGTGCGTGCGTGCGTGCATGCGTGCGTGCGTGCGTGCGTGCGTGCGTGCGTGTGTGTGTGTGTGTGTGTGTGTCTCCCACAGGCTCATATATTTGAATGCTTAGTCATCAGGGAGTGGCTCTACGTAGAAGGACTAGGAGGTGTGTCCTCACTGATGGAGGTGTGTCACTGGGGGGGATGGTCTGAGGTCTCAGAAGCCCAAGCCAGGCCCAGTGGATCCAAATACAGAATTCTCAGCTACTTGTCCAGCACCAGGCTCCCTGCCATGATAATGGACTGAGCCTCTGAAACAGCAGCCAGCCCCAGTTAAATGCTTTCCTTTATAAGGGTTGCTATGGTCATGGTGTCTCTCACAGCAATAGGACAGTGACTAAAACCGTATTATGTATATTTTAATACAACATATAGGATTAAATTATCATGCTGTTCTTCTGTGTCCTATGGTACCTAAAATCATAGACTGGCCTTACGAGATGCCATAAATCCACCAAAGTTCCAGCTCTTCCTATGGCGGAGGTGAATGGATCCCTGTGCCCTCTGTGGAGAAACGACCCTGCCTGTGTGGCCAGTCCCTCCCTTCCCTCTACTGTCTCTCTCCACAGCCATCTTCATCCCCAGAAAGTTTTTATTCTGCACTGTATGGTGGCTTTCCTCCCTTCCTTTCTCTTTCCAGGCAGAGAGGGTTCAACTGAATGATGTTTGATAGGGCTCACTGTGAGGACAGCCTTACGACTCTGACTCCTCAGGACCAAGGGGCAAACGTGTCTCTGAGCAGTGGAGAATCATCTTCTCTCCTGCTCGTCACATGGTTGGAAATATGTGGACAGGTTAAGATGGACCCAGCAGCCTGTGTTTTTATGTTAGGATCAGTAACTACAAAGCAGTTCTGGACATTTCTTGAACAGACTAAAGGAAAAATATAAGGATATTGCATTAGTTATGTAAATAATGATATGCTTGAGGCATACTAATTATGCTTAGGAGCCCCTAAAAAGCATACAAAGGCTGATAAAAATCAGAATTTTCACAGTATCATCTATGAAAAGTCACTGTGAAAAAGTGGCAAATGATTAAATCTTTAAATTATGGAGGGTTTTTTTTTATAGCTAGACATGATAAATTACAGCAATTACATTTTAATTTTAAATACAGTACATGGTGACAACTTTAGCAAATATACCCTGGCATTTTCTAGCAATGTAGTTTTCTTCCCCATCTCTTTTGTGCCGCTATGAAATGCTACGATTCCCCTGTGGCACCTCCCGTTAACGTTGGAGTGGACAAGCAGTTTGAGAGTTTTCTTCTACTCTTCCACAGTACGTTTCAAGTGTATCTGTTTCTATCTGAAGTGCTGGCCATTGTCTGTGTGGCATGGGAATCTCTGAGCATTCATTTGTTTTAAAGTTTAGCTCTCTGTCCTTGGGCATTCTGTCCATGCAGCTTGGACGCCAAGCCACTGGGGTGAAAGTGATAGGTTTCCCTCGGTGTCAAGACTGGACTGCCCTGGAATTCTCATGTTTAAAAGAAAATAAATAAAGGCATAGTAAATCCATCCTGTATGATGGAATCATTATTTTTTTCTGGTGTGCAGAAAACTCCTGTCCCACAAATGGCAGGCTTGGACTCATGCAATCATGGTCTGTGTGCAGGGCCCTGGAAACACATCTGGGCAGATTTCCTTCGGTCTCCCTTCCTTGAGACGGGGTCTCAAGCAGCTGAGGACGCTGTGACCCTCAGCTCCTGGTCCTCCTTGCCCAAGTGGTGGGTTAAACATGTGTTCCACCACATGGGCCTTTCATTTGGATTTTCTGAAAGAAGGCTTTTATGATTTTAGGTTTTAAAAAGTAAACATATCAGCTAGCTACACTAGTCTGCTCTACTGCTGTCTCATTTTATAGGGACAGTAAAGATAATAACATGTACGCTCTGACATAAAAGAATGAAGTCTATATAATCGAATGGGTCTTTGACAGGATTAGCAAGGGCTTAAGAACATTTATTTTGTATTATTTATCTATAAGACATACAATTTTTTTTTCCCACACCAAGCAACAGGTGTTTAGATGGGTAAAAAATAAAGGATGGCTTTATTCAAATTCTTAGCAGCTACCTTCAGCCGAAATGTTTAAAGACTTTTTTATTTGGGTGCATGTGGACCACTTATGTGCTGGTGTCCTTGGAAGCCAGAGGAGGGCGTGGACTTACTTGGAGTTTGGCTAGAGGAGGCTGTACAGCCACCTGACATGGATGCTGGAACTGAACCCAGGTCTTTGGGAAACTTAAACGTTGAACCCTCTCTCCAGCTCCAACACAATTTTGTTTGTTTGTTTGTTTGTTTGTTTTTTGAGACTGGGTTTCTCTGTGCAGCCCTGGCTGTCCTGGAAGTTACAATATAGACCAGGCTGGTCTTGAACTCAAGACATCTACCTTCCTTTGCTTTCTACTTGGTGGGATTAAAGGTGTGTACCACCACACCTGCTTTGTTTTTTCCAGAAATTTCTTTGAAGATGTTTTCTTTTCCAAAGAAGACAAAAGATGAGATTCAAGCGATGATGAGTTACTAATGAAAAGAACCAATCAGAGTTCGCTTTGCTATTCCTCTCCTCACTTCCATTTCTTCCCGTCTTGGCTTTCCAGCTTCAGACAGTACAAAGTCCCTAGCCCTAATCGTGGCTCTGACGGGGGGGGGGGGGTCTGAGATGGGCCTGCCCGAGGTCATCAGATAACACCACCTACAGAGTCCCACAGGGCTACAGGTACAGTAAGTGCTTAACCTGGGTCAAGCTAGAGCTAGAGACCCGGAAGAAGGCAAATCCCAGATAGAATGGTCACACCCACGGCCACCCTGTGGCTAATCCCTGCCTCTCTGCTCTTGGCCTGAGTGCTATTTGCTCAAGGGACCTCTATCTCATTAGTTAAGACTTGACAGGCTCCCAGCTCTATGCTGCTTTTGGAGTTGTCATGGGCTGGCAGAAGTGTCACTTCTGGCCGACCGACTCCAGCTCAGAGCCACAGGAGACTGTTGAGAGAACCGACTGGATAACAGAGAAACTGGACGGTGGATTAGACTTCCAACACTCCCCGGCTCGCCGACTAGCCACGGTTTCTTATGGGTTTGTTCTCTTGCCTCTGGGGCATCTCCCCCTTGTTCTCGGTGACAGCACGAGTGTCACATGTCCTCATCTGGAGAGCTGTTTGAGGCCTAACAACTGCTAACTACAACAGAAGAGCACATACCGCACACCAATGGAGCCTAAAAACACTTGCAAAATACACACCGCCACCCCAAAGGCAGGGTACCCAGAGCCCCTTTGGGTCTGAGTGAAGCTGGGCGATGCAGAGGGATCCCCAGCTTTGCCAATAGGAAGAGGGGCCAGTTCAGGGGATGCTGCTGCGATGGGCAGTGCTTTAATTAGCAGAAGGCCAGGGAGCGAGGGGCCTTGGAGTCGTCACAGCACGGCAAAGTGGGTGGCAGTCATTTCCAGTTCCAGGGGCTCTGGCCCTTTTCATCCTGAGCAGGGTTAACAATCTCTTATCTCCAAGTCAGAGAGAGAGGAGAGTGTGGGCTCTGTTCAATTGCCCGAATTTGTGTGTAAGAAGCACAATCCCCACCCACACCTTACCACCGCTGAGGTGTCCTGCTTCCCGCCCGCCATAAGCAGGCCTGGAGTTTCCCCACAGGTGAGCAGCAAACACTGCTTCCTTCCTGTCTCTGTCTTGTCTCCAATGCCCCCCCCCCCATCTCCCTCTAACCACGTGTCGCAGAGCCTCGGTGTCCGGACTCTCCTCTCTCCGCCAACCCTTTGGAAATATTCCTCTTTTGTTACTCGTGATCCTGCTGTCTGTGGGAGGGGTGGGTACATTCAGATGCTTCTCATTTGAATCCTTGGTTATTTATTTTCAAGTATCTACTGGACAAGGCTTGTAGGCTGCCCTGGCTTTACCTAAACACAGCAACTGTAAGCTATGTTTACTGTTCGCTGTACTATCTTAGAACATGTGAGATCCTAAGAGCTCACTAAAGTAGGCTGCGTTATAAGTTAATTCTTACTTTGCAATTCTGACACAAACAGAACTGTTTCTGTTTTGTTTTCCACTACCCACTTTCTGGGTGTTGATTACTATGTTGCTGGCTTCAGGGCAGAAAATTCAGATTATCTGGGACATTCCCCTCCTTGCTTTTTCTAGATCTAATCCACCACCTTGCTTTTGATCCTAATGTCTTGCTTGGCTGTGTGACATGTCTCTCAGAATCACCCTCTCTGGCGTAAGCCAGACTCCAGTCATCATGTCTGCTAAGTCTTCTGCCCTGGTACCTAGCCTCAGCTGAGGGCCCTCCCAATTAATCCTTTTAAACTGCAGCTTCCTGTTCCACCTTCTTCAACCACACGGGGGGGGGGGGGTCCCTACTGAATTAAGTCAAAATCTGCCATCTGGTTTCCAGGGAGCCACACATGGATCCAACCCCAGGTCTTCCCACTGCAAACAACAGTTAACCTAGCTCCCTTTGCTTTTCCTGCCTGTAACGGGGACCCCACACCTGGCATGATTACACTTCCTTCTGCTGCTTTAGCTTGTTTGACATGCTATCTTTCCTTCTACTTGTCTAGTGACAGCATCTGCATCTCTCTCCACCCTTCCTGAAGTCTTCTCTGATGAGCCCGGTAAGAAGCAACAATGTGATGCTGGATATTATGGGAGCCCAGCACCACTGAACTCATAATGGGCACTTGCTAAGGGTGCCACATGTCTAACATGTGACTTACATGTGTAAATAACATTTCTGTTCTCCAGCCGGGAGAACACCATGCTGAGCAATAAGTGTAAAGGAGGAAAATGGGATCTGGTCAAAAGGAGACTGGCTCCAGAGTCAGAAAACCTAAGACACCGTGTAGCTCTTAGCACGAGGCTCCCGAGTCAGAAAACCTTAAGATACACACCTCGGTAGGTGTGTGTAGCTCCTCTTAGCACCCTTCAGATCTTCCAGGGCTGGTGTAGCTATGTACACAGTACTTTCACTAACCCTGTTAAACCACAGCTGCTCAACAGATGTGGCAACTGGAAAGAAGCCCAATGTGAACAGTGATTCACCCAACAGCCCAGGGCCAAAGACGCCACCTTCTGAGACTGGGACTTGTAAGACCAAACACAGAAAGACCTGACAATGTGACTTCAGCGTTTCCCTGCTGACTCATGCCGGGAATGAACTCATTCTCACAATACTCTCAGCCTACCTGACTCAGGGCTCTCAGCTTTAAGAGAAACCCAAAGCCTGGCCAGACTGCTACCAGGATGGCCCGCCCATGCCACCTCCCGGGCACGGTCGTGGTCAGCCAGTAAGTTTCTGCCTCAGACAGAACTGGATCTTGACTTGATTGCTTCCTATACATCAAGACGGCGACAGTGGCATTTTAAATGTTCACACACATACTTAAAGGCGCCTTTTGTTTGGAATCAGCCTTTTGCAAGGGAGTAAAAACAAGCGCCAGGAAACTGATCGTGTTCTGGAGTGACTGTGGGCTGAGCTGGGACTGAGCACCTTTCTCCGAAGGGCAAAAGCGGCCATTCGTTCAGAAAGGGACTTCAATGGGAAGTAGTGAAACTGTCACAGATTCACTTTAATGGGAGGAAAGAAAAACGCTCCAGAGTTAGGCAGATGTGGGCTCGGGCTTTTCCGTCCAAGTCAGTTTCTTGTCCTTAACTTGGGATGGCAGTAGGTATAAGAGACTCAGCAGAGTGTGTGGAGGATTTCTTCACAGCTAAGAGTGAAGGAAATGCAGCTAACCCTGTGTGTGGATGGATGTAGAAGGCACTGAGCTGTCCTGACGAAAGCCCTCAGCACCATCGACCCTAGAAACTAGGGAAGAGGATCACCTCACTCCTCCCTCAACCACTGAGGATTTCCTGGGTGTCCACGGTGTCCCCAAGCACAGAGTGAGGCACTCTGAGGTCACCAGGAGCAGGGCACCTCCTTCGGAGGTTTCTAGACAGCTGAAGGAACGCGGCTCCTCGGCTAAACCCGCAGAGAGCTGAGGTGTGGTACTGGCTTGAAGATGAAGGCCCAGGAGATGCAGGAAGTGGAGAAATGTGTTGGGAATGGGAATGGCAGGGACAGTGGCAGGGATGCAGTGTGGCCTCGACCTTCCCTGAGGGGCCATCACATGGCAGGTGCAGCCGAGCGCTGGCTGCCTCTGTTCCACCGCACCGCCTCAGGCAGGGATTCCGTCCCAGCGGAGGAGGGAGGACAGCCAGTGTGGACCAAAGGGTGCCACACCGACCCCACAGACCGTGGCCCCAAGGAGGAGGAGCCAGAGGACCACCAAAGCCTCTGTAATGATCACGTACGACATTAAGTCATGAGTAGCACTGACTGTAAAGCCATCCTGGAGAAGAAGAGGGATCCTAAAGCATGCCAGTAACAGGAAGCTGACTACACGGCTTACGGGGCAAGAGAGGCGGCCAGGACATCCTGTTAGGACCTCAAGCAAAGCTGACCCGACCTGGAACGCTCTAGTGATTCAAACGCAGCAATGATTTCAAACCTGGGGAAGCTTGGCAGAGAAAAACTCATAATTCTCATACCGGGCCAAGGGGTGAGGTTCAAATTTCCCAAATGCCTCTGAAGTAATAAATGGGGTGTTTCCAGTTACCCCAGTAACATACGCTGCTAAAATGTCCACTTTACATTAGAAAGAGTCATGCATCATATTTTTGGAATAAATACAAATAGAAATCCAGGGGCATAATGGATCAGGATATTATTATTATTATTATTATTATTATTATTATTATTATTATATTTGAAATCTCAACATGCCAGTGGGTAGGGGATCTGACATGGTCATGAGGATTAAGGAAGAGCACTGTCTTACCAGGCATGTTGTTAGAGGAAGGAAGGGGTAAATCCAAGAAAGGCAGGGGCCAGAAGTTGGGCAACATACTGCAACGCTGTGGGCTGATTAACTAGGCACAGATCCAAGGTCTGGTTGGGACAAATTCACGGAAGAAATGTTTAGGCTGAAATGGTGAGCAAGCTCCCAGGGGAGCTGAATAGTGAGCAGGGATAGAGAGAGAGAGATCTTGGCAGAGCCATCACTGGGTTAAGAATGCAGCAGAGCACAGACAGATTTAGCCACCCTCAGAGAGGCCTGGGCCACACCAGGCCACACTGGGCTGGGCTGTGAACAGCACTGGTTTGGGGATAAAGCCTGAGACAGGATCATCATGCTAGGGTTTGGTTGTGAGTCTAGAAAGCAGCCCAGGAAGAAGGGATAAATAGAAAACAGGCACAACTTCAGGCTGCTTTATAAACAGTCCCCTGCTTTCCATCTGACAGCGGCTATGCCGTTGGTCCCAACGGAGACCTGTGTGCTGGGCCAGGCACCCTCCTTCAGTGAGGAGGAACAGGCTGGTTTGCATGTGTCCTGCCTGCCCTGGTTATCCAGATGATGCAAATAAGGTTCCTTCTGCCAGCAGAGCACAACAAGGGAGCCAGAAGACATTTCTGATGTTTGATGGCAGCCTGTAGTTCCTATTTACACACTTTAAAATCACAGAGGGTGACCATCTGCTTCCTCACTGATGGTTACCAAGAAACGTGTGCTGCACAGACAGAGGACTGCTCCTGACCATTCACAAACGCTGCCAGGCAGCTCTGCCCAAAGCGGCACAAAGGAGAGGGAGCTGGCCTGGCAAGCACAAAGCAGGACTACCGGTGGGCTGGGCAGCTAGAGGGAGGCGCTCAGGGAGCGGGCTCTGGTAACCTGTGCTGGCATCAGACACATCTGCATTCTCTGGGCCAACTCAGAGAGCTGTCCAAGGATGTAAGTGGCAGAAATCAGTTCTCCCCCACTCCTAAAGCGCTTTTAATCTTGAAAGGGACCGGGCGGAAAAGGGTGATTTAAAGTCCTTTCCTTGCATTTCATCTGGCTCTCCACGCATCCTTGCTAGGAGGGAAGGATGCTTCCAACAGTTCATTTCCACTGCCCAGCATCTGACCTGCTCCCCTGACTACTAATCTGGGTTGAAGCTTCGGCAGATAAACAAAGCAGACCCTCCCAGGAACGCCTGCCCCCCGTGTAGGAAGCCTAGAGACTGAGGAGGCAGAATACAAATGAAGGTGACTTCTGCCTGCTGACAGAGGTGTGCCAGACTCTGCCCGGGAAGGGCTCATGCAGGCAGCTTGGCTCAGTCCTGCTCATCAGGACCAGCTCTTGGCCTCTGGCAGCTCTGGGGATGATACACTGCCCACGTGGGCTTGGGGTGTGGTGTGGCCTGGTCATTTCACTGCGGTTTTTCACGGCTCTGCCGGAGAGAGTTTTGTGCCTTGGTACTGGAAACAATGGCTTGCATCGGGAAGAGGTTTGCTTTTTGTTAAAAGATGGTCCACTTCTCTAGCAAGGACAGCATTAGCTTAAATTCAACACTAGCGGGGCTCTGTCCCTCCCCACCTGACATTTGCTGTTCAGGTCACAGCGCACGCTGTGGGAATGGTGGTGTTGACAGAGAACGAGAAATTCATACGCTGGAGCGAGCGGAGGGGGGCACCTCATGGTGAGATCAGCCTTGATCTGCCACTGCATTACAGGGGCCTCTCGAGCAGCTGATTAATAATTCTACAGGAGCCCTTGAGCTGGGAGGTGGGAGCACTGGGTCTAATGATCCCCCGTCACTGTAACAAAGGGAGGACAGGAGCTGAATTCACAGTTCTGCACTGTGGATCTGAAGATCTGAAAGAAACAGAGACCGCTCCTTCCTGGCTGTGTTTGTCAGCCTCGCTGCCTGCTTGTTTGTGCTAAATGGCTACTGTGCCTTTCGAATCCAAAATCTGATTATATTTAATTAGCATGGGCATCTGGGATTTCTAATACACAAAGAGTTATTAAAGTAACAAATCTTTCTAAAATATGTTCTCCAAGAAAGAATGTGTTAATTTATGCAGCAACAATTCTTAACGTGAAATAATGAACATGAAAACTGTAACAATTATGAATTCTTTGTAGTCTAATTTATATGTGGATTTTACTCCAGACAATAATCTATTCAATTTAAATTCTCAATACTGGGAGTATTTGAACAGACACATTTTTCTTCTCCTACTTAATACACAAACCAATGGTCTCCCCAAAGTTTTAAATGTTCTTGTTTTGTTCATAAGTCAAAGATCCTGAGATGACACGGTGTTGACATCTGCTTTCTAGGTGATCATCTGGTTACTGTTTTAGAACAAAACAACCAACTACCAAACCTACAGAGACACTCCATGCTCCTGCTCCTCATGCTGACTCAAATATGGGAGGGGCCTTGTAAGGAGGCGGTGGCAGAGGCAGGCCCAGTGCAGCATGGGAGGTGTGTATCACTTATGTGTGGGCATCCTGAGTATGGTTACTCACATCTACAGGGCCATCTGCACAACCACTGTGTAAATGCTACTGCCCACTGCACCATGTCCTTCGTGGTGGGTACGCCACATCTATTCCCAGACTTGCTGACACGCCTACCGGTTTTCAGAAGATTGGCTCAGGAGAACATCCCAGGTTCCAGAGCCGCTCAACAGGGATGCCAGTTCTCATGCTACATAATGTGACTTCTTGGTCAGCTCAGGCTTCCCACCTTTTGGAGTGAAGCAGGGAGAGAGAGGAAGCAGAGGAAGGGAGGGGCATGGGGAGAATGAAAAGTAATGACAGCAGACAGCGTCTGTCCTTCCTACCACCACAGCCGCCTGGCAGGGGGCTCACAGGTGAGGGCACAGAGAAGGGGACGATGGGGACGAGGGCAGAGCTAGCAGCAGAGCACAGGCCCGTCCAGCTCAGCAGCTCCCGCCACTCCCAAAGACAAGCTCAGTGTGGAGCCAACACCAACCCAACAGTGGCCCTCTCTGGGGGTTTTTGCAGCAATTACAGCACTCAAGTTCCTGGAAGCCCTGTGCACATGGCTTGCAGAGCAGCACAATATTCAAGGAAAAGTGAGCTGAAGGGCAGTGACCACAGCTATTCCCATTGCTACACACAAACAGTGACACTTACTATGTGCTCTGTGCCCACGAGGACTACATTCCAGGCTTCAGGCCGGCATCCCCGTAGAGGGGCAGCGAGGCCTGTGATGTTCAGAGGAACTGCTACCCAGGGTCCATGAATATAAGCACCCATGTGCACAGGTGCTGACATGTGAAGCTGCTGAGCACACTGTTTACATATGTATGTATACATGTGTATACATACACACACAAACAAAACACACACACACGCAATGAGACAATCTCTCTACTTAGTCCTGGCTGTCCTGGAATTCACTATGTGGACCAGGCTGGCCTCAAACTCAAAGAATTCTGCCTGCTTCTGTCTTCCCAGTGCTGGGATTAAAGGTATGCGCCATCAAGACCAGCCACGGATAGTTCCTAATGGTAGAAAAAAAAAATGAAGGAAGGTCTGTGTAAGTAATGGAACAGCAAAGGCTCGCTGAATTGCAGTTGAGTTCTGGACAGAGGGTCCTGTGGGACAGCGAATAGAACCACAATGCTGGTTTTCCTGACAAAATAGAATTATCTAGGCTGTAAATGATGATGTATATGTATTCACACACACAAAATCCATCCATCATTTGTGTATGTGTGTGTGTGTGTGTTACAAGTTCCTTTCTTTTATTAATTACTGTTTAAAGCATTCCTCTTTAAAATATTTTTTAATAAAAACCCTTTCTATGGAAAACATGTCAATCACAAAAAGTTAAGGTTATACAAACGATTCTTTATATTTTACCACCCTCAAAAGCATTTTTATATACTGCTTGCTTACTTCCTTCTCACACTGCTCATGTGAGGTAGTTACTATTATAAACTATTTTACAGAGGATAAAAGGAGGCTCAAAAGCTGGTTTGCTTGAGGGTATCCTGCTTGTCTGTGACAGAGGTGGTTTAATCCTAGGGGTCCTGGCTTCCAACCCAGGTCAGTGACGTAACTGCAGTGCCCTTCAAATCTGAGCTACTGCTCTGTGAGGCAGTAACTGCCATTGTCAATGTATGCCTGCCATGGCCAGCCGTTCCAACAGGGCAAATGCGGGGGGAGACCAGAGGGTGTGTTGCTTCATCTGTAACAGAGCCAGCACAGTGAGGTGTCAGCCGTGGGTGTGTGCTCAGTGGAATATTAGTGTGCTGTGAGAAGCAAAGGACTGTCACAGGAAGGGACAGTGTCAGGACCAAACAGTATGCCATGGCTACATGATGCTGCCCTTAGAAGTGGGAGATTACTGGAAAAAAGGGCTCTGGAGTTACATGCATGGACTTCCCTTACAGGCAGAATGAATCTGCAGCGACAGAGAGAAAACAGAGTCCTCTGGGGGAGGGGGTAGAGGAATGAAAGTCTTCACAGGTCTGCCTTCCTCTGTGAGGGAGTTTCAAGGCTATGCACACATGCAAAACATACTCAGCTGCATACCAGATTCTTTCATTTTACTGGATAATGTAAATTAAAATAATAATAATAGTAGTAGTAGTAGTAGTAGTTCACAAGAGCAAGTCATTGCTAAACACAAGCCAGGTCTCTCTAAGTGTGCTAGGTTCAAGTCAGCATCAGCCAGCCCTCAGCAGCTTGAGCGCTCAGGAAGAAAGACGAAGTCTGTGGAGAATCTGAACCATTCTCATTTTCCCTGACAAGGAACAGATGGCCCAGGGGCTGTGACGGGGGAGAGAGAGGTGTGCTGCAAGGGGACAGCCAGCAGTCTCCCTGCCCTGGGCCCAGGTGGGGGCTGTGCTGACTTCTGGAAGGATCCTGGGGACAGGGATAGGGAGGTGCTGTCAGCAGAGCCCTGGGGAAGGTGGAAGCCAAGGCGTGTGAAGGTGTGTGCGTGTGAGTGTGTGAGTGTGTGTGTGTGTGTGTGTGTGTGTGTATGAGGGGGGAGGGAGGAGAGAGAAAGAGAGAGGGAGAGAGAGGGAGAGAGCTAGAGGCCCTAGCTGTGGCATTGGCGCGGGTGAGGACCCCCCAGCTGGCCTCTCTGGGTTTAACTGCACCGGCACGGATACCTCAATTGCAGCAAATCCCAGCGCAGGTTCCTATCCCTCTCTGCAGCCTCCCAGAAGCCCTCTCAACGCTGCTGCTGCTGCTAGCTCTACCCTAACCAAGACGGTAACCACACGGCCACCCGCCCGGGGTGGCCTTTGGCCACTCTTTCCTTTTCCTGCAAGGTAACTCCTTTATTCTCCGCAGCCTTGTCCTGAGGAGGACAAAACAGCAGCAGTAGCAACACTGAGCAGTCCCTGGGAGCTGGGGCTGGGCCGAACCACAACAGCACCCAGCAGCTGAGATGCAGCTCCACTTAGAGATGGCAACAGCCCACGCAAGAGGAAGACTGCTTGCCCAGGGCCCCAGCTCGGCGCCAGGCGTCGCTGGCCTTCACCGCCCGACCCTGATGCCACTGTGCTCCTGGACACGCCAGCCCACTGTCCTTAAGTGCTCTCAGGGTTCCGCAATCCCCCCCCCCCCCCCGCCATCCTTTCTTCCTCGCTGGCCAGTCTCAAATTCCTGGGCGGAAGAGCCCTTCCCTCCCGAGCCCCAGGAGTAGCTGAGGCTACACAGGCACAAGCCTTTGCTTTGGCCTGGGCGTCTTCACAGCTGTTAGCCAAGTTCCGTTCATAAACAAGGTGTATTTAGGCGAGTCCAGATGGACGGAATTTGGTGCCGCGCTTATAACTAAACAGGAACTGGCTGTGATTGTGAGATGTCCACGTAATTATGAGGAGTCCAGAACGAGTCCAGCTGCTTCTAGAATTTGGTCAGTGGGGGATTACTTTCATAGGTGCTGGGCCTGGTCTTGAGCCTCTCTGACAGCATGCTTCTGTTCACAGCCCAGCACAGGCAGGGGGCGAGCGTGAGCTTGTAGGAGGCAATGTCACATGAAAGACTCTGAGGTGTTTGTGCCCTGTGCTGTCATACCTTGCTGCCTGGTGTGTCTGTGTGTGGTGACAGACATTTCAGAGCACCCTGAGATGGGAAACTCACAACTGTTTTGCAAACAATTGTCATTCACAGTCCTAAAATAGCTCCATTTGGCACATGCTTCAGAACTGCCTCCATTTCCATAGTCAACATGCAGCATGGCTGTGGCCTGGGGGCGACGTAAAACCCGGCTTGCAAATATTATTAGGCACATGGACCAGCTGTCTGGAGGAGCTGATTAATCCCCGGCAGCAACACTGGCATGCAGCACACATGCCATCTGCACAGCACACTGGCAAATACACACTGGACCTCTCTATCTAGTGGAAAGGCCAGGGCGGGGCAGACCCAACGGAGGAATTGTAGGAACAGCTGGGCTACCCAAGGCTGGAAAACGAAACCTCTCTCTAGTCCCAACACATGGGTTCCAGAGGTTGTCCCTTAAGGCCTTTCCCATTAAATAAAGGGGAAATAGGACTTATGACTGAGTGTCTCCCTTTTTATGCTGCTTTCTGATTCACTGTCTTGGTGAGAGAGTGGGCATACATAGCTCAAGAGCATGCCTGCTCTATTTTTAAATCCACGTCTTCCTTCCACTTGCAAGCCTTGTGACTTCATATGAATGATTCTGCTAACATCCTGTGTCCACTTCCCGCCCCTTCCAAGCCAGGCAGTTCCACAAATGCCCTGGCCTTCCCTTGTTCTCTGCTTCAAGACAGCATGGACTGCCCACACAGCCTTCCATATTCCCGTTCATCTGATTCTTACTCATTGCTTCCCAGTGTTTAGTTTAATAAAGGGAAGAAAGAAGAAATGATGTTCTAAAGAGGGAGGAAGGAGTCTTCTGTTGGGAAATAAAGTCAAGGAAATGCTGAACAAAGGATTAAGACTAGTCCCAAGGCAGGAGTTCAGACTGGCCGAGACTTGATGGGGCGGGGGAAGGGCGTTGGGGGTGCAGGGGTGGCGGAAAGGTGGCCCTGATGGGAGGCAGGAAGAAGGCTGCATGGGCGTCTGAGAGGGCCCGGACGGGTTCCGGTGCAAAGGCGCACACGAAAGGTGCCAGCGCCCCAATGGATGGCGCATCTCCTGCATACCCAGGCCCTGGCAACAGTACCTGTGTTAGCTCTGCTGCGTCCCGGGCCTGCCACTGCCACCTTCTCACTTATGGGTGGATCAAGGGTGATAACCACAGACCACAGAGTCCAAAGTCTGGTTAAAAGGGAGACAACAGTCTTGCCGTGCCCTCTCACACACAGGAGGCGGCTTCTGCTTCTACTGGGGCCATTTCCCAAGTCAAATACTCAGGGAGCCGTTTCTATGGCAAACATCCAGGCTATCACCTTCACCTGCTCACCCCTGGGCCAGGGCTCTGCTCACACCACTCAGACCCTCTTGGCCAGAATCATGTTTGCAACCCTCTCACCTAGAGGTAGGTATAACCTGCTTTTGTGTCCCCCAACACCGGGTGTATACACGCACATGCCCACACCCCACACGATCCCACAAGGAGGCTTGTTGCGTGGGCATCAGACTCTAGGACAAGAAATGACACATGTTGGAGGAATTCAAATAGATGAGCTGTTTGCCCAACATGTGACAGAGCATTTGGATAGTATCTGTAAGCGGGCAGGAGCTCGGTTTGACATTTTCCCTTATTACTCATCACATTTCTGTTCTGAGTCAAAGAAACGAAGGAAAGAATTGGCATTAAAAACAACAACAACAACAAAAGACAAAACAAGAAAGGGAACTAGGAAAGAAGGTTCTAGAAACGAGGGGAACGGCTATTATTACCCATTCTGAAACTGTAGAAAGCAGCATCCTGTGATACAGTCCAGCTCCTGCTCAGCCTGGCTCAGGTGACCAGGCTTTGGTTACTATCCCCAATAAACTCACCCTCTGCTGAGCCCCCAGGCATTAAAAGACACAGAAGCTGCCACAGTCGCTAGTCCATCCGTTAGTCCCACACCCGGACATGTGAACAACCAGCAAGGCAGAACCACCCTTGGAAATTCCTTCCTGGCTTCTGGCTCGGTATGTGCTTCACACAAGGACTGT
This sequence comes from Phodopus roborovskii, assembly GCF_943737965.1. NCBI lineage: Eukaryota > Metazoa > Chordata > Mammalia > Rodentia > Cricetidae > Phodopus > Phodopus roborovskii. Next base: position 22,673,540 of record NW_026125397.1, on the reverse strand, counting down.
CTGAAGTTTTTAGGGGTTGGGTGGGAGCACACAAAGAAAACAGGGCTTTTCCGGGAACTGCCTGCCACCAGCCAGGTCCTCCTGACCATCTCTTTCCTGTCACTGCTTTGCTCTGACTCCAGGCCGTCATCCAGGCCTTGGTCCCAGGCTGGCCTGGTGGGGTCCTGGAAGGTGGCTCCAGAGTCAGGCCAGGATTAGCCTCCGTTAGCCTCTGTGGACTCTCCACTAGGAGGCGCCCTCACGTTGGTGCTACCCACCCCCAGCTGCCTTCCAAACCTTGGCTGCCCTGATATTACAGCCCTGAGGCATCGTCCCAGGCTCTCGCTCAGGTTTCTGAAGCCCTGCTGTGCCTTCGTACAAGGCTGGTATTAAAGGCTCACCTTGGGGTATCACCCACTTTCTGCTGGGGCATGGCTGACGCCCCCCCCCCCCCCCGAGCCTTCTTTCTCCAAAGCAGGGCACTGTGGACCTGGATACTTCCAGAAAGGCAGGCAGACCATGGGAGTAGCTGCCTGCTCACCAAACCAGAGCTGTACCCGCCTCCTGGGCCTAAGAGTCCCCCAGCTGAGAAACGTCATACTCTTGCCAGATCGGGGGGGGGGGCGGGGGGCAGCGGGAGGAAATGGAGGGAAGGAGGGAGGGCTGTGCCTGGTCACGGAGTCTCCCACCTTGTCTTGCTGTGTACTCGTTGTCTTCAATCAAGCGGGCCAATCCGAAGTCGGCAATCTTGCAAATCAGTCCATTCCCCACTAGGATGTTTGCTGACCGCAGATCTCTGTGGATGTAATTCATGCGCTCGATGTAAGCCATTCCTGCAGCAACCTGCAGAGACCCAGGGAAGGAAGCGCAATGGTTACACCCCAGCCCTCCACGTGTCCATGTGGGCACAGCCGCGGCCGGAATCACGCTGCCCCATGGCATACCTGTGCAGCCATGTCGACAAGATTTGGCAACTTCAGGGCTCTCCCTTCACCGTCTTTTAAGAAGTCAAGCAAACTTCCTATGAATGAAACATGAAGCCGTTTTAGTTTGTTTACTCAGACAGACAAAAGTTCCGTGTGAGCTGCATCTGATTTCCTTAAGTACAATGTAGCTGAGTACGACAATGCCTTTGACGGAAAAAGAAAGGTTTGTATAAAAAAAACAGAAACAAATTCTGTGTTTTAAGAAGCAAGTTTTAGCATCTGAAAATACAGCGATTATTTTGTTTCTAAAGACAAAGTGTTCGGTAAACTAGAAGAAATGAAGGTCATCCCCTTTTCTGTCACAAGGGGAAGTATGTCAGGGATGGAACCATAGTCCCTGCCTGCAGAGGGGTGGTGGGAGGAAGACCGCCCAGCTGGGTACACTGAGGCTGGACCGAGTGGTCCAGCAGCACGGCGCCGCCAAGGAATTTGCTGCAAGTGCACACTCTCAGGCTCCATCGACTGCACAGGGACGCTGGAGTCACATCCAGACCCCTGCATTGCCACAGGTCCTGCGATACAAGGGGGTCCAGCGCTGACCTATGTTCAGGGTTAGGCTGTGAACGCAGCGTCTGAGGGATGTGGGACACAGAGCTTCCTATTTAGACCTCTGCCTCAGACATCTGAGACAGACAGCCAACAGCCAGAGCCTCAGAGCCAGGCTTGCAAGCTGGGAGAGGAGGCCCAGAATTGACACCAAGGCGGAGATAATCATTTGCAGGAGCTGGGGGCACATGATGGCCGCCAGTGGGTTCCCCCCCCTTTTTTTTTAATGCTTTAATCACAAAGCTATTTACAAAATAACCCTGGATACAAAGGGCAAACAATCTGCCAGGAAAAAAAAAATTCCAATTATATTTTAAAAGAAAGTACATAGAGAAGAAAAATTGCACTAGTGTCTTCTAATGCACAATGCATGGCCTTTTAAGGCTGTTTCTTGTTTGGCTCATTTATTTTTCCAAAACAAAGTGCTCTCTGGCTTCATCCCCAACAATGCTGGTTTGATTATAATGACGCACACATGCACACGTATGCACCAACACATGAGTGTTCAGGGAGGGGAGGGAGGGGACAACTGCATGCCATTTCTTCACCTGACATTTAAAGAGGGAACTGGGGGTAAACATTGCCCTGGAGCCTGAACTAACCCAGCGACTGGCTGCTATTGATCATTATTCCTAAAAAGGAAAATTTAACAGAAGCCACTGATTCAAAATGGCAGCAGGTTTCATAGCCTTCCCCATTCGCTCTGGTAGAAAATGGATGTTTTAATCATGCAGAGGAACATTCCTGATGTGTACCAGGCAAAAGATACCATACTACTCAAGGGGGGGGGGCAAGCTCAATGTTCCCCCTTCCTAAGTGTCCTGAGTGAGCACAGCCGGCACTTTCTCATGGGAAATCCCTGGCCCATGCTGAAACTGGAGCCTAAATAAGGGGACAGCCCTGTTTCTGTCTCTGAACAGAAGGGGTGAGAAGGGGGGGAGAGGAGGGGGAGGGAGGGAGAGGAAGAGGAAGGGAGAAAGGGAGAGGAAGAGGGAGGAGGGGCAAAGTGGGAGGAGGGAGAGGAGGGGAGGGAAGGGAGGGGGAGAGAGGGGAGGATGGGGAGGGAAAGGAGGGGGAGGGAGGGGAGGATGGGGACGGAAAGGAGGGGGAGGAGGGAGGGGAGGGGGAGGGGAGGAGGGTGCTGCCTAACCTTTACTCATGTATTCTGTGACGATGTAAATGGGCTCCTCGGACACCACTGCGTAGAGCTGCACCAGCTTGTCGTGTTTCAGCTTCTTCATGATCTGCGCTTCCTCCAGGAAGGACTCTGGGGACATTGTGCCTGGCTTAAGAGTCTTGATGGCCACTTTGGTGTTCCCATTCCAGGTGCCTACAAACATCCCACAGCGGTAAGTCAGCCCAGCAGCGATGCGCATAGACTCAGACTCTAAGTTTTAAAGGTCTTAAACGGTTCTTACAAGCAAAAACAATTAACTGCAAAGGACTCTGTCATGTATGTCAACAGAAAAAAAAAATGGGTTTACTTATAGTTGTTCAATAATTGGCCAGCTTTCCCCTTTTAATATACATCACTCTTTTTACGGTCATCCATATAATTGTGAATTTACATCAAAAAGCTTTGGGCTCTTATGAATTTAGAGTTGTCCTGGGTATCCAATAGCTGTCCCTTAGGTAATGGGGAAAGATTGGAAGAAATCAGATTAAATTTCATCTTAGAGGGTGTGCCCCGTAAAAACATGGCCACGCATGGAGGGTGCGTGGGAACCAGTTCTAGCTGTCAACGTCTGCACGGATGAGTTACCTGACTGAGTCCTTCAGCAGCTGTGCTAAGTGTGCCCGCGAGCACAGGTAAGGGACAGAGCATCTCCTTGCCCGTGCCTCCCCAGGTAAGGCAATCCCTCAGGCTCTGAAGAGTCAGCCACAAGAACAATGGCTTCTAGCCGGTGGGCTGCAAAACTAAGCAGCACTGAGGCAAGAAGGGAAGTATTTAAATATCTAAACGTGCTTTGTCTAAATACTTCTGTAAAAATCTAGCTGACCCAAAGGTGAGGCCTGCTGTGTGGCCTCTACCAATTAGTTCATCTGTAGAGTACAGCAATGGACTAGCTTTTCATCTCTGGCTTACTTCATTTCTATCTGATGACTCTGAAGGATAATTTCTTAAAGGGAAAATAAAACTCTGATAATTTAGATTATATTGCTTACAACCTGAGAGAGAATATAGGTTGAAACCAAGATTTGCTCTTATGTAATCTGACTTTCAGATCTAAGGAGCCTGTATATTGAAGCATTCTATTATTCTGTTAAAACATACAATTACAACATGCATCCTACAGAGGGGAAAAACCTTTGAAAGAACCAGGGGCTTAAAGAGTTCAATGAGCTCAGAAAATATCTGCCACTCAGTGTAAATGGGAACTTTGACAACGTTTAAGCGGCCTCCGTGATTTAACTGTTAATGTGTTCCAATGTAAGCAGTGTGCGGTCTTCCTCTCTTAGCAGATTGGTCTAGGCTTCTATCCCAACTCTTCTGTTTCATGGGAATCAACACCTTGGTGCTCTGTGTAATGATGAGTTAAAGTTGATAGTTTCAAGTGTTTGAAGATAAAATTTCCTATAGCATCCAATTCCTCCTTAGGACTTGCAACTTAATAACTTCAATTAAAAATTGGGTAGATCATGAGAAGTAAGTTATATAAGCAGATTTTTATACTTGATACAAAGTCTAGGCAGGGATGGATACATTAATGAGGATTCACTATCATGATATGCCTAATGGGAAACAGCTAACACACATACATGCACGTCTGTGTAATTCCACCATCCATATGTGCATCTGTTTATGTTTCTGCATGGTACCTGCTGTGCTTCAAGCATTCTGATCCCATGAATTTTCTTACTGTGGAGTATCCCTGAAGACCACATGTACCTGTATAGCCTTTTGGACTCCTTGCAGGAAGGGAGACTCCAATACACTTTGTTGTTATTTCACGGGCAGATGTTTTGGGAGTGATCTAAGTCTATGGATTGTCTGTAAGCCAAGTTGCATCTGACCCACAGGGTTATAAACGCTATCCTAAGGGCCCAGTGCAGTCCGCATTACTGACAACCAAAGGTATGCATGGACCTAAGATCTACAAGGGATTTCAAACATGTCTGATATAATCCTCAAAATAATCCAGTGAAGTACCTATGACTTTGGTTTTACAGATGAGGAACTGAGGCTCAGAGGTGTTAAACAGGCCCCGTATTTCTGCTGAATCTCCCAGCAAGGGTTCAGAGCTGCCCCCACGCAGCATCTTACCATCCCATTTCACAGGAAGGTGAAGCCCCGCGTTTGCAGCGTGCTGGCTTCCTGTCTGCAGGTGCTTTTGTGAGCCACACGAAATAGGACAGATGAAAACAGCAAGTGCCACCACATTCTGCAAACCCGGGCTTGACGCCCGCCTAGTTACAGAGGTCAAGGGTCTTCGTCTCAGTGGTCACATATGCACCTCTGTTCAGAACTGTCCTTTCCATTGGCTTTGAGATGCAGCCCAACAGAATGTGCCCTCTGCCTTACCAAGCCACACTTCAGCGAAACACCCCTGCCCCAGTTTCTTCTCCAGAAACAACGAGTCACGTGCAACTTCCCAAGCATCCTTAGACAATCCCGAAGTTTGTGGGGTGCAGCTTGATGAAATCACAGTTAAGTTAAAACACAAACCATCAGCTTTCTCTATAGGAAAGGGAATTAATAAAGAAAACACAGTCCTTATAATCCATAATCATGCATGTACTAGGAAAGATGGAAGGTGACTTGCCCTGAGGGCGACTCTCAGCGGATACCTATCTGCAGCTGGCAACAAAGAGTGACACACCACGAAGGCTGGTTGCCAGCTTTAGCACAACCCGGGCCATCTGTCACCCTTGTTCATTTCTATCTTTTGAGAAATCCCAAATTTCTTAGAATAAAAATGAAAATTGAGCAATTCAAGCTGTCTGCTTTCCTGGTCATAACTCAGAAGTCTTTATTCTCACCTTCCATCTTTGATGTTGGGGTTTCCCACACGGGGAAGCTAATAAGAGAGAGATTGAGTCTCAGCATACCCATCCATACTTCCCCAAACTGCCCATTTCCCAGTCTCTTGATCAACTGCAGGGATTCTCGAGGGATTTCCCAGACATCTTTGGTTTTGACAGACAGATCGGTAAGCCTTGGCATCCCTTTGTGACAGGGGACTACTAGGCGGCAGCAGAGGCCTGCGGCTCTTTCTGAAGCGGGGCAGCGGCGGGGGAGAGAAGAACAGAACATGAACAACAGTGTGCACAGGCTGTAGACGATCTAAGCAACACAAGCTAAGCAAACACATTCCCTGGAGGTGGATGAAGGCATTGCAGATGTGGCCTCTGCTCGTCCACTGGGCGAGCCCCATGCACACAGGTGCAGACTGCTGTGGCTTCTGTGCACCGCAATCTAACGGACTGGCATACATATTCTGGGATTCAGAAAATGCCCTTGCTAATTTCAAAAAGTGCATTAGTAAGAATAAAACCTGTGACTGCCCCTTTCCCTTCTGAGATCTGGACGGCCTAGGGGTTGAAGGAATCTCGCTGGTACAAATGTGTTTAAAAGGTGACTCAAGTGTACACCTGGCAGCCGGGGAAACACGACATATTTTCCTTAGGGATGGCTTTGTCCTTCTGATTCTGTTCTATCAGTCCTGTTTTTTTTGGGGGGGGGCAATTTTCCACTTAAAACAAACAAAAGCAAGAACATAACCATTTAAACAGCTTCCTATGTACAATTTAGGAGTCTGGGTTCAAAGAACTAATGGAAATTAGCATTCACAGAGCCTCAACAGCGTGAAAGGTGAGGGAACAGCAGCCACTGCTCAGGTTACTCGGCAGTTACTCCTTCCTTTGTGAAAAGAATTTACCTGTGAGAATCTAGCAAAGGTAAGGAGAGGATGACTAAATGTAGGCAAGGAGTAAATACTCAGGGACGGATGGAAGCCGCACACAGCCTGGACTGACAGGTGGACAGAGCCCCCATGTCCCTTGGAGCCCTCAGATCCAAAGCACAGACGTGGCTGCCTCTTTTCTGGGAACTCTTAGCTTTTTTTTTTTTTTTTTTTTTTTTTTTTCCACTTTTCTTTTCAATGGAATGCAGTTCTGAGATGTCTAGGCAGGAAATTATTTATGTGTCAGTATTTCAAAGGCATTCTGTGTGCAAGAAAGAGAGAGCAAAGAGGAAAAGCCAATATAAAAACAAATCTAACTCAAGATAGATTTTTTCCCTGAGATTAAAAAACGCCTATTGTTCTTCATATCCGCTCTCTCCTTCCGGCTTTATGATGTTATTAAGGTGCCCTTTCCGGCACACTATTTTCAAATGATCCAAACCCTGGGGATCCTGCTGATGTTTGCCTGTAATGAAATATATTTCAGCGTTTGAAGAATCCTTATAACATGCAGGCGTTTTGTGTATATCTCTGAAGCTCAGGGAGATTTTCTGCTCCATTTCTTGCAACATTTCATTAGAATCCACATAAAGTGAGAGAGCTAATGCCTGAATCATTGGCTGCTCAGGTACTGTTAATTTTTTCAATTGCTCATCAATGGCCAGAATCAACTCGTAGGCATTTCTTCTTGTTATTTTTTTTACAAGACTACATCTTTTTGTGTGCTAAAAATAGCGCAACTATTGTTCAATGGTAGAGTAAAATAGCAGGGTGTGGCTCCTACATCTGTAATCCCGACATTCAGGAGGCTGACCCAGGAGGATTGCTATAACTCTGAAAGGTCACCTTGGGCTACACAGTGAATACTGGGTTACCTAGGGCTGCAAGTGAGACCTTATCTGGGAAAAGAGAAAAAAAGGAGGTGGTCTTGTATGCATGCATTTCATAGTGGGACACACTTGTTAACCAAGGAAAGCAAGCACAGCGTATTAAACAATTGCACATAAAGCTACAGATTTAAATAAACTGCACATACATATACACATATCCAATAATTAAAATCGCCTAGAGCAAAAAATAATATCATTAGGTGTGAAGACAGTATAATCTTTGTTTAAAGTCATTACAACACCTGGGTGTGATGGCGCACACCTTTAATTTCAGCACCAGGAGGCAGAGGCAGGTGGATCTCTTGAGTTTGAGGTCACCAGGCCTACAGTGAGACCCTGTCTCAAAAAAAAAAAAAAAAAAAAAAAAAAGAACAACAACAAAAAACCCCGTCACAATAAAGGTAGCCGACAGCTGTTGCCACACACGCGTAGGCCTGGGTGGGAAGCAGCACTTGGAGAACTGAATGCAGATTTACTTCTGCAGACAGATGCTCATGAGATGCGGGAACGCGTGTGCGACTCCCTGCAGGGCAAGTGATGTTCCATGTGAGCCTGCCCAGGTGCCGCTCCTGCCTTTCATGGCTCTGCTTTACATGAAGGCAGCAGGAAAAGAACATGCCAGGGTTTTTATTATGAAAATAAAAACAGAAACAACTTTTGAGATTTGAACTTTTGCCTTCTACTTGGGGGAGCTCCTGAAAAACACCCGAGGGTGGTATTATCTGTGGTTAGAACACATCAGCGGTGCAGCCCCAGGGTCAATTCTGATGTCAGGGTGCACAGCAAAGGACTGTCCACCGTGTGGCCTTGTCCCTTCCCCGCTCTGGGCCCACCCACTCCTTCCAATTTCCAAACGCTGAGGGTAGTTAGGGTTAAGGTTACCTGAGTAGTGCTGTACAAGCTGCTGAAGACTTTCAAACTGGGCCCGGGTTGTGATATAGTATCCACCATTATCAAGTTTGCGAATTTTATAATGTTTGACATGGTCCCCTTTCATATCATCCCAATCACGGATGGAAAGTGAGTAGGCACCTGGTAAATACGTGAAGCATCAGCAATGTGGTCTTCTCTGGTTGCCAGTCTGTTTTGTAGGTCTCATTTATTTGACTATTCTAATAATTACCAAAAGGACACACTTACATGCATGCACACACATGCTTGCACACTTACACACACACACACCATGTCCACTGTCACAGGATAATGACATCTCTTGCTGTCCTGTCCATGTCAGAAGATGTTAACAACCAAATGACTTTGCTCTTGGAACTAAACTTCCCAGCTATTTTTCTAAAGTTTCCCCCCCCCCCCAGTTCCTTGTGTTGCATAACACAGCCCAGACTGGGCAAGTTCAAGAGCAGTACAGGGACTCTAGGTGAGCTTGGCTCCTGATTTCACTTCCTACGGGTACCTGAGAGGCAGGGACGGGAGGGGAGAGACGATGGAGGAACGGGGGGGGGGGGGGGGAACAAAAGAAATGGAACACTGCTCCTCTAAAAGGAAGCTCCAGAGCTCTGCTGGTGGACACTTCACGGGGACAGGTTCCCAGAGTATGGCACATGGAGCCAGAGACAGCCTTCCCTGCCCTTTGACCTGCCGCCTCCCATGGGCTCTAACCAGTTATTAAACAAAGGAAAGGGAAATGAAAAGTCCTCCACTAACAACACAAAATAGAATGAAAGGGAAGAAAAGCCAAACACCCTTCCTGCAGGGTCACTGGCACTCTCGAAGTTCCAGTCGGAGGCAGGAATGCTTCTAGAGTCTCCCCGGGAGCCCTGGGCTTCTGGAATTGTCCATGTTCCAGAGTCTTCAGGGGAGAGGCAGAGCAGACTGCTTCAGGCCAGGGGGCCTGTGCCAGTTAAGGCCCTGGTGCGTCACAGCGGAGCCTTCCAATCCCGCGGACTGACCCACAGATTTTAGTGACAGGCAGCCCTGTCCGCTCCTTATCTTACCTTTGGTGGTTTCGCTCTCGCGGATAAGAAAGGTACCTCTTGGGTTTCCAAAGGACAGGAGCTGCCTCTCGGCATCTTTTCTGCCAAGTTTTCCAAAGTACCACCTTAGAGGGAGAGAGGGGGAAAGAGAATAAAGCCACCTGTACTGAGCAAAGGCAGCTCTCCCTCCACAGGTCCCCTCTCCCCAGTGTAGTCCACTGCCCACAACTGGGTTTCCCCTGCTTCATTCAGTCCCTTTTCCCATCTATTCCCGAGTCTTCCCTCTCTCCATCTCTTTCATTCTTTTTTTTTTAAAAAAAAAATCAGATTTGAATCATGGGTTATTTTCCTTCCCTCTAGGGTGACAGGAATATACACGTGTAAATGCACAGAAAGAGAAATCTGCCACCTTGTCTGAAATGCCAACTGCAGGAGATACTTCCACAGCTTAGCGAGAAGACCCGTGATTTCTGAGCATAATTACAACTCCTGGGAACTACCAAGACGCAGCCCTAGTATAGAGACAGCTCATTAATCAAGCATTATTTTCTAGAAACTCACTCAGGATGGATAAAGAAGAAAGATGGATAACATTTCTACTCAGGCTCTGCCTATGAGAATTGAGATCACTGTTGTCCTTGGAAGCCCGTTTTGGTTGTCTTATTCCACTTGGCAGGTGGGAGGGCTCGCGTTATCGACAAGCAGTTAGCCAGCACCTGGCCTGTGATCTGCAGCAGGACTGCTCTGACTGACACACAGCTGTAGAGACAGCTTACTGCATATCTGAGCTCTGCACACAGTTAACGAGCAGGTCCAGGAAAGTGAGTCGGTGGGTACACATTTCAACATTCCCTTGCAACAAAGTGCTGGCTCTTTTGTGCTGTGGTAGAAAGCGCCTCCCAAGTGGCCCCAAGGTCTTCCTGTGTCTTTTGCCTCCCACCTGTCTGTCCTGTGGAGCCCCAGCCAATGGCTGGCAATTGGTTTACATTTTGGCACTGGGTGGTACACGAGCAGTTAGTTAAGCACACTAAAATCCCAAGGAAGAGTTTTGGAGCAATTCTGGAATCTGTGTGTAGGAGAAAATTTTAGGATGTTTAACTATGAAAGCTTGCTGTTTACAAAATCACGTAGCTAATAAGCTCAGTCCTTCTGTGAGGGAAAGAATTTCACTGAAGGAAAGTCCCCACACACTAGCTCTCCGGGGACTTGGAGATGGACCAAGATTTCCCACAATCCTAGTTTAGTGATAGTTGGTCTAAAGGATATGACACCAATTATCTGTGAGAAATGCCTTGCTTGGATTGCACCAATAACTCAGTTAAGATGCTGTGCAAAGCAGGGGCAAAAGGGGGCTTTATTAAAAAAAACTACCCTAATCTTGAAAACTCCCAAATATTAGAAACCCTTAGCATTAGAAATGTGAATTTAATATGAAGTCAATGGGTTTGCAGTTAAATCGAAGTAATGCTACTCTGTAGTGAGTTAAATTCTGAAAGACATTGGAGATATTTATTAATCTGTCCTAAAAACAGATGTTCAGCACAAATACAAATATATAATGAAACACATTAATGAAAAGGGGGAGAAAAAACAGCTCAAAACCACTGAATGCCAGACAAGCAGAAACAGATCTCCTTAGTAAAGGACACACACAGGAATCGCGGAGACGCTGACCAGCCGGGGATGCGGCTAGGATGATGGTCTAAGCCTCCCTGCTGTGCCTCAACAAATCCACAGCCAGTTACACACGAGAGCTGCAGGTGGTGCACAGCTCCCTTCCTCTCCCATTCTAGAAAGTCAAGTCCCAGGGCTGGGGCAGAGGCCAAGTCCCTGAGCTGGGGACATCCTCACCCCCTTTCCTCTTGCCAGCCAGTGTCTCTGATAGAAGGGACAATGGCCAGCCACTCATCGGCTGACAGCCCGGAAGTCCCCCACTTTCCCTAACCTGCCTCCAGCGGGAGAGCAGGGCCAAGTAACTGCTAGTCAGGCTCCACCAGCCACGAAAGCAACCCAGACCTCAAAGGGAGGCATCACTTGAAACCCACAGCTGCAGTATCAGCAAGTTGTGGGGCTTGCTGCATGGGAAATACTTCTACCTGGGGCCAAAAGGCATGCCTTTTCAGGGCTCTCAATATTTCTGATTATCGGGGAGAAGACTCCTTGCTTAATCTTTAGTAATTACTTGCCTCCCCGGTGCCCAGGGAGCGGACTAAAGGTGCACCGTGAGCTCTCAATCATACGCGCTACAGTTGGAGTCTCACCACATTAGTTTTTAATCTAGAGCAAATTATTGGGTTTTCATTTAGGGTGCTCATATAAACCTTCTAAATAAGAAAATGGACAGGCTCACAAGAAAATATGGAGTTAATAACAGTGTATCCCAGAGACCTACAGAAATGTGAGCACAGCAGCAGCATTGTAGCCCCTCAACCCACAATCCCTGGTCAATGTCTTCTCTCTCCTGTGCCATGTCACTGGCATTTTATTGTGACAATTAACTTTTAAAAGCAGGTAGTTAGAGAAAACAACTACAGACATACTCTTCTGCCTGGATAGAGTCAACCGGAGCCACATAATTGCTCGGAATGTAACCAGTTTCCCCCGTTGTCAAGGAGCGGGCTTCCCACCAGTCTCCTTCCCTGCAAAGAAAGAAGAGAGAGAGCCATGATTGCGCCATCCATCCAGCACTCTGCAGTCAGATTTGATGCAGTAATCAGTCCTTCTGCCGTGCAATTCCTGCAGTCCTGCTCTGCTTCTGCAAACTAACACAGGCCCGAGGGAGGCCCAATGTCTTACAACCCAGACCAACCCGAGCTGAAGCCAGGGCTGCCTCCTGCCTTCTGGGGAAATGATGCAGCAGAGTCAGCAGTGGTCCAGTGGTCAAGGCTAGAGATCCTAAAACAAACACTTTCTCACGCAGGGCTCCATGGGGGTGCACTGGCAGGAAAAGCATTCTTCTGGGGAGGGGGCAAAGTTGGATGAGGTGTGTTAGGTGAGTAAGCAGCCTTGGCTTACTTTGGGAAAACTGCAGACTGTTTAGGGGAGGGAAGCGTGTTAGGAGGCGCAGAGAGGGATGGATGCCGGCTCAGTGTATCCATCTCGCTTGCTCTTAAGAAAGTGGGAACGCATGCTTTCTGCAGGTGGAATGACAGGCTCTTCTCTGACACCTGCAATTGGGGTTGCTATCGACCTTCATAGCATTAGCCTGATTCTGAGGGAGGGCGAGCTGGTGCACAGATGGATGACAGGAGCAGGAAACTCAGAGGGCAGTGAATTCTGAGGCATGGCAGCAAAGTGCTCACAGCGTGTGAGGCAGGAGGGCACTTTCAGCCCTCAGTTTAAAGTCACAGTACAGAAGACAGGTGTCCGTGTGCTGGGACCCACGCAGGGTGTTGTGCCCCAAGGAGCAAGGATGGAGTGTGCATCCCTCCCATTAACAATGTGGGGACAGCAGGTGGGATGTGTGCAGTGTGGCTGTGACTCGGCCAACGAGGGCAGGAGTGTGGTGGGTGGGCAGGGCTGCCCCCCCTCCCGCACCCCAAGGCCTCAGTCTCAGACCACTACAGACCCATCACCTCCTTGTCGTCCCTTAGTCCTTGGAGTAAGAGTTAAAAAACAAAACAAAACAAAACACCTTTGGCTGGGCTGATTGATACTCTCAGCCAAGGAAAAAATATACCGGCATAGGGCTGGGGGAACATTCTCTCTAATCTGACTACACTGTGTAGAGACCATCTAGCCTCCTGTTAAGCTGGAGTATTTTCAGGTTCTGCAGATGAAATTTCTGAGCAGGGTTACCACGGAACATTGAGTCAGGCGGAGGTTTAGAAAGCCTCAGAATAAAACGGAGACTAGTCCCAGTGGGTGTGGCTATAGGATGATGGACCAGTTCGCAGGAAATAAGGGCTTTGCTTGTTTATTTTTTAAAAGATTTATCCTTTTAAAACATTGTGCGTAGGCATGAGTGTGTCTGTATGCAGTTATATGCATGTGACTTGAGGTGCCTCTGGCGGCCAGAGCCCTCTGACTCCTGATGGTGTAAGCTGCCTGGTGTGTGCTGGGGACCAAACTTAGCCCTACTAGAACAGCACATGCCCTTAACTCCTGAGCTGTCTTTCTAGTTCTGAGGGTTTCAAACAAAACTTATTCCTTGGCTAGGTTTGATAGAGCACACATTTAATCCCAGTACCTGGAAAGCAGAGGCAGGTGATCTCTGTGAGTTCAAAGCCAGCCTGGTCTACACAGTGAGTTCCAGGCTAGCCACGCAACATGGTGAGACCCTGTCTTGAACAAACATATTCCTTAGTGTCTTAGTCTTCCTTCTAAAAACCCTGTTAGACAAACAGATCCACCACAAGAGGGGTATTGTAGTTCCCCTACCCAGAAAGCTCTTTAATTATAGCCATATTACGTTCACAATCTTGTTTGAAATATTTATATACATTAAAGACTTTATTTTCCTGTCATTTTCCGAGTACATGGACATCTACAGCAGCTACAATCTGGACTTGTGTCCCTCTCCCTTGTAGTAGTGACTTGGGACTGGGGGTAGTCTGTTGCAAAGTGCTTGCCTAGGGTGCCCCAGTTCCTAACCCTAGCACTACAGGAGTTAAAAAAAAATAAAAGGTAACATTTTAAGTTTGCATGGTTTCAATTTCTTGCCTAAGTCTAGCATCTTGCCTAAGCTTAGCATCTAAATGTATATATGAAAGTTATGCTAACCATTATGAGTGTTTAAGAAAAAGTCTTTGGAAATACTACCTTCATTTTAATAGTGACAATCTTTACTGCTCTGAACTTCCACTAGATGGAGACATTTCATCATTTAAAAAAAAAAATCACCCAATGGCTCCTCAGTACAGACAGTCCCCCAATGCGGGAAAGGCTCCATCCAAAAGGGTGAAGAAAAATTAAGTGCTTGTAGCTAGCATAGGTTTACCTTCATCAAGTTACTTAAAACTGAATTAAATTAAGGAAAAGAGAGGCTACCATAGATTTCAGGTGACGTCAGAATGTCAACAGGGGAGTCCATGCATCTTGCTGCAAATTGGGACAAGCCCAGTTTTATTCAGGTGATGCTGCCCTAATGAAGCAAGCTGCAAAGCAAGTTAGTATTAGCTTGTTTTGGTGCAGGTGCCTAGTTCATTATACATCGGAATCTAACAATACCACAAGAGTCTGTAATTATTCACAAGGAAGATACTACTACTTGGACTTCTGTTTCAGGGCTAGTCAGGGTCATTATTGGTCAGGGTCATTATTATTACTGTTACTGTTATTATTATTCTCTGTCTTACAAGTGACGCACAAGTGATTGGGACCCTCTGCATTATGAGGTAAATGTCACACCACTGTTTAATACACTCGAAGCAACAATTCACCTACAAATACCATCTGCACATCGTGTTGATTTGGAGTGGGATTTCTAATGTGCTCCTTCCAATCTTGACTTGAGCTGCTATAATTAATCATTATTAGTAAATCTGTGTGTGTGCACGGGTGTAGAAGGCATGTGTGTTCAGATATGCATGCCTGTGTGTGTGTGTGCGCGTGTGCATGCGCATGCACGCATGTCTATAGAAGCCAAAGGTTGCTGCTGGTGTCTTCTTCAATTGCTCTGAGATGGCAGTCTCTCATTGAGCCTGAAGCCAGCTGACTCGGCTGACAGCTGGCTGGTGACCCTCCTGCCTGGCTGCTTCCCTCCCACTCTTTTAAAAGTATTGCTGCCACACTCAGCTTTCTGTGGGGACCAGACTGGGTTCCCGGATCTGGATCTTATCTACTGGGGACTGGACTGGGTTCCCGGATCTGGATCTTATCTACTGGGGACTGGACTGGGTTCCCGGATCTGGATCTTATCTACTGGGGACTGGACTGGGTTCCCGGATCTGGATCTTATCTACTGGGGACTGGACTGGGTTCCCGGGCCTTACCTGCTGGGCCATCTCCCTGGCCTATAAAGCTGTATTTCTCTAAACTGTCCTTACAGTTCAGCTTCTTTATTGATTCATACTTGGTGAGACACTGTCTTACTGTTTTGATTACTGTTTTGATGTAACCCTGACACAGGTTGAGAATGGCTTCTAAGTTTTTATAGTAATCCCGTGTTCGTATCTTCCTGTCTCTAAACCCTAACGCCCCTCACAGGGCTGTGGCTCCAGGTTCTGGGAGCCCAGATGCAGGCAGGAAATGGCTTTGCCAACAGCTGCCAGCCTTGCCCTGTCCAGCCACGGAGTGCTAGATTCTTCCTGCATTTGGCAACTGCACTTCTCAGTCTGAGAAATCCTTTCTGTAACAACTTTTATCACATGAGTAATCAAAAGGAAAACTACTTTTGTTCTGATGGTGACAGAAAAGAACTTTCAGTGGGTCCTGGGTAATGACTGCAAATCCATTTGTGTAAAAAGCATTTTAGGAACTTGCTGTTTCAAGATGGTTAAATCACTAGTTACCAAGTGTGAAAATAGGGTATTAAATGGGGAATTAAATACAGTGCAGAGTGAGTTCAGGCCTGCTAAAGTTCTGAGGTGCATGGGATGGGGCCCTTCTGAGTACTGACCTGTACATACGATGGCGGACGAGGGCCTCTTGATGGGGGTGGGTGAGGAGAGGGACACAGGAGAGGGGGGCTGGCAGCTGCCCCAGAACAGAGCCCCAACCCTCCCCTGTCAGCCGCGAGAGCCAGGGCTGGGCGGCGGCAGCGGGGGAGGGAGGGGCTCGTGCCATCTGCTCTGTGGTCCTTTGTTTTCCCTCCCCTGCTTTCCTTCCCTGTTATTACCCTTGACTCCAGATACCGTTTTGTGGTACAAGCCTTATTTTTCTCTTCCATAACCTTGAAAGGCGCACTTAAATGGCATGCAGGATGCAGAATTCCACTGTGAAAGGAAAAGCCCCTCTGAGATTCTCTCTTATGTGAGAAGGGTCAGTGAGCCGCAGGCTCTGTAAACATGGAAACCTATGCATTCACATACAACAGGGAGGCAGGGCAGACTGCATCCGTCCCTTAAACATTCCCAGCGTTCACTTTGATGATACCGGAGGTCCTTTCTGTAACAACGGAAGAGGCCGTGGATTTGACTCTGCTTCAGGAATGGACACAGACCCCCAGAGCTGTACTTGCTTCTGTCTAGTTTGAAATCCCTGTATGAACTGGGGAGTTTACAGGAAGCCCATCAACAGACTGACAAGATGTATCCATCTGAGACTCAAAGGAACAGTAAGTAATCACAAGTGAGAAGAGATGAAAGCCAGATCCCCCCTCCCCAGATGTCCAGAATACTTTCTAAATCTTTTCCTGTCACTTGGACACTTGAGCTGTCTTTGATGGCAGCATCTGGGCTTTTCCAAGATCACCCCGACACCTTACACCTCACCCTGGGCTTCGCCCTCTGCCTGGCCTGCGCACTCGGGCAGTCCCCTAACCCGTGTATCACATAACGACTGTGAGACATACCTCAGACAGTTGTGACGAATAAATGACAGCAACCGAATCTCAGCACATGGTCAGTGCATAAGGAGCTCTCAATAAATGGCAGCTGTTTACTATTAAGAACGTCCATGTCTGCAGGAGGTCTCTAGTGGGGGAGGGGCTGCTCTCAAGCTTAGTTTGTGAGACTACAGTAAACTTTATGTTTTTGAAAAACTGTGGTAAGACACATGTAACATAAACATATCAATTTAAAATCTTTAAGCATGAATTTGCAAGGCAATAAGCTAGTAATTACACTGTTATACAAGCATCACCAGGCATGGTTATATGCACATTTCTGCATGTATTTCAGTAAATTAAAAACAAAACACACCCACACCTCTGTTGGTGATGACAATGCCTAATTTTAAAAGTTCACGGTGTTATGCAGACAGGGTCTGCTGACCTGCAGTGTGAAGGTCTGCCGTGCCCAGAGCTGAAACATGGAGGTAATCTGAAGGCAGAGGGCACGTGCCTGTCATCTGAGAATGTGGATTTGTACGTGTGTATGTGGGGGGGGGGTTGGAGGGATGCTTGGTGGCTATGGGTGCTTGTGTCCCAGAATCCCTGTCCCAAGCCTACAATCCCAGTGCTGTGGGTGTGAACCCCGCACGGTGCTGTGGGTGTGAGGTACAGACAGACAGACTGCTGGGGCTTGCTGGCTGCCAGGAGATTCAGGTTCAAAGACAGACCTGCCTCAAAGTGACAGATGTCACCTTATGGCTTCCTCTGGCCTTGATGCCCACATTTGCGCGCGCGCACACACACACAGAGCCAGAAAATAGATTCTAAAACAGACTCTGCTTTACATAGTCCTTTAGCAAACAGTGCCATGTAACACTGCCTTTTTGTTTTGTTTTTTAAAACCAATTCACCCAGGTTGTACTGCCATGAGCTAGTGGATTCAGTTAAAATAGTCTTTCCTTATCTTCAGGTATCTGATGTGTTTGCCACAAGAACCTTTTCCCAAACCAAAAAGCAGGTGTGCTTCACCTCCCTCAAACCCAAACTTACGAGCTGTTCAATATCTGAAATTTTTCTCCTTTATGAAAACTCAGGTCATCTTCCGTCCGTGCTTCATAGTCATAAAGGGCCACAAACAGTGTCACTCCTGCCAAAACAAGGAAGGATGTTGTCACACAGGTTATTAATACCAAGAAACTATAATCTCTGCTAAAGTCTCACCCTTAAAATCGATGTTTATTCGGCATTGATAGACATGAGGTGTTGCAATTAATATGGAACACCATGGCTGGATTTATACCATGGCCTTTATAGAGGGGACCTCATAACAAAAACCTGGAGTTGAGGGACTCTGGGTGAATACCGGGGAAGAGGTGGGTTCCGATCAGTATGGGTTTGCAGCACTTACTGCCACACTCTGTCACCTACCCACTGTCCCTGGAAGCCTGTGTTCAGACCAGTGAATGAACAGGGACTTCTCTGTGGCCACGGGAGACTCAGAGACGTCTCTGTAACATTCACCCCACACGGAAGCTGCATGGCCCTTGGCACCTGCAGCTGTGGTAATGGCTGCCTGCTTTGAGGTCCTACTGCACACTCTGTTCGCGCTCTGCCTTGAATTTTCCTGTGCTCACACTCCCCTCATTCTTCCCCAGACTCCTCCTCCTACATGACCTCACCTGCTGACCCTTAGGGAGCTGCCTTTCACTCTAGAAGTTTACCGTTAACAGCAAAACAAACGAACAAAGGCTCTCACTCAGTCTAGGCTTGCTCCACTGGGCAGCAGAATTCTAGGACAGTGTCGTGACTCCTGCCTTGGCTCACATGGCCCTGCACAGCCTACTTCCCTTATGAACACAATGACTTGATTCAAATTAATACAGCGTCTGGGGTGACAGGGTGTCCCCAGGGTGACGCATCTTTCCAGAAGACAGACTTCTCTGCTGCCACACTACCTTGCAGACTTTGACTAAGAAGGGTGCCATGCTGGCAACAAACTAGCCAACCCCCAGCCGGGAACTGGATCCTGCCCAGATCACATGAGCTAGGAGCAGGTCACTCTCAATCAAACTGTGTAGCTAACACACCCTGACCACAGCCTGTCCCAGGTGGAGGGCCAGGCTGTCACTCCCAGATTCAGACCCACAGAGACACAGAAAATAAACATAAGGTCACGGATGTGCCGTGCTCTGAAGTTCAGTGGTTGTTACTCAGGACGGGATAGCTGAAGGAAGGTTTAATTTCTCTGTAACCCGGCTTCCAAAAGTTTCCCCCACATGTTTCAAAGAACCGGCCATGATGGTTTAAGAGCACATGGCTTCCTCTCTGCCAAGTGCCACACCGTTGTGGAGCTTGCTGTTACCAGGGAGATGTGTCCACAGGACTGACGAAAGAGAGCACAGCCTGGAGGGGACGGAGGGGGCTTTTCCTTTCTCCTGTTCACCTGTCTCAGGTGGCTTCCTGACCACAGAGCAGGGCTGATGCGGTCCTTCTTCCTTTTCTAAGGGTTCTCTGGCTTAAGGACAAACTGTGGGTGCCCTATGGTCATGCCTGCTCAGTAACAGATGCCTCTCCCTTTATAATGGAAAAACAGAGCCACACCATCTTTACATGGAAGACAACTCACACTGGCCAGACCTTCCTGCCCTCTCTGTTTGTTTGTTATTTGTTTGTTTGAGACGGGGATTCTCTGTGTAACAACCCAGCTGTCCTGGAACTCGCTTTGTAGACCAGGCTGGCCTTGAACTCATGGAGAGCTGCCTGCCTCTGCCTCCATCACTGAGGATGGAGGAAGACATAAAGGTGTGTGGACAGAAAGCTGGCATTGGTCATGGTGGTCTTAGAAGACTGAAGGGAATGCTGACCGGAACGCAGAGCACACAACACAGCCACCCAAGCAAGGGGCATCTGCCGTCCCCGGGCTCTGCTTTTTTATGTATGTGTTTTTGCCTGTGTGTGCGTGTGCGCACCACATGTGTGTCCGAGCTTGTGGGGGCCAAAAGAGGATCCTGGGTGCCTTTGAACCGGAGTTACAAGTGGTTGTGAGCAGACTGATGGACAGAGGGAGGGGCCGGGAACAGAACCTGGGCCTCTGCAAGGGCAGTTCTTACCCCTAAGCTCCTCTCCAGCTCCAGTGTGCTGCATACGAAACTCCAAATTTTATAAGGAGTCAGGTGGCCTCTGCCACTAAGATCACCCCTGACTGGGGATGCACCCACAGGCTGACAAGGAGCCCATGCTGGTGACCTTAATGAATGAGACATGTACAGCCTTCACATCCAGTCTTCATAAATGAATGCGCAGGAATGATGCTCATGTTTGCTGAGTTAAGAGTTAGGGCTATAAAATACTCAACACCTCTCACAGTGGAGGGGTGTGTGTGTGTGTGCGTGTGTGTGTAGGAGTGTGTGTGAGTGTGTGTAGGAGTGTGTGTGAGAGTGTATGTGTGAGTGTGTGTGCGCGCGCGGGTGTGTGTGTGTAGGTGTGTGTATGCGCGCGGGTGTGTGTGTGCGTGTGTGTAGGAGTGTGTGTGCGCACGCGCGTGTGCATGTGTGTAGGAGTGTTGTGTATGTGTGAGAGTGTATGTGTGAGTGTGTGTGTGTGTGTGTGTGTGTAGGGGTGTGTGTGTGCGCGCGCGCGCGTATGTGAGAGTGTGTGTGTGTAGGGGTGTGTGAGTTCTGTATCTTCTAAGAACAAAGAGCCCTAGACTCCCTGTCTGCTTCCTTCTCAGGCCTTTGCAGGGGAACAGGAGGTCTGGTGAGGGTCTTGCTGTAGCTGGATTTAGGGGTAGCACAGGGTTGAGCACGGGCGTTTGTTCTGTGGGGCAGAGGCTGACTCAGCTCTGTGGGAAGAGACAATGTCACAGGCTTCGGTGCCCTCCCCCGCCTCCATGGACATATGATGTACACGGGAAAAGAGTCTAAAAACCTCGGCACCATCAGCTTTCCTGGGAAAAAGGCACAGTGATTTGTCATGGAGGACACGAGGCGTCTGTCCCCAGAAGAGCTGAGAGATGCTACATTCTTTTAAACTTTTGTAATAAACAAGTTTGGAACAAATAATGCCAAATATCTGGTTACCATGGTTCACGCACTGGGTGAGGATTTGGCAGACTGAAGATGCATGACACAAACGACAAGAAGCCCAGAGAATATGAACAAATGTATGCCAGACGTGTTATAAAGCATTAGCTCGGTCAGCAAACAGACATGCACTGAAACCTAGCCTTGTGGCATGAAAGAAAAGGAAACGGGGGGGGGGGGGGGAGAATATGAAAATGGTCTTGGCATACAAAACTCATCTTTAAAACACATAGCTGGGTGTGATGTTTCATGGCTGCAATCCCAACACTCACTGAGGCGGTGTGTGTGTGTGTGTGTGCGCGCGCACACGCGCGTGTGTGTGAGTGTATGTGTGTGTGTGTGTGTGTGTGTGTGTGAATAGGTCAAGGATAGCCTGAGCTACAAAGTAATAGCCTGTCTAACAAAATCAAAAACAAAACCACACACCATGCATACACAGAATAGTACGGAGGAAAATACAGAGATGTGTGGAAACCTGAGGGCTGGTCACTAGGAGCTTCAGATAAATGAGGGGGAACCGTGCTGCCAAATAACCCACAGGCTAGGAAGTGGCCGGCAGGCTGAGGAGTGGGAAGAAGGGGACGGAAGTTAGTCCAGAAGCAGGGTTGCTGCCAAACATCCTACACTGCACGGAACAGCCTCCTGCAACACGAGATTTCCTGCTCCAAGGTTACTGGCTTTACCCTGGGGAAAACCTAAAGTCCTGCTTTAAAGTGGCCATGCTAGGCATTCAGGGTGGCCAGGGGTGGCAACGCTTACCTTACAGGGCCAAGGAGGACACTTGGTGCACTGACTGTGCAGCATCCTCACAGCGGTAACAAGAGGCCTCTTGTACCTTGGATATTCAACTCGGGCCTTTTGATTTGAATGGTAGATGACGGATAAAGTTGACTGAAACTTCTCTGGTAAAACCTTCGCCAAAGTGAGTCAACTACAGCACAGCCAAAGGGCCTGCCAGATGGCTCAGCGGGTCTGACCATCCAAGTTTGATCCCTGGACTCCGTGGCAACCCCTGAAAGCTGCCCTCTGACCCCCACACACCTGTGGCACACCTCCACCCACTCCATCCACACACACACAAGGACAGCTGTGCCTGGGCTCTCCTGACTGACAGCGGCTTACCTGTCCCTCCCCTCGTCCGCAGGGTCCCAGTGTGAGAGGAAGAGTTCACACCCCCAAAGACGGTGAGTCCCTGGCCCCCGGCTGCGTGGAAGTTGTTGTAGTTTGGGATGGAGGTCACGCCGAAGCTGGGGTAGTGCTGAGGGGTGGGGTCTGTGCCATAGCGGTACCCGGAGCTCTGGTTCAGGCTGCCGTCCCTCTCCTCGGTCAGTTTTGCAGCTTCTTTATCCTTACATTGCACACAGCCCATTATCCAAACTCCTGGCGGGAAGAGAAAAGAGGTGCGTGATGTGCGTGCGTCCCAGGTGCTCCACCAGGAAGAGGGGAGGCTAACCAGGCCGACAAAAGCAATGGCTAGTGCTAGGAGGCATCTCAGCCAAAAGAACCAGACACGCCGTCCCTCACATACTCTGCATGACGGCATGATCAGGGAACCATGCTCACAGTTTCCCTCAAATGAGGCAGGTGCGCCCCCCCAAATCCCACATCACCACACACCTGCCCCAAGACAGCCCACCAGCTCTTTGTGCTTTTATTCAGTCATCTGAAAAAGTAATGTGCGAGCAGTCGCGTGCATTTCCCAATACTAGGGCAAACCCTTTCAACACAGCAAAGGAAATCTAAGAGGAGGCCAGGTGAGCTGCAAAAGCCAACACACAGCCTGGGACTACTTACCAGGCGGCCCCCACTGACGGGCACTTTAGTCACAAAGGATGATGGCCAGTGTTGAAACTAAGAAGTAGTTACCAAGTGGAAAACAAAACTGGGCAGAACCAGAGGCCCATGGCAGCCTCCAGAAACACGCGCTCAAAGCTGCCAGTTAGCGACTCAATTTTCTGTTGTGTTTGACATTCTTAAAATCATTGTAGAAGAGCATTACTATGTTCCAGAGGTAGTGGAGGGTGAAAAAATTAAGCAACTGTCACTCCACCCTCAATCCGCTCCCCACCCCCACCCCAGGGCTCCTCATCTGGGTAAACCTGCAAAGAGCAGATTCCTGAGAGGCAACGCCCAAGGCTCCTCGGTTTCTACTTCACTCTTCCTGCTTCAGCTCAGACCTTCCTGCCTGGGGGCGTGGTTTCTCCTGGACACCAACAAGCCCATCATGTCCAGTCAAGACAGCGCTTCTTTTGAGAAACCTTCGCAGACCCTCTTTCCACAAGCTGCACTACACCTTTCCTGTCTCTTAAAGATTTGTCTATTTATGTATGTGAGTGCTCTGCAGCACATATGACTGCATGACAGAAGACCCCATTACAGATGGTTGCGAGTCACCGTGTGGGTGCTGGGGACTGAACTCAGGACCTCTGGGAGAGCAGCCTGTGCTCTTAATCGCTAAGCCACCTCTCCTGCCCCCTGCAGTACCTTTCTTGAGTGCCCACTGACTTCTGTGCCATCCCTCAGCTGGGGACCTGTCCCACTGTCCTGCGGATTAAGATCCGTTCCCTTGCAGGTATATGGCCGATGCGCAGGCACAGTGGTTGCTGAATAAGCAACAATTGAAGGAGTGTGAACTCTGCACCTCCCTGTATTTCTCTACTTTTCTTTATCTCTATACTAAACCCAACCTTTCCGGGTGTCCTGCTTTTTCTTGTCTTTCTCTCTCTCCCTCCCCCCCTCTCTCTGAAGTGGGGTCTCACTATACAGACCAGGCTGGAGCTCACAGAAATTTGCCTGCCTCTGCCTCCTGAGTGTTGGACTAAAGACATGTGCTACCACACCCAGCTCCTGTCCTGAATTTTCTAACGTCCTGGCATGTATGTGAGAAGTGAAGATAACTCAGAAATATAAGGGACAGTCACAGACGTCGCCACATTGGAAAGGCGTGTCTGCCAAAATTCTGAAAAGAAGCTTTTGGGACCAAAGAAATATGTGACATTATGTGTAATAACGTACGCCCTGGAGAGGGCAGGAGGAGGCCTGAGACCAATGTAGGAGACGCCCCAGGCGTGAGGAGATGGCCGGTGGCAGTTTCCAAGCACCAACTTCTCCTAGACCAGGACACGGGAGTATATCAGGCACTCAACAGCTCTCCCAGTCGACACTTGAGCACACACTTAGTGAGCGGACTACAAGCTCTTGAGAATGGGAATGTCTATCAGGCAGCCACCTACTACTTGAGCTGAGATCACCAAATCTGGAACCCATTTCCTCATAAATCATTCGAGATTAATTTACGGCATACTGTGTCCAAGAGTGATTCTAGCAAGTTTCTGGCAGGAAGCATGAACTGTCTCTGAGGCATGGTACTGAGGGTAGATGCTGCTGGTGTTGCCCACCTGACTGGTCCATGTCTTGCTCACTTTATATTAACTCTTCCACGGCAGTTAAGTTGCTCTGAGCGTTGGCAAGGGCGAGGCAGAAGATGCCTGCTCTGGGGCCTTCTTTTCTTGGTAGTCCCACTGCTTGCTGAAGCAGTGGATGTGAGCCTAGACTCACAGGGTCGCAGTCACATCTGCCCCCTTGGGTGTCCACCAAGAGACATGGCAGGCAATGTCTGGAGATGTCTTCCATTGCCAAAACTCAGGGAAAGGGTTACTTGTGCATCTAGTGGGGTTATGTCAGGGTTGCTGCACAGAACAGCCTCCTGCAACAAGAGATTTCCTGCTCCAATGTTACTGGCCTTAACCTGGAGAAAACCTAAAACCAACAAGAAAGTTCATTCCAAAACATCTTTCTAATGCAACAAGGCAACCCCCATTAGAGAGAACCCTTGTGGAAAACAGGACAGACATCATATTCCACCAAACAAAGAAAAGACAACCTTCTAAAGTCCCTAAAAAGAGTCCTGCAGTGTAATATATAGCTAATTTTATTAATTTTATTAAACAGAAGAGGGACGCCAGGGTCCTTGCCATAAGGCAAACATCCGGGCATTTGGGCTCAGTTTTGTGTTGTGGTGTTTATGTCCACCAACATGGAGTATACTTACGCTTCCAATTGCTTTTGATTTGTGGGTTACTACAAAACACTGCCAGTGCCACTCTGAAAACATCGGGGTCCTGGAGTTCTGACAAGCCAGACACCACATCATGTCCTAGGCTATAGTCCACGTGTCCTGTCTAGAAGAGCTGGCAGAGGAGGGTTGTGACCAAGCCGATGCTGTGTGAACGGTCAGGGTGTCCTGACTACAGCTACAATTGGTTTGAAAGTGGAAGGGCCCTGTTTCTACTACACTTGTAACAAAAAGATCTGGTTTACTAAAATTTATGTATTTCTGTGGATCTTTTCAAATGCGCTAGCAGCATTACACAACGGGGAAGAGTAGCCAGATACCAGAGGAACATGGAGCCACACCCTGCTCCCACGAGAACGGTACTTCACACTGTAATGTCGTGGTGTGGCCTCAGCTCCTTCACAGGGTGTGTGATTCAAAGTGAGCTACAGTACTGGGGTCTCAATTACTACAGGTGCACTGTATCTGACCCGAGGTGGGCACACACGCTCTCTTATGTATGCCAGGCTGTGGACACAACACACACACACACACACACACACACACACACACACACACACACACACACAAAGCTTCTATTTCCTTAGCTGTCATCCTAAGAGCAATGCCCGTGGTCAAGTTTCAGAGTATATAAGGAGACTTCAGGTTCATGCTGAACTGGGTACCAAGAGCCTGAATGAGAACCCAGGTGATGCTGGCAAATCCCTTTCTCTGCAACACACTCTAGGGAAAGCCAGTGAGTAGCTGTCATTCCAGTGGAGTAGGTTGTTGCCCTGGAGCCAATTTAGGAGTGTGTGGGGAAGTGACAGCCCTTAGGTTTAGCGCCATCCCCAGCCCCTTCTCGCCCCCAGTCCCAATCCCCCATCCTGAGAGCTGAGAGAGCAGCCCAGGCCTTGTGGGAGGGACAGCTAACGCCTGGTAAGCCAGTACTCTGACATGATGTGCTTCCTGATTCAGCCTCCAGACGTCCCTGTCCCTTCAACTCCGGTACCGCTTCCCGAGGCGAATCCCATCAGGAGGGAGGAAGCGGGTAGGAGGAGGCAGAGCACAGCGATAGGACGTTCGCGGCAGATGGCTTCTGCAGAATCACAAACAGGATTGACCTAGGGTATTCCACTACACTCTCCATAAGACAGTGACTGCCCTGAGAAGGCGGGTCAGCTGACTGAGTTCTCCCCACAGAATTGCTAGTGCAGGATTCAGACAGCTGAACACCGTGTGGGGAGCAGAGGGTGCCGGGTTACAGAACCTGCCATCCAAGTTTCCTGGTTCACCAGCACCTTTCAGTTCTGTCCTTCATAGGACACAGGGCCAGACAGATGACTGACATGGGCCAGGGCGGGCAGGAAGTCCCGTCTTTTGGCTATGGGCAGAGAAGTCCTAGGAATCCGGAGGTTGGAGAAAAAGCAGGACCATCTTGGTGCCTCTTTGTTACATAAGCACTCCTGGAGGTCCCAAGACAAAGAAAAGATCCAGCTGGGTTTGTATTATGCAACTTTAAGCTCTTGGGGACTGAAGCTTATAGACTTCTGCTGGGTCCACACAGCCTCAGCACAGCAGAGGGCTCCGCCCACTTGGAGAAGTCTCCTGGCTGGCAGCTGGAGGGAAGAAATGAGTGTGTGCCTTGCTAAGGCTGTGCTGTGGTAGGCAGAATTCTGAGCTACCTCCCAAGGTCCCTGCCCCCCAAAGAACTCTCCCTGAACCACCCCTGGGATGTGTGAATGAGGCAGTCTCCACTGTGACAAGCTGTGTGACCTGGCAGAGCCAACTTTAAAAAAGACATTAGCCCGGATGAGCTGCCCTCATCGAGTAAGCCCTGGAAGACGATAGCTCCTCATGACATGCAGGGCGAGGTGTGAGAAGCATTAGGCACGAGGGACTTCTCAACTGCAGCTCTTACACGGGGCCAGACTTGTGGGGATCTCCAGGGCTGAGGGGTGCTCAGAGCCATCGCGAGCAGGGGACTGGATGTCAGTCCCACAATCCCAGCAACTGAGCCTGATCAAGAGCCTGCGAGAGTTAGGAAATGGATTCCACCCTAGCAAGGTCTCCGGATGACAGCTCTGCTGACAACCCGATTTTAGCATTGCTGAACAGAGACCCCAGGTGTGCTGTGTGTCGGCTTATGGTGAGCTGATTGATAAACGGATGCTGTCTGAAGCTCACAGGAGATGGCATATTTATGGGATGGGGTACTGAAGAGAAGAAGGCTCCACGTCTTGGCAGCCAGAGCCGACAGAAGTTAGCGTTCACTATATGCTGGGCACTGCCCTGTGCAATGGAAAATGCTCCCACCAAGTTGTCCTAACTCTCCACAGATGGGTGCTGTCATTTTCCTGCACTTCACAAGGGAGGAACAGAGAGCCTGGGGAAAGTGTCCACCGCTGAGCTCAGGGTAACTGGAGTCCGTGTCTAGCACTCAGAACCTCTGGGACTATTGCGTCCTGTACTGTGGAGACCTCAAGTCCACACAAAGTGTGGTGGGTGGCATGGAGGGGAAAGGCAAAGGAAGGCCCTCACTGACACCACTTCCAGGGGCGGAGAGCAGCGTCCCTGTCTGATACGGCCCTATCTGTCTCCCATCCACACTCCACACTGCGGACACGGAGCCCGAGAAGATGCTGGGACCACAGTCTGCAGAGTGAGTCACCTCTTCCGTGCTAAGGTTTGGAGTCTTAATGACTGCTTGAGCCAGCAATGCTAAAGCAGCCCTCAATTTCCCGATCTTTCCTAGTTGTGGCAAGGGTATTTATACACAACACGAGGGAGGCAGCATCGGTTTCCTTGGTATAAAAATGATCTCTCCTATTGCCTTCAAGGTATGATTCACTTTACCGGCAATCACCTCATAAACTGTAATGTTCACATACTCTGACCTCTCCCAACCAAACACGAATTATCTTCTCGGCGTAGACTCCTGTGAAGGAGAGTCCCCACCAAACACACACTCTAAGATAGTGCAGTTCCTTGGGCGCAAACACCATGCAGCTGTGGGACCTTCACAATGCTGACACTAGCCGCATGCCGCAAACTGGACCTACTACACTTCAAACCAAAGCTCTGTCTACGTCAGAAGCAGCGAGAGTCTGATGACTGGATCACCCACGTGTGACGGATGCACAGGCTGCAGGGGGTGAGGGCAGATCCCGCGCCACCCTGCACTACAAGGCCATAAAGGCCTTTCACAAGACACCAGCACGGCATAGGAAAGGCCCCACCCCCGGCACTCGGGGTGCGCTGAGGCTCCCGTTTCTGGTACTGCTTGTTCAGATACGCCCCAGGCCGAGACACTGGGATGTCTGTTGCTCCTGTACAACCTCCTACTGCAGGGCCTGGAGCTCTGAAAGCCTGTAGTGGAGAGAGAGCGAAGTGCGAGCCCCTGAGGGTGAGTGGCAGCACCGCTGCCAGGCCCTGGATGGGTCCCAAACCTACCTAACGGCCAAATGATGCCTTAACACCAAACCATGGAAGGGCTCCAAGAGGAGCGAGAGACGCTTCCTGTGGCCAGCTTGCTTTGGATCTCTGAGTTGACAGGACTGTGAAGGTGCTGATACAAGTCTGGTGTTTTAACCCTGTCTGTAAGGGAGAATTGGGCCCAATTCTTCCACACCACAGAACAGTTCCTTTGGTTAATACTTTTATGTTTTATTTCGTGATGTAAACAAACAAACACACAAACACACACAAAATCTGCCTCCTGAAAGTGCCGCACACTGGGTTCTTCAGGCACAGGAACCACCGCTACCACCTGATTCTAGAACATTTCTTCATCCCCAAAGAAACCCCTGTGCAAAAAAGCAGTGGCTTTCCTACCCCGCCTTCATGACATCCCGGAGCTATGGCAGGCAGCTTTCTGCAGACTGACTTAATCACACAACGCCTGGCTACAAGTATATCTTGTAGATATATATTTTTAAATGGATTTATGACAAACCAATCAGGCAGGAAATGGGAAAAAATCATTGGCAACACACACACACCCTCTGAAACTTAAGGGAAAATACCAGTATCCAGTTATCAGAGAAACAATTTAGATTTGTGAGATAAGGTCTCTGTAAACTCACAGACCAGTAGTCTACCCAATAGAGACTGACAGTTTCTGAAAAACGAGTATACTCTTGCACTGCTGTGGAGACTGGGAATTAATACAGAAAATTTTGCTAGGGGCCTTAAAGTCAGGCTTTGGCCTGTGAGTCTGTGCTAGGATACTTTATGAAACACTGTTATGATTGGAGAGTCACGAAAGTGTTTCACAAGAGGGTGGTGAATGGATGAGGTACGTCCGTCCATGAGAATGTTAAGCAGAGAAGAAACAGGAAATGATCAGGGCTGGAAAGCCAGTGCACTGTGACATTCCAGCTATGAAATGGATGCCTGGAAGGTGCTTCGGGATGGAGGACAGGCTAAAAATCACCACAGGTGGCAATGTCACGGCAAATGTGCTTCCTTAGTTTCTGATTTTATTTCTCAGATGGTCTACGGCGAGGCTGTGCCTTGAGACTGCACCATTCTGAAAACGAGACTAAGTTGCCTTTATTCTTTCTTAGGAAATATCCCTTTTGCTTCATTTCCCAATTGAATCTGAATCTAAGCTGAACCGACCATACATTACTAAAACCGGAGAGGGAAGGGTACAGCTAATTCAAAGCACATGAAGAGGCAACTTCTGGAAGGCACAAGAGTTAACCAATCAGGAGCGTGTTCCCTAGCCCTCAGGGGGAATACAGGGCTGTGCAGGAGAGCAGAGAGCAGAGAGTGCGCACATACAGCCTCAGAAACCTTCCTGAGGAGGGTCAAGCCAAGCCCTTTAAAGTCAAACTGAGGACTCTGAGTAACACAGGCAGCCCTGGGCACACAAGGTCAGCACCAAGAGTTGGGGGACAGAAGCAGCCCTGGCTCTGAGTCCTACGCCCTCGGAGAACCCACCCAGCTAGGAACGACAGCTCTCAAGCAGGCAGCTCCTGAAATGAGGGCTCTGGGTGAGGGGCTGAGCTGTGCACTGGCCAGCCCTCGGAAGAAGAGGCTCACCACCAGCACACACCTCTGGACGCTGGGCGCCGGCTGCTGGTGAGGCGGGGGATCTGTCTGTGTGCTTGATGTTTCCACCTCTCCCTGCTGGCAGAGTCAGCTTTGACTTTGGAGCCATAGTCCCTTGAATCCTGGTAGCGTGCAGGACAGGGAACAATCCTGGCTAATGTGACTTGACACTTTTCTGAAACACTAACGGTCCACCAGGGACATCACTTCTCACTGTTGATATTCAGCCAAGTGTGTTTCCACCTTCTTTGCCCATGCTCTGTGGAAACAACCACAGGAAAACAAAGACAAAACCATGGCTCTCCATTCACAAACCAGCACAGGGAAACAGGAAAGCCAGTGTCCCAATCTGGGTCTCAGTGGCGAAGCCTGGCTCTCTGGCCTCATCTGTTTTAGGAACAGTTGTAGCGGGACTGGCTGAGGGCCAGGGGTCACAGTGTCACCTGGCACAGACACAAGCGGCTGTCTGAACAGGCATCATCAACCTCTTCTTATTGGGAGAAGAAGTCGAGCCCAGGAGGTCCCCTCTCGGGCCAAACAAAAACCAGCTCTGCAGATCCTTCCAGGAGCCATGGAGGTTCCTCCTCAGAAGATTCTGCATGAGCCTTGGCCTTGCAGAAAACAGTGGATTCTTCTTCTAATTCAATACCTCAAGCCCAGATGCATCTCTTAAAGAAGCAGATGGAGGGTGGATGAGATGGCTCGGTGAGTAAAGATGTCTGCTGCAAAGCTCACAGATCTGAGTTTGGTTCCTGCTGGAGGGAAAGGACTGATTGCTCCCCAGGTGTCTGACTGTGCATGCGGATGCGCGCCGTGGCTTGCGTGGAACCATTTCCCAGGCACACGCTTATCGGGCAGGGTGTGTGGTTTCCACATGGCTCCTTTGCTCAGAAGCAGAGTCTGGCAGGGCCAATCGCTTTGAGGTGAACGCAGCCGCCATCTGCACAGCAAGCGTGGGACAGAGACAGGCCTCTCTTCTCAAGCCTGACATGGAGGACACCCTGTGTCTTGCAGCCGCTGGGACTGCACGTTGGTCCTTTCTTCAAGCTGCAAGGAACACAGACAGCAGCACAGCAGCTCAGCCTCTGCAGGCGGGCAGTGATGTAGAATCCCCAAGCTTTGCGGTAGCTCCTTTGGTGTGAATGCTGATAAACCAGGCAGTCAGAAAACACATGCTAGCATTCCCAAATTCCTGGTCTAAGAGCAAACAGCAGCAACAAACGGTTCCAGCCAGCCTCCTCCTACCTCTTCATGGCCTGGGAGGAAAGTAGGTTGGTCTCTGCCTTCCTCCCTGCTGGGGAGAGCCTAAGAGGTCTGCACTGATTGCTGAGTGCCTTGCTGGAGACTCAGAAGGCATTAAAGGAGGGAGGCCAGGGATGGAGCCATCTGCAGGCAGCCACGCTGGTTCCCAGCAACCCTTAGAAAAGTCTGCACTGGCAAACTGACTCCTCTCTGAGGAAGGACCTGGTGCTACCATGGCTAACCTACACTGATGACATGCTTGAAGCCTGACAGAAATCCTCTCTGTTAAAAAAAAAATGTATAATTAAATGAACTAAAAAGAACAAATGTTTTATGAGCTACCACACACTTGTACACACTATTGATTAAAAATGCCTGGTGAAGGAATCCAGCAGTGATTTTACTTGACATGTGTATTATTAATAATAGTAATAACAAACTATTATGATCAGTGTCGTCTTACAGAATGATTTGGAGCCTGGGAAATTCTGGTATCAGACTTGGAAGAATACAAGTCTGGGCAGGCATGGTGCCATACATCTTTAATCCCAGCACTCCAAAGGCAGAGGCAGGTAGACCTCTGTGAATTCTGGTCTACATAGCAAGTTCCAGGACAGCCAGAGCTACGTAACAGAGAGACCCTGTATTAAACAAAAGACAGACAGACAAAATAATAATAAAAAAATTCCCCAAATAACATTTTCAACAACCCTGAGGCCCAAACCACCCCTGGTACTGAATGAGTGATATAAGAGGTCGGAGGAGGGAAGTGTGGCAGGCTGGCTGCCCAGCATCCCACCAGACTGCCCCGTGGCCACTCCTCAGAGACCGTTCCAGGCAGGCTTATGGCCATACAACTGAAAGCTCAACTTTCAGATTGTCTTCTGTCTGGCTGTTGCCATGTCACTTCATCTGGTGGACGGGATGTTAGGTGCCTGTGACAAAGCCAGGCTCTTTATCTTTCGGGTGCCTTCCCCTTCCTTCTTACCTCTTATGTGTGATGCTGGGAAATTCGGCTGAACAGATAGAAGATGCCAACCCATAAAGAATGGCTCATGGTCAAGACAGCAAGAACCTTGGACGGCCTTATTCACCCTAAATCTTTAGTTCTAACCTTCGGGCGAGGAAAGCATGAACATGTGTCGTATTTAAGAGGGGGCGGATAGGGAGTATGGGTAGGTTAAGATCTTTATTCAACAGGCAGCCTGCGTTCAGACATAAGGGAACAAGGAGGAAATGGATGCCACACATGGAAATCAAGCCCAGATGTGTTGGGCACATGCTCCCTCCACCACTGGCCACCGGCCTTTGAGAACAACAGTGAATTATTACAGTGCCTGAGAGGACAAAGCTTCTCAAACTTTAAATATTGTCTCCTTTAGTCCTCAGAGCAACCTCGCCCAGGGTTTCAGGTGAGGAGCATTGGGCTCACAGAACTGAGCCGATTACCTGCATTACCTGGCCTGTAAGACTTGGATCTGAGTCCACAGGACTAGCTCCTCACTGGCGAGCTTGCGGGGGTTTGTGTTGATGCTGACACTCTCCAAGAAGCCAGAACCTCTCTTCACAGATTCAAGCAGGAGCACAGAGCCCACAGGCCGGTACAGCACAGCTATGTCCCTAAGCTGAATCTAGGTCGTGAGGACTCATGCAGTGACATGGACAAAGGGTAGACTCTGGCCCTGAGTGCTCACATGCCCTGCGGAGCTCACTGCATCTGCAGTTTATGACCCCATCACGTGCACTGGGCTGAAGGAGTCCTTTCCAACTGCAGTTCCAGAAGACATCATGGGCTAGTACGAAGGACAGCTTCTGGTCTGGCTCAGTGGCTCCTGCCTCGGGGAAGCTCTGCCCACTGACTTGAGAGGTTGCTACCTACAGCTGCTCTTCTGGGCTCAGATGAGGAAGAAAGAAAGAAAACAGTACCAAGAAGAAAGCGAATTCCCCCATCCCATCCCACAAACAAGAGACACCCAGAAGTCACCGTAGTAACGGAACCCTGGTTCTCTGGGGCTTCACTTCCCTTGAGTTTTGTCTTTCTGCCCATATCCTTGAATCTATAGTCACTGCTCCCAGCCTTTATTCAGGAAACAATTTTTGCTCCCTTCTCTGTGACAGGCAATGTGCAGGTGAGCACCATCTCTGCCCTCAAGGAACATACAAATACTCAAGAGGGAGTCAGACCAGCACAACAATGACCTCAAGTCAGGAAGTGGCTTAAAAGGTGACCGACCACTAGCTCAGAGTAAGGAGTGCAGTTGGAAGCAAGGGACAACACACTGGAGAGCATACAAATGGACAATGCCCCCCAGGAGCTGTAAGTGGCCCTGTGTCTGGTTTATTCTTTGCTCTTATTTTCAGAGCACGCAGACATGTTCCAGGCCAGCCTCACTGGGCCTCTGCTCCAGAGAAGCTTAGAGTTAGAGGGACTGAGGCAGGCAGGTGTGAAAGGCAAGCTGATTCTACCAAGTGCCTGTAGCAACACATAAACCACCCCTTCGATCTACCAAAAGCCTCATGCGCTGGATATTGGCAGTGCCACTATCATATCCCAATGGCACCACTATTCTACAGACGGGGAGGACTCAATGGAAGGAGGTCAAGTGATCGGTGTTAGGCTTCACAGCCAGTGTGAACCAGATTTTAAACAAGCCTCGGCCGAATCTAAGACCTACCCTCTGAACCACGGGCTAATAAGCCAAAGCATTTGTACATTACCCAGCTGATGGTTGTCCACGACTCTGTGGGAGGTAAAGTGGGTCATGGCAGGCTCACTGAAACTGTGGAGGAGCATAAGGAGCCAGTCGAGAGGCCCAGAGCGGGAGGACTGTGTGTAGGCGGCCGATAGAGCAGCTAAGTGAGATGTGACTCCCTAAGCCGGACAAATGACTCTATCCATTCCAGCCACCCACCTATGCATAATTCATACCTCGTAAATCACCCAATGACAGCAAAGCGGTAGCTTCTGCTGTATGTGAGAAGGAAGATCTGAACCCATGGGTGCCTGCAGAAGTGGCTTACTATGGGCTTATATAAGTTTCATTACTAGAGATCCCGCACTAAAAGAGCCCCGTGATCATTTGGGGCTGTTAGAAGTGGGGGCTGGAAGCTCGCTGTGCAGCTGTGTAGATGGCAGCTTAAATCCGGCAAGGACGGATAATGGCAGACACGTATCTGCAATGCAGGGCATCAGAAAGAGATGCCAGCACCCACCACACACGCATGCACCAGCTGGCATCCAACAGCAGACTGGTACCTGGGGTTAGAAGCCTAAGGGTCCGCCCCCTTCTCTATCTGCCGACACCGCTCGGTCAAACAGGAACACCGTCTTCACAGTAACCAAGAGCAGCTACTTGTCAGCTCTGCATGGAATGCACAGTTCAGTTTCCAGCCACGATGGGCGGCTGTGCTCTCTCTCACACAGGGTCCATGTGGGTCAGTGTGGTCAGAGGATGGGGACTTTCTTTCCCACTAGCAAGAGTCATCCATCACATGGCGGCTCAGGAAGGCAGCACTTTGTCCCAGCATAACACAAACTGGTCTGCTCTTGGGAACATGTCTCAGAGACTCCAGGTGGCGGTGACCGGCATGTGGCTTTGTGTTGTGACTCAGTATCACCCAGATGGAGCAACAGCGATGGTGTGCACTGGGAACAAGTCAGACAACAGTTTTGTAATACTTATCTCTGCCTGACTGTAGACTATCAGATCAGGTGGGTCTGCCTAGTTCCTGGTGACTCCTGCCCCCAGGCCTGTCTTTCACATGGGTTCCAGGCCCCGGATGCACACCTCCTTTCTCTCAAGGTCTAAACTTTCTCCACAGAATCTACTCTAAAACAACAATCTTGTTAAAAACCTTGGCTCTTTACAACTCTTGGGACAGACAGATAATGAATGCCAAGCCTTGCTTCCTCTGGGTTCTTGATCGTTATCATTATCATTATATGTGTGTGTGCGTGCGCGTGCGTGCGTGCGTGCGTGCGTGTGTGTGTATATATATATATATATATATATTTTTTATACTTTGCCAGAATATTGCAATGGTTTCTGTGGCATGCTTACTAGTTACCTGCCTTCTATTCTTTCTTTGGGCTTCAAACATAATGAGTCTTCAAGCTAAAACAGCAGCCTCAAATTTCTCCCTTGGTTTTGAGTGGTTCCTCTGGACAGAATAAATATGTACAATTTTATCTTCTTTTTGTGGTACCAGAGTCAAAGCCAGGTGACAGAGCTATCACCTGTCTTCCTTTCTTTCTGAATTAAAGACTCATTATAAATAATAAGTATACACATGCAAATCCCACCTGACGTCCAACCTAAACTTAACATCTGACTTTTAGCCTAAGCAAACTACAACACCCATCACAAACTACGTCTCTTCATTTCAGTGCTGTAATTCCAACCTAAAGAGGCCACGGTATTGGCAGGGGCTTCCTGTCTGCCAGCAGGGAGTACTTGCGGAATAAGGCAATTCCCGTATAGCAGCGGTGTGTAAACTACACAGCTCTGGAACAGCAACTTCACATTTACTGAACACGAAATCGACTGTTTCAGCAGACACTAGGCATAAACCTGGAGGAAACTGTCGCTAATGAGCAGAGTATGTGCACTACCTGGGGCGAAGCCTGGGGATGTGAGGGGCTGTCCTTCTCCACGGCCATGGGTGCAGCCTCCAGAAAGCTCACAGAAATAAGAGTCAAGGTGGCTGGTCCAGGTCAGAGGCTGCTCTTCCTTCCCAGTGCCTGGCTGCTGGGGAGGCTCAGCTTGGTGTTCTTATACTCAAAGCCCACGAAAGCAGGAGAGGAGGTTGGGGCAGAGTGTGGGCCATCATCAAACAGGCCTGAAGTGTCCCTGCAGGCTGGGCCTTCAGCAAACACTTCCTGATGTCCACATGGAGACATTATGGCAGTATGTCCAAGCAAGAGTGAGCCCTGATTCCTGCCTCCCTCCATGGCTGTGCCTCTTCTTATCAGGTCACGTGACAGTGTCTCCTCATCACTCATCCATTTGTCCCGCTGAGAACAGCCCCCCACGTCTAAGAGAGCAACGGGGAGGCCCACGGGTTGGCCAGAGACCCCGTTAGGTCCATGCCCAGGGTCCTACTTCAGAACCGAAGCACCCTCAATTCAAAGAGCTGATCACCACGGGGCTATTGTTCCTTCCGGTTTAAAACTATCTCCAAGGTGTCAAAAGCTGTACAAGTTCCACTGGGCACCTGAAACCCATCCTGTCACTCAGCAGCAGTAACACGCAGAGGGTGGAGACAGTTTGTTCAGACTGTGAACAATGAGCAGACTCTGGCAAGGCGCCTAAGTCAGGGAGATGCTGGGGCTGGCAAGAGGAGGCGATGGAAACACGGATGCAGTCTGGGATGGTATCAGGGAGGACACAGGGTGCAGCTGCACACACCCAGTCCCTGGACCACTCTCCTCCCACACGGGGAGCTGTCTGATGACTGCCCAGCCCGTACTCTCAAGAGGCCCTGGCCTGGCACTTCATTATTTGAAGTTTTAGGTGGGAGAGGGATGTGATATTTCCACTCTACTACTGCGGTTTTAAGACAAGGTCACTTCCACACCCCTTTTCATCCTCCCGGGTTTTGGAGAGGCAGCAGGCCGTGGCTGAGAGGAAGGTTTCCAGCTTGGGTAGGCGGGGAAAAGCATCACTGGGCACCTCACTGTAAAATGTGGACCAGGGCAACACAATTAACAAGCAGGTGGAGGCAACTGTTAGGAGTAGTTTCTCCGGCAGCCTGACTATCTTTGATGTAAAAGAAAAGGAAGGAATGGTTGGGCCATGGGGCCCAGACATACCGGTACTCCCAGCTAGCCGGGAGGCTGAGGCAGGAGCATGGCCTGCCTGAGCGGGCCATAAGAGCATGGCCTGCCTGAGCTACACAGGTTGAACTCAAGTCCAGCTGACAGCCTGGTGAGAGCTTCAAAAACAACCACATGAAACCAAGGGACAAGAGCTGAAGACAATCACTGCTGGAGGCTGGTCCGGCATGTGAGGAGGCTCTCAGTACTGGAGGGGCAACTTTAGGTGGTTCAAATCCACAGACATCTAGAGCATTACCTACTCACACAGAGAGCAGGTGCTTAGGAGACAGCAGCAGACATGTGTTTGTGAGGACAGTCATGCTGGAACCCAAGTTGGTAACAGACTCACAGCCCTGAGGACCTGAGCACCCACAGAAGAGCCAGGCCGGGTGGGGTGCAGACTCGGAGTCTAGAGCTGAGGAAGCTGAGGAAGGAGGGTCCCTGAGCTCACTGAGCAGCCAGTCACTCCAGCGTTTGATGAGCCCCACTGATGCCTTGTCCCCAAAAAGCAAGAGGGAACCCCAGGGGAAGGATCTGAGTCTATCTGTGGCTATCACATACATATGCACATGCATACATCCATACCTACACATCTGTGCACACAGCACGAACCCTTGTGCATGGACACATGGACACACACGCGTGCACATGAACACATACACATACACACTGGGAACATACCATTTACCATCAGGCAAAAGTAAACCAGAAATCAGGTTCTGCTTTTTCACTCATTAAAATCAAGGAGATCAGAGGTCTAGGTGGCAAAGTCTCCAAACCTACAAATAAGCGCATAACCAATGGGCTACAATTTATCCTACATCGTAATGGTCAGACATGACCCCAAGTCTGACAAAGTGCTGAGATCATAAAGAGACATGCCAATACTCCAACCTTACACTGGAATTCCAAATGCAGGCCAAGGTTGGAGACTGGCGGGTTATCGGAAGGGCAACAAAACAATGTGATTCTCTGTTCCCATCTCCCCGCGTTTCTTTCTTAGCTTCGAGACTTTCCTTCACACGGGCTAGTCTAGATTTCTGAGACAGCTGCATGAACAGGTTTAAAGTGACTCTCTCTGGGTGACTCTGGCTATGCCATCCGAGGAACAAGGGCTTCATATGTGATAGCTCACAGCTCATGTGATCGGTTTCCTGTGCCCTCTGCAAAGGGCCTCTGTGTCTCCTCTCCAGGAAGTATGTTTCCTAGCTGTGACAGTTTGCCCAGAAAGACAGCAGAGGGAACCCTAAAGGGAAGGTAAATGGAAGGGGAGAAGGAACAGGGCAGAGTGGATGGAAAACAGAGAGGACCCCTGAGATGGGCCCCTGAAAACTGTGGCTACGAGACACACAGCTGTAAATATACCTAGGGCGTTGCCTGCCTGTGGTCCCCTGTGCACAGCGGGTGCACGTGATCCAGTCCCTTGCGCTTGGGGTGCTCTCGCTCCCAGGACAGATGCGTTGTTTTATTATAGAAAAATGGGTGCCGGCTCTGCACTGGCTGCCTAATGCAGACTCCAGGCTGGACTGCTTAACAGGAGCAGGACCAAATCCTTTGCTGCTGGCCCGGTTCCTCCTGAGATGCTGGGGAAGAGCCCTCCTGTCCTCCCAGAGAGAGGCATGGCGCTGTGGCAGCTGAAAACACAGCTTTGGCAGCCGCGCAGCCCACTGCTGTAAATCATTTGCTTTTACATTTTACACTGACCTAGCAGAAGTAAGTGTCTTGTTCTACCAGCCCCAACTTTGGGGAACACTCTCTCATCTGCATTAGTGCCCACATCTGTGTCCTTGGGGGAGTTTATGAGCAGATGCTCTCTGACCACTAGACGGAGTTACTTAATCCATAAGTTCAAATACGTTTTGACAGCAATGGCCACTCTGCCTCTCCAGACTCCAGGGCCCTTGGCCGGGGCGGTTTATGCAGAAGACAAATGAATAGCTACTTGGCAGATGACAGTCTCTGGGCCCCAGGGAAGGCGCTCAGGGAAGAGACCTGCTTTCCTTGGGGTTCGGAAGTGCTTCTTCAGCAACTATTTGATCTTCCCTGGGAACTCTCTCTTTTCATCACTTTCCCAGGCTGATAGGAGCGCATGGGCTCCTGGCACATCCTCAGTGTTATCGCTAACCTGACGTGGAAGTTGGAACCCGACCTGGCTTTTAGTCTCCTCACAAGTTGGCATGTGAGTAGTAAGATAGAACACGCAGGAAGGTAACCTATCTTCAGCAATGACTGTAGGTAGACAGCTGCGTGCTTACACGTGAACACACACACAAAATGTAGAAAATATAAACCATTCGGGGAACGGAGAGACATGGTCCCTTACACAGTTCCACAGATTTCTGTTTCCCTCACACATTGGTTTCTCATACAATTCTCGGAAAGCCTCCTGTCAACAGGAAACATTGCTTCTCACATATGAATGACCTGTGGCTGTTTTGAAGTTTCTCATACACAAAGAGAATTTCCACTGATCTGGGGAGGTTGAACAAGGCGTGTGGGATTTCGTCTCCCATTCATTCGTTAGCTCCATACCACCCCGCTGTCTTCAATACCCGCCCCCTTCATCTTCTAGCCTCAGTTTATCTTCCTTCATCTCTTCTCCCTTACGTCCTCGTCCAAACGCAGACAGTTTAGATACAGTACACAGATTGTAGGTTTACAGTTGAGTTGGCTAGCAAAGTGAACAGGATATACCTGTGTAACAGTCTTCCATCAATATGGAACACTGAAATCTCTCTAGAAAGAGCTACTTAGTAGCCAATGCCATTCCAGTCAAAGGCTTCCGATTCTACCACAGGTTAGATTTCCTCTGGTCCAGATTTCCACAGAACTGTAACCACACAGTGTTCTCTGTGTCTATGTACTCACTCAGCACATTCCTGACGTAGTTGATTATTCCTGAGTACTGTGGTACTTTCTACTGTTTTATTCATTACAGTAACTTGTAGCTTGGGGTTTTTCTATAACACGAATCCAGTATTGTTTGGCAAATTTTACTCTCTCCTAAACTCGCTATGTAACCACTGACGGCAAAGCTAAGGAAAAAAGGCAGTGGTACACGGGAGTCCCAAGAAGCCATCGACCGTCCTCTCCATTAAACATCATCTCCCGAGTCCTTCAATGGCTCAGGGGCTAACGCTTAAGTCAATCAGGCAGACGCACGGGGCCACACCCTTTGTCTTAGTACTCTCACAGGAACAGACGAGAAATGGTCCTTGAAAGAAGCCAACTCACTGAGAATTTGGGTAACTGGAATTAGGCAAATAATTTAGGTAACTAAAATACATTTTAAAAGGTGAAAATTGGAGGCTGGGAAGATGGCTTAGTGATTAAGAGCACTTGTTGCTCTTCCAGAAGAGCCAGGTTCAGTTCCCAGAACCCACATGGGAGATCATAAGCACCCGAATCCCCATTCCAGGGCACCCTGTACTCTGCTCTGACCTCCACAGGCAGCAGGCAGGGACACAGTGCAGACATGCATGCACGCAGGCAGAACACTTGTATACATAAGATGGAAAAGCTTTTGCGGGGTTTGAGATCCATTCCCTATGGTCAATCTTTCTTATCTAAGAGGCGCCGTGGGAAGTGGACTAAGAAGGTGCAGCTGAAAAAGAGAGTGATTAAAAGGTACTAAAGAACATGTATGCTTCCTTTAAGAAACACTCATGTCACGACCACTTGATAATTTCATGTATGTTCAATCAAGAGATAATACACAGAGTCTCAAGAAAGCCCAGGAACTGCAGCCCAAAGGGGCTCATGGAAGAGCAGTCGGGGAAGACTCAGAAGGTAGCGGCTACCGCCAAAGGTCTGCCTCTACAGAATCATTCTTTACTGCTGGGAAGCAGCACACAGGTGATCCCCAGAGCTACCCTGAAGCTCACTGTCTTCTGCAGCACCTGCCAGAATTCACTATGAAAGCTAGACACGGATGTGTCCTGAGGACTTGGAATGTTATTTGGGTCAGCTCATCCCTCTGACTCTGCCCACTGTCCTGTGACAGGAACAGTCACACCGACTCCACCATCCTGCAGAACAATGGCATTTCACAGCGCCATGCTGAAGACACCACAAACAAAGCGCTGAGCTGAGCCGAGCCCAATTTGATTCCAAGGACCATGTGGGTAATGTCCCACAGGAACACCTGGCAGGCATCCTTTCGCTTCTCAGACTCAGTGCACATGTTAGCCCTCCATTGTACTGAAGCAATTTAGTATTTGTTGAGCATCCATTATGGGCCAGACACTGTGCTTTTACAGTTCAGTCTAAGCCTCTGAAGCAGTACTAGCAAATCCCAGTTTCAAAGATGAGCAAAGTAAACAGGCTGGGGTTCAGTTCTCATTACTATTCTCTGCATGGCCTTTCCTTAGCAAGGCCAAGGAGGAGGCTGGGACATGGGAAGACTGTGCACGGACAGACAGACTTCCCCTCTGATCTCCGACCTTACACACTTTAATATTACATTTGGTAATTAGGTCAAAGTGAGGGTACCGCTGTTGAGAGCTACAGTGAAAGCTGAACAATTATTTCTTAGAAGATTGCTAATTAGACGGACTTGGGATGCAGTCTCTGGAATGTACAGTCATTCTCACAGCAGCGCCAGTGTGAGGAATCTCGTAAATGAAAGCCATTTGACTCCCCACAGGAAGCAGCTGCAGCTGCTGAGGGCCGGCCGGCTGACATTAAATGCAGAATTTCAGGGACTTGTTTCACGGACTCATATATCAGACAGTAACCCACATGAGCGTGACCGGGCTGTGTTTCCAGGAGGGCACCCTCATTTTACAGCGTTCACATTTGCCTTACCGGAGACGAGCCTGGCACGTTAAGAATAAAAATTCAAAGAAGCACGGACTTGTACTTAGAGACATGAATGTTTCACAGGACAAGGCCTGTCTGGGTGTGTAGCTTGGGCTTCAGCAGCTGCACACAGCCGCACTGTCTGATATGGCAAATGAGCATCAACCACTCCTGGATGGTAACGTGAGGCAGGATATTAAATGTGAGGCATATAAGCAGACCCCAGAAGTCTAGTATGAAAACGGGATACAAAATACCTCAATACAGCTTAAAACGTGGTTATTTATAGAAATATTTTAAATGTGTAGACTTAAATAAAACCCTATCCACATCTGCCATCTGTTTCTATAGGCTTTTCTCATGTGGCCACTAGGGAATTTGAAACGATCCCCCTTGCCTCTTACAAAGCGTAATCTTCATTGTCAGTTTGACTACATTCAAAATCACATTAAAAATACCCTTTGGTGTGTCAATGAAGGTGTATTCAGGAAGGTTTACAGGGGGACGGAGACCCACCCCGACGGCACCCTCCCCACGGTGGGGATCCGTAAAAGGCGGCAAAGGAGAAAGCCGCCAGCGTTCCTGTTTGCTAAGTGTGAATTAGTCCAAGCAGCGAGTCCTGCTCCTCTCACCATGTTTCCCTTGCCATGATGGACTGCATCCTCAAACTCAGCCGAAAGAGGCCCCTCCTCCTGAAGCTGCTGGGCCGGGCATTTTGTCATAGCGACGAGAAAACTCATGAATCTACCCGTTTTGGTTTGCATTCTGTCCCTGGGACAGCAACTGGTCTAGAGACTTCAAGACGGAAGCGATCAGCCTAAGTTGCAGGGTTGATACCATTAACTAGTGAGTCCCCTGCAGTGAAGTATGTTCCTTGGGAGGGGACAACAGAGAGCAGAATGGGCCAAGATGGTGGCCTTGGCTAAACCACTCACCAGTTCCAGACTTTAGCAGCTGAGAGAAGTTCTTCTAGTGATGTTAATTTTAGCCTCTGGCAATTCCTAAAAGCTAGTAACTTGGAAGTGAAAGTGAGTTAAACACCCCCCCCCCACACACACACACAATCTCATATTCACCCAGGTTTTGATGTGCCAAT
Organism: Phodopus roborovskii; assembly: GCF_943737965.1. Lineage (NCBI taxonomy): Eukaryota > Metazoa > Chordata > Mammalia > Rodentia > Cricetidae > Phodopus > Phodopus roborovskii. The sequence goes on along the minus strand of NW_026125397.1, from coordinate 22,630,722 downwards.
GTCACCAGCTTCTTTCTCATGGGTGATACGCTTTTGGATGTTCTGGAACAACAGCCACAAATGACAGCAATATCCATGGTGATGGTGACGGTGATGGTGCCTCCCTAAAGCCAGGGAGATGCTGCTTGCTCCATGGACCAAAGTCTTAGGCATCACATCACAGTACATAGAAGAGCTTAAGGGTTCCTTAACAACAGACAAAATACTCTGAAAGATAGGGCCAACTACTCTCCACAAGAGGGGTAAAGCAGCTGACCTTCCCTTTAAGCTCTTTCCTCCTCGTCTTCATCTTCAAAAACAATTCCTTATCTGCAGGAAATCTTCCTACATCTTTTGGGTAAATGACATGGATTCTTTTCTTTTTAAAATGATACCAGCCCCCACCCTTTTTTTGAAAAGGTTAAAAAAATGAAATTTAGGTAACAATACTGATCAGGGTACAGGTTTCAGCAGAATGTCTGATGAGCAGCATCCATGTCCCATAGCTATTCTGCAGAGACACACACTTGAATCTACCTACACCTGGAACAAATGTGAAACTAAGACCTCTAGAAATGACAAGCACTGTCCCATGGAAGAAATCGAATTTTATGTCCATTTCTGTAGAACCACCCTGTGTACCTGGTGTGTCTGGTGTCTTCAGATTCTGAGTCGGCACAGGTGTGCTCATGGGCTAACCCCATGTCCCTGGTGAAGAGGCCCTTCCCAATGCTTCCTGCAGCCGGAGCCATGCCTGCACAGGAGGCTGCTTCCTGTAGCCGGAGCCATGCCTGCACTGGAGGCTGCTTCCTGCAGCCGGAGCCATGCCTGCACTGGAGGCTGCTTCCTGCAGCCGGAGCCATGCCTGCACAGAAGGCTGCTTCCTGCAGCCGGAGCCGTTGATGAGAAGAGAAATGTAAGGGATGCAGGCGCTCTGTTTTCCTCTCTCAAACCTTTCTTTTTCCTGTAGCTCACCTATGTGTCACGCCAGAGAAATTTCTGTGACCGAATGGCTGAAACTGCACATTTTTAATAATTTGTGGGGTGCTTATTTCACAAAATAAGAAAGGGGTTCAAACAGGCTAAACCACAGGCTGCAGACAACTGGCCAACTCAGGACTTATAGCAAGTCTCGGTGGGTTTACTGCGCGTGATCACAGTTTCATTTGGAAATAGAAATACAACCCTATATTTTTTCTAGCTGCCATTATCTGCAGAACTACGTTTGACAAAACACCAGCCCCCTGTAGGATGGGTCAGCAGGGACAGGACCAGCTCCTGCAGGATGGGTCAGCAGGGACAGGACCAGCTCCTGCAGGGTGGGTCAGCATGGACAGGACCAGCTCCTACAGGGTGGGTCAGCATGGACAGAACTGGGACAGGGACATGACTAGGGAGAAGCTCCAGTAGTTCATGTCAGTCTTCTCTTAGGAAGGGAGGGTGAGAGACAGACTGGACAGACAGACTGGCTGTAAGGGGTAGCATGGAACATGGATAAGGGTACTGGGTGGTTTCTAATATTCTACTTGATAACTCTGGTATTTGATAATTTATCACCAGCAAGGGAAACTCAAAAATGAGTAAAAATAGTTTTGTGTGAAATCCTGTCCCATTTCCACACTCTAAATCTCAGTACTAATGGATTTTTTATAAGGAAAAAGGTCTTATGGGAAAAGCTGTGTTTGTGAAATCTTGTTTAGTGTCTTAGCATTTAGTCTTATCCCTCATGCAGGAGGGCCCTGTCCCAGCTTCTGTTGACAAGGATCTTAAATATGGACCTGCATGGACTTCCCATCAGGAACGGCCTCTCATGACACCCTTGATGCATGACAGATGGCCTTGATGCATGACAGAGCGACAAGGCTAAGAAAGCTAAAGGAGTCCCTCCACCTAGAAAGGCACATTTGGGGCATGAGATGGGGCTCTGAGTGCATCAATAACTGTGTCAATCTTAGTTCAGGACAGGGAAAACCAGCTTGGGAAAGCACTTAGATTAGTAGACTTAGAGAGATGGGGAATGTTATGAGTGACATTAAGACAGAAATGCCTTGATGGGCAGAGTAATGGGTTACAACTGGGATGGGACAAGAGCTTGACAACAAGAAGTTACCAGGCGCAGGATGGGGGACGTGGGGTTACCGGGCGCAGGATGGGGGATGTGGAGTTACTGGGCGCAGGATGGGGGATGTGGGGTTACCGGGCGCAGGATGGGGGACGTGGGGTTACTGGGCGCAGGATGGGGGACGTGGGGTTACCAGGCGCAGGATGGGGGACGTGGGGTTACCGGGCACAGGATGGGGGACGTGGGGTTTCTGGGAGCAGGATGGGGGATGTGGGGCTTGGCAGCAGCCAGTGTGAGGAAGATGCTGGAGGTGTTGGCTGAGAGGGATTTCAATCTGAGTCGATTGTGAAACACAGCTGCTCAGCAGCTTTAACGTGGGGTGGGAAACAGCACTGACTCCAGCTTCACTTACCTTGGGGTTCCAGAAACAATGAGAAAAGTGTGTGCTTCTGATATGAACGAGTTGGGTGAAGTTACTTAACATACTAGCCACACTTGACCAAACAGGCTCTGCTGGTCAATACTGTACCCACCTCTCGCCTCCACTGAGCTATCGAGGCTAACAGTTTAGGAGGGGCAGTGCCCTGTCAGACTACAAGCCGCACGCGCACATTCTTAGCAAGTCTGAACTCTTATTCTTTAAACTGTGATGACAATGCAATATTAGGCATCAAGAGACTGGCCTGCCCAAGGAAGGATGGATACTGCTCTCCCGCTCCGGCTCCCGCTCCGACACACTGCTAAGCTATATGAAGATATGGTACTTGTTCTGTCTGAAGAGGAGACTCTCAAGTCATCTCAAGAGTTCTGGACCCCAATCTGGGTTTGCAATCTTGACAGCTGGAGAGGAGCATAAGGGTGGGGTAGTGTGACCCTTGACCTACAGAGCACTTGTAAGCCAGCGGGGTCTGTTCACACTGGTCAGTGGAATGTTTTCTCTCTGTGTTTAAACTGTGGAATCGCTACTTCTAGACATAGCACTTACCTCACGCTGGCCAACAAAGGCCAGGCCAGCATCACCTCGGCCTTCTCTGTGAGAACTACAGAGAGCCAGCCAGCACAATTTCTTAAATGCAGTTCCATTACATTTTAAAACAGGAAACTGCTGCTGTGTGCCCTTCCCTCCCTTGAGCAGGGTATTGTTCATCTTCAGCTTGGATCCCAGGAACCTGTTGTCCATGCTGAAGAACAACTGGCAAGAACCGCAGCTTCTACGCTCACCTGCTCACCTGAGTCATGATGCAATTCCCTGAGTCCTACAGCACAAATGGTTGGTTTCAGCCTCACAACACAATGCTTTCCTGAGAATGTGTCTTAGCAATTTATCCAATAACACATCTCCTACAACATACAGACGTATACATACGTACACACACAGCCTGTCTCTAGATACGTGTGATGCATGGAAATTTAGAATTCCCTCAAGCCTTGACTCTGCAGAATCTAGCACTTGTTCACAAAAGAGCAGTCATGTTGAAGAGAGTTGAGACTATTAGTACAATCTAGCAGGAAAGCTGAAATGTGTCCAACTTAGCAGACACTTGAAGCTGTCGTTAAATAAGCAAAACGGATGGTGATTATACAGAAGAGTGTCTCTCCTCCTCCAGTGAGAAGGACCGACTGGAGGGCCTCAACATGCCCACCCTAACACGGAGTCTTTTTCTACTTTAACATTTTCAGACAGGCTCTTAGCTGCCCAGGCCTTGAACTCTCTGTAGTCTCGGAAGACAGTGAACTCATAATGTTCCTGAACTGACCACCCTAGCAGCAAGGGTTACAGGCAGCTGTACCAGGCCTGGCTCAGACGCTACAACTCATTTCTAGTGAGATGTCACATAGGTGGGAGACAATAACTAAATCGTTCTGGTGGAGTTTGATGGATGGATGGAGGGTTAGATGGAACAATACTGGTTGGACTAGATAATCCCAAAGGTTCCTTCAAGCATAAGCACTATCTATGATTTTTATGATATGGTTTTACTTTTCTGAAATAGCCCATGGTGTTGAACATAACTAAGTAGTATGGAAACAGTGCTCTAAAACCAGGGTTTTTAAGAAACTGGATTCCTTGTTGCTTAGAAGCCAAAGAAAGAAATCCACGTACTGAAGGGAACAGGCACCTGGTATACTCACATGGAAAGCAAATCATGAGAGATAAACAGACAAAATGTCAATACTGCAAGAGATTTGTCAACAACTCTTTTAGAGACTGACAGAATAATAAGGGTAGAAAGATTAGCACACATTAAGTTTAATATGTATATTTAGAAGTCAGTCCCCTTGACCCTGCCACAGAATAAATTTTACAAGACTCATATAAACATTCTTGGACTACAGTGCTCTTGTTTTGTTTTTTAAGTTAGAAACCCTTTACAAAATGACTGTTAAATATTGTCATTCATTTGAGGGTTTAAAATAGACACTGTTAACAATTCACGAATCAAAGAAGAAAGAGTTATAGAAAACATTTTATAGCTGTGATGGAAAGCACGCCAAACTAGATTCCTCTAAAGCGGTACTTAGATGAAAACAACCAAAAAAGTGGGAGCAGAAAGTAGACAGGACGGAAACCAATGAATTCATGAAAAAGATATCTGGAGAAGACTGATACAAAATTAACAAAATATGATAGACATCAAATGGCTCAAGAAAGCCACTAAAGGGCATACATTAGAAACAGGAATGAGGGAAAATACTCCGCAGGGAGGAAAACAAAAGCATACTGTCAGCACTGCAGTCCACGATGTTTGAAAGTTCAATGAAATGAAGGATCTCCCAGGAAAAGTCAAATATTGCTTCAATTAGGAAAGAGACCTGAGCAGTGATGACTTTTGGAGCAAATCTATTCATCCCCTACCACAGAAAACCAGCTCAAAGCACTAGGCTCAGTTGGGGTTAGAGGAAAGAAAAAAAGAGAACCCGGAAAAACCTCCCCCAACCCCAGAAAACAGAGACAAAACAAAGCAGTAAACTATCTTTTTTTTTTTTACAATCATAAAACTCCTATATAAAACTGCTAAACTTAATCCAATGGTACATAAAATATATCATGACTAATTTGGGTTGTAACAATAATGCACATTTTATTTTATCATGGGTCCTTATCCTCGGCCTTGCTGGAGACAGCGTCTCTATGCTGTTCCTTGGTATGTACACCAAATGGCTTTTTGAAGATTTAGTCTTCCTGTCCCATTTCCTGGACAAACACTGCAATTCAGATGGGTGCTACCACCTACACCTGGTTTTATGCATTTTGGGGGATTCAAATTTAGGTCCTCATATTTGTGTTCAAGTGGTTTACCTACTGAGCCATCTCCCTAGCCCTGTTAATGTGACTGTCTTTTGTTGTGCTGGACAACAGTCAGGGTGTTACCCATACTCAGAAAGAACTTTATCATAGTTACACAAAACAACTGTTTACCTTTAGAGAACTGATAACCACCCCTTTTATCAGATTAAAAGAGAAAACCCTGTGATTTTAATCAGTAGATACTAAAAAGCATTCAAAAATAAATGCTCTTTGCAATTTTTGAAAATGTGAAATCCAAGTAAAGTACAATCAAAGGGAATTTTATTATATAATATACATTTATTTATATATAACTTTTTATATATTTATAAAATATATACTTACATTTGAGATAGTGTCTCACTGAGTTGTCTGGAACTTGCTATGCAGATCAGGCTAGCTTCCCACTTTCAGGAGATCTCTCTGGCTCGAGAGTACTGGGATTAAAGATATGGGCCACTACACTCAGCTTTTTCATTTTTAAAATATGTCTATGTGTGTTTTGTCCGTGTAAGGCTATCTGAACATGAATGCAGCTGCCTGCAAAGGCAAAGGTCAGAGTGCAGCTCACTCTGGAGCCGGAGATATAGATGGTTATGAATTGCCCAAAGAGGGTGCTGAGAACTGAACACAGGTTCTCTTCACTGCTGAGTCATTTCTCCAGCCCCCAAGGGGCCCTTTCTTAACCCAAACAAAGCATCATACTCAAGGGAGAATGTCAGCAACCCTCCTTCATCATCTGTAGACGACCTGTGCTATCCATGCTTTCTATCCTGACTTAACATCCCAGCTGGGGTACTAAGTCAGGAGAAGAAATAAAAGCCTGAGAAGGAGGAACTGCAATTATTTATAGACACTTTCTGGTTTCACAGAAGACTTGAGGGAACACGATAAAGTTTGGGAACTGATATGCAGCATCATAAACAGTGTTTCTTCACTATGAAAACTGCACAGCACTGGTCAGAGAAAGTATTTAAAAGGAGAGCACCGGCTTCTTTCTCTTGACCTTCATCTCCCACTCTTTGCCAAGCACCTCACCCACATAAGCACTGGATGACAAAAACAACTAAGAAAAACAAGTGACCTAATTAGTGACATTGCAAAGGTATGAGAGAGGGAGAATAATTTCTCAGAAGCCTTTCAGGGTTCCAGAATATTCTAGGGCTCCCATGCAAAAATACGAATTCTACTTATTACTAGAGTCACAAGTAGACAGTCCAATTCCCTGCATTTCTACCTCAAATGAAAAGCAAGGGTGTGTGTGTGTGTGTGTGTGTGTGTTTGTGTGTGTGTGTGTGTGAGATGATGAAGAGCCTGTTGGATGCCCAGTACCCACATAAACGATGGGTGTTGTGGCATCCACCTATAACCCCCGAGCTGAGGTTGTGGAGATGAGTGGACCTCTGGAGCTCTTTGGCCAGCCAGTGTAGTGGAACCAGTTAGTTCCAGGTTCAGTGAGAGACTGTTTCAAAAACCAAGATGGAATTCCAGCACTAGGGAGGCAGAGGCAGGCAGATCTCATGAGTGTGAACGAAGCAAATGTAGCCAGGGCTACAAAGTGAGAGCCTATCTCAAACAACAACAACAACCACCACCACCACACACACACACACACACACACACACACACACACACACACACACACTATGGTGGAGAGAGGGTATAGAAGTCTCCTAACACTGACCTCTACACAAGTATGTACATGAGAATGCACACACACACACACACACACACACACTGGGAAGAAAGGAAAATAAGGCTGATACCTTTCTTCTACATGACTTAGTATCAATGTCAGCAGGAACCGAGCATCAAAGGAGACAGATTACGAAGGGAGACACTGGAAGGTGGTAGGCTAAGAAATAATTTCCGTCATCATCTTGAAAATACTGTTAAGAGATAACTTTGAAAGAAGCTGTTGGAGTGTCGCTTAAGTGAAGCACCACATGACACCTACACAGTAAGACCTGAATGAGCATGGTCTGGACTCTTGGTCCACACTCAGGTGTAAGTATGTGTGTGGGGGTGGTGCATGCAGGACATTTGCTAGTGATCTCAGGAAAGAGAACTTTAACATGCACACTCCTGGGGGTCGGTATGCTGCAAGTTCTGATTAAGTGCACACAAATGAGGTTCACAAACAGTACCGACTTCTGCATCATTTGAACCCGAGTCAGCCGTTCACTGAGTACAAACAAGATCACTGGAAAACACTACATGATGGTGTTACTTTTAAAACATGCCAATAGCCTAAATGACTGGAAACAACCCAAATAAACAAAGCGTGAGGGACTGACTTCCTGTCTGATTGACTGACCCCTGACTAGTGACTACTGATTGATCATCTGGTACAATAATACACAGCACAAAAGACTGTGAGATACATTTCTGGACAGAAGGATATTCGTGACACACTGTAAAAATTTTAACAGTAGGATGTAAAACACCTCGTATAACTCAAAATCGTTTTTAAAATATCTAGGTTTATGGCAGGAAAGGATAATGAGTAAAAATACCAACAACATGTTATCATCTTTGCATGTCAGAAGAACATGTGACTTTTGCTCTTTCTCTGTACTTCGCACCGGAGTGTCCACTATTCACATGGAGGTACCTCCATTTAGCAATGACTTCAGGTGTCTGAGATAGTGACTAATTCCCTTTGTGACGGTCCAAACCAATAAAAGCCAAGGGTCCTGCTGGCAGCTGTGCGGTGCCCAGGTCTACAGTGTCCTCAGGAGACACGGAAAAGACAGCATCTATTTGCCTCGCTTACTCTCAACGCTCAGCACTGCCATCAACAGAGGCGACAGAGGCCAGTCCAGGATATGAGCAGCTGGAATGATGCAGGGTGCTGGGCTGAACAATTAATTGCGGGCACGTCCTGGTCATTCTGCACCCTGCTTACCTGCCTTCTCTGGCTCCAGGTATGGTTTTAAAGTGGCCACACCATCCCCCAGGTCTCTGCTAGCACACTCTGCTGCTAACACGCTCTGCTGCTCCTAGCATACCCTCTCCCCACAGCCGTCACCTATGGGTCCCACTGGTGTCCTGGTCTCCAGGACGCCCCTTTCTCAGCTTCACAGGCCCACAGTGGTCTTCCCATCTCAGTCTCCTGGCTGATTCCAGCAACTGGCCATTTGTGGGTGGGTATCAATATAGTAGTTTTCTATGATATACTGACTCTTAAGTTCAGAAGACGGTTCCTCAGAGTGGGCGATTCTGCCAGATGTCTTCGTTTTTATGCACAATCTTTCCCTTCCAGTTTGTCGGTCTCCAGCTGCCTCCATTTACTGTTTACCTCACTTTTTTCCTGGGACTAGCTCTTGTAGACAAGGCTGGTCTGGAACTCATAGAGATTCACTTGCTTCTGCCTCCCAAGTGCTGGGATTAAAGGTATGTGCCACCACCAACTGGCTGATTTTGTTTTGTCAAGGCAGGGTTTCTCTGTGTAGCCCTGACTGTTCTGGAACTTGTTCTGTAGACCAGGTTGCCTGAACACACAGAGAACTACCTGCCCCTGCTTCCCAAAGTGTTTATCTCACTTAAAAAAAATACACACACACATACACACACACACACACACACACACACACACACACACACACACACGTATATATATCATATTTTCCTGTTCCCACCCACTATCTTCCTGGAAGATCTTCAACTCTCATTTAACTGTGTAAATGGAAACCCCTGATTACAAACACCCCGGGATGGGGCTTCATGCCCATGCCTCTTTCCAAGGCCCCAGGACACTGCAGCCCCCATGTCCGGACCCATCATGGACTTTGTTGCTCAGACCATGCTGCCGGTTTCCAGGACTTTAGCAGACTTTGTTATACGCTGTTTATTTGCCTGCTTTCCCTCTTCAGCACCTACTTACTTAGTGTCTTCTACATGCCAGATACTGTTTCCCTAAACCGCGTGGTTCTAATGTCCAGTTTCTTCACCTGCATAGGATGCTCCCTATGGCAAAGGCTGTCTGCTTCAAGTGTACTTGAGAAAGGCAGAGGCTGCAGGTTTCTCTCACTCTGTCTCCTGTGTGGTCCGACTAGAGATGGTGGGAAACGGGTGTGGGGAGAGTACGACTCTGGATCACCCATCCTGAGTGGAACCTTCATTTTTTTTTTATGACCCTGTGTCCAGACCAGACGAGAGAGTGACAGACATAAAAATATCATTTTCAGGTTGTACAACGCTTTAAATAAGGTTACCATATTTACTGTTGTGCACTGCCCAGCCTTCACCATGAAAAGTTCAATAAACAGAAAGTAAATCACTCCTTTCTGCAAGCTTCTGCTACCAGCAGCAAAACAAAGCCGACAGCCCTATTTTATTACCCAAATGGGAAATAAAAACCAGCAAGCCACGCAAACCCACACTGCCTGGAGAAACCCTCTAATTGCCTCCACAGTCCTCCAGCACTCTTATGGCTGCTTATATGTAAGGAAATCCAACCACTGGGCTCCTGCAGCTGTGGAGGAGTCAGGACATATGTCCCCGGTGCCAGGATGGCTGTGGCAGGCTAGGACCAAGGACAGAAGGAAGATCCACAAGCAAGGCTCAGTAAGACCCAACAGCAAGCTTCATGTACATTATACAGAAGTGAGCAAACAAGTTCCCATGGCAGTGACACTACGGAAAGAATTAAATTCACGGGGGAGAAAGGCAGCGGGAGCCTGTGTGGGCAGGGATGCTGTGGCTCACTTATCCTGCGCAGCCTGCCAGCCTCCCCCGTGGGCTGCCGGGGGAGCAGCCCATGCTGCAATTAGGCTTCTGGAGGGGAAATGGCCGGAAACATGGGCACCCACGCTCTTTAGCATGGTGGAACTAAGTAAGAATTCCAAGCACCCGTGTCCATGCTTAGAAATGCCCACCTCTGATTTCAGGCTCGCTCTCATCTCTCTGTACAGGAATCTCACCAAACCACAGTCTTCAATCACTTGCAGCCTCCACCCTTTCTGGGTTCCCACCACTCACTCAGGCCCTTCCTAGGGAGTAACTACATGGAAGGCATTAGAAAACAAAAAACCCAAGACCGCAACGACACTCAGAGAATCTTAAAGAATCTTTTCTCACATGATGAGAAAAGATGGGTTCACACCACCAGCTGCTGGTGGCAGGGCCAGGACATAAGGGCAGGGTCCTTCCCTATCAACTCTACCACATGTCACACCTCTGCCAGATAAGGTGGTACTTGCTGTGAACCAGAGATGTAGCTAGCCGTATGCACATACTTTCTTCAGGTTCAGAATTGAGAGTTATCCTACGAGCAAGCCACAAAGAAGCTGGACCAAATCTCAAAGGCTGCGAGGGTGGTGTTGGAACCCATGGTCCAGGTGGGGTACACAGCTTGCTCACTGCGCTCCTAAATGAAGCATGAGGGTGCTCTTGGTATCATGGAAGAACAGCCTCAGGATGAATACTGGCGTCACTGTCCCAGACTCTTGTGGAGTTTTGAGGGTTGCCAGTGAGGAGGGTGGTTGTTAAAAACTTCTTGGTTTCCTGGTGTGGCCATCATTTCAGAATGTGTAGGGACCGTGGGGGACTCTGAAGAGGAGGCTTGGCTTCCCCACGTAGCTCCCTTCTCCCTGGCAGAGGCACAGAGCCCTTCTTGAGGTAGAACACATCCCACATCCGTTTCTGGGACACAAAGAGCCCTCTGCAGGGCAACATGAGAGCTCAGTTTCCAACCATCACTCCCTAGGAGGCCAACGTAGCAGTTACTGGATAGGACAGCTCATCATCAAACAGAGGAGAGAGAGAGAGAGAGAGAGAGAGAGAGAGAAAGAGAGAGAGAGAGAGAGAGAGAGAGAGAGAGAGAGAGAGACAGGCAGAGAGGAGAAAACAAAAACAGCCATTATGCCCTTGCACATAGGAACAACATGCATGCTGTATGTACACAGTGTTCTCTTGAACAAATGCTGAAAAGACACCGGTGTGGACTCTTATGTAAGCAGCCGAAACTGGAGAAAAGACCCATCTTTCTTAGTTTGGTCTGAGCTTCCCAAGAGCAGCTCAGTGAGGAAGCATCCCCGGGCAGCAGGCCCACAGCCTTCTGGGAGATGCTCCACGTCAGCATCGGCTTCCCATCTCCGTGTAGTCTCTCTCCCTGCAAGGTGTTTAAGGTGAAAATCCAAGCAGGTCTCCACTCACTCTCCTGGGGCAGAAGGCAACAGGAGGGAATGCTCTGGAAACCACTTTTGTCTCATCCACGGCTCCACAGTTAGGAGAAAGTTTCTTCTGCTGGTAGCCCCTCCCCACATCAATACTCTCCTGTGAGAATTTTCACTCCCGAGGTTTCAAGTTTCATTCTGAAAATTCATGTTTTCACTTAGCCATTAACACTGACAGTGTAATGTGCTGGCTTTACGATTTACTGCCCATCTAGTTATACTACAGCGCCCTCAACTACTCCCTTTCAAGGGCCTCACACTCAGGGGGCGGATACATGCTGGCGCCCTTGCCAGCTGGGAGACCCTGGGCAGGTATGTAGGTTCTTAGAACTCCAGTTTTTACACATAAAATGTGGGTAGCAACATCCCTGGGTGCTGGGAAGGTGTCGATACAGTATGTGAAATACATGCCCCACTCCGATCTGTACATGGTACAGTCATAAAGCCAATTTTAGTTCTCAAATTATGCCTTCTTTCTTATCTACAGAACAAAATTGAATCCGTTACAAAGTAACAGCATCAATCAGAGGTCGGATGAGTCGAAGTGCCGGGGGCTCTTAAGTCACCCTGTTTACTACCATAAATTTAAAGTTTCTTGTAACAATGTGACAAAGGGTTTTAAAAAGCAAATTAGTCACTGATTCTGTCAAGTAAAGATAAAAACTTTAACTACTATGTCCTGTGTCTGAAAAATTTCATAAGAGGCCTCAGAGGAAGTGATGAGCGTTGTGCGGCTGTGGTTAACTCAGGGCTAGGATGTCATATCACCTCTCTCACTGAGTGCTGTGGGGCGGGGGTGGGGTGGGGTGGGGTGGGGGGAGGGGTGTAAGTAAGGGGTCGGTGTGTAAAAAGCTCCCCAGGTGATCTGGTTCACTTCAGGGTGAGAATCGCTAAGCTGGCAGAAAGTGTGGAAACCACACTTTCCAGCATATTAATTGTGAGAATCAATATTTTGCATAACGCAAAGCTGGTGCCTTCAGCTAATGTGCAGGCCGGTGATGCCGTGTGAGGAACCCTGACTTAGTAGAAGAAAAACTGTTTTCAAGTGAGCAGTCTCAGGGGTGGGCTGACTAAGGGAGACTACATTCTCTCGCTTCTCTATCACCCGCTTCAACTTGTAGAGCTAAGGAGCTACTTGGTGGCTTTCAGACTCGGTCAAGAATGAACCAGACAGTGTTGTACAGAAGCAAAGGAAGGCGTCAAGTCCGTCACGACACACCCGCCACCCTCTTGTCCTAGTCCCCCAATTCCTTCCTTCTCTGCTGAGGCTCATTCTCTCCTCTGCCTTCACTGGTAGCTGAAGAAGGCAGAGAGCTGTGAGGGAATGGAGGGATGTGACAGCATAGGGAACCCTCTCCCAGGAGCAGAAGCAGCCTTTGTCGGATGGGCTGATGTGGAGGCAGCTTGATTGGGTGGCCTACCACAGGGACCAGAACTGCATAAGACAAGGTGAGAAAGTTCTTGATGTAGGAAACTCTGCATGTGTGCACATACTCAGCCTGGTAGAGCTTTTGTAACTGTGGACGATGGACTGAATTAGGTCCCCTTAGAATTCATGTACTGAAGCCCTATCTCTCACCATGACTGCATTTGGAGATGGGGACTGTAAAAGGTAATTATGTTAAACAAGGTCACAGGGGGTAGGACTTTCACAGAGGGGGAGGAAGACTGGAATGTTGCTCAACTGGCAGAGGGCACCACATAAACCCTGGTATGTCGGTCCCCATCTGTGTCCCAGAACATGGGAGGTGGATGCAGAATTGGAAGGTCAGGATCACTCTGTGCGAGCACAGGGAGTCCAGCATAGCCAGTTCTGAGTTTTTTTTTTTTTTTTTGGGGGGGGGTGCATGTTTGTTTTTATCCATTTTCTTTTCTTCTGAAATTTTACTTTATATATTTTCTAAAACAAAACAACAAACTAAATAAATGAAATAGATGGAAGAGTCCCGACTTAGACACACACTATGGAGAACACAGCGGGAAGATTGCTGCAAACTCAAGGCTAGCCTGGGCTACAGGGTAAGACAAACAAAGAACTTAAGAAGTAATATGAAAACAAGAAGTATCACCCAGTGTGCACATAGAGAAAGGGCCATGTGAGGACCCAGGGAGGCCATTGTCATCTACAGGCCAAAGAGACAGACCTCACGAGGAACCTTACGTGACGGCACGTTCCGTTGAGCTCAGACTTCTAGTACCTAGACAGTGAGAAATCTATTTCTCTTGCTTAACGCCCCTGCCCTTGCCCCTCAGACTCAGGTATTTTGTTATAGTTCCCTGAGCTGACTGATATACCAAAGATCTCTTTGATGGAAATAGGCATCGTTTCCATCGTTTGTGCTAAAGGTTCCAAAATAAATCACACTTACTCACTCCTTTAGTTATTGCCTTCAGCACGTCTAATGAAAGAGAAATAGTGTGAGACACAGAGGTGGAGTTTCCAGCCTGAGGGACGTGAAGAAGGTGCCATTTAAAATAAAGCAACCATCTTGGATATGGGAAAATGTACAAGGGGAATCTTGCCCAAGGTTGCACAGATGGTCGGTAATGGAACTCTGACTCAAACACAAGGCCAGGACCAAAAAGATGCCCTGCCCATTGTTCTGTTTAAAGCCCCAATCCAGGCTGGAGAGGTGGCTCAGTGGTTAAGAGCACTGACTGCTCTCCCAGAGGTCCTGAGTTCAATTCCCAGCAATCACATAGTGGCTCGAGCGCATCAATAACGACATATCATGCCCTCTTCTGCCATGCAGGCACACATGCAGATACAGCACGCGTATACATAAAACACATAAACAAATATGTCTTTTGCTGGGCAGTGTGGCACATGCCTTTAATTCAAGCACTCGAATGGTAGAGACAGGCTATTCTCTGTGAGTTTGAGGCCAGCCTGGTCTTCAGGGTGTGTTACAGGGCAGCCATGGTTACACAGAGAAACCTGTTTCAAAACACGGAAACAAACAAACAAACAAACAAAGCCAGCTCCCGGCACCACCCTCCCTTTCATCAGAATGAAGATTTGTAATTCACATTGCTTTTGGAGTTGAGAAACAGGAAGGCTTCTAACAATTATAAAACCTGATATGTTGGTTCATTCATTCACATCTGTACCCCAGCACATGGGAGTTGTCCTTTTCTACTACAGAACAGTGACAAGGTCAGGGTGAAATTCCCTGCTACGCCCTCCATGGCCAAAGAACCTACACCGGGAACTTGGATCAGACAGAGTTGTGTAGACAGAGGTGTCGGGCGGGGTGGGGCGGGGCGGGGTCCCGCACTGACCCATTCTCAGCAGTGGCAGCTGGCACTCGCAGACACTGCTTGTTTCTCAAATTCTGTCCCAGTCCACTTCTGTGGCAGTGACACAATGCTCGAGACTGGGCCGCTCGTAAGAGAAGAGAGGCTGATCCCCCCCCCCCCCCCAGTTCTGCTTGGCATCTGTGCGGAGCTGGTAGAACGCTCACGTGGTGGCAGAGGGAACGAGAGAGCCGAGGAGCAGAACTCAGCTACAGCAGCCCTGGCCAAAGACCGAACCCATGCCAGCAAGGAAAGCACCCAGCCGTCTAAACAGAATCAGCCTTTACATGCCCTGCCTCTCGGCGCGGCTACACAGGAGACCACACTTCAATGAATTTTGTGAGGAAAATCTTGTTTAAACCATGAGTATCCAGTATCCATGCAAGTACAATGCTGTCTCCTGTGAATGAACGGTAGATATAATGTCCACTTTACCCTTTTGCGGGTTGCTCTTCTAGAACCTTAAGATACATTGAAAATAGCCATTAGGTTAAAAATAACCAATGCTTCTAAATAAAGAGGTGACATGCTCCTCCCCTGCTGGTGTATTCCTGCCTGCACAGACGGGCTCTATCGCTTCTCTGTGAACCATTCCTGATGGCCCCACCACCTTCTCCCTCCCAGTGAGAGGGATACCAGAGGCAGTGTGTACAGGTGTGTGTGTGTGTGTGTGTACAGGTGTGTGTGTGTGTGTATGAGTGTGTACGTGTGTGTGTACAGGTGTGTGTGTGTGTGTGTGTGTGTGTGCGCGCGTCCACAAGTGTTTGTGGGTCTCCTGCTCCAACTTTGCTCTATAGGTTCGTTCATATCACGATTTTCACACGCAGGGTAATTACAGTTTATTATTCTTATCCATTAAATAAATCCCTCTGTATCCCATGCCACGTCTGTCTGATTTTTCAGGATAGTGAAGGATCGTTCCAACCATGTATTGTATTTGCAGACTCGAAAATATTCTCCATGGTGGTAAGTGTTAGAAGTTTGAAAAATACTGACGTTATAGATGTACATAGATTTTAGGACATGTTTGTCAAGGTACAGGCTCCCTAAGACAAAAGCTTACAATTGAGTTAGAGCAGGTGATTGTACACTCTTACCTGGGCCCTGAGACACACTCTATCTCCTTGAGTGTTTGGGAGAAAGGCTCCAGTTCAGGGCCACTTAAATAAATGCTGTCTGGCTTTGCTACTTTTTTCCCTCTATTCATCCAAGGCCCCTCTCTCTGCTATTAGTATAACATGAAAAACTAAAACATTTCTACTTAGGACCACCTTTGAAAACTAAACGTAGAAACCAAGACACTTGTCTAGAGGCAATGATAATCCCTGGCTTCTTAGTAGAAATACAGCCACTAAAGGACACTGTGTGATGAGCAAAAGTTATTCACTCAAGGAAATAAAGATGGTTTCAGTTCAGGTGTGAGGAAGGAGTGTTGTGTGTCGGTGGTGTGTATCTAAATGAGTGTTGCTTTGGGGAAGGGGTGGGTAGGGAGAAAGTCCTTTCACACTGTTCTGACTCCAAATCAGCACTACTTAGGGCAGTTTAAATGGCAATTTTCAGCAATCTGGGAATATAAATCATATCAAGTTTGTGCATGGGTGAAGCTAACTGCAGACTCCAGGCTTCTTGCCCCATTTTATTTTATTTTATTTTATTTGCCAGTTTCATCCCCACACTGTGATTATGGCCTAAGAGTTCATGCAATGGGGTTGACAGACAAAGACTTGACACCTGGTAGAAGCAGAACCAGACTTTTCCTAGCGTGCATGGCACTGATATACTGGGGAAATATTCAGCTATCAACACAAACACAGGACTGTGGAGATGGCTAAAATGCAGCGCTTGCTGTGCAAGCGTAAGGACCTGAGTCAGGATCCCCGACAACCATCCTCTAAAGCCAGGTTCACAACCATCATCTAAAGCCAGGTTCGCGACACATCTGTAACCGAATGCTGGGAGGGTACAGGATGACCACTGGGGCTCACTAGCAATCTAGCCTAGCTCCACGTTAAGTGAGAGGCTCTCTCTCAAAAATTGAAAGTAACAGAGGATGACACCGATGCCAACCTGTGGCCTGCACATTTGCTCATATGTAGGAGTGCAAAACATACACTTTTGATAAAACACAGCAAAAGGGAGACATAAAGCTGGATGTGGCACAGAAGTCTATAACCCATGTACACTGAAGGCTGAGGCAAGGTCACAAGTTCAAGGACCACTAAACACGTTTGAGACTAGCCTGGGCAACTTACTGAGTCCCTGCCTGTCTCAAAGAGCAGGTAAAGGACTGGAGATAAAGTTCAGTGTCAGAGTACTTACATTACATTTGCAGGATTTATAGATTCAACCCCCTAAAACACCCCTTCAAAGGAGGCATTTATGACATTTAAGAATTCATAATACCTATGTGCTCCATGATGTCACCGAGAAACTACCAAAGAACAAATATTTAAAGTATCTATTACTTAGGAAGGGTCTTTAACAAGGAATGCATTATAACATCAACTTGGTCTTGAAAAAAAAAAAATGCCACCAAATTACTTCTAGGAAAAACAGAATCATGGAAGCTACCATGGAGAAGGCAGAACTATGCTCCAGCATGACCCAGCATTTCCAGGCCGTGGTCTCCCTGGCCACCAGGGTGGAGGCAAACTGCTGAACTGGCAGACATGGTCACCCTAGGCATCTCCCTATAATTAGGGTGCCATGGAAAGGCACAAGGAGGAGAGAAATATGTGGCCTCAGACTCGGAGGAGGCCAGAGACCGATTAGGTTTGTCTGGAAAAACTCAAGAGAAAGAACCAGAGGGTGTGACCTTTGACTGCTACACTGCCCAGGAATGTAGCCACCCAAGGAGTCACAAGGAACACCTGGAACACAGTAAGACTCTCCGAGTTTCAAAGATGCTCTAAATGTTACATGACAAACAGTAACATCTTGGAGATAAATATATAACAAGTTCACTGGTTTCTTTTTTCTTTTCTGTTGTTTTTCTTAGCCTGGTGTTGAGAAAATGATTCAGGAAGTCTTTGCGCTGGATTTCTATTGGATGGTGCTGGCTCAGACCACAGCTTCCTCACTTTGAGTCACAGAGTGAGAGGTAGTGGTGGGAACCTGGCTGCTGAAAGGCTCAGGTGGCCTGAAAGCACACTGCGAGCCATGAGATGTGAGCCAACTAACAGGTTCTCCCTGCCACAAGGCGGTTAATCTGTTAAAGGGGGGGGGGGAGGGGTAAAGTTCCGTGCACAATGAAACAACATTACAGAGGCTCTGTGTCTGCCTGGCTGCCACCACTCAGAAAATTCTAGTGCAAATTAGGATGAACTCGCCAGTTCTCGGGCAGGACCTATCCTGGAAGTGGTTTATCTGCTCAGTATACTTTACCCTTACGTGGACACATGCTTACTGCTTTTCCATGCGTATCAGTATAAATGTGCTAAAGCAAGACTTGGGGAAGCATGAGAAAGGAAAATCCTCTAGATGTCCACAGGAAATCACTACTTAAAGGTGACCTAAGAAAAATGTACTTCTGTGCTTTTAATATGCTAATCCAGAAATCTAAGGTTTTGGCTTAAGGAAATCCAATGCCTTCGAGCAGTGGTTCTCAACCTTCTTAATGTTGTGACCCTTCAATATAGTTCTCCTTGATGTGATGACCCCCAACCATTAAATTATCTTCATTGCTACTTCGTAACTGTGATTTTGCTACTGTTATGACGGTCTTGGGGATCCCCTGTGACCAGCAAAGGGGTTGTGATCCAGAGGTTGAGAATCACTGCCTTTAAGTACTACTAATAATCCATTTAAATAACACTTTTGTGAAAAAACAATTTTCCCTTCTTCCTAAATCTATAAACATTTGCAAGTCAAAACAGTACCACAGTTTCCCACTCCAGTATAATATTTTCTTACATGGACTAGAAAATGCTAAAAAAAAAAAAAAAAAAAACCCAAAAAATATGCAAACAACAAAGAAAAGCTTCCGTTTGTAAACAGGCCTTAGCCAGCAGAGGTGCTGGCTGTAAACAGCGACTCAGCTTCTGAACCAATGAACAAGTCAGTGGTCTACCCTGGAGTCAGGAGGGTGTCACCCTGCTCAGCTCGGCTCTAAGAGCACACACTCCTTTCAGAAGTGGGGGTCTGCGTCTCTCCAGCAGTTTAGGGACTTCCCAGACACACAGGGTCTGCAGCCTGAGGCAGGAACTGTAAAGTGGGGAACGCAGCCAGAGGGGACCCTGGGCAAGGAGTTGCTGAAGGACCCTGGCTAAGCATGCTGACAGAGGTGGCTTGACTGGAGCGCCTCCGTACAGGCAGTGTGACCTGTACAGGTTACGTCAGCCCTCTGAACCGTGCAAGAAGAAAGTGAGAAAAAACTACACACAAGGAGGCTGTGAGGCATTGAGCTTAACAGAAGCGCTCTGCGGAAGTTACGCCTTCCCGTCCCTAAAGGCAAGAATGAAAACTGTGTAGGACAATCTGTTATTACAACAAAACCTAGCAGACTACCACAGACATCAAACATATGAAGATGTATATTAATCTGTGTGGAGAACTCGGGACAAGAAAGAGTCAAAAATATCAGGGATCCTTCCAAAATAACTACAGATCCAGGCGAAGACTATGCAGACACTCACACCACCGATGACACCAAGTCGGGAAAGGCTTCACAAAGAACCCGGGAATCCCAGGTGACCTGCCACTCCAAGTGCACCCTCATATGACTCGGTCTGGTCACCACTTAAGCTGACAGCAACCAAAACGGAGGCAAACAACCCAACATCACTTGCCCTATGGTAACAATGCCATATTAGACACAAGACATCCCTTATCACATACTCTTCCTGAAATCTGTTTAATCTCTACTTTAATAGCAACCCTCCAGACTTGATGCTTTTAGGAAGAGAAGAAAAAATTAAAAGACACCATGAAGAAATAGACTAGACCAGGGTATGGGAGGCAGAGGCAGGGAGGTCCCAAGATCGAGACCACTTTGGTCTACACAGTGAAGTCTAGGCTGTCCGGGCTCCACAGTGGACTCAGGTCAAGGAGTAAAATGAAAGAATTTGGCTACATGGGGAAGTCTGAAACGGGGCTGGAATTTGTGAGCACTGTGCTGGAGGTTATCGATAGTATTGTGATACACCACGCTGTCATTTTTTTAGGTTAGAACTGAAACGTCCAGACATTTCTGTTTCTAGGTGGCTCAGAAAACAAATATGTGTAATTTTTATGTATGAATGGGAGAGAATAAAGCAAATTAAAAATGGCAACTTGAAGTAAAAGACTTAAAGGTGTTTGTTTCTTTATTTATTCTACCAGCAGGTAGGTTTGACATTTTTTAAAAATAACAAGTTTGGGTGCTAGAGAGATGGCAGGGAAGTTAAGAGCATGCACTGTTTCATTCCCAGGACCCACCCACACCAGGCGGCTCACAACCTACACCTCTGGCCTCTGTACATCTGCACTCACATACACATAACCCTACACATATACATATCTACACACAATAAAAATAAGATTAAAAAAACATACCACCACCTTGGGGGTAGGGAGCAGATAATATAAGCATCTCCCTCTGTGAGAAGCTGTCCAGACTGACCTTCAGGCTAGCATCCCTTCATGTATTCACATTCAATATTTCTTTTATTATTTTAATGAATTTTGCATGTGCTCATTCAATCCAACATGCCGGTGTTTCAGCGTCTTTGCTGGCTGACACCAACACCAAACTGTAAACAAAGCTCTGTAGCAGGCTGTGCTCATCTATAAAGCAGGATGAAGCCTGAACCAAATCCCAAACTCCAGACACTGTCACCTAAACCTCTGTCAGCATGCCCTCTTACATTTACTTTTAAACAGTGTGTGTGTGTGTGTGTGTGTGCACGCTCGCGCATGCGTGTGCATGTGCATACATGCATGAGCGTGCATGCACACGCAAGTGTATGCGTGTATCTCTGTCCACAGAGGCTGGGGCTACAGGTGATTATGAGCCGACCAAGATGGGTGTTAATAACAGAACTTGGGGCCTCAGGAAGAGCAAAGAAACACGTGTAACCACGGATCCATCGCCCAGCCCTATCAGGATGGTTTGAAGCTGGTGAGATTAGATGCAAGTCTGTGGGCAGAGCATCTCACTGGACAGAAGGGTCCCGCTCTCCTGTGTGGGTGATGATGGAGAAGGGCAGGCGTGGGGCACTGAGTAGCCATGCCATGGAGGTAGGTGTCAGTGAATCTGCCATGAGCAGCAATGCTGTGCTGAGCTCTGTACACAACCTGTACAACAGCCTGTCTGCATTCTGTCTAGAGTTCCCAGTGAAGCAGGGCGAGGACCTCGATGCCTTCAGCGCAGAGGGCCACAAGGGGCCTGACTCCAACAGTGAGTGTACAAATGGGTTCACCGTGTGTTCCCTGTACAGCACAGAGCTGTGCTTCTCAGCGGGCGCTCTAGATGCTGCTGCGCAGACACCTCTTCCCCAGGCTCTGAAGGGCAATCCTTGGGTCCCTCCCTACAGCACCGTGTATCAGCAGTGCCTCTGGGTCTCAGGGCACATCAAATACTCACACACATCACTAAACGTCCCCACTTAGGCAAATTCAGCAGCCTCTGAATTTTACATGGTGGTATGACTTTAGTACCTAAGAGCTAGTTTGGGAGGATCAAATGCATGGCAGCTCGTTATAAACTTTTTTTTTTTCTTTTCCAAGATAGGGTTTCTCCTTATTGCTTTGGAGCAAGGCTAGCTCTGTAGACCAGGCTGGTCTTGAACTCACAGAGATCCGTCTGAGTGCTGGGATTAAAGGCATGTGCCACCAATGCTCGGCTTCATCATAAACATAAAGAGCTACCTGAATGGCATCCAGACACAGCCTCACTGGCAAGGCTGTCGTGGGGCTGGCCACCTGGGTCCTAGGCAGCCCGAGTACAGTTTTTTTTTTTTTTCAATCTAGCCAAACACTAACATATGAACCAGCTTCTGACTCTGAAAATCCTTCCTCTAAGTGAGCATTCCGAGTGTCTGTGTTGCTACAGAGTAAAGCCACACTACGGTGTGAGTTTTAGAGCAAGGGCAGATGGCAAAGCCATGGGCCACTGCAAATGCCAGGGCACCATGCTGAAAGCAGCTTCATGGGATCTGGTCCAGGTTGTCGCCAAAACTATCCTGGAGGGAAGATGGCACCCGCCTTGGTGAGCAAGTGGTAAGGGTGTGGACAACTTTAGTGACCAGGAACACAAACCAAGGAGGAGGAAAGGCTGATGGACTGGCTTGGTTGCTTTCCAAAGAAACTGCTCTGGGCATCTCTTTAAACACTAGCTCAATGCGCCTGAAAGGGAATCTCAGAGGCTGGGCCAGACTGCTTCATACAAAGTCTCTTAAACTGTAAGCTCTGGGCAAAAGCTGAGACAGGGCAGGGATTCTCAGTGCTTTAAGTGGACAGTTTTGTCTTGGACATTTACCCCAAATAAAACAGTGGTTTTTATAATCTCTTTCACCTGTTTACCTCCGAGACTTCTGTGCTCTCCTCCAAGTTCCATTCATCTCAAAGACATGGGGAGGGAAGATGAGGCCTTAAACCTCTGGGCCTGGCCATCTGCAATGAGGCTTTCAGCCTTCCCTTATCTCGCTTTCCAGAACATACTTTTTACCACATTTGTGTGAGAGGAAAGGATACAAGAAAGGCAGCAGAGGATCATGAAGCCAGAAGAGCATCCTGCCAGAGCTTTTGGTAAGAGAATATCCACACCCTCAACATACACCACACCCTTTCTGGGAAGACGTTTTGCTGGCCTGGAAGCTGGGTCAGTGAGACCTAACATACACCACACAAAAAGCACAGTTTCCCTCCCAAAATAGGTCCCATAATTAAGTCAAGCCATCTCAAGAGAATTGTTCTGTGTCTCGGCTTGACATATGTTGCTTTAATCTCCCAGCTTCAGTAAATGTAGCCACACTGGGCTGCAAACGTGCACAGCAACTCACGTTTAAGCCAGATTGTGGTGTCACTAGCAAATGGATGCAAATAAACAGCCTTGTGAGCCAAAATACTCGATGTCAATCATCTGTAATGAGAACCCTCTCCCCCTAAGCACATTTCCAGGACGCCAGAATCACTACCCATGATTCCGAGGGAAAGACCACTCAGACTGCAATGCTATCTCTTCTGCAGACAAATATGTCTAAGGAAGCCGGGCTGACGTCTAAAGCATGAGACAGCCCCTTCTGTACAGATGCTTAGAGCCCATGGTGAGAATCTCTCTTTCCTTCTGTGGACTATGGTTCGGTACAACTTGTCTGTCTGAAGTCATTAGATCTGTTTTTCTTGGAATCAGGAGGTAGCTTGACTCCTAATAAAGTCGGGTAGGTTCATGAAGGAGATAGCTTCCTGGCATCCAACTCGGACCTCTGCATTCTGAGCCCTTTTCAGATGTCTATTATGTATATCATTTGATTAAAATATAAACCCTCAAGACAGCAGGCACTTTATTTTATTGGCTCTATCTGTACCGCTGACATTGGGGTTATTTTCTGGGTTTGTACACATGTGCTGCTGTCCTATATAACGTAGGGCATCTAGCGACATCCCTCCCATCACCAAACACCCTCTAGGAGGGAAAAACGACCCGGAGAAAGCCACTGTTCTCTGTGTACTCATCTCTCACCCTGACATGGCCCAGGAATGAGGAGAAGTCTCGGCTTTTCAAGAATCTTAGGCTGACTCGTGATGAAGGATCTGAATCTGAGAACACCTGCACCTCAAACAATTCATACACAGTACCTGAACTCTCTGCTAACAATGCCAGCACCCAGAAGACGACATATTTGCTACCCTGAGCCCCTGGACTGCTCCTTTTTCCAAAGCTCTGTTCTTAGAAGACTACTCAACAGAAGCCTCCACAAACCATCACCAGGTGCTCAGTACAAGACCAATGGATGAGAGGAACTTTAGGGCTGGGTATCTGCTAACATCCCCTGCAGAAGTAAGGCTTTCCTAGTCAGATCCTGACAGCTACAGTGCCTCGGTGCTGGGCATTCACTAGAGAGGGGACTGTAAAGCAGGAACCTCTTCTAAGAGCCAGTACAATGACTCAATACACACATACAGTGCCTAATATGAAGTCAGGATGATCATTTGCTCGCAACTCCTCAAATGTAAATATTTCTCTATGCTTGGAGCATTTGTGTTCTTTTTTAGATGTCTTGCAATAGCTCCTATACTTTAATGATCAGTACTTCCCCAGCGGGCTGGAGAAACCGGGTCCGCCCCTTCTGTCTCACTGCCTGTGTATCAGCAAGCTGCCTTACCACAGACCGGTTCCTTATCTCCAAGAGGACTTTGTATCCCTTTTGCTGAAGAGACTTAGCAGCTCTTTAGAGATTATCATAGAGACCTCCTGAGGCTATGTCCATGTCCTTGATTCATAAGACTGACATGACCTTAACATCAGCACCCCTCGGCAGTGACATGGCTGATTCTCCCCCCAAACATAGGTAGAGGCTTCACCCCAAAACCAAATTCTTGGGTCTCTATGAAGCTACATAATCATAAGGGGGTAAAATAAAAATGAAGGTTTAAAAATCGGAGCCTATACAAACCAAAACTTCACTGCTGTTCCTTTTTACTAATGTGAACGAAAATCGTATCATACTTTAACCAAAAGCTCCAACAAATGACCTCGTTCAGTTGCAAGGTGGCAGGAAGGGAAGCCAAGTTAGCTGTACTTGCCTGAGAATGGCTTCCTGGGGTTCCAGAAGGAGGCCCAGGTTACAGGGGTCCCCCAGCTCATTCTGGAGTAAATGATGGAGAAGTGGCTGTGGTAACCCTGTGAAATCACATGTGTGTGACTGATCAACCCATCCCACAAGGCTTCCTGCTGAAGATGTGCACCCTTTAGAGTGACTTAGCTTCAATGGCAAATGTGGTCCCCAAACAAGGGGGCTCTGGCTGCTGTGGACCGTCACCAACTACACCCAGCCCTTCTCAGATCACTTATTCCCACAACAATCCTGTGGAGTAGGACATGCCAAAGGCCTCAGTTTGCACAAGCATTGGAGAGGTTATGAAACAACCAATAGGCATGGAGGAGTTCTAATCTGGATCCCTGACTCCAAAGACTGCCCTCCTCACCACCAGTGAGGTTGGGATGCTGCTTCTCTGGGTCTCCAGCCTGGGGCAAACTCCCAGGAAACTGTGCTGTTTACTTCCCTCCATTTCCCATTCCTCAAACATCTAACTTTTCTCTGGTTTCAGCATGCAGGACATTGTGAGCCCCTGCTTAGAGACTTACTTCTTCTGGTCTGTGAGTTTATGGCTCCTATTACACTGCTGACTTAGTGTGGAAACTAAATTGCCAAGTGTGTCCTGGGTTGTACATCTGAGCTTCCCCAAATTTACACTTACTAGATTTTAGAAAGCCCCTGTATCAAATTAGTAACATTAGCTTAAACAAGAAAAATGGCATACTGTCAGAAAATACCAATTCAGGGCCACATTTAATTAAAAACTGTCACTTGAGGTTTAGTGCAGATTTAACAGGTGCACAGGCAGGGCAGGGCAGTGGCTTCCCCTCTTTGGCACCATTTTACAACTAAATGTGTTAGAAATAAAGGTGACAACACTTACCCAAATTTCCACCAACTATCACAAACTTTATATACACCACATGTCTTCTAAACCACCGGTTGGACTGACTCTGAAAAACAATGCAAATAAACAACTTATTCACAATCCACTTTAAGCTGCTCACTGCTCATTCTCTGTCTCTTCACTGTGTGGGAAACCCATCACGCAGCAGCAAACTCCCTACCAGCTGCCCCTTTGCTGTGCACAGGAAAATGAAACCAATTTACACGTTATCTTAGCATACATGAGTAAGAAAAAAAAAAAAACCTGTGAACAATTGAATCAGTCAGAAACTGTGCTTACAAATAAGAATTTCCAATCCTTTAAAACAACCAAAGGTAAGAGAACGATGGGAAATACCTAACATTAAACTTGTAACATTTTCCCTTAGCGCCAATTCATCTCCTTTTTATCACAGCTCTCTTCCTCCTACCTGGTTCTGGGAGGTCCCAGGCTACTTTCCTCTCTCTTCTTCAGTGGGTTAACTAACTGTAAATAGGAATTGTAGTGACCAGCCTCACAGTGTCATTGTTACTGTTAAATAGCATCACTCTCAGGACATAGCTTTAAAACAGCAATGGACACATAGTAAGTGCTGAGTGAATGGAAGGTCCACCCTTCATGCTCCTCACTGGCCATGCCTGAGTCCTAATGTGGCTTCTTACCTCTGCTGCACACCAGGCCCCAAACCTGCTGCTGAGCCCACACGGGGCTGCGGCTCACTTCATTCTACCCGGCTGGGCTGCATCATGCCTTGCTTGCTTGCAGCAAACCCATGCCCAGCCTCTAGCCTCTAGTCATCCCAACACACACACACACACACACACACACACACACACACACACACACACACACCTCCTGACTCTGCAAAGCATTCCCCCACACGCCATTTACAAACATTCTTCAGAAAGCACGCCTCCCTTCCCTTCCCATCACCTGCACATTCCGCATGAGACTAACCCGCCTGACTTATACTTGGCTCAGCTTTATTTCCCATGTTCTGGACCAGGCGGGAAGCAGCAGCCACCTTCCTTGCTGCTGGGCCTAAACCAGGCCGGTGCCTCTCCAGGTGGTCCTTCTGTCCTACCCCTACTAGTAAGAGGCCCAAGGATTATCTCGGGCAGGAGCTCCTTGCCTTTCTGGACTATGTCAGTCTATAGAATTTATTCAGAATTCTAAATGGAATTTTTATTGTTGTTATTGCTTGTTTGTTCTTTTTTAAGAATAATGTCTTTAAGTACTTGGAGTTAACATATGAAATGGAAAGAGTTTAAGCCACAAAATGCACCCATAATCAGTTATCAAAAATTTTCACAACTATATAGTGGAACCCTGTTTCAAAAAAAAAAAAAATAACAAAGATGAAATGGACTTCCTTCAATATTTAAACAATTTTCTGCAAAAACTAAAGTAAATGCCATTTTTAAGTATCCTTAAATGAAAAACCATACTTCATGATGTCCTCGATTGTAATATAATATAAAAACATACAAATAGAATAGCATCCATATTCTATTCTATACAGAGCTGAAACTATTCTATAATAAAAAGAAATGTTGGATTTCAGTTCAAAGAGATTTCTTCCTCTCTAGGTCCCTGACTCCTTTAATTCCAGCCATGTCCTCAGATCAAGTACACCAGCTTTAAGCCTCTCCTAACTCTCATCTTTCACTGTCTTGATTTTCCTAATTTGATTACCTTAAATTTTTGTTTTTATAGTCTTTTAAATGAGATCTTGCTATATTTTGAGTTTTAAGCATTTTAACTTTCTATTCCTTTTAATAACACTCTCCCCTATCACCTGCATGGGAAGGGAGGTATTCATCAGTACTGTCTGCATCAATCAGAGATTAAGTACACTGATTGTACAAGCTTAACAATATTAAAACTATCTCATCTCTCTTTGGCAGCCTATGAGGTCCTAAATATGTAGATGGACACCTTAGCTTTCTATATTTAGATTACAAATGACTGAAGTTAGGCAACAAAATGTTCCCTTCCTTTTAGAGAGTGGATGCTTCATCTGTGTTGCTGACTGACAGGTCTCTGGGAACAGACCAGCTGTTCATGTATTCATTGACAAGTAACACCCTGGATGCCTAAGAGATAAGCACACTCCTGCCTTCCAGAAGCACCAAGCCCTGCTGATCCTGAGCAGCTAGGACTCTCCACCTCCTAGGCTCTTGCATAGCAAAGAATGGAGAAACCATGGAGAAACTGGCAAGGCCAGTTAGTACCTTTTGGCATCTACTGGGAACTGGACTAAGACATGACTTTCTGCCAATCACCCAGCTGTGAAGCTGTGGCCTGGGAGCACACGAAACGGTGCAATCCCGCACACCTTCCCATCGCCACCGCCCAGGAGTGAAGTCTTTGCATATGAGGCCAGAGACGAGGATCACTCATGACCACCTCAGGTGGGTCTATAACATCTGCCACATTCAGCATTCCAAGCCCCACAGATGAATCAGACCCATGATGGGCAAGACTGTCCATATTATCCTTTTTCCTAAGCAGCTTCAGCAAGAGATAACTGTGTATCTTTTGCCAAAAACAAAAACAAAAAACAAACAAACAAAAAAAACCCAGGACATTTCTCCCTTTTGAGATGAAGAAAGCATAATGATTTTCTCCACTGGAAATCAGTAATCAGGGCACAGTGACCAATTGCTTTGGCAGCGATTTACCACTGGCAGAAGTTTTTACACCTAACATCATGTCAAGTGACTCCTGGGATACGTGGGTGTGTGTTCTCTCCAGTGACACCCAAGGTTGATGAGCTACCTACTGTAAGAACAAAGGTAGGGCAGGTTTGGATATGTGACATTAGTTACCAGTGCAAGCAACTGAAGGGTACCAAGGAGATGACTTGACTATGCATCTTCCATTCCTTGAGCTGCAATGTGTGTGTAGTTATGAAGAGTAATACTGTTTTTATGGCTACGCCCACACAATAGTGCACAGCCCAGTGTACTTTCTGTTTCCAAGATAAACCACAGGCTGTATATGACTTCTGAGTTCAAAGAGACATTTTAGGTACACACTGAACAGGTATTGCCAATACAGTTCTCATCAATACAGGGCTATTCTTGCTCTCCTCTTCCTAATGGAACCCTCATACATCCTTTACCAGCCACAGAGCCTCAAGAGCTGGGGACAACGATCTCACTGTGGGGTTAGGGCTTTGCAAGGACACCAACCCACCCCCACCCCGACAAGTGTCAAGTGGATGCTTGTCAGGACTATTAGTCCTAAGGCTTCACTCAAACCAAGCTTTCCCAAGTGACTGGTGTGTATACTAGGGCTGGAGAGGCTCTGACTCAAAGAGACCCCAGACTCCTGCCAATGCCTGGGCCAAAAATAAACATGGACCTAATACTGGGCAATGAGACAAGAATGTTTCACTAGGAACACGTCACGTCTCTGAGAGAATCTCTCTCTCTCTCTCTCTCTCTCTGTGTGTGTATGTGTGTGTGTGTCTTTTGCTGAGCGTAGGTTAACACTGAGACAGGGGAAAGTCCTGGAAAGCAAAGGCAGGACTCAGCATCTCTGAGTCCCCAGAGAACCCTCATTGCTTAGGTCTCCCTGAGCAGACAGGCGACAAGGTGCTGAGACCCCTCCCATCCGAGGGCCAGAGCAGCACTCGGAGATTCTTCTTGCTGGAAATGACCCAGTGCTGTTCTGGTTATCATGACCGGGTCTCGTCTGCATTCCCACAAGTTCTAAGTCAGCTGGACACAATCATGCAGAGGAAATGCTAAATACTTTGCAAATTATCTTAACCAGAGTGGTCAACAGTTGCCTTCCCAAAAAGTCACATGGATGTCATTTCCTGCAAAGACAATGGGAGACTAATTGCTCAGCCTCCAGTAGGGAAGATATGTAATTACTGAAGTAAATAAAGAAGGGCCTGGGCTCTCAGTTTCTGGATCTGCTCCAACTACTTGTGCAATTGGGGGCGGCTCTCTGGTCTGGAGGAGATGAGAGGGGCAGTATCTCATGCAGGCATTTATATACTTTTACACGTCCTGGATCTTAGTGAAGACCTTCCTGAGAGAAGGGAAGAGACTGGCCATTACTCAGAGCCACATGTGGCGTTGGTATAATTTTGACTCATATGTAGGAGTTATGTATAGTTGTGGAGAATGGAAATGTCTCACCAGACATCTTTGGTGTCCTAGATTGTTAACCACAGCGGAGAAGAGGGGTATTCTGGGTTTGGACTGATGTTGGGTTTGTCATGGAGACTGATGACAATGAATTTTCTGTCAGGGAGTAAGAACACTGTCTCACAGCATGTCTGCCCAGCTTCTACCTCAGTTCTTTGCTTCTCAGACCCTTTCTGCTCTCTCTCTCCTGCCCCTCCGTCCTACTTCCAACTTCCCCAACGGCTCCCGTTTAATGCATTTCAAACCACATTGCTACCATTCTTGTTCCTGGCCAGAGGGAAGGGACTCTCGCTTGGCCACGGTCCTGTTCCTATCGCTTGTACAGTACCTGGCATGGAATTTACAACATCTACTGAATGAGTAACCAAAAGGCCTCCTCGAGTTGAGACTCCCTCATGGGAGTTCCTGTTACTTCCTAGCTTACTTCTGGCTTCTTCTCGTCCACCTTACTCGCATATATGAGTATCTGGGGCACAAGCTGCTTAGGTCCCAACGACAACATGTCATCTGGGAAGGACTTACAGCCTAGACCACACTTTGCAAGTGAAAAACCACATTCACTACAGCCAAGAAGCTTGCAAAAAGCCTTCTAATTAGAGGATGGGAGAGATGGGATTTTACCCTGGCTGCTAACCCAGAGCTCGGGCTACCCAGCTTGACTCCAGTGCGATCACTTACAACAATCTCTCAAGGGAATCTAATGTGTAGTAAGCATTCAAAAATATTTGTTGACTGATTGAATAAATCAGTGGATCTCATGCATGTGAGTGACAAGGGGTGTCTCTTATGTGGGGTGCTTTCCCCCAAAAGTTAAGGAATGGATATTGTTGTTCTTTTGCTGCAGCTAATGCCTAAGAAACACAAACATGAGACTCAGCGCCCGTGTGGAGTTTATTGAGAGAGGGGAGAGAAAGAGGGGGTAGCTGGTGGCCAACCGGAAGCAGGAGGGGGGTCAAGAGAGGAACCAGAGAGAGACCAGAGAGAGAGGGGGGTGTGGTGCGCTTGCTTTAAAAGAGGCTTGCGCATGCGTAACTGAGTCCTCTGACCCCAGGTAAAGCTTAGGTAGTGATGACAGGGCCATGAGCGTCCTGCCCATCGTCGGGGTGGGGGGGCAGCTGGCTGCTAGTTCCTAACAGATATGACAAGGGAAGCTGTTGCTTCTCTAGGATAAGGGGAACAGTTAAAAACCAGACTCTGTCCCACATCCATCCAGGAACTGCTGGGCCTGTGTGACACGGCTAGAAAAATCTCATGATAAAATAAAAACAGTAAGTAAAAAACAAACAAGCAAAAAAGAAAAAGAAAAACAAACAAAAAACAAACCCCAACCCCTCAACCACCTATTATTTACAAGGTTAAACACCTTTACAAGCTCTGCTCTTAAAAGCTAGGACAAGAACGAGGGCCCAGAGGAGTGATGAGTTCTAGTCCCTTCCTCTTCATAACTCTCCTGTGGCTGCCACTGTTATCTGCGGAGTGAAGTCGAGGCTGGCAGCTTATGTGTGCAATAACAACAGACTTCAAACTCCTCCCTGACTTCTGCCAGCTACAACAGCCTCTGAAGACCTTCAGCTAACTTGTCTGAAAAAGTAGAGCTCCAAGTGATCAAATACTACAAACCAGCACACAGACAAAGCCAGGGCCAGGATGGTTTCCAGGGAAGCACGCCGCTCTGACTGACTGTAGACTTCCCTCCTCCTTTTGGGCAGGTGCTGGGGTGATTAACACGGTGTTTTGGGGGAGACCTCACTGACCCACTAGCTAACCCTCCTGCCAATCCTGGCTTCCCTCCAACGAGGCCGTGGTAGCTGCTTTATGAATTGTTGGAGTGGAGCAAACAGCAGAGAGGTGAGGCGGTGGGGGGCAGAGAAGAGCCTGGAAGGCACCGTCAGCAAGCACGGAAGACTGACCACAGACCGAGGGGACGTGGGGGTCAAAAGCTGGTTGCTCCTTCTAATGTGAGTACCAGGATGAGACGGCAGAAGCTCACTGTGAGCAAGGCATTGCAAAATCAGCAGAGTTCATTCTTGGCTACTAAGAAGCCAAGAGAGAGCAGGTTACTGAGATGGTGAAATTAGAGTGGAGAACTATAAGTTGGGGGTTCACGGCACTCAGGCATGAGCTGTTGTGCAAATGGGTGGCTGAGCCAAAGAGTGCTGTTCCCACCACCATAATTTCCAGCAAGGCCCAAGAAATAAAACCATTGACATAATTTCATGCTATCATTATTCCCATACTGAAATCTACAGATCAAGGGTACTCCACTCATTTAGGGTTAAGTGAAGTAAACGCCATTGGAACAAAGAGTTAACTGTCTAGTGTGGGGTGGATTTTGAGTCTCTAGGAGTCATTAGAATGAAATATATGTGGATAATGATCAAGTAGCAGGTAAAGACGAGAGAATGAAGCAAACAGTGTTTTTAAGCGAATACCAATTGTTTCTGATTTTCCCTTTTAGGTCAAGCTGTTTCTAGACTCCGCAGTCTAGTCTGGATTAGAAACCCTGCATTGTTCTGATGCATCTTAAACGTGTCCCCGGCTCCCCCTGAAGACACACCTGCAGTGGCCCCATGGAAGGCTGAGAATGCACTTCCATGTAATTTCATATATACCCCAGAAGGGAGGCTAACAGCGAGTCATGCAGAACTTGAGATGTAGGGGGTGAGCATATCAAGCTTGAGAAGAGATGGACTGTTAAAAGAGTATCTTATAATTTAAATGTTATCTTTTAGTACCAGAGCCCTGCGTGTCTGTCACATACCCAGTATCTCTCTCTCTCTCTCTCCTCCTCCTCCTAAATTCTCATTACTAAGCAGAAGTAGAACAGACCAACTTCCACTCAGACTGCCAACTGCCCTGAGCCATCTCCAGGCCCCAGGTCCTCACAATTAGAGATCTAGTTCCCCACTTGATCCATATGCAGATCTTAGCCCAGCATCTCTTAGAGCCCACGTTAAGGTCCTCGGTTATGTCACTGACGAGCCAATATCAAGCTAACTTACTCTTTACCAAAAACCTGTTTCAACCATCCCTGAAGATGCCAGGTTTTAAAGCAACAAACCTCCTACAAGAACAATTTCTCAAGTGCTTGTTTTATTTGTCCAGCTCTGGTTTGGAGTCAGTGAGACTGGTTTAAATCTTGGTCCTGTTAACTTTAGCAAACTTGGAAAAAATCCTTAATGGTGTGAATACAAAGCAGAAGCTTTCCTTCTCTCTTCTAGCTTTTAATAAATCTCCATCAAAAGACAAACAATTACCAGGACTGAAGAGCTGGCCCAGTGGGGGAGGAACAGGCTGCACCAGCAGGAAGACTGAAGGACTGTGGCACAAGACCTTTTAGACAACTCTCACAAACTGAATCTTTAATTTTACTTAAAAAGGACAACTTCCACTTTTTTTTTCTGGAATGAATCTTTTTTTTTTTAAAGATTATTTGTTATGTGTACATTATTCTCTCTGCATGTGTGCCTGCAAGCCAGAAGAGGGCGCCATATCTCATTATAGATGGCTGTGAGCTACCATGTGGGTGCTGGGAATTGAACTCAGGACCCCTGGAAGAGCAGCAGTGGTCTTAACTTCTGAGCCATCTCCCCAGCCCTTGGAATGAATCTATAAACAGAAATTATCAGGAAATGCAAAGGACCAAAAGCAAGGAAAATCCTGCAAAAGAAAACAAGACACGGACACTCACACAGTACACGGACACACACACATACACACATACAGTACACGGACACACACACAGTACACGGACACACACACAGTACACAGACACTCACACACACAGTCCACGGACACTCACACACACACACAGTACACGGATATTCACACAGTACAGGGACACACACACAGTACACGGACACTCGAGTAGACCAGCAGAGCAGACAGTCTGTAACAGACAGGAACAGTCACTCAGCCGATGGGAAGACAAGACTGAATGAAGGTCCTGACTCCGTGCTGGACTCACTGAGGTACTGAGAACTGCATCTCCCCAAAAGATTCACGGGAGCCCTGGCCTCCAAGGACCTCACAAAGTGACCTTACTCGGAAACAAGCCGGCATATGTGCAGACGAGGCCATATAAAATACAAAGTCCCGACCCAGTGTTTTTGTTTTTGGTTTTGGTGCCTTGAATAAGAAGGAAACAGGCCCCAAGAGACCCCTAGGGAGGAAGGCCACACACTGAGGGAAACCAAGGAGTCTGTGGAGAAAGAACTGCCCATCCTGCCAGCAGCGAGCCGCTCCTGCAGAGCTTCAGAAGGCAACACCCTGTTCGCACCTCAACTGTGAACTTCTGGCCTCCAGAAGACACCACAGGTTTTGTTATATTATTACAGCAGTTCCGGGAAGCAAATACACACCATATCAGTATCTTGAAGATAACCCTATATAAAAATTAGTTACAGATGGATGGCAGAATTAAAAAACAAAAAAGGTCAAATACAAGGGTTTTAGAAAACAACCCATTGAACACCTTCACATTGTACAACAGAAAGTTTTAAACCAGAACTCAAAAGCACGCAATGACCACAAAAGAAAAACACCTCATTTTGATGTATTATAAAATTAAGAATATCTTCATAAAATGACATTAATAAATCAAAAGGCAAGGGGGCACTACAGTCTATGACAAATACACACACACCACACACACACACACACACACACACACACACCACACACACACCACACACACACCACACACTCATATTCATACATACATACATCAATGAGGAACACAGATAACCCACTAGGAAATAGGCAAAGAATTGAAAAGGAAAAACAGGAAATAGCCAATACACACTTAAAATGTTTTGGTTTAATTACCCAAGAAAAACAAACCCAATGCTCTGCCATATACTGTTCAGATTGGCTAACCTAACCAGGACAGACAGCTGGGAAGGCTGGGGTACTTGTGGGGATTTCCCACTCACTACAGGTGAGTGTGCTCAAAGAGGGGCCGGAACATCTCCTCACACTTAAGACTACAGAGAACTGAGTATGCTTGCCCTTTGAGGCACTGCTGGTAACCGTTTCAAACTGGAAACGACTTAAACTTAAAACAACACCTACTACAGAAGACCTGAGTGAATTCTGACGTAGCCACAGACAAGCCAGTTCATACAGCAGCATGAACACCGGGCCATGGAAAAATTTATCACTGGGGGGGGCTGGAGAGACAGCTCAGAGGTTAAGAGCACGGCTGATCTTCCAGAGGTCCTGAGTTCAATTCCCAGCACCCACATGGTGGCTCACAATCATCCTTAATGAGAACTGGTGCCCTCTTCTGCCTGCTGGCCAGAACACCGTGCACACAAATAAGTATAAATAAATCTTTAAAAAAAATTTTATAATAGATTAAAAGCAACTTTTGACTTTTAAAAGCACCATCACTAACTAAACTTGGTGAAGTTCCCGGGTAGAGATTAGAAGGCCCTAGAACCTAGGAGTCTGCAGTGTCTGAGTCACTTCCTGTCCTACCTGGCTGTTGCTAACAAGATGAGCTCTTCTGAAAACCCCTTATGGGGCACTTACTGACTTTTTTGCATTTTCTATGCAAAGGCATTACACTTGCATTAAACAAACCCTACAACTCTTTGGCTATGACCCAAAGAAACAGAAGCTGTGTAGAGCTCTCTCTCCCTCTCTCTCTCCTGACCCTGAACAGTGTAAATTCATGGAGATAATCTGAAGATGTATAATGCTAAAAGCCTCAAAGTACCATTTCATTAAACCGTGGGTTTTATTCACTGAAGATGACCACCATGAGGAAGACATTTTGTATTTTATCTTAGGACGGTATGAAGATAATTTTATCTTAATTGGTTTCTTAAATAAAAATTTGGCTATTGAAGGCCAGTTTCATATACATCATAGTACTTTTACCAGAACCTTGGTTTATAGCCTGCAACATCCTAGAAGGGAAAATCTGGAAAGATTTAGAAGAAACTGGAGGCTTCCTTCAAGAATCACTACGTGAGACCAACCCATTCCTGCCTTCATAGCAGTGCTTGGATAGATGCACCCTCCAAGGCGTGGTGAACGGTGAGGATGACTCCCAGAACTCCATCCCTACCTCCGAAGTGCCAGGCTCTTAAGATGCTTACACTGGCCCAGACACATTCGGGAAGTCGGCAACAGGCGGTGCTGGCCAACCTCCGAAGAACAGCCAGCTCCACAGGGAGGGAGATGTGGCCCTCTGGTTTTAGGGACACCTTGATCTCATTATGTATGCAACACAACAGTCCCAGGGACCCTGGTGTGTAGGAGGCCAGCCACACTGGCCTTTGCAGATAGTTCATTTCTAGGACCCTCTGGAGGAGCGGGTCATTCCTGTAATTAGGTCAGCACCCTACGAATGAAGGCCACCTGCACAAGAAGTGAGACACACAAGGGCTCTGTCCCACAGCCCCACTTTCTGTGAGAGGAGCACACGGACTGGAGGGACAGGTGCCTGACAAGAAACTTCACTCACCCTGAGAGAAAGGCCAGGGAGTCTCGGTGCAGAGATGCTCTGCTTCCCATACCCAGGGTGTAGAAACCTATGTGCCCCAGTCACTCCATTTCCTCAATAAGGAGCACTTCTCACCTCAAGATCTGCTGCTCTTGCGCAAGCTTCCTGATACTAACCCTACCCACAATTCCACCAGCTGCCAGGAGAGCGAGTCTGTGGGTCCTTTATCCAAGCACCCCAACCACACTCCCCCAGCCCCCTGCAGGGGCGCTCTTGATAAATGGCATGTGCTTATCATGAATTCTGAAAATGGAGATAAGTGACAGAAATCAAACATGATAATCAGCTCAGAATTACATGGACAGAGCAAAGCCACCCAGGACGGTTCCTTCAAGAGCCTGTCACAGCTGAAAGACTGAGCCCCCAAGGCAGGGGGGGTCACAGCTGCAGCTTCGGGAAGGTCTGAGCTGCCTTTGGATGGCCCATGAAGTTTTGACATTGTTAAATGGCTGGAAAAGAAAAGAAACTCAAATTTCAGTGTTGATAAATGAAAATGTATTGGCACATTGCCACACCCATTTGGTTGTGTTTTGTCTGGGTCTGCTTTCAAATGACAATAGCAGAATTGTCTCACAGGAGACCATGTGACCCATAAGGATGAAAATATTTATAATCTGGACTTCATAAAAAGTGTGTACAAGTCCTGAGCTAAGGTAATGGCTGGGTTTGCAGAAGGCTGTCCCAACCATTAGGGTCCTGTGCCTCTGAAATCATCTCCTAAAGCAAATCCTAAAGCATGTGTGGATCCCCCATCCAGGTAAAAGACAGGGTCCACTAGAGCTGTCTTTCAA
This sequence comes from Phodopus roborovskii, assembly GCF_943737965.1. Classification (NCBI taxonomy): domain Eukaryota; kingdom Metazoa; phylum Chordata; class Mammalia; order Rodentia; family Cricetidae; genus Phodopus; species Phodopus roborovskii. The sequence continues at coordinate 22,593,822 of NW_026125397.1, read as the reverse complement.
CCTATGTGCAATACCTACCATTTCTTTAATTAAATAAAAGACAAATATTCAAGGACATAGTTATGGAGTGAATTATGCCCCAACCCTGCATTCATATATTTAAGTACCAATGGGACAATGCATATTTGGGGATGGGATCTTTAAAGAGGAAATGAAGTTAAAGTGAGGTTAACCAGAGGAGGAAGTATGAACCCAGCTAGGAAGACGGTCAAGTGTGATGACGGAAACGAAGGACAGACATCTACAGCTAAAGAAAGAAACCAACCCTTCCAGTCCCCAGAAGCATGAGGAAATAAATGTCTCTTGCTGATGCTCCCCTGACTGCAGTACCGACAGACCCTAACAAAGACACCCACAGGACGACTCTGAGGAAAATGGTTTCCAGTCTTACATCTGTATGACAGACACACAACAGGAAAATGTATTAAGTTCTGTGTCACCAAAAAAGTTACAGCTGGAGAACAGCTTGCCAGAGGGACAGTGCATACATAAATGTGTCCGTGGTAACAAACTCAGCACCAGAGAGATGCTGTCGCTGCGTGTAGCCGGAGGCCATAATGAACAGCTGAGGCACTTTGCTGCAGGCCCTCAGAGCAAACCCACCTGACAAGTCACAGCTCAGGGTTTCAGGTGCAAGGCTAACGGACAGGGAAAATAAGCCAGGTGAACCTGCCTGCAAGCTCACATGACGGGTCTCTTGTCGTGAGTTAATCTCTATGTCCCTGGGACACGGGTCGTAGCTCAAGTGTCAGAGCAGGTTGTTGCTGAGAATGAACACAAGGAAACAGCGACTGTTTACTGACTATTATCACTGGCCAGCTTCTGAGTCGGGCTTCAGCCTATCCGATCAAATGCATGGGTCTAGCACTGGTTTGCAGGAAAATAATGGAATCAGGAAGTAATGAATTAAGTTGTTCTAGGTTAAATATCAAAGCTGTGGAGAGCTACATACCCAGGACTTGATGCCCCCCACTGGTGGGGCATGTGTTGCCAATGTAAGGAAATAACTGCTTGTCTGGGAGTCCATAAAGGGGAGGAGGGGGAGGAGGGGGAGGAAGGAGGGGAGCAGGAGGGAGGGGAGGGAGCAGGGAGAATATGTTTTTGCTCACATCCTGTAAGCACTGACTGAATAGACAGTATGTGTTAGACCCTGGCCGGAGAGCCAGGATACAGCTGCAAACAGAGCAGACTGAAACCTTGGCGTCATCACGAAGCTAAGAGACGCCCTTAGAAATAGGACTTTACCACGTAGGTAACAATCACAGTATGGGTAAGGCTGGTGACAAGAAAAGTTCACATGTGTTGAGGACACAGGCCAATCAATTTGCAGACATTATATAAAACGGAAGAAGGAAGATAAGAATTTCTGGTAAGTGAATTTTTGCGGCACTGAGAGTTGGCTCCGGGGCCTGCTATGGCAAGCGGTGTGCCACCGAATGACTTCTCACCGTGTCTTTACTTTATTAAGGAGTTAAGTGTTTTTCTTTCAAATTTTTATTTAGAATCCTTTCCGTGCACCAACAGTTTATGTTTTTATTTACTCAAGCCTATTCTTGCATCAGGAAGTAACCAGAGAGGCAAGTTCTTTGGTGCCAGAACATTTACAACGATGCTACTTACAATAATATTATCTATGAGAATATGTAACTGCATAGTAAGAGTGGTTAGATAATTAGTCTATTCACATAACAAACAGCACAGTTCTTTAATCATACCAGAAAATTATAATAGTAAATGGAAGAAGCTAGATCAAAGCGTATACACAGGCTATAACTACATCATAACGCTGTTATCTCGATATGGGTGTGACTAAGAACTATTGCCATTTTTCACAGCTCACCCGCCACCTTGCCTACACTGAAGACCTTAAAGCCGAGGAAATTTTAACATTTCATTATAGAGGTTTACATTAAAGAGCAGCTGTGCCTCCACCTTCTAACTCTACTTGTACCGGTCATCTGAGACTTGCTGAGGAGTGTGGCCACTGCCCTGGGTGTCCAATAGTAATGATGGCACTTAATTTTTATTAATTTACATTTTGGGTGTATAGTGTACATGTTTAGTGGTACACGCGTGTCATGGTGCGTTTGTGTGTAGATCAGCAGACAGCTTATGGATCAGAAGACAACTGTGGGAGTCAGCTCTCTCCTCTCAAGTTGCCAGGGTTGGCTACAAGCCTGCTGAGCTATCTCACCAGCCCTAATACATATTTCTAAATTCACTTGCAAAGCAGTTTCAAAATAGATTCAAAAGTGGCCAAAGCATCATCAGGATGAGATGAACGACGATAATGACTTCTTCAGCTATGACAACACATTCATTTAACAGAGACACGGAGTGCTGGTCCTGCTCCAGGCACCCTCTTAGGTAGGTAGCAGGAGGGCAAATTAGGTCTCTGGGAACAAATGAGCCACAGGGCTGACACTGGTCCTCTGCAGCCGACCTCAGCAGGATGCAGTAAAAGGCAGGGCTGGGCAGCAAACCTCTCGAGGCTCTGACCCAGCCAGAGCATGTGGCCCCAGAAAGGCTGGCTTCATTCCCCTCGTTCCGGCTGCCTCATTTGTAAAACAAGGATAATTCTGACCCGGTTCGAGTGTTCCGGGCTTGTCTTCACCTTTCCGGCACTCGGTGGATTCCAATGTAGATGGCAATGGTGTACTTCCTTCCTTGGAGAACTGACATTTACCCTTTCAGGAACTGGAAATGGGGCTCAGTGTTTAAAGGGATAGTTCACATAATTCTTCTTCCACATATTCAGAGTAACAATCATAGAAACACTCATTTCCTTAACTAGAGGACAAACTAAAGGGACTTCACGGTGGCAGGAAGGTAGCTCCACATTCTAGGGGCAAAGCTGGTTGGGACGCAGCCCACGGGGGTCCTGGAGCAGTGTGACTGGCATTTCAGAAATCTCTGAGGGACTCCCCACCTTTTAAGAAACAATTTTGTTTGTTTGTTTTTAAGCAACATACTTTTGTTTGCTTTATTGAGACAGGGTCTATCCATGCAGTCTTGGGTTGGCCTGGAATCCACTATGTATACCAGACTGGCCTCCAACTAAAGACATTTGCCTGCCTCTACCTCCCACACTGCTCCTGTCCTTCTCCCAAGCTGAGTTCATTTTCTGATTATTTTTACCCATCAGTCCCTGCTACAATCAAGGCAGAGGAGAAGAAGCTGGGCAGGCGTGATGGAGGGACACAGAGACATGTCCATAAAACTCTGAGGGAGCCGACCTCTGTCACTGACCGTAAATGCACAAGTGGGCAAATGCCCAGACCCTGGTAAGAAGAGGCCACCTTAACCCATGGCACTCTTATTTTAGGCGTAAGCTAAGGATTTTTCTAGTTACAAAGTACCCATTTTACAAGCTCAGATTCTTTGTGGACCTTCTGCTACAATAAGGATTAGAAACGGGAAAGTTCAGGTAGCTCCACAAGGAATGAGAGCCCAAAGGGCTCCTCCTGGCTACCTGCTGGAGGGCAGGGATGGGTGTGGAGACCAGCCTGCCGCCTTCCTCACCCACTCCACCCTTGTCTTCCTGAGCTCCCTGAACCCCAGCTCCCCGGTGCAGATGTGCAGGCACAGCAGCTACCCGCAAAAAAAGGGACAGAGCTTCGATCTGCAGCCTGGGAGGGGTGCACGGCGTCCATGGCAACAGACAAGCCCAGTTCTGAAGGGCAGGATGAGTATGCTACCACAGACTCAGTAGCTGCTCCACTTTTTAAAAGGGAGTTGTAAAAATTATCTTTAAAATGCTTGTTGATGCCCTGTGGGTATGAGTCACTGTGTGAAGCAGGATCAAAATGGATCTCTATTATGGGTTTCTGCCGGCTCTTTGATTCTAAACAACTTTATTAATGTTAATAGGAGTTACACACACATCAATGAGACGATAAATTCCTTGGGTTTAGGGGAGCTTCAATTAGTGATCTGTATTAAGCAATGTAAAATGCTTTTTAATTTTCTTTCAAGTAATGAGACATCACCCCAGCAGGGTTGAAAATGAGGCAAAGGGCAGGAAAGACAGGGAGGGGACAAGCTCTCCAGCCAGCTGGCTCTGCACCCAGCATCACTCGGTAAGTATAGGAGGGCCTCAACTTGCCAAAGGGACAATTGTGATGAAGCGGAGGAAAAGGCTGCACAAAACAAACAAGCAAAACACTAAGACAGCTGCAGGAGGGCATTTACTATTGTCCAAAACAGTACCGGCGGCAGCCATGTTTCCCAAATCTGTCACCACACTGCCCCCACCCCCCACCCCCCCAGAGCGTAAGTTAATTCTATTCATCTACTTCCAAAAATATCACTTCAAGTTGTAAAGATGATGCAGCAGGATTCCTCGTGAACAGGTTATCTTACGGTGGCGCAAATCATGTGGCCCAGCTTTTAACCCTCTCCTACACAGCTCCAATAGTCTCTCCTCAACTCTTCTCATGGGGAATTCTTAGCCAGCTATCACTGTTACCTCAAAGGACAATAGGTAGGATTCATCAGAGAGCAGCCCAATTTCCATGATTTAAAGGGAGAAGTGGTAAAAATTCATCTAGCAATCTCCTCCATACAGATTTTATTGTTTCATGGCCATTGCCTTCTCCTTCCTTGCAGTATATCCGCAAGCTTCACAGATGTGTGTGTGTGTGTGTGTGTGTGTGTGTGTGTGTGTGTGAGAGAGAGAGAGAGAGAGAGAGAGAGAGAGAGAGAGAGGGAGAGAGAGCTAGCCCAGCACAAAGGGCTGGGGAGGGTTATGAGGACAAGGTGGGCCCACAGCTTTTGTTAGCAGCTGAGATCTGGAAAACTGGCCTTCACCACAGGAGTCAGGCAGGCTACACTTTAAATCCCCTCCTCAATGAGCAAAGGCTTAGTTAGCTTTTAGTGTTAGGCTGACTGATGACGGAAGCCCACATGGCAGAGCACAGAACACTACACTCAGGGTAACCAAGGCAGGGCTCCATACTCTGTGTCCTTTTGTGTAGGATTAGCTGGATTTTCAAGGGAGTTTCCCTCTTTTTCTATAAGATTTGCCTTATCATCCTAGAGCAGAACAAATGGCAACTCTTATAGATTACAGTTTAGCTGAACAAATCTTTACAGAAAAAACAAACAAACATGTTGACTGATACTGGAAAACAAAAATTCAGCTCCCACACCAGCCACATAGGTGCCTGGGAACATATTCACTCTGAATTGTCACCAAGTCTGGGGTGTCTCCAGCACCCCAGAGTGAACAAGGAAAAAACGAACCAATTACAGAAATAGTGTGTCTGAGATGGTTCAAAAACACAGCCTGGCTCGTGTACTGCGTGGCAGCGTCAACTTGCCCTCGCATCCACTGCTGCCATGAATCCATGAGTGTTCTGGAGACGGACTTCCGGTGGGGAGGCCTGGGGCAAAAGCTCTGCTGGTGTTGTAACTGTCATACCCCAGCATGATCTGCGGGCCCCAGGGGAGCTGGGGTTACACATTCTGTATAGGTGATAACACAAAGCCCAAGAAGAGACATCACAGGCCTGAGAAGACACAACACCAAAGCAAGGAGCGCTTTAGAGCCTGGTCACACGTGTCAGCACAAAGCCCCACATTCGGAGCGTAGAATCTTCTAGGAGGAGCTTTTGCTCTGCTCCCAAGGGTTTCTTTCTTCCCAGCTGGTCTCCCAGAGCTCCACAGAGCACACCTCTGTCACCTTTCTGCCCCATACAGGACTTGAGCACTGCACTGTAAAGACACTGAATGTGTGTGTGGAGCCAGAAGCGACACACACTCGTAAGTTTCCCTTTCTGTCACTGAGTATGTAGGTGTGAGGAACATGTATGAACATGTCCCATATTACACCCACTGTCCTGAGTGACATCACTTCAGCTTTCTGATTCCTTGTTGAGAGATATTTGATTACACTGTGTAAAGATATGTCACTGTGATTGGTTTAATAAAACACAAAGTGGCCAATGGCTAGGCGGGAGGTAGAGGTGGGACTTCTGGACAGAGAGAGCTCTGGGAAGGTAAAGGGGGAGCCGCCAGCTGGACACAGAGGAAACAGGTCATGCAGGAGGGGAGGAAAAAGCCAAGGCAGCATGTAGATTAATAGAAATGGGTTAATTTAAGTTACAGGAGCTAGCTAGAAACAAACTTAAGCTAAGACTGGGTTTACATAATTAATAAGTCTCCATGCCATTATCTGGGAGCCAGCTGGTGGGACAGGGAAAGACTCACTGGAGTCCCTAGTCTTCGTTAACTGGCAACAAAGAGCTACCTACAAAGTACTTAACACAACAGTGCCGTTATCACAAAGGCACACTCCCTGTCAATACAGACACTTGGGAGAGTCACTAAGAATCCACGGAGTCCATCCTAACTGGAAGAAAACTCTAGGAGTCTCTGTCAGCCTGCACTCATCTGAGGGGCCTCTGCGGCTCTTTCTGTCAGCCCCAACCCCTTCTGCCTGGCCTTTTCCCGACTAAAGGCCTCCCAGAACTGGCCAGCTGCCGGGTGCTCAGCCAAGCAGGAGCACCAAGTAACATCAGGACATGTGACTAAGCTTGAATTCAGACACACAATTTGGGACAAACTTACATTCACAATGATTCACTGTGTATCTCAAATTCAAATTTAACTGGGCACCCTGTGTACTTCTGTTGAATCTGGCAATCCCGCACGTGATACTGCACGCTGCCGTGGTGGTACCTGGCTCATTCCATCCACTAGACGTCACCTACAGTCAGTCTTCTGGGACCGAGGAACAAGGGTCTGAATTATGCTCGATCCTTTTCCTGTCCAACTGTCCTCTGGGGTCCTCCTACTGGCTTCACATCATTGTACACCCTACTTTTATATCCTTCCCTCCACCAGAGCTTCCCAAGGGTCTGCCGACCGCCCTTCTGGCCACAGCCCTTTCCCTGGCACCAACAGTCAGTCGGATGGAGTCGATTCAGTGTCACCCATTACTTAATGAGTCATCTACTCTCTGAAGCAACTGCCTATTTTTTTTTCTACATAAAAGGTCATTTATAACCATAATTAAAATGATCAAAATCACAAGCCTTCTAAATACTAAAGTGAAACAAACAAACAAACAAACAAAAACCGTAGGTTGTGCCAAAGAAAAGCTGGGAGGGGGGAGGGGCGGGCAACACTCAAGCATTGCCTCTCATCATGCTCTTCTACCAGCTCGCTGGCTTTCTTTCTTTGGGTTTTGTTGAGTCAGGGTTTCTCTGTGTGGCTGTGGAGCCTGTCCTGGAACTGTCTATAGACCAGGCTGGCCTTGAACCCACAGAGGTCTGCCAGCCCCTGCTGCTGCTCTTTTGGTGTGTGTTTGTTGTTTGGCTAACAGCTTCCTTTCTCTCCCAAGTTCACAACAGCTCTTGAGGGAATGGAAGATACCCCCTCCATACACGCCAAGGAACAACGGGAAGCGGGAAGGGACATGGAGGGAGGACTAGAGTCAGGAGTTTCAGTTGGCTTATAAACTGGTCTCCTCCCAATGGGCCCCAAGTGTGTGGCTAGCCTCTAAGACTCCAGTGCAATTCCGAGGGACCCTTACCATCCATCTCCTGCAGTCTGTGGACGAGCAGAAGCCCTGCTGCACATTCTCCTTTAGGATATTTAGTGTCCACACATGGAGAACAACTCAGTCTCTTAGAACTAAGTCTACACAGCACTGAGAGGGGCCTCCAGAACCAAAGCCTGCCCTACTGGGTCAGGTGACTTCCTGAAACCCAGCCCCACCCCCTGGAAGAATCTATCGCTACAGGGTCCTATCAAAGATGACCCTTTTCCTTAATAGCCACAACTGGGCTGGCTAGTTTTTTGTCGACTTGACCCAAATTAGGGTCACTGAGCAAATGCCTCCATCAGATTGGGTGATAGGCATTGTCTTGATTAGTGACTGATATGGGAGGCCCCAGCTCACTGTGGGTAATGCCCTGGGTTGTTTAAGAAAGCAGGTTGAGCAAGCCACTGGGGGGAATCCAGTAAGCACTCCTCCATGGCCTCGTCATTTCCGGCCTTGAGTTCTTGCCCTGACTTCCCTCCATGATGTATGGCAGAAGATAATATAAACCCTTTCCTCTCAAGTTGACTTTTGTCACAGTGTTTATCACAGCAACAGAAGGCAAATCAGGAAATCCACTGGCTTGCAAAAAGGACTTCACCAAACCCCCAGAGAAAGAGGCTTAAAATGAACTACACAACAAAACAGAAAAAGCATTTAGTATCCCCCTCAAGTAATTAGCTCCCAGCAGCCCTCAAACAGCTAGAAGACAGAACTGCCAAACATCCTGGTCCACCACTGAAGGTGGAGGATGCCATTACTAAGAGGGGACTGAGAAACTCAGTCTGGTAACTTTGCAGACTTGCTTGGAGGAGCTGGGGCACTTGGGTCTGCTGGCCCCATTGGCTCAATGGAATACGCCTGCCGATTGCCTTACGTGGTTGTTCTGAGATTTGGATGTGAAGTATTTAAGACAGCAATAAAAGGTTCTGATGGGGATGGGGAGAAGCTGCCATTTGCCCCAAGAGTTTTACATCTTCATTTAGTCCTCTAAATCTGCTAGAGAAACAGCCCTAAGCAGGGTTTAAACTCACGTCTTTTGGACACCAGGGCTCCCTGCCCACCATATCCATGAGTCCCCCTTGAGTCACTGAGTTTCAGCTTCCCTTTCTCGGGTCAGTACAGGGACACTGCCTTCTCTGGGCATGCACTTGGAGACACAGACAGGGCATTTTATGGACTCATAACAAGGGCTCTACTGAAGGCATTCATTTTAACAGAGGGCTTCTTTATATACTTTTTGCAAAGAAGCTGTGTGCATCCTTATCTTGAGACATACTTAGGGAATCTACAAGGATTTTTCGACTTAGCAGATGACAGTGAGGGCAGCATCCCCAATGCTGACCTTTGCCCTAGATGATAGGAAACCGTCTCAAATGGTTACAGGGAGTCAGAGGAAGCTGGCCCTTGCTGCTGAGGCATCATGTCACCGATGTTTGTAGGGAAGACAAAGGACAGTCACTCCTTCCTCTATTTCTAATCAATCTCCCTCCCCCTCCCCCTCCCCCTCCCCTGGTCTCTGTGGGTCACCCCCCCACCACCACCACTGATCTCTCTGGTAATTCTGATTTAAAACCAGAAGGGACTTCCTTAGTCAGGCTAGGCTAACACAGGGGACAGCTTCCCCTCTCACCTTGGACAAGGATCTGGTGTCCTTTAAGTTATCGCTTGCAATTTGGAAATCCCACTGCTAGGAACACACTACTGTTAACGCTAAGGTCAGAGGTCAGGCCCTCTGAAGCAAGTATCCCTTTGTGTTGCAAAAGCATGGAACAACAATGCTGCAGGTGTAGTCTGTCAGTCAAGGGACCGTCAGGTGGCAGGCAGCCCCGCCCAGTTACAATCATTTTAGGAGAATTTAATAAATGAGGTATTTAAAAAATGATCAGGGCACAGGAAACCCACGGGCCTACTGTGGTCGAGCAGGAAGGCCGTAGGAGCAGACTCCATTACACCTTAAGGACTGGAGGGAGAGGCTGGTAGGGAGGGCTGCCCAAGGGGAACCTGCCCTGTACACCCACTGCCAATCAAGGGGGACCCCAGGGGAGGGGTCAATACTGTGACTTCCTCCCCCTTCTCACAAACAAGCCCACCAGGTAGGCCCAGAAGTCACATTGCTGGGTCACACAGGAGAGAGAAAGGAGGAACGTGTTCAGGGTAGTGTCAAAGGTTTGCCATCGGAGTCGGAATCGTAGTTAACAGTGTCCCATGCCCACGCCCAATGCTGGAAGTACGTGGTGCTACGGCACAGTTCTGTTGACATTCTGGCTAGAGTTTGGCTTTGTTCAGGCAAGCATATATTTTAAAAATACATTCACAAATATATTCATACTTTTCAAATATCTATGGGCATTTATTCCATGAAAGAATATTTTACTTAAGTCATATAGGAAAAATCCCCATGTATTTTACACTAAGCTCCATTTTCTTTTCCCCCTAAAAAAAGTAAAAACAAAAGCATCACAGAAAAAGGAACTCCGATCTCTACAGTGGAAGCTATCATCATGCCTCATTTAATTGGTGCCCTGGGCCTACAACAGCTCCTTACCTCTCCTTTTTCCTTTCCCCTTCTCCCGCCTCCCCTTCTTTTTAATAAGTGTGACTTTCGTTAGAGTTATCTTATCAAACAAGTACACAGTGTGGGGGACAGACTCATGCCATCTTTTAGCCTGGACCCCACTAACAAGAGTCCTGCTAGCTAAAGCAGCTCTCGGGAGGCAGAACATATGATTGACACCCTCAGCTGCATGGGGAACCCAGTAAGTGCTTTTTAAATCTTCCTGTGTGTGCATCTTCGGGCAAAGGGGAAAGAGGGGGCTCATGAGTTTCCTGCATGGGCCCGGTACTGCTCACTGGTACTGCTCACGGCGGCACAGAGGACCGCGTGTGGGTCTGGGACAGTAGTTCTCTTTGGGAGTCCAACAACCCTTTCACGGGGTCACCCAAGACCATCAAAAGACACGGGTATTTAAACATTACAAAGATAATGTTATGGTTGGGGGGGTGTCCACCATAACATGAGAACTACATTAAAGGGTCGCCGCATTAGGAAGGCTGAGAACCACTGAGACAGGGACACCCCAGGTGGTTTCGGAGCAGAGGTGAGAGGTGGCACCAAATGACCTATGACCACAAACACGCGAGAGCTTCATTCCCTTTCAAGCGCTCAGACACTAACACCCAGGGGGACGCCGCCATGTCTGCAGTAGCATTGCGAAAAATCACACTGCCATCGGCTTCTCTTATTTTCAAGGATGGATTTCTATTTAACTTAAAGGATGCTGGTCTTCTACTTGAGGTAATGAAATTTCGTTTAAAAATTAAAGAAGCTAACTTCTACTAGAAAGGATAATTCTGAGAGGCCACTGTGTAAGTAGCAGATGTGGTACCCAGATGACTCAAGTTTGGAAACACTGATACAATGCGTAGCTCATGAGTCAGAGACATCCAGGGTTTAGTTCTAATTGCCAGCAGGTAGGCAATAATGACTAATTTTATTGCCGTGTAAAGAAATAATTCTTTCATTGACAGTAGCAGCTCTTCCGACCAGAGAGTTGCAGCTCGGAGAGCTATGGTATTTTAGTAAACTGTAACCTGAATCCTGTCTCGTACATAAGATAACAGATGCCTGCGATAAATGATTGAACATTAAGGTCCAAAGATTTATATTAATAGTAAGATGACAATTAGAGAACATAAATATGGAACAAGAAGACAGAAGCAAACGCTGCTCTCTTTGCATAGGATCTAACAAGAGGCCCACGCTCTGGCGCTCTGGCTGTCATTAAGATGTGAAGAGAGGGGTAGGTGAAGCCTTCTCCCTGAGTCACACAGGCCTAGCTCAGAGAATTCAAGGCCATCGGGGGAATTAGATTACAAAAGCAATCTGTCATGGTCTGTGATTCCTTTTGATGTCAGGCTGCTAACACTACTGTATATTATTGCCATGGCACGCACTAATCAGCACAATCACTTCCAACTGCCGCCTCCTACATGAACTGGAAGCCTGATGTGGTTTTTTTGTTAAGTTCTGTTCCATCCCCAGACACCCCAAACCCTTAATTCTACCCTCTTGAAATGAGCATTACATTAACGCTCACAGCTCCTTCCAAGTGGAGAGCTCAGGAAGCAATGAATCGACCAATGCACGTTGTCTTCCAACAGTGCAAGTGTGCACAAGCCCAACCCGCTTTACACATGCTTGCACACCCGTCCCCTACTCAAGCCTACCCTGTGGGTGACCCCAGGCATGAAGTCTGCAAGGCCTGCTCCGGGAGGAGATATTCAAATCAAAATATCCTATGCTTCTTAAGGACACATTCCCAGCAGGCCTCACTCTGGAGCTGGGATCCTTCCCTTGCACTGTTATTTACTTGTTTTATAAATGTTTCTACAAAGCATCCATTGTTCTCTCTTCACTGTATCACTGCATGATACACTCACAAGCTACCGCTTCTGCATGAATAAGTGTTTTCCCCAACCAACAAGGGAGTCGATTGGCACTGGGAACAAGTCTTGTCCAGCAGCCACTGCTGTGTGTGACAAACACAGCTATCCACAGCCTTCTGTACCCAGTGAGCCCACAAAGTAAATAGTCTGCAGTTGCTGACTCTAGAGGCTCAGCTTCAGGCACACAACACACATGGGTGCTGTTTGCAATGTGTGGCTTCATGTGAAAATTTCTTTAGACTTACTAAGTTGCTAGAAGGATAGGGATTACACAGACTTAAATAAAATTAAAGTCACCAAGCTTCGATTCAAAAGCAAAGGCTTTAAACATAACATAGCAGACAGGGGCTGATTTGGTGGTATGAGTGGTATTCACACTTAGTGTTCGGACCTACAAATGGAAACACCGGCAACACTGGACAACACAGACTCGTGTGGGAACAAAGGCAGAGTAAGTTTTCGTCCCACGGCTTCTCAGACTGCATCTTTACTGGGTATACTTGTGGGTGATTGCCCGTCCTTGTCTCCTATATAAGTCTGTTCTGCCTACAGTTCAGCGGCAAGCCATGTGACTAACATGTGACTGGACAGAGATGAATAACTGACTCAAGAAAGACCCATTCATCGGTGGCCAGGAACTTGCAAATTTGGCTTAAAATGAAAACGTTAAGCCAATCAGATTGCTCTACAGGGAATCTGAAGTTACAGGTTGATGCTGGCTAGCTGTGGTTTGCTGAGCCAATAGATAATGCATACTTGGGTCCTGTGGGATCCAGCTGGGGCCAAGGTCAAGCAGGGCTACAGACTGAAGAATGGCGTAGACAGATAAGACAAAATGGAGAGCATGGGGACTACGGACACAGCCACGGAGTGGGCTCTGTTCTAATGGCTTCTAGCCCTGAGAGGCTTCCTTCACAGGCGTCTTCTTTTCCTAAATTCTGTGAGTCCTCTGTTAAGAACAACAAATTCTAATAAAAGACGAAATCATCAACTTTGCAGATAAGTGTAGTTCTTACCCCTCACCAGGTAAACTTCTTTTCTGTAATGGAGGTCATTACAGAAAAACTACAACCAATCAAAATGCAGAGTTGTGGGGCCCGGTCCCATGGGTCCATCTGACTCCCATACCTAGGGCTCTGGAGTATTGAAGAAAGGGACAGAGAGTCTGTAAGAGGCAGGGAACAGGGAGTTTGCTCCGAGAATGTGCCTCCTAGGAATGTCAGAAGCCACACTCATTAAGTCTCAACAACACGACTCCCTAAACAGCAGCCATACAAGGACAACAGCGTTAGATTTGCTAATAAGGAGGGGATGGAGCCAGCAGGCCTCGAGCCTATACAAACAACCACGAGCAACATAAGGGCGCTAAGAGTGAAGCAGTCTTCCCCACGGAAGGGCACGCCAACTGGTTAATACTAAACGGCCAGCTCTGAAAATACGCATACGAGTGATATTAGGACTGACCAGGTTCATTTAGGAATATACATATATTATGATATCCTAGATACATATTTAAAAATATAAGTCTGTCTGGCTATCTATCTATCTATCATCTACCACAATTAATGAAAAAAGAGGCCATGAATTCGAAAGAGAAAGGAAAGATACACGGGAAGATTTGAAGGGGGAAAATGAGGTAATTATATTACAGTATAAAAACATACTAAACATAATCTTTCTACCTGAAGTAACTTGACAAAATCTCTGTTCTGGCAACTGAAAACAAATTGTGACCAAGACAACAGCCCACAGGGGCCCTGCAGACTGCCCGCCCGCCCGCCCCCAGCACTAATGACTAGAGAGAGTGGAGAGCGGCATGAAATGCAGCAACAGTGAGTCAGGCTTGGAGCAGAGGGCAGCTGCAAGCACTGGTCTCCTGAGTATGTGGGGCCCAGTAGGGACAGCAGGGTTATGGCTGGGCCAGCAGGAGGGGAGGGGCCAGGCCGCTGGAAGGAGGCAGCGCAGGCAGATGGAGATGCTTCAGGGGAGCAGAGGAGAAATGCCCAAGGCAAACACCCAGGACTCTTTCATCTACGTGAATGTGCTAATGGTTCCCGGGGAGCGGGCATGACAGGCCTTGGTACATGCGCCTTCTCTACTGTACTGGCTGTAAATAACCCAAGTGCTGCCTGTGCCATCTGCCTGTTGTGCAGTTTGTGGAGAGAAAAGGAAGCAGAGAAGGAATAAATGGCTACTAATACCTATGTGGATACTCTGAAAAAATCAAATATGCTTACACAGTTAGATTGTTACACTTCCTTTATTGGGGTTAATTCAGCCAGAAATGTTCCCTTTTCCTTTTTTGGTAGGTAGGGTGCAGGGCAGCTTCCAAAAGGTCAAAGAGCAGGCCACAGACAGAATGGAGCTAAAAGATAATCCTTCTGCTACTGCATGTCACACATCTTGGATTAATTACACATAGCGAATCTGGGCTATTTCTTCATTCGTAAGCAGAGCTATGTGTCACTTGCTTTCCTATAAGTAATATGTCACGGTTACCTCTAAAATGTCATATTTAGATAAAAGACATTCTGAACACATGCAATGTTTTTGTTGAGGGAATCACGTCCTCTATAAAGTGCCTACTGCACGGACTGAATGTTAATTACCTTCACACACACGGTGAGGCTGATCATACATGTGTCAGTCCCTCACAGTTACATAGTGGAAACAATCCACCCACCACACAAGTGCCGAGTGAACGTTCTTACCACTGTTCACGCCTCACTTTAATCACAAGGTGCCCACACGAGTGCTTTAAAACCAAGCCGAATGGGTGCAAGGAATTTCCCAGGTTGGTATTGTCTCTCTTACAGATCTGCATTTGCCTAAAACTTGCTGATTTGAGAGATTTTATAGACTGGAAAGACGGTGTAAAACCATGCCTGGGCCAATGACTGGGTTCGGAAATTTAACCTTGACAGCAGAGGCCTACCACCATTAGTTTCATTTAAGCCTATGCTTCATCTTGATGGGATCCCCAGAAACAACTCAGGTTGAGTCCCAATGGGTCCCGGTCCCCAGGACTGCTCAAATGCTCCTGATGGCTTTCAACTCTGGTGCTACCAGAAGGTGCTTGGGAGAAAAGGGGGTGGGTGATTACAGTGATTAAGAGGTGAATGCAAGCTACTTAGACTCAACACTGTAGATGAGCAATCAGTTTTAAATGACATCCCTCATCTCTCCAGACTTGAGTTTTGTCATCTACAGCAAAGAGATAATCTAGCCCCTCTTACAGGGTTCCCAGGAAGCATCAGTGAATCCGTGAAGGTCTTCTTCACACGGCAAGCTCAGGAAGCTTGTCATCAGGGCCTTCACTGTGTGAGTACCAGGGTACCAGCAGAGGGGGAAAGATTTTCCCCAAAGCTGGAACATGCATGAGGATGGATAGCCAGTCCCTAAATTCCCATGACAGAAGTGTCAAGAAACTGTCCTAGTGAGACAGGAAGCTGGAAGCAGCTCTGGCAAGTCCTCATTTCTCATCCTCACCCAACATGGTGCCTTGCTGCCATCCTCGTGTGTGTGTGTGTGTGTGTGTGTGTTCTGTAAGAGACAGAACAACATTTGCTGTGGAGCTTTAAACTTGGAGCCACAACACATTTCAGACTCCATTCTTGGTAAAGACTTTAAAAATGAGTCAAAACAGCTAGGCCTGGTGGCGCACACCTTTAATCTCAGCACTTGGGAGGCAGAGGCAGGCGGATCTCCGTGAGTTTGAGGCCAGTCTGGTCTCCAGAGCGAGTTCCAGGCTAGGGAAGGCTACACCGTAGGACACTGTCTCAAAAAAAAAGGGGGGGGGAGGAGGTTTAACTATTCAGTAAACTTTAAAAGTGGCTTAGGATTTATGAATTACATTTTGATCCCAAAGACAAAAGAATGGGGAGGAGAAAAGTAAAAGTCCCATGGCAAAGCCACTTCCACTAACGTGGCCTCAAGTTCTGCACAAAAAACAAGTAAAATCTGAACAGAGAAGTGAAGGTCTGCTTCTTGTTTTCCACTGAAGGCTTGTAGAATCAGCTAAGAGAAGGACATAAAGTCATTTTTAAAAAAGTGGATTCAATAGAGGTAAATCTTAATGTTCACTTTCAATGAAAATTAGGAAATATGTAAGAACCTGAAAAAGCAAAAGAAGGTACACACAAAAATTGCTATGTATAATATGTACAAACACACACGATGCAGAATCAGGCAGGAGAATATAATACGGAACTGTGATTTCACCCAGGGATGACAATTTTTCAGACTCACACTAAAGGACTGTCAGTTCAGGAAGTGTAGGCAAACAATCCCTGACAGTCTGCATCTAAGGCTGGTGCATGCTCTCACTCTCTCTCTCCGTGTGTGTGCCCATGTGTGCATGCATGTGTATGTGTGTGTGGATGCTTTAAAGACTTCTCAACAGCTCCTCGGAAAAAACTAGCTTCTCTTAAAATAAATTTGGTAAAACATAACTTTAATGTTTTAATTTTGATTATTCAATTAACTATCCCATAAAATTTATTATTATTTTTAAGCCTAGCATCAACATGTTACTTACCTCAACTCTCAGCTGTCAGGAACAGTAATCAGGCCCTGGTGTCTACTTCTGTCACCCTGCCCTTCTAAGCCACCATGCACAAGCGCATCTCCATCCACGTTGGCCAGGCTCATGTCCAGATCGGCAACGCCTGCTGGGAGCTCTATTGCCTGGAACACGACATCCAGCCTGATGGTCAGATGCCAAGTGACAAGACCGTTGTGGGAGGAGATGACTCCTTCAACGCCTTCTTCGGAGAGACAGGCGCTGGTAAGCAGGGGCCCCATACAGTGCTCATAGACCTGGAACCCACAGTTATCGATGAAGTCCGCACTGGTACCCGCCTCCAGCTCTTCCACCCTGATCTGCTCATCCCAGGCAAGGAAGACGCTGCCTATGACTATGCCCGTGGCCACTACACCACTGGCTAGGAGATCAGTGATCTTGTCTTGGACAGAATTCGTAAGCTGGCTGACCAGTGCACAAGCCTTTGGGGCTTCTTGGTTTTCCACGGCTTTGGCAGGGAACTGGCTGTGGGTTTGCCTCCCTGCTGATGGAGCCGCTCTCTGTTGATTACGGAAAGAAGTTCTCTATCTACCCAGTCCCCCAGGTTTCCAGCACTGTGGATGAGCCCTACAATTCCATCCTCACCACCCACACCAGCCTGGGGCACTCGGATTGTGCCTTCATGGTAGACAACGAGGCTATCTATGAAATCTGTTGTAGAAACCTCGACACTGAGCGTCCAACCTACACTAGCCTTAACTGCCTTGTTAGTCAGATTGTGTCTTCCATAACTGTTTCCCTCAGATTTGATGGAGCCCTGAATGTTGATCTGACAGAATTCCAGACCAACCTGGTACCCTACCCTCACATCCACGTCCCTCTGGCCACATATGCCCCTGCAATCCCTGCTGAAAATGCCTACCATGAGCCTTCTGTAGCGGAGATCACCATCACCAATGCCTGCTTTGAGCCAGCTAATCAGATGGTGAAATGTGACCCATGTCATGGTGAGTGCATGGCTTGCTGCCTGCTCTACCGTGGGGGTGTGGTTCCCGAAGATGTCAATGCTGCCATTACCACCATCAAGAACAAGTGTACCATCCAGTTTGTGGGCTGGTGTCCCAGTGGCTTCAAGGTTGGCTTAATCACCAGCCTCCCATAGTGGTGTCTGGTGGGGACCAGGCCAAGGTCCACAAAACTGTACGCGTGCCAACCAACAGCACAGCCATCGCTCAGGCCTGGGCTCGCCTACATCGCAAGTGTGATGTGATGTATGCCAGGTGTGCTTCACCCACTGGTATGTGGGCGAGGGTGTGGGCGAGGGGGAGTTCTCTGAGGCCCGTGAGGACATGGCTGCCCTAGAGAAGGATGATGAGGAAGTCAGTGTGGATCCTGTTGAAGGAGACGATGAAGAAGAAGAGGAATACTAATCCATCCTTTCAGTCCCCAGATTCCAAAACAACAATACTTCTAATTATGATGTTCATTTTATGATCATGTCTATCTTTTGTAAGGGTTTTTAAATGTTTGCTTGTTTGTTTTTGGTAGGGTTTCTTCCATGATGTCTCAAAGTAAAAGCTTTAAGAAAAAGAAAACAGAAAAATCTAGAAAGATTCAGAGTAGATGTCTGTCACAGAAGGAAGGTCGCACTCAGAGACTGTAAGAGCACCTTCCACATTCTCCTGGGAGCAGTCATGAGTACTGGCTTCAGGGACAGCTTCCTCCAGCCAACAACTACCTGAACACTTCCCAAGGAACAAGGACAACAGTCATAGTATTGACTCTGACTGTGTAATAATCAGCAGACTTGAACAATGAGTTAGGAAGAACTAACACATTTATAATTTTATAATGTATAAAATATTTTCAGTGACATCTAATCTTTAGTCTAATAAAACTTGTTACAAATAAGTAATGCAAACAAACCATGTTGAAAGAAAGAAAGAAAGAAAGAAAGAAAGAAAGAAAGAAAGAAAGAAAAAAATGAGGAGGAACAAAGACGTGGAAACCATTTCCTCTCATCGCTGAATAATGAGACATATGCATTTATTTGTTCTAACGAGAAATGTGGTGTGTGTTTAATATAGTCCCACTTCTATAACATACACAACCAGACACAGACACTGGACATTTCTGGATGGTGGAATTTCAGTGATGGAGCTATCCCTTACTAAGTTGAAATTTACTAAGATATAATATAGTGTTTATTATCTTGTGTCATCAAGAGTGTGTAACATCGTCATCTCACAGAAGTGCCTAACCTCACAAGATGTGCACCACCATCCCTGTATGTGTAGAAGCAGGCAACTCATGAGTGCAGGAAGGAGACCTGGGACTCGGTGACAGTCTCATGATTTGTATGCTACTGCACATGAGGCTGCTGGTGGGAAACCCAATAGTTATAAAATTACACCAATACTACCTAGCCAAGTGAAGACAATATGCTTGTAGCTACCTGTAATACCTGTATTAGCTATTCTTTAAATTCCTTTGTTTTTTGTTATATTTTCAAAACTGTGGCATATATTTGAAGAACAAAAAGAAATTTATCAAGTTATAGAAATACAATTAAGATCAAGGGGCAAATCTTACCTAAGAAGGATTCACTACTGATCTGAAACATAGTTACCAATGTTAAAAGCAACTCCGTTTAAGGTGGTGAAAACATTTATGTATCTTGCCTACAGTAAGGATTCAGTAACTGTAATAGACAACCCTTTTTCAACTCAAACCTGACCACAAAGAAGGAATAAAATTAAAACTCAAAGAACTGGAACTCCATAGACCATATGGAGGTCATGGTTTCTCAGTAAGAACTTCCCTTCACTGGAACAGAAGCTTGCTGCTGTATTATTACCAGAACTCAGCACAGTGCCAACTACATGGCCAGAACAAAAACTAAAAATAAATTTGGCAAATGAACAGCACCATATGTAAATTACTAAGATACTGTTACATGACTGAATTTAATTTTTTTAAAATATGAGTATCTAGATAATTCAGAAACTAATTTTTTTTTTTTAATGTGCCGCAAGGGTAACAGAACTATGCCATCTGCTGAGGTGTTGTCTTTACTTTTTCACTTTTGTTTTTCAATGGAGTGTGCTAGGTATCTCTGTAATTTTGTTCAAATGACTGCAGGGCCTGGAAGCTGGCATTGCTATTGATGCATAACATGCTGCTATGATTGGTCATTTTATATAAATACCTTGGTGGATATATTGGATGAAGGCTTGGAAACATTAGCTGTGCTGTCAGCTTTGGGGAAAGTATCCTACTTTACTGTGTTGAATTGGCATTGTACATAAATTAACAGCTATACTGATCTAGAAACATTAACATTAAAATTTTCCATTTTTAAAGGGAGGGTGAACTGTACTAATCATGTCATGCCTTGCTTTCATGGGTTTGATCACAGAAAGTATTCTTTAAATAATAAAAAACTGTAATGTAAAACTGTATTCAACAGCCAAGAATCCACAATGCTTCATTAAGTGTTCAAAATCAAGTGTAAACTAACCTACAGAGCTCAAGGCCCACGAAGGAAATCCTGTCTTCCTGAAAGCAGATTCCTAGGGCAAAGGATGGGGTCTGGCAAGGTATGGTTGACAATGAGGACAAATATCAGACAATGTCTTTCTGGTTTCTCAAGTATTCTGTATATGAAGTACTCTTTCCTGAGAGTTACTCCTGTGTACCCACACTGTAACATGGATTTTAGAACAGCTGCCCAGATGTGCCACTCAGTTACCACACAGCTATTTAGCAGTCTTGACAACCTGTGCCTAACTGCTCCAAGTGAGGCCTTCTTAATTTTCTAGCTGACCACCACTGCCCAAGGACGGTCTCCTGGCTTCTGTATTTATCTAAACGTATTCACCATTGATAGTCTCCATCTGTCAGCTCTATACACAAAGACCTCAACTTATTTGACAAAGAAGCATTGCTTTTCTTGCAGGCTAGAGGAGTTTGAAAGTAGACAGCCTGTACTAATAACCCATGGTTTCTTATCATTCTTTTCTTTCAAACTAAGAGAAAATGCAAGCACTGCCTGGTAAACAAAAGCTAAGTGTCTCTTTTCAGATTCTATCAAGACCAACGTGTGTCCTTGGCTGGGGTGCTAGCCTGGTTCCTACAGTGCTGGGCTGCCACTCTGGCCAGCCTCTGGCTGCCCTCTGAAACCCTGCATCTATGCACGTGTGTGCCCTGTAGAATCAGCCAACTGTGAGAAGGGCAGAGGGAACACAGAGGGCCTGATGACTGGCAAGTGTCCCGCTCTGGGTGCCATTTATCTGAATTACTGAAGTGTGATGAAATTTACCCTGCCAGGCTGAAGCACGGGGCTCGCCATACTGAGAATAAGCTGTGTGTTTTCAGCGCTGCACAGAGATAGCAAGCTGGAGGGTTGAAAGAAACAGAGAACTATGCTGGCTACACACATTCCTTCTAGCTCCTGGGTACAGTATCAATCCAGCAGGAATTGCTGAGGACAGCTACAGCATGTGCCCAAGATGCAAACCATTCTATATGCTTGAGGCATAGGAGCAGTTGGGTTAATCTGATCCAACTGGCTATGGCCTCAATGACTTGATATAAATAACCCTTTCTTCTTCCTTTGGAGATAGGATCTCACTTTGTAGCCTAGGTTCTCTGGAACTAAGCAACACAGGCTGCTCTGGTTTGCTGTCTTTTTGAAAGGTATGTTGGCATATGACGATAATCCCTTTCTGCTGGAAATGACTGATCTTTGTAATCACGTTCTGCTCATTTGCAAGATGCTGGTGGACCCATCACCAGCACTGTCTGATTCCCACAGGCTGCTGACACGGAGCCTGACTGTGGGCTGCCTCCAGGGTCTGGTTCTGTTTCAGAACCAGGGGACCTGACCCCGAGCCCTGCAGCTGCGCCACCGCTGACTAGTTTCTTGTGATGCTGCTGTCATGTGCCTTCTCTACAAAGCTGTCTACATGTGAGTGAGCCACAGTTGTCTCCTAAGGGACGAAACTGCAAATAAACAGCACCGAATACGACCTCAGCTATCCGGCTGCCGGTTTCTGGCTTTGTTTGGTTTTCACAAACTGTGGAGTTTCTGCAGTTTTGATTTACAAGTAGTACTTGACCTCACTTTCTTCTTTTCCCATTCCTTCCACCGCTTTACTCAGTCCCGTGGACCTCCCCTTAGGAGCCCACCACACCCCACTTGGACTTCCCCTTAGCAGCCGCCATGGTCCACCTGGGCCCCGCTGTCAGATTCACCAAGCTTCAAAAACGTATTCTTACAAAGTTCACCAGCAACCTCTAACCCATAAGACTAAGTGACTCAGCTCACCGGATAGGCTACGATTCTCTCGCTGAAACTACCTTCTCTTCCTTGTTTCATTCGGAGGCCCAGGAACCGAGAGCAGGCCAAGTACTCCTTCCTCTCTGGCCTCCTCAGCCCCCCACACCCAGGCTGCCACCAGCAACCCTGCCGATAAGTGACATAAGGCTCCCCAAGGAGCCCGTAACTCCAGAGTGTGACTCCAGCCCACTCTATAAATGCAGGGCACCTGTATGGACCCAGTCATTTCATTTCTTCTACTGTGCATGTCATTTGAACCCTTATTCCAACATGCAATCCAGACTCGACTCTCCAACTAGACCTCCAAGTGCTGTCTGGTGACAGCGCCTGACCCTGAAAATTCCTTCCCCTCCCCCTCCGCCTAAAGCACAGCTCGTGACCCACTTTCTCTAGGACCACACACACACACACACACACAGAGCCCACTTTCTCTAGGACCCTTCTTTACCAAAGTAAAAGAGAGCTTTACTGTGCTGAATGCCTGAGCCCCCCCCCACAGACACAGACACAGACACAGAGAGAGAGAGAGAGCGAGAGAGAGAGAGAGAGAGAGAGAGAGAGAGAGAGAGAGAGAGAGAGAGAGAGAGAGAGAGAGAGAGAGCAGAGGCCCTTATGGATTCAGTTTCATGGTTTTCTTTTGTATATCTCGAGATATCTGTGTAGTTTTGTAGACCAGGCTGCCCTGGAACTCACAGAGATCCCCCTGCCTCTGCCTCTTGAGTGCTGGGATTAAAGGCCAGCTCAGTTTCCTGTTTCTTTCTTGTCAAATTTGTGCTTTCTTATTTTTCAAGTTTGTTCAAGTAGGGGATTGCATGACCGATGGTTATGGTTTTCTCTCTCTCTCTCTCTCTCTCTCTCTCTCTCTCTCTCTCTCTCTCTCTCACACACACACACACACACACACACACACACACACACACACACGCTCACTTTCTTACATACCCAAATAAGAATTTAAAATACCCCCCACATACTCACCCTGGGTGGTGTCTCCTCCAGGGGGCCTGGTGATGAGAATTTTGAAGACCGTTTAAAAGTCTCATTACAACACAGAGGTAAGAAGCTCATCCACTTCTAAGAAAAACAGCTCAAGGATCAACTAAACAACCCAAGTTACTTTCTTCAGCCCGCAAACCCAAGAGCATTGCGTGACTGTGACACAGGCTTTTTAATCGGAGCTATTAACGGCAGGCAGCAGAGTACTAAATGAAGCCCTCAGCAACAGACTCACATTGTATCTGACAAGCTGACTTCATGAACCTCAGCTAATTCCTACTGAAGGGACTCTGTCTTACGGAAACCCTCTTTATACAACCACTGTGCATTTATACTCCCTTTAAAGATAGACAATACTTGTGAAAAAATGAATTCCATGCCAAATACTATCTGCTTTGGAAAGATGCCAAAACACAAACTTGTTTAAAATTTACACAACCAAACCACCAGATACCGGTACTTCTTACAACCAAAATAGGTTACGCACAAACTTCTCTTCTGAATAGCAGGGTGGTTATAATCTACTATTAGCATCTCATTAAGATGAGGAAGACAAAATTAATTCAAAATCATTATGAAATGCCCTGAGAAGCAGACTAACTGTAACTTATAATAAATATACTAATAGGTTGACTATGGAGCTTACAATATTTAGATTTAGAATTAAATTATTATATAAAATTCATATTCTTAGCTAAATTAGAATGATTTAACTGAAGGAGCTTGGTAAACATATACTGACAGGTACTGTAACAGGGAGATACACATGACACTATTTTAGACGGCTTACAGTCCCATGGAAAACAGACACAGATCACACGGGCAGCAACATGGTAACTACTGTGATTACTGAAATACCGTGCTGAGGAACATCAACACTCAGGTAGCTGGTAGAGGATAAAGTACACGACGCAGAGGTTGCTTTTATGCCGGCCAGGGTCATCACTGATTTCAAAACAATATGATGATGTTATGTTAAACAACAAACTATGTTACAGGGGACAGGATCAGGGAAGAAAACACATCCAGAGATTAATCGTGGTTAACGGGAACGGGAAGATGGTTTTAACTTATCTTATGGATATGAATATTCTGTCTGTATGTGTGTCTACGCACTATGTGCTCGCCCAGTCCCTATGGAGGCCACAAGAGGGAGCTGGGTTCCCTGGAACTGAGTTACAGGCAGTGTTGAGTTGCCCTGTGGGTGCTGTGATCTGAATCCAGGCCCTCTGCTAAGTCATTCTTCAGCACACAAAAGGCGGAGTCTTTTTTAGTCTCATATACTGCTATACTATCTGATTTTAAAAATAGTTGAAAATGATGCATATGAAAAAAAAATCACTGAAGCAGACATTGTAGGAGGAGCCAGCAGAGGTCAGCGCTGAGCACCAGAGCAGACAACCACAGGGCGGCCATCTCTGACTGGGAGGCCTCCGCTCTTTGCAGGGAATAAGCTGAGGATCATGTGTCACAGGGCAGGTGACAACCTTGAGCAAGGTGAGTTGAGAGCAAGTGAAACTAGGTCACTGTCTCTCTTTCATGTCCATTATAGAACTCTAATCGTAATGCGTTTGTAAATAACCACCAATACTTGTGGCCACAGACTGTGGCTGTGGGGACTAAAAGGAATGAGACAGAGCCCAGGAGCCACTCATGGGAGGCAGCCAAGAGGCTGGCTCCAAGATGGCAAATCACCCTATTTTAAGAGAGGACCATAAATGCATTTTTACTTACCTGCTTGTTCGTTTAGTTAGTTAGTTTTGGTTTTTCAAGACAGGGTTTCCTTGTGTAACAGCTCTAGCTGTCCTGGAACTTGATTTGTAGCCCATGCTGACCTCCAACTCACGATCCTTCTGCTTCTGCCTCAGCAAATCTGACTGGAGTGGGCCACCACAGCCGCTATTATTTTAATATGAACTATCTTGAATTTTTAAAATGATGGCTCAATTTAAAAAACAAAACAACCAAGCAAGCAAAAACAAGGAGGGCAGTGGTGGCTCACGCCTTTGATCCCAGCACTCAGGAGGGTCTGTGAGTCTGAGGCCAGCCTGGTCCCCAGAGCGAGTTCCAGGACAGCCAGGGATACACAGAGAAGCCCTGCCTCAAAATATAAACAAAAACCAAAACTAAAACAAAACCAAAACTCAAACAAATAAAACCCAACAACAAAACAAAACAAAGCCCCAAACACACACACAAACACACACACACACACACACACACACACACACACACACACACACACACACGCACGCACGCACACACAAACACAAAATGAAAACACGTCTGTGTGCTTCCCCAGTATTGAGACTTCCTAGCATGGTGCTGAGGAGAAAATGTCAGATTCAAGTATATGTTATTCCTTCCTCTTCCCATTTTAGGACTGAAAACTTTTTACACGGTACTCTTCCATCTTTTAAACATAAGCAATATTTGAATTAAACAGTCCCTCCTCTTCCTCTCAGGATTCTACACTCACATGCCGTGACCTCTTACATCATACTAACAGATAACAGCTGTAGTGTTAAAATATGTGTCTGGGTGGGACTCACAATTAACTGGTAAGTTTTTAAAGAAAAAAAAAATAAGGAAGGACAGAAAAATCCCAAAAAATTATGTGAACCTTCAACCTTACTTTCAGTTTATCAAATTTCCTCAGGAAACAACTTCCCATTTGTAGCTGACTAATACTACAACACGCCCAACAATTTCATTAGAATGCTATTTTTAATCAGCTCGGTGTGTCGTTGTGCCTCAGGACCTGAGAGCAAGCACATGAAGTCATTATAGTCATTGGGAGGCACACAACATTGGTAACTGGGAAACACTCTTCACTGGACAAAGGGAACGTGGATGGCTCAGAGCCTTGCGTGTGGTCTCTACCCTCTTCGCTGCAAATCCTGGAAAATGGAAAGACACCTGTTGTAAGATGTGTGCTCACTGGTAGCTCCTGGGCTAGCATCACTGGGTGAGCTGTCCCCACACTTCCCTTTGGTGTATTGGGGGGGCAAATTTGGGTGAGAGTAAATGAGTGTTCCTGCTTGGGAATAGCCTTCCTGCTTGGGCAGTGAACACAACCTTAGGCATGCGGAAGGGTAGCTCTCTGTATACCAGACTGAGCTCTCTACTGAAGTCCAAAACAGAGCCACCAGCATCCTGGAAGAGAACAGAGAGGCTGCTGCCCTATCTAGTAAGCTAACACTGGGGGCGTGGCCCCCGATTCTGCACCCTTGCTGTGAGCCTTGCCCTCCTGTCTTACCCAGCCTTCAACTGCTCGGGCTCATCCCCTGCCTCAGCTGCTTCATCTCACTTGCCTCCATTCCCTACCGCAGGTTCCCTGGGTATCTGCTTTGGTTTGCATTTAACCATTTCCTTCTCTAAGCTCTTCCCTTCTTCCACTTGGTGTGCTTTTCCCACCACACCCCTGTCCAGGCAACACCAGCTTTCCGTCAAGACGTGGCCACCACACGCACCCCAGCGCAGCTTCACCCGAGGGTTCTAACCCCTATCAAGTCCTCAGGTGCACACCGAACCGTCTCTACCCTCCCACACGTGTGAGGAGGAACTGCCTGTAGTTGTCTCTGACATTGCAAGCGTTGCTTAGCTGTCCAGATCTACTGCTAGCACACATGGCGGTTAGAGGACGGAAGGAGCCATCATCTCTGGTATGATGGAACAGGGCTCCGTGGAGTTTGCTAGGATCTCTTTGGACTGAGTTTTCAAATGAGACAAAAATTCTACTTCCTAAGCTTTGCCAGTAGGGTTTTCTCTCCCCCCCCCCCAGTTTACCTACTATGCTTCCAAGATAGATGCCAAAATAAATATCTAATTGCTTCAGTGCCAACAACGCACAGGATTTTGATCTGGGCACTGATATAATGTGGGATATCGAAGGTTTGCGGTATTTACAAGTCGCACCACACAGGAGAAAGATGGATGATTTTGTAATTGGAGGCCTGGGCTCCAGCGTCGGTATTTCTCGCCACAGAACACTGGTCAGGTGTTTAGTGTCAGATAAATGAAGATATCAACAGCTACCACACGGCATTCCTGTGAGGGCTACATTCTATGAGGTAATACAGAAGAAAGCCTAAGAACACAGCTGTCAGCAGCTGGAAGGAAATGAACAGCGCACACCCCTGTGCAGAGCGTGAGTTCTGGATTTTCCTTTGCCCACCCTTCCGGAAGACCCTTCCTAATCTTGGCTGTTTTGTGATGTAGAGTCAGGAAGGAAGGCAGCAGGAAAGTGAGCCACAGTTAGGAACATTTGGGGGACACACGCTTAAGGGTTGGGATGTGTGGGTAAAGCTGGCCTGGTGTAGATTCTGTACCCTACCATGGCATTGAGAAGCCCAGTGAACAGTGTACTGCTTTGAAAGTATCACTGGACTACATAACGCTTTACAAACACTATAAAATGACACAGAAGGGCTGAAGTGAGTAGCCTGCCCATTGGGGGAGCAGCCACTCAATCTGGTGAAAGGGACTGGGGAGGCCAGAGGAAGGCGGAGGCCAGGCCCAGCTCCCACCCTGACTCACTGCCTCTGCTGAGTCATTAGCATCTCCGCGTTCCAGTTTCTCCCCCGTAAACCACAGGGCAGGAGGACTGCATTATTATGGCACCCCAGTTGGCCCTTATAAACTGGTTTGGAAAGATGCCAAGAACTTGGTCCTCTTTGCTTGGCTTCCATTACAGCTTAGGCAGTAGTATCATGCATATATGTGCTTAGATTTATACATCTTGATGTGTGGGCACACGTGAGAACATACACATACATGTATAAACACACACACATTTGGGAGATAATCCCACACAGTGTTGGTGAGACTGTTTACGCAGAAGGCTAAGAGTCATCTGTTTTGATTGACACAACACCCATCTATGTCCAAACAACCCTGAATCTAAAATAAATAGATTTCCTGGAAACCTCAAAGGAAAGGCTAACAGCCTCCCCTCATGCCTGCGTGCACCACAGGCCTGCGTGCATTCCCCATTTCCCTTACCGGGCGGGACACTTAGTTTTCATGTGAGACAGACGACCTTCTTACACCTGCCGCATGCATCTTAGAGATCTCCCCCTTTGTCTCGTCTTACCCCGCTGGGCTAAGTGGCCCTGTTCACTTTTTTTAACCCATATAACCAGAACAGCACCTTCTCATCCCAGCCGCTCTGCACAACTTCACAATTAGGAATGGAATTCTGTGTTAATCTTTGCTAGAAGTTGCAAGCCGGTGACGATGGAAGGGACCTCTCAGGGATGTGCAGACATGTGAAAACAGGCTCATGGGAGAAGCTTGCTGGCTTCTACACTGAATCTCCCTTGCACTTTGTCTCGAAGTCTCCACATACACCTCCAATCCTGGGGAAACAGAGCTTGGCTGCGCGAGGGCACAGGAAACAGGCCAGCTCTGAACCCTCTTGAAGCAAAGGAGTCAGAGAACAGACTACAGCCTTCATTTACAGAAGGGCAAAGCCCCAGAGAACGATGACGGTTCTGCAGACACGGCAGCTTTCCTCGAAAGGTCTCAGAACTTAGGAGGTCCTCACTCCACAGGGTCAGTATCTGTCCTTGGCCAAGGGGGTAAAGGCCGGGTGCTCCTTGACCTTACTGCAGGCTGATCTGAACACACGCTGGGGCACTGAGCGCTCCCCATAGTTTCCCCATCCTTACCAAAACCACCAGCAGCTTTATAAAGCTATCATGTGACTTACCTCCTCCTAGGTGCTGCAGCCCATGCTAATTTAGGGTGTAGAGAAACAACAACACTAGGTACTGGGCTATGCCATCTCTCCTGTCTGACCAGCAGAGCCTGGGACTTCTTGAGCTTGTCATAGAGAAAGGCCACCCACGGGCACATTTGAGGTCTGTGAACGACAAAGCAACTCGGAGGCTTTACCTACCCACACAATCACAGTGCTCTAGCTACTCCTCAGTTATTTAAGACCTACACTCCAGGCCAATTAGAGTTACGACAGCAAGCCCTGCAGAGGTGTCTGTGAGACCCGGCTTGACAACATTCTTCCTTCTTTGGGCTGATGAGGAAACAGTGGATTTGAAGCTGAAAGCTGCTCACCACCAAGCAGGCAGGAGGGCTCACCCTCTTTCACAACCCTGAGTGGGATGGGAACAGGCTAAATGGTGGAGATTAAAGGGAAACCAGCAGCACAGGGCCCACCTTTCCCCATGCTGAGCTCACAGCCCTGTCTTTCTCAGAGCTGGCTGGACTTTCTCCGAGCTCCTTTCTTCTACAGCTCCTGGACTATGCTGCTGATCTCCCACTTAGCCCAGGAGCATCATGACCCAGCTCCCTAGCCTGTCTCCTTGGGCTCTGGCCCCATGGACCAAGTGGGATCTTTACTAACCTCAAGATTCCCCAAGGTTTTCTGAGACACCTTCTGTGTGTATCTTGTGAAAACTCTCCGTGACCAAGTGAATGTAAGAAGCCCATGTATGAAACACTTCAAACAACTGTAGACTCTCAAATATTTAAAAAGCCATTCTGTGTCATGGTTTGAATGTGAGAAGTCTTCCAAAAGCTCAAGTTTTGAACGTGAAGGCCCTAGCTGGTGGTGCTATTTTGTGAGGTTAGATCTAGCTGCAGGGGAAGCAGGCTGCTGGGCAAGCTTGGCTCTGGCCCTTCCGTTTTCTCTCGGTATCCTGGCCACTGCTGCTGTGAGGGATTTGCAAACACTATACAGTCCACTTCAACCAGGTACCTAGAATCAGCGGAGACAAAGAGAAAGCCGTGTGTGTGTGTGTGTGTGTGTGTGTGTGTGTGTGTGTGTGTGAGTGTGTGTGTGTGAGTGTGTGTGTGTGTGTGAGTGTGTGTGTGGGGGGGGGGGGAGGCGGAAGTCACTGCTGTGGAGGAACAGGATTTCACCTCTGCAAGGTGAAATGTCACGGCTGCACAGTACCAGGAATATACCTAACGACATTCACCACACACTGAAGTTTTCTGTCATGTGTATTTCACATGACACGGTGTTCTTTCAGTATGAACATTTCAGTCTTTAATACTCTGTGCACTAGGAATCCTGGAGACAGGAAATGCGTCAGCTCACCCTCTACACAAGCCATCTTTCACAGAGTGCCTCACAGGAGCGTGCACTTCAGAACTCACTGTAGGAATGCAACCCCGGAGGAGAAGCTGCTAGAAAATATCAACTGCATCACTCACTAACCCATGGCCTGGGACAGGTACAGATTTCGGCCTTGGGTCCCCCTCTCCTGATAGACAAGAGCGAGGCCTGTGCAAACCTCACTGGCTAATGGTGAAATCTAGTTTGCTTTTTTGTTTTTTATTTTTTTTAAAAAGTACGTACAATAAAGACCCTAAGTATACCGAAGGCTCTTTAAGATGTAGCTGACAGCTGAAGGCAGTGGAAAGCCCCCCCCCCCCCCCCGCTCCATCCTCCTAGCAGCCGTAGACATCAACAGGCCCAGCAACAGGAAAGAATCATGGCGCTCGGGAGGCAGAAAGCCAAGGCTAAGACGCAAGGCTCTGACTCCTTCGCTTCAAGATTTATTGCCATCTGATCTTCGACAGGCCATTTGGCCACCGGCTTGAGGATTGCTTAGCTGTCAAAATGGAGTCGTTGGAGGAGCTCTCTCGAAGGTTGCTCCCAGCTAATAAGTCTATGAAATACTGAGACAGACAAGCGCTGGGAACCTGCCCAGCTCCCTCCTCAGATTTAGGGATGGACCCTGTGTCTGAACAAACTGAAGTCTTTGTACTCCTTGATTAGACAAGAGGTGGCCACCGCCTCCGCCTCCTCCTCGTGGCCAGCATCAGAAGAGAATGCAGGGCAGCCAGGGGCTTATCTTCTTGGTACCTCTCCTCTCAAATTTCTAGAAGTGTTCCAAAACTGTATTGATCCACTGACCCAATGGAGCCACGCAGACAGCATGGGAGAATTGCTGAGTGGGCAGAGCTACAGACCTCCACAGGGACAAGGTCGCTTGGGACCATCTCCTGAAGGGCTCAAGGACTTTTTAGGGTTTTTGTTTTGTTTTTAGGTTTTCGAGACTGAGCTTCTCTTTGTAATAGCATAGGTTGGCCTCGAACTCACAGAGATCCAGCTGCCTCTGCCTCCCAAGTGCTGGATTAAAGGTGCGTGCCAGCACCACCTGTGTCTCAAGGACTTTATCTACACAAAGTGTAAGATACTCAAGCCCTGCCGGTTGGCCGACTGGCAACCTGCCTGGAGGAGACCCTCTTAGATGGGCAGTGTAGGGAGATGGGAGTCCCTGGAAGGAACCTAGGGAACCTGGCTGGTGGGAAGGGGGAAGGGTCTGCATCGACTGTGGACAGTGACAGAGACCCAGCAGAGATCACAAGGAGGTGGGAAGCAAGACACCACACCCAGGAAGGACCCGGCTAGCAACACATGCTGGGTGAGGGCTGTGGACAGGAGTTCAGGGATGGGGCCCAAGTACCTGGAGACCAGGACGGTTTAAGAGGACAGGAGTTGAAGGCCTGTACTAAGGTAGCACTGGCAGCCTATGGCAGTGCCTTCATAGGAGCACACCACAAGAAGCCATCAGGCATGCCTGTGCCAAGGGAACGCTACGTGTCTTGGAGACTGGGCAGAGGGGAAGTTTATGACTGATCTAGGAAGTAATGGGGATACTGGAAATCAGTGGTAGTAGAAAAGAAACTGTTTCTGTCATATTGAAACTGGAAATTAAGGTAGGTGGGTAAAAGTGTCTAATCTGTAGGCACACGGACTTGGGAGAAGAGGTGATGGGGTGCTTGGAACATATTTGTTCAATTTGCTTTCCTAGGATGGATTTCTATCTGCTCTTGAATAGGCATTCAGGGTGTCCAGGTACTTTTTGAAGTGGCATTTGGTATTTCTGCGTGGATGCTTTCTCTTGTATCTGCCTGAAAAATCTGCTATGTTAGAATATATTAAGATTAATGTACTATGCTGGCTGTAGCTGTGGTACACACCTTTAGTCCCAGCACTTGGGAGGCAGAGGTGAACAGATCTCTGAATTTGAGGCCAGCCTGGTCTACAGAGTGAGTTCCAACCAGGGCTACACAGAGAAACCCTGTCTTGGAAAACCAAAAACAAACCAAACAAAAAAAAAAAACTACTAAAACGTCTTACCACAAAATTTAAGAACCTTGGGCAAGTTCTACACCTGCTGTTTTATCAAAATTAAGGTATAGAACCCAAAGACAGTTGACATTGCCAAATACTTAATTGGGAAGTTTTAGAATTAACATGCTAAACAGCATATTATTGTTATTGTTGTTGCTGCTGTTGTTGTTGTTAGTGTCCTGCTACACTGTCTAAACTGTCCCTGAAGTTGAGGTCCTGGCTCAGTCTCCACCGTGATGGCATTACAAGTATATGTCCCATGCCCTGTACCCCTCTTAAAAGCATACGTAAAACATTTCAAGTACAGGTCCCTTGTAAAAACTACCATGTATGGCCTTTCCCTGTCTGGAACTGTTAATACGCACAGCCAGACCAAAGACTCTGCCAACAATAGTCCCGGCATTACTTTTAACAGTCTCAGACTTCTAGTCCCCCAAAATGATGTCATCAAGAAGATAGTGCGGTGACGGCAATAAATGTGACATGCCTGTGCTACTATAAATAAATGAAGCATGCTCCCAACCCATTTAATTACTTCCCTGTAAAGCAGTGCAATTAACAAAACTGTCTGAATTCTGAAAATAGGAAAAGCCGTCCTGTCCCTGTCAGGCAGCTTTACAATCCTAACAATAGGCATAGTGAACCCTCTTAAAGGGAAGATGATTACATTAAAGATGACGGGGGCATGTAAAAGTCTGTCACAGAGATCCTCCTGCTGTCGGATGCCCTAGAGAGGAGGAAGAAAGGATAAAGAGAAATCTCTCACAACTTCCTGAGGGAACACTGGGGATTATGCACCACACCAGAAGGTCGAGAAAGACGTGTACAGCCTATCAGGTAACCCTGAGATGGCCTCAGGAGTGTGGCTTGTGGAACATAGCTAGCTGAGGATGTTACATATCCATTTCTTGAGGAATGCAGACGATCATGCAAGTTGATACAACTTTTTCCCTCAGAAAACAAAACAACCCGAAGTCTACTTCCTGGAGAGCTGCCGGGAGCTGCTAGAATCCACAGCATCCCAGCACCTCCAAGACAGGGTCAACTGCCTGGTTTGCATGCAGTTCCCATTCCTATACTCCGGTTTGCCTCAGACTATTCGGGCTGGCATAGGACCATGAAAATCCGGCTGTGAGGACTGTGGCATTACACGTAAAGGTGCTATTCCATCTGTAGAAGACAGGAGTCTGACTCGGAGTCTGGAACCTGAAGTGACCAGAACTTATTATTGTTGATCTCCTGTAACTTTAACTAGTTATACATCAGTTAGTTATACATCAAGATGCTGACACTTAAAAACAAAATACTGAGTCATTTTTGAACCTGAGATTGGAGTACCCTTAGCGATAATATCTTTCATGTGGTCCTGAAACTGTGGGTAAGCATTCCCAGTAAGTTGCCCCAGGTCAGCCAGAGGCAGAGGAAGCATCTGCTAATCTGAACCGGACATAAGCTACACACTTGGATGCTAGCTATTCTGAAGAAGATCAAGAATTTACTTCTGTCATTTGCTTGTTTAGGGACCAAAGCCTGGGGAATTCCCAGATGTCCCAAGTCTGGTCTAAACGGTCAGAATAACTTAAGTCCATGTGAATATGGGCTTTACTGAACAGATAGATGCTAAAGGTGCTCCCGAAACCCAGGGAAAAATTATCCAGGGTTTCTGGTCAATCCATAGCTGGCTACCACTGTTCAGAAATCAGTTTCCTCTCTGTCCTGAGTAAACTTGCTCTGAAGCACATGAAACACAGCATCTCAGTGAGCATCTCTGGTCCTGCTCCCAGCAGCTTGCTGGTCTCAGCAGCCCCACAGTCGTGAAAGCTCAGTTTAGCGCCTCTGGGCTCACACTCAGCCCTGGGGCCCTGAACCATCACTGCCTTCTCTTCAGAGAATTTGTCAGAGCCAAGAACACAAGCCCGTTCATCACTTATTTCCTCCTCACCCAGAACAGAAGCTAACATGGATGCTCTCAAAGTAATAAGCATAGTTTGGTCAAAATACACATATTTAAACAGTTGAAATTTTCAGCTTTAGGAAGTTCAGTTCAAATTTCCCCTTGTCAATATATCTTACTCACTGCTCTAGTTTTGCAAAGACACACCATGAGCAAGGCGACTCTTACAAGGAAACATGCCACTGTGTCTTGCTTACAGTTTCAGAGGTTTTGCCTGTCACCATCACTCTGGGGAGCATGGGGACAGGCAAGCAGACACCGCAGTGCAGTAGTAACTGAATGCTAAGTCCTGATCCACAGGCACGGAGAAGCAGCAACTCTGGGCTTGGCATAGGCTTCTGGAACCTCAGAGCCTACCCCAGTGACACACTTCCTGAACAAGGCCTAATCCTTTTAATCCTTTCAAATAGAGCCACTCTCTGATGACCCCAGATTCAGATTTATGAGCCCATGGGATCCAGTCTTATTCAAACCACCGCATCATACAAGGCCAAATATTCTTTCTTACTCATCAATCGTTTCTCTAAAATTATCATCAGTTGTCAGTGCTAAAACAGAAGTCCCAAGAGGGCGTAATCAGAGCTGGGCCACAACAGGATGGAATAGAAACCACACAATAAAAGGACGTCACTCATGGCTTCTGGGTGTGGACTGGGTGAGGCTAGTGTCACCAGGGAAGGGACTCAGAACCAGAGCAGGGAGAGGGAGGGAACAGCCTTGGGAATGGGGAGTGGGGTAAGTGAAACATCGTTTAGCTCCTGAAGCAGCCAGCACCACGCAAAGAAGCTTGTCCAGGGTCAAACAGCTAGCCAGTGACAGAGCAGCAACTGGAATCCAGACCTTAAACCCACTCTTTAAATGAACTGGATTATAAAATTACATATTCACATTAGCAAACACTGAGAAGGAAATCCCAGGATCTCAGTCCCCAAACACACCTGTTGGCATTTCCGTGTGATTTCTGTAGACTTTTCCCTCATAGAAATTTTGTTTTCAAAATTAAGCTCATAGTCCATAAGTGATTTCCTAGCCTGTTTCCTTCTGATTTAACAATCTAAACATCTGTCCAACTTACTTAGTAATTTGGGCAATCAACATTTTAGCTAAGACTTTTTCCTTTACTGCATGGAGTTTTACAGTTTACATGACACAACTTCCATCACGGGACATTAGGGTTCCTGTCATCTTTTTGGCAGTATAC
Source organism: Phodopus roborovskii (assembly GCF_943737965.1). Classification (NCBI taxonomy): domain Eukaryota; kingdom Metazoa; phylum Chordata; class Mammalia; order Rodentia; family Cricetidae; genus Phodopus; species Phodopus roborovskii. The sequence continues at coordinate 22,558,704 of NW_026125397.1, read as the reverse complement.
ATGTATTAGTTACAGAACACCATGGTGTTTCCTCAAATTGGAAATGTCAGTATCCAAAGTTTCAAACACTCAATGCATAATGAAAAACCATGGTGCATTTATCTTGACTATCCCAGCATCAGTGATCTCTCTGGCCTGGAATCAAATGCATCCCATGAATGTTATTAATGAAGAGGGTCCAAAAATAACAAGTTAAAAAAAGCAGCCCTTCTCTGCCTCCAGAGGCCATGTGCTTTTAATGGTTTAATGTTCCATCTTCATTTCAGTCATAGCAACAAGAGAGCTACCCGTATGCAGATCTACATTCAGAAAAATGGGGAATCTCTGAAAAGCAAACATACCCCTCTGGCTTAAAAACCAGGGTGGTCAGAATTTGCAGTCTATCTGCTGATGGCTGTGGCATAGCTCAGGGTAATTCGCTGTTCATCATGGCAGAGACACTTGCTTTGGGAGGGTTGTTTGTTTGATTTGCTGTTTTCTCACTCAGGTCAAGTGAATGAGTGATCCTCAATGAATGAGAAGTTCTGAGTTTTCATCAGGTAAGGCTAGGGCGTAGAAGAGGCAGCAATGCCAGGCCTTGTATAAGTGTGCCCAGCGTGAAAGACACAAAGCACACTGGCAGAAGGAGCTACCGTGACTGCCCGAAGGTAACTGCCAAAATATTTGCAAGTTTCTGTGGCTATCTGTTTCAAAAGCTTCTTTAGAATCCAAGGTGCTGTCATAGAAACACACGCATCGGTTCCTGGCAACATCTTCTCCCAGACAATGACCTACAGGTGCTGGCCAGGAAGAACTTGGTGAGGACAGAATTAGGCGTGTCCACTCCTAGCAAGATGAAATCTGCTCTCTGAAGGCAATGTGACTCCTGTCTGTGACTGCTTCCCAGTGATAACTGAAAACCCAATCCCTCTTCATTATCCCACGGTTCCATTCCTCAACAGGAAGTTAGACTTCATCAGAACGCTTTCCTTCCCTTTCCTCTCCAGTGTTTAGCTATTGCTACTTTCCATCATTCCTCTAGACTTCCCCTCCTCCTAAGTCACACTTTCTTCACAGGCATGTCAAATGCATGACGACACTTTGGAAACAAATGTGGCGTTATCCGGCCAACTAGAGGATGTACGTACACTGAGACTCAGAACTCTTCCTCTGGGCATCTCTCACAGGGAAGCTGCAGCAGCACACTCCAGGATTTGCTGAAGAGCTGACCCAGATACCCATCGACAGGAGAAGGGATTGATAAACTGAGGCACACTCATACAATGGATACCATGAGGAACAGTAGGAAGATAAAAGAATTTCCTGCATGGTGCACAGATGGATCTTTTAAAAGGCAGATGGTACGCGAATGCCATGCAGTGTGGCCTGAGAGAAACACAACTTCACATTAGTTATTTACACAGACTGACCCAAGGCCTTGCACAAGCTAGGAGAGTCCTGGGCAACATATCCAGCTCCAAAGTAAAACTTTCAAAGAAACTATTTTCAAAGCAAATGGGAGCTGATGAGATGGTGGAGTGTAAGGACTCTGCTGAAAACCTGACAACCTGAGTCCCATGCCTGCTTCCCATCCATAGGAGGAGAGAACTGACCTATAACCCCTATGTGTGCAGGGATAGATGCAGGAGCACACGGGCATGCACATGTACACACACACACATGCATACACATACACACACATGCACACATGCACATGCACACACATGCACACGTGCACACACGCACACACATATGCACACACATACACACATGCACACGCACACACACATGTACACGCACACACACATGTACACAATACACACGCACACATGCACACACGCACATGCATACACACATACACACACATACACACACGCACACGCACACGCATACACACACATGCATACACACATGCACACACGCACACATGCATACACACACATGCACACACACGCACACACATGCACACACACGCACTCACATGCATACACACACACTAAATAAATAGATGTTTTAAAGCAAATACATTCATCCAGTTTTATTCCAATTTAGCAGCCACATAAGTCACATAATAACATATATCGTAACGACTAGCTCGAGGTGGTCTGTTATTTCTTCTAAATAGTTCACACCATCCGTATCACGACATGGAAACAGAATAGCACACCTTCATTTTCCTCCCAAGTTTATTTCCACCAATCAGAGACCACGCTGACCTGAAGTGTGAGTGTGACGTGGGGTCACAGGAAGAGAGAGAGAAGGCTGGCCGGTGCTGGTAGAGAGTGCTTGGCAGCTAGGGACAAAGAGGGCTGGGGCAGAGCACAGGGCTGGGCCAGGCAGTCCCCAGGAGGGAACCCTGAATGCCACAGTAGGTGGGGTACCAGGTGAACAAGGGGGCTCCAGAGTGACAGGCGGCAGGGAAGGCTGCGGGAGAAAAGCTCCAGAGATGTGAGGTCCGTTCACAGTAGAGAACCACACGGTCAGGAGACAGGCAGAGAAGTGAAGACGCAGAGATCTGCATGGCCCTAACTACAAGGGTAAGAAGGGCTGCCTAAACGCTACAAAAACAGGTGGAAGGTGCTCACTGAGTTGTTTTACTTTCCAGAGACAGATGGAGACAAAGAATGAGAAAGAGCTACATTGCCAACAGGTAACAAATACTTTTTCCTGACAGCACGTTTTGCTCTGTTAGGTTGGCAATGATCAATTCCAAAGCTTTTTAGTTTTCCCTCCAAACAATCTTACTCTGCTACAGTAAGATTGACAAAACACAGACCCTAATTACATGTTTTGTTTTTTGGTCACTATAAAAACAGCAATGTGAGTCACTATTTTAATTAATTAAATACAAATATGAGGAACTATAGTAAATATTATGGGTTTTTGTTCGAGCAGTTGATGGGCTCTGACATTTGACATTTAATGGCGAGGCCTCGTGGACTAATAGCTCACAGTGTGCCTCCACAACTGCTAAGTCACCTGCCACATCTCAGGGCTATTCAAATCTTTTCCCACCATCAAATTTGCTTTTACTTGCTTTACATGTTCAGCTCTTTCGTGAAGGAGAAATGTGCCTCTGCCATCTGATAACAGCATAATCGGCAAAATGGCAGTTAATTCATTTCCAAATTATTGTCTTCTCTTGTCTAGAAGGTCTACTTTTTATAATGCTCTTCCAAAGATGGACAAAATCAGCCCCAGACAAAGGTTCTGTTTCCTTGTTTTAACTTAATGGAAAACTGAATCTTGCCAAGGAGCAACAGCAGAAAAGCAGGCAGACAGGAAACCCTCCTCTGGCCTCTTGTACAAATCTCCTACCCATCCAAGCTGGAAGCAACCCTGGGGGCCAGGCTCTGCCCCATGACAGGGGACAGACAATCACTGGCCCCGGGGCCAACCTGGGGTTCCCTTACTTCAGTGTGCTGCAGTTCAAACCCTGTCTCGGGACACTCAAGGCAGCACCTGTGATCATCTGAGAGCAGTACAGGGTGTCCGTGCTGAGGTCAGGCCTTACTAAGTGCACTGAGGCCATCTCCTTGTCGCCACTCTATGGGACTACGCAGATGGGCGGACCGTTGGTTCATCCCTGTAACGTCCGAACACAGGCACTCCCACTATTCGGTTCAGAGCAGCAGACTCACAATATACCTTCCAAGAAGTACTCAGATTAACCTGGTAGGTGTTCTCTACAGACCACACAGACCACAAAGTGATGGGAACCTCCTTCTGAATATGTGCTTCTCTTATTGGCTGATGAACAAAACAGTTTGGCCAATGAGGCAGGAGGGTAGGTGGGGCTAGGAGACAAGGAGAATTCTGGGAAAGGTAGGCAGAGAGAGAGAGACGGCAAAGAGACGCCATGTAGCAGGGGAGTAACAGGTCTGGACCCTTCTCCAGTAAGATAAGACCACGTGGAAATACTTAGATTAATAGAAATGGGTTAACAAGAAGCCCTAGTCATCAGCCAACACTTTAATAATTAATATAGTGTCTGTGTGTTTATTTGGGGCTGAGAAGGGTGGCAGGACCTGGCAGCAACAATAAGGACCAGTCTCCAGTAGGGCTGAGCCCTTAAAAGAAATACTAGGAGATGGGCCATACCTGGTAAAGTGCTGGTCTTGCAAACATGAAGACCTCCCTGCGTCTGATCTCTAGAACCCACATAAAACACCAGATATGTCAGTGTACACTTGTAGTCCCAGCACTGATGAGGCAGAGACAGGAATCCCTGGCCATTCAGTCTGGTCTAAGTGGTGAACTCCACACCAGTGAGAGACCTTATCTCAAAGGAGGGTAATATCTGAAGTTGTCATCTGGCCCTCTGTATGTATGTATGCATGCATGCATGCATGTATGTATGTCTCTCTCTCCCTCCCCTTCCCCCCTCTCTGCTTGCTACATCTGAGCAAAGAATTCCAGCCCCACCTTTAAAAAAAACAAAACACTCACCCCCTGTCCTGGCTGGTTTTACATCATCTTGAGAACTGTGAGCCTCCACTAAGAATATGCTACTGTAAGATCTGCTGCAGCCTAAAGGTCATTTTCTTAATTGGTGATGGATGGGGAGGGCCTGGTCCATCATGGGTGTGGTGTCTTCCCTAAGCTGGTAGTCGTGGGTTGTATAAGAAAGCAGGCTGAGCAAATCACAAGGATCACAGTAAGCAGCACCCTCCATGGCTTCTGCTCAACCCACCTCCAAGCTCCTGCCCTTTGAATCTCTGTCCTGACTTCCTTCACTGAGGGATAATGCTGTGGAGGTCTGAGTCAAGGGAGCCATTTCCTATCTGAGCTGCTTTGGTCATGGTGTTTGTTCTCATAACAGAAACCCTAATTAAGATACCACCTAGCACCTAATAAGTGACAGGAAACAGGCTCAGAATTGAACACAGCAGTCCCCAATGAAGGGCCTCTCAACAGGGTGGCTAACCAAGAACCCTTATCACAGACACAGGCCAGGGCATTGTCACATGATGATGAGGTGCTAGATCTTGGGGACAGTATACCTGGACCTCAGCAAGGCATTGGTCACTTGGAGGCCTTAAGCATGATGGGAAATCCTGGACAAGTGATCATTCAGCTTGGTAGACAGGAGACATTAAATGATTATACCTCAGGGCATCAACATCCCGGGAGAGCGACATCTTAGGGTGGCATTTTTCACATTGTTCCTCAAGTCAACATTTATCAAGTTCTCCTTAAAGAACTAATGAATAATAAATACACAGCTAAAAAGAGGCAGGGGGGGGGATCTAACTGGAAAAAAGGAATAGAGATTTCAAAATATTTCAGTGAGTTAAAATAATAGCCAAACTGATCCAAAAAACACACATGAATACATTTTTACAGAGCTAAATTTGCTTTTAACTTTAACAAGTGTACGTGTAGGCTGGAGCCATCGCCTGCCTCTCACCCTACAATCTGCTCAGCCAGACAACTCACCTTGTTTACCAGCTCTGAGACTGACTCCCTCACAGGATTTGAGAGGATGAGGATCTGGGCCAAGGACACTCAGAATGACATAAATTCTGTGGCTGTGACATCAGACTGGGGAGTCTTTTTACTCATTAAGCTCAAGCTCCTACCTTGGGCCCTTCTTTATTCAGTAGCTGGTTAGACGCTGTCTGCATTAGCTTCATGCCTACAGCCCCCTGATTTCTCAGCCAGAGAATTCTGCTGCCAAACACCTATCTGTCTAGATGACACCTATTGAAGAGTCTCCCTCACACCAAACTTTACCACATTCTTCGAACCACTGTGACCTGCTAGGACCAGCCCTATAAGCATGGCCCAACCCACTGGTCTACTCTTCTGGATCCTAAGCTGGCCTCCGGATCACATCTGGCCACTGACAGGGAACCAGATCTTCTAGCAGCAAGAAGAAAGGACGTGTGTGAGAAGGATTTTCATCCAACCAAGCTCAGTGCAAACCGGAGGTGCAGCCTAGTGATCAGTTAAGCATGCGGCTTGGCTCCCACTGGTGTGACATTTGTAGAGAGATGCAGGGGGCCAGGTGAAGGGATGGAGAAACAACATGGACAAGCCACAAGCCAAAGGACACCTGAAGCTACCGGAATATGAAGAAGAGAATAGATTCTCCCCAGACCCTCTGGAGATAGCACGGGCCTGCTGACAACCTTGATACTGAACTTCTGGTCTCTAAAACCGTGAGGGAATAAATGTGTCATTCCAAGCCACTAAGTTTGCAGTAATCTGTGACAGCATCCACAACAGACCAAAAAAAAAAAAAAAAAAAGGTTTACTGCTTAAATAAAAATGGGTTGTTCTTTAAAAGTGGACACTAACAACCTTCTTTAAGGCACAGTATTGACTTTGTTTCTATTTTATGATCAGGACATAACCAGCCTCACAAATGCAGCCCCTCTGTCACTGACAAAGCTGCCCCTTGTATGGATTTTGTTAATAATCAATCCTTCACATGCAACTTCTGCAGACAGTAAGTCTATGCAAGGCAGACAACCAAATATGCCAGCCTCTACCATGCAGTCCTGGCTGCAGCAGAACAAATCACACAGTAGCTCACAGCTCTTGGGGAAGGCATCATGTAAGCATGAACAAAACCAAGCAGGGAGGCTTGAGATTCTCTGCTGTAACAAGGGCAACATTTCCCCCAGCATCAGGAAGAAATGAGTATTCCACAAGGTTCCCACACCTACTTACTGCCTGCAGTATGCTGTCCCCCAAGTCACCCTCACGCTGTTCCAGGGGACCACCACAGAGGACCGGGTCAGGTCCTTAAACGGGAAGTTGACGGATTTCTCATTGTTCCTGATTTTTTTTTAAAAAAAATTACTATTTTTATTACCATAAATAAGGGAGAAAGTTCCTTTAAATTTATTGAAGAGGAAATGAAAGATGAATGTAGCTTCAGCACACCCAGCAGAGCACAGAGAAGCATGACCAGGTCTGCCAAGTGCTCTGGGGTCTGGCCATCTCCCAGGTATCAGCTGGGCAAATCATTCCTCTCCTGTTGGGCTTCATTTTCCCCAGAGGCAAATGCAACCCTGACCCGGAGCAGAGGCCGACCCACTGGTGCTCGGTAATGGTTTGAGGATGAAGGGATAAAATGTTCTTTATCAGCACTGAGAACTACCACAAACTGTTCCTCTTTCTATTTTCTCTTCCAATTATCAATACTTGCCTGGGTTTATAATGTCTAGAAAGAGGGATTGTTTATCTTGGAAAGTTTGTGCTGGCAGAGAGTCTGCTTTTTCTTCTTAGACAGTAGCACTTTTACAATCCAGAGATTTATGTAAGAGAAAGTTGGTTGGTTATTATGGGTGATGCATAACTACTATTTTTGAACTAAGAAAGATTGCCTTGGAGTCTAAAACAGTTCTATGCATGCTCCTTCATTCAAAACTTACTGTCTCCTCTTCCCCCAATTCAAAACCATTCTCCTTCCCTGACTCCAGGGAGTCAGCAGGAGGCTAAACTGTGTGAAATGTGATCCTCAGGATACATGGAGGCAGCATCTGTTCATAGTCCCACTGCTAATACAATGAATGGGTCAATTCGCCTGAGGATGGGGTGAGAGGCAGGGAGAATGTAAGCAAATCTGGCTCCTACTGTCCCCTGTACTGGGCAGCCTTTCTCTCTCCAATCCCCACCAACAGGCAGGCACGGCAAGCATCCATCCAGGAAACGATAGCTTCCTCAGAAGGCTAGGGACGATGCTGGAGTTCCTCTCTCACTCACCTCCCTACAACACCACACACATAGAGGGGTTGTGCACCCCAAACCATGCCCATTGGCACTGGAGGCAGACCTGCATGCCACCCTAGCATGCCAAAACTAGCATTTTGAACCTCTGGATGATCCACATGGGCACTGATGAGCATCAGAGCTCAGGAAATCCTATGCTCAAACTGAAGAAAGATGTGTTAGCTTTCAGCCCTGGACCAGCTGTGCAGCAATCCTGCAAGCATGGCCTCAAACTACCACGACTCCAGACGTAGTCTCTAATTTAGAAAATTTAACAAGACCAGTAGCTCCGTATAAAAACCCAAGTGCTTTGTTTTCTCTGTTTTCATTTCCCTTGGGAATTAAGACTAAAACAAAGAGATATTGAAAATGGAGCAGCCCTGGATACGTAGACCAGTATCAAGGGGAGTAACTCTCCAGCAAGCATTTGAAGGGCACTCTTGCTTTGGAAAGCCGCGGTGCCTGTCACACAGCAGTCCTTGTGGTCTCAAGTGCCGCTCTGCAGCTACAGTGAGTGGCTGGAAGGGCGGCACAGAATTCTTAACCTTTCTGAGACACCAAAGTAGCAGGGACATCACTGTCACAGGAGGGGCTGGAACGAACTTAAGAGACGAAGGCCATCCAGGGCACAAGGAAATCAACCTGCTACCTGGAAAGCAGCTATGACTGAAGAGGGTGTTATTTTAATCAAATCATTTAAATCAGATCTTACTACAGAGAATGGATCGATTTAATCGGCTTTTTAAAACAAAAAAAGTGCATTTTTTTTCTTCCGAAATTCAGGTGCATGTAACTTCATTTCTCAGAAGACAAATTTTCTGCACCTGAAGTAGTAAATGTATAGAATCCACACTCAGAAGAGTATCCCCAGACTGCCAGAAGAATCAAGTGCAAACTACTCCGATATTTCCAATGTGCTCTTGAGACTTCTTTTATCTCTGGATTTGCTCTGATTGCCAGTATATATTACTCTTAAGAATTATCTATGTATGTGTCTGTTTGACATTTGCTACTTCTGGAGAGAAAGCCAAAGAATGATCAACCTATCTCCATCTAATGCTATTAACAGACATGATTTCCACAAATAAAATCCTTAGATGGAAAAGAGAAGCCATTGTTTCTAGAATGTACCAAAGGATTGCTTTTAACATTTCACCACATACCCAAATGGCTTCCATTGGCTCTTGTTACCCTTTCATTTGGCTGTCATTCAGTCATTTGTGCCTGTAGCTAACATTTTCCAAGGGTCTGCTGGGGCCTGGACATTAAGCTTAGCACAGATCATGATTCTGGCCTGACAAAGCCTGCATTTCAATAAGTAACACAGTTCCTACAATAACTACACGACTGCAATGGCAGGTTTGAAGACACCCATAGCGATCAGCCATAAACTTGGGTGGGGTGTCATGGGATAGCTCTTTGAAAACGGCACCGCTTCCTTACAACATACTCATAGAGTGTTCTAGAAGAAGGCACAAAAATACATTGACTTAAACACTATTATCTACTCCGAGGTAAAGTGCACTGTGGAAAAAGATGGTCCTGGAGGAGAACAGACCGCGCTGAAATTCCTGATATGATCAAGTACCTGGACAGCTCATAGTGGGGGCCATGTCCCCATGGGTATGCACGGCTAGGTCAGTGTAACATGCACAAGGCACACTATTCAATCACCTGCTGACATCAGGTGATTCAAAAGTGACTTATGGTGAGCGTCAGCGTTTCAAATAAAGCTCACGTCCCATACAGAGTTCTGTACTCACAAAAAGCCCACAACTGGAAGAAACCAAAGTAACCATTTTACAGACAAGAACTTTGATGTCAGTGGCTTTTCTCTGCTCGTACGGTTATCAGCGATCAGTTGTTTACACAATGGAGGAACTCCTGTACCAGGCTGACTTGGCATGGATAAACAATGGCAACAGGAAGAGCCAGAGCACTGAGCTCACCCGCCCCTAACAGTGACTAGAAAAGACTCTGAACTAAGGGTTTGCAAAGAGTGAAGTCCCAGGAGGTATTAGTGATTTTCAAGGCATTAGGTGCTTGACTGAGGGAACAGGCAGAGCCCTTTGGTGGCAGCTACAAGTATTTTCTTCCCCTTAGTCCGCACCCCTCTACGTGAAGACGTCCACAGGGCAGTTAGTCAGGCCTGCTCACTACACCGCTGGACATTTGGGCTTCTGGTCATGTACCTGCACGGGCAGCCGGCAAAGCCTCCCTTCTAGGAGCTCCTTCCACCTGGTAGCCCTTACTGAGAATTCTGTGGCCTGTGACTAACAGCCCTTTTCCCATTTTGGTACAATACCTATATTAAGAGGTTAAAAATACATTGGTTTGTGTTTCTGGATTCAATACGTGGATAATTTTAGTTCTGAAAAAGCAACAACTCTTTTTGTTTTGAGGGCGGGTGGAGAGGAAGGGAGAGGGAGAGAAAGTGTGTTCAGTAATCCCACCTTGTAATACTGTTTGGCCTATAACTCACAGAGACCCACCTGCTTCTGCCTCTGCCTCCTAAGTGCTGGATTAAAGATGTACAACACTATGGCCAGCTGGGACCACTTTAGTGGTGTGAAAAAATAACGCTATAAGAAGAATAATTAGCCTAAGGTCTTACAGAAAGTGAAAAGAACTGAAATAAGGGTCAAATTCTTCACCCTTCGCTTGACCTCACTTACTAAGCCCTATTGTCTGCCTGGGATAAGGGACTTAGGGTAACTCTCCTGCAGTTACTACCCACAAGGTCCAAGTCCCTCCTGACCCACTCTGCCTCAGCTGAGAGAGCAGGGAAAGAAAGCTCAGAGCCTGGGCGATACCACAGGTCTCCTGGGCAAGCCCGAAGTCCCAGGCTGCTGGGGGCCTGGCCTGACTGATGAAGGTCACTGTGTACTGACCTTCCACAAGGAAGAGTCTTTTCACCTCCTGGCCTCAAACCCAAGTGTACAGAGATGTTCAAAGGCTTCCCCTGTCCTGTCTCAACTAGAGCGCTGTATTTCCCCCAAGACCCTTGTGTGTGTATGAGCTGAAAAGTTCACGAATGAAGTAGATTACACAAGTAAATTCTGCAGTGGCCAGAGCCCTTCATAAGATAGGATTGCTCTGGACCAGTGTTTCAAGGATTGCTCTAGATCAGTTGTTCTCAAACTTCCTGTGCTGTGACCCTATTCATGGTGTGGTGACCCCATCATAAAGTTACTCCATTGCTACTTCATAACTGTAACTTTGCTACTGTTATGAATCGTAATGTAGATAGATATGCAACCCAAAGGGGTGGAGACGGACAGGTTGAGAACCACTACTCTAGATCAATGTTGCAGATGATTTCTTTAACGTAAATCACAAACATGGCACCCAAATTCAAAGGGGCTCTAGGATGGAGAGAAGAACTTCCCCTACACTGATATTCAAAATGTGAGCTGATTCTAGATCACTTCTGATGATGAAGTAGCAGCCCAAGGGGCCAAGGAAATGAGGAATGAATGGAGATCTGGTGGAAATTACACTCCAGGCAATGCGGCTGGGCAGAGATGGGCTCCCCAAGGGTAGTGAATATGACTTCTACCCATTCAAGCGAGGAGGGAGTTCAGAAAGGACCCAGCCACACTCGTAGAAAGACAGGAGTGGTTGCTCACACAGCCCCCCAACTGCTTTCTGGATAGCTCGCCCTTTCTGGGCTTTCGGAATTGTTCCAATGCAGCGCCATCACAGGGTGATGTAATTAAGTCCCTGTTGCATTCCTTTTTTGCCTCAACTAAGTTCGCCATAGTGTCTAACACCCAGCTGGCACACATACAAAAGTTAACTGAAGGAAAGAATGACCAGTGGCCATAACTCAAAGGTACAGCCAGGCCATCGGAAGCTTTAGCTTTTTGCACGTAGAGGAAAAGGCGACAAGAAACAACCTAACAGGGAGGGCCCTTACTAGACTAAAATCAGAGCACTGTCCACCCTGGAAAAGCTGGGCCACAGCTGTCCCACTGTGCTTAAGGAGAGCAGGTCTATTTGGAGCTAAAAAAAAAAAAAAAATCTGTTTTTATCATTGTCCAACTTAAAGTGAACTAATGAGTTTTCTTTATATTTTGTACGCCAACTTTATCTCCAAGTCAATTTCTATCTCAAAAACCTAAGGAGCTTAGTGGAGCACGTGTGTAGTCCCAGCACTTGGAGGTAAAGGTGGGAGAATCTTGAGTTCAAGGTTCAAGGTCACCCTCAGGTACATAGTGAGTTTGAGGCCACCATGGGCTGAGACCATGTCCCAAAATAAATACATAAATACATATAAAACAACCCCTATGGATTCAATTACAATTATAGTTTCCACTGAGAAATGCTTTCTAATTCCCAAGGCACTTGCCTTCGAACAGAATTTGTCAACTTACTTTTTCCACGTCTAGATCAGCATCCTGTTCTTTCCAAACACTGTAGGGAAAAAAGAAAGAGACATATTAACACAGAGCAAGCACTTTCTGTATGACACCACTACAAAGCCCCACCACACAGTTCCCATTTGTGGAGGGCAAACTGCCCACAAATTCTCCTTATTCTACAGTTGCTACAGTTTCTACAGATACCTGCCTGTAACTGCAACATCTGCCACCAAAGGAAAACATTGCAAGATCTCAATGTCTAGGGACAGGAAGGTCAAAGAACAGAAATGGTGCGTGTACCACCATACAAAAGAGTACACACACATCTTTCTTGGGGTTTCTTTAAGTCATCCATGCTTAGGGGGATGAGTATTTCAGCTCAGTATGATGCATCAGGAGGCTGAATCCAGTGGTCAGGCCAATGGCAAGTCTGGCTATAATGAGACTCTCATTCAAATGAAGAGAAAAACCGAAACAAATCTCTCTTCAGGTCTCAGCTCAATTTGCCTCAATTCCCCTGTCTTTGTCAAAGCAGGCAGTCTTTTCTTTTCCTTCTCAAGACAAAGTCTCACTCTGTTGTCTAAGCTGGCACTCAACTCGAGATCCTCCTGCTCAGCCCACACTGAGACTGCAGGTATGAGCACAAACCCTGCTCCAAGGCAGCTCTTTGCAATGGCCTGTTTCCTTCTGTAGGTCTCTTAACTCAGCTTCTACCAACCAGACCACAGCATGCTAGCCCCAGATGCCCTCCGGACCTGGCGCCAGCACCCTGACAAGCCTGATGATGCCCATGCCCACTTCACATTCCCCTTTGAAGTTTGAGGGGTAACACAGGAGCCCTCCAGCTTGTGTGTAACTGCCTATGGCCTGCCGGTACTATGGGGCATAGCTTGTTACCTGCCTTTAACTGTATGAATAAAAGTTCTGTTTTAGTAAACTGTCTTAAAAGAACAATAAAGATGGTTGAAAGATCAAACTTGTGAAGTCTGAGTTGATGAACCTGAGGTGGAAAGGAACAGAAGCTTCTTTTTTCTATGTTACTTGTGGCTCTTAGGCTTTGCTATGTGATTCTTACCATCTTTCTTCCTGGCCCATGGTTTAAAACACCCCATAGTAAATTAATATTCCCACCAAAAGCATGCACTCCCATGTACACAAAACAGAATTTTTGTGCCGCCTGAAAAGGTTCACAATTAACAGAAGCATCACTGTTTCATTACTCAAAGAAGACTCAAAGTGGGGTGGGGGAGGGGAAGGGACCACAGAGAAAAAAAATTAAAAACTCATACGCTCTGCAGGTGGGCACTGAAATCAGGAACTCGGTGCACATAAGCAGGAGAGCCATCATCAAGATCCATCTCTACAACCCGAGACACGGTGTCCTGCCCAAACCACGAAGGTGCCACAGTCTATGGCCTCTCCAATGGCTAACCCACGAGGGATTGACACCACCAAGCTGTGCCACACTGCCATTCTCTGCCCAGGAACTTTAACTTGGCTCCTGATAGCCAAAGAAGGGTAATTCAGGGCCACAAGGACATCAGACTAAAGGTAACATTTCCGTGAAACTCTGGCTCCCTCCAGAGCACTTCCACGGAGGTCAGGCCCGTTGCTCTGACTTAAAGGTTACAACTAAGAGTTTTCTGTTTTCAAGGGAGTGATTCCTTACTCTGATATAGAACATTTCAAGAGTTCTTACCCTTTTCCAGCATAGGGAGGGAATTTAATATCTCTCTCTGTCTCTCTCATACCACAAAACTGCACACCACCAAATGCCCAATCCGTAACAGATTGTGAAGCAATGTGCCTTCCCTGCACAGCAACTGGTACCCACAGGAAACTGAAAGCCCAATTGGAGCTGGAGCTGCTGGCTCACTACCACAGTCTCGCCCATCCATCCATACATGCATACATACATCACCATCCAGTTTCTTTTCCAGGCATATTAAACAGATGGAGTTAACTAACAAAGAGTCTATGAACCTCCCGCAATAAACCCAAAGGGGGATACTACAGTGTTGACTTCGAAGCCTCCCCAGCAAGACAGCTTGGCATGGTTTTGGGTGTCAACAGCTACCTTGTTTCAAAGAGAACATGGATGGGTAAAGCAAACACAGAAGAGAAACTGACCAGGCAGCCCCACCCAGGATGAAGAGCAGCACCAGGCAACCCCATCCATGCTGTAGTTTTGAAACTTAGATTATAGAAAGCAGCTGTAACGTTTAAGTAAAACAGAGATATTTTAATTAAAATTTACCTGCTTTTCTAAGATCATTTTTTTTTTTTTAAACCGAGAAGCATCCTGATGTATCTGTATTCAACTCTGACTATAGGAAATGCAAGTTTTAGGTTTCCAGGCTTAATGCAAGAAAAATATCCCCAACTCCCTGTGTGCATGTTGATAGAGATCTGCAACGGCAGATGAAACTGTACTTGTTCACACATTATGAATAGTTCCTCTGCATCCTCTGGTGGGCTTCGGGACAGTAGGCTAGTCTCCATGCTTTTATTCTTTGCTGTGCTGTAGTAGTCCTGATGTTTGAGATCACAGCCCTAACTAACGTGACCCTGACTCTCTTACGGAAAAGGCTGATCATAAATAAATATCCAAATATGTGGTCTACTACTGCAGGACTGGAGGCCAAAGGCCAGAACTATTAATGCTGCATGCAGTACAGCCAGCCATTTAGATCACATAACTTCCAGCCTAGGTGGAATGCTGCGTAAGTGTAACAACAAAACCACGATCTGGTGGTGGCACCAGCTTTTACCTCCAGCACTTCGGAGGGGTGATGGGAGCAGAGAGAGTTCAAGCTCACCCTTGGCTTCTTGGTGAACCGGAGGCCACCATGGGCTACATGAGACCTTGTCTTTATAACATAAATGAATAGCAACTAAATGGATACCAAGAGCTATGGTGTTTGAAGTTGCTTGACACAGCTGTCTTCCAGCTTTTGCTGACCCGGCGTTTCCAAGTGCCCAGGGACATCACACCTGCACCTTGCAACAGACACCTACAGAGTCAGCAGTGCAGAGTGGAAGAGTCACCACGGCAATGGCTTGGGACTTCTCCAGGGTAGAGAGGCTGACGGCAGGGTGGGGGACAGACGGCAGGGTGGGGGACAGACGGGGGACTGAGGGGGAGAGGGCAGGCTGCGAGAGGAGGCTGAGAGCCCAGATGGGAGCACAGCTCTGCTCCACAGGCTTGCACTCTCCTTCTCCCGTGACCCCGAGGCAGCACGCAGGCTTCACTTAGCCCTGGCCAAGCACCGTCTTTCCCATCTCACCCAGCTTGCGGGCTAAATTTGCAATCATCCTTGAGTTTCCGGTGCCCATGCTTCCATGTAGAACTAACTAACTACTAACCATCCCCCACACTTCCATGTAGAACTAACTAACTACTAACCATCCCCCACACTTCCATGTAGAACTAACTAACTACTAACCATCCCCCACACTTCCATGTAGAACTAACTAACTACTAACCATCCCCCACACTTCCATGTAGAACTAACTAACTACTAACCATCCCCCACACTCCATGTAGAACTAACTAACTACTAACCATCCCCCACACTTCCATGTAGAACTAACTAACTACTAACCATCCCCCACACTTCCATGTAGAACTAACTAACTACTAACCATCCCCCACACTTCCATGCAGAACTAACTACTAACCATCCCCCACACTTCCATGCAGAACTAACTACTAACCATCCCCCACACTTCCATGCAGAACTAACTACTAACCATCCCCCACACTTCCATGTAGAACTAACTAACTACTAACCATTCCCCTCACACTTCCATGCAGAACTAACTACTAACTGTCCCCTCCACTGGGCTCTCTTTTTTTTTTTTTTGGCCTGAGGTAGGGCTCTGGCTGCCCTGGAACTGACTCTGTAAACCAGGCTGGTCTTGAACTCATGGAGATCTGCTTACTATACTTTATCATTCTTTTCCTGCTAGACTGTGTCTGAAGCACACAGGTGCAGGTGTGCCATCTCTGATGGATGAGCGAGAACAGTGGTGAACGGGGCAGTGACAGATGAGTGACTAAGAAACTGACCTCACTCCTTCATGAAGAATGGTGTGTGTGTGTGTGTGTGTCCATGTCCTGTATGTTGGATGGAGAGGGGCAAAGTATATAGAAAACATGCTTCCCTGCAAACTAAACCTACAATTAACTGGAAAACAATTTACCTCTGTAATTTTCATTCTGACGGTTTATTTCAAAATATACGACACACATATTACTACAAAATTTTGCTTCTTTTTCATGAAATCATTGTTGGTGATTCTTTTCATTATTAAAAAAAAAGATGATTAAACTCAACACTACGCTCCAGAACATATGAGCAATAAAAATAAAATAATAAAAAGGTGATCAAGGAGTATAAAAAGATGGTCCAGTAGATAAGGATACCATGACCCATATTCAAATCCTAAGCGCCCATGAGGCCAGGCACAACCAGCTGCCTGTAATCCCAGCCCTGAAGGGCAGGCGAAGGATGATCCCAGGATAACAGAAACACTAAGCGAGAGCTCCTGTCTCAAAAGATGTGGAAAGTGATAGAGGAAGACACCCAACATCCTCTGACTTCATGCTCATCCATGGGTGAGTGCCTGCAAGCGCTCACACACACACACACACACACACACATGCACACACACACACACACACACCATCATACACACACACACACCATCATACACACACACCATCACACACACACACACCATCATACACACACACACACACACACACACACACCATCATACACACACACATCATGCACACACACACCATCATACACACACACACACGCGCACACACACACACACACACACACACACACACACACGACGGAATCACTGAAATTCACTCAACTATTACCATAATCATATCTTCTATGTGATGAAGGAGATTTAAGAGCCAGGAGAAATTCAAGACTTGAAGCATCGTTTGGTTAGTCTTGAAATGGGAGACAGAGAGAAAGAGGAGGGATGCTCCTCCCCTGTCACCGTGTCTTCGTTCCTTTCAACCTTTCCACTACTTGCAAAAGGATTAAAATATTCACTGACCTGCCAAAGCCACCTACACACTACTGGACACACAGTCACATCTGAATGGCTTCTTTCTGCTCCAGTGATCACAGCTCTATTCGGTCACAACTAAAGTGGGACCTCAGAGCTGTACGTGGTGTGATGTCAGTGGCAACAGAGGATAAAACAGCCATTTGATAGCAACTTCCACATCAAGCCTGTCAACGGGGACACGTGTTCCTTCCGTTATTCTGAATTTAGAATCCAAAGCACAAAACAAGACTGGGCAGAGCCAGACTCCGCTGTAATCCCGCAGAAGCCGGGGCACAGACAGAATGCACACAGGCTCTGCTGTAATCCCGCAGAAGCCAAGGGACAGACAGAATGCACACAGGCTCTGCTGTAATCCCGCAGAAGCCAAGGGACAGACAGAATGCACACAGGCTCTGCTGTAATCCCGAGAAGCCAAGGGACAGACAGAATGCACACAGGCTCTGCTGTAATCCCGCAGAAGCCAAGGGACAGACAGAATGCACACAGGCTCTGCTGTAATCCCGCAGAAGCCAAGGGACAGACAGAATGCACACAGGCTCTGCTGTAATCCCGCAGAAGCCAAGGGACAGACAGAATGCACACAGGCTCTGCTGTAATCCCGCAGAAGCCAAGGGACAGACAGAATGCACACAGGCTCCTCAATGCTCTCCATTGCAGGGTGGTCCTGGCTCCCTGCGGGGGACCAGGAACAGGCCACTTTCACAGTGGCTCCCCAAGGCCCGTGCAGCTGCAGACAGGCACGCAGTGTCTGGAATCATCCACATTCATGGCCCTGATTGCCTGTGTGCCCAACAGCTGGATCGGGCCCCAGAGACAAGTCCCAGCTCAGACAAGGCCCTTTATTGCAGGATTTTCCTCAGCACCCCATTTTCCTAGGAAAAATGACTTTCCTCTAACCATTCATTCTGGCCCCAGCCTAGCTCCTTCTCCTAGGCTGTGCTAGATACACCAGGTTAAACCTGACGCCAGCTGCCGCCTCCTCTCCCGACTTCCCCGTCCCAGTCCAGGCACCGGGATTAAGTGTGCATCTAAATGGTGACTCCTCGGGCACAGTGATATGGCACAGTGACCGCAAGGAGAAAGAGCCTAGTCACAGGTGGCCAGGGAGAGCCCCGAGTCTCTTATGCATGCCCTGGGACGAGGGCGCTGGCAGCGCTGTGTGTGCTCACGTGTTCTTCGTTTATACAGTATCACTACGCCTCATAAAAAGCCAATATAGACCCACCGAGAATTCTGGGAAATACAAAAGCCGAGGCCTGGGGAGATGGGTTTAGTTGATAAAGTATTTTCCTTTCATGCACAAGGACCTGAGTTTAACGCCCAGAACGCACACTGAAGAAACAGCTAGATATGGTGGCCATACGTGCAATCCCGTAGCTGGCTAGGCAGAGAGAGATAACACCTGTGGCTCACTGTCCAGGCAACCCAGTCTCTTTTGGGAGTACTAAGCCAATGAAAAGGGGGTGGACAGCACTTCTGTGCTGACACCTGAGGACACACACACACACACACACACACACACACACGGGGGGGGGGGAGACCCCGTGTTATGCTGCAGTTTTTCTTCTTTCCAGCAGTTTCCCTGTGCACATGCAAATATCACATTCACTGCTAAAACCTTCACGCTGCGTGCCACAATGGGAGCGCACACGGTCTCTGACCAAGGGAGCCAGCAGAAGTGAACCAAGTAAGACCAACGGACTCAAATACCATTAGGTGTGGGGGAGTTTCAATTAGGAAGGAGCAAAAAGGTAGTCTACACTACCGAATGATGCTCTCATCACTGACCTATCAAGTACACTCTAAAATAGAAAAGTGGTTCGTAGCCAGAGAGAAAGCTGCTGGCTGGGAAACAAAGTCCTCTCCCTAGCTCTGCTATTTATGTGCTCTGTGATTGGGGGGTGGTGGGGGTGGCAACAAGGGTCACACTAAAACCACAGGGCCAGACAGGGGAGATGAGGCTGGGATGAGCTAAAGAATTCAGCCCCTTCCCAAAGGGGTCAGTCATACCCTGTCCTGCCAGGGTAGACTGCTGTCATTAGACAGTTTTTATGTAAATCAGCCCTGTTTATGATTCTCTGTGTTAAAAATGCTAAGTCTACATCCCAAGGACTGTGCCTCAGTTTCTCTTTCTGCTGGACAGGAATTTGAGTGACACCTGCTCATCCATGGAGATTTGTTAAGAGCATTAAGGAGTCTTGTACAATCATATACCAACATAACCCAAATACACTCACAAACTGGGACCGGAGTGACACAATCCCAGATTTTAGGGATCAGCATACACAGGACCTGGTGCTTAGTGGAATCATTTGAAAGCAGACATGTATGCATTGGCTTCTAAATCCTCAGAGGACGCATGTGGAAAACTGGTGGTCCGGGATCAGTGTGAAGAGCACAAGCCTGCCTGGGAGGCAGGCAGTGTAGACAGTGCTAGAAGCCAGAGAACAGGAGTGGAGTGAGCATGGGACATGTATGCTAAAGGTGGTCACATCAGAACACTCACACACAAAAACCCAAGAACCGACCAAAGGGACGGTGTCAGCAAAATACCAGGATATGCTGGATACAGCAAAAACTTATTAGTGTATTAGTATGTCAAGAGCTAGTCACACAGGCTTTCCTGAACAGGTCAGGAAACACACACACACACACACACACACACACACACACACACACACACACACACACACGACAGAGCTTTACTACAACACACACTGCCCTACATTTTACACTGTGCCAGCTCTGTATCTGTCCCTTTTAGCCTACTTCTATCACAGTCTAAAATACATTAGTTACCATGGAAACGATGTCATAGTGTGTAGAACCATTTACTGTCCTTGGAAAGGCATTCCTGATAAAACTGAACAGTGGCATGCTTAAAAAGGGAAGCAACAGAAAACAGTTGTTCAAAAGCATAGTCTCAAAATTGCAACTTCAAAGTATCCTCCACCTCAGTGTCCTATGTCCCCAGCAGCTTTCACATGCCACACCCCCCACCTCCCAGAGGAGCATCCTCACCTACTGCTACTGCCAACACTCGGCTCCCTTTAGTTCACACTTTCTTCCAAGAGGTGGAGAAGAGCTGGGAGATGGCAGGAGCAGAGGGATGCATCGCCTTGGGATGGTCCAGCTACATCCTGCTCTCTTCACAGTCTTCATAGATATAAATAACATGTGAAATCTGGAGATGGGGACCTGAATTTCCTTACCACCACAGGTACAGAGAGTAAGAAAATTGCCTTCAATTTTCAAGCTTACTATATTAAAATAATGTTCAGGAACCAAGCACGATAGGACCCACTTGTAACCCCAGCACTTCAGAGGCAGGAGGCTCTTGAGTTCTGGGCCAACCTGGGAATCATAGTGAGATCCCATCTCAAAAAAATTTTTTTCCATTTTTCAGTTTAGTTTTGCTGTATCTTCTGGGGTCCCCCCCCCAAAAAAAAAGAAGCTGGAAATCTCAGACTTTGTGTAAGAATGCTCTAGTTAAAAGCCCAAGACTATATTTTTAAACAAACTGTGGGCAACACAGCTATGTATAAACATAAATATACTCAGCAAGAGCTGTTAGTTACACTGACAAAGAATCAGGTATATGTCGAAGGGCACAGGGAGCCAGTCTACATTCTGTCATGGAAGACCGCGACAGGCTTTAAAAACTTACTCTGAGCAAGGCGGTGGTGGCGCACGCCTAGAATCCCAGCGCTCGGGAGGCAGAGGCAGGAGGATCCCTGTGAGTTTGAGGCCAGCCTGGTCTACAAAGTGAGTTCCAGGACAGCCTCCAAAGCTACACAGAGAAACCCTGTCTCAAAAGAGTTTACTCTCCTCTTGTAGAAGAAAGACTGGGTGGCGGAGAGTAGAAAGGGGCAGAATAAGGCCACGGAAAATGCAGTTAGTGACAGAGCAAGCCACAGAGCGGGCGGGGCGTGAGATCTGACTAGGCTGCCTGTGAAGTGTGGTTCACCTGTCACTCAGGGTAAACACCTACCTAAGCTGTTTCAATGCAAAACCCACCTGTTACAATGAGTGTCGCTGAAGCCCCCGGGCCTGAGCTTTGTCATCTGCTTGGGCCCAGACACTTCTGATACACAGCTGCCCACCAGTGAGACAACTGGCACAGTGAAGGGAATCTTACTTCAATAGTCACAACCCATCTCGCTCCTGGTCTTTCCAATCATGTCACAAGGAAAGCTTCCTTTCGATGACAACATCAGGCTGTTAACCTGGGCTCACAGAAGTCCCTTGGACACGAGAAATTCAGGTCGGCTAACTCAATCCAGTCTCGACTAGCAGTCACAAGCATTCCATCTGCTGCTCCTGACAGAGGATGTCACTGTGTCACGACCCTGAGCCTGAGATGTGTTCAGAGGAACACAGACCATAAACGGTGTACAATAAGTATCTGCAGGAAACTGGCCTCCCTCATTCCCGCACTTTTGCCGTTTACTGAATGGTTATGCTTTTTTAAATCTTCCAATAGCTTCTCTGGTCACAGTGAAGCAAAAGAAAAAGAAAATGCAAGTTTAACTTTTAAAATTAAGTACTGCATTTCTGATTTTCTTTTTCATGCTAGGCAAACTCTACTACTGGGCTACACACCATCCCCAAATCTTGTTTTTCACAAAAGTTGATAATAGGTGTGAATTAGCACAAAACGCATCTTGATATTTACTATCCACTACGGATAATGCATTGTAATAGCCCCGACTGAAGTCACACATCACAAATCTGCTAAGGAAGCGTCACACACTACTTCAGATGCCAAGAGCCTCACCCATGTGCCTGAGGAGATACACTACCTAACACTGCAGGAAACACTGTTTGTTAAAGCAAATGACCTGTCCTAAATTGGTTTTGCTTATTTCAAAGCTACATTTTTGTGTGTATACACGTGTGACATGAAGGGAAAGCTTTTTAATGCATTACCTTTACGAGAAGAAACGTCTTCATCAACAGTTAAGGGATTCCAGGTTTATGCTAGTAGTATCATGCATTTTAAAGATAATCAACCTAGTGTTGGTGGTGCACGCCTTTAATCCCAGCACTCGGGAGGCAGAGACAGCAGGATCTCTGTGAGTTCGAGGCCAGCCTGGTCTACCGAGCTAGTTCCAGGACAGGCTCCAAAGCAATACAGAGAAACCCTGTCTCGAAAAAACAAAAACAAAACCAAAAACAAACAAAAAGATGGTCAATCTAAATACTGGGAGTGTCCATCTATTTCATGGGACCAAAATAAACCTTCTGGAAGTTGCATATGTCACCGCTGAACCGTCTGTGCTTGTTAATGCTGCTGTATTGGTAACAAGTCCTACCCAGGAGACAAGTAGATTTTTTGCAGCAATGACAGAGTGTAAATTTTGTAACACTGAAAACCATGCTCTTGATTTTCAGATCATTATGGAAGAGAAGGTTACTTAAATGTGACGCTGAAAACCATGCTCTTGATTTTCAGATCACTATGGAAGAGAAGGTTACTTAAATTCCGGTTATGGCATACCTCATGACTGCACTCAAGCAAGTGGCTAAATCCTACTAAACACAAAGGGAAACGAGAGTGTAGAAACTGGCAGATCACATTATATACACACACCCTTTGAGAAAAGATGCCTGACAGTTTCTCTTGTTGACTGGCAGAGACCCTTCCTTCCCGGGGACGCACACTTGGCTCTTTGGCCTCCTCCCATCAGCTGTATGGCACACAGGAGGCACCATACCAACAACCTGACGCACTCACTGTAACACAGTGACTGACAAGTCCTCTCAAGCTGAGTGTGTTTCGTTCCAAACCAGTTGGAAATCTCTGAAGAAAGCAATGAACGGAGCATCGAATGGCTTCAGCTCCTGAGGCTGAGAACCGACTGGAGTTATCAGAAGATGATGGAGCTCATCCCAGTGAAAGCACGCAGGAAACTGAGCACACCAGCCAAGGAGCGTGAAGAGCTCCAAGACTCAGTTCTGATTCAGGCTGTCTCGGATATGTGGGACTACCCTGCCACGTGACAAGCTTCTGACGGAGCTCCTGGTTTTAACTGGATACAGTTTACGCTCGGCACTAGGACGGCCCTCTATCATCCAAGACAAGGCATCAGGGGGGCCACAGAATAACTTAGTTTGCTAAATTGTGAACTGAAGGTATTTGTTCTAAAATGAGGAGGAAAGGGCTATGAAACTATTAGGCAAAAATATTTACACATTTTGTTATGGGGGAAAATGTCTGGGAAGAGCCGCCGTTCAGTAGAATTCGCTCTGCACATACTACCAGGGGATCTGCCACTCCGTCAAGTAGAAATGCGGGGGTGTGTACCTAAGCGCCACTCGCCAGGGTCCATTTCAAGTACTCGTCATAAATGTAATTCTGAAGAGATTGCAGTAACTTTATGAGAAAATTAAAAACAACTCATTCTTCATTAAAAAAGAAAAATACCAGTGATGTGAGTACTAAAAACCGACGAGTGAGTAGCAGAAATACCACTCTAAATTCCAGCTAATGCACAAATACTCAGGGTAAGAGACAGTTTCTCTAGTGAGTATTACATATGTTTATAAGTTTTAGAAATATGTTATTCAGACTTAAATAGAACTATTTCACAAATGTAATTTTTTAACTTGCCAACTAAAACATACAGCGCGTGCGTGCATGAGTGCGTGCCTGCGTGTGTGTGTGTGTGCGTGCGTGTGTGTGTGTGTGTGTGTGTGTGTGTGTGTGTGTGTGTGTGTTTATGTCTCCATTCTGAAATTGCATTTAGTGATTCTTTCCAATTAAATCACAATACCCCATCTCTGGCTTTCCTGGCTCTCACTGACAGAGAGGAAAAACACGAGATGTATTCATTTATGGTTTGAGATTAGTACATAAGTACTGTCCCATCAGGCAGTTCCCTTCACACCTCCAACCAGCGCATGCTTTTAAAATAGGCCTAGAAAGTCCCTTTCAAAGGTTACCAGGTATTTCAGGGCACACGGGTTTTCAAACATCTTCCTAAATGCAGCGTCATCCTTGTATGAATGTCAGTGAGACATGAGATGTAATTAAAGAGTTTTTCTCCCTCTCGTTGAGCTCTGGAAAGTACTTATGAATTATACTTGGAAATGAATCCCTGCATAACGGATGCTTTATTTAGTACTTGGGGACTGAATAAAAACGAAGGGCATCTCCCTTGTGTTCAGGGACATCATTTCTAGCATTTCCCCCATATCTTTTACAACACTGAATGAGAGGGACACAAAGTAAAATTTCTCCTCTAGCACCCAACATCAGGGCAAGTCTGAGAAAGACTAGAACTCCTAAATGTGTTTCCCTGACCTGCAATCCCTCCTTCCACAGCACTGGGGAGAACCCTCAGCAGCCAAGCCTGGAGAAGCAATCCCCTCGATATACTCCATGGTTCCAAGTATACAGCTCTAGCCTTAAGGGTAGAGCATCTCACTTCGCCTCTCAAAGTAAGCCTGACACAGGTATCCTAAGCCCTGACTTCCTCCAAGGAGTGTTCCTTAAGAGCAGAATTCTCTGCCCTACCTCAAAGTAAAAACACAGCCTAACTGGTCCAGCTTAAGGTACACACTCAACCACATATTTTAAATATGCTATTTTATTTCTCAGTGGTTGGATTCAACTTAATTATTAACATCACATTTCTGCTTAGGACAGAAAAATATAATCTTGCTATGATCCCCTAGGGGTTAAGATTTTGGGTGCTTCAGGCAATTAGGCAATTAAACTCGCCTCTAAGTGCCCCTCAAAGCCATTCCTTTCCTTTTCCCTCCCCCTCCAGGGAAAGAGGACAGTGATAAAGAAGGGTTTGGTCCAAGCATGATGACACCCCTACAGGGTTTTCCTCCTTCTGTCCTTGGGTGTGGACCTTGGGTCTATGGACACACTGGTCAGCTCCTCCCTAGAGTTTGGCAGTATCTACAGCCATGATCTCAGCCAGCCTCCAGGGGTAAAACTGGAATACTTCCATCTCTTAACCCTCCACTAGGGCCCCAGAATTCTCAGCAACTCTACACCCACTCAGAGAGTAAGTAGGACTGACTCCCAGGATCCCTCCCTATGCCCTGTGCAAGCTTTGGGGAACCAGAAGGGGACATACTTCACCGAGCCTGGTTCTGCCTGAGTGTGCCCACAGCAGAGCACACGTCAAGGTGGTTTCTTCCGCACAGGTAACAGGGCACACAGTCTTCTGCCTGCAGGGGCTGTTCCACTAATCTGGAGCTACAAATGTCTGAATGACCCTTAGACAAATCCGAGGACGGAGCACTGGGTGACGGTGACTTCTCCTGTCTCTGTGAGCTCCTCTCACTAACCTAAGCAAAGGCTTCTCCTTTCCATCCAGGGGACTGCCCTGCAGCCTCACTTCGTGGGCTTCACACACACATGCCTAGCCTTCCAGGGTTCGGTTCCATGGAACCCACAATTACTTTCCTCCTAACAAAGCCTGCCTCTGAAATGAAGGCACGGTCTAATCTGGTTTCTGAGACACACTTGAATGGCCTGCTTGAACATCAACAGCTAAGCCAAGTACTCTTGTCCTTGACTATGTTCTGTCCTCCTCTTAAAGTTAAAGGCTCCTTAGCTTTCAATGGGGGAGAGTCCCCGGGCAGCAGGAATTGGGAGAGATCGAAAGAAAACTGAGCATCCATTGAAAATATGATTCCTGTTAAGCTAACCGCTCTTGTCTCCGGGGCCCAGGACACTCATTAAGGACAAAAGCAACACATGCATTCACCCATCTTTCAAAATATTTATAAATGTTTGAAAAAGGGGCAAAAAGGGTCAATGGTTTCCCCTTCCCAATTTCTTTACATCTAGTGTCCTTACTCTCCACAGGTTCTACTGCTGAGTAGAAATTCATTTAACAAAGAGCCACCCTTGCATCAACATCTAGCTAGAACCTTCTAACCCTCAAGTTTCCTTATTTGAGAGCCTGTTCACCTTTGTCTCTCTTCCAGCTAACCTACTGGGTTAGCTCCTCAAGAGACGGGCTCTTCCTCATCACCCCCAGTTCAAGCCTACGGCCATGCCTGCGTCCTGCTTTCAGTTGATTCAACTGATGTTTTCTTTAGTCTTAGAACATCCTGCCCACTTAACTAGTCAATACTTAACTCTAAGTCACCACAAGGCCAGCTTTCATTCCAAAGCCTGAAGTTCTCCCAATCAACAAGTCACAAAACTGCTCTGCATGGAACCATTGTAAACCTCCAGGTTCCACTGGGGTGCCAATTCAGTTCCTATGATCTCCAGTCATGAGTTATCCTGAAGCTGAGCGCTCTTTGAACCAAGTCCTTTTCTGCCCATTGCCCCATGTCTTCCTGCCTCATCAACATCACCCTCATTAGTCAAGGAGAAAGGGCAGTAGGAGCCCAGATGGACGTTTGGGAAGAGCACACAGTCCTCCTCCTCCCGTCTAAGGAAGAACTGTTACAGGGGAAGGGCCAGGACCAAGGTGCTTCGTCCAATGAACAGAGAGCTTCTGTCACAGGGGAGCCGAGGGACAGTGAGGGCGGGCAGGCTTGCCTTACAGGTAGCCCACGGGGAACTCAGTCACTTCCGCGTGCTGGACTTTTCCCCCTGGCCTAGTCTGAGTGGGAGCACATTTGGGTAATGAATAGGACTACAATCTTAAAAGCTTTAAGGCTGTCTAGATCATACTAGGAAGAAATGAGCTGTGATCTATCCATTTCCAGAGTAGACTGGAATGCGTAGACTGGGGTGGATAAATTAGTGGATAGACTGGAATGGGTAGATTAATGGATAGGCTGGAATGGGCAGATTAAATGATACAGCATTCCAGACCTGGCTGTGTCCCCTCTACCACATTCTTAGATTCTCCCAGGTATCCCTCACTGGCTTCCACGGAGCAACTCAGCCTCTAAGGAACTACCTCCAACTCCAGCCATCCAAAAAACAAGGAAACGGCGAGCCAACGAGACCTCCATCTCCTCCACGTAAGGAATGGCTGAGGTGTGGTTCACACTCTGGGCTTCCACCCCACTCCACAGGCAGGGTAAGAAAGACGATCACAAGATTTTCACCGGAGAAGATGGAACGCAGAATCCAAATTATTATCTGAAAACAGAAGGTGGATTCTAAACTGACTGAGGACCCAGGAGCAAAAGGCAAGTTTTCTTACAACCCGTCTCCGGCAGGAAGTAGAGTAAAAGCGTGCAGGAACAGGGTAACCAGCAAGCTCAAGTGCACAGCTTGCTCCAGCTGTGTTCAATCCTTTAGACTATTGCTACTAAGACCGGATTCACAATGGCAGGCACAAAAGCGGCGGTAAATAAATCTAGAGACCAGCAAGTGCCCTCCAACACTGAAGGCGGGGGGGGGGGGGGGGGGGAGGAAAATCTTAGATCCTAGGCTGTGCATAGTTAAAGCAAGCAAAACACCCTACCCCCACTTCCCAAAGACCACAATGACATTCCAAACAACGGAGAACGCGGGCAAAATGTTCTTCTTCCAGCCCCCTCCCCCACGCACATGAGATCAGGTGAGATCTGGGTAGGGGAAGCCATTAATGAGGAACCCCAGTGTGGCTCACAGGTGGTTCAGAGGGCTCTTAATGAATGCCTGACAAACACAGCCCATTGTGCTGTTGTGTCTTTTGTTGCAAAAATGACTCGACTGGTCCCTCCTGTAACCATGGAAAACAGTTTATAAAAAGCTCATTTCCTACCATTCCGTTCAAAGACATTTAAAAGAAAAAAAAAAAAAGGCTGAAGCTGAGCTACATTGTCAAATCTTTACTCTATGGGACCTTAAATCTGGCATAAAGCCCCCCTCCCCTGATAAAGGGGTTCTTCAGATGATGAAGGCGCTCCCACAGACCAAGCTGCCTTCTGTACGCCTGGGGCAATTCAGTCAACATGAAGCCCACAAGTGGACAGGCACATGGTAGGTGAGGCCCGGCTCTCTGCCTCAGAGGCTGCAGGCCCCGTTCACTGCCAGCCTCCTCCGGCTGCGGCACGGCGTTCCCCGGGTCCTGCACGTCACTCGGCAGTATGGTACCCTCTGTCCCTTGCCTTATCTCCCCTCTCCCATTGAAAACTATGATGGAAACCTAATGGCAGAGGGACAAGACCCTAACTGCGTTCCTGGCCACCTGAAACTAGCAGCAAAGAGCTAACACTTCCGAACAGAGTTCTTTGAACACATTCCGTTCTCAACATATGATCGGCCATGAGCAGTCTAGGACACCTGCTAACTAACCATAGATAGTCATAGGGAAGGCATCTTCTGCCACTAGAACACTCGGAAGCTCAATGCTCAGGAAGACGCCGGCCTGATAACATGACACCCAGGAAACCAGCTGCACCCCAGACCTTGCTGCAGGCCGATCCAAAGAAACATCTATTGGCCTTCCACTTGGGAGTGCCACCCACTCCAAGCTGAAAGAGGACAGACCAAAGGGTGGCACAAACCAAAGGACCAACACTTCCTGAGAAGACGAGACTCCCACACAAGAACTTTAGGAAACTGGAGAGCTGGTCTAAACTAAATGAGCAGCTGGGGTATTAACCTGGGCAACTCATAAAACTGTCTGAACCTTGGGTTTCTCCTATCAGGTTCTACTAGTAACATAAGGGCGTCATACATTAAGAAGCTACTGAGAGATATAAATGCTTAATGTAAGCAAATCAAGAGACTGGGGGTCTGGCTGGCTCTTAACAAACAGGAAGAACTCTAAGGGAAAGGGAAGACTAGGGGTGTAGGAAACAGGAACAAAGGCAAGAACATGTTCACTATTAAAGACACAGTGGGTGAACAGGCATCTTGGCTAAGCAGTGAGGAGAGCCGGGTTTGACCGAGGAATGGTCCCGAGACTGTGGAGGCTTTGAAGGCCACGCTCAGGAATCTGGACTTTCACCTCCTACTCAGTGGGTTGTTAGCATGCTGGAGGAAACAGCAGCAACACCAGCTCTTGCTGACAAGGATGGGTGCCTCCTCCCTAATCCAGAAACAGGAATAAAGCAAATGCTCTATGCATGCCAGAGGCAGAAGGGTATGAGTTCCAAGGAGGAGGAGCCGATCACGGTGTACAAAGGACTCACAAAGAGACGATGGTAAGTGATAAGAATGACAAAACGTTAAGGGTTTGCGGATAAGCAGCTCCGGAGCCTGGATCTGAGAACAGTAAGATGCTGTGTTTGCATTTCTGGGTTAGAAAATAAACTGGCCCAAAGTGACACCCTCCAAACTGAGAGAATAACCAGAGAAACTGTGAACACTTCTTAAAACACTCTTATGTTACTCACATGCTGAAATTAAAATAAAATTGAAACAAAAATCAAATTTTACTAGTGGCAAGATTTGAAAATGTTATGACTTTTAACAGGTGTGGAAGTGAAGGAACTTCCTGGTACTCTTGCCTCTCACTGGAGTTTACACTGGACAGGTTGTCACAGACACACAGACCCAATCCCTTTTTCTGGGATTAAAAGGAGAACAAGGGAAAGCTCCTTGGACCTTGTTGGGGGAAAGGAGAACAGGCTTGCTTTAAATTTTCCGTTAAAGCCCTACTTTCCAATACAAAGCAGATGGACTCCTTACACAACCTCTAAAAAGCCTGCTATTTTAGGGTGGCTCAAAGATGGATGCTCTGAACAAAATAAAGAGCCTGAATTCATCAGATAAATTCCCACTAGCATATTCAAAAGAAGCAGAGACTTAGAGACCTCTAAAATGCCAAGAGGTCTTCTTGTGACAGAGGCCAAGCCGCCCCCCCCCCAGACTCTGCCGGGGGCCATTTCTAACAATAGTCCCACCACTATAGCTGGGACTCTAAACTCCCTACCTTCTGGAAGCTCCTCCCCCTCTATTCACATCACCCCTCCAAGCTACAGATTTCAAAGCGGTCTACCCCGGCTGCCCTGTTGTAATCAGAAGGTGGCCTGGGGGCAGGCGTTCCTGCAGGGCCCAGGTACTCTGCAATCACTGACACCGAGCTCTTAGGAGGGAAAGCCAGGTTTTACTACCTGTTTGCTGGTCTGCAAGGGTGGACGGAAGACGAGAAGGGCCGATGCTCACATACACAAGCCGTGCGTGCGTTGAGGTTGGGTACAGACTCACCCCCATGGGTCACACTCTTTTGAGAGGCAGAACAAAAGGAAAGGAAAGAAGGAAGCCAGACCACCTGGGTTCAGATCCCCAGCTCTGCCACTTACTAGCCTTGACAAGAAAAAAAAAAAAAAAAAGAATCACATAACCTCTGTGCTTTAGGTTTTTTGATTTTATAAGTGGAGCTAATCACGTCATGGAATAATGTTGCATGCCACCCAGACTAATCACCCCCATATAACCCTGATTTGCCATGGTTTACACAGCACTGTAAAAGTCCAGGGCTCCTTGTCCCGCACCCATCTGACGCCCTCGGTTCGTGAGTCAGGCTGTGATGAGGGTGACAGGAAGTGCTGAGGGGGCTTTGAGGGAGGGGAGTCCTCAGTGGCTACATCAGGAGTGAAGTTTCACAGTGGAGCGAAGGTGCCTGTCTGTCTGTCCCCAGCACATGACACAGTAACTGAGTAACTGCGGGGCAAAGGCAGAGAGGGGTAACAGCCTTCAGAAGCAGTGTGACACTAGCAAGTGACCTCATAGCTTTGAGCCTCGGTCTACCCATGTGACTAATGGGGATAATGATAGTGTCCCTGTCACACGGAGTTGTTGTGATTAAAACAAACAAACAAAAAATGCTGTATGTAGAATGGCAAACATAGGCCTCCAGGGTTCAATAAAAGGATGATATTATCTCCAGAATATTCAGATAAGAATGAGTAGCTGTGAGAAGCTGTGTACATTTTTTTTTATTACCAACAGAAATGGTGATGGGAGTACAGGACCAAAACACATAATCCTTAGGAAAAGCTTTAGGACTAGGAATAAGCACTAAGCTAAGCCTTTCTGGCACTGTAATTTTTTTCTCACAAAAGTTTACAGGAAATAGATGCTCAGTATCTACTTTCCCAAAACAGCATGGTGTTGCTTGAGATTGTGGGCATACTGAAGCAGAAAGGAATCTGTACTTCCTAAAATGCACCCAAGAAGCCCAAGGTAGCCTCCCATCCCAAGGGAGGGGCAGAGCAGCCCAGTGGAACCAGGTGGCGACCAACAGAAGCATTTTCACCTGAATGTCACAACTCCGAGTCTCGCAAACACTGTTAAAAGTTTCATGAGTCAGTCAGCTTTTCTTCCCACGTTTTTATTAGGCCATAAATCCAGTTCAATTTATATCCTTCTAGGATTACTGCGTCCTAATCAAGTCCAGAGTGTCACTTATCCCTAAACTGTCTATACTGCACATCACTGAAGCCCATCTACATAATGTTTTTGAGGCTACTTAGGCTGTTTTAAAAGCTAAAAATTAGATTTGCTTCACTACAAACCCTTGAAGATGATCATATTTCTCTAAATAACCCAACTCTAGCTTTTTTTTTTTTTTTTCAGAAATCAAATGCATGGTTTTTCCTACTTTGTAATTTCTTTTTCCTTTGCAAAATCAGGATACATTGTAAAGTCCAACTGGAGGAACTGACGGATAAGTAGGTTACAGTTCTGGCTCTGACTGAAACAAAGAAACCCTTTACAGGGCTGACTCAGGAATGCCTTTATGTTTCTGTTCTCAAGGATAAAGAAGAGTCTGCATTTCTTAAGAACTCACTAAAACTGCTGTTTCAACCACCCACATACACAAATCTCCAACCTTTCCTAACACTTCTTGACCTGAGACTAAGTCTTCCATTAAGTCTCTTTCTACATACTCAAATTTTCCTAATACACACACAATACATTTTTAATAGGCATACACACACACAAACAAACCAGTGTTGCTCAAGATCGCAGGCATACATAATGTGATCTCTGCTTTCTAATTGCTTGTGTGTGCACATACATGTATACATATGTGTGTGCATACATTATATATTAGCAACAGCAAACACAGTGTTTACTGATAGGTAAGGTGTGATTTTTTAAATTGCTTTACATTTGTCAATTCATTCCGTCTTCATTTAAAGCAGTGGTTCTCAATCTGTGAGTAGTGACCCATGGGGGGGGGTGTCAAATGACACTTTCACAGGGTTGTCACCTAAGATCACTGGAAATGTCGCCAGATGGTGATGGTACACACATTTAATTCCAGCACTTAGAAAGTAGAGGCAGGAGAGGAGTATCTCTGAGTTCAAGACCAGCCTGGTCTCCAAAGTGAGTTCCAGAACAGCCAGGGCTACACAGAGAAACACTGTCTCAAAACAAACACACACACACACACACACACACACACACACACACACACACACACCATCAGAAAACATATATTTGCATTAAGATTCATAACAGTAACAAAATTACAGTTACAAAGTAGCAATGACAATTTTATGGTTGGGGTCACCACAACATGAGGAACTATATTAAAGGGTTGCAGCATTAGGAAGGTTGAGAACTAGTGGTTTAGAAGAGATGGGAGCAGAGAGAAGTTTCAATGGTTAAGAATGTATAATGCTGTTGGAGATGACCCTAACTCAGCTCACAACTATCTTTATCTCCAGCACCAAGGGATCTGACACTGCTGGCCTCCTCAGACAACTGCACTCTGTGCATTTACCATCCCCATCCCACATATAAAAGAGAGGGAGGGAGGGAGGGAGGGAGAGAGGGGCGGAGGGAGATAAAGAAAGATCAGGTCACACATCTGGGACGATCAAACCCAGAGGCCATCTCAGCTCCATGCTCTAAACTGTTGCTAAAGTTTCTTCTTGTCCCACAAGGTCCCGCCACTTCAGCCCCAAATGAGCACGCTATATTAATTATAAAACTATTGGCCGAAGGCTAGGGCTTCTTATTGGCTAGGTCTGTCTTAACTATTAACCTATAACTACTAATCTGCATTTCTTCATGGCCTTATCTTACTGGAAAATGCCTAGTGTGTCCTCTCCTCCTGGTTCCTCCATGACATCTCTCTGGCGGGCCTACCTTTCCCAGAATTCTCTTTATCTCTTAGTCCCGCTTATCTTCCTGCCTCTATTGGCCAAACGGTGTTTTATTCATCAACCAATAAGAGAAACATATACACAGAAGGACGTCCACCACCACTAAACTCTACTCTCACCGGAACTGAAAGGCTCAGGACACGGGGACTGGGCCCTCTGAATAGGTCACCGAGTCTCTCTGGATTTCATTTTGCCTCAAGTGAAATTAGCATGCTGAACTATATGATCCTTAAGATTCTAGGTTCTGTGACCTGAAACCTTGAAAATCTCAGTAAGTGGATCGCTTGTGATTACATGTCTGACTACTACACTGCTACCTCTCTGGTCTCTGGATGGTTCACAGGTCAGGTTTCCAAATGTCCCATGCTAAATCCAATGGCACTTCCATCCTGTTATCTGGTGAACCCCCTGGCCTGACCCATAACTGGGACCCCTCCACTGAGGGCCTGCACCCCTATTCCATTGTAGGGCTCACCCCATCTATTCTACTAACATATTCTCCCCAAGGGATATATTTCCGTGGCTTCAAGTATTTTGCAATTTGCTATTAGCAAATTTATGTTTGAATTTTAGCCCTCATCCCTAGCTCCAGAGTCACCCATCCAGTCGCATGCTTACACATTCGCGGTGGCCACAATGAAGCTACCATCCTGCCGCCTTACTGGTCTCCACATCTCCGCTCCGTTTCAGTGATTGCTCCACGCTCTCTCAGTATTTCCTCACTCTACCTCTACCAAGCAATTCCCATCAGCCCTCTCAGATTCTGCAAACAGTTCTCCTGGAATGGCTCCTGTCTGCTTCAGGCCATGTCCCACACTGTAAGCAAGTTACGTTCATAAAATACAAATGAGGCCCATGCCACATCTTTACTTGTAACTCCACTATGGCACTCAGGATGGTACTTGAAATAACCCTTTCAATTTCTCTTTCAGCGCTGTCCACCTCTCCGGTGCCCCCATCTAGTCTTGAACATCCCAGTTTGTGTAGTCACTTTTAGGTTGTTTTTCTTTTTTTTCTGGTGGGCATCCAACAAAACTCAGCTAGCCAATCCTCACTTCCACGTACCTCCTCCTTCACCTAGTCACAGCGCAAGGATACGGCAGCCACACTACAATGGAAAGTTCGGAGGAAGAGGGGGACCCAGAGTGGCACACGGCACAGAAGAAAGCCACCTACTGAGCAGAGACACGGACTGGGGACTATCACACGAGCAGGAAGACTTATCTTTTGCTTCTGTACCAGACTATGCTTGCAGGCCTATCATAGCTGCTACCACGAGTCAGATGTCAGATGTGTACCACTGACCTAACTCATTGTTGCTCTGTCAATGAAACCACCAAATAATACCGACGAAAGGAAAACTTGCTAGAAAATGAGACAAGCCAGATTAGGGTCTCTTCTCAAGGTGCTGACCAATTAATTAGTGGTCGAAACAGACAGAAGACACGATATCTGATGTTAACTCATCAATAAGTTCCTCTAACTTGGGCAGCACAGCGTAAGTGTACTGTGTACTAACCTTCCTTTCTGGGTCTGGTACCCCAAGAAACCAGCCTCTATTTTCAGAGAACAATTAGGATTAACCCTTCTGCCTTTTTTTTTTTTTTTTAAATATAAACGTTCACAACTCTAAACAGCTAAAACAGCTAAAGAAAGAATAAACTTGGGACAGTTTTGTTTCTTTCAACAGCAGAGGAGCCACAATCTAGGAGTCAGAAGATCCCACCTAAATCTTGACAAACCAAGCCTGAGATTTACATTTCCACCTTAAGAGGAACATCATAGGTTCTGAATTCAGACATCTACATCCCGTGAACTACCCCTGAAGCTTGAGAGTTGAAACCACTTCCTCTGAAATCTGCGTTTCTTCACCTGAAGACGAACACAAAGGATGGAAAGTACTGTAGTCGCTTTTGTAGTCGCTTTAGTGGTGAGAGGGAGGATGTGGACACTCAAAGTCAACCTTGAAGCCAACAAGTGCTGACCCCAATGGTCTTCCAAATGCCAGCCCACTGTTATACCCACTGCCCTGTCACTTAAATAAAGGGGCAGAGTAACAAAATGGGCAGACCAGAGCACATTCCAAGGCCAGGAAGCCTTGGACTTTAAGGGCTGGATGCCTCAGTCTTCTTAAACAGTTTTAATTCTGACTCAGAAACATTTTTTTTTTTCTGGTCCTCCATCAATGTATCCTGTTTTGGGTATCAGTACCTATCCTCAAAAAGAAAGAGGAGAAAATGGGGGCGGAGAGGAGGTTTCCTGGAAAGTATGGCAACTCCTAAGACAGCTGAAATAATCCCCCACCCCCCTTAAACAGAAGAAACTGCAGTTGCCACTCAGTTGGTGGATACAGCAAAATGCCTGCACCTGCCACCCCGGATCTGGGAGCTTTCATTTTTTGGTAAATGTGGTAGAAAGGACTAAGAAATGAACTGCTTCATCAGAAAGAAAGGGAAGCCCCTGGGACGAGAAACAAGATGCACAGTACCCTGGGTGCTTTATGTCTCTTCTCTATGAACTGAAAGGGTTCTTTGTGTCTCACACACACACACACACACACACACACACACAGAGAGAGAGAGAGAGAGAGAGAGAGAGAGAGAGAGAGACTGATTTATTGGAGGAAGGAGGGGCAAAATGGGTGATTTTATTATCCTTCCTCCCACTGAGTCCCAGCAAACGCCTCTGGGGCCCAGGCTTGGTGGCCTCCTTCTAGTCCAGTGCCTTCTGCCTGTGGCCTCAGAGATACGAGAGCCCGGAGGAGACCAAACAAAACCATCCACCCACCGACCTAGGGAAGTGGGGAGGAAATCCAGCCAGCGAGTGGAGAAGGGAGGAGAAACGAGCTTGATGGAGCTGAAGGGGTGGGGGGCAGAGGAAGAGGAGTCAAGGCCAGGCACAGGGGAAAGGGGAAGGGTGGGTGGGTGGCGGCACAGGAAGGGTGAAGGGGAGGGTGGGGAAGTGCAAGGGAGGTTCCAGAAATAGGCAGGAGGATGCGCTGGGGAAGGCGAGGGCCGCCGAGGGAGGAGGCCCAGAGGTGGAGGAGTGGGGCAGGGGTTGGGTGGGGAGGAAAAGCAGCACGGGCATCAATTATTAAGTGATTACATCATCCCTGACATTAAAACAACACACACAGCCCGGGTCCCCGCGGGGGGCCGCGAAAGGAGGGCGGGGGCGGAGCTGGGCCAACCTCGCCCCCAAGCCAATTCCTATTTTTCACCCGGCGCCCGCCCGCCGGCAGCCGAGGGATCGTACCCCGGTGCCCGCGCAGCCTCGAGGCGGCACCCCGCATCGGCGTCCTGCGACGCGGGGAGCCCGGGGCTCGGCGCCCCGGAGGCTGCGCGGCGGGACCGTGCGGGGGCGCTGGCCGGGCGGCTCCGCAGCTCCGCATCCCGCGGCTCCGCGCATCCCCGGCCGCTTACCTGCGTGGCGTGGCGCTCGGCTCCGGAGCACATTCACATGGTCCTCTCCCCGCCCTCCTCCGGCGCGGCCCAGGCGGCTCCGGCGGCTCCGCGGCGGGGCCCGGGAGCTCGAGGGCCTCGCGAAGCGCCGAGGGGGCGGCGCCGGTGTCCCCGGCCCGGCAGCCCGGTCCCTCCCTGGCCGGCGCGGGCGGTGGCTTTGTGTGCGCCCGGGGAGGGAGTCCAAGGAGCGCCCCGGCTCGAGGCGGCCTCGCTGCGCTCCTGGCCGGCAGGCGGGCGGGTCTCGGAGGCCCGGCGCACGGCGACCCCTCCTCCTCTCCGCGGAGCCCCCTCCCCGCCGGCTGCGCTCCTGACAGATGGCGCAACTGCACCGACGCGCCGCCGCCGCCGCGGCTTCTCGCAGCTACTCTCTCGCTGATGCTCGGGTTGCTCCGGATCCCGAGGGGTGCGAGAGGGGGCGGGACACGCTCGGAGACTGTCAGGTCGCGCTGCCCTATCATAGGGCCCGCTGGGAGCTGGGGGCCGCAGCCATTGGTGCGCGCGTGGGAGGCGGGACGGCCATGGGTGGGGCCGCCGAGTGGGTGGGGCGTTACTGTGGTGGCCGGCATCCTGGCACGCGGGCCGCGCCGGGTGTGCGACGGGACGCGAGGTTGGAGGAGGAAGGGGTGTGTGTCAGGGTCCTGTGGAGTCCGGACAGGAGAGATCGGAGGCTCTGAGCTGCTTCCTACTTTGCTAGTGGAGACCGACACCTGCCACTGCAGCCTAACAGCCTCGGGAACCCATTTCTCCAGAAATACCGAGAATCTTTGAGAGTGGGGGATAAAATGGAAAGGTGTTAAGAATGGCGGTGGCATCTCACAGAAGTGAGGAGCCAAGTAGAGACGTCCATTGCAGAAAATGGAAAGCTAGATGACCCCGCAAACACGCGACGAATAACAATCAACAAAAACAACAAAAATCATATTTTGTCAGTCTCACTTTCGTGGGCACCCATGTATCTTTCTTTTCCAGAAAGAGTCAGAAGGTATTGCTGAGGTGCAAGGGCCTGCAACAAAGAGACCCAAAACCACACAGCAGAGATTGCTTGTACTTTCTCTCCAGATATTTAGCTGTAGCCGTCGCTTGTCTGACTTCTTGGGGCGTTCAAACCTCTGTTGGTTTTCTTGTTTTCACTCATTGCCTAGCTGAGACTTTTGCTCAGAGTTTCCTTGAGGAAATAATGGTGGGGTTGGTGTGCAGTTGGGAAAGCTTCGGTCTTTATTTCCGATACAGCTTTTCCATGGCAGGATGTAACTTCATAAAAAGAAACACTTCGCCTTCCTGATTTTCTTTTATAGGTAATTCCTGTTTACCGAAAGTTCTGTTTTAAGACATGTCCTGAATCATTTTTCCTTAATGATTTTGACAAGAAACACCCCCCACACACACACACAGCAAATCTAATCTTCTAAGAAATACATTTATGTGAACCAGCTTTGGCTTCTGAGCTCAAGGTCTATGTTATCTTTCCTGCCCACTATTTTGCTGACTTTTTTCTCTTTTCTGAGGTGCTGTCCCTGGCCTGCCCTTCCCTCTAAAACCTTTTCTTTTTTCTTCCTTCCTTCTTTTCTTTCTTTCTTTCTTTCTTTCTTCCTTCCTTCCTTTCTTTCTCTCTCTCTCTCTGTGTGTGTGTGTGTGTGTGTGTGTGTGTGTGAATTTTGCTGAAGTGGTGGTGGTGGGTTTTTTTTTTTTTTTTTTTTTTTTTTTTTTGGTTTTCGTTGGTTGGTTGGTTTTTGGAAACAAGGTTTCTCTCTGTGTAACAGCGCTGGCTGCCCAAGAGCTTACGCTGTAGACTAGGCTGGCCTCAAACACACAGAGATCCGCCTGCCCGCACCTCTGCCTCCAGAGTGCTGGGATTAAAGGTGTGAACCCCCACTGTATCTACCACATAAGCTAGAATGGAGACATTGTTCTAGAATTTCTCCTAGATTTTCCTGTTACTTGGTTGGTGTTTGTTTATTCTATTCTCTATTCCTCTCACTTTGAAGTTCCCTGTTTCTATTCTGGTGTTCATTTTATTGTTTTGTCTAATCTGTTTTTCCTGTTTTGCTTTCAATATATATTTAGTGTTATTTGCTAAAGTATGTCTCATCTTAGAATATTTTAGTTTTCCTACCAATCAACAAAAATAAAAAGTAAAAATGGTATTCCAACTAAAAATCTATGTACAAGGAAGGGCTGGAGAAATGGCTCCGTGAATAAAGGGCTTCCTGCTATAAGAGGGTGAGTTTGGGTTCCAGAAACACACCTTATAAAAGCTGGGACAGTAGCAAGGGTCTGTAGCTCCTGGTTCAGTGAGAGACCCTTCCACAGACTTTGCACACATGTGCAAGTATACCCACAAGCACATATGAACACCTATGAACATGTATACACACCCGTTCTGCACGAGACATACAAATGCATTCCAAAGCGACCGCGATGAAGCATGCGCCCGAAGGACTTGACATCATGCCACACAGCTACTTACTCAGCCATGGTCATTGCCATTCCACTCGTGGTAGGTAGGAAATGGTGACAGCTTACGTGCTCGTCAGCTGAAAAGGGGCAATGAAAGCCTGGGCTGTGTACCCGACGGAATATCCAGCTGTGAAGAAAAAATGAAAGCATGAACTTTTCAGGTAAACGGGCGGAACTGTAAAAGACGATATTGAGTGATGGAACTCAGACCCGGAAAGACAAGCCTCATTCATCCCTTCTCATCCTAGTTCCAAGTCCTCGGGTGTGAGTGCACAATCTGCAGGAACCGGGAAAGTAAAGGGATGGTGGCAGGAGTGGGTAACGATATACAAGGGAATAGCAGGGTACAGGACATTTGAAGGGGGGTGGGAAAATTGATACAGTAATTAGAGAGAGGGGAACATGATAAATACAAAGAAAAATGTAGGCAAGTAAAATAACAATAAGGATGCCCAAAAAATCATAGTCACATTATTGTCTACCTACATAAAATTAAATACAAAATGTGTGGGTATACCTGTACATTTGGTTTAGTTTAAATAAAATCTCCCCATATGCTGACAGCTGGCATGGTCAGCCCCCTCTCCCCAAGAGCCATAAACCATGTGACCAAAACCCCAACGCCAGCTATAGAGAAGTCCTATTTTGAGTCAATTGGTCAATGTTGTCCAAGAGAGTCCCAAAACATTTTAGGATATTGTTGTCACCCTTGGTACCAGAAACTGCCATGCAAACTTCCATGGGAGGAAGCAGTCAATAGTCCTAGCCAGCTATGACACCTATGAACCACAACAAGGGCCAGCATACCATGACAATTCTCAGGCTGCAGACACCCAAGGACTTGGAACTAAGATGAGAAGGGATGAATGAGGCTTGTCTTTCCGGGTCTGAGTTCCATCGCTCAATATCATCTTTTATAGTTCCGCCCATTTACCCGAAAAGTTCATGATTTCATTTTTATTTACAGCTGAGTATTCTTTTGGTTACATGTCCCACATTTCTCCCTCAACAAGAGGAAAGCCATGCCCGGTAGCGTAAACCTAGTTCGCTACCTGGGTCTAATGAAGTCTTGGATCTTAGATGAGAACCTAAAACCATTTTATTAAACCAGCAAATTCCTAACTACATTCTAAACAGTTATCCAACACATAACCAAGTCTTCTCATCCCCTCCCATCAAAGGAACTTCTCTTTCAACAGATGGAGACCATGACAGAAAACCAAAACCAATCAAAATGCAAGAACAAGAGACCATGTAGTCCCCAGTCCCAAAGGATACATCTACAGCGCAGTTTCTGCACCTAAGGCTCAGGGATCATTGAAGAAGAGATGGAAAGACTATAAGAGCCAGAGGACCAGGACCAGCAAGTTTGCTGTGAGATTGTTTCCCAGAAATGTCAGAGAGGTTACACTCATGAAAACTCATAAGCATGGCTGCCTAAACAAGACCTGAACCATGACACAAATGGACCTGCTACTATGGAAGAGGGAAAGCTCAACGGGCTCAACTCTAGACAAAGAATAATGAACAACTGGGAAAGGCTGAGAGAGAAGTGAACTTCTGGGGGGGGGGGGCGCAGGGGGGGCAGTCGGTTAGCCAATACCAAGCGGTCATCCCTGAGGTAATATACATACAGGTAATGTTACATGGACTGAAAATCTTGTGTTTATGAGATATACATATACAAATGCATATATATATATAAACAATTAAAGCGAAGCCATTTGAGAGAGAGCAGGGGGACATGGGAGCAGTTGGAGTGAGGAAAAGCAAGGGAAGCAATGATGTAATTAAAAAAATTAAATACAAGTATTATAAAAATTATGTTTGTACTTTCATAGAGAAAATATGCAAGTTTATGTACAAAATTTGGCTGTAAATGTCTCCAAGTTAAGAAAAGAAAAAGTCAACATGCTAGTCCCAGGAAGACACTCAAGAGCAACACTGGGGACCAGCAGAACGATGAATATATTAGTCAGGAAATGCCAGTCCCTGTGCCACCTTCTCGCCTGACAGAGGCGTTAGAATATGTCCACCATGGTTTAGACCCTCTCAGGTCACAGATTTATATTTTTTACTATACTATATTTTTTAAAGGATCTTGTCTCAACTTTCCTAACGTAAGCGTCAACATCTGTATAAGATATAGATCCTATAATGTATGTGGTTACTGCTTTCAAGAATTCAAATAATCTATCCTCGGGTTGTCATGGGAAGATGAACAAAAGGATGAGAAAATCATTGATTGTATCAGTCAAGATTTCCCCTTCCAAACATTAAAAACTTAGTATATCTAATGTAACTAAAAGAGAGACTTTATTAGGAGATTGGCTTATGGAATCAATGGGTAGACATGGGAACCAGGCTCAGAAAAGAACATACAGCAACAGACTGGTCAGGATATTTCTCAGGGGACTCCATACTGCCAGACTTCAGCCACTATAGGAGAGCAGAACGCAGAATTGTGTGTATGTGTGCATGTGTGTGCGTGCGTGCATGTGTGTGTGTGTGTGTGCGCGTGTGCGTGTGTGCTGTTTCCTCATCCATATCCCTTACTGAAGATTCCAGTCCTTAGGTGGTACTATCCAACAGGCTGATGGGAGACTAGTCGTAACTTGGACAGGAGGGAACTGAATATTCTATTCCTTGAGTGTGTATGAAACATGAAGAGGCCTATTCCCAACCCAACTCAGATAACACGGCTCTCCCAGTAAGAGAGCTGAGATGTTAAGCCACAATTTTTAAATCCACACTGCAGTTGCTCACCTAACCCTGTGTTCTGGGACTATTGTTACTTCCCACTCATGATTTTCCGGCTTTTACTCCATATGCATTTCTCAAGGGAGGGTTAATTGTCTCTGAGAGTTAATTATCTAGGATTTACAGCAGGTCTTTCGCATGAGGGCTCCTGAGAAATGGGAAGGTTGATGGAATATTGCCTTTTCTTCTACCTTAAGAATCAGCTTAAGAGGCCTGGCCAGTTTTAGCTTCTTCCTGTGTAATGTCCTTCATGTAGGAGACACTCTTGTGGTTCCTGGCTCACGATGACAGCCCCCCTTCTTTGGGACTAGCTTCCAGTGTCCAGAGTGGACTCTGGGTGGCCATGTCTATATGACGTGAACTTCTGTAACACTCCGACCTAATTGTAGCCAAATGATCAGGATTAGACACTTATCCCACAATGAGCCAAGTGTCATTTACTGAGAAATCAAAAATTAGATCAGAGTAACACAGATGTGACTGTATTAGTCCGGAAATGCCAATTGCTATAACAAACAACCCTCACATCTCTGTGAGCTTACATAACAGGACTGTAATGCTCTCTCACACCACAATGAAGCTGTTCACAATGTGGTTCAGAATTTAAACCTGGATTTCACTGAAGTCATTCTCTTCAAACAACTGGGAAGTAAGGGGAAAAAGAAAATCGCATGGCAGGTTTTAGGGTCAGTCCTAAAAGTGACACACACCATCTCTGCTCATTGTTTGTTGGTCATGTGACTATATCTCTATGCAAGGGAGCCGGAAATGTAGCACAGTGAGTTCCCAGGCCCAAGAGGAAATGGCTTAGGCCAGTATCTTGCCTATATGTAGCTTTAGGAGCTGTTGTAAGTAAGCAGTGTTCAGAGAGAGAGTAGATAGATACACATTTTCCATCGATACAAAAATACATCTTATGTAAGTATGTAATATAAATTCATAAGATAGTCCTAAACGTTAGAAGGATGACCAACGACCATCCTGTAAATTTCCTTCTAAATATTGCTTTACTTAATTGTCCAGCATTTTGTTTTGTTCATTGTATAATCCAGCAATCCTTAGCAAGTCAGATACTAAGAAGGCAGAGATTTTTTTTTTTTTTTGGCCAAGGTGTGAGTCAGACAGCACCAATCTTGAGTTTGTAACCATCTGTTGATAGTGTTGGGGGGGGGCAGAATTTATTCTTTTGATGTATGTGTTACTTTTTCTATCGCTGTGATAAAATACCCAGATAAAAGTGACTTAAGGGGAAATCAGGCTTGTTTTGTGTCTCAGCTTGAGGTTATAGTCCATCATGGTGGGGTGCCATGGTGACAGCAGCTAGCGGAAGGCAGCCGGTCACCTTGCATCTCCAGCCGAGAAGCAGAGAGTAGTGTCTGCTTGGATTCCGCTGGATTATTCTTTTGATGTAGGATCCCAGCCAGGGGAGTGAATGATACTACCCACTTTTAGGGTAGACCCTCCTACCTTACTTAATCTAGTCACCTCTCACAGGCAT
This sequence comes from Phodopus roborovskii, assembly GCF_943737965.1. Lineage (NCBI taxonomy): Eukaryota > Metazoa > Chordata > Mammalia > Rodentia > Cricetidae > Phodopus > Phodopus roborovskii. Next base: position 22,515,376 of record NW_026125397.1, on the reverse strand, counting down.
GGCCAGGAACTTGTCTTCCAGGTGATTCTAAGTCTCATAAAGTTGACAATAAACTTGGAAAATCCTCAGAAGTGTCAGTTTTCCTCATGAATATGCTTGGTTCTTTCAGTGTGCCTTACACCTTGATTCTTTTCCAGATTAGTTAAAGCAGGGTCTGAGTCAGCTCTGCTTAAATAGAGATGAAGCAGAAATGAACATTCCAAAAGGAATGGTCTACTTCAAGGCACAATCCATTTTAAGGATCTTAATTTACTCAGTTAATCACCTATTGGCGGACATGTAAATCACTTACAGACTTTGTGCTTATAAAAATTAAATTGCCTTTTATACATGGTTTTAAATTTTTTATTGCATTTGTTTATTTGTGTGTGTGTGTGTGTGTGTGTGTGTATACACAGGAATGTATGTGGAAGACTTGTAGGAGTCAGTGAGTTCTCTCTGTCCACCATTTGGGCCCCGGCGATTGAACTCAGATTGTCAGGCTTGGCAGCAAGCACCTTGATTCCCTGAGCTATCTCCCTATCAATCATGCATGATTTATCATGTGCATGAATCTTCCTGGTCACCATTAGCGGTAGGGTGAGTGTTGGGTAGACACTGAGGTATCTTAGTGACCCAAGGTGATAGTCAGATTTTATGAAATGTATCTATGTGAAAATATGCACCTAAGTTTGTGTACCTATGTATAGCTGTGTGCAATTGTCAGCACCAGAATTAGGAGCAGAAACTCTACCTTAAAAACTAACCAAACAAACAAACAAAGTAAAATTTGTTCCATCTTGAATTTTTCCCCCTCAAGGGAGGGTTTCTCTGTGTAGTCCAGGCTGTCCTGAAACTTGCTCTGTAGATTAGGCTGGTCTTGAACTCAGAGATCTGCTTGCCTTTGCCTTCTGAGTGCTGTTGGGATCAAAGGCATGCACAATCATGCCTAACTCAGTCACCTTACATTAAAAAAAATTTTTTTTGGTTTTGTTTGAAATAAACTCTGTGGGCTCCCTCAAACTAACCCTCCCCCAGTCACCTCCAGAGAAAGAGAAGCAGAGGCCTTCTATTTATACTTAAATCTGAAATTTGACAAAGATATTCCCTTCATCACTAATGCTTAATATTGTTCTGAAAATTGTAGTAAATACAATAAGAAGGAGCCATATGTATGAAAAACGAGGAGACAAAGTTCTTACTGTTTCCTGGTAATGTAATTGTCTACCTGGAAAGACCAAAAGAGTCAATTCTAATATTATTAGAAGTAGTAAGTGAATTCAGTATGGGAGCTGGTTTCCAAAGATATTGAAGGGAAGTTCTAAAACTACCAGTGGAATAAAAAGTGTATGAAGCCGGAATATCCTAGAAAATTATCTTTTTACTTTTTATTTTATATGTGTGAGGGTTTTGCCTGCATGTTTGTCTGTGTGCATATCTAGTGCGTGCCTAGATCAGAGGAGGGTGTCAGAGGATTGGAGTTACAAGTGGCTGTGAGCTGACATATGGGTGCTGAGGATCATACTTTGGTCCTCTGCCGAACAACAGTACTCTTAGCTGCTAAACTATCTCTCCAGCCCACTTATTTTTTAAACAATACATATACTTTTTAATTTTTTTGCAGGTTATGGACTGGGCTAAGATAGATATTATTTGGATCTAGCAGCAAGCTCAGTATAACTTCTAAGCCTCCCATTCTGACTCCAACAGCCGGAGCACAGCACCCTCTCACACTGGGCCTTTCATGTTATGGGTGATGGAGTGCCTGATAGTCTATAAATTCCGTGAGCAAATGCGTCCACTGGTCCTTTGAACCGGTCATGCCCAGCACTCTAGTTACCCTGGCTTGTACATGACTCATGGCCATGATGATGGTGATCCAGTAGGAGTACCTTGAAAATTATAAACATCGTTTTGAAGTACAGTATACACATATAGGGAGTGTGGACAAATCTAGATGTTTTATCCATATTTGTGTGTATGTGTACACATAAAGTAATCTATATAGCCTCTAAGAGCACATATATGACAGTTTTACAATTCTAATTATTTCGTGTCAATAACTTGTGTTTGAATATCTTCTTAAATGAACATACATCTGTCTATAGTTAAAACAGAAAGAATAGATTTCTTACATATCTAGTTAGAAAACACCATTCTCAAAGCAGTATTTATAACGCCCACTAAACACAGTAAGTCATGACTTGGCTTAGGTTTCCTTACCTGAGACAAAGGCAAGTATTTGGGATGTTTATTAAAGAGCGGCCCCACGTACCCCAGGCTAAGAGTGAGAATGGAAAATGGGGATGGGAAAGGCTGCATCAAGCTGTCTTCCTGGGGTTAAATATAGCACCACCCTCCTGGGAGCCCTGGGAGTAGATATTAGAGTCAACACAACAGAAAGGGGATGAAGCCAGATGTTTGCACACTCTTAGCTGGGGTTCTCAATGGAACCAGAACAGCGCACGCGCGTGCACACGTGCGTGAGCACGCGCGCACGCACACACACACACACACACACACACACACACACACACAGTTAGTTAAGGAGTTGGCTTGTACGGTATAGGATCGCGGACCTGTATTATCTATTCTCTACAAATGTGACACTCAGGAAAGCCATGATGTCCCGAGGATAGAGGATGTGAGTCCTAGGGAAGAGCAAAGACTGGTGACCAGGCATATGCAGTTAAGAAGAAAGGAAGAACATCTCCTTCCTCCCTCTTTTTTGTAATTAGCTGCTGCCCAGCCATGTGAGGACAGAAAGATGTTTTCATTCCCCACGGATTCGGCTGATGGTGTGGCCTAGAAGCAAGCTCACAGGTGCACCCTCTCAGGCAACACCCTGCCATTGATAATGTCTCTTCAGATTCCTAGCTTGCCCTGCCAGCAGGTTGAACATGTTCCTATGGTAAGACATAACCCACCACCATGGAGTCTATACTGGGCACACACGACACTGCCCCTAGCCAGCAGGTATGAATGGTAAAACACTCGATGAATCAGTTGTCTCCTGTGTTCACCTGAAAGGAAACAGGACGTGTTTGAAGAAAAAAACCAAAACAACAAAAAACAAAACACACACACACACAAACACACGCACACATTTTTACTGAGAATCATAAATTTAAAAAGAATTAAATGGAAAGATGGACCATGTTCCTGGGAGAGAAGACTTAATGATGTTAAGATTTCAATTTCCCCAAATTAAACTACATAAATCAAATGCAGCTTCAAATCGGAATCTACTGGGGCCTTTTTCCTTTTAAGTGTATCTAGAAGGGAAACGAATGGGAAGAATGAGGACTGAAGCCTGTACAATGAATACTGGCCTTAACAGATGATGAAACAGAATGACATAATTCAGCAGTAAACGGCTTCTTTGGCTTACCTGCATCGTAGTCCATGAGGACGCTGGGGAACTCGAGCAGGACAGGATCCTGGAGGCGGGATCTGATGCAGAGGCCATGGAGGGGAGCTGCTTATTTATTGGCTTGCCTGCTTTCTTATAGAACCCAGGACCAGCAGTCCAGGGATGACCCACCGACACCACCACCAGCCCAGGGATGGCCCTGCCCTCAATGGGCTGAGCCCTCCCCTCACAACTGCCTGTTAAGGAAATGCCCTATAAGTGGATCTTACCGGGCCATTTTCTTTTCTACTTTTTTTTTTTTTTAATTGTATTCTTCTCTCATACAATACATCCCGGACACAGCTTCCCCTCCCTCACTCGCCCTAGCTCCCTCTCCCACAGATTCACATCTCCCCCTCCCTCCCAGAGAAGAGCAGGTTTCCGAGGAACATCAACTGAACACAGCACAAGAGGATGCAATAAGACCAGGCACGAACTTCACATAAAGGCTGGGCAGGGCAATTCAGTGGGAGGTAAAGAGTCCCAAAAGCGAGCAAAAGAGTCAAAGATATCCCCTCTCCCACGGTCAAGAATTCCACGTAAACACCACGCCAACATCGATATCGTACTTGTAGAGGACCTAGTACAGACCCACGCAGGCTCCACGATCGCGCCTCAGGCTCTGTGAGCACCCATGAGCCCGGTTTAGTTGGTTCAGCGGACACACTCTACCTCTCTGGTTCCCGTAGTTCTTCCTGGCATTCTCCCATGGGTTTCCCGAGCTCTGAGGGGAGGGACTGGATGGAGACCTCCAATCTGGGATGTCTCCATAATAGTAGCATTATTCAGATTGCTAGAATACACCCAAATACTTACAAACATGGCATAAGTTTAATGGTATTTCAAATAATTGATGGAAAGAGTATTAAATAAAAAAAGACAAGGATCAAGTAATTCTTAACACAGGTCATAGAACAGATCCAATATGAAATTAGGATTGCAATGTAAATAAATGAAACATTAAAGTACAAAACAGAAGGAAGAGATTATGAATGTTTATGGCCTTATTGGGTAAGTCCAGCATAAGCTTGGCATATCAGTTTATATTACAAGTACAGACTTGAAAATATAAATGTGAAAACATCTGTGGGCCAAAAGGACCACAAAGAAAGAAGAATGAAAGACAAATTAACATTTAAATTAACATTTAAATGCAGTACATGCCTGCCGTCTTTTAAAATCAGGGAAAGAATTAAAAATGCGGGAAAAGCTAAACAGGAAAAATATTTATCTATTATTCAACAAATGTTTCTTCCTAGTCTGTTGATGGGAAGCAGTGTACTAGGTACTGTGGATAAACTACTCTCCCAAATCTTTGAGTATAATGGTATGGTATAATGGGTCAGAAAGACACAGTATGTGGCTAGGAATTACCGTGAGCGCGACGCAGCAAGCAGTTGCGATGGAGTACAAAGGAGTGCTTTGGGAGAGGCCAGAAAGGCCTCTTTAGAGTGGTGAATGAGCTTGCTACCCTAAGGGGGTAGCAGGAGGCAGGAAGCACACTCCAAGAGGAAGCAGCGTGCACAAAGGTGTTGTGGAGAATTATTTTAAGGTGCGTAACATTTGTTGATGCTGTAGAGCATGTGTTTTAATGATGCTAAGATGTGTTGCCTTTGTTTAATTTTGTGAAGCTATATTACTTTGCCTGTCTGAAACACCCGATTGGTCTAAGAAAGAGCTAAGGGCCAATACAGAGGCAGGAGAAGGGACAGGTGGGGCTGGCATGCAGAGAGAAGAAATCCGGGAAGGGAGGGAGGGAGGAGCAAGAAAGAACAAGGAGGTCAGTCACCCAGCCAGTCACGGAGTAAGAGAAAGACAAAAGTCCAGAGGTATCGCGGTTTAATAAGGGTCAGGAGAAACAATTAGGCCGAACAGATGTTTATTCAGGGAGAAATAACTCACAACACAGACAGGTGAACACCAGCAGGTTCCTGCTTCCAAGAATCCCTCTGGATGTCCTCCTGTCCTGAGAGGCTGGCAAGAGAGAGCTCTCCCCCCTCTCCGACCTAGTTCCCCAGGTCACTTCCGCCCCTGGCCCCACCCCCCCAATGGGTGTGGTCAGTGCCACAGAAGGAGACAAAGTGAATATCCTGCTACACAGAGGCAAAAGGTAGACGGGTTTAAGTTTAAAAAAAAAACAAGCAAGCAAACAAAAAAGCTGGCAAGGAGCAAGCCAATGTAAGGCTGGGCACAAATATGTAAGAACGAGCCACCATGTGGGATTTATTTGGGAGGTGGATGGCAGGAACCCCTGAAGAGCAAAGAGCCAAAAAAGTAAAGAGTAAAAACTACCAAACAACTACAGAAAGGCCCTGGAGTAGCGAGACAAAGGGATGGATGCACAAGGAAAGAAGACAGGCTGGTGTGGGGGACAGGGCAGGTGCATGAGTCTGACGAGCTCGTGAGTGAGAACATACAGAACCATCTAAGCCGTGAACGCTGGCTTAGAGTTCAGTGTATACATTTTGGGGAAACAACGGAAGGTTCAAACTGGCGAATCATCAAATTTTACATTGAAAAGTCTAAGGTTTGGCGAGACAGATATAGGTAGATCCCTGAAGTATGGTGGCCAGTCAATCTAACCCCTCAAGGATAGGTAAGGGACTCTCTCAAAAAGTAAGGTGAAGAGTTTTATGTTATTTTGGAGGGAGATTGTAAGGGCAGAGGGCAGATACAAAGGGAGGGGAAATGAACGGGATCGAGATGTATGATGTGAAAGACACAAAGAATAAATTAAAATAAAGTTAAAAAAAAAAAAAAAAGCTTTGGTCCTGAAGGGCTGGCATTTGTGAAAACACAAATAAATATTCATGAACAAATAAAAAGCATTTCATCTCAGCCCTTACATGAACATCAAATTAAAATATGAAAGACAAATATTTTTAAACTTATCAAATTAACAAAACACACGCTCTGTTCAAAGGGGGGGGTGCCCTCTTTCACAGACTTCTATAGAGAGATTATAAATTCATATCACATCTCAGCTTCATATCAACTAGTTTGACTCAGCAACTGTCCCGCAAATGCAACTGAGGACGTAATCATAGGTGCATGCAAAATGAGGCTGAGTTTTTGTCCCATTGAAGAGTAAAGAAGGAATGCTGGAAACAAAATGCCCAAACAATGAGAGACTAGTTGAGCTATGACGTAAATGGGATTCATTGCTCTTTTTAAAGGAGAAATCTAGGCAGAGGCCAATGCTGGCTTTGGCTCATCTTAGTGGGGCCAACAAGACCTCCCTCTCTTTTCACCCAGGGCACCATGGGTTAGAACTCCTCCCTCATGGCTGCAGTACAGCTGCCGTGGCCAAGAGGGCAAAGACATTCACAACCCAGGGGTGGTGGTTGTGCCTGACCCAGGGATAGCCGAGCAAAAGGAGACCTCTCCTCTCCCCTCTCCAGGGTGCTAGACTTTCACCAAGACCAGTCACCTCCTCACCAGAAAGATACAGCGCTCCCTGCCCCCTCCCTGTCTCCTCCTCCCATCTCCCTCCCTCCTCCCCCCCCTCACTCTCCACTTCTCCCCTCCCCCTTCCTCCTCTCCCCCTCTCCTCCCTCCTCCTCTCCCTCACTCTTCTTTCCTACCCACCTCCACAGTATCTTTCTTGCTATTAAAGGTTCTTGCTAGACATTTGGACAGAATAGGGATGGGGAAGCCCCTAGCCCGTGATTCCCTGCTAACCTCCTCCTGACCTCCACCTCATCTTCTCTCCCACGATCCCCTGCCTCTTCTGGGCTTCTGTTTATTCTGTTATCCTGCCAACTTCCTCATAACTTCTGACAGGAGCCCCGCAGAAAGGATGGACCAGTCTCCGCTCTGAACACATCAGTTTCCTGATTAAGTTAAGGGGGGGGGGGATTAAACAAATAAACAGAAAACAACAAAACCCTTATATCTGCTTATTTCCTCCCGGGGAGGGGGGCGTAGGTGGGCAGTAAAGCTGAATGGTGAATGGGTGTTTGGAGCTTGCAGCCAAGCTGCCCACATTTCAGTGGATCACCATTTATTCAAACTTATGTGTTGATTACATGCATCAGAAACATGAAAGGCCCTGGCACAACACTATTGTGGAAATGATACACAGGACCTCAGCAAGCATGAGGCCATATTCCCTCCAACCAGCAAAGTTCAAAGGACGACTCCCATGACTCTGGGTAGATCTTCTTAGTGCAAAGCCATACATGTGCCCAATTACTGCTGCAGGTCAAATATGCCTCTGCCTGTCTGCAGCGCCCGGTGTTTTCATCTCTCCCAGCATCCAGCATCGTTGTCTTGGAATTCTGCCTACATTTCTGGTAAATCTTTTGAGAGTCAGGATTGCTCCCGGCTCTGCTCTTTTGAAACCTATTAGGAAGACTTCCTCTCTGCTCACCCGTGGCGTGTGTTCTTTCATTCTTTGTGTTCCCGTAGCTATTTTATTTCCACTGTGTCTTTCAAGTCACATGATGCAGCAATGAGGAGAGGGGAAACCGGCTGAGAATTTTGAAGATTGGAAAATTGGGTCTATGCCAGAAGGTATGAGCCTGTTTTCCCCTTTGCTCATCTGTGTGCTCAGATCCCTGGAGGACCGGAAAGACAGGGGCTGGAAAACAAAACAAAAACAGGGAGAGTAATCTTGTGGGCAGAAGCAAAGGAACACACTCACTTTTTGAGATGTTACTCAGTATGAGGTGGGAACTCTCTCTCAGACAGCAGATCCCTGAACATCTAAGTAAGTTGGAGCAACAATGTGTTTCCAGCAGTTTTTTAAAAGAAATAAATGGTCATATTCCTTTACCTGTAAACCTAATTCATTCTCATTTTCTTAGCCTCCTTAGATTCAGCCTGGCTCAATTTCAGGGAGGAGGATGGCAGATGCCTCTTTAGCGGGGCAGCTCCAGGATGCCTCTCTATCTGAGGTGTAGGGTCTCCCACCAGGAGAGAACAAACTTCTAGAGAGGGCCCTATGGAGATAGGGACCCCTCCACCAGGGCTTTAGTTTTCAAAGCTATTCTTCCCATTTAAAGCAGAGCTAGAGGAGGATCAGAGGGTGAAACATCCTTCACAGCATTTCTAAACCTGCTTAGGACTTCATCTCTGCTGAACCAAGACTGTGGTATACAGTTAATGAACCATTTTAGTTAATTCAATCGGGGCAGGCTAGTCATCTAAGATGTAAACACAGTGCCAGGACTTGGGGAGCAGAGAGGACAAATGATCCTAGCCACACCATTCCAAGGAAAGTGATGGGAATTTATTCAAACATGCCTGGCAGAACATTTGGCAATGTACCTAGTGAAAAACCTCTGGAGGGCAATCTTTGGGCAGTGATGACTTGGAGGGAGCTTATCATCCCACTCCCAACCCCCACATCTGGCTGAAGGCTGCATTTTTGTCTGCACCCTCCAGTGCTTCTTGTCCTTGCCCTTGCTGACATGGTTCCTCCTTGGGATGATTTCTTCTCTAGATCCATGACTTTCTTCACCCTACTTTTCTTATTTGTGTGTTCCTCTAACAGTGGCCTGTCCCTGGTTTGATGTCAGTCTTTCCAGCCCTATTACAATGTCATTAAGTCCATTCAAGTCTTTGTTGAGCAGAGTCCCTGCTGGCTGAGGCTGCAGCACAGGGTGACTGCTTTTACATACGTGCGAATAACCACTGAGATGAAATTCAGCCCACATTCCATCTCAAACCAACGTATTGAAAATTGGACTGCTCCTTTCTCTGTCTGTCCCCACCTCTTTGGAGGCTGGTGGCTCCATTTATTTAGTCACCCAGGTCAGCAGCTTGGGAGCATTTCAGGTCTCCTCTATTAGCATATGCATCTAATTTGTCATCTAGATTAGTTGTCTCTTTCTCACCCTGACTCAAAGCTGCCCTCAATGTTCCCATCCCTAATGTGTCCACCTGAGTGTAGACCCATATAATTTCCTGCCTAATGATCCAGGCTTTTATAACCAACCTCTTATTTTCTTCAGTGTTCGACAATACCAGCATGAGCATGCCCTTTGTCCATTCAGGCTGGAGACATGGCTCAGAGGTTATGAGTACATACTGCTCCCAATGCTCACCACTTCCTGTGACTCCAACTCCAGGAGCGCCTCCACAGGGATCAAGATTTGCTTGTAACACACACACACACACACACACACACACACACACACACACACACACGCACTTTTAAAATCATAAATCTTTAAGAAAAAAATCCACCTCTGTTGTCTGGTGTTTGTTTGCTTGCTTGGGGCCATCCCAAGTCCTTAGCATGACATATGAAGAAAATGTTGTTATGATATGTCCCCTCCAGGTTCATATGTTTAAACACTTGGTCTCTAGCTGGTGGTAGATACTATTTGGAAGGTTGTAGTTGAGAGTTATAGCGTGGCCCAGTTTCTTGGCTTTCTGATTCACCCAGATGCAACAAGCTGTCAGTCACCTCATGTTTCCAGTGCTACAGAACTGAGATGTCATGTATTCCCCACAATAACTGCCTGAATCCCCTTCAGTCTACAAGCTAAAGCCCACATATCCTTTATTCTCATATATATATATATATATATATATATATATGTGTGTGTGTGTGTGTGTGTGTTGTATATATACACAATACATATATACTATATATGTATATATATATGTATATATATATATTTTTTTTTTAAAGGAGGGATTTGTTTTGACCTAGTTCCAGGGCATTATAGTGGATTCAGGGAGGTGGCGCCTGAAGTGGCTGGTCACACTGTGTCAGCAGCCAGGAAGCAGAGAATGTAGTTCACTGAGCACATTACTCACTCCTTTACATTAGTCCAGGATCCTAATCCATAGGTTGGCGATCCCCATATGGGTTCTTCCCATCTCAATTAACCTAATCGAGATAACCTGTGACATCTTACTCAGAGACGAACCGAATGCAGATTACCTTTTGTGGGCGTGTTCGGAGACTTGAGTCCTAGAGGACCCTAGATCTGACAATCAATGCTAGCCATCACACCTCTCCTCCCTAAACCACTTCTGTCAGGTAAATGGGAAAGTAACCAATAGAGGAAAAACACTAGACACATGTAACACTGTGTTCTGCGGCAGCAGGTATGTGGCCTGCTCTGATATTTATGGAGAAGAAAGCTGGCCACTCTGCTTTCCTCTTTCCTGAAGTCTTCCCTTCCTCTTCTCAGCTGCTGGTCCTCACCAGGAAGCCCTGGTACTCCCTCTGGATTCTACACCCTGACAGCTCTTCCCTCAAAGCTTATATTAAGGTCTTATCATACTGAGGACTCTCAATGGGTGTTCAATGAGTGAGTTAACTAATAAATGATGAATGAACCCTCCCAATTAATTTTAGAATCATAAAGCAGTAATTCCAAAAAGAACTTATTTTTTCTTTTCAAAGCAGATCTAGAGTTTATTAAAAGATTTAACACAGATTTCAAGGTGCAAGCATTGAAAGAAAAAGGGGCACTGGAGAGGAAAATAAGACATCCCCAAGGTCATGGGGTGAAGGGCACTTCTGAAAGCGATTTTATTGAATATGGAATTTCCAGAAGAAGAAATCAAAAGCAGTAAGTAGATCTCATCAGCCCTGCTTCTCTTTTTCATGCTGTCTGAAATGTGAATTTCTGTATTTCTCATTTGGTGCAGCTTAAGTGTGCTCATTTTTTGGAAGGTTTAACTGTAAAGTGTTGAAAGTCATTGTGTGCACCAACACGGGGAACTGTCACAGGGGCTAGTCCTTAGTGCTGCCCTGGGCACGGGTCAGGAGACTTCATCTACAGATGCACAGGGCCACGCATAGTCCACCATCCCTGCCTTGGTTTGATACAGTTGCCTTGTATCCTTAAAGGGGGTAGGTGATGAGCATTCTCAGGTAGAATTTGGGTTCTTTCCTTTTTTTCTTTGTAGCCTTTTGTTTCCAATTATCATCAATATCCAGAGAGAAAGAACTCCACGGAGTTTGTAGACACATTGGCGACCAGCCAAAAACTACAATATAGGTTATAGGGCATATATTTAAGAAAAAACAAAGTAAATTGGCATACCACAGCTTGGAACAATGACAGGAAAGCAAGGATGTGGTGATTTCTAAGTAATTAAGAGTTACTAAAATAAGGGGGTGGGGGATTGCGTGTTGTTTTTTGTTTTTGACCATATTGCATGTGTTCAGAGAGTTTAAAACAAGAACAGGGAAGAATGGGAAAAAATACAAAATACCAAAATGATGTTGTTAAACAGGCTCATCAAGAAAAGTAAGAAATTAAGATGCCACAACTATTGAATGCAGAGGGTTGGGCATGATTTTAAAAGTGTCACGTGTATGATTAGCTCAGTAACTCTCATAATGACCCAGTGAGGAAGACACAATGCTTCTGAGTATAAGGGGACAGGGCTGAAAGACAGGCCGGAGCCCTTTTAATTAAAACTATTCTTACAAAGACATGCATTTCTATGAGCTTCCTGGAGACAGAATCTACATACTAGATTATTATATTCAAAATTGCATAGTTATCCACAAGAGAAAATCTCTGGAACATTTTTGTCAATTCCCACTTGCCTCACTGTTATGACAAAGCCCGAGGAACCTTGGCAGGTTCCATGGCGGGCGAGGGCGACCCCGGGGGTTGGGGGTGGAGGTGACAGGACAGGGGCAGAGAAGGACTGGACCAGACACACAGACACGCCAAGCAGGCAGAGCTTAAGTGGAACAGAGAGAGACCAGAAGAGACAGGAAAAGTCCTGCTGTCCCAGAGAAGAAATCAGGAAAGAGAGCATAAGTGGGCAGGGTCTTTTTGTAAAGGGTCCTTTGCACCTGTGTGCAGACCATGCAACTATGGAACCCTGGGCTGACCAGGGTACTGCCTGAGTGCGTTCTGCCAGGTGACGGGGGCGGGCCAGCATATGCCTGAGTCCTTACACTCAGGGTAGGGGGCAGATATGATGCCCCCTTTGCTTGTCACTGCGCGCTCTTCCTCCCACTGGTCCTAGCAAGCACTCACTTACTTCCACATCCAAGACTGGGTAGCCCCGCCATTCCATATAAATGGCCCCATATAAGGCGTGACTTTTTGTGTTTGGTTTCTTTCCAGTTGTCATGTGTTCAGTACTGATGCATTAGAACTTCATTCCTTTTTAGAGTGGAGAAATTCTCCATGTGCACTTACACCAGATTGTATGTATTTATTCATTGTTTGATGAACATTTGGATTGCTTCTATATTTAGAAACTATTATGTCAGGTGCTATGAAAATTCACATATAATTTTGTGTGTAAAAGACACACATTTGAAAAAAAATAATCATTTTCAGGAATGTCCTGGTGGCTGCTCCTGTTTAGGATTGGCCCGTGCAGTGCTCGGTAAAACAATGTCGTATTTTATGGCTCAATACACTTGTTTGCCCTTACGCTTCCCTGCCTGTTAGAGTCACATTACCCAACAGAGACACGTAGAAACCTTGTTCCAAGGAAACATGTTTAACTTTCCTGTCCAGTCTTCCTCCAGCTTCCACAGTGCCGGAGCCCCCTCTCCTGCAGAACAGCGCTAACACTCTGAGGGACCAGCTTGCTTTGAAACACATTTTGAGACATGCTACCTCAAACACCGAGCAAGAGGGCCTTCCAGGAGAGAGGCAGAATGGAATCATTCCAAATGCTTCCTTCCCTTAATCCGATCCAGCAACTTTGCATATGAAATGCACATTATAATAATAGCACTAACATTATGGCCCCATTTCTATTTTGGGTTGGGGAAAATAGGTTAAAATTTTCCCTTTAAATATGCCTCTTTTTGGTTAAAAAAAAAAATAACCACTAGGTTGCTCTGGCAGCCTTGTCCGTCTGTTGCAGCGGAAGACATCAGCCAGCCACTGGTGAAGGCTGGCTGACATTTCCTTTAGGGTGCGGTTGGCCCTGTCCTCATCTCTGTGACATTCTAGAACCTAGCAGAGGATTTGGCACATAGTTAGGCACCCAAACTTCTGATGAAGAGCTGACTGTATAATTTGGCACAAATCAAATTGAGGACCCCTCCCACACATTTATAGGAAAAAAGACTCCTGAACCCGGAAGCACTAAGTGCTTATGGCAATGCAGCCAGGCTCAAGTGGCCCTTCTGTGCTCTATAGTGTTGCATTCTGACATCGACGACTTAAGGATGGAAACTCACTTCTCAATCTAAATTTCAAATGAAAATCTTTTTTTTTTTTTTTTTTTTTTTTTTTTTTTAGAACCGGGCTTGAGTTGTGTTAAAGGGAATTACGCCAAGAAAGGAAGGGCTGGGGGGTTTTCTTTCCTAGGAATGTTCGGAAAGAAAGCGAGCTCTGGGCCCCGTTGTGTTTCGGAAGTGGCAGGGGAAGACGGGGCCAAGCGCTGAGAGCTCAAGGGCAAACATTGTGTGGCATCGTGCCCTGCCGCTGTGCATCTCATTTTCAACCCTCCTTATTTGCACACTCTGCTTCTGGAGCGACAAAACTGTCACCAGAAAGAAAAGAGAAGGGAGAAGGCAGCTGGTGATAGCGGACTTGAAAGATGGGCAGATTGCTTCCTCCTTGGCGAGTGTGAGTGGATGGGGTCCCTGCTTCGTACTACTCCATGAGATGGCAGCCGCCGGGAAAAGGCTCTCTGTGTAGTATGGGACACTCCCAAGGAATAAAGTCTGCCTCAATGGTTCATGATCACAAGGCTATGCTAAAAAAATGACTTGGTTTCAAACTTGTATAGAGAGATGCTGTCATATGGGAAATTAAGTGTGACCTCAGGGCTAATGGCGTAGTTCAGTAGTAGAGCACTTGCCTAGCACGCAGGACGCCTGGTTTCACAGACCGCTGCACGGAAAGACGAAAGGGAATGAAGTATAAACCCAGGAGTCTCTGTCTGCTTATGCATCTCTTTGCCATTTTATGTATAGTGTTGACATTCTTAGAGATGGCAAATTCCATGTCAGTACCCTTTGTAAATCACTCTATAGGTCATTTTTGACAACTTTCATCCGGGTCCCTTCTGGGGTGAGGGCAAGCCCTTTGGCCGATTTTCCTGAATTAGAGTATGAATCTGTCCTTAGCCTTTCACCTTCATAGCTGTGACCATCCAGTGTTCTTCCCCAAGTGCTTAATTTGATTATAGTAGCACACAGAACTGTCTTATTACCCCATCTGGGTAATAATAATAGTGCGTCTGCCTAACACACTACCATGGTGCTGACCTCAGTGTCCAATATAAATTCTTCCTGAATAGAACAGAACCCCTAAAATAGAAGTCCCTTCTCTGGGAGAGGGACTCAAGTGTGAAAAGTGGTTTTTCTATCATGTGTTTGCAGAAACCTGCCAGCAAGAGGTCCGTGAACTGTGAGGAGGGATCAGATCAATGCTATCTATCCTTGTGGGAAGGAATGCCCCCTCCCCCCAGCTCCTCCCCCATTGATCTAGGCCCCTTTGGAAGGGAAAAGGAATTTGGTCCCCAGGAGTACATTTTGCAGGTTGGCCTAGAAGCTGGGCCACATCACCCCTTGTACTGGTCTGCTTTGCCATCTCCGCAGTTTCTCAGGGGAGGAGCCAATTCTTATCTGATTTGGCTTCCCGTCTCCTTTTTTGTTTTGCCCCCATAGGACCCGTATCTGTAGAACAAGCTTTGCCACATGACCCAGCCACTCGTTAGGGATGGCATGCTTCCTGCTTCAGGCTTGCCACCATGTGGGGGGCTGTTGGGTCTGGACGGGGGCAGTTTGCTTTGGGGAAGCTTGCTCATCAGCTGTCTGCCTTCTCCAAGTCAGTCACCTTCCAGAACTTCTGTGTCTCCTTCTGTACGGGATTTCCAAGCTGGGTAAACACTGACCACAAGTGAACTCGGTGAGTTGTTAGGAGACTGTTAGTGAGAAGTAACATATACTCAAAAGCATCTTACAACTATTCCAAAGACTCACACAAAGCAGGGGACACTGGGTTTGTGTCTGGTTCTTTTGACAAAGAGATATGCAGTATCCTAGTGTGATTGCTATTAATGAGATTAAACACTGTCACTAAATCCAACTTGGGGAGGAAAGGGTTGAGTTCATCTCAGAGCTTCGTTATGAAGGAAAGCGAGGGCAGGAACTCAAGGCAGGAGCTGAAGCAGAGACTGTGGAAGAGCACTGCCTTCCAGCATGCTCCCTTTGCCTTGCTCAGCCTGCTTTCTTATAGAACCCAGCCCAGTCCACCAGCCCAGGCGTGGCCCCACCCACTGTGGGCTGGGCCCTCCCCATCAATCATCAATGAACAAAATGTCCCCCGGACTTGCCTACAGGTCGACCAGATGGAAGTTCCTTGTCTGTTTGTGTCACTAGTGGCTCCCTCTTCCCCGATGACCCAGGCTTTTGTCCGGTTGACAAAATACACGTAGCAAGAGTGTGAGTAGCAAGGGACGGTTTTCCTGAGGAATGACACAGACCTTTGGAGGCACAACACACCCACTGACAGGTGAGGAAGTCAGGGAAGAGTTGGAGATTGGAGAAACGAATCTGGGTTTGTGTCCCAGCTAAGGAATACAGGGTACATTGTTTAACTTTGCGTCCCTCAAAGGTGAAATACAGAAGTGATGCCTGCTCTTCATCCATCTGGGTAGGGCAAAAGGAAAGCTAAGGAAAGCATGAGCAGAGTTGGCTGGGGTTTCTGAGGGCCCTTAGACTTTGGAAATGTATATGTATCTGTCATCTTTCAGAACTGCTCCTGAATCCAGAAGAAGACTCATTCCTTTCCTTTTGAATTGATTCTTGCAAGTCGACACTTTTAAACAAAATGCTGACTTTGCATGCAGGATCCTTTATTGTCTGTTCTTCAGATGAAGAAGGAGAGCCTTGGATCTGACTGAGAATATAATATGGGTGTCTTTATAAATTGTGTGGTTTTCATTTTACCAGCAAGATACATTTTGCACTGCAGGGTCTTGTCGGAGATTCTGTGATGAGTAAATTCTTCTAACACATACCATGGCTGAATTCGATTAGATTAACATTTGAAATAAAAAACTTCAAGGCCATAGTCACTCTAAATTCCAGTCAATTTTAGTTCTATCTGTTCTTTCTAATTTAATCAGAAGTGCATGAGTCCAAGTGCCTGAGCTGAAATGAAAATGTATGCGTTCGGTCCTGTCTTTTTATGGATGGGAATGTCTAAGTGAGTTGCTGGTACCGAGCCCAGGCCTCTGACTTCCAGTGCTGAGCTTTACACCTGCTGAGGCTAAGTGCCCAGGCTGTTGTTCTAGCTTCCATGTCCTTTCCTCTCCAGAAACTTGTTATACAAGACCGGATGGACTCATGCACAAAACCCCTGCAAGATGTGTTTAATGGAAAACAAACACTGGGTCCTTCCTCAAAAAGAACATGCTTGGTTTTCTTTCAAGCCCCAAAACCAAACAACCTGCAGTGTACTGGGAGTACTTGGCCTGCAATACATGCCACCTGCAATACATGCCAGTTATAGAGAAGTACACGCCTCAGATGCTGGGCAGCATCTGCTTCCTCCAGGCCCTTTTGGTGGTCTCCGTTTTCATGTCCTGATCACTTGCTTTAGCTTAATCTGACAAGCCATCTCAGATCATTTAGGAAACAAACAGGTTGTAAATCCTAAACACATATAACTACTGGGGCCTCTGCTGGCTTTGGGCTCCTGTTTGGACAATGATCTGTAACCCTCTCTCTCAACTTTCTGCTAGGGCTACAGCCCCTGCCTCCCAGAGGACTCCTGAAGCTCTGGCTTATATCTCCTTGACAGTGGGGGATCACCAGATAGGAACTGTTTCATTTATTTTTCTCTAATGGTGAAATGGGTACAGACAGACATTGAACTCATTAGAATATAAGTTGTCATTAATTTGGACAGGCATCCAACCTTCTGGGTTGGACAAAATGCTGCTTGAAGTTGTGAGAATTACCGCCAAATATTGTGAGATTATAAACCCCCTCCCTCCCACCACCTAACCACTCAAGCCAGAAACTTTGTTACTCTAGTTCCACTGTGGAGCATCAAAGGACTGGATAATACTTTAACTCTTATTAGCCAGTGTTTCCAAACTTGTTACATAGTAGAGGAAGGCTTTTAAAAAGGGATGCTTGGGGCCTCTGCTCCAGAATTGTGATCAGTGACATGGGTGTAGGATTCAAGGATGCTAAGGTGGAGCCAGCATTGAGAACCATTTTTCTAACTGTGGCTTGAGTCAATCCTATCTTTTCTACAACCGGTTGCCGTTTTGTGGGTCTCTGGCGTCATTGTATCTCTCGTGGAACATAGGGATAGCGTCCTAACTGACTCCCTGACTCCTGTCCCTTCTGAGCTCTTTGTCTGGTATAGTTTCTCCACTTATAATACCAATTTGGCTTTTTAAATTTTTTGGCCTCATGTGCCAAAGCATCCCTCCCTGTCTTATGCAAATCTTCTCAATTTGCATAATGGCAATCACAAGATTTATTAAGGAGCTGCTGGGTGTCAAGCATTGCAGCAGACATAAATACAGTATTTCATCTGATCCTCACAGCCACCCAGGAGGGAGGTGGTAGCATTATCCCCGAGTCATGGGGAGGAGACTGAGATTTCCAGAAGTGAAGTAAATTGCCCTGTCTTGGAGACAGTGTGTGCTGTAGGCAAAATGGGAATGCAGGTCTGTCTGTGCTCTTAGCCTGTCCAGTGGTCTGCCACTTGTCCAAGTCAAAGACAGAAGATGACTGCTTAGGTTTGAGGCCTCTCCTGTCATAGACCTCACTAAAATATCTGGAAGGATAAAAAGAGGCGTCCACTTGCAAGTACAAAGAGGGTAGGAGAGAGGACACTAGTTGAAATATTTCAAAGGACAGAAAAGGGATGGAGAGGTGTCTTGCATAACCATCCAGAATGTCTGCATGCCTTACAGGATAAGGGGAACTGAAGGGAGTGGGGAGCTGGTCCTGGAGAACCCCGGACAAGCTCATCAACAAGGGAGCCAGGGCAGCTGACAGTGGGAAACTGAGTCCTTGAGGAGCAGTTCGCCCACACTCCTGGGGCTGGGGCATCGAACACTGGCAGATACACAGCCAGTCCTGGGCAGCAGGCAGCAGTGTTATTTTGAGAAATGGTTGAGAAGAAGGGCAGGATTTGGAGACCACGTGCACAGCATCACAGTAGTTAGGCTTAGCATGGGGGGGGGGTGAATTATCTAAAGCTGCCTGAGGGGATTCTGGAGATGTAGCTAGGCTGCTTGCAAGCTTGCCCAGCATGCACCAGCCTGAGTTCAATCCACAGAACCCCATCAAACCGGTGTGGTTACACATGCTTATAATCCCAGCACTCGAATCAGAAGCAAGAGCCTTGGCATTTAAGGGCATTCTCGGCTATGTTGTGAGTTCAAGGCCATCCTGGGATACTTGAGACTTCGACTGGGACTGGGGATAGAGAAGGAAAGAGTGAATAGTCAGATTGGCAGGTGGGCCCTTTCCACCCCTGCTATCCTGGGATGAGTGGGACTTGCAGAGAGCTCTACTGGAGGAGCAGTGTCTTCCTGGAAGAGCACTGGACTACTGTCGAGTCACAGAACTTTTCCTGGGGACACAGTATGTAAAGCCCTACGACGGACAAAATGTATGGATATAATCAAAGTCCGATTTGGTGAACTGATGAGTTTTATTGGGTGTCAGTTTCTTTCTTTTCTTCTTCTCTTTGAGACAGGGTTACTCTGTGTAGTCCTGGCTGTCCTGGAACTCACAGAGTTCCTGTTGCTGTGCCTCCCGAGTGCTGGGGTTAAAGGTGAGCGCCACCACCACTCAACTTTATTGGGTGTTATTTGCAGGAATATGGGTGAGTGGTTACTTACAGGAGCAGGAATGACTCAAAGACAGCTGCATCATCAAAGCCCATCCCAGCATGAGTGACAATGCACAAAGGCTGTGAACCTGGAGCTCACTAACTGGCCGCAGGTAGTTCAACAGGTTGGACAGTGTCCTTTCCAAATGACTTGTTCGTCTAAACATCTTCCAGGCAGCTCAGCTGGCTTTTGCTTCTTCCAGGCAGCCGGTCCAGTCTCAGGGTCTTGTTTGGAATTTGGCTTTGCTGTTCTGGGAGGGATGCTCAACTTGTATGGCTTTCTTTGTCAGGGAGGGGCCTAGTGAATCTGGTCAGCTTCAGGAACTTTCTGAAGCCATTTTGAGTTGTACCTTGTAGCTTAAGGAGCTTCCTAGCTGATGGAATGTTTCAAACCTAGCGTTTCAATCTTGGGGAAACAGTTATACAACAACTACACATTTTGGAGTTCTCTGAAAGACGGTTTCCTTGCCAATCACCTCATGTGTGGTATGGGCTGAGCACAGGTCTGTGTTAGTTTTCTCTTGCTTCTAAGGAAAGTTACCTCACACAACACAGATGAGATAACAGTCAGCTTTGTGGATTAGAAGGCTGACATACCTACTAGGGTTGGCTTCCAAGTCTTAACAGGACCATGATCTTTTCTGGAAAATTCAGGGGAATTCATGTCTGTGCACTTCTCCAGATTGCTTGGCCATATTCCTTGGCTGAAGGTTTCCCCCCCTTCATTTCCAAGTCAGCAACAGCCATTAAGTCTTCGCACAGCCTTCCCTATGTTTTTCTTGCCTTCTTTCCCTTTGCAAGGATCCTCAAGGTCATGTTGAGACCTTGGATGATCCCAGTCACTCTCCATCATAAAGAGACACTTCCTCCTGGCATCTTACTCTTTGCCCTTACTCTGTACCCTATGATATACTCATCGGTTCTAGGTTCTAGGCATGAAGGTGTGGACATGTTTGGGGTGGGTTGTTATTTTGTCTTCCACACTCCCCAATGTGAAAGGGTAAGAACAAAGCCTGAGGAGCTGCCATAGCTTAAGAGGGGTCTCAAGAGATATAGTGACAAAGTTTACCATGGAGTCCTGCAACAGATAAAAAGCAGCAAGCAAAACCCGGGGAATCTGGGTAAAATAAGGGCTGGACAAATGATACATCTATGTAGATTCATTAGTGATGACAAGGTACAATATTGGTAAGATATCCATGTCGTTCATTTACTTTATTAGTAACAATAGGTAGAACTGGATGTCATATTAAGAAACCTTACTACTGTTTTAGACATTTCCTAGAAACCTGAAACTATTGTAAAATAAAGGAGTTTTTCACCAGAACAGGAAAAGAAAGATTGTTCCTGAGGATAGAGCAGAAATGAGAGCATGAAATGAGTTGCTCATGGTCTTCTTGGACAGCAGATCCTTCAAATACATGTGCACATATTATCCTATCAGAAAACCTAAGAAGAAAAATGTGAGTGTAGGGATCCTGGGAGTCAGCCCAAGACCAAGTTCCCAGTTCAGAGGAGATGTATTTGCCCCAGAGAGACAGAAAGAGTTGAGACAGACACAGGAGACAGGGAGAAGGGGAAGGGAACCAGGAGAGGCAGAAGGATATTTGTTCAGGAGAGACAAAGGATAGCCCCTGGATAAGGAGGAGACAGACGTGGCACATGGCGGTGTGTAAAGGTACAAGGGAAACCCATCTTAGGATGAGGTTGGGCATGCTAATTGGGTAAGCCAAAGGGGGTTTTTGATTTCTGGACTTTAATACTTTGGTAGCTGGACCTTGGTGGCCAGCCCCAGGAGAAGGAAGTGGCCAAATAAGGGAACAGACCTTGGTGACCTAGCTTCAGGAATGTTATCTAACAGCTCTTAGCAAGGCAGAGGGAATGGGGGAGAAGGGAGAGTCGGCTCTACACGCTGGAGCTGGCCAGAGTCCCTTCAGTGAGTGCCCAGTTTCTGTTTTATTTGTTCTGTGTTCTTGTAATGTGACTTTTCATTTCCACCAGCAAATTTTTCTCAAATCTTTAAGCCCTAGGACTAGCTGAGCTTGGTGATAAACTCATAATCCCAGCAATGAGGCAAAGAGAATCCTAAATTTGAAGGCACATTGAGTCTTTCTCTCTCTCTGTCTCTATCTCTCTCTCTGTCTCTGTCTCTCTCTCTCTGTGTGTGTGTGTGTGTGTAAAGCCAGAAGACCTTGTGGATTCTGTGCCAACTCTTCCAAACAAATTTAGTGGCCTGTCCCTACTTTAGGGGCATCTGCTATTAGAATTATGAATGTCACGTGGCATCATTAATGGTGGTTCAATGTCTGCTTCCCAGAGCAGGATGTGATGAGCTAACTTCTTCAAGGCAGACACTGTCTGATTCATCTTTATGTCCCCAAAGATGATGCAGGACCTGCCTCATAACAGATTGCTAACAAGTTATGCTGGGGTGATGATTGAGGGAATGAGTTGATGGATCATGACAGAAGCAATGCACTGGAGAACCTCAGGTTCACTCAGCAGTCTTTGCCACCACGGACTTAGCAAAGGCGGTGGCACATTTCCTAGGAAGTGCAAATGTTATGAACTGTGTGTTTTTGCACACAACAGAGGGAAGATATGCTGGTGTCTAAATACAGGACTTGCCTGCAAAAGAAATGCGTGAGTTTAATATGCCCTAAACACAAACTAGTTGTGAGAGATCTGTGGGTACACAGGTAGGACCGGGAGTATTACTCAGTGCCTGTCTAACATGTGCAAGGTCCTGGATTCAAACCCCAGGCATGGAAACCAAACAAACCAAACAAAAACCCTCAGTAGCTGCAACTAACAACACTGCAACTTACTGGAGAGAGGGCTGGAATACTACCCTGTAGGCCCTCCATCTTGAATCTCCTCCCTAATACTTGCTCTCTCCTCCTTGTCTCCTAGTCCCGCCTATCTTGCTTTCCTATTGGCCAACAGTGCTGTATTCATTAACCAATAAGAGAGACATATTTACAGAATGACATCTCCCATCATCTACCTTTTCTATTTACATTTATGTTCAGTATCACTCATTGTGGTGGTTTGAGTGAGAGTGACCCCCATAGGCTCGCACATTTGAATGCTTGGTCTCCAGGGAGTGGAGCTCTCTGATAGGCCCAGAAGGATCAGGGGGCATGGCCTTATTGGAGGAGGCGTGTCAATGGGGGTGGGCTTTGGGTTTTCAAAAGCCCAAGCCAGGCAAAGTCCTCTGTCTCTCTCTGTCTCTGTCTCTCTCTGTCTTTCTCCCTTCTCTCTGCCTGTGGATCAGGACATAGAACCTTTAGTTACCTCTCCACCATGATGTCTAGGTGCTTGTCATGCCCTCTGCCATGATGATAATGAACTAGACCTCTGAACTGTAAGCCAGCCCCAATGAAATGCTTTTTCCTGCCAGAGTTGCCATGGTCATGGTGTCTCTTCACAGCAATAGAACGGTGAGTAAGACACTTATGACAGGAGTTTTGACCCTAACTCAATGTCAACTTTGTTCAAACATTTACTCAGTGAGGGTGGGGCACATGTCACGTGCATGTGAAGACGTCTGGGGACAACTGTGGGGCCTAGTTCTCCTCTTCCACCATGTGAATTCTGGAAGTTGAGCTCAGGATATCTGGTTTGGTGGTAAGTGCCCTGACTCTGAATGTCAACTACTGAAAGGAATAGCTTGTTATATTGTAGATGGGGTATAATGATGTAGCTAGGAATCCTGGGAAGAAGAATCCAAGTTACAGGTGGATTGCCTCCTTAACCGCAGTTCTGTGCATTATGGCTGACAATCAGATTCCTTGATCCCAAGTCCCTTTCCATATAATCTAGTAATTGTATTGCTTTCTTACTAATTTTGTTTAAGTATGTAAATGAGTTTTGCCTGCATGTAAACATGTGCCTGGGGCTCTTGGAGGCCAGAAGGGGGCATCTGATCCCCTGGGACTGGAGTTACAGATGGATGTGAGCTGCCATGTGGGTGCTAGGAATTGGATCTGGCTTCTCTGTCTTGAAGCTTAGTCCCCAGTGGTGGTATCAAGTGGTAAGACTTAGGGAAGGTAGCCGAGTACGAGGTCTCTTCCCTTGTAAAAGTGCTGTAAGACACTTTGCTTATTTTGCTCTTCCACTGGGTTAGCTGTCATCCTAAAATGAACAGCACAGAGAGAAGTTCCTCCAAAAGAGCTCATTTGAAATCAATAGAACAGTGGTGGTCTGGAATATGTGTGCCCTGGGGAGTTATGAGACAGCCTTAGGTGTGCCCAGGGAGGCAAAGGGAGGCGAGGCTTTGAAAAGAGAAAGAAAAGTTACATAAATTGTTTCTGGAATGATTACCTTTGGCCACAGAAACAATAAGGGTAGCCCCAGGCCAAAGCTGAATAGATAGCTGCTAGGTAGACATCTCCACAGGGAGAGGCAAGATTGGTTTGTGCAAGGCTGGTGTTTTGGCAATCTGTTTCTTGTTACTATGCAACTGTGCCTGAGTGTCTTCTCTTTATGGCTTCCTGGTGCTGCTGTACCTGGGCAAGGAAGCAGAGTGCAGACCTTGTCAAACATTAAATCTGTGGTGTCTTGATCCAAGGCTTCCGGGTCTTCTGAGTGTGTGAAAATACATTCCTGTTCTACGTAGGATTCCCGTCCCAAGGCATTTCACTATCACAGCACACACGGATGGACGGCAGTACAAAGCAGACGTAGTCTAGTAACCCTTCTCACATAGACAGAATCATTTAACTGTAGCCAAAAAGTGCGTAATAACTGAAAGTTAACCTTTGCAGTTGCCTTCAGTGGTACTCGGTAACCGACCTTGGAATGGCTGAGGATGCCCGCTCTTTGGTAAATCTTGCCTAGCATCCCTGCGGCCCTGATCTCCAGCAGGGCAAAGAAGAGGGTGGAAGAAGGGAGGAAGAGGGGAAGGGGGGAACAGTTCATCGAAAGTCATTGTGAGCACATGCTATTAGCAGTTTTCACTGGAGGGGAGCCTACTTCTAACACCCTGCTTCCTGTAAACGTAGTCACACAACCACTGGTGGAAAAGTGTGTGTTTAAGAGGTAAATTCTCCCAATGTTATTAACATTGCTTTATTCGTAGAACTTGCTTAGCCATGACTGAAGCCAAATGCTTGGTACTGCCACCTTTAACTAGGGTGACGGCTGCCTTTGTGCTGAGTTTAAGGTTAGTATAGAGTCTAGCCTGTAGTGTGGTGTACACTCTACTAAACTTCCCACTGCTGTGATACCTTAAATCAGTTGGCATGACCCCCAACCATAAAATTATTTTCATTGCTACTTCATAATTGTAATTTTACAACTGTTATGAATTGTAATACAAATATCTGTGTTTCCCTGTAGTCTTGGGCCACCCCAGTGAAAGGGTCATTTAATCTCCAAAGAGGTCAGGACCCACCGGTTGAGAATCACTGGTATAGATCTGGTTTCCTATATGCTTCACCTCCCTTCTGAGGACTGATGGATGCCCTTCCATGGCTGGGATCTTTGCCAATTAATGACTGGGGTGAAAGATGGCCCAGTTGCCAGAAACTGGACCAGCCCCATAGTAACTGTGGGCCCTGCATGGCGAACTTGTGTTCTAAGCCGAAAGCGATGCTCAGTGTGAGTGAAGCTACACACTTGAGTCCATCTCTCTTCTTGAGTCACCTTCCTTTCTCCTCCTGTACCCAAGGCCACTTGTCTGACCTGTGTTCTCCCTGACCCACCAGCCACCCCCTCAGCTCTTTGACTTTCAGAGGAAACTGACCTTCACTCATTCCTGGGAATCCACAGGGTCCTCAGAGAGGAAGCACATTTTAATAAGTCCAAGTAGGTTTTCTGGTACTTTTCTTCTGGAAAAGTTAGGAAACTACACAGTTTAAACTTTGTGAACAAGTTAGTACTCTCTCTCTCTCTCTCTCTCTCTCTCTCTCTCTGTGTGTGTGTGTGTGTGTGTGTGTGTGTGTTACATAAAACTATCAACCATGAAACTCAAAGTTGGTGTCTATGTTCAGCCCCAGGCTATGAATCATGTAGGCAAGGCCTGGACCCAAGATGGAGGGAGCTGGATCCCCATAGCCTGGCTGCCTGCCTGTTGTCTGCTGGCTGTCTGCTGGCCTCCATCTTTCTCGTCTGCTGAGTGGTGTGTGGGTTAGGGCTGCAGGTGGAGAATGGATCATGCCCCTCATAGTTTGGTTGATAGGATTAAGTGAAATTAGGGAAAAACAAGGTTCCTCTGTGAACAGTCTAGCTCTCTCCAGGTGTAAAGTATTATCGTTACTGTGTTATCTGCACTCCTGTGGTATCTACAACTCTGCAGAAAACAATGAACTTATAGTTACAAAAGTAAGGCAACCTTGGGGTCAGCAAGATGGTTCAAAAGCATTTGTGGCATAGCCTGATGACCTGAGTTCATTCCCAGAACCCATGCCAATATGGAGAAGTGGAAATAGAGAACAATTTAAAAACCTAGTCCTCTGATCTGCCCCATCCCTGTACTGTTCACACTTACAGTAACTTTTAATTAATAAAGTAAGTTAGTCAAACATCAGCATTGGCGTAATTTTGACAACACAACGTAGGCTGGAAACTTAACCTGTGTCATGGAAGGGAGAACCCGAAACTGTCCAAAGGGGGCATTTCTCAAGTGTAGTGTGTTGTAACTGAGAATTTGCCTGGGGGCTCTCAGACTACACCGGTTCCTGTCCCGCCTCCTCCCCTGAGACACCTGTCCTTTGTCTAGTCACGTTTGTCACCAAACTCCTCCTGGTTGTCTCCTGGATGACCTGGGCCTGACAGATGCCAGACAGGGGCAGAAGATCCCTGGATGACAGTGTGTTCTAAAGGGACCGAACCCCTCAATGGTGGGTCCTCGTCACCCAGGAGTAATTTTATGATTCTGCTTCCTTCAGTTATTCTGTCACAGCCAATGGCCTGACACAGATGAGTAGTGGAGGGACGGTGAGGAGTCAATGCATAGGCCGAGTGTTCGGTTCCTGGATGGCAGGGCCCTGTTATACTTGGGAAAGGAGCTCCTGGCCAGGCAGTGTGGGATTTGAGGGCTGCATCTGTAAATCCAGCCCATTGGAGAGGGTCCCTTCAAAACTATAATCAATAAGGTAAAACACACAAATTGGTTTGGAAAGGTGTGTTGCCAATCAAATAGCAAGCTTCCTGAAATGCTTTCGCTCCTTCTCCTAAGGCCGGTGGTAGGTTGGCTAGAGCTGGTCGTTCATTTATTCACCCACTCAATGCTCTCACTCATTCTGTGTGACTCTGGTACCAGGGCCCCACTGAAAGCACACCTTTAACTCAGCGCCTGAGTATCTGGGAGTCTGGGCAGATATTGGCCCCCTTATGGCTGCTGGGCACTGGCTTATTTCCCTTCCCCTGCTCTGAGATAATTTCCCACCCACCAGCTGACGAAAACCAGAGCCTGCTTCCCTTTGGGCTGACAGGCACCTGCACTGTTGTACAAATGCTTTATTTCACATTTAAATTCCAAAAATCCCTTACACGCTATCATTTGCAAACTGACTCTAGAAATACCAAATCATAAGGAAATTACAGCACAATAAGTATTTTAATCGCTTTTTATTGCTTGCAGTCAACTTGAGAAATTAAAAAAAAAGAATCACTCGAGTATTATTTTTTAAAACATCCTGTAATTAGGTCTCTTGTTTCCCATCTTCCTGGAACCCACTGAGCTTTACAACGAATGCCTCTGGATTCTAAAGCAATAGGAATAAGGCACATCTCTTAGCTGAAAAACTTGAATTTCTTTACTTAAAAATACCCTTCAGGCACTAAAGACAGGCTCAGTGGAGCAAGTACAGCTCTTGCAGAGAACCAGAGTTCGATTCCCAGCTCGAGCACACACACACACACACACACACACACACACACACACACACACACACACACACACGGGGTAGCTTACAACCACCTGTAACACCCCTGACCTCCCCGAACTCCTGCATTCATGTGTGCATACTCCCACACAGACACACAGGCTTACACAGAAATCGAAATACTAGAAACAAAATTAAAAAAAAAAAAAAAAAAAAAAAAGCCTTCCTAGCACTCAGGAAGATTATTAGAGACTAGCCTGGGCTACAGAAAGAAATCTTATCTATAAGCAAACAAAACAACAGAGAAAACAGCCATGGGCCAGCAAATGACTCAGTATTTAAAAGCACTCGTCATGAAACCCTGATGACAGTTTGAGCAGAGCCCATGGTAGAAGGGGAGACGTGACTCCAGAAGCTGTCTTCTAACCCTACGTTAGAGCTGTGGCGCGCGCGTGCGTGCGCGCGCGCGCACACGCGCGCACACACACACACACACACACACACACTTAAAAATATATACAAGCTAAATTGAACAAATACTAAAAAAAACAACCTTCAAGAGCTGGACGGTGATGACACACACCTTTAATCCCAGCACTTGAGAGGCAGAGGCAGGCAGATCTCTGTGAGTTCAAGGCCAGCCAGGTCTACAGAGCTAGTTCCAGGACAGCTAGGACTGTTAAATCGAGAAACCCTGTCTCTAAAAACCAAAACAAACAAACAAAGAAAAAACCCAACCAAAACAAACACAAAGTTGGCCATGTGATCATATTTAGAACTTCTTAATCTTCCAGCAGTGTTTGTTTGGGAAGCTTACTTTTTAAATAATAACCTATCTGCATGTTGGCTCGTACACTGGAAACCCCAGCATTCTGGAGGCACAGATATGAAGACTGTCACAAATTCAAGGCCAGCCTAGTCTGTACAGCAGGTTCCAAGCCAGCCAGGCCATCATAATGAGACTCTGTCTCAAATAAAGTAAAGTAAGATAACATAGAATAAAATAGTAATATAATTGCAGGTCCCTGAGAAGTGTCTCCACTGCACTCCCCTGCCCACCTCTGAAGGTCCCGAGACGTCGTCTGAGACTGAGCAATCGCTTCTCTCTGGGCTCACACCCCAAATGTCCCTCTGCTCCCCACAACCCCATATGCCTCCTTCTTCCATTTTTATGTCTTTATATCTTAAAAAGACAGGTTTAGATATTAAAAAAGAATGATTAATATCTGGGAGGACATCTTCTCATCGTGATTTCCAAGCCAGTATGAAAACACGTTATTTTTAGTTTCCTAGGCACAATGAAATTATGGGCCATCAGTGACATCAGACTTTTGGGAGGTCTGTGGTCACAGAGTAATTTGAAAGTTGCAGTTGGAATCTGATGAAATCACGGCAGGCATTGCAAGAGACATCACTGCGGAAATCTGAAAATGATCTGGAAGCTGCTTAGTTAGTTAATGTATTGGTTTAAATATATATTTCTGCGTACCTCTTGCAAGTTGTAATTAGCATGCATGTTTTGTCACGCCACAGGTATTGCCAGTGACTTTTATAAATATGCATTTGCTGCCTAATTACTCCACGGAACTGAGTGCCAGCCACAAATGTGTTCACCTTTAACCATTGCACAGCCCTGCCAAAGACTTAATTACAAAGGAAAAGATTGGATCCTTTCCCATCAGCTTTGAAGCCTTTCATCAGCCCTGTTGCATTGTGGGATATTTAGGTTTATCACCATGCTATCAATACTTGTTCATTTTTGTTGAAGTCATTAATTCCTTCTGACTTTAGTGAGTGATGTCAGTATATCAGGTACTGTTGTGGGTTCTGAAGAAAGACAGGTGTGCCAGAAAGCAGTTCACCCAATATTTTTCAGCCTAGGTCTGATTAACCACCACCTTCAGCTGGAGCAGTCATGATAAGCCACGTAGAATGAGGAAGTAGCCTGAAATTTTGTGAGTAAATTTATTGCTGTAAGACTTCTACATAACACTGTCAGCAACTTTATGTAATATGAGCTATAAATATCAGAAATGTATTTAAGAAGGAAAGATGTTGCCGATGTTTCTTCCCGCCAGCCTGGTCCTACAGCCACATCAACCTCAAATAAACACACAGACACTGTATTAATTATTAAACTGTTAGCCCACGACTAGGACTTCTTATTGGCTACTCTGTCTTAATCATTAACCCATTTCTATTAATCTAAGTTTTTCCACATGGTCTTATCTTACTGGAGAAGGGTCCAGATGTCTAACTCATTTGGTGGTTCACATGTTAACTGCTCAGTGTCTCTGCAGAGAAGAGAGTGATTTCCTGTTTGTCCCTGATTATATTCTGATTCTGCCCAGTTATGTCACTTCCTGTCTGGCCAATCAGCCAATCAGTGTTTTATTCATTAACCAATAAGAGAAACATATATACTGAAGAGCATTCCCCATCAGAAGGATATCTGGACTCCTTCTTAGGATTAAGTAACTGCTATGTTTGGATGTTGTGGTAGTCTGAATGTAATTGACTCCCATAATCTCACAGGGATTGGCGGTATTAGGAAGTGTGGCTTTGTTGGAGGAGGTATGTCACTGTGGGATGGGCTTTGAGGTTTCCCATGCTCAGAATACTGCCTCGTGAGTCAGTCTACTTCCTGGTGCCTGTGAGATGTAGTACCAGTGGTAAGTCTGCCTGTATGCCATTAACGCTCCCCAGCATTATGATAATAGACTGAACTTCTGAAACTGTAAGTGAGCCACCGCAATTAAATGTTTTCATTTATAAGAGTTGCCATGGTCATAGTGTCTCTTCGTGCTAATGAAAACCTTAACTAAGACAGATACATTGCCCAATGGCTGTGTGTTAAAAGCTTGCTTCCCAACTTGTGGTACTGTTGGGAGATGGTACCCTTTTAAGAGATGTAGCCCACCGTGAGGATAATTACATCACTCAGCGTACATCCTTAAAGCGGATGTTAGGCCCCTCGTCTTCTTCTCCGTCAGTCCCGGGCTAGCAAAAGAAAAGCAGCCACCTCCACCCTGCACTTTGACATGAAGCCCTGCTGCCCCACATTCCCCAAAGCAAGGCCCCTTTGGGTCATGAGCCCGCAACTGTCCTTTCATCCCTAAGTTGATTTGGGTCATGTGTTCATCACAGCAGCAGCAGGAAGCTAACCCAACAGCACGCCATGGCATGTTTTGTACGTGTTGATGCTGCATGGACATAGGTCCTTCTCTCTGTGCATTGTTGACCAGCACTGAGATGTTCTCTTTGGCCTTGCTTCTTCTGACTCAGATTTAATGTTTTCCAGAAACTAGTGCAGGAGTTCTGATTCTGGACAGAGGCACGGATGAAAGTGACTGTGGTAAGGCCCGGCCTGTCCCTGCCTTTCCTCCTGGACAATTTTGGTCTTCGCCCTGTATTTTCCTCAGAGGAAATCTTCAAAGGACAGCTCTATTTACTTACCTCAAACCATCACAGTAAAACTGACATTGCAATTCTATAGTATTTGGTTTCCATAAGACAAAAATAAACACAAATTACATCCATTTAGCTTTTATTTTAAATCATCTGCTGGGATTCTGGTCTCCTTCTAGAAACATAATTGTGTTTCAGTTAACAATCCAACATAGGAAGATTATAGGTGTAATTTTGGGTAGAAAATGACTAGGGAACATTTTCTATAATTGTAAATTGAAATGAATTTTGTAGAAATAGCTGAGTGACTCGGTGATGCTAAATCCTAGCCGAACCGACTGAGGTTGATTGGTGACAGACATATCTAGCCACCTAGATTAGTGTTAGTTACATACTGGGCTCTGACGGCTGGCCAGTAAGGTTTCAATCATTTATTTCTTTTAGTTTGTCTATCTGCCTTTCTCTGTGGTCTAAGGTATTGGTTGACGTGAGTCTGTTTCAATTTGGATGCAGAGCCGGCTTCATTGGACAGACATCTACTTCATAGCAGAGGCTTAAATAATGCTAAGAGTTCGATTTCTTCTAGAATTCAGTCCAACATGGCTCAAGCAAGCTACTTCACTGAGTCATTAGGGAGCTGGGCTTCCCGCATTTTCAATTCCACAGTATGGAAGGGCCTGCCCTACCTCTTCACTGAAGGTGGCACATATTGCTACTGCTTATATCCACCCCATCAATGGCAATGGTCGCATGTCACACCCAGCCGGAAGTGAGCTAAAAACTTTGGTTTCCCTTTTGGATGGCTCAATATGAGCTTAATAATCATCATTGCAGAAAAAGAGGCAGGTAGATTTTAAGGAGAAAATAGTGGTTCAGGGATAAATGCTGTATTAAATACTCATCCCCAGGATCAAAGCTATATATTGATTATTTTCAAAATGTGGTGTCAATTCCAGAAGCATTAACATCACATGGACATTTGCTAACAACTCAAA
Source organism: Phodopus roborovskii (assembly GCF_943737965.1). NCBI lineage: Eukaryota > Metazoa > Chordata > Mammalia > Rodentia > Cricetidae > Phodopus > Phodopus roborovskii. The sequence goes on along the minus strand of NW_026125397.1, from coordinate 22,483,983 downwards.
TTCTTCCATCCTCTACCAGACAGTTCCTCAGTTGGAAACTCATGGGTTCCACTGAGCCTTCTGAGTGATTCCGGTGCCTGCTAAGGGTTGAGAACCACTGACCTGGGCTTCAGTTTTCCAAAATAGCTAGGCTGGAGGCTGGGTAGCAAAGGAGAGGGTGAGTCAGGAAGATGCAGAAGTGATCATCTCCTCCTCCTTGACTGTGAGGTCACTCTGTTGAGTGTCTCCTCGGGATGGCTTGCTGACCCACATCCAGGGCTTCCTCTGCTGCCCCTGCAAAGCCTGCTCGCCACTGGCCCTTGGCTTGCCAGTGTGGAAGGACAGGCCTGTCAAGGAGGGCTCCTGTGTCTCCACTCCACTCACCTCCCTTCTCTTCCCCTTTTCTGGGACTCACGGCCTTGGTCTCTCCCCCTCCATTCTGGAGTTATTTTTGTAGCATCTCTGCAGAGCAGATGTCCATGAGTAGGCATCAAACTTCTCATACTGTATTGCCTTTTTACCCAAACAGGTAATTATGCGGCTGACGTCCCTCCACTCCAGAACCGGGGAAAGGGAACAATGACTCAATGGTGAGTTGATAGGATGGAGTATTCTACCTCTCAGACAGCATGCCCCACCCCCACCCCTCCTGTCAACACTGGCGTCTGTCAGCTGGTGGCCAGACATCTGAACAGACTTTGCCAATTAGAGAAGTCACACCTCTTGGTTGGCAGGCACATGCTATTGTGCCTGAGACCACGGCAGAGAGCCAGATGGCTTTCACAAAAAGGAGTCGCCGAGGGAGAAGCAGGGGGTGCGCCTAGGGCAACCCGTGTCAGATGGGAGGCCCTTTCCAGGTGACGCTGGAGGATGGGCTGGGGTTCTGTGTGACTCCACTTGAGACCATCATTTCCTTCAGGGGGTGCTTGCGCAGTTTGTCTTGGCAGCCATGAGCCCCTCTGTTCTTAGTTATTTCCCAGGTCTCCACTCCCAAGCTTCGCTCAACTGTGTGGGGCAAACAGAACAGGGACATCACAGCTGCCTCCCTCACAGTGGGAAAGGCTGCTGCGAACCCTCTCACGATGTCCACTCCATCCAAGGCCATTTGGAATGGCATCGGAAGAGGAACTGATGCTTCATTTTCCACACGGGAGAGAATGGGGCGGGCAGTTCTGATTTGAGTCCTGGTCCCCACAGGTGGGCTGTGTGGGTCCCTGGGCTGCCATGTGGGCATCCGTTTCTCAATGAATTGTAAGGACTGTAAGGCTATGGTGGACTCCAGCATCCTGTTTACCCAAGACTACTGTCAAAACAGAAGGAGGCCATGATCTGCCACAGATATTATCCATGTGAGTTTAATCTTTCGTCTTAGTCTTAATAGCTTAATGCTGAAAATGTCTAATACTCATGAATGTAGTGAAAAAATATAAAGAGCCCCATATACTAAAAAGCAATTTCAATGCTATCTTGTTTTCTCTGGAAAAACACCAGACCAAACAAAAAAAGGCATCAATATCTTTGTGTGTATTCTTATGTGTGTATCTGTGTGTTTTTTATGAGTATGTGTATATGTGTGTGTTCTTGTGTGTGTGTCCCTTCTGTTTATATTTGTGTGTGTGTGTGTGTGTGTGTGTGTGTGTGTGTGTGTGTGTGTGTTAGCCTCTGGCATTGCTCCTCAAGAGCTAGCCACCTTCTGTTTTGAAACAGGGTTTCTCATTGACCTAAAGGTCTCTGAGTAGGATAGGTGGGCAGGCCGTTGGGTCTTAGGAATCTGCCTTAGGAATCCCCAATTTTGGATTAAAAGCACACACCACCATAGTTGGCTTTTTTTTTTTTTTTTTTTTTTTTTTTAACATGGGATATAGGTAACTCAATTCCAGTCTTTATAGTTGTACAACATATACCTGGCCCACTGAATTCCCTAAATGCTTTATTTTTTTTTTTTAGTGGCTAATCAAATCCTATGCATTTTTGTATGTACATTTAAAAATATACATACATTAAGGAGTGATCAATTCAGGATAAAGAACAAATGTTTCTTTCACATAGCTGTTATTTTTTTTGTGGTGAGAATACTTTAAATCTACTTGCAGCTTTTGAAAGAATATGTATTGATATTAACTGTAGCTTCCATATTGTACAATAGATGTCGTGAATGTATTTCTCTTGTCTAAATGACACTTTTCTGCTTTGTACTGTTTCCTACCATCTGCTCCCAGGATTCTGGATTTTGTGTATTTGAGACAAAGCCTCAAATGTTAGCATCACTAGCTAACGACAATATATAGATGAGGCTGGCCTTGAACTCACAGAGATCTGTTGCCACCGCCTCCTGAGTGCTGGGATTAAAGGTGTGCGCCACCACATATTCTTATCATTTTTTAGATAAGGTCTCATATATCCCAAACTGACCATTAGCTCACTAAGTAGCAGACGAGGATCACCTCGAGCTCCTTTGATTTCTGGAATTATAGCTGTGTGCCATTATGGCTGATTATTGTTTTAATTGCACAAAGTGAGGAATACAATAAGAACATTTCCACTCATGCATCAGTCAAATTCAAGCCTTCTGGGCTAGTTAGTCTTTTGCCAGTTTACGTAATTCGGGGTCATCTGGGAAGAAGGAGCTGGGTTGATTGGCCTGTAGTTAAGTCTGTGAAGTTTTTCTTAATCACTGGTTAATGTGGGAAGGAAGAGCTCAGTATGATAACAGTGCCCGTGGGCAGGTTGTTCAAAAAAAGGAAAGCCTAGCAAGCCTTGGGAAGCAGACCAGGAGGCAGCATTTCTCCATGGTTTTGGTTCAGCTCCTGCTCCCTGTCCCTGCCTTGAGCTCCTTCCCTGACTTCTCTCCATGAACTGCAATTTCTAAGCTGACATAAGCATGTTTGTCTCCATGTTGCTTGTTTCAGTGTCTATCACAACAACAGAAACAAACAACAAACAAACCCAACCAACCAACCAACCAAAGAAACAAAAACTAGGACAGAAATTGGTACCCAGAGGTGGGTATTTGTGTGATAAGCCAAAACATGTGCTTAGGAGAAACATAGAAGACTTTAGAGCTTTGGATTAGACAAGCAATTGCATGCTGTAGGTAGAGCTTAAAACGCTATTTTTGTAGAAGCCTGGGAAACAGTAGGGCTAAGTATAATGCAGGATGGCAGATGGCCGGCTCCATAAATTTTAGAGGATCAGAGACTGTGCAAAATATCATCAGTATGATATTTTGGCAAGGCATCTGCCTGCTTTCTGCCTATGCCCTGAGAACTTGCCTAAGGTTAAATTAAAAAGTTGTGGTCTAATTTAAAGATGGTATAATGTTCAGTCTGTGGTCTGGTTATTGTTGATAGTGCTTGTGCAGGTCTGCATTGGAAAAGAGTGTGCAGAAACACGAGGCATAGTTTGGAGAGAAAATGTGTGCTAGAAAGCTTAGTGTTACTGTGAGAGGCTGTGGTTGTTAAGGGGGCTAGCAGCGTTAAGGGCAGGACTGCTCTGCATCAGGAAAAGGGAAGGATACCCTTAGAACCCTATCCAGCTAAGCTTTCAGCTGTGAAACTCCAAAACATTGGCGTTCTACCAGACATGGAGCTACAGGATTTTCAGTTTTCCCTGATGGATTCCAGTCTTACTTTTGTCCAGTATTTCCTTACTTTGGCATGGTAAATGATATTACGTGCCATTATATGTTAGAGATATGTATTTAGGCTTTTATTTTTATAGGAAATTTCAATTTAGGGATGATCTTGAGTCTCAGCAGAAACTTTGGACTTTTGAACTGTGTTAAGACTATGAAAAATTAGGGAAAAATTTGAAGTTGGACAAAATGCATTTGTATTGTATGGTGGTAGTCTGAATACAAAATGTTCCCCTTAGGGTATTTGGATACATTGTCCCCAGTTGGTCGTATTTGGGAAGGTTTACGAGGTACAGTTTTAATGAAGGATTATGCCACTGCGGGCAGGCTTTAAGAGTTTAAAGGTCAACGGCCTGTGTTAGCACATGGGTGGAGGGGGTGGGGAGGTGTTCACTGGAACCATGCTGTGCTAAGTCAGCCCCACCCTTCTCTGGCCCTGGGATGGCTGCCCCTGCCCTTGCTGGATGCTGCAGCAGATAGCTGGTCCTACCTCTCAGGAGAGAGCTCATCCCTTCACCATGGGCACCTTGCCGGTAGTCCAGGTTGGCCACGTAGCCTAAGCTAGCCTAGAACTCATGGTACTTCTTCTGCCTTAGCTTCTTAATTGCTGGTGCAAGCTACCACACCCCACTCCAAAGACATCTTCTTTGTTCCTTTGAGACAGGATAAAAGTCCACGCGCCTATCTGGTTCTCGTGTTCCAGTTATGCTTAGCATCTTTCTTCTGAGGCTGTTGATCTGTGAGATAAAAGGGGTTGCTTGCGCAGAAACGTACCCCAAGTTTGTGGTTGAGCTAATTGTTGCTGTGTTGTTATCTATTCTCCGTATTTCCTTTAAAAGAGGTGCAGAGATCCATGTAGCTCAGACCGGAGTCCAGGTTTTAACTCTAGGCAGTGTCCTTTGTGAAGTCCTGTTGCCATTTTCTCCCTTTTCGTCTTTCCATGTGTGTATGACGGGCACGCATGTGCACTTGTGTGCTCACATGTGCGAGGGCATACTGGTGCTTGTGGGTGCATGATAGAGGAATTGCCGCTGTAGAGCCCTAAATCTGATGCCAGCTACTTTACTCGATAATCCCTCCACCTTATTCTTTACACCAGGCTCTGTCAGTGGAACCCAGAGCTCACTGGTAAGTCCAGTCTCTCTAGCCAGCTTCCTCTGGGGGATTTCCCCATCTCTGCCTCTAAGGCTGGAATTACAGACAGGCTACCCCGCCCTCCCAGCATTTATGTGGGTTCTAAGGATCCAAGGTCCAGTCCTCTTGCCAAGTGCTGCAGTCACCCTGGACAGGTTTCTCTCCCACAGCTGCTTATGACATAATCACTTACAAGCTAATATTAAATATAATTGTTTGACCAACAGCTCAGGCTTATTGCTGGCTAGCTCTCACTTATAAATTAACCCATTTTTAATAATCTGTGTATCACCACATGGCTGTGGCTTACCTACCAGTAATGTTGTGGCATTTTACCCGTTTGGCTGCTGCATGGCATCTCCCTGACTCTGCCTTCTTTCTCTATCTCTGGTTGGATTTCCCTCCTAGCTACAGTCTGCAGTATCATAGGCCAAAACAGCTTTCTTTGTCAACCAACAAAAGCAACACATATTTGTAGCATACAGAAGGACATCCCACATCAATGTCTGAGCTGTCTCCCCAGCCCCAGAATTTTAAGAATTCTGAGGCTGACCCTGGACTCAGGCACTCTTGAGAGTATCCCTGTATCATAAGCGAACTCATTTTTCTCGGAATTTTTGTTAGCCTGTGTGCTAATAGATCTGTCAAATATTTTTAAATGTGAATCTTGTTATCCCATTCTTTTTAATCTTTTTCAGCCTTTTCCTATTTTCTAAGACAAATATTCTTTTCCCCCTCTTATGCCACTAAAATGTTGAAGACAATGAGAAGTTATATACTCTACAGAAACCTTTAACGTGTAGGAGGGCATTTGATTGGGTGTCAGGACAGGGCGCTGCTCATGACAGCAATTAACACAAATGAACGTGGCCTGGATATTTTGTAAGTCTCTTGATTAAGATTTCTAAAAGTAATTGAGAATTTATACATGGGTAGATCTGAGAAAATGATGAATACCATTCTCAAAAAAGCAGCTAAGAATTTTGTTGTTGTTGTTAATGATTTTGAAGAATCTTTTTACTCAATGGGTCCACTTTTGTTGCTTTTTGCTCCTCCACAGCCAGACAGGAACACTCTAGGGGACAGGAGCCTGCAGACAGGCAGGGCAGGCTGGGCAGAAGCTCATGTTGCTGGGACAGCCTTGCTGATTTCACATGCGGTGAAGGGCGTGACATGGAGTTGTACCTACCACACTTGCCTTGGCTTTACTGAGATTTAGAGCTGGGATGTGACAAGTCCCACACACTGTAGAGAGGGCAAACGAACCTGTCAGAATTAGTCCCAGCCCTCTGCGGTTACAGTGGGTCTTACCCAAATTTCAGCGCTTCCGGTCCCCGTGGAGATGCGACACAAACAGCTCTACCCCTTACAGTTAGTGCGTGACTTTGTGTGAGGCGCTAAGTTTCCCCAGCCACACTTGCCTCCCCCTCATGTGGGGCTCAAGGAGCTCGCTTGAGTCTAGTTTGTCCCTGATTCTACCAAACGCTGGAGTTTAAAAGGCTCTGGATTCCCCATCCCGTGCCGGTGACCCAGGGCAGACTCTCCGTAGGTCTCACATGGGTACAGGATCCAATCTTGTTGCCTACTCTACACCTTTTAGTCTCCCCTCACTTCACCCCAGACCTTCCCTGGGCCTGCTTTCTCATTACCTGCCTTTGCATGTGTTCTCCCCCCCCCCCGCTTTATTTAGACCACTGGGCCTCACCCCCCCCCCATCTAGAAAGCTGTCTCTAATCTCAAACCACAGGGCACTGCCAGGCCAATTCTCACTCATGCAGTCATTCTGTCTGTCTATCGGGCTTACGTTAAACTTTGATTACCTGAAAGCGGCTCACACTCCTCTCAATATACAGCACAGTTGGGGCTCAGTTTATTTGGTGCAAAGACAAATGAGACACTAAGCACCCAACTTTATTTTCAGCAACACAGGTCCTCTTTCTTTAGTTTATCCCTCTCCTCCCTTTGCCCCTCCCTTCCCCTCCCCCACCCCTTCCCTCCCCCTCTCCTCTCCTTGGACAGGTTTTCTTTTTTGTGTGTGGTACTGGGGACCAAACCTAAGGCCTTGGGGCTGCTTGCCATTGAGCATTGCGTCCCCAGCCCTCGGCAGCTTACGGCAGCTTACTTTTCACACACTCACTCCCTAATACATGTACTCTGTTCCACTGTTGGTAGACCAGGACCCCAGTCTCTGTGGGGTGAGCCACCTGGCGCTGCGTGATGAATTACTACCAAAATTTAGCAACTTGAAACAACAGCAAACTCTACCTTGCCGTTTCTGTTTCCATGGGTCGGAAGTGCAGGTGCCGCATAGCTGGTGGTTCCGCCCTGGTCATCAGTCCCTGTAGTCAGGGGACTGGTTAGGACTGAAGCCATCTGAAAGCTTGACTGAGACTAGAAAGTGACTCACAGCATGGACACCCCGGTTCTCTACCGTGCCCACTTTCCTATGGCTTTGCAAATATCTTAGAAACGCATAACATGGCTAGGGGTAGGGCAAGGAAGAGCTGAGGTAGTGGGAAGGGGAGGGGGAAGACAGAGGAGGAGGAGAGGGGGAGGGAGGCTTAGAGGGAGAAAACCACCTAATCTCATCATCTGCAGCTCTCTCTCTCTCTCTGCTTGTTCTAAGCTGTGACTCACTGTTTTGAGTGCTTTTCTTGTATTATTTCATTTGGTTTTTCAAGACGAGCTGTCTCACATCAGACATCAGACAGGGGTTCTGTGTATAGCTCTGTACACCAGGCTGGACTTGAACTCACAGAGATCCGCCTGCCTCTGCCTCCCCAGTGCTGGGATTAAAGGCGTGTGCCACCACCGCCCGGCTCACTATGGTCTTTTTTCAATGGCCTAGATCCCAAGTCTAATGTGTTTGTGTCAGCCAGCTTCCTGTCACTGTAACAAAATGCCTGAGGCAATCAGTTTTCGAAAGGAAATGATTTATTCTGACTCCTGGTTCTAGAGGTCCCGATCAGAAGTTAGCGGGTGGGCTCTGGATGTGCTTTATAACAGTGGAATGCAGAGCACAGCAACCGCCCTGGGAGGGCCATAGCAACCTCCCTGTTGCAGTTGACCAATCGACTCAGGACAGGTTGTCCAAGCCTGGAAGCACACCAATCCTGAGACTGTTGCGGACCCCTAGACACTCCTGTTGCACACCCCCAAAATTCCCTGCCTCTCGGTCCCTCTCGGTCCTTCTCGCCTCACCGGCTGTGTTGGACAGACAAAGGAACTGAGTTAATACAGTTAACTTGTTAAACAATAAAAGACTCTTTGCTTTTGTATTGGGATGGGTCTCTTCGTGATTCCGGGGTTCAGAATTTGGGCACAACACACTGAGCGGCACAATAAGACAGGGTTAGGGAGAGTCTGGGGTCCTCCCATCCCCTTTAAGGGCAAATCCTCAGTAACCTGGCTGCCCCCCACAGGGCCCCACAAGGCTTTCTCCACTGCCTTTGATAACACTATGGTAAAAGCCGAACCTTTGCATGTGGCCTTTTTGGGGACATTCATTAGAGCCAAAGTAGTGGTTTCGGTACTTTTCACTTTAGGTGAATGACACAGGGTGAGTAATTTATACCCTGGGGGAGTTTGAGCCCATATGTACGAGTCTGCTTATATGCACATGAATATACACGTGTGGCTGTTGTAATAGATGAAAACCACAGACTAAATACTGTTCATCATCTGTAAAAATACAGGTAAAAGAAGCTAAACTTAATAATTTGGGGGGGGCATAAACTTAATTATCTGGGTGTTTGTTCAAACCCAGGAGAAATTACCTTTATCTATTCCTTCTTATTTAGGGAACTGTGCCAAGTATCTGGAGTTTATGTTTGAGGGTCTTCTCTTTGCTCTCCCATGGACATAATTGTTTTGGGAAGCCTGTAGTACTTCTGTATGTTAAGTACTATTCTACGTTTAGTCATGTAATTAATCCTTTATTAAACGTTCTGTGCATATCACTGTCATGTAAGAAGGCACTTGGCCTGCTCTTATTGATGAAGAACTAAGTTGCAGAAGAGCGACAGAACTCATCGAGGTCACCTGGCCCATGAGTGACAGTCAGGGTTTGGCCACTAACAGTTATTCGTCAGCCACCTGTTGCTATGGCTTAGATTTCAAAAGTCCACAAAAAGATGTATATTGAAGGCCTGAGCAACCGTGGCTCTGTTGGGGGATAAAGGAACCTTTAGGGGCCTGTGGCCTTGCGGGAGGAAGTTAGGTCTTAAGGGTATGACTTTGAAAAAGATAGTGGGACTCTGGCTCCTTCTTTCTGCTTCTTGGCCACCAAGAGGTGAGCAGCTGGGGCTTAAATGTGTTCCCACTATAATATTCAGACTCTCCATAGGCCCCAAACAGCAGAGGCAACAGACAATGGCCTAAAGCCACTATCTCCAAACAGGCCTTTATTTGGGGTGGGAGAGGGAAGGGCTTTATTTAATCTAACACTTCCAGCTCATAGTCCTTCTCTGAGGGAAGTCGGGGCCCGAGGCAAGGATCATGGAGGAATGTGCTTACTTGGTTGCTTCTAGGCTCACATTCCAGTTACTTTTCTCAAACAACCCAGGGTTGCCTGCCCAGGGGGTTCGCCTTCCAAGGTTAGGTAGCCCTTCCCCCAGCAATTAAAAACCAATAAAATGCGCCACAGACTTGCCCGTGGGCTAACCTGTTAGAGAGAATTCTTCAGTTGGGTTCTGCCTTTCTCAATGTCCCTGGCTTGTGTCACGTAACAAAAACTAGCCAGCGGGCTGAGGGCCACCGCCGCCCGCCTTTCCCACTTGTTCAGGTTGTGAAGACAAAGCCAGCAGCTTTGCAGGCATGATACAATCTCGGATAAAATGGGCTGTGACACACTGTTGGTTTTTGTTGAATAAAAATATCCTTCTCTCCTTTATATACCCGGGAATTCTCATCCTCTCTGATTGGCGTTTATGCAGTTCTCAGCACTGCTGGAAGAGGGATAGATTTCACTGGACAGCGAGACGCTAGGGTTTGCTCAAGGCAGGCTCCCTGTTTAAACATTAATCCCAGCCTCTTCCACCAGCAATGGCAGCTGACATCCCTGAAGCAGCTGGAGGAAGCCCCCTCCTCCTCCCATCTCCTCTCTCCTCAGTTGTTGGTAATAAAAGTAGCATTTTCCCTCAAGGGAAGATGCTCTAACCATCTGTGCTTGTCTCTGACTATTGGCTGCTACGGCAGAGGGGCCTGAGGGATGCACACCAAGGGTAGCAGTCTCAGAGCTTTAGTTCACAGGCATTTCTGTATGCTCTTCCACTCACCACTCACCAGGGTGCTGGAATGCCTGTGAAGATGGTTTAACACTAAGCATGCTGTATGGGGGCAGGGAGGAAGCGCCTCTGGGGAGACCTTAGAAGGAAACCTCTCCCGATTCTTAACAGGGCACAGAATGGAACAATGGCTGGTCTTTTCTCTTTAGCTGAATGAGTTTATTTATTACAAAAAAAAAAAAAAATCAATGATTGCTTTTCTTAATATGGCAGGTAGTGTGCGGCTAGCCCACAAACGTTTTCGTCTGTATGAGTAAAAGCTAAATCTGTCAAGTAACTTGCAGCATGCTGCTCTATTCAAGTTGTCTGTAGCGGGACTTCCCAAAACAGCCTTTTGTGCCACGAGCATGAAAAAGGAAGCTGTCTCTTAAAGAAACTGCACATCTGTTTACCACCAGCACGCAGAGCCTATCTGAAAAAGAAAATGTGGCTACCAAGAAGCTGAGCTTGACTCCTGTTTGTGGGTCTAGAAGTCCCCCCCCACCCCCTTAGGCTTTATGTGATATACATGCCCCCCATTGGGCGACAACATATAACATAAGTTCTAATCGGTCTTAACAATAAAATCCTAGAGTCAGATATCAGGGTGAAAGCTGAAAGATCAGAGAAGCAGAGCAGCAGCCACCAGAGCTCTCACTTCTCTGAAATCCTCACACTGAGAAGAGAGCAAGCTCCTGTCTCCTCCGGCCTATATGACTCTCTCTGCCCAGCCATCTCACAGCCTGTCTGTCTGTACAGACCTCCAGACCTCTATGGTTCGCTAGTGGCTAGCTCTGCCCTCTGGTCTTCAGGCGAGCTTTATTGTTATACAAACAAGATATCACCACACAGGACAGCCAGGGATGGGGGACATCCTTCTGTATATGTTTCTCTTATTGGTTGGTAAATAAAACACTGGTTGGTCAATAGCCAGGCGTGAAGGATAGGCAGGGGTAGCACATGAGGAGAAGGCTGGGGACAGGAAGGCAGAGAGAGGCAGGAAGAGAGAAATATGCTACCGGAGGGTGATACAAAATCCTCACAGCAGAGAGGCCATGGAAGTGTGACCAACAGTCAACCATAGTGGGCTCCGTTACGAAAAGGGTATCGCATTTAAGAACAAAAATGATGTAACTGTGCCTGAATTCACATGTGGATGCCTCCATAGGCCCTTGCTTAAACACTGGGGCTCTAGTTGTTTGTAAGATGGAGGCTGTGGCCTCGCCAGCAGAAATGAGTGGGGAGGCTGACTTTGAAGGTGCAATCCAATTCTGTTAACAGTGGGAGTGCCTGTTCTCACCACAGACAGCATAGTCTCTGGGAGGGGCACACTCTGTCATGATGGGAACATGATCCGAATTAAAACCTTCCTTTCAAATGTGTTTGTCAGCTGTCTTATTACACTGATAAGACAAATGACTACACGTATGCACATGTACCTGTGTGTGTGTGTGTGTGTGTGTGTGTGTGTGTGTGTATTTTCTTAATTTTATATATGTTTAGGCAACATTATTTGGCTCTTCTACCAATCAACTTTCAGGCTTTTAAAGTGACATTTTTAAAATGACTAAAATGCACACTAAATAAAGCTTAATGTTTTAATGACATGAAGTTGAGCATCCTTAATCTAATGTTGAGACTCTGACACTTTCTTTCTTTCTTTCTTTTCTTTCCTTTTTCTTTTTCTCTTTTTGAGAAATGTTATGACTCCTCAAGGGGAATAGTCCACAGCTGACTTCATGTGACAGGTGATAGTTAAAATGCAGACACAGTACAGATACGGTATAAAATTTCCTTTAGGCTTTGTGAGTAAGGTGAGGATGACACAAAGGAAATTCTGTGTTTAGACTCATTCCCCAAATATCTCATTGGGTATATGTAACTTTTACCAAATCTGGAATCCTATAGTTGTGGTGTCAAGCATTGGATAAAAAAAAAAAAAAAAAAAAAAAAAATGTCCTGTGCCTTTTCCCCAAGTTTGTCCAGAGTATTCTTGTTTAATGTATTTTGTCTTATTTCAGTATTTTCATGTCACTATAGTTTCTCAAACATACTTTCATTTCTACATTTTAAGTTCAATGTCTTCTCTGTTTACCCATGAGCTATGACCCCCTGCTGGCCCTCAGGGCCCCTGCATCATGAGGACTCAGGCCAGGTCTCAGCACAGCCTGTATACACTGGCAAAGCAGGACCACAAACTGTGCTAGGTAAGGGACTGGCTCTCGGCCAGCAAATGGGAGGGGACAAAGGCTGCTTAGAGTTTTGTAGTTTTGAGCAAATTGCATCTCATGGGTTCCTCGGGCCTAAGGAAAAACAATGTCTCATGTAGGGATCTAGGGAGAAGACTTAATATAGAGTATTTGGGAAGAGAAGAATTTTACTTTCCAGAAAAGAGAGAGCCCAGTAATAGTGCTATTGGATGAGGAAAGTGCATCTGGAATCACACATTTCACTCTGAGGTTAGAGAAAGGAAAGCGCTCAGCCGGGCAGGTACAGAATGAGCTTTTAGCAAGAGCTTGCAGTATCTGTCATAGATTACGGTGTGAAATCCACTCTATTATTACACATGAGTTTGGGAATCTGCCTGTCATGTTTTGAAAGTCCAGTGCTGTGCACTTATTTGGGGCCTCCTGTCTTCATTATCTTTCTTGTGTGCATGGATGCTCAGGTAGGGAAGCAGACATTTGGGTGGAGCACAGGGCCTGAGGATGAGATTTGCCTTGGGCATATGAAAACAAAGCAAAATCAGGTCGGGAAGTAGCCCACTTAAGATACTCAGCAGCTTGTTAGCATTTGAGGTTTTTAAACTTACAAGAAAACTTTATTATAAAACCAACATTGGTCCATTTCACAGTAGTTAAAGATACAGATGGATAAGGCAACTACTGCCCCTAAAGCCCATTACTGTTGACACCTATCAATTTTGTCTTTTCCCCGGCTTCTTTCTCAGGGCAATGTGGCTCTTGCTTTGCTGTAACTGTCAATCACAGTGACCCAGTCTGGCCAAAGCAGACTCGCTCCTGAAGATCTGGATTTGCCGTGTACCAGAAGCAGGACACACAGAGGCCGGTTGGCAAACAAACCGAGCTGCCTGTTGTTAGACATAGCTTAAGACAGCGTGTTCTTGTTTCTGGCTACCCCACACACTTTTTTTTCTCTCTTTCCAAAGACTGATTGCTTAGGTTTCCTTCTTTTCTCCAAGTTATCTTAAGTCCGTCCAGAAAATTCTTCCTCTCCCTCCAAGTTTGCCAGCATTGGTTTTTATTGAAACCTAGCTGCTAACAACCTTGGCTTAACTACTTCCACTCTTGTATCCTGTGGACCAGAACACAGTGTCAGCAAATGATGTTCACACATGCAACACCGAATCTTGTGTCGGGAAATAGAATTCTGATGTTTTCAATAGTTTCAGAGTGTCCCATCATGTTGGCTGAGTTATCATTTAATTTTATAGTGGGACACACAGTCCCTCTAAACTTTTCAGCCTTGAAAATAGTTTAAAGTTTGTGCACATTCAAGGTTCATTTCTTCAGGATAAATTTCTAGAATGTGATTCTAGAGTCACTACACTGGAGCTTTAGATAAAAACTGTCAAATTCAATCTTTTTACATGTCCAGTTCCTGCCAAGTTATATTCAAACGATTCTATTACTATGAAGGCAATGCTGGTGCCTGCTTTACTATTATTATTAATTAAATGTACTCATTTATTTTACAATATGGAATAAAGAGAATGGTGACCTCAGGGCAAAATCCCAGCCAGCCAAGTTTCCAACTTGTGAAAAAGACCCAACGAAAAGCTTAGGTCTGGGTGTGGTGATGCATTACTAACCAACCACACAAGGCCAGTCTCTAGGCCGCATACTAACGTTCTTGTCCTCTGAAACCTCTTGGTCCAGGCACCCACAGTTCAAGTCACACTCAGCGCCTGTCTTCCATGCTCCTACCAGTATGGCCCATTAAGCAGAACTTAACGTGTTCGGGGGCTTTTCTAAGCCACAGTCCCCAAGTCCACATCGCTCTAAACAAAAACACGTTCCAGACAATCACAGCAGTACCCCAGGCTCTGGAACCAACTTAGAGTCGTGATGTTTCAGTGGGGAAAGCGGCTGCCCTTTGCCTTTTCTGAAGAATGCCTGAGGCTAAAGTGAAGAGCTTCCGATTGATTCCATTGGTAGGGGAAATCTCAGAACAGCCTAGGGTAGAGTCTGTTGGGCGGTTACTAGTGTTAACTCTGACGAAGATACATAATGAAAAGGCGCACACTGAGCAAGGGAAAACATTTGAGAAGGAAAGGAGCACCGGGAGTGGAATGGAGCTAAGTCCCGTGGTCAAGGGGACACACAGACTGAGAAATGGCATAAAGGGAGGGGTGACTTCAGGGCAAGATCCCACCCAGATAAGATTCTGACTTGTGCAAAGGAGTTAATGAGAATCTTAGAGCTGCGAGTGTGATGCACACCTACAATCCCAGCACTCTGAAGGCATAGAGGTAGACATCCAGAATGAATAGGAAAGCTATTCAGAAGATTTTATATGATAAATAGTATGTACATATTTTCTCAATATCTATGGGATGCATAGCAAATTGGATCATATAATAGAGCATGAATAATAATGTATAGAACTAAATGTAAGTTACCCAGGATGCTTCCTGACCACCAAGCAATATGGATATGAATTGGGGCCATGAGATGATATTTGTTTTTTTTGTCTATCTAATTAGTAAAACGATATACCCACCCGGTATTAGCAAGGTGGGTTCCATACTCCCCTGGTCATCACACAGCATGGGCAAGCTCAGAATGAACAGAACTGTTTGTGTCTATCTTACTAAGGAGATGATGATGGCATATGTTTTTTAATGCATAGGGAGTTTGGGATAATAAAGAATAGATAAGGGAGGTGGACAAGTGAATTTTGAAGTGAGTTAGGACAAGTGTTAGCAGGAAGGAAGAGCAGAAGAGCCTACTCTTTGTGTGGGGAATTCTCTCTGGAGGAAATGTATTAGTGAAGAGAGTAGAGAACGCCGGAGTTGTTTTCAATAAAGCATTGCTCCAGGCACCATGGTTTTAAATCTGCCCCTTTCTGTGATATCGGCATCTCTAATTCTCATTTCTTCCCCTCCTCCTCTTCTCTCTCTCTCCCTCTCTTTCACTTTCCTGATAAACACTACACAAAGTGAATACTTGATAAATACACACAGCAGTACCTGAGTACGTGTTCCCTTCCAGTGATAAATACACTATTGCCGACTTGAAGATGGAAGGTCTGTGTGAGAAGAACCTGCAGTGACCTCTGGAAGCTGATGGAGGACCTGCTGACATTCAGAGAGGGATAAGGACCTCGGACAGACACACTTAACAAGATGCAGCTGACAACTGAGTAAGTTTGCAAGGAGTTGTGTTCAGTTTCCAGAGAAGAAATCAGCATGGTAGACCCCTGCAGGGGACTTCGGTGTGGAGAACTCAGTTGATCTGTGCTAGGCTGTTGACTTCTGCAACTGCGAGATTACAAATCACATTTAAACCACTGCCTCTGCAGTAACTGTTGATTGCAGATTTAGCTACTTTTGTATCGTTGTGACCCAGATACCTTCCAAACACAAGTGGATGGGGGTCAGGGTTCATTTGGGCTTAATTTCAGAAGGCTCCACCCATCAAGGCTGGGAGGGCGGGGCTGAGCAGAGAGGAGAAGCTGATAAGGTGGAGAGAATGCAGAGAGAGCCACAGGAAGTAACTAGGGATCCTATACCCAGGAGGACCCAGCATCATTGACCTAGTTCCCACAGCTCTTCCCCTTCTCCCACGCTTCCAGAACCTCCCCAGATAGAGCCACCAACGGGGTACCAGGTCCTGTGGCTTTGGACTTGACAGGAGTAATGAAGCAAAGGACAGACACACGTCCAGAAAAGCTGGGAGTGGATGGGCCATGTGAAGATGCAGGAGCACACAGCAAACTCAGTGTGTGTTATATTCACCACTGAATGAGGAGGCAGGCTGATCCCTGTTGGCTGAGTGAGGGGACCTGCCAGCCAGCTGTCTTTGTCGGAGGACTCTGCACAGAAGTAGTTTCAGGTTGGGGTCATCTGGAGGGAGGAAGCAGTGACTAATAGATTTTGCATACACTGGTTTTAATCATTCTTAACATTTGTACTTGGACCAGAAGAGGACTTCCCTATTCTTCAGGGCCTGACCCAGGAAGGCCTCACATTCCCATGGGTCTGAGGCATAGGGATCCTTGACGCGGCTGTGTGCATTTCTGCAATGTACACCCCCTCAGGGCTTCATCAGCTTCCTACAACCGAGTGTTCAAAATGTGAGCCTGTCGGATCTCTGTGAGTTGTAGGCCAGTCTGGTCATCTACAGAGTGAGTTCTAGGACAGCCAGGGTTATGCAGTGAACTCCTGTCTCTACAAACAAACAAACAACCAAACAAGCCAACTAAAACACCTAATAATGATGATGATGATGATGATGATGATGATAGCCTGTGGAGAGCACTTCAAATTCAAACCATCAGGAATGTAATAAAAGTATTAAAAAGGCGAGGACTACTCCAGCCTGGGCTTTGCCACCTTGCTTCCTTCCCATGCATCGTGTTGATTTCCTGTATCTGCCTGGGATGCCCCTCTTCCTGCTAAGCTAGCAGATCTGTTCCTTGTTGCTTAGACCCAAAGGAACATTCACATATGGACCTGGTACAGCAGGGACTTTTGTATAGTCCTGGTACCTGGGAGCATGGCGCTATGAAGACCTTTGAGGCCTTTCATAAGCTTCTGGACATCTTAAAATCTTAGGTAATTTGGAGATTATTGGAAAATGCCTACATTTTTTTGTTGACTGTTTGAAATTGTGTTAAAAACCATGTTTAGAAGTGGTGATAATTTCAAACTTGGTTCACAGATCTTGCCTATCAGTCATCCCCAATCCACTTTGTTCACACATAGAACTCCAATGCCTCTGGCCTGTTGGGTCAGGGCACACACTCTAAAGCTCTCTGGAAGCCAGGAGATTTGTTTACACTGGGTGAAGAGCTAGGTAAGGCCAGAGTATGGTTGGGCAGTTGTGGGCTTAAAAAGATGCCCAAGTGTTCTCCCTATCCCCACCCAGCTCCAGCTGCCTCCTGCAGTGGTTACTGCATAGGCCCTACAGTGACCCTGCCAAGCTGGCTCATGGCCAGGCAGAGTGAGGAACAAAGTGACAGAGATGTCCAGTGCAGACAGCTGGCTTGGCTAAAAAGGAGCTGATTGACACAGAGGAGGGGGAGGAGGGGTGAGCCTGGGAACCAGCCCTGGCCTACATTCTCACTCTGTGTCTGGAGGGTCTCCCCGTGAGAGGAGAAGGTGATGCCTCTCAAGCCCCCTCTCACTTTGATGCTCCAGGCTGGAGCTGAGCAAGGAAAAGAAACTGGAAAGATACCTCCTTCCTTTGTTACCTGTAGGTTTGTGCTAACTTGTCCAGAGGAAAACAAGACTAACCCCTGCAGACCGTCTCTCCAGATGTCCCTGTGGATGCCACAGATTATTGTAATCTTCTCTATGGAATCATGTTCTTGGTGCAAAAAGCACAGCCAGGTTAGTTACAGACAGTGAATAGTCTTCTGTAGTTTTACAGAAGTGAATAGTTTTCTGTGGGAAAAGGAAGCGAATGGATGGGGATGGGTGGGGACAGGGACAAGAACAGCCAGACCCTGGACACTTTTCAGAAGGCTTACCCCTGAAGGGAAGAGTACGAGTCCCCTTTAGACACAAGGTCAGAAACCCCAGGTTACTTTGGTGCCCACAATATTGGGGAAGTGGCAGGCTCAGCCAGCCAGCCCCTGGGGACAGTCTATCTGATGTGACACCAGCCCAGCCACACACCTAGCTGGATGGCTCTGGATACGAACCCAGCAAGCTGATCCCACTTGGCTTGTGATATTTTATTTCCCTTCCCTCCTAACCAGTTTCTTTGGAGCTTACTGAGTCCGTTTACAGTGCGTCTTTACAACGGGGAAGCAGGCAGTAATAAGTTGGCTGAGTTCCTGGCTGGAAGCCCATCTTGGTATGCCATTGACAGAAGAGGCCTTATCTCCCCTTCTCTTTTCCCAAGAGAACCCAGGGATTAGGCTCTCTGCCATTTTTCAGATCTTTCTCTAGGCTTTAAAGCAACTGGGTAGCCATCTTCAAGACAGAAGCTACTTTTTCTGACGCATAGAACAAGGAAATAAAAAATTTAGATTTTTTTTTTCTTGTGTTAATCTACTTACAGTATTTCAACAGTTGTGGGTTTTGTTTGTTTGGCTGTAACATACTAATTCCAATCACTTTCTTCATAGATAGACGTGATTGAATTAATGTTTATGGATCATATAAACTAGTTTCTCCTATACTTTTGTACAATTGCACATACACGTTTCCTGCCATCTTTGCTGGGGCCTAGATAAACTCAGCTGGTGACCCTGGTATGGTTTGTTCCTTAGGAAAAGAAACAATGTATTCTGCACAGATCCCTGGTATGCTTTGTTCCTTAGGAAAGGAAACAATGTATTCTTCACAAATGTCTTGGGTTGTCTGACTCTCTGGTACCAGCTGACCTCTCTGTAACATTCACTTGGCTGATCACAGACTACCTTTACCCACCTCACCTGCTGAAGAGGACTTTGGACACCTGGCCGTCTGTGAGCTTTTAGATGGTGTCTCTGGGGGCCAGTTCTTCTGACCCCTGAGTCAACACTTTCATCAGACGCAGGGTTCTGCCAGGGAGTGGGCATCTCTTTCTTCTCTCATGCACTTGATTGGGAACAAAGACGGTATATATTGAGCGAGGGAGCTTAGTATTTACAACTGGTACTTACGAAACCTCTTTCTTGTCTGTAGTATCCTAGAAAGATTTACAAAGGACACCAGTTCTGATGTTGTTTTACACACTGTGGGCTAGAAAAACCGAGGTGGCTTCCAGCTATGTTTTCTGTCAGAAGGAAAGGTGAAGGGAGGGATATATAGACATCCACATTTACTGCTACTCTGAAGGCTCACCCTTCTCCCAGCCTCCCCACTAATTCCCAGGGCGGTGACTGGGACATGGGGAAGTGTGTGGGAAGAAGGACCAATGCTTCCAACACCTGCTCTGAGCCTGCTCTGCTGCAGTCCCTTGAGACGTAGTTACTGAATTTGCTTGCATTACAGCCAG
This sequence comes from Phodopus roborovskii, assembly GCF_943737965.1. Classification (NCBI taxonomy): domain Eukaryota; kingdom Metazoa; phylum Chordata; class Mammalia; order Rodentia; family Cricetidae; genus Phodopus; species Phodopus roborovskii. Next base: position 22,464,799 of record NW_026125397.1, on the reverse strand, counting down.
GCTGTCTTGGCTCCCTTGTTAACGGAGTCAAATCCCCAGGGTCAGTGCAAAAACACTGCCCTCACATTAAAGAGGACAAGGGATCACTTTTCCTGGAGCTAGAGTTTAAGCTATCCCAAATTCCACGTTCCAAGTGGAGCGGCAGAACTGTTAGGTAGACAGGGAGGGTGGAGTGGGCATGTCTTTATTACAGACCTCAGATGCTGTCTGCTCGCCATCTTAGACTTTTGGTAGAGGGGAGTGAGGTAGCTGTACTAACGGTGACAAGATGTTAAGTCACATACAGTGGGGAGTAATAAACAGCTGTTAGAGGACTAAAGACGGCCCGAGATAATTTGGCTGTGGACTTATAACATTCCAACTGTAATATTTGAAGTCCTAACCAGTTAATCAACCTTGTAGAAAGGTTAACGAAAGCACTGCTCTTCCTCCCAGGGTGCAAAGGGAGTTTTCCTTCCTCCTTCCTTCCTTCCTTTCCTTCCCTTCCTTCCTCCTTCCTTCCTTCCTCCCTTCCTTCCTTCCTCCTCCCCCCCTCCCTCCCTCCTCCCCTCCTCCTCCTCCCCTCCTCCCCCTCCTCCTCCTCCCCCCCTCCCCCCTCCCCTCCCCCCTCCCCCTCCTTCCTCCCTCCTCCTCCCCTCCTCCTCCCCCCCCTCCTCCTCCTCCCCTCCCCTCCTCCTCCTCCTCCTCCCCTCCTCCCTCCCCCCCCCCTCCCCCTCCTTCCTCCCCCTCCTCCTTCCTCCTCCCCTCCCCCTCCTCCCCTCCCTCCCCCTCCCCCTCCTCCTCCCCCCCCTCCCTCCCCCCTCCTCCCTTCCTTCCTCCCCCCTTCCTCCCCTCCCCCCCCTCCTCCTCCCCCCTCCCCCTCCTCCTCCTCCTTCCTCCTCCCTCCCTCCCTTCCTTCCTTCCTTCCTCCTTCCTCCCTTCCTTTCCTTCCCTTCCTTCCTTCCTTCCTTCCTTCCTCCTTCCTCCCTTCCTTCCTTCCTTCCCCTTCCTCCTTCCTCCTTCCTTCCTTCCTTCCCTTCCTTCCTTCCTTCCTCCTTCCTCCCTTCCTTCCTTCCTTCCTCCTTCCTTCCTTCCTTTCCTTCCCTTCCTTCCTCCCTTCCTTCCTTCCTTCCTCCCTTCCTCCTTCCTCCCTCCCTTCCTCCTTCCTCCCTCCCTTCCTCCTTCCTCCCTTCCCTTCCTCCCTTCCTTTCTTTTTTTCCCTAGACACTTCCCTGGGCCCTAGAGCCTACCATGCACCCGAGGTTCTATTGAGTGTGGCTTTGAAGAGTGGTCCCTCTCCTCGGGCAGACAGTGGCCATCGGAGCTGAAGGCAGTTTGTAAAGCCTGCGCTGAGCTGCAGGCGAGATGCTGCAGGTTCATCAGGCCCTCCTTTCCTCAGGCCGTCCTTCCCTTCAGGGCTGCTTCTCTGCCACAGGTGGCTGTCCCCGAGTCACTTGCCTTTGTCTCTCTGCTACCCCTCCCCCCACTGCCACCTTTGTTCAGTTATTTCTTGTTCACGGTGATTTGATTTGGTGAATGTGGCCCCCATAGGTTCATTCATATATTTGAGTCATCCGGGAATGGCACTGTTTGAGAAGGATTAGGAGGCGTGGCCTTGTGGGAGGGAGTGTGTCGGCGGGGAAGGGGGGAGGGGGGGGTTGGCGTTGAGGTTTCAGAAGCCCAAGCCAGGCCCAGTCCCCTCTCGGCTGCTGTTCCAGTACCCGCCTGCATGTTACCACGGTCCCACATGATGATAACGGACTCCACTTAAACGGTTTATTTTAGAAGACTTGCCTTGGTCATGGTGTCTCTTCACGGCAACAGAGCAGTGACTAAGACTTCATTACAATGTATTTACTAAATTAAATGTGCTACCCAAGAAGCTTTCTTGGAGAATTTGTCCAGCGGATGTATCTGCCCGCTGAGAAAAGGCATGCCTGAGCCTGGCAAGTGCTGTGTGAGTTAGCTTCTCCTCACCTCTAAGTACTGATTTCCTACGCCTGCTGTTCTCGAGGACGCCTCTCTGACGCCCTATTCTAACGGGGTGGACGCCTCTCTGACGCCCTATTCTAACGGGGTGGACGCCTCTCTGACGCCCTATTCTAACGGGGTGGGTTCGGCACTCTTGCCTTCTCTGTTTCTTTTTTTAATCTTAAAACCACACTTTATTTATCCATTTGTGTGTGTGTGTGTGTGTGTGTGTGTGTGTGTGTGTGTGTGTGTGTTAGGATTTTCTATTGCTGTGAAAAGACATCAGGACCATGGCAACTCTTATAAGGAAAGCATTTCATTAGGGTGGTTTGCGTCGTTGCACAGTTTCTTTCTTGGTGTGTGTGTGTGTGTGTGTGTGTGTGTGTGTGTGTGTCTGTATGTGTGTATAGGGAGGGAGAGAGAGAACTATAGGGTGTGTGATCTAACACAGGTATGTTGTAAGGCAAAGGTAAAGGGCAAGTTAATTTTATTTTGAAGTACAAAAATGACTGCACTAAAATTTTTAACAAAGTTGCTGGGTTCTTGTTTCATTGGTTTTGTAACGTGGGCCCCAGCCACTGAGTCCAAATGTGGAGGGGTGTGCAACTCATGTGAATGAAGCAAAGACTAGTTAAATTTATAGATAAATCTTATTTCTGGATAATCCAGGGTATTTTAAAACTATGTGAACATACATTTGGTTTCTTTGTGGGACAGTTAAGTCTAGCTTCTGATAATTACACGCCGTTCCTCACATCATCTGGCAGTCTGGCAGCACCAAGTTAGTGCTCTCTGTCGCTGCTTTTTCCAGCACATTCTATCCACTTGGCAGAAGCAAAGCCCCCTCTTTCTGACCACAGCCTTTCACAGACCCAACTGCATCATCTAACGCTGTGACCATGTGGCGAAATAGAGGAATGGAAGCTCGGGGCTTTATAACGACAATTAATAGGCTTCTCTGTCGACATAGTAAGCCAGATCAAGCCTAATTGAAAAAGTAAAAAGACAGTTTTATTTGAGCAAAGCAACTCCCAGATGAGTACTCCAGATCCAGAGGTTGAGGCAGGAGAAGTCACAAGCCTGAAGTAAAGCAGGGAGGTTGTATAGCCTGCCGGTGAGGGGGTGATGATGTGCTGGGTGTGTGCCCAGGTATGGTCAGAAGCTGAGTTCTTTAAGTGGGGACTTGGGCTAGACTGGCAGCTTCAGGGGAGGAGTTGCCATAGCCACCAAGAATGCAGAATTTTGCTTTTTGGCACCGTTTGTTTCTTGGAGATTGTCTGAGAGGGCTGGGTTTGGAGAGAGAGGGATGGGGCTTTACCGATCAAGCTTGAATGAGTTGGAGGTCCCAGCTGAACAACAATGACCATTGGATCCCGAGCCACTCTGGGAGCCCTGGGAGGTGGGAAGGTAGGAGGCCTCCTTGTTGGACCTTGTTATAAAGACTCTGTGACAGTGGGGATGGAGGAGTGAGGGCTGACTGGGGGCCTCAGGGAGAAGGAACTGGGTCAGAGTATAGCTTCTGGGAAAGCCCCAAGGCAGTGTGCTGTGCTGTGGGGAGGCCTGGGTGTACTGAACTAGGGACAGAAGTGGCAGGGAAGGGGACCAAGCTCTTCCTCTACACAACCCTCCTGCTGCCAGCTTAAAGCCAGCGTTGCTTATCTGGAGGAATGGCTAAAGCATCACCCCAATGCGGGAGATTTGGATTGTTTCCTTTGTTGTCTCTGCAAAGGTGTATCTTTCTGTTGCAGCTGAAATGCCTCCTGGAGGTAACCCTCAGACACACCTTCCCAATGCCTTTCCTGCCACCCGTTGCCTTTGGAGGGGTGTTCGAAACCCATTTACAAAACGACCTGAAGGTATAATCACATTAGTTTCACTGCAATCTCAGCAAAATTAATCGCCATTTGAAACGTTTCTCTTTGACTTTAATTCTCACAAAATCTAATTTCAAGATGGCTTTTGAGTTGGGTTTTTTTTTTTTTTTTTTTTGATTTGCAGAAAAAAAAATGATCAACCCCCCCCCTTTTTTTTTTTGCTTGCTTTTTGTTTGTTCATCAACGTTGTGCATTTATTTCCCTTTTAAGGCCTCAATGTTTTTGTTCTAAAGTGAGTGAGCCTGTCACACTGCACAGGTAGCCACTATTACCACTGATGTGAAACTACCTCCTTGCTCCACCCCTCCCCACCCCCAGCGGCAAATCTGTTTTCCTTAATGACCCCACTTTGGAGGAACAGCTAGGCAGTATTCAATTTATTATTAATGAGGCGCACTCCTCAGGCCGTGGATCTCCACTCTGGCTACACACTGCAATCACCAAGAGAGCTTTAAATTCTACCAATGCTTACATTTGGCTTCTCATTTAATTGGACTGGGCATCAGGGTTTTTAAGCATTCCCTAGGTACAGCGAAGGCTCAGAATCAAGACCCTGAAATCGGGTGTTGGGTTAGCCTGAATGGAGAGGTGCTGGTGGGTAGGAGTAGAGCAGGACTGTAGTGGGTAGTGGTAGTACAAGTTACTGTTGGGTGTGGGGACTGATGCAGAGCAGGGGAGGGGGCCTTAGGCTCTCTGCTGGTGTTAGCCGGTCTTGGGCATCTCTTGGTTCTGCTTACTGTCTGTGTTGCCTAGACTTGTCACAAACTACAGTCATCTGAGAGGAGGGAGCTCAGTTGAGAAAATGCCTCCTTAAGCTCAGGCTGTAGACAAGCCTGAAGAGCATTTCTTAATTTGTGATCCATGGAGGAGGGTCCAGCCCATGGTGGATGATGCTTTCCCTGGGCTGGTGGCCCTGGGTTCTAGAAAGAAAGCAGACTGAGCATGTTTTTGGGGAGTAAGTCAGTAAGCAGCACCCTCCATGGCCTCTGCATTAGCTCCTGCCTCCAGGTTCCTGCCCTGCTTGGGTTCCTGTCCTGACTTCCTTTGGTAGTGAATAGTTAGTTATATGGAAGTATAAGCTGAATAAACCCCTTCTTCCCCAAATTGCTTTGGTCATGTTTCAGGACAGCAATAGAAACCCTAACCAAGATGGTGTCTCTATGTTTTTTTATTTTGTTTTGTTTTGTTTTTCAAGATAATACAAAACCATGCTTCTTTTGAGGTCTTAGCATTATCACTTCTAACCACACCCTTTCCCCCAGATACCTACTGTGGAGCAGAATTCACCTTGTCTCACAAATTTGCCTGTATCTGTCCAACCCCACGGCTTTGAAGTGAGAATCAGGGAGAAGGCTCTCTCTCTCTCTCTCTCTCTCTGTCTCTCTGTGTGTCTCTCTGTCTCTGTCTCTCTCTCTGGGATTTAACACAGCCTTCTCTGACCCCTTTTGCTCTTTGTGATTTATATACTGCAAAGAGAAGTCAGTCTATGTGTCCTGAATGTCCCCGCCTCATACTGCTCTCTCAAACTGTACCCTAGGTTGGGTGAGCAAGGAAGAATCAGAGAGTGACAAGGTGACTGGAAAGGACAGCTAGCCTCTTCGCTGTACACCTCCAAGTCCTAGTCTGTCTCAGACGCTAAGTTCCTTGCGGCAGGAATTCTGTCTTGGCTCCTGTGTCTGTGCTATGGCCAGTGCATCCCCAGCAGGTGCACAAGAAATAATTTTGAACAGATCCAGAGTCATAGGACCAACTCTTGGTCCCGCTTCACTGCTTGCATGCTAGAGTTTCTTGACACTGCTTCCTGCCCAACCTTTCTCCTAGGGTTTTAAAAAGTAATTGAATTTTGCCCCAAAGCTGGGAGAATGAGTCAGTTCAGCACTCACTTTGCTGCATGAATCAAGTAATAGAGCCTTTCCTGACCTGCAGGAGAGGGAGGATCCCAGCCTTTCTCACCAAGCTGTGTGGGAAATAAGGGTTAGTAGGAAATAAAATCAGAAGCAGCTGAAGCACACCTAATGTACAGAATTAAGCAACAGCATTTGCTCCCTTTCATTTTATTTATTTATTTATTTATTTTTGAGACTAGGTTTCTCTGTGTAGCCCTGGCTGTCCTGGAACTTGATCTATAAACCAGTCTGGCCTCAAACTCAAAGGTCCACCTGACTCTGCCTCCCAAGTGCTGGGATTAAAGGCGTGTGCCACCACCACCATGGCCAGCTCAAGTCCATTAATTTTGTCTCTTTAGGAAGCAAACACATACCTGGTTGGGCGTTCTCATTAAAAACAATGATAAAACCTTGACAGTTCTGAGGACAGAGATGTTTTCAAGAAGTTACTAAAGGTAAAATGAAAACTGTGAAGATTTGTCAGGCCATTCTTAGTGAAGAGAAAATATCTGAGATGAAACTACTTTCACCGAACTGCAGAGATATTTGCCAAACTGCCAAACCCAGGTAAACAAAGTTCCAAGTCAGCCAGGAGTACACAGAGAAACCCCATCTTGAAAAAAACAAACAACCAAACAAACAAAGGTTCTGTAAAGAGCATGGAGGTGTAATGCTTTATAGACGGCGCTGACGCGCTGACTAGATAATGTAAAAGCACTCATAGGAACAGAAAATCATTTTCCTTCAACACATAGACCACAGTCACCAATGAGTGGGGGGGGGGGGGGGACTGGGGAAGATGGCACTTACACCCTTACCACAGAGCTCTTATTAATGCAGAGGAGAGTAAGACAATGACAAGTCCCAATGCATACTCAGCCGTAGGGTCAGACGCACCACCAGTAACTGCCCACTGAGCATCGTGTGTTCTTGATGGTAAAAAACGGGAAGGACACAACAGCCTATATGAATTAATTTGAACTATTTGAAAATTTTGATCTACAGAAATAGCAATTTCATGCGAGCCAGTGTAACACTATTTCTGTTGCTTAATGTGAATGTGAAAGTGAGAGTGTTCTGCTAAACAGCTGACCTGGCATTTCAAACAGAAGTGAAGGGGGCAGGGGACCTAGTGGGGACAAGGGTAGCAGAGTTTATCTAAAGGGCCATAAGAACCAACTACAAACTGGGCAGTGGTGGCGCACACCTTTAATCCCAGCACTCGGGAGGTCTAGGATAGCCAGGGACACACAAAGAAACCCTGCCTCATAAAACCAACCCCCCTCCTCCTAAAGAGAAAGTAAAACAAAAACAAAACACCACAAGTCTCATTTATGAATTTTACCAACATGACAATCTCACTGTGGTTAGCAAAGAACATGTCTTTATTTTAAGGAACTCAAGTATGGAGAGAGGTTGTAATATCTGTAGACATCTCTCTATGGGTTCAAGAGTTTGGCAAAGAATGAGGATGTGTGTGTCACATGCAGTGGATGGAGCTGTGGCAGACTATCACCCTAGTCTATCTCGGTGGAAGGTGTATGGATATTCTTTTCTCTCCTCTTGCAACCTGTCAGCAGATTTGAATAATTTCAAAATATCCACAGGGAGGAAGAATAAATTGTCCTTATTTTGACTCAGGGTCTGAATGCTGGGCTGTGGGGTGTTTCCTGAATAGAATCTTTTACTCTAAGACCAGCTGTGTAATGACTGGGGTGATTAAACAAAACAAAACAAAACAAAACAAAAAAAAACAAAACAAAAAAACCCTCCAGATGAAACAGAGATTCTGTCCCCTACCACAGAGACACAAACGGGCTCTACTCTATAGCTAATGGAACTACCCAGCGACGTGCCCAGCATCAGTGCCCGTGAAGAGGACCCTGCTCTATGCCAGGCAGCTCTCCAGAGGCACCTGAGAAGCATCTTCATCTTTGCATTAGGATACAGCTCCCCCAGGATTGGCAGAAATTTTTAAAATATTGAATTTTAGTAGGATCCTAGAGCGATTGAGAAATTAAGATTCTGTAGAACAACTGCACTTACTAAAAATAGAGATGAGTTTAGTCTTCCATAGCGCAAGTATCGAGTTGGGTTTACTTGGTGACTGGAGGCTCCGGGTAAGCAAAGGTGCTGACGAGCCTTTGTGTTTCTCTGTTTCTGTGTCTCTGTGTGTCTGTCTCTTTGTGTCTCTCTTCTCTGTGTCTCTCTCTTTTCAGTGTCTCTCTTCTCTGTGTCTCTCTCTTCTCTGTGTCTCTCTCTTTTCAGTGTCTCTCTTTTCTGTGTCTCTCTCTTCTCTGTGTTTCTCTCTTCTCTGTGTCTCTGTCTTCTCTGTGTCTCTTCTCTTTGTCTCTCTCTATGTCTCTGTCTGTCCTTGTCTCTCCCTCTCCCTCTGTCTCTCCTCTCTCACTGCCCCCCTCCCAGCTTCCTTCCCTCAAAACCTTGCCTCTCTCTGAGCATAGTGCTATGGTGGCTCTTGCCACTTCTCAGGCCAGGCTTCCTGCCAAGATCCTCTTTGTTTTTCCCTGGCCCTCACTCAAGTTCCGAGCTCTTTGTGAGAGCCCTTTCCTGTCTGTGCTCCCATCCCTCACTCTTTTCCTTCTGTCCTGTCAGCCTTGCCTTTGTCCTCTGGCTTTCCTGTGAGCTCTTCCAGCCAGCCAGTCTCTACAGTCCCCCTCCCGCCCCCCAGCTTGCTCTCATTTTCCCCGGGAGGTAGGAAGAGATGAAAGTGAGTCACCCTGACCACACACAGATGAACAGGACAGACGGGAGCCTTGTCAGCGCGAGGAAAGGGCTCTCTGGAGTTATAATTTCCCTGAAAGACTTCAACAGTCCATTTCTAAACAAACAAGTTAACCTTCACTACAGGCTGTAATGCGGAGCGAATAGATCTGGGTTTTGAACCCAGCCTCATCACTCCCAGTGTAGACGGGGATAAGTGTAACATCCGATCAGGGGAGCCCGGGCTCACGTGTGGATGCGGATGAGTGTTGGGCATCAGATCAGGGGAGCCCTGGGCTCACGCACCCTTTGAGCTCTGCGCAGCAGTGCACGCAGGGCTTTTGGGAAGTGAGTGGATCCTGAAGGCTGTGACGTCATCAGTGGATCAGTTCATTCATGAGCTCATAATTTAATGGGATATTGAGTTCTTAATTGGGTGGGAAACATATCACTTAGCGGGTGAGGCCTACTTGGAGGGAATTGTACTTGGGAGTGTGCCCTGAGGACTAAATCTTGTTCCTTGGCTCCTCCTGCCACTGCCTCTGCCTCCCGGCCTCTGTGAGGCGAGCTGCTTCGCTTCATCGTACCCTCTTGCCGGCCGTTACTCTTTTCTTGTTGTTGGCCCTTATTCTACGCTTTGCTTTTTTGGAGGGGCCTTACTCTTTCTTCTTTGTTTCTGTTGTGGGGCGCTCAACACCTAACTCCCAAATAAACACATGGAGGCTTGTTCTTTCTCATGGATGCTCAGCCTTATCTTGGCTTGTTTCTTGTCAGCTCTTTTTAACCTAGATTTTCCCATCCACCTTTTTCTAGACTTTCACCTTTTTCTAGACTTTCACCTTTTTCTATTCCTGTCTATCTTTTCTTTCCTCCTTATTCTGTGTCTGTCTGTGTGGTTGGGTGGCTGGCCCCTTCTTTTCTTCCTCCTCCATCTCCTCTTCTCAGATTTCTTCTTCCATCTAATCTCTCTGCCTGCCAGCCCCGCCCATCCTTGCTCCTGCCTTGCTATTGGCCGTTCAGTTTTCTATTAGAGCAATCAGGTATTTTAGACAGGCAAAATAACAAAGCTTCACTGAGTTAAACAAATGAAATATAAAAGGGTGCAACACATCTTTTCATCATTAAACAAATATTCCACAGCATAAACAAATGTAGCACATCGTCAATGAATATTCTATAACATTTCCCCCATTTCTGTCTAAACAAAAAGGAAGGTTTTAACTTTAACATAGTAAAACTATATACAACAGAAACAAATATATATATATATATATATATATATATATATATATATGTGTGTGTGTATATATATAAATATATATGTATATATATATACATAGGATTTCTGGCAGACTTTTCAGTGAAGCAGGAAATTTGAAGGACTTTCCTACCTCATATTGGCAAAGTTGGCCAGTCATTTCCCTCTGTGTCCTGCAGAATATCTGGCAGATTCTTCTGTGAAGCACGAGCTGAAAGAGCTGTCCTGCCTTGTTTTGGTGAAGTTCAGCAGTTTTTGTTCCTGTGTCCATGCTTGTCCAGTCTGTACAGCATATTGTCAGCAGTCAAAAGAAAGAGAAGTTTCTCTGACCAGTGGATAATAACCTTGTCACAATGAAAGCAGACTCTATAAGGAGTTTCTTCAATGCCCATTATCTTCCCTGAAGTAAACTGGTGTTGCTAGGAGCAGATGTGTCTCATTGTCATGAAAAACCCTATATTAACAAAACATTTTAAATGCCATGTTCTATAGGTCTTTGAAGTGTTTGGAGACCATCTATCTATCTAAAATATGATCTTGAAAACATACCTATCACATCTATAAATTTGATTGTTATAAATGACTAACTACTTGCCTGTGTTTCTTGATTATCCTAAATAGTTCATAATAATTGCTTTCAAAAACTAGAACTTTACCTTACATTTTTTAAATGAACCATATAGGTGCAATACCATAAACAAGGGGGTAGAAACATATACAGAGTTTAACAAAAATAACTTTAAATTTGCATTGGTATGTTATATTCCCCTAAATGATAGCAAACTCATAACCCACCAAATAACCAAAACTACTCACCCCATCTTTTGGGAATGTGAACACCATCTTATCTTCATTGCTTTCTGTTGTCTGTGGGTGAAGGCATCTTTAGGGGTCCCTGAGAAAAACTGGTAATGGCCAAGTCCTGGGAAGACCAGCTATAATCTTTGTTGATAGGTATCACCTGCCAGGTTTCAGGAGGCCTCCCTTAGTCAATCCTGATCTCTATTAACCAAGAGGAAATACACAGCCTGTTGTTTCCTGTGGAAACAAAAGCAAAACCCCTTCTGCAAAGCATTTTTGACTTCCATATGACAAAGACATTTCTATTTCTTTTTTAAAGTTAAATAAGTAGCCCCGAAACTCCTAGGTGAGTTAAATATTTCAGTCCTACGCATAACCCCATGTCTCTCAGCAGCTATCTTTTGTTTATCAGCAATCAAAAAATTCAAGGTCAATACAGCCACATATAGGATCCAGATTCCCTGTGTATTTTCCATTTATTATTATCATTATTTTATTTAAAGGAAACCAAAGGCAGAGCCTAGAACATTTTTTAAAAATATAATTTATTTAACCTTTATTTTATATGCATTGGAGTGAATGTATCAGATCCCCTGGAACTAGAGTTACAGACAGTTATAATCTGCCATGTGAGTGGGGGGTATTGAACCCTGGTCCTCCGGAAGAACAGTCAGTGTGCTCTTAACTGCTGAGCCATCTCTCCAGCCCTCATTGTTTTTAAAATATTCATTTTTTTTCTATGACTATATCCCCTTTCTTTCCTAGGCACATCGTTAGACATACTCTAACCCATTTAGAGATTTTTCCATTTGGATCTGTCTTTATTGCCTATCTCTTAGATTGTTTTGACTGTATGAGCCAACTTTAAACTGCTAAGCTACAACTGGGTTCTCTGCTTGGCTCCATCAACTGGCTCTGCCTCTCTCTCCAGGGCTGAAAGCCAATCCTAAAGCTTGCATCCTGGTGGGAGGTGTGTGACCAGGAACTACATTCAACCCCCACCATGATCTAGAACACCCACCATGGTGCTCTGTCATATCACAGGCCAAAAACAACAAAAAGGTGACCATGGAATGAAACCCATAGCCCAAGAAACCTATCCGACTGAAGGTTGATATTCTTAGGTACTTTGTAGCAATGACAGAGAGCTGACTAACCAGATACTACATTTATCGGTGTTTCTGTTTTTCTGTTTCTCATCTGAGAAATGAAAATGTTGATGGTTCCTTCCTCAAAGTGTTAACTATTAAGAACAAGTGAAACCAACTTTTAAAAACATAGAAGAGCACTCTTGTTTTCTAACACTTTCCCCCCAACTTGGAAGCATTGCATCCTGCAGGGAAGCTCTTTAAACTGAAGGCAAGCAACTCAAGATAGTTTCAGGAAGTCCCTGAAACTGATTTAATTCTCTAGGCCCCTCCCTGCCATGGTAATCAGAGCCACTCTGCAAAGAAGACTCTCACTCAGGTCAGCAAAGTTGCACCCAAGAGTTTGAGACCACACCAGCGGAGCAGAAGAGGGTTAGACCAACTGAAGCACCTGGGAAGGACACTTTCCAACCTGTGGAGATGCCTGAAGGCTGTGCAGTGTGCCCCAGGTCCCCAGCTTTGTGAGCTGCCACCATGATGGGGTGGGCTTATAGCTGTCTTTGAGTTATTTCTGCTCCTGCAAATAACCCCTCGTCTATATTCCTTTAAGTAAGACCAATAAAACTCATTGCTTCATCAAGTTGGACCCAGTTGGTATCCATGCTTTGGTCTGTTGTGGGCTCCCTGTCTGGGGTGAGTAGATGTGTATAGGTCTCCCTAGTTAAAGGTTTGTCAGACAGCAACCCTCCCACACACATACCACATATACATGTGGGCAATGTGAAAGGCCTCATTATTATTTGGGGCCTCTTTAACTCTTCACTGGCTGGCCAAGTCAGACACAAAGTGATCAGTCCTTCCCCAACATGTTCTGTAGCTCAGGATTTTGTAGCCTGTTTTTAGGCTGTTCCTTATTGTATGTTTACATGACCCCTCTTTTATTTCCTTCCACATCCTTCTATTTCTTCTTCCTTGTTATACTTCATGTATTATTTAATTTTTCTTGTTGCTATAACCAAATACTTGGCAGGATGAAACTTAGGGAGGAGGGGTTTATTTTGGCTGCATGCACACACACACACACACACACACACACACACACACACACACACACACTCACATCTGACTTGGAAAGTTAAAGTTTTATAGTTAAGGAGAGATTGAAGGTAGCGCTACCATATTGCAGGCTTAGGGAGAAATTACAAATGCATACTATGGTCAGGTATAGTCAATACTACAACTTTACTGAGTTTCCTAGCAGCCAAAGGAGAGATGCAAACAAATAATTAAGAGTAGTGCAGTCCTTGTGATTAAGGACATATGTAAAGATTGTAATTTGTTCCTTGACCATTTTTGTGGATTTTCACAAGTAGCAAGGGATGTCTAGCACAATTATGCATATTCACAAATATGCAGATACATTTATAATAGACATGACAGGCAGCTTCAGGGAGCTGCCCTTACGATGCCCTTTATATAGGCTGGTGATCTGCAGCCGCTGTGAAATCTTGGTTAAGCATCTTCATGAGAAGCTAACGTAGCACAACATCTGTATACGGTTCTTCTAAGTCTTACATTCTGCATAGATTTTAGAGCTCGGTACACACAGACTCATGCCCTGCAGGCAGTGTGATACTCTACAGATCTTATCCCGAAGGTCTCTTTGGAGAACTGCAATAAAGTATATGCTCTGCTGCGGGTGAAGGGCAAAGAGCTAGGACTGGAAGTCGGCTACAAGGAGAACTAAAGTCCTTTTAACTAAGTAAACACACCTTGTTGAACAAAGCCATCCCATCTCTGAATGAGGAGTGTTGCTGGAGATTTGTTTGTATTGTAGCTCTGAGACTGCCAATGGAGTTAAACCTTGATTCATAGGGTGGGGTTGGCATTTGGTTGGCCAGAATGAACCATAGAAATTTCTGGAGGACTCAGATGAAGACAGAGAGACACAAAGAGGAAGACGGGTGTGGGGAGGCTTGAAAAGATTCTCTGGCCTTTTCCATCTGAGAAGGGGGGGAGGGTAGCTGATCTTTTTCTCCGTTGCTCTGTGGATCTATTGGGTTTATACCCTAATATCTGACTCCCAACCTTTATTTATTAATAAAACAATAAAAGAAGCTGCTATTCTGGGGGGGGGGTAGCTGAGAGACTACAGCAACAGCCAAAATGATTGACAATTCTGATACTAGACGACTCTTTTTTTTCCTGATGTTTATTATTGATTTAAAAATTGGCTTCCATCTTGGGGGCGATGAAAAGAACACAAACAGGAGCCTCAGGAAGGAAACACCAACACATTGGCAGGGCATCGCTGAGAAGTGGGATTTGGAGCGATGCTTCCTTCTTTCTTGTATTTACAATGTTCTTTGTGGTGAACAGATGTCACTTTGGTGGTAAGGAAAGAGTAAAGCAACAAAGTGCTTCCACAGAGTCAGAACGGAACGGTGGCCACACCTGACCTGCTGCACTTTAGAAAATTTAAGGGAACTTTCAATTTCAGGATGCTCTGGCTCCATCCCCAGTTAAATAAGGTAGGATGTCTGAGACAAGGTTTTGGCACTTAAATAACCTCCCATGTGGTGCTAGTGTGCAGCTGGTTGCAAACTACCCCAGACATGGCTGGGATCATTTGGCCATAGTGTTGGTCTAAGCAGGCACTCTTTTTAAGGGTTTTGTATCTCTTTGTGTTCTGGTCTTTGCTACATTGTTCAACATGAGCTTTTTTGTGCTGTGGGTCCTGTGGACTTACGTGTAGGTGTGCTATGGTGTGGTGTGATGTGAGTGAGTGTGTGTGTGTGTGTGTGTGTGTGTGTGTGTGATTATGTTCTTACAAGCTTGTTCCTAGATATACCACAGAATGACGTGGCTAGATTGTCAAAGGAATACATCCATCAATAGAGCTGTCTCCTGGGTTCCCCTCCAAATGCCTGTGTGCTCAAGGGAAAGAATTACAGCTTATTCACAAATTGTGTTATCTTTCCACAAGATTTTCATTGTTTTGAAAACAGGAGAAAACCTCAACAGCTCTGCAGCATATAATTATGCTTTCTCATTACCCAACAGGAATGTTCCCTAGTGCTGTGATGATCTCAGGGGGAGAACCGAGAACCGGAGGTCTGGAGCAGAGCAGCTGGCCCCTCCCACCCCTTGCCACATTCCATCTTTTTTTTGCCTAAGGATTCTCACAGATTGGTGAGAGCGTAGGTAGAACTTTGGTTGTGCGTTCCCAGGCTTCCTCTCTCACCCCCTCCCCAACTATCAGTGATTTCAGAGTATTAAAGCAAATTCCGCCACTGCTGAATCATACACAGACCCAAGGCCAAACGGTGACATCAGGAACATATGTGTTAGTCTGAAGGCAAAACTTGGCTTTAGAAATGAGAACAAGATCTCCAGTGGGAAGCCAGGAATGCAAAGCCTAGGAAAAACTCCAAGAGGAAGACTCTATGCTTTATCTCCATTCAAGAAGTTACTGGAAAAGACCCCCCTGAGACGTTTGTGCAGTTCTTAGGCAGGCCTAGGAAGCTAGGATGTGTGTGTTGGACAAACAAGGCAGACTGTGTGCAGGGATGAATTCTGCTGGCTGCAACTCTTGCAGAGATGATTTTACAAGCCTGGAATTTCCCAAGCAAGCTTTATTTTCATTCAGAATGGTATCTGTGAGATGTTAATTCATTAATCACACATGCCTGTCCCCATATCCACCCTTGCCAAAGAAGACACATTTGTGATATGTGTTTATCTCAGCACATTGCAACATCGGGATGTGGTCATTTCTCCTTGTGTTCTTCTGAAGCTATGGGACAAAGTCAAATTACTTCACACTTTATGCATATCCTTTTGTTTCCATAGTAACAAAATCACTTAGCAGTATAAGGGACACGGGGAACAATATAGGAACAAGAGGGAATCTGAATGGAACGAGAGAGGAATGAAGGTCAAAATTTCTTGGGCTCTATAAATGTTTTATTACTATTTTATTTATCTCCAAAGATTAAGCCAAACCTCTTTGATGCCACTAGATATAAAATGTGTTAGTTTTCTCATCCCCTTCCAGGGTTTGAGGGTCATTTTACTCCAAGCTTCCATTCTGCCGGTGCCTACATGTCTCACGTGGACATGAGTATGTGTGTCCATGCTGAAGTGTGTGCACACACATGCTGAAGATCCGTGGTCTCCTGAAGTCTATTTTCCTCGTCTTAGATCGTCAGATGACATTCCAAAAGGTCATCTTCTCAGATGCACACGCACTAGGACAAGCTGGATTCTCATCGAAGTAGACAGTACCTGTGACCCGACAACATACTCACCTATGCATCTAGGAAGCAAAGAGTGTGTCAAGGTCTGGGGTCTCACTGTCCCCTTCTTGGGTACACCCCTACTGACACAGTTCCTTCTACTGGGCCCACCTCGTAAAGGTTCCTTTGCCATCGGGTTGCACCATAGCCTGGGGACCAAGCCTTTAACACATCCTTGAATGACATTTAAGACCCAAACCATAACAGTAGTTGACAAATAAGTAAGCCTCCCCTCCCCCCCCTGCATGTTACTGCCCTTGACACAGGGTTTCAATGTAAACGTGAAGCATGGAAGGATGCTCATCTGAGGATGTGACACCGTTTCTCCTTAGAGTACCAGCTGTCAGCAACCGATGCTCTAGGGAGGGAAGAGGGGGCTGTAGAGAGTCCAGGAGAAACCGAATGGACCAAACACCAGGCTTGTGTGTGCATGGCAGATCTGCCCGGATTGCCTGCCTCTGCCCAGCACACCGTCTACCACTCCCCGGCCTGTTTGGACGGTGCCTAATTATTTGTACTTCCCTGCGTACAATACGTTCTTCTTTGTCTGTTCCCTTTTGATCATGCTGTTCCCCTTGCCTAGAATCCTCCTTCAGATTCTCATGTGCATTTGGATGGGTGACTCCCTGCTTAGGCTCAGTTGAGACATTCTCCCCTTTAAGGAAAGGAGACCCCACCTTTAGCCTCCCGACTCGTGGTAGATGCTATAACCCCCCCATGCTGTTGTGTAAGGTTGTACAGGTTTGTCGTGTCCGTTCTGTTATGATTTTTGGCAGCACTTGGCATTGGGCTAGGGCCTCGTGAGTGCTAGACAAGGGCTCTACCCCCGAGACCCAGCTCCATCCCTTGTGCAGTCCACGTTTTATTGTATAAAATCAGCTTGACAAGAGAATGAATTCCTGTCCAGGCTCTACTCCTTGCCGAGTGCCCCAGACTGGAATTCTTGGTATCTTAGCTCCTCAGATGGTCTCCAATTCAAGTGTTCAAACCGACCCTTTAGCGTCTTCTCCTTCTGCTAGACTATGATAGCCTTGATAGCCATAGCACAGACATGAAACCATAGAGAAGGCACTGAGCTGGAGTCGCCACTTTCAAATAAGAAACTCTCCTGCAGTGGTATGAGGGCAAGGCATTCAGTAGTCAGGAGCTCAGACTGGCTCTCACACTGACTCAGCCTGTGGCCGGTGGGTGACTCTTAAACCTTAATGCAGGCATAATGACACTGGCCGCTTTGTGAGGGGCTATTAAAGTTAGCAACTGCGTGCCAATGCAGGGATGAAAGGGTTAAAAACTGTAATTTGTGAGGCCTGCTGAGTTGTGTGTTGGGCTTAGAAGTGAAGCAGATAATTCTTGGCCTTAATGCCACCTTCCTAGAAAATGTTGAGTGCCAAGAGGAAAAAGAAGCATCGTGCCCCTGCCGTGCAGAGGGGGAGAGGTTGGCAGGGGTCCCGAGCAGCCGGCTTCCCAGTGCCTCCTGAAGGCAAATGTAGAGAAATGAGAGCTCTGGGAGACTTGCTGGGCTACACACTGCAGTCTAGAATTTTATCGCTTCACTCCTGGCCAGCTGCTGGGACCACCCCGTGGGGGGCCCACTTTGAGCAGACACAACTGCTGACCTGTGTTGGCTGTTTGTCCTGTGACATTCAGGGCTAGTTCTGTCCTCGGTTGTGACTGAATACTAGTACTGGTTCTGTAAACCTGCTGTCTTACATGTGGGAGGTGTGTTTTGTTTTGTTTTGTTTAAGAATTGAAGCAGAAAGAATTCATCGTAGGAACTGGGCTCTGAGGCAAAGGGTGCTCCCTTTAAAACCTACGCTGGAAGCCACACTCCTCCTGTCCCTACATTCATTGCTTTGGCCTTTCTGTGACAAGACAGTGGACAGAGGTGATTTAGGAAGGAAAGGTTTGTGTGGCTCACAGTTGGGAGGGTAACAGTCCATTTTGGCAAGGAAGGGATCCCGGGTTAACACAGAGCCCTTGTGTAGCTTAGGGCAGCAAGGGAGACCTCAGGAGTTAGAGCTGACGGCTGGCCCGCCGTTCCTTCCTTCTTCCTCCAGCCAGCTCCCATCTCCTGTGGACTTCACAGCCTCCAAACCAGGACCACAAGGTGGGAAGCAACTTCTGAAAACGTGAGCCTGGGTGAGACATTTCAGATTGAAGCCATAACAACCCCCAACTAAAGTCCCCTGGGACCTGGTCACAGGCTGGTGCTTCCTGGAGAGAAAGGTGATTTTCAGATGTCACCAATTGCAAGTCGTCCTTTGGAGACTTCATGTCTCTTTACTATCTCTCCATAGTGACGGGAAGCAATGCCTCTTGAACGAATGAAGCATAGTAGAGGGACACACATGCCCCCCCTTGGCCTTTCTGCTCACTCTGATCCTTAAAGGCCTGCGGCCAGGGCCTCTCCCTGGTCCCTGACCAAGTCTGTGACCCTGGAACATCTCCAAAGTGTTGCCACATGCACTGGGGCTGATGGTGCCACAGCTTCAGAGTGTCACTGTGATGGAGCTGAGTCTTCAGATTGTCACAGTTGCCAAAAGTGACAGAGTTGTGACGTCAGGCCCAGCTGAAATCCTCAAGAGAATTCTGAATTAGTCAAAATGATATGATGGGTGACCCAGGAATGAAAATCACAGGTCCCTGGGGTTGGCTACAAGGGTCACTTATGGCCCCTGTTGGGGACTTGAGCAGCACTGGGCATGGTGGATAGGGATTAGTGTGTCAGGAAACTCCAGTCTTCCTGTTTTGTCATCTCGGTTGACACCTGGGTTTCGAGCACTTCCCATACTCTGCTGGAGCACTTTGCTGGGAGCTGGAGCACTTTGCTGGGAGCTGGAGCATTTTGCTGGGAGCTGATACAGCTGTAGAGGAAGCACATAGCAGCCCTATCCTTGCCTATCTTTCTGGGGGAGAGATGTCCGAAGTAGGAGAAAACATAGCATCACTGACAGAACAATCTACGATGCATGCTCTTTCCAGCCACCCTACACCCACGTGGCGTTGGGATCTTGGCCCTATTCCCACCTCAATAAATCTTTCTCCACATCAGGGGAAGCCAACAGGGCTAACATAAGGAGCAGCTGTGGTTGGTTTTAACATAGGTGCAGGAGGGACATTTACAACACTTAGCAGCACCCAGTATAGCCCAGGTGCTGGAGAGTCAGGTGGACATCTGTGACTGTGGTGTCAGAGTCAAACCCTTCCTTTCAGGGATCTCAGGAGAAAGCCTGGAGTAGCTGAGGTGATCTGCCTTCCCAGAGAAGATGTCTGTGGCGTTGACTATGAGAGAGTACAGAAGTAGCCATGGAATGACTAGATCAGGTGAAAAACAGACAAAGTATCAATTCTGCCCCCCAAAAAATTCTAGAAAAACGGTATGCTCTTGTGAGGTCTCAGTTGGTGCTAACTGTTCAAAAGTCCCAGTGTTAACTTCTTTTTTTTTTTTTTAACTTTGACATTTATTTATGAATGTATGAGAGTTTTTCCTGAATGCATGTGTGTGCCCCTCGTGTTCGGGTCCACAGAAGCCAGAAAATGGTGTCGGTTCCTCTCCAACTGGAGTTATAGATGGTTGTGAACCTTCCTGTGGGAACTGGGAATCGAACCCAGGTCCTGGGCAAGAATAAATGCTCTCTCTTAACTGCTGAGCCATCTCTCCAGGCCCCTACTGTTAACTTTAAAGTTGAGATCTGGATTAGCACTCATAGCTACTGAGTACTTATAAGCTCAAAATCTCATAAGAGGATGTTGAAATGAACCTTAAAGATCATCACACGTGGCATCCAGGTGGGACACCAGCTGTCGGGCCCTGGCCTCTTGGAAATGAAGCCTTCGCTGGGAAGAGCGGCAACCCTGCTTTGATGTGGTGGCCTTTTCCTTTGGATCTGCTTTTGCCCAGCTGTGACCTGCTTTACACAAGAATGCTAGGACCCAGAGCCTCTCCTCTTTGACAGGGAGATGCGTCACACTGTTTGGAGGGAGTGGCAGTTGCCCAGCAGTCCTAGCTGTGGTTGTTGGGGAGCAAGCTAGCACATTACTGGTCCTGCAGGTTCCTAGCTTGTCATGGTGGCAGGCAACATCCCTGGCTTTTATTGAAGACTTAATTGAAGAGTATCCGATGCCCGTATGCTTTTGCTGCCTGACAACTTTGAAAATGGAGGAAGAAAGAAATAACAGGGTGCCCTGTGAGTTCTTTCCTTCCTCAGGGGGAACCTGGCATGAGCTATCTTTTCTATGGTGTGCATGCTAACTCGAGGATGGCTAGCCTGATCAGAGGCTGCCTGGAGAGTCACCCGCCCATTTAAAAGGACGAGGTGTCAATCATCTATATTCCTTAATAAGGGAACTGCTCCGTGCATGGCCCTGGCGGTTGCCCACTTCTGTATCATGTGATCAGTGATGGTCAGAAGACTCCGGGTGAGTTCATTCACGGTCTTGCCAGGGTTCTGTGACACGGCACACAAAGAGGATGGGACCCATTTAGTTCAGCCTCTTGGGATTATGACCCAGGAACTTGGGAGTCTGGGAGAGGTGCAGTGACTTGACAGCCGTTGAGTGGAGTCGGGGGGGGGGGGTGTCAGGTGGAGTCAGAGGGGGTGCTTAGGTGCATTCATGGCAGTCCAGGTCAGGCGGTGAGGAAGGATGTAGGAAGGAAATTGGTGCCATGGTGATAGGATTGCTTCACCCAACTCTTATTAATGGGCATCTATGATGTGTCAGTCACTCATCTGGGTAGAAGGGTTTCATCAGTGGACAAAGCTGACAAAACCTAACTCTCATAGAGCTGATGTTCTAGTAGGGAGACAAAACAATCGGGAAGTCAAATGAAATGATCAAGAGTAGGACTTCTGATTGATTGGTAATGGATAAATACGATTCCTTATACTACTTTTAGTATGTTTAAACTTTTTTCATAATAAAAAATGTTTTAAAGGGACCAGGAGGCCCTGGAGGAAGGGCGAGGTCACACGGGGCCGTGGGCGATAAGAACTTTGCATCTTGCTGTGAGTGAGATGGGGCCTTCAGAGCATTTTGAGCAGAGGAGGGAGATTGATTAGACAGGGCGTTTGCACATCTGAGAGCTGTGGGCATGAGGACCACTGCCTGCCTGGACATCTATGACCGTCCTGGGAATATGTCCACTACAGTGTCTCTTTTTTTGATAGAGCTAAAATGCTATTTTGTTGTTCTTGTTCTCCTGTGTATTTCCACAACAAATTGCCTTTCAGCTATCTTCAGGAGTCTCTGTCCACCCGATAGGAGCAACCTGTGACAACAGTTGCCCTTTCTCGTGTTTGGCTGGCACTCTTGGGCATCGGGCAAGGTGCACAGCATGAATACCCAGACTGCTCGCCCCCTCAGCTCAGGAGGTCAGAGAGAACCTCACAAAGTGTGCAAGTGGTACTTCATAGAGCCCTTAGGTGGCCTAAGACTTTTCATTCGATTTGGAAAGCTTAGGACAAAAAGTACATTTGGATCAAGAGCAAATGGAGGTCTGGTAATTTATTTTAAAAATCTCATATTATCGGAAATGAAATTATGGGAGCAGGAGCTGGGGAGGTGGCTCGGTACTTAAGAGTGCTTACTGGTCTTATAGAAGACACTGGCTTGGTTCCTGGTGGCCCAATGGGTGGCTCACGGTCACCTGTAGCTCCCTCTTCTGGCTTCCACAGGCACCTGCACTCATGTGTACATACAAACAGACACATAATTACAAATTTATAAAAAGGAAAAAAAAAAAAAAAGGCATTCCCTGTGTTCCTCAAGCATGGGGAGGTGGACTGCTCCTAAAAGTTACCAGGTACACCTGACAGAGGATGGCAGCCACTGAGGTGACACACCCCCTCCCCCTTAGCTGTTATCTGCTGCTGTATTCCACGGACCAGCCAGGCCTCTTCCATTGGGGTCCTGTATAACTTGGCATTTGTCATGTCAATGAGATTGAAGTAATATTGCCTAAAAACAGAGCCGAATCTGTCCCTGAAGCCAACTTTACTCCTATTTCAACCTCAAAAATCGCCATTCTTTCTTCAGGCTTTGCCCACAAATAACACCCGGGAAGCCAGGATTCACGCTTGTGGATGAGCGGCTGGTGCCCCTGTCTGTGACTTCCTCATTATAGAATGTCACAGAACCAGTTTGCCAGTGAGCACTCAAGCTCTCACTAATGAATGAGCAAGTACGAACTGGATAGCACCTAATAACATTATTTTGCTGGTAGATTCCTTTTGTAATACTTGAGCCAAATGCTACATCTAATTTTTCCCAAGGAAGGGAAATTTTGAGAAGATATGTTGGTTTAAATCCTTTGGATTTCTTAAACCTCGTGGGAAGAAATATCGTAACATCAAGGCTAATTAGCGTGCACACGGTGTTTATCTATAGTGCTCTGGTCTTTCTGTTTATAGCTCATTATCATCCAACACCTGTAAGCTACACCTCCCCCATGACCTTGGCCAGTGCCATCAGTCCTGTCTTACAGAAAATGGTGGAGGAGGCAGAGAAGTTGGTTTTTGATGCTGTGATGCAGATAAGATTGTTGAGTGATACCTGAAGCCGGCACACACGCTGGTCAGGACTGATGTCTTAGAGAAGCCTCACTCGAAAGCAGCATGACCAAGCCTTCGCAGAGCTGTGCAGAATGCAGACTGACCCCTGAAGTCAGGCCTCCTGGTTAGTTCCAGTATTCATTCTCCCAGGCCTGTGGGGATGTCTCTAGAAAAGCTCTGGAAGAGAACTTTCATCTGCTGCTGCTGGGAACCCAGCTGTGGCTTAAATGACCTGTTTATGGAGGCAATTCTAGCTGGAATGTGGTTTGGGCCCTGTCTTTCTTTCCACCGGAGGCATGTAAAGCAGGATCATCCCAGTGGTCAACCGTGAGCACAGGAACTATGAAAGCCTACCTGCCTCTCAACAGCTGCCAAAACCTCTCCTAAGATGCAAGCTGCTTCACAAAGAGATACCAGCTAACAGTAGCCTAAAATGCCTGGTTCTTTATTGACGTGCTTCCCATCAAGATCACCCACAGTCACCCAAAGCCGGAGCCTGGTGTTTCTCTGGGGCCTGGCTCTTCAGATTGACGGCAGCATTTTCTTAGGATTTCACTTTTCACTTCTTTGGGTAGCAGCTGAAACACACAGAGCAAATGTTTTTCATGGTTAACGTAATAGAGGCATGTGCTTTCCCCTGCTTGGTGTCCTTCAGTGTTCTGGCTAGTTTTGTGTCAGCTCGACACAGATAGAGTCATCTGAGAGGGGAGAACCTCCACTGAGAAAATGCATCCATAAAATAGATGGATGCGGGAGTGTCCAGCCCGCTGTGGGTGGAGCTATGGCCAGGCTGAGCAGGGCAGGGAGCAGCATTCTTCTAAAGCTCCTGCCTCCAAGTTCCTGCCCTGACTTCCTCAATGATAGACTATGAGATGAAATACAACCCTTTCCTCCCCAAGTTGCTTTGGTCATGGTGTTTTAGCACAATAGCACCCCCAAGACACTGATAATCAGACTCGCTTTTATCTCCCCTGCTGTCCGCTGAGTCTTTCATGCATGGAGCTGGCAGAATGAAGAAGAGAACACCACGCTGACCTATTAAGGCCAGATGTCACGTCTGTTTGTTACTCCCTAGTGAGACCCAGCCACACAGGAGTAAGCGAAGCTGGGAAACTCGGTCCCCTGGCTGGCCAGCCCACTTTAGCAAGAATGTTACGTTGCAAAAGAGGGCATGAAAATGTTGGGTATCTCTCATCTCTGCTGCTTCCTGTAATAATGAGAGTAATGGAGGAGGGATACTTCCCAAGGTGCTCTGACATGTGGCACCACTTTAGAAAGTACCAGAATTACTCAATTCTCTTTCTTGTCAAATTACCAGCAACAGCTCCAGCGCTAGCAAGGACCATATCACATAGTTTCTGTGTGTGGGTTCTGGCATGCCTGACCTGTCTGGAGGGCTGGAAGGGATTCTGTTCGAATAAAATCCCGATGAGCTTCAAGGAGAGGCTTGGGAATGGGAACTTTCTAGGTGGTGGCAGAAGTGGGGACAGAGTAGCCGTGGGAGGTCTACAGCGCGTCAGCAGGGCAGGTGGCTCCCTGGGATCAGAATGGAGAGATACAATCGAGGACAGTAAAGCTGGCATTATTGGATTGATACTATGGAGAACCAAACCTCTCCATTGCAATGTGTACATATAACTTTTCTATTCTACCATTTTTGTTTATATAACTTTGTTACCCAGAAAACTCCTCAGGAGATAATGATATAATACATCATTATGGACACCTCCTGAAACAACCGTCCCTTAAGAAAATCCATCAAACAATAGTTTGCATCTTACAATTCTTAGAAAACTTGACTTCAAACCGTGCTTTCTTTTGTCCTCCAATCCTGAACTATGATGGTATTTCCCTCCATCAGCCCTGACCACGCTCCCACACTGACAGACTACAACACCTCCACATGTCTGCAACTGGATCTTGCCATCCCCACATCTGCAGGGCATGCTACTGAAGCAGGGAATTGTCTTGTTTACTGCTCTGAGTAAACAAACTGGACTCTTTCCAATCAACAGTGTGTGTGTGCACATGCGCGCACGTGTGAAGCCAGCATTCCTCTGCATCTCTTAGTGCAGAGGATGTGTGCCAACTTCCATTATTGCAGGGAGACTGCAATAATGTTATAAATAATCTAATCAAAATGTTACTCAGAGTGACAGAGTGGCTCTTCTGGCTACTGAGATAAGCCCACTCATTCTTTAGTTAAGTCAGTGGTTCTCAACCTTCCTAATGCTGTGACCCTTTAATACAGTTCCTCGTGTTGTGGTGACCCCCAAACATACAATTATGTCATTGCTGCTACTTCATAGTAATTTTGCTACTGTTATGAGTCATAATATAAGTGTCTTATATGCTATCCTGGAACTCCCTTTGTAGACCAGTCTGGCCTCGAACTCACAAGATCCCCTTGCCTCTGCCCTCGAGTGCTGGGATTAAAAGCAAGCGCCACCACTGCCTGGCTAATGAAGAGACTGCTAGCACTCCAGTCGCGAGCAGCCTTGTGCAGGCAGCAGTGGCGGCTTCTTGAACTCTTAGCCTGACTCCCAGGTGCTTATCTTTGTAACCTGCGAGCATGCTCATACATGCTTTTGCCTAGAGGACTGGCATCAGAGATCCTACGACCTTGAGAAGCAAGTATCTCAGTCTTCATTCCAGACCACTGAGCAGCGGCTGTCTGCCAAGCAGAAAGCCTGCGCAGTGGGGTGGAATAGAAGCTTCAGTCTTCCCGGTACGCCCACACCCTCGGGCCTCCAGGCTCTGCCCATGGTAGGTAGGTCAGTGGGTCACAGGTTAACATCTAATCTGGGTTCGGGGAGGGAGGAAAGAGAAAGGAGACACAGAGAACTCGGAGTCCCAGCGGTAACAAATGTGCACAGCTCACTTCTGCTCACCATCACTTTCCCTGAGAAATCCCCAAGGCTATGCAGTCATTATAAACTCTGTAAGCGAGGCCGCTTACCTTGCTTTTTTTTAACAGTTTCTAGGGGCAGGGGAAGTCTGGATTGTGTGAGGGACCTCTGAGAGATGCTGGGGTGTTGGAGGAAGGGAGGGAGTTCTGTGGCGTTTGGCACACTTCAGAAGAAATCAGGTGTGGCAGGATGTCATATGGGGCCCTGCAGATGGAGGAAGTAACATGACATTTGATGTGTGCATGTGTGGGCTGCTCACAGGTAAGGAGCGGGAAGACAGTCCTGCTTACAAATTCCTTTCCTACCCCACAAATCTGGCACATTTGGATTATTAACATTGGCTCGACGTTCTGGAGAATTTAATCTGTGTAATGAACACATCTGGTTGGTATCTGTCTAAAGGATAAGTATTTCATAGTAAAAATATCGAGGGCAAGCAATATTAAGAAGAAAAGAGAAACACATCAGTGATTTGAGTTTTCTCTGTAAGGAGAGCAGCACCCTCTGTAACGGAGGGTGAACCTGAGCGATGTGCGGTGAGGACTGGAGAGGCGTCATTCTCTGCTGCCAGGTGGAGAAGGGAGGCAAGCATCAGAGGGCTGTCTCCACTGATCATCTAGAAGGCTCAGCTGATTCAGGCGGAATGAGTGCAGAGTGGGCAAGAGGCAATCCCGGGAAGAGCGGGGGGAGGGCTTCCTGTGGAGAGCTGCCCAGGATGCCAGAAGGGTTTCCCGCCTTCATCTGCCTTGCCACAATCAATACACGTGTGTTTAACAATAAATACACAGAGTAGGAAATACTCTTGACAGGCACTGAAGCACATGCCTGTAATCCCGGCACTCGGGAGGCAGAAGCAGGAGTTCAAGGCCTTCTGGGTCTACCTAGAGTCCAGGCTAGTCTGTGCTACATAGCGAGCTGCTAGACACCTAGGCTAGGATGAGACCTTGTCTGAAAACAAAACAAAACAAAAAAACAAATACAATGAGAGTACTTATTGAACTTACTGACGGGACCAGACCCTCACCCAGGCCCCTTTGGCAGCCATGACAGATTGCAGAAAAGACCCAGAAGGTATAGGCCTCTGACTCAGCAACATGTGCTGGGCTTCCAACCTTTCCTGACCTGACCTTGCTCTAGTCACTAGGAAGCCAGATACCCATCATGTGTCAAGTAAGCAGCCAGAAGTTAGGTGGCGGGTTCTGGATGTGCTTTATTGTAACAGCGGCAAGCAGAGCATAGCAACCGCCTTTGGAGGGCCTCTGAGCATAGCAACCATTCCTGCAGCTACGGCTGACCAATCAACACAGGACAGGTTGCCCAAGCCCGAAAGTGCACCAATCCCGAGTTTGTTGCGGACTCCAGACACACCCCTTGCTCTGTCCCAATAAATTCCCTGCCCTACAGTTCTTCCAGGTCCTTCTTGCTCCACCCACTGCATCAGATGGGTGGAGGAACGGAGTTAATACAGTTAACTCGTTAAAATGAAAGACTCTTTGCTTTTGCATGGGATTTTGGGGTTCAGAATTTCGGCGCAACACTTACCATTATTAAAAAGAACTATAAAGCGGCACACTCACTTTTGTTAAACTGATCAGCACACGCATCCATATTTAAAGAATGCAAATGCACAGAGGAGTATAAGCCATACTTTGTTCAGTTCTGGGTTGATGGACACCCCTGTCCTCTCTTAGTGTCGCAGGCCTTGCTGCAGCCAATACCCCCGTAGGAGGAACATGCTGCTGAACCTTTGCTCATATATCCACCCACAAGCTAGGTCGGAGCAGTGGGCTGGCTGAGCTAATAGGTGTATACATAAAAATTATGGTAGTTATAACTGCCCGTTGAGGAACAGCTACTTGGGGCCATGGAACAATTTATTCATTATTTCAGTCCTTACAATATGCGTGCAAGGGTATTCATATTATCAGTGATCACAGATGAGGGCAGAAGAGAAATGTGCCCAGATATACAGCTGAGTGGTCGAGCTGGGATTCATCAATGCAGGGTTACATTCACCGGACAAGGGTTACAAGAGAAGGTGCTAGAAGTGGGCAGGCCTTGGCTGTGCCCCGTGTGAGGCAGGGAGACCCTGGGAAGCTCCATTTCTTGCCAACAGCTGTGGAGCTAGGCTTGGGATGCAGCTGCTACCCTGGGAGGCAAACTTTGTGTACTCTTGTGGGTTTGCATGTATAGGCCACAGAAGCCTTTCTTCCCAAGAAACACTGCTCCGCCTCAATCATGGGAGGTGGCTCTGAAGCCCTGACCTAGCCTGTTCTTCACAAGGCTCATGTGAGGGTCAAAGAGGGGAGATTATCTTTTACACTGCCATCCTTTCCTGTTGTGATGGGCAGCGCTGGTACCCGGAGCTGTTGAGCTTTCACGTTCATTAATTACACTGTCAGGAAAGGCTTCAGGAGCCCACGATAACCAGTCTCAGAAGGCTCGGGGAACGCATACAGAAGAGACATCATCAGCTCCTCAGATGATGTGAAGCTTGAGAGATGATGCCTTCTGCTTGAGGCGGCTTTAGTAGACAACCATGAGCAGCCAGCTTGAGCCGGATCTGCACGAGTGGCTGCTGCCTGAGGGGTGGGTTCAAGCATCAGGAAACCAAACAGGAAACTCAGTATGACTCATCAGACGGCAGAGCAGACAGTGTAGAGAAGGACCACACGGCTTAGTCAGATGAAGTGCCCCTGCATTATGTAGGATGGAGGGCAGAAGTCGTATGAGCAAAACCTAAGATTCAGATGCAGTACTAAGGTTGTATAAGGCTCACAGGATAGGAATCTGCTGCTCCAGAAAGGACAGCGTAAGACACTGGACATGAACCTCAGCTCCAGGCTCCATGAGAAGAGGTGTTATTGACCCGTCAGCCAGCTAAGCCGGGTGTTCTGGTTCTGAGGGGCTGTAGAAAACCTTATGTGTTCCTGTGGAGTATCTTCTGCTCCTTTGTCTACTTCTTCCTGTGACACCCATACTGTGGAGACTGGGAGACACCGTTAGTATGTATACTGGAGACAGACAGTATAGACACTGGAAACAGACAGCAGCAGAGTGTGTACCAGAGTCAGCATCAGGGTGTGTACTGGAGACAGCATCAGGGTGTGTACTGGAGACAGCAGCAGAGTGTGTACCAGAGACAGCAGCAGAGTGTGTACTGGAGACAGCATCAGGGTGTGTATTGGAGACAGCATCAGGGTGTGTACTGGAGACAGCATCAGGGTGTGTACTGGAGACAGCAGCAGAGTGTGTACTGGAGACAGCATCAGGGTGTGTACTGGAGACAGCATCAGGGTGTGTACTGGAGACAGCATCAGGGTGTGTACCGGAGACAGCAGCAGAGTGTGTACCGGACACAGCAGCAGAGTGTGTACCAGAGTCAGCATCAGGGTGTGCACTAGAGACAGCAGCAGAGTGTGTACCAGAGTCAGCATCAGGGTGTGTACCGGAGACAGCAGCAGGGTGTGTACCGGAGACAGCAGCAGGGTGTGTACCGGAGACAGCATCAGGGTGTGCACTAGAGACAGCATCAGGGTGTGTACTGGAGACAGCATCAGGGTGTGTACTGGAGACAGCAGCAGGGTGTGTACCGGAGACAGCAGCAGAGTGTGTACCAGAGACAGCATCAGGGTATGTACTGGAGACAGCAGCAGAGTGTGTACCGGAGACAGCAGCAGAGTGTGTACCAGAGACAGCATCAGGGTGTGTATTGGAGATAGCATCAGGGTGTGTATTGGAGACAGCATCAGGGTGTGTATTGGAGACAGCATCAGGGTGTGTATTGGAGACAGCATCAGGGTGTGTATTGGAGACAGCATCAGGGTGTGTACTGGAGACAGAATCAAGGTGTGTACTGGAGACAGCAGCAGGGTGTGTACTAGCAGGCACATAATAAGCTGAGCTGCACAGAGGTAAGTTCTATTCAGGAAGAATGTTGTCTGGAGTGAATGAGGCTGCCTGCACTCTGAAGGACTTTGTACAGGTGTCAAGCGACGTCTCTGTGAGACAAGGCTTGGAGTCATAAGTTTCTGCAAGAATTGGTTTCTTCCACATGTGTGGGACCTAAGGGGGGGGGGAGATGCAAACAGGCCACGCGAGCTTAAAAACAGGAGAGTGACAGGCTGAGTAAAGCCTGGGCCTTCTTTGTCTTAGGGTAGTCTTAAAGTGGCCTTGCCCCCCTTCACCACCTCCCAGCTTTCAGAACTGACTTTCCCGGGCCATCGTCACAGGCTTGTGATTCTATACAGGCCGTCTCACTTCTACTCTGTGAGGGCATTAACACAGCACTGAAGTCTTACATGGAGAGAAAGATGTAGTGTGGCCCAGATAGCTCTGGGCTCAGACTGGAGACGTGGTTTCTAAAAACTGCACACTTGGGCGGGCCTTTCTCCTGCCTCCCTTCCTTGTGTGTGATGGGCAGGTTCTTTCCCAGGTTGAGGGACAGCAGGAAATAGTACCCTGACTGTTTCCTTCATCCAGTCTCTCCCATGTCCAGGCCAACTTGAGCAGAAATAAAATTAAAAGTTATAGAAGGTCTATTGAAATGCAATGCAAAGTGCTTTGCATACATACCCTTACTTAATTCTTATGTAATTCCTTAAAGATAGGTAATTGGTTTTTAAAATGTTCATTAGTTCTCTGAGAATTTTGTGCATGTTTTAAGCACATACATCCCACTTGTCTGACTCTCCTCCCTTCCAACCCCATGCACCAATTTTTTTTTCTTTTTAAAACTATATATCAAGATATATTTGTGCTGCCCAAATATGTTTGGAGATGTAGGCATGACCACTAGAGAGTGGTCAAATTGCCAGGGGCTACACTCATAGAAACTGTCTCTCCCTCTCCCAGCAGCTAAAAGTTGCCAATAACTCCATGCCTAGGGATGAGCTCTGTGCCCAACCTTGCTCATACTGGGGTTTGGTCTGGCTTGGGCTTGTACAGGTCTTGTGCATGGTGTCACCACCACTGTGAGGTCATATGTGTGTCTCCCCTGCTGTGTCCCAACGGTTCTGTTTCCTAGGTCATTACCTGCCTCTGGCTTTTGCAATTGTTCCCACCCATCCCCTCTTCCATGATGATCCCCGAGTCTTGTGAGGATAGTGTGTAGTATGTATGTTCCATTTAAGTTTGAACATTCCTTGTTTTCTGCACCTTCGCCAGTTGTGAGTCTCTGTGTTAATCACTATCTGCTGTAGATAGAAGCTTCTCTTATGCAGTCATCTATATAGATGAACAATAAGACACTAGGAACCAGCTTAATACCAAGCCCATCTAGGAAATAATAGTAAGGTTCTCTCCTTGGGCCTTTGCCCTGTCTAGCCATAGATAGGTTTCTGGCCAGATAATGGCACCAGGCATGAGTTTCATCTTGTGGGGTGGGGCTTAAATTCAGTGGGAAAGTGGTTGGTGTCTCTCACTGTATGATAGCCACTATTGCATCAATGGGCACAAGCCAGTCATTACTATAACCCACATGGGTTCATAGCTGGGTAAGATTGATGCTTACTTTCTCCTTCAGTGGTATTTATAGAACTTCCAGCACAGTGAAAGCCAGCCAAGATGGATGAAGCTCCTAGGTCAATACCAGCTTGATTTCTCCATATGCTATGACTCAAATGTGTGGTGTCTTTAGCAATAAGGTCTTGCTGTTAAGTGCTAGCAAGTTTGGCAACAGCCTGCATTGTTTGGAGGACCTCATTAACCAACAACTCTAAAAGAACCCATTCCGGGCACTGAGATTTTCTTCCTTGTTAGTTGCTGGTATCTAACAGGGGCATTGTCTCCGTTACCTTTATATTGCTGTGATAGAACTCCATGAGCAGGGCAGCTTGTAAAAGAAGGTGTTTCATTATCTTATGGTTGCAGAAGGTTAGTGTCCTTGTGTCAGAACAAAGTTATGGCCACAGCAACAGAGGAGAGCTCACATCTTAATCCACAAGCATGAGACAGAAAATGCTACCTGGATAAGGAATGGACTTTTGAAATCAAGTATTGAGAGCTTGTATGGAGGTTCTAGCAGGGGAGCACAGCTACTCTTGACCAAAGACCTGTCCTCCTCTAGTCGGGGAAAGTCTTCCTGGAGGGACACTCATGGAGTGGTAAGGGAGGAAAGGGACACCCACCTAGCCAGCCAGATCAGCTGAATGGACCCTGGTGATCAATGGGGTGACAGATGTTGCAGCCAGATGGTCCTCACATCCAGGGAGGCCATTCTTATTCAAGCCACGACAGTTATTTAGTTATTGTTGCCCTGTTGTGGTCAACCCTGTTTTAATCTCTCTCTCTCTCTCTCTCTCTCTCTCTCTCTCTCTCTCTCTCTCTCTCTCTCTCTGTGTGTGTGTGTGTGTGTGTGTGTGTGAATTTCTACAGTAGCATGAACATTTTTCCAAAGAAGATATATAAATGTCCAATGAACACAAAAGAGGTTTCAGTATCACTAATTTTTAGGGAAAAACAAATTAAATCACATGAGAAGCTATATCATACCCATTGGAAAGGTCATTCTCTCTCTCTCTCTCTCTCTCTCTCTCATGAAAATAGCAAGTGTTGTCAAGAAGTGAAGAAATTAGAGTTCTTTTACATTGCTGTGGGAAACAGCTGGGTAGCCCCTCAACAAATTCATCATTTCCCACAGCAATGCTGACTCTTGTGTATGATTCCATTTATGTGGGACAACTGGAATGGGTTTCCGAGGGTTCTCCAAAGGAACAGAGGCAATAGAGTGAGTATATATTCCACAGGATTTATTAGGCTGGCCTGTATGGTTTGAGTGGGGTGATCCAGCAATTGCCATGTACACACTGGAGAGGCTGCTCAGGCCAGGATACCTCAACAGTCCCAGTATGGCTCTGGAAGCTGAGGATTCTTAGAACCACAGTCTTCAGTCTATGGTGGAAAGCCAAAGCAGCTGTGTGGTGACATGACCGAAGGACGCATCAACAGTAACAGCAAAGTAGATGTACTCACAAGCCAGCAGTGAGGACAGACAGACAGACAGACAGACAAAAGCAGTGGCTGTACCCTTGGACCTCTTCATATCAGGGCTGTTTCTGGAAGGAAGGTGCAGCCCACTCTTGGGGAGGGCTCTCCCTCAGTTAATCCTTCCAGTAAAATACCTTCCCAGAACCACCTGCCCATTAGTTGATTCCAGATCCGGTCAAGCTGACGATGGAGATTAACATCAAATGCAAGATACCTAGCATGGGCAAATTCACAGAGGGAAGGTGATGGGGTTAGCAGAGAAGGGAGACCAAAGAGTTACTATGTAATGTCTGTGGAGCTTCAGGTAGGGATGCAAATGAGAATGCACTTTACATCACTGAACAGTCTATTTAGAGGTAATCAAATTGTAAACTTTGTATTTTGTGTCTGTCAGTTTGAGTTGCTGTAAGAACATACTTCAGGCTGGATTCCGCTTTAAAAACAGTAAAATACGTTGCTCATGGCTCTGAAAGCTGGGTGTTTCAGGGCTCCTTCTGTGTGACCCTGGGTGTCCTCTATTTTATTCTGAGGCAGAGTCTCACTTTGTAGCTCTGGCTGGCCTGGAACTCACTACATAGAGTTCTCTGGCCTTTAACTCACGGAGACCCACCTGCTTCTGCCTCTGGGCGCTTCCAGACTTGTGTCACTAGGCCCAGTCTCCTGGGTCTCCTTAAAGGAGAGTTAATCCTGCTCATGGGAGCCTGATTTAGTCACCTCCCCAGGGATCCCGTCTCTTAGCAGTATGGCATTGGAGATTAGGCCCCAGTGTATGATGGGAGTAGGAAGGGGCAGGACACACACACAGACAGTGGATTTTCTGCCATGGTTTTTAAAAAGCGTTCCTTGAGGCCCCTCCTCCCTGGGCCTCCTGCACCTTAGTTACCCCTTCTTCTCCAGCGCAGCAATGAATGGGACCACGGAG
Source organism: Phodopus roborovskii (assembly GCF_943737965.1). NCBI lineage: Eukaryota > Metazoa > Chordata > Mammalia > Rodentia > Cricetidae > Phodopus > Phodopus roborovskii. The sequence goes on along the minus strand of NW_026125397.1, from coordinate 22,431,554 downwards.
TAGACAACCCCGCGTCTTTGTTCGCTCTTGTGCCTTTCCCCTGCCTGTTCAGTTCCTGGTTGCTGCTACAAAGTCCCTGATGTGAACCAGAAATCTTAACCCAGTGAACATCACTGCACCCTGCTCTGCTAGCTGAGACCATGGAACACTGGAGTCGTGAACTGTCCGCATGTGCTGCCTCACCCATCATCCTCGCCACCTTCCTCGGATCTAAAGGACAGTAGTATAGTCAGCAAACTCAGCAAACGAGCCTGGCTCTTGCTCTGCTGCCTGCTGCGTGCGCCATGGCTTGTATGCCACCTCTCAGAATGGTCTGTGCTGAAGTCAGCCTGCAGAGTTGGGACCAAAGAAAGGGCAGGGGACAGTTAGGAGGCAGCTGGGCAGCCCTCTGCTTCACTGATGATAGCTTCGGTTACAGCCGCGTTCTTCCAGTAGCATCCTTAGCGCTCTCACCGTGGAGAGAAGCTGCAGCTGCTCGGTGTCTTTAGGTCTGCCTCCTCCTCAGGCTTCTTAGCTATTTTATATTCTGGGCATGGCGGGAGCTGAAAAGGAAACGGTTGTGGCTAGCTACAGGTATATAGTCTGTATTTCAGCTTGGCTCTTCTGAAAGTCTGATTGCTTCACAGTCGGGGGGGGGGGATGAAACAGTGGGGTGGGGCTGGGGGCTGCAAGGGACCAGCTGAAAAGTCAAGTTGTGCAGTTTTTGAAGAAAATTCTTTGATGATTTGCTGTATCTTCTTTTGACTTCTGCAGTGATTAGCAGTGGCCTTGCAGGCAGCACGTACACACCCTGAGTGTGACAGAGCTGATTTGTCTTCCCTGAAGCCTGCTGGTCGCTCTGCAGTGAAGACAAGAGGCTCGGGCTTCCCCGCCCAACAAGGGAGCCGGGTTTGATTGTAACAAACAGCGGCCTCTAGTGGGTAACTCAGAATTTGCATTTGGCAAAGACTACACCAGGAAATGGGAATCCTCATCAAACTCCAAAGGAACAAAGGCAAGGCACTTTCCCATTGTTTACTCTGAAGCCCAGGACCCAGGTCTGAAGAATTCATCTCATTTGCATCACTCGCTCCTGGAGATGATATTTAAAGCATCGTCTTTTTTCGTTTTCCTTCAAGCCTCATTTTTGGAGGCTCTCCTGCTTGACTCACATTTAACCCTGAGGATTCCCATAGATATCCACTGCTATTACTGTTCTTGTGTGTTCATGCTATGTGCAATGTGTGTGCACGTGTGTGTGTGCGCGCGCGCAGTGTGTACGCGCGTGCACCACCTTGAGGCTGGAAGATAATAAATCAGAAAACTACACAGGGAGCTGTAGAGAAGGCCGTGTGCCTGCTCACCCTTACCGTTTCTTCCTGGGCTTCCAGACCTTTGTTCCCACGCGCGTGCCTGTGTGTTGCCTCTGTAAACAACCCCCCCCCTTTCTCCTTGACCCTGCTCCTCCACCAAGCAGCATTTGGCTGGCATATGCTCCTCCCTGTTCTCTGGCTCTGGTCTTGGTCTCACCCACACCTCAGATTCCAATGCCTGGTCTCCAGGGTGATGTCCAGGCAGAGTTAGCGCCGTCGATGGTGTTCATGCCCAAGAAAAAATGGGGTCAGACATCAGTGATCTCTGACTCTGTCAGGAGCCAGGAGACTTCTGCTGGAGAAAGGCCAAAATCACAGCTCTGACCTGTGACCTTGAAGATTTGTGATGGGAAGAGGAGTCTGGGGAATGCGAGACTACATTTTCTTTTAATTTCAGAAAATATAAAACCGGTATAGTCTTGGTCTGTGTATGCTGTGATATCTGGGCTGGGCCTTTTAACCAAGTTTCAAAATGGGAGTTCTGCGTGCCTTGTTGTGGCCTTAAGCTGTGAGTGACACTCGTAGAGTGTCACCTGCACTTCCCCCATAATTTGACCAAGGGTTAAGCATCAGCTCAAAGATATCACTCCCGGGGCCAACCTGCCCACACCACCACTGTACGTATAGTCGCAAAGTGTGGCCACCACTTAGCCTGCTAGGAATAGAAATTCAAATGGTGTGGACGATGCGTCCACTCTCTTCTCAGCAGCAACTGTGTTCTGACAAGGATTCTTGGCTATCCTCCAGGCAGGCCCTCTGAGCCCTCAACCTTGACCTACAAAGACTTGGACAAACAGGAATGTAGTTTCTAAAGTTTAAGTCACACCCCCTGCCTGGCTGGCCCCAGGCTCCCCAAACACACTGACTTTAGAAAACTCAAAGCTGTCAAAAGAATTTGTTGCTTATCCCAGTCTGTACCTGAAGACTGCCCCCCCCCCAATCTCAGTGTCTGTGGATAGGAAGAGCCGAGTGTCAGTAAATGCCACTTACCGAATTCAAGTGGATTTTAGATAGACCCGCCTCCTCCTGCCAGAACTATTTAAAAATGCATATAGGCCTGAGCTCAGTTCATGGCACGTACATACAACTCCAAAGCTAGGCAAGGCGGTACACACCTGCAATCCCAGCACAGGGCAGGCAGGAAAGACCAGAGGGTGAAAGGGTTAGAACAGGGTGGTGGATTCCTAGGTCCAATGAGAGACCTTGCCTCAAAAAATAAGGTGGTGAGAGATTGAGGAGGATCCCCCAAATGTCCATCTTTGGCCAACACACACACACACACACACACACACACACAGTTAAGAATGCAATTTTATAGGTTTTTTTTTTTTTCCAGGGGAGGGAGGGACTGGTTTGAGGCAGGGTTTCTTTGTGTAGTCTTGGCTGTCTTGGAAGTCACTCTGTAGACCAGGCTGGCCTTGAACTCACAGAGATCCACCCGCCTCTACCTCCCAAGTGCTGGGATTAAAGGTGTGCACCGCCACAACTCCTTGGCAATTTTATAGTCTTGAAGTAACTTTGTAGTGACTATGGCTTTCATTTCTCTTAAATCTACTTTGTCCGCATTCACTTTCCCATTGATATTCTTCCATTCTCTCTTTAAAATTCCCATTAAAGTGTCTATGCAGTCAACATTGTTCTTACCGCTCTAACGCCAAGCTTTGTTTACCTCTGACAGTCCATTCAATGAACGATGCCACTGTGGGCCCTGATTGTACACATTTACCACAAACATAACACTGAATATACAAAGAAAAAGACGATAACCACAAAGTGGTCATGAAAACAAAGATTTAAGCCCGGACGTGGGTCTTCCCTAAGCCCTTGTGCATAGAGAATTACAAGACACAACTGAAGTCCAGCTGGGGAAACCAATAAGGCACAGAGAACTTTGGAAGATTTGATCACTCCATACTTAGCCTGGAGTGCACAGTCACTGGTGGAAATGTATACACGAACACCACAGCAAAACAGCAGTGCAAGCTGGGAAATGCGTGACAGGAAGGTCTCCGGTTCTAATGGGCATATTCATCAAAATTGCTCACATCATGGCTGACGGTGTGACGTAGCTCAGGAATAGGTTGTGGCCAGGTGTGGGGCAAATTCAGAAAGCCAAAGGAGAGGGACTCAGGAGAGATTAAGACAGACAGAACTCCACAGTCGTTGGTTTTTCTACTATTAATGTAAGCCATAAATCCAAGTATTTTTCACTGTTTCCTTTTTAAAACTGTCACCAAATCAGCACCAAGTCTTAAGGGTTCTTCTTCATAATTTTATTTATTTTTCTGTTGTGTGTGTGGAAAGGGGTAGCCAGTGTGTGCGTGCGCAGATATGTTCACCTGTGCACGCGTATGCGGAGGCCGGAGGTCAGCTTCCGGTGTCTGCCTCTCCTGCTTCCGGAATCTTACTTTTCCTGAGGCAGGGTCTCTTAGGGAACCAGGGCTTGCCTCTTTGGACGCACTGCCGGGGCAGCTAGCCGCCAAGGATCTGCTCTGTCTCTGAGCACTGTTATGGATCAGCCACCATTGCCATGTCTTACTTGAGTGTTGGGGATCCAAACTCAGGGTCTCAAGCCTGTACAGCAAAATGAGCCAAGTCCCCACCCCCATTTGTTTACTTAAACATCTAAGTTTCTGTCATTTATGGGGCGGGGTGCATATGTAAGATGGTTCACAGGGGTCAGCTCTCGACTTCTGCCGTGTCAGTTCTGGGGGTGTGGACGAGGGCCATCAGGCTGGTGGCAAGCACCATGACCCACCGAGCCATTTTGCTGATCCTTACTTTTTAAGACAGGGTCATGGGTCAGCCTGGGCTGACTGTGCAGCTGATAACCCTCTTTGCCTCCACCTGCTGGAGCTGGCATGACACATGTCTGTGCCACGGTGCCCACTTGTCCACGGGATGGAGATTAGGCTCAGCTCAGGGCTCCGTGCATCCCAGGAGAGCACTGTACCAGCTGAGCCGAATGCCCAACCCCCTCGAAACTGTTAATTAAAGAACTATTTGCTTATTGCCTAATACATGCAAAACACTCTGCTAAGAGCTCTGCAGGGGGGAGTGGCATAAATAATTCTATTGTTTTTTGTGACGAGTTTTGTAATTTTGGCTGAGGAATAAAATTTGAAGGAACTATAATTTAAGGTAAAAAATATTGAGTCACATGTTATGAGTCACATGTTTATGAGAATCCAGATGAAGGGGGCGGGGAAATCCTTTCTGTTTGCATTAGGAAAGATCAGAAAGGTGGGCCATTTGGAATGGGCCTTAAAACTCGGGTAGTATTTGAACATACAGATCTCAGGGGAGGGAATATTATGGGCAAAGTACCAGAGGCAAAACGACTGTGAGTCTGCATGAGAAGACTCAGCGGAGGGCAGGGGGAAGAAGCCTGGGAAGTTCAGTCGGATGAGGAAGAGCAGCGGGGGGGGGGGGGGGCTCTTAAGTTCATTTGAAAGGCACTAGGAGGAGAATCCTGAGCTGATAAATGATGCCTCTGAGCTGCAGGTCAGGAATGCTAATCAAGTTGCAGCCTCTAAAATGCATTATAGATGAGAAATGCAAAGCAGGGGTAATTATCTAGGGTAGAGGACATCGCATAAAGGGGCAGTAGAAATGCAGTCTCAGGAAGATGGAAGAGAGGACAGGGTGGGGTGAGCAGAGCTGCATGCCCTTGGATGTGGAGGGCCACAAGGAATCAGTAGCAGAGGGATGCTGAGATGCTGGATCCCTGCAGAGACGGGGGACAGCCGAGGATCCTGAAACTCACAGTTGGGTAGTTTAGTAGCTGTTTGGGGGCCATTCTCCCCTCAGTCACCATGAGCACTAAGGCTAAGGAACCACTGGCCATTACCAGGTATGGCTGCGAGGAGAAGGTGGCCACACGTCTGTCTAAAGGAGGAGGCATTGAGAGGAGAGGCATGGACAGGTGAAGAGGAAACAGTGTGAGAGGAGATGCCGAGTATGGTCCCAGAAGGAGTCCCTGCACTGCCAAATGTGCTAAGACCAGGAAAGGTGGAGAGGATGCTGGGTTCATATGGCCGCGTCTCCTCTCTTCAGCATACCCTTCTTTTCATTTCCTCCTAACATGTGTGTCTTCTCTGTGCAGAGAGAGTGCTGTTCCCGGAACACCATTAGATCATGTTTCCCTGGCTTGCCGCTAATTTACCAAGGGTGCCTGGGCAACTCCGACATTCTTTTAGACCACTTCTCTCTGAAGTCCAGGCCTCTCCTTACCACACTGAGCCTATGCACCCATTCTAGAATTCTTGTTGCTCTGAACTCGAACCTCGGCCTCCAACCTTGATTCCCAAGTGATCCAGATCTACTCAGGCTTAGTCAGACTGTCGCCCTCTGGTCCTGTGGCCAGATCATTTGCTTTTGACGGTCTGGTTAATGCCTTGTGAGTCCACTGTGCCTGACAAACCTCAGCTCCCCCAGGGACAGTTCAGCACTCAGTCTTCCAATGGAATGTCCATTGACCTCTCCAGCTCTTGCTGATGCTTTCTTTTGCCCAACCTCTGGGCAAACCTATAGGGAACACTTATAGGGAACATCTAAGTTCTGCTTTTCACTGTTCTTATTTTTAAGAACTTGTTGTTTCAGGCACAGTTCATTTCAGTTCTCCTGGGAGCAGCCAGCTCTTTGTGGGAACCCAAGCACGTGGTATGTGGCCTTCCTGTTGCACATGAGATAGTGCCTAATGTGCTACTGAGCGCTGTGCTCCCCATGTACTAGCCAAGGTTCTTCTAACACACACGCATTCACACACACATGCACGCAGACACACCACACACACACACATGACACACACACAGTCACACACACCACACATGCATGCATGCACACACACATACACCACACACACACAGACACACACGCACGCGCACGCACACAAATAAGCTCTCACACATATATGTTTATAGGGGAGAGGCAGAAAGGAAGGAAATTATTTTAGTGAACTCTTTGTTGTTATTCTAATGATGGAGGCCTAGAAAGTGCAAAGCTGTAGGGCAGTAGCAAACTGAAGACTGAGGTAGGGTTGGTAGTGTTTCCATGTTAAACACAACTGCTTTGAGGAGCCTGGGTTTCCATTCTGATTGCATGAGGTCTGCCCAGTGTTATTGTTGCAAGCCTTTGCCCTTAATGTCCTTTCTGCCTTTCCATGTTAAACACATGTACAACTCAACATTCACAGGAACACTTAGATTAGCGTCCAACTAAATAGCAGTAGTATAGGCTACCCAAGTTGACAGAGCCGTCCATCACAGTACAATTTCCAGTGGGATAACAGAGGGTATAACTCAGTGTACAGATTTACCAAGATAAAATTCTCAGAAGAGCAAAGGACCACTTGGGAGACCCCGGCAGAAGCAGCAAGTTCCCTGGTATACAAAGGTGAAGTCGATGGGTGCTACTGGGTGAGTGAGGTTCAAAGGACCCAGAAACTTAGTGTGGAAATCTAGATGCTAAAAGAAAGAGAAGCAGTTGTCATTGGTGGGAGGCCCAGGAATGTTCGCAGATAAAGGCTGTGGGGATGGTAGAGAGGGAAGGGAGTTTGAACATCCCAAGTCATCATCGTGTGTGGCTGGGTTAGCTGAGGTGAATTTAAGGGCTTCAACATTAGAAAGGAAGTTTGTGGCTGCTCAAGCAATAGACAAGAATTGATACAGTTTGCCAATAGCAACCTAAATAAGGCTAAGTGGATTCTTCTAGTGACAAGAGAGAGAGTTCTTGACAGATTTTTTTTTCACATGACAAAAGACTAATTTTTTTTTATCTGGAAGTTGGTTTATTTCAAAAAGAAAATTTGGAGATAAAGCCTTATCTCTCTCTCTCTCTCTCTCTCTCTCTCTCTCTCTCTCTCACACACACACACACACACACACACACACACACCAAACAAACAACAAAACAGCTTATAGCACAGATGCAGATATTATGTAGAGCAACTGGAATCAGCATCGTTGAGAAATTCCAGAAAGTGATGCCTTTCATGGTTACCTTCTGCACATCCAAGCAAGGAGGCATCATTACACAAACTGCAAGCCTGGAGAGAGGGCTTCTCAGGGGGTGAACTTGGGAGAACAGTTAAAGCAAAAGCAATTTCGCCTGTCTGCAGTTTGCTCTATTCCCCTCGCTATCGTTGGAGATATTTATGCTTGAGCAGAATTCTCACTCCCAATCTGATTTCTCCTTTTTCTCAATCCAGCCATGAAGTCATGAGGTTTTCTGTTTGGGACAATATGATTTGCTGCCATGGAAACAATTAAGATATCATAAATTTATCTTGCCCCATGAGATCAAAGAGGAAAAGCAATACTACTAACATTTTGCAGCTCAATAATGCCATTCGCCAAGCGGTCACTGCCTAGTAAATACCATCGATCTACAGATGGAGAAAAATGAAGCGCAATCTTCCGTGTCTTGGTCTAAAGCTCTTGAATTATAGACTGTGCCAAGAATGCCCAGAGAGTTCTAATCCCCCCCCCCCAGAGCAGCTGCTCAGGAGTCAACTTTGGGTCTCTTTCTGAATGAGGATGAAGAGTTGGGCCCGCCTACACTTCACCAGCTGCTCCTCATTACAAGAGGAGTCAGTGGAACCTGGTTTGATAAAACAGAAAAACAAAAGGCCCCTGGCAACTGTCACAGGGTGAAAATATTTATAGAGCAGGCAGAAAAGAGGCTCTGGTGGTAGCGTGTCAACGCAGGGCTTTCCTGACCAGCTGCCTCCTTTAGTGTCCCCTCCACGTCCATTCTCTGGCTCCCAGCTCTGGGTGAATTGCTCTAGAAGTTAGTGGGCCTTACTTAATGGACCTCTCAGTTGTACAGACCCCCCAGAGGCCAGGAGAGACCTTAGTGATGTGTTCTTTTGAATAGACTAAAAAACATTTTGTTTTTGTTGTTTTTGTACATCCTCTTGTGTTAGAGGATGCAGCCGCTTTTGGGAGATCCTAATGGGGAAGTGAATTAGGGAGGCGTTTGGGTTAGACAGTTTGTATTTCTATTAAACTTAGATTATTGGCAGTTATTTCTGAGTGTTAGTGGCTTTCAGGAATATTCTTAATGGACACTGCCTGCTAACCCCTTACCCCATGAGTAGGGAGAAGTTTGAGTGTGTCTTGGGTACTGGAATATGAACTTCTAAACTTCATGAGTGGAACATGAAAGATGCAGTAATTTATCTCTTATTTTGGAGTGAACGCCTTAGCAGTCTTTGGAACACTGATTCTGATGATGAAGTTGTTGAATCTCCATTGAGTTTGCTCCTTTCTTTCTTAGTACATATGGCCTTGGACTTAGGTATGAGGTATAGTTTAACGGGTTTCTCCATTGTCCATAGCCATTGCCCAAGGAATCAATCTGCATCTGTAGGTATCCAGTTTGCATCTGGAGAACAGAAGTCCATTGACTCAATGGCCCCACTATGAATGAGACCGGTGTAACCCAGGTCACCTTCATGGTTACCTGGGATTCTTGTTCCCTTGCTCTGGTGGGAGGGTCGTGATGATGCTCTGGCGATGCAGTTATCTATTCAAAGACTGACAGATGTGTTCCTGAGGCTCGTAGAGGACAGACTGGAAGCATCTCAAATGTGTGCACTCTCTACAGTGTCTCAGGTGTATTTTCTAAGGACCCGGCCTCCCTGTCAGTTACATTTCCATGTCCACAAACTGGCTCACACATGGGGATTTGGCAAGGGATTAAAACATTTGACTATGGCCATAGCCTTCAGACTTCTGAGTTTTCATCTTTGATTTCTTTTTGTTACTAACTGTGATGGTGATTCTTGTCACCTCAGTTACATCTGAACTAAGTAAAACTGGGCACACCTATGGTGTGGTTTTTTTTTTTTTTTTTTCTTAATTAGAGGAACCACTTCTAATATAGATCTTTGAGGTGGGAAGACCCACCTGTAATCTGGACCATGCCTCCTTCTGGCAGCCTATGTAAGAGACATGGGAGAAGGAAGCTGGCTGTTTTTGCGTACATGCTCTCACTATTGCTGGCAAGTCTATTCCTTCACTGGCATTAGAGCATGTTTCTTCAGAATTCTGGCATATACTGAAGAGCAGCTGAGATTTCCTGCCTCGTGGACTGAACAGCCAGTGGGTACTTGGGCCTTGCATTGTAGATAGTCATTGTTGACTAGCTAGAGCACAGCCTGTAAGTCATTCTAATAAACCCCCTTTATATATGACATGAAAACTATATATGTGTGTGTGTGTGTGTGTGTGTGTGTGTGTGTGTGTGTGTGTGTTCATTCTATAAGCCCTATTCCCCTAGAGAATCCTGACTAATCCACTAAGTAGTATCCTTGCTGGGTGGCCATTTCTATCCTTGGAAGACTATTTGCTAATAGTACAGTTCTTCTCCTTAAAGGGCTCACAGTATCCCAGGAATTCACAGCCCTTACTTAGGACTAGATAACTTCCCAGACAAATTCAGCCACAGGCATCCCTTAGGAGTGACCTTGTAGGGCCAATGCTCACATTCCCCTAAGAGTCAGCAGAATGCAAGCTCCTGGGACAGACCACAGAGGCTCTACACCTTCCTAACTAGGGCCTTCGGCGTTCACACCAATGCGGGCACACTTTGGCACCGTTACCCAATAGCAACTTCATTCAGCCTCACCCACTCGCCTTCACCCATTTCCAGATGCAGCCTGTGGTTTCTGCCACGTCTCTGCTCTTGCAGTAGGCTGTGACGATCTGCACTGCCTGCCATGCTCTTCACACTGTGGAGGTTCATGCCTGCCTGTTCTTCCTGGCTGGCTTTGTGCTTTCTCAGGTCCCAGCTCTTGACACAGTGCAACTGTTTAAAAAAAAAAAAAAAAAAGTAATGGATAAGTGATCTTGAAGCACAGGAACGTGTTCATCTCAGGCTGGATTCTGGAGTGATTTTACAACCAGCCATTTCTTTGCCAGCTGTGAGTAAGTACTGGGTGGACGCATCTGCATCCCTGGGTCTGAGACTCCTTGCTAACCAGGGTCAATAAACCACACTCCCCAACTTATGATCATCTACTATGGTAGTTCTGCTTAGGCTTGTTTGGACTCTGGACCCTTGCCTTGGGTGCCGATGAGTTGGCTCCTTTCTGGTTTCTAGGTTCTTAGCTCCTGAACTCCAGGACATATACTGCTCCATTCTGCTTGGACCTCCAGGTTCCTATGCTGGTATTCTCTTGTAGGAAAGTTGCACCAGATCACTTGCTTCTGATGCTTCTTCCTAGCTCTAAGATTTTAACATCCCCAGAACTCCCAAGACCCCTGTTATCTCCTAATCTCATGCAGAGTGTGAGTCAGAGCAAGGGCTCCCCCCCCCCCCCCCGGTTTAGGAATAGTTGGGATTAAGCCACTTCCCCTTTCGGCTCCATGCAGCCTCATGCAGGAGAAGTTTAGCTGAGGAGGAGGCCAGGGTCTGGAGAGCTAACTCGAGATCATAGAGAAAAGCCCCCAGGAAGTCTGTAGAGTGCTGATGGCGTTGTCTGCATTGTGAGCACTGAAGGCGCAGGGTCCATAAGAAGGCCATGCGTCCTAGCTTAGGTGATGAAATACCATGAGCAAAAGCAACTTGGCGAGAAAAGGGTGTATTTGGCTCACACTTCCACATCACTGTTTATCATCAAAGGAAGTCAGGACAGGCATTCAAACGGGGCAGGAACCTGGAGGCAGGAGCTGATGCAGAGGCCATGGAGGGTGCTGCTTACTGGCTTGCTCCTCATGGCTTGTCCCGCCTGCTCTCTTATAGATCAACAGACCAGGGTAGGATCACCTGGGCTGGGCCCTCCCCCGTCAATCACTAATTAAGGAAGTATTCTACAAGCTTGCCTACAACTCAATCTTACAAGAGGCATCTTCTCAATCGAGGCTAATCCTCTAAGATGACTATGGGTTATATCAAAATGACATAAAACCAGCCAGTACACCATATTATCTTGCATAATATAAAAGATCCCAAGATCCTGGAACCATGCAAAAGATTCCAGGCCTACACTGGGATGTATTAACCAAGTAAAAGTATGCACAGGAGATAGACACCTCTGCTTATAACACCCCACCCCTACCCCCCCCCCCCCGCCCCACCAATCCAGCCACACATGAATAGCCAGGAACCAAGATGGTAGTAATAGCACATACCTCCCCAATCCTATTCTTTCTTTCTAAGACATCATCTTTGTGAGAGGACATGGCATTTCCCTCTCCTTTCATGGTTTCTGTGGGTAGTTCTCATTTATGTTGGTGGTGGGGTAGACAGGGCCTTTAAGTAATGCATTGAATCAAGGCCAGACTCAGCACAAGGTGGAACTGTCTGTCTGTGCCAATGACTGCCCCAATTGCCCGGAACACAGATTTATCAGTACTCATGAAACAAGGCCACTGCCATGCCGCTGTTATTTTAACTCTTCTGGGTATGCGGGGCGTAAGTCATTTTTGTCCTCTTTGTAACATAACTTTGTATAATCAAAGGCTTATTGCTCTTCATGGTCTCCTTCTTACAAACAGACTATCTTCAGTGTATTTTTTTCTCTTGACTGATTTTTTCAAATTTTTAATAGTTCTCTCTCTCTCTCTCTCTCTCTCTCTCTCTCTCTCTCTCTCTCTCTCTCTGTCTGTCTCAAGCTCTGAAACTTCTTTGATTAGTTTGCATTGATTTTGAAATCTGGAACTTGAAGAGGAATATGCTTAGTATCCCCCCTAGGTTTGAACTTGGCAAAGGCCAGGTCAAGAGGAATAAACACATTCCTCTTGGCTGAAGAGTAAGATCTCTACATGCCCAGCCCAGCATGCCATGCTTTGCTATTGCGGTGGAACCCTCTGTGGACTTCCAAACCATTGCTTATTCTGTGCTCAGCCAGCCTCCAAACCCCAATTCTCGGCTCGATACATATGGAAACCATTTGTTTTCCTGTGCTGAGTCTTATTTTATCGATTGGAGCACAGCCTCTAATTCTGGCACACACATATTTTATCATCCCCCCCCACTCTCTGTGGTACTTTCTCAGCATCCTAGCACGCCAGCATGCACTTTCTGTCCAATAAGGCTCACATCTTTTGAGCACATACTAAGTGAGCTAAAGAGAACACTTGCTAACTTACTTTTCAATAATGGCTGTGATTCTGGGATATGGAAGGATGTGGAGAATGTCTGTGATAAATCTGTATTTGTTCTTTCTTGGACATAGTTCTGATTCAGAGTTTATGCTCACTAAAGGGATTTTCTTTGTGACTAAGTATAGTCTAACTTCTTGTGGCTGCCTCCTTACCCTCTCTTCAATACACACACACACACACACACACACACACACACACTGACTATGTTGGCTTCTAGTTGAACTCATGGAAGTTTTAATTCTGTAGCCTGAAGCAAGTAGAGAAAACAAAGGAATTACACAGGAGACTGTAATGCAACATCTCGTCCACCTGGCCATGAGAAACAGTCTCCTGGAGGGGCTATGAAGTGCATGCCAAGAGCTGATGGAGCTGTTTACACTGTGAGAATAAACCCAGGTTACAAAGTCAAGAGGTAAGAGTGAGAGTCATTATCCCTGCCACATCTAGAGGCCTATTGTTCGGGGACTCTGATTGCCAGACATGTTGAGCCTGTTGCAAATAGTCCTCTTGACAGGAGTCTTCCAATAAGTGGGTATCTACAGTGTATGTAGGAGAGGTCCATGATGCTAAACTGGCTCCTCTCATGGGAATTGCTAAGAAACATAGGAATTGGGAGTGTGACAACTAGCTTGGAAAGTAATGTGTAGTATGTAAGATCATAAATCAAACACTTGACCATGGCAGGCAATGTAGGGGAAAGGAAAAGTTAATATTGTCTTGTGTTTTTATTATGTGTCATATTATATTGTATACTGGTATAGTTGGGCTTGCATTTCCATGCGTTTACCTTCTCAGACAGACAGCATCATCCCTTTTTTTTCTCCAGATAATTAAAATAATAGTAATAGGGCTAAGTAACTCAGCCAAATCAGGATTTGGCTATAATTCTGCTTGGCTCAGAGACTACGTTTTACATGACATCATGTTACTGTTTATCATGAATGAGACTCATTTCATATTGTCAATTGCCTTGTCATGTATGCTAGTTGTGTAAACTCAGTGTCCCGTGGGACAGAGACTTCACTCTCACTATTTTAGGGTGATAATATGACTCATCATAGAATCCCTCAGGGGACAATAGGAAGGAGGATAAGGCACCTCCTTCCTCTAATAAAACTCACAGATTGGTCTGGTGTAAACTTTTCTTCTGTAGCATAAACATTTATCACTTTCTTTTGGAAGAAAGGATACACATGCTAAAGTTTGTGTTGAATTTTAATGATCTTGCTGTTATCATCGGGTGTGGGAATCAGAGACTCGCCCTGCTGACTCAGATGGCTGTCAGGGAAGTTCAGAGACTTTGAGCCAGTAGTTCACAGTTTTCAATCTGCTCTTAGGACGATGTCCAGTATTCTCGCTTCCTTTGACTCTGCATATGTGAAAAGTTTGATGAGAATGTCCCACATAGGCTCAGATATTTGAATACTTGGCCCCTCGTTGGTAGTTTTATTTGGGGGAGGCTTAGGAGGTGTGGCTTTGCTGAAGGAGTGCTTTCAGATTCCAAACCATCTGCCATGCCCAGTTAGCACTCTGTTTTGTGCTGGGGTTCAGGATATGAGCTCCAGCTATCAGGTCCACCACTTGCTACTATGCTATTATGGACCCTAATCCTTGGGGACTATAACCCCTCCCCCATAGAAGCTCTTTCTTTTATAAGCTGCCTTGGTCACTGTGCTGTATGCAGCCATAGAAAAGTAACTAAGGCAGCTCAGTACAAGCCTTTCCCCTTGCATTGTGTTAGTGAGAGTAATGTGTTGACAATTGCTCCAACTAGATTATCTTAACACTTTTCCTTTATCAACCATGAATGATAACCAAATCCTTGAAATTCACTGAACTCCCACCATGCAGGATGCAGCTGTGCTTATGGATCCAGCCTGGTTCCAGGGTCGTCCCCCTGCCGCCATACTGGACGCCCCCTCCGTCGTGTCCCAAGGCTGCTCTCTTCTGTTTCCAAAGTCTTGACGGCTTTCTCGTTCACAATGACTTGAATATCAAGGTAGTTGTATCCCTGTTGTATTTTTTAATTTAGTCTAGAAAGAGAGAGCCTAAACAGTCACCCCCTGTGTGTGTGGTGTGTGTGTGTGTAAGAGAGAGAGAGAGAGAGAGAGAGAGAGAGAGAGAGAGAGAGAGAGTGTGTCCAGTTTGAAATGTGCTGTAGGATCTGACCGAAGCAAATGTGGCTGACTTTAAGACAAGACTTTATGAAACGCTTCAGTAACAAAGTCTGAGAAACAGCTCAACACCAAGGCCTGCTATATTTGAGAGAGTGAGTTTATAGCCAATTTAAAAAGAAAGTAGGGCGATACAATCTGTCTGTTATCAATACCCATACAGTAGTGTTTCACAAAGCAAATTCAGCCATGTGTTGACTCTATTATACTTTCACGTTTTGTTTCTATTCGTGGGTCAGCCACCAATCCTGGGTGCACAATGGTGTTGATAGAATATTTTATAAGACCCTGACTACCCTCTGACTCTCAAGGGAAATGACTTTAATTAGCAAGGACACAGGTGTTTTGTCAGCTTGTGAAAACTGAAGAATAATCCTCAGAACTGAAGGTGTGCTTGTGTGCAAGTGTAAGGACCCACGTTCAGATCTCCAGCACCCATGGGAGAGCCAGGTGTGCTGGCAGACAGGTATCTGTACTTCCAGTGCTGGAGGGACACAGACAGTTGAATTCTGGGAGCTCACTAGATAGCCAGTCTAGCTGAAGCAGGAACTCCAGGTTCACTGAGAGACCCTGTCTAAAACAACTGAAGCTGAGAGAGATAGGGAGGATCCAGCATCAACACTGGCCTATGTACACACCTGCCCTTTGCCATGTGTGCACGTGTACAGACACACACACACACACACACACACACACACACACACACACACGAATGTAATTGTTATGAGTAGTGTATTCCCCACCAGCCTGGTCCCTCTGCCACACCAGCCCCAAATAACACACAGAAACGCTGTGTTAGATATAATTCTGTTAGCCTGCTACTAGCATTTCTGACTGGCTAACTCTGTCTTAAATATTAACCCATTTCTATTAATCTCAGTATTTCTATGTAAGCTTATCTTACAGGAGAGAGGGGTGAGGGGCAGGTATTCTGCTCTCTTGGTCCTACATGTTGAATCTCCTCCCTACTATTTCCTGAATCCTCCTTGTCTCCTAGTCCCGCCTATCTTGCTTTCCTATGGGCCAACAGAGCTTTATTCATTAACCATTAAGAGAAACATATTTACAGAATGACACCTCCCATCATATAATGATGTGGGGGGGGGAGTTACAAATGTGTTACCCTTTGGAACATGAACTGCCCTTGTACCTAATTTATAATCTTATATCCTTCCTCCCGCCATGGACCAACTACATATAAACCTGTATTTTGATGTTCTTTGAATCAGCTCTATCTTCCTCACTAAATAAGTGGCCTGAAAAAATTATCCCATGATCAGAATACATTTTGAGAACATGATGAGTACAATGGGGGAAGTTAAGCAGGAAGAAGATGGCGATCTAGTGAGTGGGCAGAGCTTATGACATCTAGTAGATTGGTCTTAGGAGGCTTTGTGACATTGGAGCTCAGCCCTCAGAGGTGACAGATGTGGCCTGCAGGCACCCTGGGGAAGACTGTTGTAATAAGGAATGATGGGGACCCAAGGTGGTTCTGGGGCCAGAACACCCCCACATCTGCTCGGGACCCCTACGCCCACCCTCCCTCCACCCTTCCCCCTCTTTCTCCTTCTCCCCTGGATCTCTCCCCCTCTCCCTTCCTCTCCCCCTCCCTCTCCCTCTCCTTCCCCTCTCCCCTCTCCCTCCTCCCTCTTCCCCTCCTTCTCCCTCTCTCCCCCGTCCCTCTTTGTGGGACTGGGGAGCCAACCCAAGCCCATGCGCATGCTCAGCAGGTTCTCCACTGCCGGCTACAGTCCAATTTTCTTTTTGCTTTTGCTTTTGAGACACGGTGTCACTAAGTTACCCAAGCTGTCCTTGAACTCACCTGTGCCTCAAACATGACTTACAAGTTGTGATCTTCCTGCCTCCGCCTCTTGAGTAGCTGCGATTAAAGGCCTTAGCTATCAGCCCAGAGGAGCATGGCATTTCCAAGGTACAGTAACGAGTTCCAGAACATGTGGGAAGTCCAGGAAGGCTGACAGTGAGGGGGTGGGTATGGGCAGCTGAGCTCGGAGACACAGATCGTGGAGCCGAGACCCAAGGAGCCAAAGGTTCCTGTGGCCTTGGTAAGACCACCTTTTCCTTAGATTTTGATCTGAGGAGTAACACGATCTGACAGATCTTCAAAGATTCACTCTGATCTACAGAAGAGCGGGGGGGGGGGGGGGGGTGGCGGGCAACCGGGAGAGATCACAAGCCGCATGAGAGCTGATGCTGCCCTAGACCCAAACCTGAGAACTGCTCTGTCTGTGTATACATGCTGAAGGCAAAAGGTCTAGGTTGGCCGTGGAATAAGGACAGAAGCAGGCTGACCGGCGCCTCACGTAGCTCCCTCCAGTGGGAAGGAGGTGGGCAGCAGAACTTCCGGAAGCACTGAGGGACCCTACCCTTCCTCCCAGTCGTGGCGCAGAATTTCCTTGGTCCTGTGGGGCTTTTCTAACCGCTGATCCAGAAGACACATGTTCATGATTCAAGCTAGCCAGGGTTCATATCTCCCCTAACGAGCAGTTTGTAGGCGCGCCCTTCTCATTACCCACTTTCCAAGCTGTAGTTCTTATAATGTCGTTTTTTATTTGATTATCACTTTTATTTTAACTTTCATATCTAAAATTGCCTTTGCCAGAGCTGGCGAGATGGCTCAATTGGTAAAGTACCTGGCATGAACGTGAACGTGAAGACGTCTGTTCAGATCCCCAGTAAGCAAATAGATAAATAAATAAGCAGGGCTAAGTGGCAGGAATCAGTAACCCCAGTGCTGCTGCTGCTGGTGCCGTTGGGGCGGGGGTGAGGGGAAGAGGTAGCTCAGGTCTCTGAAGCCCATGGACCAGCCAGTTTAGCTGAACTTGTGAGCTTGTCTCAAAAGTTAAAGATGGACAGGGAGAAAGAGATGCCTGGCACTGACTCCCGATTTCCACATGCGTGGGCACAGACCTCTACAACATACACACACATATACAGCATTCCTCTCGTGCACACACAATTGCATTTTCCATGTTGTGGCAAATTCCTTTTGAGGTGTTTGGCAGCCTGTAATTCTCACTTTTGGAGTGAATCATTTCCCTACATCTCATGTCTGTTAGGTAATTCTTGATAGATGCCTGTGTGATCCTTAACAAATAAATGGCCATTCTGTAACTTATCAGTGTAAACGGAGTTCTTAATTGGTCTAGATAAGAAAAACCTGGAGTCAGATATAGAGGAAAATGCTGAGAGATCAGAGAGAAGAAGAAGCCACAGCCACACCTTACCGCCTTAGCATTTCAGTAGACAAGAGTTCCTGTTTCTCTCTGCTTATATCCTGTTTCTGCCCAGCTGTTTTCCTGTCTGGCTGTACAGACCTCCAGACCTCTATGGTTAGCTAGTGGCAAGCTCCATTCTCTGACCTACAGATATCAATCACCACGTAAAAACCTTCTTTTCCTTTGGGAAGCTTTGGCTGTCAGTAAGATACATCTCACAGACATCCACAGAAAATGTCATTCAAATGGCTAAAGCACACACATGTATCCATGTATGGTCATAGATTGTACTTGTTTGTTCACGTGTATCCATGTATGGTCATAGATTGTACTTGTTTGTTATGGTTTGAATGTAAAATATTCCCCACAGGTTCACGTTTTGGACAACTGGCCCTCAGCTTTTCGTGCTGCTTTGAGATGTTCTGGAACTTTTTTAGGTGGGACATAGCTGGAGGACCCGGCCTTGAGGGTTATAGTCCCCCTCTGCAGTGCAGTCTGCACTTGCTGGGCCACAGAAGTAAGGAGTCCTGATGGTGCGCTTCCAACACGGTGCATGCAGCTCTGCCTTCCTCGACACAGTGGACCAAACCCTCTCAAAGTGTGAGTCAAAATAACTCCTTCTTCCCGTAAGTTGCTTCTCTCAAGCGTTTTTGTTTGCTTGTGGTTGTTTTTTTGTTTGTTTGTTTTTGCCAGTGATGGAAACAGTATCTAGTCCGTATTCACACATATCGGTGTCCTAAGGCTGTCAGCATCTAAAGGGTGGGCTCCCTAGACACCCTTTAGAGTTTGTCAAGCTCTTACTGTAGAATCAGAGAAAGATGGGGCCCAGGTACCCAGCAGCCTGGGCTCTGACTACCCCCCCCCCCAGCGGTAAGGTGGTTATGTCTTCATTCCATTTCCCTGTGAATTCAAATTCAGGTATGAAGTGATGCCGCCCAAGCTGTTTTAGTGGCAGCCACAGGTGCTCCTTGCCGACTGCTTGGGTGCAAGTGACAGAAACCCAGATGGAACTGGCTTTATGCACAACATGAGTTTGCTGGGTAGCTGTGGTGGTTTGCATGAGAATGTCCCCCTTAGGCTTGGATGTTTGAACACTTGTCCTCAGTTGGCAATGCTGTTTGAGGTGTGGCCTTGTTGGAGGAAGTGTGTCACTTGGGGTGGGCTTTGAAAATGAAAAGACTTAACCCATTTCTAGTCTTTTCTCTGTTTCCTGCTTGTTCAAGATGTGAGCCCTCATTTTCTGAGCCTTGATGCTTTACACTGCCATTGTGGATTCTAACTGTCTGGAGCGGCAAGCCCAAGTAAACCCTTTGATGCGTAAGTTACCATGACGATGATGCTTTTCTCGGGCAGTAGACAAATAACTAAGACAGTAATGAAGATAAGGGCGGGTCCAGGGCAGTCTAGCTTCAGGAATGGATGGATCCAGGCGCTCATAGGACCAGGTCAGGAATCTGTAGCTCTTCATTTCCTGATTTGCTTGGGTCCTCAGCAGGTGAGCCATGAGTCCCTACCCACTGGCAGGCAGCCCCAGCTTAATTCTCACAGGCTTGTGACCGATGAAAGGGGAACGAAGTCTAACAGCTCCATCTCATGATTTAGTTCATGCCCCAAAGACGGCCCCACCACCAGAGATGATGCTCCGTGTGGAATAATGGGTTAGACTCTGGAGTGAGAGTAGGGGATGATAGAAAACTGAAAACTGCCAGAGGAAGAGATACTAAGCTGACCTGCCATCCGGGGACCTCCCTTCCAGACCTGAGTCACTTTTCTGGCCCCTCCCCCCTTGAACTCTGTTTAGTGACCTAGCATCCTCCACTGGGGCCAGAGTGCTGCCCCTGAATTCCAAGCTCAAGACAGAAATTGTCCTTTTAAAGTGAAACAATGGAGTTTTAAGAAAAAAAAAATCCTCTCCCACTCCTTGCTTGAATTTAATCTCTTATATTTCCATCAGACACAATTTCTACTGTTCTTTCATTTGCAAATAAATGCTGTTGTTTTTGTCACATGTTTTATTTATCATCCAACTCATGGTGAGCCTCCCTCCCCTCCTGGATCGCCTGTGGGTGTGTGTGCTTGAATTTAGATGGGGGGGGGGAGTTGGGATGGTCAGAAAGCCATTTAGGATATCATCTCTGGGAGGAGGCTGGGAGAGCAGCGACTTGTGCTGGTGGCTGAGGCAGGGAGCCTGCTAAGCGCACAGAGCTCTGGGGTCGAAGATTGCCCAGGAAATGGATCTGCATGCACTAGAACACGTCCCAGATGGACCCCAGCCCTTTTCAGACACAGTTGTGTGCAGCTGAGTGCCAATCACACAGAATGGAGGTCAGCTGTATCACACCCCATTCTTCTTTGTAACTTACAATTCTCCCCAAAGAGAAAAACGCCACACTACAGAGCCAAAGTATGCTTCTTCTGTTCCTTTCTACTCTTAGTTGGGAATAGGTGTTCTGGGTTGTTGGCTGAAACTGTAGCTGCTGTTTGAAAAACAACAACAAAAGCAATGCTTCTCTACTTGCAGCCAGGAATGGGTTTAACAGTTCTCTCTGCCAGAGGGCTTCTGGCCCCTTAGCAACAGGAATACTCTCAGAAGCTGGGAGACAAACACCCTCGGGCCCTTTGCTCACTCTGTGAACCCTGGGCTTGGTTTTGTCCATCCTGGCTCAGAGGTTTTGTTGGCTGAGTCAGCGGCTGGTGTCGCTGGCCTTTTGGAGCCAGCTCCAAGCCCCAGAGTATAGATCCCAAGGTCCTCTGGTTGTTTGATGGGATTTTAATGAAACTGGATGCTTTTTCAAAGAATTGTAAAGTTGGAATTTTTTTCTTTAGAGTTCCTAACACTCACACACACACACACACACACACACACACACACACCTCCTTAAAGGTTTCCCTCTTTCCTTCCTCAAATGCTAGTGAAACACGAGTCAGACTGGAGAGACAAGACTGAGACACACACGCTCACTGCCCATCACTGCCCATCACGCAGTGACCACGCCCGTCATCGCAGTCTCATAAACACAAAGCAATGTCAGACAACAGTCGTTTCTTTTGTGACTCTTACTCAAGAAAACATTTCAACATCAAACAAGTCCTCAGAGCATCGTGCATCATTCCTGAGAGTAGACAAGCTCTCCCTGCTGCTGCCAACACCGAGACTGCATTTGTTAGGACTCTGGGAATGTGATGGCGGCCGCTGCCTCCCTTTGTTTCTTTCTCGATCTGGCTCACCTTCCTCCACCTGCACCGTTTTGCACAGCATCTCTTCTGCATCGAGTTCAAGACGGCATTCAGTCATACTTGGTGGAGGAACATCTTCCCCTCAAAGCTTCCCTTTGAGACAGTCCACAGCCATAAAGCTAAGCGCACAGATGTCAGATCCATTCGCCACCAGCTGCCCATGCCTGGCTCCATTCTCCTAAAGGCAGCCCTCTCCAGCACCCTAAGTCTGCACATATCGTGTAAAACAGTGATTTCTCAGCCTGTGCCTCGCCCTGAGGGATTCCAGTTTACAATGGTTCCATTTTGACTCTGCATCTCAGGAGCAGTGTAAACAGAAACTTCAGTCTCTCACTACCCACAAGGTACAGCAGAATGATAAATAACTTATTTCTAAAAAGTAGAAAGGTCCCCCTACAAATTTATCTAGGTAAGTGGGGACTGTAGGAAGACATGAGCGTATTAAGGTTATACGAGGAAAACCAGGCCCAAACACAGTCCCTGTTACTGACACAGACTACTCAGATTGCCATCTGTTCATTTTTCCAGTGGTCCACAGGGACCTGCTATCCATCTGTCCCTCCATTTGTCCATGAGGATCCTATCCTGACCTTTACCGCTACTGCCTCCTCTCATTCCGAACCTTCAGTTTAACTCTGGCCCTGCATCCCAGCTACAGAGGAGCAGCAGCAGCAGCAGCAATGTGTGCACTGGGTCTTTCTGCATCCATCAGTTTCCCCGTTTCAGTAGCTCAGAACTGATGGAAATTCCCTTGAACTCAACTGCAGCCCCTTTAGCCCTTTGTAGCCATCCTCTAACCTACATTGCATGCATACACCCATACAGGGAAAGGGCAGAAGGGGAACAGGAAGAGGGAAATACGTGTGATGTGTAATGCTTGACCAGAGAGTTAATGATTAAAACCGAAATTAGCCAGGTGGTGGTGGCACACAAAATAAATAAGTAGATTGGTGGGGGAAGTCTTTTGTACGTATGTTTCTCTTTTATTGGTTGACGAATAAAACACCTTTAATTCCAGCACTCGGGAGGCAGAGGCAGGAGGACCTCTGTGAGTTCGAGGCCAGCCTGAACAATTTCACAGAGAAACGCTGTCTCAAAAAACAAACCAATCAAAAAAGAAGAACCAGTATTGGCTCTCAAGAAAAGTGAGACCAGTTGACAAGTTACTGCACCTTGTGAATTGTTGGTTAGTCAATAAATGCTGACTGTGGAAAGACACAAGTGTGTTCATCTGTGCTTCTGACATAGCCGGCTCATAACATTTATTATCCTTATTCTTCTAGGGACAGAGCCCAGGCATGGCATCTTCTTTGCCCCAACCAATGGGACTTTTCTTGTTCTAAGTCAGGGCCCAGCCTGCCGTGAATCACAGAACCTCCATAAAAGTCACTGACTGAACGTGATGGTTATGGTGAGAGGTGCAGCAATCGCTGCTCCTCTCCTCAAGTCTGTGCGGTGGTCACTTTCTATATGACCTTAGCAAGACATTTGGCCCTCCTGTGCTTTCATTGGCCTGGAAGGGACACCCAGTGCCCCCGTCTGGAGGTCCTGGGTGCTGTTCTGAGAAATCCAGTAAGCACTACTGTCCCTGCCACCAAGCCCCTGCTCTGAGTTCCTGTCACGATTTCCTTCAATGATGAACGATGAACGGGAAGTGTAACCGAAATAAACACTTTCCTCCCCAAGTTGCTTTTGTGGGTTGGGTTTCATCACAGCGATAGCAACCCTAACTAAGATAGTATTTTAGCTGACACAAGCCCTCGGAACAGTGCTCGGCCCTGCGTCAGCGACCGTTCATATTTTTTAGGATGAGTCACTGTGTGGGCTGCCTTCCAAGGGCCTCCAGGATGGTGTAATCAGCACACCAACACGGAAGACTCTGGGTGCTCTTTGCCAGATTTCTTCAGCTCTGGTTTGCCAGGTCTCCGTTTATGAATGCCAGGCATTGTTGTGGAAATCAATTATGTAAAGACGTGCTACATTTGTTTATGCTGTGGAATATTACCTTAAGTGTGTAAAGGTGTGTTACATTTGTTTATGCTGTGGAATATCACCTTAACTGTGTAAAGGTGTGTTACATTTGTTTATGCTGTGGAATATCATTTTAACTGTGTAAAGGTGTGTTACATTTGTTTACGCTGTGGAATATCATTTTAACTGTGTAAAGGTGTGTTTCATTTGTTTATGCTGTGGAATATTACCTTAACTGTGTAAAGGTGTGTTACATTTGTTTATGCTGTGGAATATCATTTTAACTGTGTAAAGGTGTTACATTTGTTTATGCTGTGGAATATCATTTTAACCGTGTAAAGGTGTGTTACATTTGTGTGTGTTGCATTATGAAAGATGTGTTGCATTTATTTGACCTTGCCTGCCTAAGGCACCTGCTTGGTTTAATAAAGAGCAGGATGTCCAATAGCTAGTCTAGGAGGGGTGGGGCTGGCAGAGAGAATAAGTAGGAGGAGAAATACAGGCTTGAGAGAGAAGGAAGAGGAGGAGAGAATGAGGGAGACTGTGCCAGCCAGCAGACACAGAGTAGGGCACACAGAAAGGAAGGTAAAAAGCCCTGAGGAAAAGGGCAGATAAAGAGAAACAGGTTAACTTAAGTCAAAAGAGCTAGCCAGAAACAAGCCTCAGCTAGGCTGAGCATTCAAAACTAATAACTCTCCAAGTCATAATTTGGGAGCTGGTTGGTGGCCCAAAAGAAAAAGCATGCTACAATGCATCCTTTGGAGGGATTAAACCTTGGCAACGTTAAATTCAGCTTGTTAAAAGCATCACCATTATGTGTTTTTTAAGAAGACCTCTTCTGATGGGGTAGTTTGAAAAGGAATAACCTCCACAGGCCGGTAGAGTTAATGCCTGGTCATCAGAATGGTGCTACTACTAGTCAGTGGCCTTGTGGGAGGGAGTGTCTCCCTGGGGTGGGCGTTGGGGTCTCTCCTGCTGCCTACAGATCCAGACGCTAAAATCCCAGCCACCTCTCCAGAGCCAGGTCTGCCTGTGCAGCATTCAGCATGTTAGCCTGATTCGTTGCCCTACTTCTAGAAGTGTCAGTGCCTTCAAAACTCTCTCTTAAAGGTGATAAAGAGATGACGTATGAGTTAAGAGTACTTGCTGTTCTTGCAGAGGATTGTGAGTTCGATTCCCAGCACCCACCTTGGGCTGTTCACAACTGCTTGTAACTCCTGCTCCAAGAGATTGACAGGTGTGTGGTCCACATATAGGCAACTGAACACACACAGATACACATAAAAATAAGTAAAAATATTTTTAAACATACTTCAAAATCATGTTTATTAAAAAAATCTCCATTTATTAAGATGAAATATAGCCAAGCAGTGGTGGTATGTGCCTTTAATCCCAGCATTCAGGAGGCAGAGGCAAGCAGATCTCTGGTCTAGAGAGAGTTCCAGGACAGCTAGGGCCACCCTGTCTTAGAAAACAAACAAGCAAAATAAATAAATAGATGGATGGGGGAAGTATTCTGTACATATGTTTCTCTTTTATTGGTTAATGAATAAAACACTGATTGGCCAGGCAGGAAGTAAGGTAGCATGGCGGATACTGCCACTAGCTAACCATAGAGGTCTGGGGGTCTGTACAGACTGGCAGGAAATGAGATAGCTGTGCAGAATCAGAATATAAGCAGGGACAAACAGGAAATTGCTCTCTTGTCTGTGGAGACGCTTAGGCTTTCTTTAGCAGACTTCTTACTAGCTATTTCTAATTCTATGCCTCTTCCCATTAGCACTGAAGGAATGCCTCACAATTTCTCAAACCTGGAATTAGAACAGTCATTGCCCTGAGTTGTGCTAGTCATAAAAACTTCCCTGGGAGAGTTGGAAACTTGCCTAGTTTGAAGATAATTAGCTCTAATTCTCTGGAGTCGGTATATAAACTTGCATCGGCTCCCACCAACTCAGTCTCATAGTGTTTGGGAGCTGGCTGTGCAGCGCCTACCTAAGGGCCAAGGCATCCCTGTTTGTGTTTGGGACTTGCATTGGGGTGTGGTCAGCTTCTGTCATGAAGGAGGGGTTCACTTTAAAGGACACATTTTTTACTTTTTGTTAGAAGTTGATTATAAGGACTCACAAATAAAGAGCAAAATGTTGTTGCGCTGCTTTTCAAGAGAGGGTTTCTTTGTGTAGCCCTGGCTGTTCCAGAACTCTGTGGACTAGGCTGGCCTCAAATTCACAAAGATCCACCTGCCTCTGACTGCAGTGATGGAATTAAAGGTGTGCACCACCACCCGGGGTAGCTCCTAGAATTTGAGCTAGATCAGCTACAGCTGGTCTTTCGAGTTGAGGCAGGAAAAGGAATTCTGCCCAGCAGTGTCCTTCTGGACAATACACCTTGAAAAGCTCTTGGAAGTTCAGAGAAATGACTCCATTTTTACTTTCAACCTGGTCTGGTAAAGCCCAGTACAGAGCATGTCTTGTCTGTTGTGAACAACATAGCAATGGACATGGAAATGACATTTCTTTGTGATCTTTGGGTATATATCCGTAAGAGGAATAGTGGATCTACCGATACGCCTGTTTTTAACCATTTGAAGGGGTTTCCATATTGGAAATCTTGTTTGCCCTCACTCCCAGGCTGCTCCAGGCCTGAGAACACTACTGACCACCCAAGTCCTTAGGGTGTGCAGAGTCACATGTCTGTCTTCTTTGCTCCCCTGAAGGCAACATTTTTATCTGGATGTCTGCAGTGAGCTGAGGAACAGCACCCTGAACACACCCCCAGTTGAGCTGCTCCTTGTGTGGACCTTAAACAGCAATGACTTGGCGTGCGTGCTGCGTTAAGGGTCTCGAGGCAGAGAGAATCCTGTCTTGTCTAAGTGGATCATAAAAGCAATCGCATGTGTCCTTATAAGAGGGGAAGGTCCGGAGATGGGACACTTAGGAGAAGATGTGGCAGTTTGAAGATGGAGAGGCAGTTTGAGATGAAGTAGTTCCAAGTCTAGAGGCTAGAGACAGCAGAGAGTCGATTTTACCAGGCTTTTTCTTTTGAGCCACCAACCAGCTCCCAAATCACAACAGTGACTTATTACTAGTTTTGAATGCTTGGCCTTATCTTAGCTCTTATTTTAATCTGTTTCTCTTTATATTTTGCCTCGGGGCTTTTTTCTTTCCTTCAGTATATCTGACTTTCACTGCTTCTTGTGTGTGACTAGCTGGCTGCTTTGGCTTCTGGTCCTGGGCGTGTCCCTCTATCTCTCCCTTGTTTTCTTTTGTTTCTGAGCCTAGATTCCTCCTCCTATTTATTCCCTCTGCCTGCCAGCTCTGCCTGTCCCTTCTGCCTAGCTATTGGCCAATCAGAATGTTATTAGATCAATCAGCTCCCTCAGGCAGGCAAGGCGAAACAGCAACACATCTTTACATAGTTAAACAAAATGCAGCATAAACAAATCTAACACACCTTTACATAGTTAAACAAAATGCAGCATGAACAAATCTAACACACCTTTACATAGTTATCATAATTTCCACAACATGAATTTCTCCCTCCAAAGTTCATGACAGTACATCCCTTCTAATACCTTAATTTCTGTTCAGAGAGACTGATTTTGGACTTCCGGCTTTTAGAATTGCTTGGGAAGTTGATGTTATTTTAAGCCGCGGTGTTCCTGTAATGTGTCAGTTGTGAAAATGAACAGTACATGCACTCCGCATCTCACCCTTTATCACCCAGTCCTTAGCTATCTGCATGGGCTTCCCATCGGCCTCCCTGTCTCAGACGGTGACAATGCTGCCCTTCTGGTCGCTCCGGTCAAGTTCTCCAGAGTCACCCAGAAGTCCTTGGCTGGCACTTCACACCCCAGAAAATCCCACTTGCTTTACGTTGCGCACAGGTCCAGAGTCACCCCTCTGCCACTGTCCTGGCTGAATCACCTTCTTTCCGTCACCAAACCGGCCTCCCGGCTCACCTCTGTGCACCTCGCTGCTCCGCAGGACCACACTGCACACATGTGCCCATGGCTTCTGGCACACTCGGTGCTGAGCTTGTGCTTTTGTGATGACTTCAGACCCCTCTAAGGCTGGACCCCTGTTACTCCACCGTTCATCTTCATCTCCTCCTCATCCTCTGTCTTTCCTCTCTGGCCACCCTGCCCTCCTCCTCGTTCTTGAGGCCCTAAGCAGACTCTTGCTTGTTATTCCCTCTCCTCTGGGATGTTACACAGTTCACACCTTCAGCGTCTCAGTGAGGTCTGTCTGCCTTATCTCAGACTGTACCTTGGGTCTGTACTCTCTCTCTCCCCCCATAATCTACTCCTGCTTCAGTTTTCTCGCTAGGATTTGTAGCCATGGACTTTACTTCTTTACTGTGTTGGTTCCCTTTCTCTGACACGTCTCCGAAGATGTGGACTTTTACTATTTTGATCTATTACCAGATACCCAACACCTGTAACAGTACCCAGCATGTAGTAACTGCTCAAGACAAACCCTGTTTAATGACTGCTCAGGCAAACCCTGTTTAATGACTGCCAGCATGTACTTCCTAGTGGCATTTTAGGGTAAGAAGGATAATGAAATTCACACCACTTTCCCCAGAAACCTATGTAGCTCACATACACTTTAATTAAGAGTTACAAATGCTGAGTGTGGTGGCTCGTGCCCATAATCCCAAGACTTGAGAGCCTGAACCGGGAGGATTGTGGAGAATGTCAGGTTGGCCTGATGTGGGGCTTTGAGTGAGAATGACCCCCATCAACTCCTATGATGGAACACATGGACCCGTCTGGGAAGGGTTGGGAGGTGAGGTGTGGCCTTGTTGCAGGTGGCATGTCACTGGGGTGGACTTTGGGGGTTTCAAAGCCTCCTGCCATTCCTAGTGTGCCCTCTGCCGCTGCTGGCAGTTTCGAGATATGAGACTGTCCCTGCCAACATGCCTTCACTCTGCTTTAGTTTATAACTTGCCTTGGCCACGGTATTTTATCCCAGCAAGAGAAAAGTAGCTAAGACACCTGAGCTACATAACCAAACCCTGTCTCAAAAATAAAATAAAATCACTGATCATTGATAGTCTGTAGCTTAAGAGGGGATGTTGGATAGTGTTGGTTCAGCAGAAGAGCCTGTGGAGCAAAAGAGAAATTGAAATTTGGCTGAACATGATTCCACATATAGACCCCCCCCCCTTTACTGTATTCCCCATAGCAGATACTAAGTGGCAGAGGAAGGACTTGAACCTGGCTCTGCCCTCTTGGCAGCAGACTGAGCTCTGTCCTAAGCATGCTCAGAGTAGGGTGGGGAGGGTGTTTAATCTTTGGCTGGAATAACTATTATGGTTATGTGATGCCCAGAAGATTTCACCGCTTTTCCTTTCCTACCTCCATGGAAGAGTGTGGAGCAGATGCTTTGCTGTTTTTATAATGAATTTTATGGACTGTTCAGTTGTATTTCTGATGGCTTGAAGGCTTTCCTTTAGGAATTTAGGATTTATATTCAGGTATTATGGGGTAAATTACTGAGGGGTGAGCATGAACGCCCTCATCTTGAGATGAACTGGAAACTTAACGGCTTATTTTTGTGTTTTGTGCAATCAATAAAAGATGGTTGAGCCTCTCAGCTCAGAGACAGCAAAGAGTCGCACCGTGGGCGATGCTGCCCAGCCCCAGCCTCAGAACTCAGCCGTCTTCACACTGGTCTCCAGAGGAGTCTGAGTGACAATGTGGTTGACTCATTTCTCCGAACCCAGGACATCCCGTTCAGATTTGTGTGCTTAGAGACCTCTATGTGAGTTGTTCACCAATGGGCACTTTGTTCTGGTGGAAGCTCCGTCTCAACACCCCTCCCCCACTCCCTCTCCCCTAACCCTGCCCTATCCCAGAAAGCCCGCCAAACAGGGCTCCTTCTCCAGAGATGCTCAAGACCACTTCCACGGGGATTTAAATTGCCCCCTAGAAGACACACATGTGGTTTTTCAGTCTCTCTTTCTGGTCTCCTCTGGGCGGGAGAAGGATCATCTGGGAGAGTTTTCCCATTAAACGGGGGCCTTTTCTAATTCAGTTTGATTTGGAGAGGCTCTCGGGGGTGGGGAGAATGGGGTGGTGGTGCAGAAGCTTTCACGCATAGTTTTTTCTGGGGTACCATTTGGTCCAGTCTTTTCCCAGCACATGCTTGGTTTAAGAACCCTCCGAGGTTACTGCTTTAGGTGGCCAGATGGAAGTGAATGAAGCCTCCCTAATATTTCAAATCCATTCATCTGTCAGAGAGTGAAAAGCACAGTCCTTCCAGTATGGAGCTTAGACGGGGTTTATGTCAGTCTCAGTCCGTAAGGCGACACACCTTCCCAGCAAGCAGCTGCCACCTGGGTGCACCTAGCACAGTATCTCACACGGGGTAGTCAATAACTAAATATGTTTTCAATTAAACTGAATTTCCTAACATTGTCAAGAAACCATTGCCCAACAGGGCTCCCCAGATCTCCAAGTTTCAACTGCCTAACGGCATCCTGTTGTGCTCCGTGGCTCATAGCCAAGGCCCCGCAAAAGCAGGTGACTGTGCTCAAGCCTGTACTACAGTGGTGAAAGGTTACCGTGATAACCTTCTACAGTTGCCTCCTCAGCATGAGAGTTACATTGTTCCTGCTGTTTGCAAGTTAGAATCGAGATGGGGTCTCTTTCAAAGCTGTGGGAGGAAACAGATCCCCTAAATGGCATTTGTTTAAAAAAAAGGTATCAAATTCAAAATGGTCTCTCATTTTGAGGCAAGATATTTGGCATGTAAGAGTGTTTCAATTATGGACCGGGGATAGAGTTTTAGGTGGTACAGTACCTGTCTAGTATGTATGAAGTCCTGGGCACCAAGTAAAACCAGATTACTATTGCAGCATACCTCAAATCCCACTATAGGAAATAGGGACCTGGGGTTCATGAGTTAGAGGTCATCCTCAGCTGTGTAGACAGTTCAAGGCCAGTCTGAGCTATGTGAGACCCTGCCTCATAACAAAGTGTGATAATTAGTTCTATTGTCAACTTGACACAATCTAGAATCCCCTGAGAAGAGACTGAGTGAGGGGTTGTCTACATTGTGTTGACCTGTGACCATGTCTTGGAGATTATCATAATTAATAGAGGCGAGCAGACCCGCCCACTGACGGTGGTCCCACCCTCAACTGTAGGAGTGGGGGAAGGGAGCTGAGCACAAGCGTGCATGCATGAATCCGTTCCTCTCGGCTCCTGACTGTAGATCTTACGTGATTCGCTGCCTTAAGTCCCTGCTGTCTTGAGTTCCCCATAGCGATGAACCTGCAACCTGGAATGGTGGGCAGAAATAAACCATTTTCCCTCAAGTTGCTTTTGTCGGGTTATTTCATCACTTCAATAGAAAACGAAGACACAAACAAACACAGAGCTCACATACGGGAAAGTAAATGAACACAGTCTGGGGTCAAGGGAGGTCACCTTGTGAAATGATGGGCGCTTGCTGTCCTCCAAGAGGCACAGCTAGCTTCAGCTTGCCTTTGCTTTTCCTTCCCTCTTTTCCTTAGTCCTCCTCCAGTCCAGCCAGCCTTCCAGGCTCACTTTAGACTGCGTGGGTTTGTGAGGTCGGTGGCCTCTGGTGAAAGCGGCAGAGTAATGGCTTTGGGTTTGCACTTGGTGAGCTCCTCTGGCAGATCCTTCCTTTGGTTTAGCCTAAGAAAATGCAAAGGAAGTGTGGAGCTCAGAGGGGCAGCAGGCTCCCACCTGAGTTAAATGATAGCTTAGGCAAAGGGCACAGAGAAAGCACAAGGTGTGGTCCCCGAAAAGGCCCGCCTTTCTCCTCCCATCACAGGCAATGGGCAGGGAAGGAATGTCTTCAGCCATGTCCCGATAGGGCTGAGAAATGGCCCAGCAGTTAAGAACACCCAGTGCTCTTGCTGATGGCCTGGCATGAGGTCCTAGCGTGGCAGCTCACAACCATGTAACTCCAGCTCCAGGGGATCGGACACCATCTTCTGGTCTCTCCCGGCACGCTGCCCACATGGTGTACTTACATACATGCAGGCAAAACACTCAGAAACATAAAGTAAAAACAAATTTAAAAATACTCTAGATCTTCTTACCTGCTCTGAGGTCAAGGGCAATGTGGGCCAGTTTAATGGGGAGGAGACTGAAGGGATGGATTGTGAGTGGTATTCTACCTCCTGGGTGAGGCTTGCCTCATTCACCACATTCCTTTTAGACAACGCCCCCTTTTGGTACTTGTCACAAATTGCTTGGTCCTTAAGATGGCACTGACTTTGCCAGCAAGTTCTTTCTTATGCTTAGATGACTGAGGTTGGACACATACAAGTGAAGGTGTGGTTGCCCTAGGCTGGTCTAAGGTGAGCACACGTACACACACACACTGATTTGTGTCTGCAAAGCTTCTGGAGGGATTGCTTCTGCCAAAGCCTTCCGGAGCTTCCTCCACGGAGCAGCAAGTGCTTTACTCTTTAAGATCCAGAAACTGGAGCTGGAGAGATGGCTCAGCGTTTAAGAGCTGCTCTGCCTAGAGGTCCTGAGCTCAATTCCCAGCAACCACAAGGTGGTTCACAACCATCTTTAGTGGGATCTGATGCCCTCTTCTGGCTTGTAGGGGCACATGCAGATAGAACGCTCATACATAAAACAAATAACGAAATTAAAAAAAAAAAAAAGATCCAGAAACTGATTCATTTACTTCCCATACAGGTGTCCTATGGGTTAGCTGTCATGGACATTGTCCAGGTAAACAAAACATGTTAGAAGGAATTTTAGGACTTAAGGTTCAGTATGGGCTGTTCTTGCAGAAGAGGCCTGTGTCCAGGGTCACAGCCTTGTGGGGGCAGCTGTTCCCGTGACCTTTGTCCCAGCGGCAGCATTCCCAGATGGTAGAAGAATCACCCCAGTGACACAGTGACACAGTGACTCACTGTCTCTCTGCTATCCAGAACTCAGGACAGTGCCACGGCTGACTCCCACTCTGTCTGAATGGTCCAACCGATGTGGGCGGGAGTCCAAAGTCATGAAAAGCATGGACTTCTACCGTCAGTCATCTCAGAACAGCGCCACAGAGATGCAAACGTGACCTTGTTGTTTTGGAGCAGCGTGACAACCAGAAGCTGTGACTTAGAGAAGATGGCGTTCTGGGTCTGGAGCAGTTTGCTCATTTTAAATCAAGCATGAGTTCCACAAATCGTGTTTGGACCCTGTGCTCTGAGACTTGAATTAAAAGCTTTAGTGCTAATCTATCTCTCCCTCAGGCGTTTGGTGATAGGCCTCGCCCTGCTGAGTCAATCTGACTTTCCTCTCAGGCACAGCCTGTTTTCCCTGGGCATCTCTCTGGGCAGATGTAAAGCTCAGGATTTACTGGTAGCCGAGCTCAGCCTCCTGCATGTCACCCTCCTTCCTCATACTGCCATTTGAAGAGCAGCTCGGCCATAAACGTTTGGTCTCCTGATGAGATTGTGAGGTTATCGTCTTTAAGCACCCAGGGGGAACAAGGATAAGGAGTGTTTTGAGTCTCTTGATGCAACGGGGCGGGGGGGGGGGGGTCATTTGGAAAAACAGGAATCCAGAACAGTTTCTGCCTTGTGTTGGAACCGAAGCCGGTGTAAAAGGTTGCCAGAAATCTGGAACCATTTTGCTGGCTGCAAGTTTTTATTTAGTGAAAGCAGGAACACACATGTGTCCTTTTCCTTCAGGCCAGTTCATAACACCCTGGAAACTGTCCTTGGCTCTGTGGCCTCCACGCTGCCCTCCCCCGTCCTTTTGGTTGGCTTATCCTTCCCTCTAGAATGAAATAACCCTTATTTTATTTCCTTCCTTCCTCGTGTTTGCCCAGGGGATCTTTGAACCTCTCCTTCCTTTGGGTCCCAGAGCTCATTGTCATCCTTTGCCTTTTTCTCAGAGGCAGTTTGAATGTCACCAATGTCTAAGTGACCTTCTGAAGGGTTTAGTAAGTGACTTTCCACTTTCGGAGCTGAGACGGACAAACACCAGACAGACCATAACACAATCTCAGCAGTTGTTAAGGCTGCTGTCCGCATGCAGACACTTACATGCATGGACATTAAGGACTTGCACCAACTGATAGGAACTTCCTGCCTTCCCCCTTCTCTCCCTTTCCCAGGATCCCTTTCACTGTAACACAGAAAGAAGACAGCCTGCATCGCCAATTAGATAATTTACCCCAACATGTTTTAATAACTCTAAAATCCCCCATAGACATTCTTGGTGTTACTTCTGCCACCCAGCACCATGCCCAACATGCCATGCCTCTTGCTTGGTAATTTTTGTTGTTAGGAAAATGAACAACACAGGAAAGCTTTATGTTTGCACGCATTAGAAACCGGCTGGAAGCATGGACACACAATGCTGACAGCCAGGCACAACTTTACTTTTGCTCTTGGTAATTTGAAAAGAAGATTTATGTATTTTTATTTTATGAGCATGAGTGTTTGCTGGCACATATGTGTGCACCACATGAGTGCAATGTCTGAAGAGGCCAGAACAGGCATAGGTGCTGGGAAATGAAGGGTCCTCTGCAAGAGTAGCAAGTGCTCTTAGCCTCGCAGCCATCTCTCTAGCCCTGGGTATGGCGATCATCCGGACCACAACTGATCATCAGTGTCCCTAGAACAGCCAGGAAAAGTGTCCCTCAATGACTACCTACACTGCATTTGCTTCACTGACACCCTCTGACCCTATGTCTAAATGGGTCTAAATGGCCTGCTGGCATTTCTAAAGCAAGTCTGACCTACTTGCTTGGGCTGCACACAAGTGTGAGCCTGTTTACAAAAGCCTTCTTCCTGGACACAAGGCTACTCACGTGGGAATCCAACATGGAAGGCGGGCCTTCTCTACTGAGGGCCCTACCTTAGGCTCCTTGAAATCTGACAGTTCAGGTCAGCAAATATACATTTAACGTACATTTTTTGAAATGGCAGAGAGGAAATTTGTTTTGAAAGGAGGGAAGGAAAACAAAGCTCGTCTCCCGTGGGTCTGCGGCTGACAGGCTTGGCTTGGGCTCTGTTTTCATTCCAGTGGGTATGCCGTGAGTGAGTTGGCACCGTACTCAGTGTGTGAATGGCGTGGGAGTTGACAAAGTTGCATCGCTCCTTCTCTTTTTAAATTAACAGTAACCCTTATGAGAGCTGTGTAGGCTGGGGAATGCACCACACACCGTTCTCTGGCTGCATAATCAGGGAGGTCTCCATAACAAAGTAGTCCACATTCTTGCCCAAATTGATGCCCCTTCTCCATGCCCTCCTCCCGGGAGGCAGCGGACTGACAGTTGCTTTGCTGGCTTCCCTACATCTTCTAGTTCACTCCCAGCCTAGCAAATGCCCTGGTAATGAGGGTTTTCAAGGCTGAGAGTGCAGTTCTCTGCTCTGAAGCCAGGCACCTTAACCTTCCTGGCTCTTCCCAGCCCACAGTGGGTGACTCACGCTATACTGTGAACAGGGGTGCTCCCTGGGTGCTCCCACGAGGTCAATTCCTAGGATTCTAAGTAGACGTGGCATTTCTTGCATACTTGAGCTTCAGAATGAGTTGCTGCAGTTATGTATGCTAGGGTTGGAGACAAAGCTTTGAGAATCTACGGATGCGTCTGGCACACAAACAACATTTTAGTGGCAGCATCCAGGACTGACTGCAGCATTGCTTTCCACAGGGACTCGTTTGGGGGATCTTTTGTGGGCGGCTCTGTCAACTGACAGCCCAATAGTGTACAGGGACGAGCTCAGTTAAGATCCCCTTCAAAGCCAAGGAAGAAAGTCTGTGCAATGCTTTGGAAGACTCAAGGGAGAGAAGTCATGGGAAGATGGCGAGTTATATTTAAAAGCTGTAAGTGCAGAAACGCTAGGATTTTGTTGAGTTGCTCTGCACTGCATTTAAATGCTTATTTCACTTAAGGAACAGTCCAGACGAGACAACATAAAGACGCCTCCTACGCCTGACCTCAAAGAAAAGAGAACAATGCGGCATTCTAATCTGCAAATCCATAGTCGAAGAAAACACTGACCAGATAAAAGGAATGCTGAAATGTAGAGTGTTTGTATTGTCTGAGATTCCCACTTGATTGATCGCCCTCTACTGGTCAGAAGCCGAGGTACCAATGCGGGGACCACGTGGCCACCCCACCCACGGCTGAAAGTCTGTCTGCCCAATTGTGCAAATTCCCGGAGTCAATGAATGGTGAGCACATGGCGGTGGTTAAAATCGACACAGCGAGACCGCTTTATGTGAGGAGTACTTTCGTCTGTCTGGATAAGCATGTTTTGTGATTGGAAAACCAAAAGGAGCGATGAGCATCCCGCCCCGCCCAAGTCATTGTCTTTCTCTTGCTGGTTTGTATGCATCACTCCTCGGTAGCATATCAAAACCGACGCAGATTTAAAGGGTTTCGGAAGCTACAGCTGCCGTTCAGAGTGAAGTGTGAAATAGAAATGATTCTCACTACGGAGAGATCTGATCTTGCCGTGGAATGAAAAGGCCGAATGTCTGCGATCACTCTGGTAGTAGTGATGGGGAAAGCCTCCTGCAGCCACCATCCTAGCGCTACTGCAGGAGATTTGGAGAGATGGCGGCGGGCTCCTCCCACCTCTGCGGCAGCCGAGATCAATAATGCAAGGCTCTGCGGCAAACACGCGCCTCCTTTCTTCCCTTGCAGCGGCCATCAAAGCCTGCGGCTGGAGCATCGATCCGTCGCGCCATCTAGTGTCCTTTAGGGTCCAGTGCAGCTTTGAGCTGGCAAGTCCGGAAACAGCTTGAATGCTGCATGGGGTGGGGGTGGGGTAGGAGGACGAGAGTGTTCAACAGCTGATCGCATTTAAAAGGACAAAGAGGGGTAGGGATAAGTAGCGCGTCCATTTCCCTGTGAAGCTAAACGTGAAGGCTAGAACTGCTAGTGTCAGTCACCACACGGGATAAAGACCTGTTACATTTTATTCCCTTTGTCTTAGGTCACTGTTGCTGTGATGAAACACCGAGATCAAAGCAACCTGGGGAGGAGAGGGTTTACTTCCATATCACTGTCCATCATCGAAGGAAATCAGGACAAAAAATCGAGCAGAGCAGAAACCTGGGAGGCCGTGGAGGGGCACTGATCGCCGGCTTGCTCCCCATCAGCCTTGCTTTCTTACAGAACCCAGAGCGCCGGCCGAGGGATGGCCCCGCCCACAGTGGGTTGGACCCTCACCTGGTCAATCACTAATTAGGAAAATGCCCTACAGGCTTGTTAACAGCTGGATCCTATAGAGCCAGGCTTTCGATTGAAGCTGCATTTAAATCTTGTGTCTAAATGACTCTAGCTTGCATCATGTTGACTTAAAACTAGCCATTACACCCGTTATTTTTTAAGTAGTCTGTTTCCTACATGATCCATGCTAATGGGAAAACCCTATACAAGCACATCTGGCTAAATCTGAATTTCAGGTTAAAAACCAATAATTATTTAGTATAAGCATGTCATGTGTGCATTAAAACATTTCACGGCATCCTGTCTTGATCATTATCTTTGGTTTTATTGGCCAAGGTTGACAGCCCTCCTATAAACGGATTGTAGTAGTACAGGTTTTACTAGGGCCAGCAGCCAGGCTTGGACTGCTTAAGGCATTTTGCCATGGGCTCCCTCTTCCGGCCTCTAGTGGTACTGCACTCACCTGCTCCCTCCCATCAATAGACTTATTATTAAAACACTAAAAGTTAGAAAGAAAACTAGGAGCCAGGTGGTGGCACACGCCTTTATTCCCAGCACTCAGGAGGCAGAGATAGGTGGATCTCTGTGAGTTCGAGGCCAGTCTTCACTACAGAGTGAATTTCAGGACAGCTACAGTTGTCACACAGTGAAACTCTGTCGAAAAACCAAAAGAAGGAAAGAAAGAAAAGCAGGTACAGCACACCACATTTGCATGCTTTTCTTTCCCAGAGATATTGGCTCCATCCACCGTCAGGAGCACAGATAATACTTGGTCCTGTGTCTAATTAACTCAGCCGCCTTTCCCACTCAGTGTGCCCTCTGCAAACTAGAGGAGCAAGGCATTGCACTTACACGTGGCCTTGTTTTTCTTCTGCCCTTGGAATGGGCCCAGGGTCCACACGGGTGGCAGGGCAGGACATTTTGTAGCTCGAGTGCTGCTAGGGACCTGGTTCACTAAAAGCCTAGAAGAATGTGGTAACCCCTCCACTCCCCATGCGGGGAGGATGACACTGCAGGCCCTGGGCCCTCTCTTCATGCTGTGGTTCATCGGGGCTGCGCACAGGTTAGTGAGGGATGAGAGGAAGAGGGTGCTTCCCTCACTAATGAGTTGCTGCAGTCATGTTGGAATCTTGAAGCTAGAGTGTGGTAGATTTGGGGATAGATTTAACAGAAGGGCTCGATAATCAGTGTCAGCAAATCGGCACAGATGTAAACTATGGGCAGATGTAATCGAAGCACATGCTTCACTTTGGTGGCTAAAACATTATTGTAAAAAGAACTGTTTCCAACTCCCAGAAAGTTTCTACTGTGCACCTGCTATGTGAATGCCCTTCAACACCTTTGGGCCTTGCACGGACCTAGCTGGAAGACTCGCCAGGTTGTGTATGCTGCTGGCTGCATGAGCTCGTTTTCTTGTTGCTGTGATAAAATGAACCGGCAGAAAAAATGTTGCCCTGGCTTGCAGTCCGAGTGTACAGTCCAGTATGTTGTGATGGAGAGCCGTGGCTTGCAGTCCGAGTGTACAGTCCAGTATGTTGTGATGGAGAGCCGTGGGGCACGAGCTGGGCTTCTGTCTACGGTCTCAGAGCGAGGACAGTGGATGCCAGTACTCGATTCATTTTCTCCTTTTCATTTTTTCATTTGTCTAAGGCAGATGCTCCGGCACTGGTTTTAATCGTAAACCCTGAAGATTTTCAAATTAAGGAACATGCTAATATGCGTGTTCTCAGGATTTACAGCAAACATGAATATGTCTCCGCAAGCTCACTTTCTCTGGCTCTAACCCTTGTCCTCACCCCTACCTGAAGATGGACTTTTCCCTAATGGATCTGTGGTGTACCTTTCCTCCTCACCTGTAACCCGATAAATAAAAGACTCAGAGACAGGTATGGGGGTCCAAGCTGCAAGCTGAAGATCAGAAAAGCAAAGCAGTCTGCCACTAGCTCTTACCTCTACCTCAGCTCAGACCAAAGGGGCGATCCTCAGACTTCTCCCAACGTCACTGCTCCTCAGATTCACTCAGACTGACATGCTCTCTTCAGGATGGCTAGAGACTAATCCTCAGACTGAATGCCTCTGCCTTTTATACCTCTCACATCCTGGGGTTAACGCCATGAGCTCTGATTCACTCTCTGGTAGCCCAGGGTGATCTTGGACTCAGGCTCCATCTACCTGTGTCCCGAGTCCTCAGATTAAAGGTGTGTGCCACCACTGCCAGATCTCTTTCTGTTTGGGGCACGGATTGGTGGGAAATCGCGCTTCCCTCACGTCATGAAATCTAGGAGGAAAGCAAGAGAATACTGAAAATGCAAGGCAAATTAACATGCTCCGTGGTGAGGCTGTGTGGGGGACAAGACGAGGTGAGGGACAGCTCGGGGCCCTGGCCCTACCTTTAACTTTCCATGGAACCTCACCTAGCTTCCTGGTAAATGAAACAAAGGAGCCGGAGGTGCTATCCATCTCATGCCATGGCTGTGAGAATCAAGTGATTCATAGCTACCGTTAATGCCCGCTGGAGACCCAGGGAGGCTCATCAGATGTTAGCTGTTATTACTGTTCAGTCTACCTTCCCTGAGGGGAACACCGAGCCCCCTGACAGTGCCTCCTTTCCAGTAGGGTACTACACAGCAATCATTGTCTCTTTCTCAGACCTAGCTATCTGCAACCCTTTCTATAACCAAAGAGATTGGGAAAGAAGGGACGAGGAGAGGAGCTCATGCTGTGCAAAGCTTGCTGACCTAGAGTGTGGGTTCTGACTTTTGTTTGCCCAAGAAGGCAACCAGTCCTGGAGAAGGGATTAGACCCGCTGTAATGACACCCTTAACAACAGCTAGTGTTGTCCTTTGCCAATGGGGCTCTCTCATCATGAGGCATGCAGCCTGGATGAGCACTGGGGCAGAAGTCCTCTCTTCATCTTTTAAAGCCTCTTGCAATGTAAATTAGCTCGGATCTGTCATTCTTCCCGAGTTTCTCTTCTGTTATTAGTCTTTATTCAATTTTTAATGATGGATATTGTGTGTGTTTATTTATTCAAGGTCTACTCTGCCGGTAGATTGCATAGCTCTTGAGGGCAAGGATTAAGAGTGTTTTATTGACCAAGCACAATGACTTAGCTTTAACTTTTTAATCTGTTAAATGAGGATGGTAACACTGCTTTTGTCCACCTCACTGAGCTGTGAAATTAAAAGAGATAATACATGGGAAATGTCCTTGTAAGTCATGAGTGCGCTTTACATATTAGTTATGCTTAGGGCTGTGTCTGTTTGAGGGGCCCTCACAGGCTGAGTACTTGGGATAATAGTGAGAGAGATGAGATGGTAGGAGAAAGTCCTTGCAAGAGAATACCCTGAGGCAGCTTTTACTGCATGAAGCTGAGCACAGCAGTTCCCACCTCTAAAAACATCCAATTCACACAGTTCACTCAGTCATGATTGAAAAAGTTAAATAGCAGTGAAGTGTGGGTGGCAGCCAGTAACCCAGAGCTGACGGTTTTTGCTAGCTGGTTCTTCCAGCTAGCGTGGACAGACAGTATGACGCCTTCTCTGTTCCACAACTGTGAGAGTGCGGAGTGAAGGAAGATGTTTCCAGAAAAATGGCTGCTGCTGCAAGCTTTTCACGGAGAGCACATGGGAGAAGCGTGGATCCCTGCAATCCTGAAGCTGCAGATACATAGAGCTTCGCTTTGACACGGGAGAGTTGGACATTTTTCATAATCAATTCCAGAGCTGGTCAAGTTGATAATCAAGATTGACCGTCACTGGAGTACCCTGCTCCTGGATAATTAAGACAAAATCCAGAAAGGCTCACTGAAAGAAATTATGTCTCCTTTGGATCTAGTCTAATCTTTCTCTTTTTATTGTCCTGGTTTAGTGATCACTTGGTGATCCAACTGGGGAGGGTGTCATACTGTCTGATCCGAGGCCTCAGAGCTGCAACCGCATGGGTGTCATCTGGGAGGTCCAGTGTACACATAGCTGAGGGCTGTCTGTGATTGTGTGCATGCCT
This sequence comes from Phodopus roborovskii, assembly GCF_943737965.1. Classification (NCBI taxonomy): domain Eukaryota; kingdom Metazoa; phylum Chordata; class Mammalia; order Rodentia; family Cricetidae; genus Phodopus; species Phodopus roborovskii. The sequence goes on along the minus strand of NW_026125397.1, from coordinate 22,391,293 downwards.
ATGGCACTGAAGGTCTGTGGGAACTTCAGACTCCCAGTGGCTGCCATGGGAGACCTTAGCAATGTGCTACTTTCATGTTCACAGAGCCTAGCAATGAGTTCAGGATAAGAAAGACGCCAGGACACCGTAGGCTAGGTGACAGTCAAAAGGAGAAAAAAAGGTATGGGAAAGAATTTTTGCCTGCTGGATCCTCAGGAAGACAAGACTCTGATAGAGAGAGAAGAGGGGTAGGTCCTGGTGACAGCACAGGAGAGGACAGGCTGGTGGCCGGCCACACGTGGGGATGGATGGGTGAGGAGAAATGGCACCAACTCATAAAACCTTCTCTTTTTAGAATTTTAAAGATTGCTTTAACTGATACATAAAACATAAAAATATACATATTTGCATCTTGTAATGTTCCATAAGCTTTTTTTTTTTTTTCCCTCCTCAGACAGGGTTTCTCTGTGTAACAGTTCTTGCTGTCCAGTAACTAACTCACTTTGTAGACCAGGGTGACCTTGAACTCACTGAGCTCCACCTGCCTCTGCCTCCCAAGGGCTGGGATTAAAGTCGTGAACCACTACCGATGGACTCCATAAATTTAAATAAGTTTTAAAAATCCTATTATTCCTATGAATGTCCTAGGCTTGGAAAAATCTGGGGCTAACTTTTCTGTCCTCTCCCAAGGTACTGTGACCACACTAAGTCTACCCACACCATCTGGGTTTACTGGTTACGGTTCCCCAGGGGTGAGGCATGTTGGAGTAGAGGACAGGGCTGGGATGGGGGGCAGCTCAGAGACAGTGGGCTGGGAGCTACTAGCTCAGGAAGCGGCCTCTGGAACCCGTTGTTAGTAGAACATAAAACTTGCTAGCACCTAAAGGGGCGAGGCCAGACCAGCACCCAGAGAGAAATTACAGAGGCCAAGGCAGGGAGGGGACGATGTCTAACACCACCAGGCTCTGACCTCAAGAACAGGGTGCCAGCATTCCCTCAAAAAGAAGCCTTCGCGTGATCCTGCAGAATTCCCGTGGGAAGGGGCTGGCCTCCTGTGACACAAACGGTGCACACTGAAGGTGCGTCTAGAAGTCACATGAAATAATCAGGACACTGGAACGGGTCCTCAGACGGAAAGTGCAGCCTGGGAGTCAGAAGCCTGGGAGGTGGAGACGTGGTTCCCTATGCAGGACACAGGGGAGCTTTGTCCTCTAAGCAAGGACTCGCCAGCCAGCGCTCCTCCACCTCTCCATCCTCCCAACATGCATGGGCTCCTCTTTTGCGTTCTGCTCCTTATGGGACAGGTAAGTCTTTCTTTCAACCCAGGCTTCAGCTGTAATCCTTCAGTGAAAAACAGCAAGGTAGAGATGAGGAAAGATGCGGGTAATTATTTCGGGAGAAATGGGAGCCATTTTTCCTTTCCAGAAAGTTCTGTTTTAGTTCGGGAGAGATGCATTTCCCTCTTTGAGGTGTACCCTCTGAAGTTTGCACAAACGTTGCTTTGTATCTATTTAGAGGGTGGCCCCAGCTCTTGGATGGGTAGTGATGGCAGGCAAAGCAGTAAACACCACCCTGTATTCCGGGTACAGGCGCGGGGCTCATCATTCTGTTTGCACACAGCTTGCAGTGTGCAAAGAGCTCCTGGAAAAAAGGGTTTGGGGCAATGAACCCCCCTCCTCCCGCCCCCCAGCTAAGCCTGTCCTTGTTTGAAAGAGCCACTTAGGAAAGGACATTTAGTTAGTTAGTTTGTTTTAGTTGTATTATTACTTTGTCTTTTTTCAAGCTTAGGGTCTCTTACTTTCTGCAGTGACTTTGTCCATGGAAGGTCGAAATGTTTCAGAGGGCAGATCAAAGGAAGCTTAATTCAATAAGAGCAATTCATTGCCTTAGTGTTTTTTAATGAGGTGATTAAGGTAGGGTGACTTATTTATTGATTTATTTACACGGTGAAGACCATTGCTGGCATGGAGGACAGAGCTCTGACCTTTTTCAGGTCACTTAGAAAACACACACAGATGTGGTGTGAAGAGCCGATTCAGGCCGGAGTAGCTGAGGAGTAGCTGAGGTATTTTAGACAAGAAGGGAAATTGTTACTTTGTTTCAAAGCAGTCTGGGGAAATTGTTACTTCGTTTCAAAGCAGTCTGGGGAAATTGCTACTTTGTTTCAAAGCAGTCTGGTCTGGGGAAATTGTTACTTTGTTTCAAAGCGGTCAGGGGAAAGTGTTACTTTGTTTCAAAGCGGTCAGGGGAAAGTGTTACTTTGTTTCAAAGCTGTCCCAGGTGCGGTTCCTCTTGCTCTCACAGTTGGAATACATTTCTTCAGTAGCTGTGCAACCCACTCACTCCTGTTCCGCATTCTGAGAGGAGGCAGGTGGTTATTGTCAACTGAGAGATAGGACATGCTCTTAAACAGTAAATATTCCAAAACAGCGAAATATGTACAGAATAGGAAACAAGTGCAAACATAAAAAGATATTGTGCTTAGAGCAGGAAATACAATTTTGTGCTTATTTTTGCCTGAATGATTTTTTCCCCTTCTGGTCACTGGGATAAAATACCTAAGAAAACATCTGAAGGAAGGGAAGGTTGACTTTGGCTCTCAGTTTCAGAGGTTTGGGTCCATGGTTGATGGGGGCCTCATTTCAGCCTCTGGTGACACACCACCTTGCAGCAGAAGTATGCCATGGAGGAGGCAACTTAGGTCTTAAGCAGAGAGGAAAACCCAAGGAAGAGGCAGGAGAAAAGAAGAAATGACCTCACCCCCATGACACAGTTCAGTAAGGTACCACCCTCTAGTTGTCCATTCACCTGAAAATCCACAAATGTGTGGATCCGTGGACCAGGTCATCATACTCGTGATACAGAACTACTTTCTGAACAATGGTGACCAGGCTTGTGTGTGTACATGTGGCAAACGTGTGTGCACGTGTTCATGTCTATGTGTCCGAGTGTTGATCAAAGTTCAGCATCAAGTGCCTGTCTGTGAATCTCCATCTCACTGTTTTGAGCCAGGGTTTCTCGCTGAAACCTGAGCTTGTAGTTTCTAGACTGGCTGTCAGCAAGTCTGAGGGACTGTTTCTTCCATGTCTACCCCTAGACCAAGCTTTCCTAAGTCGCTTTTCCAAACACAACCAAGGTTTTGATGTCAAACACTGTGGAAGACATTTAGTCAATATCTTAATCACCCTAACCCTCAAAACAATTGTGCCAAGTGTGTATTAGCCCCATTTCACAGAGGATTACTACTCAAAGACCAAATAATAGGAAATTATTCAAGATCACAGATCTATCCCAAAGCTCAGATCTGTTTTTAGAACATTATAGTGCATCATTCTTGTGGTCTCAAGACTTTGCTTTTGAAACAAATGTCTGAAAAGAAAAAAATATTATGTAAAATTCCTTATATTCTCAACATATCTTCTTTTTGTCAATCCTACTTTTTGTACTTTTACATTACAATTTATTATAATTTCCTTGTCTCCCCCCCCTTTGGTGCAGTGAGTCTGCTAACAAAAACAAAACGAACAACAAAAAACTCCACCTCCCTAAAAGAACCCCCCCAAAACACAACAAACTGACAAACAAATCAAACCTCAGTTTTACCTAGAAATTTTTATTCCACCTTCATTTAAAAAAAAAAAAAAGTCTTTGTGCATGTCGTGTGTGTCACTTTGGGTGTCTTCCTCACCCTCCACCTTCGCCAGGACAGTTCCCCTGTTTACTGATGCTGAAGATAGGTCGGGCAGTCCATTGCTTCTGGGGACTGTCCTGTCATCTCCTCCCATCTGGCATGCTGGGAGTACAGATGCCTGCTCTGCATCACCCTGGTTCTATTGGGCTCTGAACCCCTGTCCTCATGTTTGCAATAAAATCAGTCCATTGAGCCATCTCCTCAGCCCCGTTTGCTTTCATCTGGGCCAGTTTCACTGGATACAGAATTCTAGGTTGACAGTTTGGGTTTTCTTTCCTCTTTTAACATCATCTCTGGGCACCTTCACCCTTCCCTCTCGCTTCTTCTGCTAAGTTACTTCTCTTCTGCGCACCGTTTCCTTCTCTCAGGCTACAAGCATGAACTTCTCTTTTATTCATGGATTTCCCCCTGTGTTACCCTTTCATTTCTGAGACGGATTAAAAATATTTCAAGACTGGGAAAACAAACATCTCCATGTGGGCAGTCTGGAGCGTGGACATTACAAAAGGGAGTGTGTTTGCCTCTCCGTTGCTATGATGGCCAACATGCCTGGCAGAAACAGTCTGACTCCAGATTTCAGAGAATCTGCCCTTCGTGGCGGTAAAACAGTTCATATCATGACAGCAGAGGCTGCCCACATTACAGTGGACCAAGAGGCAGGAAGCAGATGGCAAGCAGACTGGGATGAGGGAATAAATATGCCCATACTCCCCAGTGCTATATTTTCCTCAGTAGACCTTCCCACCTCCCAAATTCTTCACAACCTCCCAACATAACGTCACAAGCTGAAGGCCAAGTTTACAAAACAGTCCGGGGTTGACATTTCAAATTCCAAGCCTAACAGGGACTAACAAGAGAAGGCCGTGGCATGGTGTCTCATGCACAGCAGGTCAGAAGGAGACTGCTGGGACATAGGCATGGCAGGGACAGACAAGGCTTGAAAGCCCAGTGCTCAGAAGTTTACACAGTAGGCTGCAGATAGCGGGGACCTTTAAGGGGTAATGCAAGCATACAGAATGGCATTTAGTACCTGTGAAATAAGAAAGTCCTAGGAGCATAAGGACAACACAGTAAGCAGGATTGGCCATGGCATAACTGTGGCGTGACGGAGAGGGGCTTGGCCCGATGAATCCAAATACTGGCTAGGTGAAAGACGAATTTCAAAACCCCGTTTTTCCTAGAGGACATTTGGGTATCCACGCCCACTGGGCAGTCAGCTGTGTGGGCCAATAGGTCAGTGGAGAAGTCTTGCCTGGGGATTCGGTGTTGAAGGTGTGTAGCATAGAGAGACCACTGAAGATGAGGTGAGGGACGAGACTGCCAGGTGGTTGGGTGTAGAGATGAGCAATGGTCAAGGAGACAGCGGTGTGTCTACGGTACAGTCCGGCAGAGGCCAGCAGGCAGGGAGACCTGGGGTTGTCAGGTTGTAAGGAAACCCAGGGAAAGGGTTTCACCCGGAAGCACGAGGCACTGTGTCTGCTGAGGGTGGAGAGACGTGAACCGATCGATGTAAAAAGTCATGTGGGTGCTGAGTAGAGGGGACTGCATAGGAGGCTCTTCTGAGCATCCAAGTGAAAACTGATGGTGGACTGGATCACGGTGGTAGGAGAAAGGACATGGAGGCCAGCCGGTAGTGGTGCTGATGGTGGACTGGATCACGGTGGTAGGAGAAAGGACATGGAGGCCAGCCGGTAGTGGTGCTGATGGTGGACTGGATCACGGTGGTAGGAGAAAGGACATGGAGGCCAGCCGGTAGTGGTGCTGATGTTTTAAGGGAGTAATTGACAAGATTTGTCAATGAGATTAGAGGTTAAAATGTGGAGCCCAGCATGACCCAGTGCCCAGGGTGTTTTGGAACTCTGCAATGGGCGTTTGCTCAAATAGGGAAATGTACGGATGGAAAGATGACTGGAAGAGAATGGAATGCTCTGGCCCTGTACCATCTAAGCCGGGCACTTTTAGCGAGTTCGGAAGTGTGAGCTGGAGTGAGGGGACAGAGAGACCTTATCCAAGCAGAGCTCAGGGGGATGGAAACCAAGCAGCTCAGGAGCTGGAGGAGGGAGGGGGAGGAAGAGAAAGAGACGTCTTGGAAACCCAGCAAGGAGTCAGGGAATGGCCACGTCAAACACGGACATTGTAACTCACCACCTGTTCGGCACACATCTCCTACAGCCCTGGGTGCAGTCTTGGGAACCTTTTCTAACATCACCTTTATCATCAAATGAAGCTCTGCTGCAGGGCGCAGAGCACTGTGCCATCAGACACGACCCCTGAACACGTGCGGAAACAAGTCTGTCACTGGCCCTGCAGATGTCCTCCTCAGAAGCCCACGTGTCCCCCTGGGGTGAGCTTGGTGAGGGATGGCTGTGGATGCTGCAAAGTCTGTGCCAAACAACGAGGAGACACGTGTAATGAAGCCGACCTCTGCGACCCACACAAAGGGCTGTACTGTGACTACTCGGCCGACAAGCCTAGGTACGAGTCGGGAGTGTGTGCATGTAAGTGTCTTCTGGGCTCACTGGAAAAGGCTGAACTGAGACACATTTCCATGCCCAACTGCTAATTTAGAGTGTGGGTTTAGTTTAGCTAAATACTAGAAAGATGCAGTCGTGCACCAGTGGGCTGGCTCAATTGCACTGAAATTCAGAGACACGCTTTGGAAAGCCTCCATAGTTAGCATGCAACTCTTAGGTTGCTGGTTTTGTTGATTTGTTTTTGAGACAGGATCTCTCTACATAGCCCTAGCTGTCCTGGAACTCACTCTGGAGACCAAGCTGGTCAAGAACTCATAGAGACCCACCTGCCTCTGCCTTGAGTGCTGGGATTAAAGGTGTGTACCACTAAGCCTGGCTCAGGTAGATGCTTTTCGAGATAGAATATAGGAAAAATCATGTGACTGGGGTCTGACTTCAAAATGTCAGCTGTTGTTAATACTGTCTAAAATTAATCTGAGCACAGTTCAGTTGTTTGCAGTCTATGCCTGTGCACAGAGAAAACCAGTAGACACCACAGCCTGGAACGACTAAGCCATTCCGTCTTTTATGGATAGAACACCGACTATCAAACTTCTGGTTTAAAGTCTGAGATCTCTTACAGTCCTAGCAATCCTCCAGGACTAAAGCTTCCACGAATGCAGGCTTTTGTCAGCTGGCATTAGTGAATTTGTAATTTTAAAGTTCATGTAAATGAAATGCTAATAGTAATAATACATTTCCTAAAAAAAAAAAAAAAAAAAAAAATGCTGTTACTGCCAGCAAGAAGATTTTAGTAAGGAGAATGCAGTTTTACGTTTTTGTAGACTTCCCTGATGTCTAGCTCCTCACATTTGCCTCCTTTGCCAAGCTGTTAGTTTTTCTGGATGAAATCTGAGGACAGTTTGGCTTCACACAGATACACAATTAGAAGAGGATGGGCCACAGTAATATCTCTACAGACACTCATGCACACACTTAAATGCAAATGTGACAAGTGGTAGCACCTTAGAAATTAGCTGTATTATGGGCTCTGAGACTAAGTCAACAAGCTTTTGTCTCTAACAAAATACCCCACGCTCACTGGGCTGGCTCACACATGCTTCTAGTACTGAGGAGGCTGAGGCAGGGGGTTTGGGAGTCTGAGGCTAGCCCGGGCACTTGGGAAGACTCCCTTCTTTTAATTTTTTTTTCATGTGTTTGGTTGTTCATGTATGTCTGTGTTTCATGTATGTCACATGTGCAGCTGGCCCCTCTCAGAGGTCAGAAGAGGGCCCTGGATCCCTCAGAACCAGAGTTAGAGATGCTGGGTGTTGGGAATGGGACCCAGATCTTAAAAACCCAAAAACAAATACAAAACCCACTTGTACTTGGTCTTTGACTCATGCATGGTTTTGTCATTTTCTGTTCCGGGTATTTAGAAAGCACCAGTTTCCTGACTACCTAAGTAATACTTTGTTTTGAACCATAACTCTCAGCAGAAAGCAATAAATAATAAATATGCGTTTTAAAGAATCACTCTCAGCAGAAAGTTGGTAGGTAGAGAGATCTCAGGGGTGGATGAGAGTTTTCCAAAATTCTTTTATTTGAAAGTGTGACTTACGTCACTGGCAACAAACACTTTGTTTTCTTAGCATTGACAACTAGTGACAAACTTCTGTCCATTTTGAAGAAGACATCTCCACAGTACTCGTCAGAAGACCCAGTTTATTGAACAGCTGTTTAAGGAAAGTTCCACTGAAAACTTAATTCCGTTGTCTTCTGACACTATTTTTTTATGAGCTCTATTGTACCTGGCTCACTGAATTATGTATTTACTTTGTCATACAGAATGTAAGTGAACAGAAGAGGGTAGGGCTTAAATAGGTTAGCATACTTTACTGTGCCACCAAGAGCACGGTTAAGCCAGTTTTATCTTCCTAAGTACCAGTGCACAAGAGGCAGAGAGCAGCCACTGCCTTTACCACCCAAGTCATGATAACGCGTCAGCCCCAGCCACTGCTGACCGTCCGCCCCACTGACGTCACACCCCAGTGACAGAGTCTACTGCATCCCAGCATCTCAGAGAGTCCTGACTTTTCAGATCCTTTGAAAACACGCCAGCTATTGCTAAGGAGTTGGCAGGATGCAGGATGCTGATCCTGAAAGGGAAGAGAGTCCTTGGAGGATGCTGAAGTCTTCTCCAGTTTTCAGTTACCCTGCAGTACTATGGTTAAACTCTGCTTTTCCAGACCGCCAATGGGTACATTGTGGCTTGTGTTTGTGCATCAGGGTAGAAGAGTCTCACCAGGCATCAACCATTTATTTATAACTATCTCACTGCCAAGCTTAGGACTTTTAACAGCTGCCTTTACTCCAAGCAGAGCTTCTGGGTTTTTTTGGAAGTGACCATTTGGGGTTAATTGCCTATACAGAAATACAAACACCCCATTTTAGCCTTTCTATAGATGCTCCATGATGGAGATTACAAAGTTGCTTAAGGAATTATGAACCAACCACATTCCTAAGAGACAGCTATTACTGGAGTAAGTTTATCTAGCCAAGCTATATTTATTTATTTTTGACAATCTGCTGCTTTTTTTTTTTTTTTTCCAGATCTTGTGGCTGTCGGATGTGAGTTCAACAGGGTCCATTATCAGAATGGCCAAGTATTTCAGCCCCACCCACTGTTCAGCTGCCTGTGTGTGGGTGGGGCCATTGGATGCACACCCCTTTTCATCTCCCGGATGGCTGGCAGCAACTGTTCTGCAGCTGATGGTGTGAGATCTGGTACAACCAACTGTGGCCTGAGACCTCTGCAACAGAGGCTCTCAGCAGGCTACAGAGCATCCCCAGGTGATCCTCAAAGCTCTAGCTCAGGGTCCTGCAACAGGGGCTCTCAGCAGGCTACAGAGCATCCCCAGGTGATCCTCAAAGCTCTAGCTCAGGGTCCTGCAACAGAGGCTCTCAGCAGGCTACAGAGCATCCCCAGGTGATCCCTAGCAGGGACGCTGCCATGGATGACTTCCTGTGGCTCTTTCTAGATTCCTTTTATGCACCACAGGCAGTAAGAACTCACTGGCTGCTGCTTTATAGCACTATAAAGTATTTGCCTCAGGCAGGTATATTCCAAGTGTCTGAAAACTTTATGTTTTGGTTTTGAGGATAACATAGTCTGAGTTTTAAATCCTACTAGGTCAAGAAACTTCTAAAATCTTACACCTCTGCTAATCCCCACCCACTTCTTAAGAAAACTGAACAAATATTGTTCATATATACCCTAAAAACCTTTCATTAGTAATCTATTATGGGTGAGTTTGACCACCCAGTTCCTGCATTCAGTTTTGTATATGGTCTAGCAGAAATGGAAAGTTGATTTGAAAACTTTTTTTTTTTTTGAGGACTAACACATTTTGAAGTTCAAAATATTATTTTAAAAACTAGTAAAAATAACATTTTGAACATATCATTTTCAAAAAAAAGTTCCAGTTTTCTTGTTCACTTTAAAGCAGGCCACTGTGTCTTGGTGAGGATGCAAAGCAAGACTCCCACGTGCTCACAGAGAGCAGGAGGTGCTGCAGGCGTAAATATGTCCTACTTACACACTGGAGAGTTTTCCAGACCGGAGTTCCTCTAGGCTCACCTTCATTATGTTGTTATCAGCGAAATGAGTTTTAGATATTCAAAAACACAATAAATACATCCTCAGGGACTCTGTTATGACAATTTACCAAGTTGTGTGTGTGATCACTCAGCTAACAGCATGACATTACTAATGTTCCTAAGAACTCTGAAATGGTAAGTTCAGGGAAGTGAGACTATCTCCCAACTCTGGTATTTGAGATGGAGGCTTCAGTGTTTCAAGGTATGCTAAGTCTACTGCGACCACGTGGGAATTTGGCTTTCACAGCGAATGTCAGTGAAAGCATACGTCTTTGAAATTTATGCGTGATAACTAATGCGGCCTATTGCTGGAATCTAGCTTTTGTTGGGTCAGTGCAAAGCAATCAATGGCTTTTATTAATCCCACACTTTCTTTGCTTTTTAAGGAAGGTTGAACAAATTCCTGAAGTGCAGGCCTGGTTTATTTGTAAGAAGGGGTTATCAGCGATGCAACAATCTAAGCCACCTTTATCTATTGCAGATTTACGCCCGGCTTCTAACCTGCTTCCTGCAGCACTGTCTTTAACTGTTGTCTGCCTCCAGGTATCTTTATGTTTCCACTTCCTGTTGCTCCGCCACTTGCAAGTACAAGCCCTCACTGTCACAGGAAGGCAACGCCCTGATGCCACTTTCTTCAGACAGGGCTTCTCTATTGAGGGGGCTGTTGATGACTTTCTGGCTTTAAGTTGATACTCTCGATGTAGAACTGTGCTGTTAACTCAGGACATGCAGTAACTTTAGAGAAATGCCTTGAAGGAACAAACCTATTCCGTTTACTTTCTACGAACCAAGGGGTCTGTTCCACTGGAGTGCAGTGCCACTATGTTTTTCATGGGATGATCAGGGAAGGGTTACTACCTTTTTCCCTGTTTCTCCTAAGCAGCAGGCAGTGGAATGATTTCTCCACTCATCACTCAGCCACGATTACATTGCTCGCTAAGTATTTCATAGGTGATTTTAAGTGGCTGGCTCACAAAGTACCTGTGGGCCTGACAAGAGCGATCGAGACAAGCTGGGTGAGACAGGCATTTGCAGTGACTTAGTATATAAAACTAATTTAGTGCAGTGCAGTATTAATTCCGTTTGTTACACATTTGCAGGATGGACAGCTGAGACTCGCTGTTCAAGCCTGGTGACCTGAATTTGTCCTGACCTCCACAGGCACGCTGAGCCCGTGAGCCGCACCCTGATTAAAACTTTCTAAGACTAGGTTTTAAAGTGGAAGAGAACTGATTTCATTGTCTCATCCTTAAATGACTTTGTTTTAGACTTTTTTTTTTTTTTTTTTTAACATAGCATGACATTTAAATACTAAGATCATACTAATGCTTGGAAGGTAGAAGGATTGCAAGTTAGTGGGCAGTCTGAGCTACACAGCAAAACCATGTCTCAAGGAAGGAAATAAAAAGACACACCACTCTGCTTAACATCCTGAATTCCCTAACCCTACCAACGTCTCTGCTGTTGCTATCAGGCGAAAGTAAACAAAAGATGGGCCCTGACCGGAAGTAGTATGATACTGGAGAGCAGATGAGGCAGAATGACGGCAGCGGGTGAAGATGAGTCTTCATTCCCTGGGAAACTTGACTGAAAGGAAACTTAGGTACCGGGAAGGGAGGATCACTTAGGATATAATCATTTACCCTTTCATGCAAAAAGCCTTAGAACTTTTAAATACCGACTTTATGTTTCAAAATTAAATCCAGGTTATGTAGGTATGGGCACACATATGCACTCCCCCCCGTTTATGTTAGCTTACAGGAACCTCCCGCTTACGTGGAAAAAAAAATGCCTTGTGCAAGCAACGAAGTGGAGTCCTTGCTCCAGAACGTGTGGCATGGGGATTTCTACCAGGGTAACCAATGGAAACAGCAAGTGTGAGATGAGAAGAGAGAAGAGGCTCTGCTACATTCAGCCCTGCAGCAGGAATGCATCGAAGGCAGTGGAGGTAAACCACAGCCACATTTAACTGAATTATGCTTCCACCTTGAGAAGTTTCTGAAAAGCAAGTACGTGCGTATATTCTGGAGGGAGGGATGGATAGTATTTGGATCTCATCAAACAAAACCACCCCACGGTGACTGACTCTTAAAGTCAAATTATCTCAGAGGACAACGGGGGGGGGGGGGGATTGATCTAGCTCATCTCTGCAGGGAAAATTTCATACAGTAGTGATGTTGGCCTGTTGATTGTAGGTGTTCTGCCAGTTTAATGTGGGTCTTGCTGGGTTGTGGAGGTGCACACCTTTAATCCCGGCACTCGGGAGGCAGAGACAGGCAGATCTCTGAGTTGAGGTCAGACTGGTTTACAGAGTGAGTTCTAGGCCAGCCAGGGACACACAGAATCCAAGAGATATCTAATCTGAAGGAACGATATGCATAGGGGTTACAGGAGACTGGGCTGCTCAAGACCCATATTGTTTGTTTGGCTTTTGGTTTTTTTGGGACAGGGTTTCTCTAACTTTCTTCTTGCTCATACTAACTGCAGAAATGGAACCACACTATGGGACATAAAATTCCAGTTGTTAACTGTAAGTATGAAAACAGAAGCTCTGTTCAGTTAGATATGACTGCTTATCTTGGAGGACACACCAGAACGTTCTGTGCATGTCAGAGTAAACTTGCCAACGACATGTTATCCTACAACCGACTTAAATTTTACAGCCGGTCCTCCTTCATCAAGGCAAGAGAATTATCTTTTATTTATTTATTTAGAGACAAAGGTCTGGAACTCACTATGTAGTCTAGGCTGGCCTTAAGCTCAGAGATCCACATAGCTCCTGAAATGTAACAAACAAGTAAGTTTCCATTTATTGTAGACCTGAATAAAAGATGGAATGAGACGCACCAGACAGAGAGTATGATAGGGCAAGGGTATTTTACAGAGAGGAGGGTCCTAGATGTCACAAACAACTACTGTTAGTGCCCAAAATAACTATAATCTGGTGCCTGTTATACATTCTTAAGTTAGTGTAAACAAATTTAAAGAATGACTTTTTAACTTTACTCATCTTTTCAGATCCCCAGAGAAAAAACATGTCAACCCACTTTCCAACTCTCCAAAGCTGAAAAATTCGTTTTCTCTGGATGCTCAAGTACTCAGAGTTACAGACCCACCTTCTGTGGAATGTGCCTGGATAGGAGGTGCTGTGTCCCCAGCAAGTCTAAAATGATCACCGTTCAGTTTGACTGTCCCAGTGAGGGGTCATTTCAGTGGCGGATGCTCTGGGTCACATCTTGTGTGTGTCAGCGAGACTGCAGAGAGCCAGGAGATATGTTTTCTGAGCTCAGGCTTCTATAGAGCCAAACACACACGAGGGAAGTTTAAGACGAAGTCATTCACATCACAGAATGAAAAAACTAAAGTAGCTGTAAAAGGGTGGAGATTTATTTAATGGGTTTAAAACAGAAAGAACCACTCATCATTCTTTGGTGGCTTTATTTCTGAAATCACAAGTTTCTAAAAAGTATTCTAGTAAAACAAAAAGGAATGCCCGAAAAAATCTAAATATAACTCATTTCTTGAGTACATCCTATAATTACATAATATATACATACATGGTACCATATAAAGATTTTATATATAGTAAAAAATATAATTTATAAGAAAACATTTTATACAGATGTAAAGACATAATTTAAAATGTTATTCTGTAATTGGCAATACAGTCTATCAGATCCTATTACACAATAATCAGGGTGAAAGCAAGGGTTTTAGAAATAAGATACTATAACTGTATCTATAATTTTCATCGCCACGTTCTGAATATCAGTTAAGATTCTTCTAGGAAGGAGAAAACGGAATGTCTGGGACTACTGTTAATAACTGTAATATTGCAGTTTTTATACCAAATACTATAAAAATCCTAAACTATCAATATAAAAACCAAAAAAGAGAACAATTACTTAGCGAAAGAAAGATAAATATTAATAAACAAAGCATAACAGATCATTTTTTTCTCAAAAAGAATTTCCCCCCCAAAAATTATTTACTGGAAGGATAAACCAACCAATGAACCTGAAATATAAATAGTGACTAAAAACAACATTAAAGATTCAAAAGATTATGGTGACTGAAATAATGTCTGTAGATAATAACCACTTACTACAAAATTCAGATGATGACACCAAGCTTAGCAATGTTCTGTTCACTGTGCAAACGCTGACATGATGGACCCTGATGAGTAGCGTGGTTTAAACTATTTATTTTAAAAGTGACTGGGTGTCTACGCTGTGATTGTATTGAGTATAAACATGTTATCACTCAAAGAACAAGTCTATCAGTTTTAATAAAAACTACCTTCCAGAAAGCCCACAGACATCACACACACTGCGTTCGTCCATCCCTAGGAGCTGCTTTTCAGCATTTACAGAGTATGAACATACAGTATAAATATAAAAAAGGTGTGTACAGTCTTTCCTGAGCCGTTCACCAGTGTGAAACGGTCTGCAAAAGGAAGCTACGAATAAAGCAAAGCGCTGAAAAACCACTCCTTCACTCTACATCGACTCTCACTGCATAGCCCGGGCTGGCCCTGAATAGTCAGACACACTGGAATTACATGTATGAACCCCCATGCCAGGCCCTCTCATAATTTTGACAAATCGTTAGAAGTGACCGCACACACTGGTACAGAAAAGGTCCAACAAAATAGAAACCACTGTTTCATAGCATGGAGAATAAATTAGGCTTTCTCAATCACAGGAGATGCTGAAAGACAAAGGGGAAAACCAGTGATCCAGAAAATAACAAAGCATTTTTAGTGTCTTCCCTCACATGGCCACGCTTAGCCTTGGCACGTCCTGCACAGGCATGCTCTTGGTGGCATCAAGTTCATTATACTCCTGTATGAGTACTGACAGAGAGGACACAGCTTCTGCAAAAGCGCCCTCCTCCATCCCGTCAACTTGCAGATAGTGATGGAGGTGAGCCTGTAATTCAAACATTCCAACATTAGCACCTCACGAACTTAAGACACACAACTACCTCATAGAGCAATACTGTTAAAGTACAGGTCGTTCACCCATCCCTGGGAGCTATAAGCAGTTAATGACTGCTGGCGAAGGGGCGAGTAAGTCCTCCGTGGAAGGAGCCTCCCACCCACACTCACTCAAGGAACCCCAGTTTAATGACAGTGAGGAAAACACAGGCAGACACGCGCACACAAGTGCACACACATGCGCACATGCACGCGTGCACACACAGGCGCACATGCACGCGTGCACACACAGGCGCACATGCACGCGTGCACACACGCGCGCACACACACAAGAAGATAGGGAAGACTAAGAAGCAGAAGGGTTCGGCTGGAGGGGGATAGGAGAGAATAATGGGGAAATATGATCAAAGTAGGTACTATGTGTGTAGGAAATAGCGAAAGATTAAATAAAATTTTAAAAAAGCATAAAGCATTAAGCTCTAAATGGGAAACAGGAACTGAGTAAATATGACTGAGGATGCGTCCACTAGTACTAGACTGGCGTGACTGACTTAGTGGATTTGAGGCTCCCTACACTGGAGCTGCAACCCAGGCCAAAAGCCCAAGACTCAGGAGATCACAGGATGTAAGGGACCATCTTTGCCATTGCTTTGCTAACTGAACACGTTCTAAACTGTCCATCTATATCTCTATCCACAGAATATGCTGCTTTCAATACTGGTCACAACGGTTTCTGTTTCTCCTCCCAGTGGACAGTGCAGATACGCATAACTAGTCCAAACAGGAGAATGACTGACTATTGAGTACTCATCTGTAGAATCACCCCAGCACACACCCCCGGCCTCACCAAGGCTCCGGGCACACTGCAAGCCAGAATCTGGGAAAGAGTGAGGCGAGCGTGCATGGCCTCTGTGCTCATGGGCTCACGGCGGGCGCTGTTACGTTACCTGCCTAGGAGGAAGTCTGCCAACAGAGTGAAGCTGGCTGGGAGGGGCTCATGAGGCCCCACCCCCAACGCAGGGCTACAGGGAGTTAACGTTTGCTGGGGGGAGGGGGTCATTCTTGCTCAGTGAGGTAGGCACTGATCCGCTGCCCACGCACCAGCAAAACTCCACACTCGTGTTCCTGCAAGCAACCCTCGTCAAACTCAGTGTCACTAGGAAACGAAAGGAAACCAGG
This sequence comes from Phodopus roborovskii, assembly GCF_943737965.1. Taxonomy (NCBI): domain Eukaryota; kingdom Metazoa; phylum Chordata; class Mammalia; order Rodentia; family Cricetidae; genus Phodopus; species Phodopus roborovskii. The sequence goes on along the minus strand of NW_026125397.1, from coordinate 22,375,392 downwards.
GGACTTGTTGGGAAGCAGCCGTCCGGAGGGAGAGGGCTGGGGAGAGGGCAGTGTGGGGGATATAATCAGAATACATTATACACATTTTAAACAAAGTTAGCATATTGCGTAAATCCCATGGATTCACAGAGTGTCTCATTTAGGTATAAAATAGCACAGGTGAACTTCTCTTTGCTTGCCCCTAGTGAGGCAGATATGCTGCCCACTCCAGCCCCGACTTCCAGCACAGCTCACAAAGCAGGTGCAGTCACAGAGGCCTGCAAGTACCTTTTTCTTGTAGAGCCTCAGGAACCTCTCTCTCAGCTCCACGAAGGTGGGCTTCACACACGTGTTGTTTGCTAACGCTAACAGTGAATGGGGGTGACCCACAGGCGGCACTGAACACAGGCTCGTCTTCCAGCCTTCTTGATTCCAGGAGACAAACTGCAGAGCAGGTTTTAATCTGAGATACAAACACCCTAAGGTAAGAACGAAGGAACTAAACATGCCACGTTACAGCGGCTCAGCCCCCGTAAGGAAAACAAGGACATCAGCAGAAGCATCGGTGGAATCTGCCATCTGTCTTTAACACTGGCAGCATCCCATGACAGTATGATGAAGCCTCTTACATTTCACCTAGTGCTTACAAAAACAAGGCTTTGTGCTGAAGCAGCCACTCACCTACCGTCACATTTTACTATAATTTGAACAAAGGCTTTCTTAACTACCATGCACTATAATGTCCCAGACTGTACATGTGAATTATCTTAAAAAATAAAGGCAAACCTTTCAATATTTCTGCGAAGATCAGAAATCTGCACATCTCCTCTAACAATGAGGGCACAGGCGAGGTAGAGACTGTGTCTGGGGTCTGCTTGAATGAGTTGGTGATCTTTACTGAAGGCATCGGAAAACATCTGGTCCAATCTACAACAGGAAAGGGCCACTGCTTACACAACATGTTCTCTTCTAACATAATTATATAATGAAAATATTCTCAGTGCTCAGGAGGCAGAGGCAGGCGGACTCATGAGTTCGAGGCCAGCCTGGTCTACAGAGCGAGTTCCAAGGCAGCCAGGGCCTCAAAGAGGATCCTGTCTCAAAAGGATGGGGGGAAATGTTTACTACCAGTTTACATTTGGTGAGTTCACATTGGTAAGTGCTGATGGCTCAGTGAACGTCAGGGATGGATCATGACCCATCCATCGCTTCCCTTGAGGTCATTATAGGATCCCTGGGAGATAAAGAGTCCTAGCTACTGGCTGGCACAACTTTATTCGCTCAAATAAGGTTTATTAACATCACTTGTAATATTCCTGAACTATAGAACTGTTACTTTACCAAAACTTTAACTGTAAAAAAGTATTTTTGAGGGCCACTGAGATGGCTCTGTGGTTTGAGCATGTTTGAGTTCAGTTCCCAGTACCCACGTAGAGCAGCTTACACACACCTCCGGGGGGAATCTGTTGCCTCTGCCCTCTGCAGACACCTGTACTCATGCTCATATACACACCCACAACATACACGTAATTAAAACAAAATCTTAAAACAACAACAAAGCCCTTTGGAAACACAAGATGACTCAGCAGATTAAGGTGCTTGCTATCAAGCCTGGCAACCAGGGTGCATTCAATCCCTGGGACCCCATGATGCAGACGAGAATTCCACAGGTGTTCTCTGCTCTTCAAACACTCCACAGCACAAACACACACAATAAACATTTAAAGACGTGATCAGGGTAGTAATATGTGTGTTTGTCTGTGCACCACAACATGCAAACCTGGTGATCCCAGAGGCCAGAAGAGGGCCCCAGAGCCCCTGGAACCAGGGTTACAGTGAGTTGTGAGCCATCATGTGGGTTCTGGGGGTTTCCCAGGGCTTATTGAATGCTAGGCACATTCCACCGACCAGGCAACAACCTAGCCAGCTTTCTTGGTTTCTGTATTTTTGAGACTGTCTCACTGTGCATCCCAGACTGACCTGGAACCCATGAATGTCCTTCCTCTGGTCCCCAAGTGCTGGTATTACAGGTGTGTGACACCATAACCAGCCTAAAAAACATTTTTCCCTCTCTTTTAAAATTTTTTTTTTTTAGGGGGACAGGATCTTACCATGTAGACCGCCAGGGTCTATACAGACCAGGCTGGCCTCAAACTCAGAGTCTGAGAGTCTCTACCTTCCGAGATCTGGTGTTAAAGGCAAGTGTTACCATGTCTGGCCCTAAAAGTATCTTCAAGGTGGTCTGAAATAGCTACCACGTAAGAGCCTTCTATGGTGCTTGGCTGTGGTAAGAACTTCAGAACATCATTTCATGTATCCACCAACAGTAAGAGAATATAAGACATTTACCCAAGATCCTACAGCTGGCAACAGAATCAGGATTCAAGCCTGCCAGATTCTATTAATTTTCAAAAGTCTAGAAATTTAGTTACCAGGTTCAATTTCAGTGTAATACTGACATTTTAAAACTACTTACCGTCTAAATAAGTATTTGCCTGATGAAAAATGGCTTTCGTTAATTAAATTTTACATGATTCTCAGCAATAAAATGATATAAATAACCCGAGTTAATATAAAGTCTTTTCACTGAAATTTCACTTCAAGTTCTCAGGAAAATGGGGCCCAGTTCTATCTTACCTTCGGGGGGGAATATGGACATCTGCCAGAGTGTACAGTGGTGTAAGGCTCGACACAAGATAGTGAAGTTGAGGGAAAGGAACCAGGTTCATGCTGATCTCATTCAAGTCCATATTCAGGGACCCCTCAAACCTCGCAGAGCTAAAAGGTCAACATTCCAACAATGAGAAACCTTTTCATTTAGAACAGTAGTTCAGCAGGCCATTTTCTCAGATTCTTTATACACTAATCAGAGCAGAATGGACCCTTTGTTTCTGAATCACTGAAATTGATTATCATGAATAGAAGGCTAAAATACAACAATGCCTAGCAATTCTTATTTCTAGATTTCTAATGTGCAAGCAACCTCTATTATATTTGTTCATTATACATGTAAAAGTACCCTATTTAAACAGACTTTATATTGAGTTACACACATAGAGGTGAATTGTGGAAATGTTATTAAATTTATCAAGGGTCTGACTAATACACTCAGAATCATAATCTTAAATACTTGGGAGATCTGAGACCCACGCCATGGAATCGTTTTGGATCCGATGACAACGATGTACAGATTAACTGGTTTCCAGCAGTGGCGGTATGAGACTGCTGATCACAGAACCCACACTCGTGTTCTGAGTAGCACACTTGGAGAAAGGCTGGCTTATCACGCCAACACATGAAAACACAACACAGAGTGAGGATTTGGGCAGCACAAATTGGCCTGATGGGAACAAAAACCAGGCACGAAGTTGGGTAGAAGAAGGGGCCGTAAGGGTAAGAGTATGACCAAACTATGTTGTAAGAAATTTTCAAAGAACTAATAGAAAGGTGTCAGACAAATATATGGACAGAGAAACAATAGAAGCTCCTACAACTCAGAACAATGGACTGGGCTGGGTCTGTAGCCCAGTGGTCCAGTGCTTGTTTCAACATCTTCAAGAGCTGGGTCTAGCAGTGCCCCCAAATCAAACAAAGGAACAAAACAACACTAGATGTAAACATCACATGGGCTACCTGGTCAGGCTGAGGAGGAGATTGGCCACAATGTTGTTCATTGCATCAAAAGGCTTCTTGTGGCGCTTTGTAACGGCCCCCATATTCGACGTAACTAGACTCTTAGGCTTCACAGTTGTACCTAACTTTCCGGAATTTACCACAAGATCAATTTTGCTAATGATGTCAAATAAAGACTTGAGGGAAACAAAACAAAACAAAACATTGGGTAAGAAACTATTAGTGAACAACTTAGATGACATTTTGCAAGGCAAGAAAAGAAAAACAATCCGAAGTTATTCTTTCCCTTACATGGAGACGGTTAGGAACGGAAGAGGACACTGAACAAAAGGAAGGCACGTGACCCACAATTACATGTATATAAGATGTGTCTTACTTGATTGTCAACGGGCAGTACGCAGTCTGCATGTTCACTCAGTTCCTTCATGGCCAGCACACTGTTATAAGGGGAGGTGATAACATCGTCCTCGCTGGAAGGGTATACCGCTGTCACAAATCTGTACACTTCTGGGAATTCATCTTCAAGCATCTTTAACAGAAAAGTGCCAAGTCCAGACCCTGTTCCTGAGGATTAAAAATTCAGTGTGACTACAACACAGATAGTTCAGAGTGTAACCCTGAAGAACCCAGAGTGTTTTATGTGTAGGCATAATTTTCAGCTCAGAGCACAGGCTGTCAGGGCTTCAGGTGGAGAATCCCATCTCAGGTTCTGAGCATGAGCCTAGGATGGCTTTCTCTAATCATTTTTTTTTTTTTTTTTTTTTTTTGTATTTAAGTCATTAGATAACAAACTGAATATGAAAAATTCGACTAAGACAGCATCCAGTATTCCTGATAATAAGCAACCTAAAAAAACAAAACAAAAACCCATTTTGACAGTTTTGTTCTCAAGATATGCACTGTGATACAGAAAACTATCATGTCCTCAAGCAACTTCAAACACCCAATAAAATACATTCACTTTGTTTACAAAGTTTCAAACACAACACGCTATCGTTACTTATTTAAAAGCAGAAACTAGGAAATCTCATTAATAACTTTGTTTACACAAATGTAGAAAAATTTGACTTAAAGGAGAAAAGTGGATCCTTTGACTTAGCTTTTCTTCCAAACCTTGTTAATATTACCATTTTAAAATTAGCACATTGTCATGTTTCTGCTTTATAGACAGGAGAGCAAGACACTTCCATTGCAAATTACAGGCTCATCTGGGTAAACAAAGCAATGCAGGCATGCTTCAAGCTCATGATTAAGTACTGTGACATGAGTGGCTGTTAAGGAACTAACTGAAATCAGTTTTCTTACTGGAGGGAGGTGTGGGGAGGTCTGAAGGTGGTTAATAAAAGAGTATCAGCATCCTCATAACGGCAAGCCAAAAAGACGATGCCAGAAGAACTCAATTCCACTTGGGACATAGGAACTAACAAGCATTTCTCAAAAGTGCACACATACTGGAGTGTGTTTGAAATATTACAAGAGAGTCTAGAAGTGAAAACAAAATCCAAAGTTGAAAACAGCAAGACTGGCTAACAGTGAGTCTCAGTTTTTTATGTGTGTGCTTGTGCACTGCACAAGCATGTGAAGACAAAGGCAATGTCAGCTGTTATTCAAATGTGTCCACTGCTTTGTTTGACAGCCCCACTGGCCTGGAGCTGGTCGTCCAGTGAGCCTCATGCCAGCTGTCTCTTATCTATCTGCCTCGTCCTCCCTAGTTCTGGAATTACAAGCAATGTGCCACCACACCCGGCTTTTTTATGTGGCTCAAACTCAGATACTCAGGCTTGTAGCATAAACACTGCACCCAGTAAGCTAGCTTAGCCACGACTTCACACATTTTTAAGGTGAAAAGCTGAAATACACAAACAATGCAGTACACCTATACTCTGTCAGGTATATCCAACCCACGTCATGGTTCGTATGTGCTCTTGGCTAGTCATGAATGTGGCCCAGCACAATACGTAAAGCATCGTGAGCTTGTTTTTCTGTGCGTGGTTCTTTAGCAGGAACCTTTGGTTGACACTGTGTCTCAGTGTGAAGAGGACGGACATGTCTGCTAGGTCGGTGTAGCAGGTATCACGTCTGAAAATAAGCCTTGTGTTTGCAAACCGAATTCCCAATCACATGTAACTCCATTCCAGGCAAATGAGTGAGTGTTACCTCCTCCCATGGAGTGTATGATAAAGAAACTCTGCAGGCAATCACAGTGCTCGGCTGACTTCCGGAGTTTCTCTAAAATCTGTTCCCGGTAAAGACTTCCGAAAACTTTGTGACCCACGGCCCTGAAAGCAAGAACACAGATTAAGTTATTTTCAATTTTTCCATAGATAAATTATAAACAAAATAAGAATTCAGTTATAATTTTTTTGTTTCCATTTAAACGAAACTCTGAACTACAGCGAATTTACATATTAAAAAGCAGAATGAGGTTAACTCAACAGACAATGAAATGCAAAATTTCAAACTAATTTATGTTGTTTAACAATGGGAAAAACTGGCCACATCACGTTACTAGATGAAATGGCAATGGTTGAAAATGATGTGAAAGGTCTAAGTTGTCTTTGCTTATCAAATCTTGGAGGATCACTATGACACAAGATAAAAATGGTGTCCCATTACATGAGCTTAGTGCACGCAAGCATTACACAACAAGTTATATACAACCAGAGGAAGGCTAGGCGGCTGGTCGGGAAGACTGGTAAGTGACTGGCTGTCCCTGGTCTCCTGACACACGGAATTCAAACTACGCTTTAAGACTGTACATCTGAACAAACGGCGTGAAGCAAACTTAATTTTTAAGCAAGAACAACAACAAATCAGTGTGAATTCTTTAACTGTTGGACCAGGTTTTCTCCATTAAAGAGATTATATAGTTAAGACAGCCTGTGTCAGCTCGGATAGGAGAATCCTGGTTTGGCTTATATCCTTCTGTTAATTCTATTGATTTAGACAAACAGGAGAAATTGAAGAATCAAAGAACATCAGAAAATAGTTTTTAAAAGTACTTAAAACTTAAGAATTTAGCATATCGATTTCTCAGGATTAATTTTCTACTAAAAACAAAAGCAGGAGTAAAAGTAGATCCCGGCAGCTTCCGAGCATCATAAAGCAGCAGCATCAGTTAGTTACTAACAGATGAGGCAGAAAGGCCGATACTTCTGTGTGGCAAACCGTGCTTTGATTTCATTACAGCGGGATCTGTGAGGGTGAGGCAATGGACACTCAGCCTTTTAAAGGGCATTCAGTATGCTCTTACCAATTATTTCCTGAGCCAGAGATATCAGTGATGAGCTGCTTGTTATCAAACACATCTCTCAGTGGCCCCTGGAGAATTCCATTCACTACTCCTTCTTCCATGTCAATCAAAACAGCCTGAAAAGAGAATTTATACTGAGCATATTTATTTTCTCTAGTAATGTATAAATTCAAGAATCCATGAGCTATAAGTTATAGTGTTCTTTTTCATAATCTGAGGTTAACTGAATTTTTCCTTTATGTAATCTATTGTAAGAATTAAAAAAATTTTTTTTTTTTTTTAAACCAGCTTAGAAAGATGGAACCCTAGCCGGGTTGGTGGAGTACACCTTTAGTCCCAGCATTCATGAGGCAGAGGCAGGCAGATCTCTGTGAGTTCGAAGCCAGCCTGGTCTACAGAGCTAATTCCAGGACAGGTTCCAAAACAATACAGAGAAACCCTGTCTCGAAAAACAAAAACAAAAAAGCAAAAAGAAGAAAGTGCTCAACATCCTTTAGCCATCAGGGAAATGCAAATCAAAAATAACTCTGAGATACCATCCTACTCCTGTCTGAATGGCTAAAATAAAAAAAAAAAAACACCAAAGACAGTTTATGCTGGAGAGGATATGGAGAGAGGGGAACACTCCTCCACTGCTGGTGGGAGTACAAACCCATACAGAGCCACTTTAGAAGTCAGTATGGTGGTTTCTCAGGAAAATGGGAATCAGTCTACTACAAGATCCAGTAATTCTACTCTTAGGCACATACCCAAAAGATGCACATTCATACAACAAGGACATCTGTTCAACTATGTTCATAGCATTATTTGTAATAGCTAGAACCTGGAAGCAACCTAAATGCCCCTCAACTGAAGAATGGATGGAGAAAATGTGGTACATTTACACAATGGAGTACTACTCAGTGGGGGGGGGGGGAGAACAATGGAATCTTGAAATCTGCAGGCAAATGGATAGAACTAGAAGAAACCATCCTGAGTGAGGTAATATAGTCACAGAAAGACACACATAGTATGTACTCACTCATATATGGATTTTAGACATAGAGCAAAGGCTCACCAGCCTACAATCCACATTGCCAGAGAAGCTAGGAAACAAGGAGGACACTAAGAGAGATATAATGGTCCCCTGGAGAAGGGGAAAGGGACAAGATCTCCCGAGCAAATTGGGAGCATGGAGGGGGGGGAGAGGGAGTTAGGACAATATGTAATTTTTACCTTAAATGCAGACATTGCACCAACAAGAGAGTCTTGACTGAACAAATTACATGTAGGATTATAAATTGTAAAAGATTATGAGACAATTATATTGGTCTTGTTCCACAGCAGACCGGATATGGTGCATGGAAGTTTACAGCTGAGTAAGCCACACCACCTGACTGCCTTGCCGATGGGGGAGACAAGAGGCAGCATTTGCTGTGATTTGGCCCCAGCTGAGGTGGCATTTGCACAATCATTAGTCCTAGTAACTGACTTAGCTCTCCTGATCTTCCCTTAGACACGCCAGGCCCCTGGTTTCCTCTACCTTCGAGAGCTAACTAAACGTTGAGAGTATTTTTGAGTCTTCGCTTAGGCATCCCCAGGCTTCAGTCAACACTGTTCCAGGAATATAGAAGTCTTTATTCGCTTCCAGAGCTATATGGCAGTAAGCAGAATACGGATTCACAGCGTTCTGTGTGCCTGCAGCCTAAGACACCATGTGTAATTAGTGGTCTAGATGTCGCAGTTTCTTTCTGGCTCGACTCTGGGATGCCAGTTCTCCTCACATAACTGAGCTTTCTCACCACCTTATCAGTGAGCAGGGGAAGGCACCGGGCACCACTAGGAAAGGATAAATGAGCACATTCCTGCAGCCTCTGGCTGCCACCGAGAAAGCACTTCCTAGGAAGCTTCCTCCGCGAGAACGCTTGGTGCTGTGCGGCTGTGGTCGCTGCTGAGTCCGCCACAGCCTGGTGCTTGGCTTCCCCAGTGTTCGCTGCGTTCATCAGCCGTGCTGACTGGCACGCACTTTTGCTTTCCATCAGAGATCACGCGGGGTCTTCAGGTGCCACTCTGCTGCTGGCTGGTCTCTCAGCCTCTACTACCAGGTCTGACCCCAGCACCTTGGTTCCTTACAAAGTATTTAAACTTTTCTTTTTTCTTTCTTTCTTTCTTTCTTTTTTTTTTTTTTTTTTTTTTTTTTTTTGGTTTTTCAAGGCAGGGTTTCTCTGTGTAGCCCCAACTGTCCTGGAACTCACAGAGATCTGCCTGCCTCTGCCTCCCAAGTGCTGGGACTAAAGGCTTGCGCCACCAACGCCTGGCTAACCTTTCTTTTTCTTACAGTCAAAGACTACTGACCAACAACTGGAAGGGAAAAGCAAACTTGCAGAGAAACAATGAACTCGAATTGCACAGCCATGTTACGAATTGCACAGCCATGTTACGAGAATCCCAGAATATATCTTACTCGGGCTTTCAAAGAAGATATTCTTCCTTTGGAAATACTGACACCATCACCGGCCACTCTAAAACAAAGGAATTGGAATGGGTCACAGATTTTCCAGGGCTGGTAGTGCTCACTTTCGTTTACACAGTAATCAGCAAAACAATCTGTCACCCCCCACCCCCACTGACACATGACATGGTACCCTTTGGGAAAACTGCAGGTTTCTCTTCCTGAAGCTTCATTTCAAAGTACAGGCTTGCAAACAGAAGTGCAGACAGCAGGGGTTGCTTCCGGGACCCTTTGGGCTGACTCTGAGACCCTTACCTGGTATCCACATTCCTGAAGAAGCTGCTTATTGCGTCGTCATAAATTCCTTTCTAGAAGCAAAGCAAACAGAGCATTTAAGTTCATTTTCCCCAAAGTCCTTCAATTTTAGTAATTCTACAAGAAAAAGCAACCTAGATGAGTTCTTCCAATTGCGTTTAAAGAGTAAAATACCAACAGAACTCCCGATTAAATGTGTGAGGGAACGAAGGAAACGTAAGCTCTATAGCATCACAGAGCCGGCACACCAAGGGAGAATGTCTTGCGATTCCTGATCGTTTGATGTGTTCTCTATTTTCACCTACAGCGCCTGCTGCCTTCCAAAACCAACTTAAAAAGGAAAGAAAGGGAGGCTGCTGAGAATTGGGGAAACTTAAGGCCAAACTCTTCTGCCTGTGTCTTACAGCAAGATGGGTTTAAAAATAAAGCAGCTACAATCCACAAGAGAAGATCCTACGCAACGTACGGTGCAGATAAAAAGTGCAACTTATGGTGCAGATAAAAATGCAAGTACGGTGCAGATAAGCTCGCCCAAGAGGGCTGGGCATGGCAGTGGCACTACTAGGCAAGCAGAGGCAGAGGGGTCACTCCAAGCTGGAGACCAGCACGGTCCACACAGCGAGCTCGGTTCTTGTCTGCGGGCTGGCGGGGGGCCCTGTGACGGGCTCGGGCTCGGGCTCGGGGCGGGCGGGCACCTGGTTGACCGCGGCGTGCTCCCTCAGCGCCAGATCCCAGAAGCAGCAGCCCACCTGGTTTCCGCACTGCCCGACTGCGGGGAAGAGACGGGACGTTAGGAGGCGCCCCGGGGCCGGGGGCGTGGCCGGGGCGACGGGGCGGGGCCGGGATGGGCGTGGCCGGGGCGACGGGGGCGGGGCCGGTGCACGGAGGGGCGGGGCTCACCCTGTACGACCACAGACTGCGTCATCCCGGGAGGACCGGCGGCGGCAGCAGCACTCCCGCCCGCTCTCCTCCTCCTCCCGCCCGCTCGCCCTCCTCCTCCTCCCGCCCGCTCTCCTCCTCCTCCTCCTCCCGCTCTCCTCCTCCCGCCCGCCCTCCTCCTCCTCCCGCCCGCCCTCCTCCTCCCCCCGCTCTCCTCCTCCTCCTCCCGCCCGCTCTCCTCCTCCTCCCGCCCGCTCTCCTCCTCCTCCTCCCGCTCTCCTCCTCCTCCTCCCGCCCGCTCTCCTCCCTCCTCCTCCCGCCCGCTCTCCTCCTCCTCCTCCCGCCCGCTCTCCTCCTCCTCCCCCGCCCGCTCTCCTCCTCCCTCCTCCCGCTCTCCTCCTCCTCCTCCTCCCGCTCTCCTCCTCCTCCCGCCCGCTCTCCCTCCCTCCCTCCTCCCGCTCTCCCTCCTCCTCCCGCCCGCTCTCCTCCTCCTCCTCCCGCCCGCTCTCCTCCCTCCTCCTCCCGCCCGCTCTCCTCCTCCTCCCGCTCTCCTCCTCCTCCTCCCGCCCGCTCTCCTCCTCCTCCCGCTCTCCTCCTCCTCCTCCCGCCCGCTCTCCTCCCTCCTCCCGCCCGCTCTCCCTCCCTCCTCCCGCCCGCTCTCCTCCTCCTCCTCCCGCTCTCCTCCTCCTCCCGCCCGCTCTCCTCCTCCTCCTCCCGCCCGCTCTCCTCCTCCTCCTCCCGCCCGCTCTCCTCCTCCCTCCTCCCGCTCTCCTCCTCCTCCCGCCCGCTCTCCTCCTCCTCCCGCCCGCTCTCCTCCTCCCTCCTCCCGCTCTCCTCCTCCTCCTCCTCCCGCTCTCCTCCTCCTCCTCCTCCCGCTCTCCTCCTCCTCCTCCCGCCCGCTCTCCTCCTCCTCCCGCCCGCTCGCCCTCCTCCTCCTCCTCCTCGCTCTCGCCCTCCTCCCGCGCTGCCGGGAGCGGCCGGAAGTCACCGCCCCTACTTCCGCCAGACGCGGGGTTTGCGCGCAAGCGCCTTTGCGGCTGGCCGTTACCATAGCGACTGGCCAGCGGCAGGTAAATCCTAGCTGCCTTGTCAACACCCCTGGGCGTCCGCAGCCCCGAGGCCCTGGTAACGGCGGGTGACGTGGTTTCCCAGAGGACTTTACACAGGGTCTTCAGTGATCCCGGGCTGGGGCGGGCTCACACGGTCACACAGGGTCACACACGGTCACACAGGGTCACACACGGTCACACACGGTCACACAGGGTCACACACAATCACAGGCTCACACGCTCACACACAATCACAGGCTCACACGCTCACACACAATCACAGGCTCACACGCTCACACACAATCACAGGTTCACATGCTCACAAACAATCACAGGTTCACACGCTCACACACAATAACAGGTTCACACGCTCACACGCTCACACACAATCACAGGCTCACACGCTCACACACAATCACAGGCTCACAGGCTCACACGCTCACACACAATCACAGGCTCACAGGCTCACACGCTCACACACACTCACAGGCTCACACGCTCACACACAATCACAGGCTCACTCACATGCACACACAGTCACACACGCTCACAGGCTCACACGCTCACACACAATCACAGGTTCACACGCTCACACACAATAACAGGTTCACACGCTCACACACAATAACAGGTTCACACGCTCACACACAATCACAGGCTCACACGCTCACACAATCACAGGTTCACATGCTCAAACACAATCACAGGCTCACACGCTCACACACAATCATAGGCTCACACGCTCACACACAATCACAGGCTCACACGCTCACACACAATCACAGGTTCACATGCTCACAAACAATCACAGGTTCACATGCTCAAACACAATCACAGGTTCACACACACAATCACAGGCTCACAGGTTCACACATAATCACACGCTCACAGGCAAATAGGCTTTTCCGGGCACGGCCTGAGCTAGGTATACCTGACCAGACAGATGGCACAGCCTTTAGAGACCAACCGCAGAGTAGCTCCAAGGTTTCTGGAGAATCCAAAAGCAATTAAGACATGGACCCAGCCTCAGACAGCGGGCACTGTAACTGAACACACATTCACGATGTGCTCAAAAAGATAAGACCTAACGTATAATGTGGCACAGAGAAGGAGAGCAGGAATAGTCAGTGAACTAGGGTGTAAGATGAAATGGATGGGGTCGGAGTTGTGGCATTTGATGTATGTACGATGTAGACGGGACTAAAAAAAAAAAAAAAGGGAGGATTGCAAAGTTTGAAAAAAAATCAGTTATTTCCAGAAACTGATTTTTTACTGAGTAAATTAAACAACATTTAAATTAAGAACTAAATTAAGAATTTAGGCTGGAGAGATGGCCCGGTTAATAAAATGCCTGCCACAGAAGCGTGGGGGCCTAAATGCACATCCTCCGCACTTAGAAAGAAACCCAGAGCCTGGGTGTCCCGGCTTGGAAGGGTGGAGTGGGAGGATCCTGGAGTATAGCTGAATCTGTGAACTCCAGGTTCAACTGAAACAATGTCTTTAAAAAACAAGATGAAGAATGATTAAGGAAAACACATCATGTTACTTCATGGTCACATCTTGCTTCCACACACTTAACAGATACACAAATCCTCAGGAACTCTAGTACTGTAGTGAAATGAATATTTTTCCCACAAAATTTCTGAGAAGCTACAAAACCCTTAGTCTCGATTTAACAAGAGTTAAACTATACTTGCCCTTAGTGTGTTGTGATATGAACCATGGCATTGGATTGGTTAGAACACCATATTCTGCCACCAAGATAGATAGTAATTGTTATTAGACATTTTTGAAAAATGTGACATTTGAAGTTATAGTGGGCTGTTGATGTCGCTGAGCCCTTTCCATATTTTTGTTTGGCTGTTTTACACCTTTGTTCAATCTCTTGTAATTAAGGGGAAGATTTTAGTCAAGAAAAATTTGAAATTGCTGGATTCACTGTTGCCTGCTTATTGGGAGTCAGTCACACAGTCAGTAGTGAAGGTACCCTGAGACTCTGGGTCTTACTGTTGAAATCCTCAAATCTGGGGCTCCCAAAAGTCGCAAAGCTTAGACAGATGTGTACGTTTTGCTGTGATTAGGTTGAATCAGTAGATTTGGATGCCAACTAGCTCGGTATTCTGGCCCTTGCAGAGCTCTGCCCACGCTGTAGCTCCCGTCATTCTCCAGAAGTCACACAACAGCAAGTCCTTCCGAATTCTGCCAGTAACTTCAGTCTGGAGTGAATCAGATGTGTCTGCTTAATTGCCAGGTGAGGAAGAACCTTCTACACCAGTCACACCAGGACTTTAGGGCAGGCACATTTAGGTTAGCCAAGATGGAAACAGCTCAATGGCAGGTTGTCTCCAGTCACACAAGCAAGATTTTTTTTTAAATGAAGTCATTGAGATTTTGGGGGTCCAATTGTGTCAATGTAATTAATAACTGATTAATACATAGGAGAAATGCATTCAACAAGATTTTACATGTTAAATGTCAGCAGAAGAGGGCCATGCATAGCCATGTAGACGGGTAATGGAAAAGGAAGGAGGGGGGAAATGGAAAAGGAGGAAGGAAGATGGCATGAGATAAAGTCTAACCCAAGGAAGAGAAAAGAGCCTGCTAAGTGCTGTGGAACAGCGCAAGAGTACAGTAGCCGATACTAAAACAATGTGTTGGGAAAGGAAATACAGGCAGAATTGAGATAAAAGAAACAAGGAAACCAATTAAAGACAAAACTGCTTTTAAGGGTTAATGAACACGTTTTTACATCATGGAAAAAGCAGATTGGAGAATGAAATCAAGTTACTGATACAGAGAAAAGGCTTGACGTAGTCACAGAGAATGCTGAGGGAAAGGCGACATTTTTGAAGCTATTAAAAATAATACTCATGGGGGAGGCAAAACAGCTCTGCAGCATAAGATGAATAAATGCCCCTGAAGCAGATAACACACAATACACCAGGACAGATACACTTAGTAATGTAAAACAATGGAAAATGGATGACTCTTGCCAGCCACTCCCATGAGTGGTTGTAGTAGTACCCAAGTTTGGACCTGAGTCTGTACAAACCAAGATAAACTCTGTAATACTGGATCTGTAATACTGGAGACACAATCAGCCTTAAATGTTCATCTTCTGCATAAGACAGATGTCGCTCAGGGCTGTCGAGGGTGGTACCTAGGTGGATGGGCTGCCATTATTGGGTCCATTGCTGGCTTATTTTAAATAGATGAATAATAATTGTACACATTTACTGGATACAGCTGGTACATGTTTAAACTATGGGATGATAAAATTCACACACTTTACCTCATATACTTACCCTTTTTATAGTGAGAATACTTAAAATTTATTGTCACTTGGAAGTTAGAACATATTAACTATAATCATCATGCTATTCAATAGATTTCTAAAATCTCTTTTTCAACCTACTAAAACTTTGTGCCCTTTGAAGATCTCTTTACTTCCCTTCTGATAACCATCATTTCATTCTCCTCCTTAACCCATTAGCTCTCAAACAGGAGTGATGCCTCACTGTGCCTGGTGTGTTTCATTTAACAGGGTGTCTTTCAGAGGCTCCTTCGTGTGGTGAATGACAGGGTTTTCTTTTTTCCTTCTTGCAGTACTGGAGTTAAGCTCATGGCCTTGTACATGCCAGGCAAATGCTCTACCACCAAGCTACATCCCCAACTCAGGATGCCTTCTGTTTTTAAAATGCCAATTAGTATTCCATGTAGCAGGTTAATTCACATGGTCATGGCCTGTCCAATTCACACCCACAACATCCTGAGCAAAGACTCCTTATAATCCACATATTTAGGTAGCAGAGATAGGTAGCTTAAGGAAACATAAAACTGATTTTCCAGAAACTGTGTTTCCGTGTTCCAGACCCAAATCTAAAAGGACTTAGAAGACTAGTAAAATTCTTCAGCAATGTAAAATTCTCATTGTCTGGTAATACTTTCCAGTATGCAAACATGATGTCTGTAACTAGGAAAATATTCAGATAAAATAGATCAAGGAAGGGCCACAAATAAAAAATTAGTAAACAAGAACATCAGTAAACAAGAGATAAAAAGAATAATATCTGAGTTCCTCCTCCTTTAGAGATGGTCTGATTATACAGCCCTGGCTGTCCTGGAACTCATTATGTAGATCAGACTGGCCCTGAACTCATGAGATCTGCCTTTCCCTCCTAATGTGCTGGGATTAAAGGTACGTGCCAGCACATCTGGTCATATCAGACTTCTTACTGTAAAAATGAAAGCCAGGAAATAGTGGAGCAAAACCTGGAAGAAAATAAAAATTGCCAAATTTGGAGCAAGTCTGTTGTCTGATTTCATTAGTCCACCTGCACAGGAGATGACAAAATCTGTGACAAATAAACCACTAAAATATTACTAAAAGGACTTAAAGAATAGTAGTAGCCTTGAAGATAATTTTACTTTGTAGTTTTAATGCCATTTCACATATAAACTTTTGGTAATCTGCTTAGAATTTCAGTGCTAACATCTTGTCAAAATTCATGGCCATCATCTTTCCACTGTTCCCTTGTCTCAAAAACACCAACTTAAACTTTTTCTTGCCATCTTAACTGGCTAGATGTTAGTCATGTATTAGCTAACAATGGGCAGCAATTATTTCAATGTGTGACTGTGACACAGTAAGTTAAACTTAGTTTTCTCTAAAATGAAATTGTGATCAATATATTTACAGATAACCCTCAAAAGAGAAAGAAGATAGAGGTAAGATTTTTATCCAACATAAACTTCATTCCTAGATAAGATGCCAGTTTTCTTTAACTTAAGGTCTGGAGCACAATGATGGAGACAGAGTATAAGATGTAGTTACCACATGTAGACAGGTAGATTACTGTCTGGCTTGAGGGTTAAACTAAAGCACTCCAAAGTAGGATGTAGAATGGAGTAGCTGTGACCGCCGAAGCCCAGAACTGGGGGTAAGAAGGACAGCATTAGCAGAGAAGGAACTAGAAGAACAGGAGTGTACACATTCCCTCCATTTGGGGGATGAAACAGGAAAAAGAGGTTGGCCAGGCACGATAAGAAATGGCCCAGGATGTGAAGAAGTCAGAATTTAGTGTGACCAAGGGCAGAGGCACAGAGAGCCTGGCTCGGAGTTTCACTATCCTGAGGTGGGAGAATGGTGAAGGCAGACTGAATGAGCTGCTGTTGATCGTCACAGGAAGTCTGGAAGGTAATGGGAAAGAGGAAACGGTGTACAAAGTGGGAAGAAGCAGGGGCATGAGTTTATGCAGAGGTTAGTTACATGTCTTCGTAGATAAGATACGTAACATTGAGACTCTAAAGCGATTCGTTTTTATTGAACATTCATCTTGTCAGCAAAGCCGTGAGCCAGTCAATATGTCGCATTCATCAGCAGGCAGGAAGTAATGTGAAAGAATCTTCTGACGTCATAATTCCTGCTGTCACTGGAGCACTGATCAACATTCCTTTGGCAAGTCAGGCCTTCTATGGAAAGTCAGCAGAAGCAATTGATTTATTCACCTCTACAGGAATCAGACTTGGCCTATTTTGGTAAGTCTATGTTTCCTTGAGCATGGTAGCCAAAGATTAATGTTATCTAAATTACACAGTTATATTAAACCACAGGTGACTGTGTTTATTCAAGATCATCAGTGAATAAAATCCCCTTTCTTGATAATGGCCTCAGTCTACCAATCAAATTCTTAGAACTTAATAGTTTAGTCTTATTATTAATTCTAGTAAATATTTATTATTAATAGAATACTGGCACAAGAAATACTTTAAAGACATTTCTTGGTTCCTATTCCTTGTATATAATAGTTGAAGATATGTAAACTTATTCAAGATAGAGTTATTAAATGTCCATTGTGTGCCCAAACTCTTCTAACTATAAAGGATTAAATAGTGACAAAGATGGACAAAGAATGGTTGAAGACATTTAGACCATTTATTAAAACAATTAGGGAAGTGCTTCTCAATAGGGAGAATTTTTGCTTCTCTCTCCACCAAGAGATACTTGGCAATGTCTCTCTCTTTCTCTCCCCTTGGTAATATATGTAAGTGTTTTCACTAAGATCATGATGTTGGGATGACTCATTGTAATGTTAACTCATTAACCCAGCTCTCCCAAGGCCAGTTGCTTAGCTAACACACTGTAACACGGGATGGGTGGACTAAATGACTACAGGAACAAAAGGGTTATCTAAGGTGCCTTGACGGCATGAAAGTCTACCCAGAGAGCGCCTACAAAGCGGAGAGGCATGGAAGGGCAGAGAATGAGGACTCAAGCTCGCTGATTTCAGTAAGCATGGGGAGGGGATTTGATCTTTTCTTGCCCCCCAGTAAAGATACCACTATCAACACAGGCTAACCACAACTTGGCATATTTGCTTATTATACTACTTGGAGTTATTTTGATTTGTCACAAGACTTTAAATTGTTTATAAGGGCTATTTGTATAATAAAGTATCTCATAGATTTTTTTTTCGGGTATCACCTTATGAATGGTTTTGTACACATATAACAAAATTATAGCATTAAAATGTCAACTTGTCTTTGAAGATAAGTGCCATCTTTATTTTAACTTTGTACCCTAGGATTTCAGTGAATTATGCCTTTTCGGTTTGGGACCCAGCCAAGGAGGTTTCCAGTGGAAGGAGGAGATTCTTCGATTGGGCTAGAATCAGGCCTGAGCTCCAGTGCTGCCTGTAATGGGAAAGAGGCGTCACCCAATAGGTGAGGTTTACTTGCCTTGACAGTCGAGGTTATGGGTATTGGCTATCATCAATATGAGCAAGAAAAATTAAACCTGGGGATCAAACCCTGCTATAATTAAATTAGTACTAAGAGAACCCAGATTCAGCAGTCTATATTTTATAACTTTGTAAGTCTAGACCCATCCTTCCCTATACCTATACATTTTTATCTACATTGTGTCTGTATTCTCAAGAGCAACATCAAATTGCCAGGATAACTATGTGAAGGGTATTGTTCTAGGTATAAGACTACAAATGTAAAAAAGAGATAGTGTCACTCGGATTAGACCATTAGCTGAAAGTACAGTAGAGTGTGAAAGTACTATGAGAGAAATCACTTTTACAAAATTGTAGCAAACGATTCTAAATAGGGTTTGTCTCACTCTTCTACTATTTAACATAGCAAAACTACAAAGAATTCACTGCTAATTCTCTTAGTGGATTAGAGTTTGGGGGACATCACAGAGTCAAGCTTAGTAAGGTAAATTCATTAAGAAAGAGCTAGAGTTACTTATGGATGAAATTGCCTAAAATATACAAGGTTGATTATTTGGTGGGAGTGTCAGAAAAGTTACTCGGTTACTAGATGCATTTTGAACTCATGTCATTTAAGGGTTATTTTAACTGTGAGATTCTATCAACATTTGAACATTAGTCTGCTAACTTTCACCCTACAAATGTCCTAGTTTTGAAATTATTCAGCCAAAGTGATTGAAGGTTCATGTCTGAATTAATTTCTATACTATAATCATTTATGTATTCTTGCTATTTAGTAATTACTGCACACCCTTGAAAATGAATTACTAGAGCATTAATTTTGTTTTTATGAATTTCCTATAATTAAATATATGGCAACAGGCATGTTTTCTTTGCTATGTAAGCATAGGATCTCTTCAGGACTTCTGTGTTAACAACTTTTATGACATCCAGAGGGCTCAGAGAGATTTGAAGCAGTTGAAAAGATATTAATTTTTTTTGCTTGGAAAATAACTCCCCATTTAGTATCTTAACTGCATATCACTTGCCCTTTCATTCAGGCAACTGCGAAGATGCCCTGGAAGTCATTGCCTGACAATAACGGATGTTCCCATCACTGTCTACGCAACAATGAGAAAGCCACCTGTGCCAAGCAGCAAGGAAATGCATCCCAAATAGCATCATTAAGTCTTCTGTCGAGGGTTGGCTAGGTCAAGGGTAATGGGCCAGTATCATCTTATGGTCTGTCTCGTAAACAAATAAAGGTGGTGGCACAACTTGAGTGATGCCAATAGGCGAGTATTTGATTTCAATAGAAACAAGAAATGGTCAGCAGAACACACACAGTGGTGAGCCACTGGTTACATCTGAAAAGGCGGACTACTTCACACTTAGAAAGCACCGTAGAGATGCTTACTAGTTACTAGTTCAAGATAAAGCTGATCCATGCTGGCCATAAGGCCAGATGCTCAGAGCTTATACAGAGCTGAGACATTTGAATTTTCATTAGTTAAAGAGAAGAGGCCATGCATACGTTGGGCTCTGAGTCTTGCCTCTGTAGGTCTAAACTCTCTCTACAAAGAGATGCAGTGTAACTCTACCAAAGCTTGAAAATAAGTTGAGACTAAAGGTGAACCCTAATGAACATAGTTGTCTATCAAGTAAAAATGCAATACTCCATAAAGAAGAAAACTAAATCTAGACTGACAATTGCCTAACAACAGGATGGATCTGAATAAGCCAACTCCTAATTTGAAAACATGTATCATCAGGTAAGCCGTTTAAAGAGAAAACAGCAATGGTAAGGAGTAAAAGAACAACATATGGAGAGAAGAGCAGAAAAGGCAGCAGATGCTCAGGGAGAAAGTTGCTTCTCCCACAAGGCTGACCTGAGTTTGACCCCAGAACCTCGTGCAAGGATGGGAGGAGGGGCCAACTCCATGACAAGGTCTCTGACCTCTGACCTCCACACGTGCACCATGGCATGCATGTGCCTCTAGCCATGCGACACACACACACACAATTTCCTTTTAAAGGCAATGGAGGGGGAGAAAGAGTTTGAGTTGGTAAATAACCTTAAAACTGTATGACTGGGGGACAGGCGCGAGTCTGAGCGCCGGGGAGCCTTGATCTCTGGGCCCCTTGTCCCGGCTCCTCACCCGCCCGTGGCATCCCCAGCGACCAGGCAGCAGCGCCACTCGGCCAACCATCCCCACATGCCCCGCCCTCCTCCCCACCAGCCACCTGGAAGGGCAGGTGAGTGACTGAGATCCGGGCTGGAGAGCACTGTTCTCTAGAGCCAATCCCCACCCCCTTTCCCCACTCATGGCGCCCAGCGACCAGGCAGCAGTACCCCCTCCCACCAACCATCCTCCACCCCACACCGTCAGCCACCGGAGCTACAGGCCCCACCTGTCCTGATTGGAGGGAGGGATGGGCAGACACAGAGTAAGGACACACTCAACAACACAAAGAGCAATCCGGCCCCACAGGAAAGCAGTGGTGTTACAACAGCAAGACCTGAACATTCCAACACAGATGAGCAGGGGAAAGCCATCTTAAAAATACCTTTACAAACATGATAGAGGGCCTTAAAGAGGAAATGAAAATTCCCTTAAGAAATAGAAAAAAAGACAGGTACCACAAACCATAATTCAATCAGGGAACACAGGGGGAGACTCTGATAAGAGTGAGCTATTATGGGTTAGGAAGAAACTTGGTGTAGAGAAGTGCTCAGGAATCCACAAGGATGACACCTGCTAAGACTCCTAGCAATAGAAGAGAGGGAGGTGTCTGAATGGGCTGTTCCCTCTAATCAGATCAGTGACTACCCTAATTGTTATCATAGAACCTACATCCAGTAACTGATGGAAACAGATGCAGTGACCCACAGCCAAGCACTGGGCTGAGCTCCTGGAGTTTGTCTGAAGAAAGGTGGCCTCCTTTCAGTCCAGAAAATATTAAATTATACGTAATTTCCTTTAAAAAATATGTGTGAATGTATGTGTGCATACTTACACGTGCCCTGTGAATGCTGATGCACACATGGCATTTGTTGGGAAGCTATAGGTAACTCTCCTGAAACTGTGTGTGTGTGTGTGTGTGGAGGATCTAACTCAATTAGGCTTGAGCTCAAGCACCTCTATGTACACTCGGAGTCATCTCCCCGGCCCCATAAAAGCATACTCCATTAGAGCTGTTACTAAACCAGGTACCCCTGCTGCAGACTGAAAACACTCCTCTAAAGGTGAAAACCGTCATCTAATTTTAGGTTGTGAACAAGTCAGGAAATCTAAGAGAAAGCAGTAGGGAATAAGTTGAACGATCTCCCCTGAGAGATGGCTCACCGGGAACACAGTGACACCTGGCTTGCGTACCAGGGCTGGTTTGGAAGCCCTTCTACTTTATTAGAGACAGGAGCAGTAACTTTGCCAGCTGAAGAACATGCTCTCTCATTAGAAGGAATTCTGCCGCCTTTTCATCATTTGCTGTCCACCGCAGATATTTTTGGCTTGCCATGTAAATTCAAATAAGAAATAGGAAGTGGCCTGTCTCTGATTTATTGAAATCCCCTTCAACCAGGTAAGAGCTGCGATGGGGAGGTAGTCCCGCCCCCTCCCCCAATGGCTCTGTGTTTATTTCAGTGCTAGAAGAGCTCTTGTAGGCAGGCAGTCCGTCGGGCCAGGTCAGGCTGTGGGGCACGAGTTGATGCTCACAGCTCCGCTGACCAGGGCTGCTTTACTGAAGTTCACTGGGCGCCCATCAATCACAAAGTGGCGGATGCAGCCTGTGAAGGGTTTGCTGGGAGCCAAACGCGGTGTCAGTAGAGACTCTGAAAAAGAGAAACACAAAAAGGAAGAATGTCAGCGGGAGGCTTCCAAGCTCCAGTATTACCTCCTGGTAAAAACCGGAAAATTGTGCAGGCTGTCAAAATGATTTCCACATCACTGAGAGCACGGGATCTCTAGCGGCCTCCCGGGACCAGCCCTTGCTCTTGAAGAATGAGAACACAGGGGGATTTTAATGTTTGCCACGCATTCTCTGATCACATTTCTGTGCATGCTGTGGCTGTCTTCCAGGCATGAAGCTTGCTGCTGCCTCGTGAAGCCTCAGCAGTGAGTTTTCATGATCTACCTGTGCTGTCCAGAGTTCATTTCCACGAGACCTCATTTGCTTGCTGTGTTTTGCCGAGAAGGGGAGAGGAATGTGAGCTCTCAAGTTACTTTTTGGACAGAGTTAATGTTTCTGCTTAATTCCTATCTCCATTACCCTTTGCCCTTAAGCCTCTACATGTTTGCCAATCGTATAGAAATAGCGGGAAAATGATTAATTCAAATGAGGTGAAATGTAATTGTCCCTAGCTCAGTGCTTAAGAACTATAAATAGGGAAGTTGAAGACAGCATGGATTTGGTGTGGACACAGGTGTCTTGTGGTATGTCAGGGAATCTTCTCATCACTGTAATAAGGCATCTAGAAGAACTGGTGCTTATTAATGATACAGATACAATTAGGCGTGTTGGGAAGAGAGAAGCAATATAATTTAGAGCAACTTAGAGAGCTCATAAATATTGTAAAATTAAAAACCATTTAGTCAAAGCTCATTCTTATAAACACACAGCTATGTGAGTAGTGGCAGACAAAAGAAAAAAAAAACCAAAAAATAAAAAACATACTTGGGGATCTGACTCAGGAAGGGACATAAAATGAAATAGGACACCAGGCAAACAGCACCAAGCAGCTATCATTAAGCATCCTGTGTGCAGTGTAGGACCAGTATGATTAAGCATCTTGTGTGCAGTGTAGGGCCAGTATGATTAAGCATCCTGTGTGCAGTGTAGGGCCAGTATGATTAAGCATCTTGTGTGCAGTGTAGGGCCAGTATGATTAAGCATCCTGTGTGCAGTGTAGGACCAGTATGATTAAGCATCTTGTGTGCAGTGTAGGGCCAGTATGATTAAGCATCCTGTGTGCAGTGTAGGGCCAGTATGATTAAGCATCCTGTGTGCAGTGTAGGGCCAGTATGCAGGGAAGCTGTGCACTGAAAATAAAGTGTGGAAAGAGCACCTGTCTTTAGAATGGCAATCATAAAGCCTTAGATGTGAAAGCGGCACCAGAGAGCCCTTCCTTTTATCTGTATCTAATTCCCAGTGGCTGCATGTTTGCAGGCTGCTCCGTGTACGTCATCCTCAGAGTACAAACTGACTGAAAGCGTGAGAGGAACCTTCTAAGGCCTCCACCACCCTGTGCACAGCGGAACACGGCTTCCATTCTGCCTGAGCTGTCTACTCTTGGTTCGTGCAGACAATCATCTGAGGGAAATAATTAATATAGCAATTCTAGTCTGCATGATTTGCCATAAAGTCTTTTGAATCACAAGGTGAACAGTTCAGGTACAGGGAAGAACAAGTGTTGTAACGCACACATGGGACAGACAGCTGTCGCTGTCACACGGGACAGACACGCTGTCACACGGGACAGACAGCCGTCACTTTCACACAGGAGAGATATGCTAGCTTAGACAGGTGATTCACAGCGAGTGCTGGATGGGATGAGGCCTTTTCCCTGCCAGCAGGCAGTGTACCATCCAGCATCAACAGTGTTCTATGGTAACTGGTGACTGTTCGAATGAGAAATGTCTCCCAGGCTCGGGTA
Organism: Phodopus roborovskii; assembly: GCF_943737965.1. NCBI lineage: Eukaryota > Metazoa > Chordata > Mammalia > Rodentia > Cricetidae > Phodopus > Phodopus roborovskii. The sequence continues at coordinate 22,351,481 of NW_026125397.1, read as the reverse complement.
TTTCAGGATGTGGTTCCCAGCTGGCGCTGTTTGGGGGCTTGGTTGGAGGAAGTGTGGCTCTGAAGGCAGGCATTGGGACTTTAAAGACACTATTTTGAATTTGCTCTCTCTGCCCTGTGCTTTGTTAATGAGATGTGATCATCATGGATTGTAGCCCTCTGCCTTGGCCATTGTGTTTTTTCATGGTATTAGGATAGTAACTGACACAGTTTCACAACAGTGGTACTGTGTGTACAGTGTGGTACTGTGTGTACAGTGGTACTGTGTGTACAGTGTGGTACTGTGTGTACAGTGTGGTACTGTGTGTACAGTGGTACTGTGTGTACTGTGGTACTGTGTGTACAGTGTGGTACTGTGTGTACTGTGGTACTGTGTGTACAGTGTGGTACTGTGTGTACAGTGTGGTACTGTGTGTACAGTGTGGTACTGTGTGTACAGTGTGTACTGTGTGTACAGTGTGGTACTGTGTGTACAGTGTGGTACTGTGTGTACAGTGGTACTGTGTGTACAGTGTGTACTGTGTGTACAGTGGTACTGTGTGTACAGTGGTACTGTGTGTACAGCGGTACTGTGTGTACAGTGTGGTACTGTGTGTACAGTGTGGTACTGTGTGTACAGTGTGTACTGTGTGTACAGTGTGTACTGTGTGTACAGTGGTACTGTGTGTACAGTGTGTACTGTGTGTACAGTGGTACTGTGTGTACAGTGTGGTACTGTGTGTACAGTGTGGTACTGTGTGTACAGTGTGGTACTGTGTGTACAGTGTGGTACTGTGTGTACAGTGTGGTACTGTGTGTACAGTGTGGTACTGTGTGTACTGTGGTACTGTGTGTACTGTGGTACTGTGTGTACAGTGTGGTACTGTGTGTACAGTGGTGCTGTGTGTACAGTGTGGTACTGTGTGTACAGTGTGGTACTGTGTGTACAGTGTGGTACTGTGTGTACAGTGTGTACTGTGTGTACAGTGTGGTACTGTGTGTACAGTGTGTACTGTGTGTACAGTGGTGCTGTGTGTACAGTGTGTACTGTGTGTACACTGTGGTACTGTGTGTACAGTGGTACTGTGTGTACTGTGGTACTGTGTGTACAGTGGTACTGTGTGTACAGTGTGGTACTGTGTGTACAGTGTGTACTGTGTGTACAGTGGTACTGTGTGTACAGTGTGTACTGTGTGTACAGTGTGGTACTGTGTGTACAGTGTGGTACTGTGTGTACAGTGGTACTGTGTGTACTGTGGTACTGTGTGTACAGTGTGGTACTGTGTGTACAGTGTGGTACTGTGTGTACAGTGTGGTACTGTGTGTACAGTGTGTACTGTGTGTACAGTGTGGTACTGTGTGTACTGTGGTACTGTGTGTACAGTGTGGTACTGTGTGTACAGTGTGGTACTGTGTGTACAGTGTGGTACTGTGTGTACAGTGTGTACTGTGTGTACAGTGTGGTACTGTGTGTACAGTGTGTACTGTGTGTACAGTGGTACTGTGTGTACAGTGTGTACTGTGTGTACAGTGTGTACTGTGTGTACAGTGGTACTGTGTGTACAGTGTGGTACTGTGTGTACAGTGGTACTGTGTGTACAGTGTGTACTGTGTGTACAGTGTGGTACTGTGTGTACAGTGTGTACTGTGTGTACAGTGGTACTGTGTGTACAGTGTGGTACTGTGTGTACAGTGGTACTGTGTGTACAGTGTGTACTGTGTGTACAGTGGTACTGTGTGTACAGTGTGGTACTGTGTGTACAGTGGTACTGTGTGTACAGTGGTACTGTGTGTACAGTGTGGTACTGTGTGTACAGTGTGGTACTGTGTGTACAGTGGTACTGTGTGTACAGTGTGGTACTGTGTGTACAGTGGTACTGTGTGTACAGTGGTACTGTGTGTACAGTGTGGTACTGTGTGTACAGTGGTACTGTGTGTACAGTGTGGTACTGTGTGTACAGTGGTACTGTGTGTACAGTGGTACTGTGTGTACAGTGTGGTACTGTGTGTACAGTGGTACTGTGTGTACAGTGTGTACTGTGTGTACAGTGTGGTACTGTGTGTACAGTGGTACTGTGTGTACAGTGGTACTGTGTGTACAGTGTGGTACTGTGTGTACAGTGTGGTACTGTGTGTACAGTGGTACTGTGTGTACAGTGTGGTACTGTGTGTACAGTGGTACTGTGTGTACAGTGGTACTGTGTGTACAGTGTGGTACTGTGTGTACAGTGGTACTGTGTGTACAGTGTGGTACTGTGTGTACAGTGTGGTACTGTGTGTACAGTGTGGTACTGTGTGTACAGTGGTACTGTGTGTACAGTGGTACTGTGTGTACAGTGTGGTACTGTGTGTACAGTGGTACTGTGTGTACAGTGTGTACTGTGTGTACAGTGTGTACTGTGTGTACAGTGGTACTGTGTGTACAGTGTGGTACTGTGTGTACAGTGTGGTACTGTGTGTACAGTGTGGTACTGTGTGTACAGTGTGTACTGTGTGTACAGTGTGTACTGTGTGTACAGTGTGGTACTGTGTGTACAGTGTGTACTGTGTGTACAGTGTGGTACTGTGTGTACAGTGGTACTGTGTGTACAGTGTGGTACTGTGTGTACAGTGTGGTACTGTGTGTACAGTGTGGTACTGTGTGTACAGTGTGTACTGTGTGTACAGTGTGGTACTGTGTGTACAGTGTGTACTGTGTGTACAGTGGTACTGTGTGTACTGTGGTACTGTGTGTACAGTGTGGTACTGTGTGTACTGTGGTACTGTGTGTACAGTGTGTACTGTGTGTACAGTGGTACTGTGTATACAGTGGTACTGTGTGTACAGTGTGGTACTGTGTGTACTGTGGTACTGTGTGTACTGTGGTACTGTGTGTACAGTGGTACTGTGTGTACAGTGGTACTGTGTGTACAGTGTGTACTGTGTGTACAGTGTGGTACTGTGTGTACAGTGTGTACTGTGTGTACAGTGGTACTGTGTGTACAGTGGTACTGTGTGTACAGTGGTACTGTGTGTACAGTGTGGTACTGTGTGTACAGTGGTACTGTGTGTACAGTGGTACTGTGTGTACAGTGTGTACTGTGTGTACAGTGTGGTACTGTGTGTACTGTGGTACTGTGTGTACAGTGGTACTGTGTGTACTGTGGTACTGTGTGTACAGTGTGGTACTGTGTGTACAGTGGTACTGTGTGTACAGTGTGTACTGTGTGTACAGTGGTACTGTGTGTACAGTGTGGTACTGTGTGTACAGTGTGGTACTGTGTGTACAGTGTGGTACTGTGTGTACAGTGGTACTGTGTGTACAGTGTGGTACTGTGTATACAGTGGTACTGTGTGTACAGTGTGGTACTGTGTGTACTGTGGTACTGTGTGTACAGTGGTACTGTGTGTACAGTGGTACTGTGTGTACAGTGGTACTGTGTGTACAGTGTGGTACTGTGTGTACAGTGGTACTGTGTGTACAGTGGTACTGTGTGTACAGTGTGGTACTGTGTGTACAGTGTGGTACTGTGTGTACAGTGGTACTGTGTGTACAGTGTGTACTGTGTGTACAGTGTGGTACTGTGTGTACAGTGTGGTACTGTGTGTACAGTGTGGTACTGTGTGTACAGCGGTACTGTGTGTACAGTGTGTACTGTGTGTACAGTGGTACTGTGTGTACAGTGGTACTGTGTGTACAGTGGTACTGTGTGTACAGTGTGGTACTGTGTGTACAGTGTGGTACTGTGTGTACAGTGGTACTGTGTGTACAGTGGTGCTGTGTGTACAGTGTGTACTGTGTGTACAGTGTGGTACTGTGTGTACAGTGTGTACTGTGTGTACAGTGGTACTGTGTGTACAGTGTGGTACTGTGTGTACAGTGGTACTGTGTGTACAGTGGTACTGTGTGTACAGTGTGGTACTGTGTGTACAGTGTGGTACTGTGTGTACAGTGTGGTACTGTGTGTACAGTGTGGTACTGTGTGTACAGTGGTACTGTGTGTACAGTGTGGTACTGTGTGTACAGTGTGTACTGTGTGTACAGTGTGGTACTGTGTGTACAGTGTGTACTGTGTGTACAGTGGTACTGTGTGTACAGTGTGGTACTGTGTGTACAGTGTGGTACTGTGTGTACAGTGTGGTACTGTGTGTACAGTGGTACTGTGTGTACAGTGTGGTACTGTGTGTACAGTGTGTACTGTGTGTACAGTGTGGTACTGTGTGTACAGTGTGTACTGTGTGTACAGTGGTACTGTGTGTACAGTGTGGTACTGTGTGTACAGTGTGGTACTGTGTGTACAGTGTGGTACTGTGTGTACAGTGTGTACTGTGTGTACAGTGTGTACTGTGTGTACAGTGTGGTACTGTGTGTACAGTGGTACTGTGTGTACAGTGTGGTACTGTGTGTACAGTGTGGTACTGTGTGTACAGTGTGTACTGTGTGTACAGTGTGGTACTGTGTGTACAGTGGTACTGTGTGTACAGTGTGTACTGTGTGTACAGTGTGGTACTGTGTGTACAGTGTGTACTGTGTGTACAGTGTGGTACTGTGTGTACAGTGGTACTGTGTGTACAGTGTGTACTGTGTGTACAGTGTGTACTGTGTGTACAGTGGTACTGTGTGTACAGCGGTACTGTGTGTACAGTGTGTACTGTGTGTACAGTGTGGTACTGTGTGTACAGTGTGGTACTGTGTGTACAGTGTGGTACTGTGTGTACAGTGTGTACTGTGTGTACAGTGTGGTACTGTGTGTACAGTGGTACTGTGTGTACAGTGTGTACTGTGTGTACAGTGTGTACTGTGTGTACAGTGGTACTGTGTGTACAGCGGTACTGTGTGTACAGTGTGTACTGTGTGTACAGTGTGTACTGTGTGTACAGTGTGTACTGTGTGTACAGTGGTACTGTGTGTACTGTGGTACTGTGTGTACAGTGTGGTACTGTGTGTACAGTGGTACTGTGTGTACAGTGTGGTACTGTGTGTACAGTGTGGTACTGTGTGTACAGTGGTACTGTGTGTACAGTGGTACTGTGTGTACAGTGGTACTGTGTGTACAGTGTGGTACTGTGTGTACAGTGTGTACTGTGTGTACAGTGGTACTGTGTGTACAGTGGTACTGTGTGTACAGTGGTACTGTGTATACAGTGGTACTGTGTGTACAGTGGTGCTGTGTGTACAGTGTGGTACTGTGTGTACAGTGTGGTACTGTGTGTACAGTGTGGTACTGTGTGTACAGTGTGTACTGTGTGTACAGTGTGTACTGTGTGTACAGTGTGGTACTGTGTGTACTGTGGTACTGTGTGTACAGTGGTACTGTGTGTACAGTGGTACTGTGTGTACAGTGGTACTGTGTGTACAGTGTGGTACTGTGTGTACAGTGTGTACTGTGTGTACAGTGTGGTACTGTGTGTACAGTGTGTACTGTGTGTACTGTGGTACTGTGTGTACAGTGTGTACTGTGTGTACAGTGTGTACTGTGTGTACAGTGGTACTGTGTGTACAGTGTGGTACTGTGTGTACAGTGTGTACTGTGTGTACAGTGTGTACTGTGTGTACAGTGTGGTACTGTGTGTACAGTGTGTACTGTGTGTACTGTGGTACTGTGTGTACAGTGTGGTACTGTGTGTACAGTGTGTACTGTGTGTACAGTGTGTACTGTGTGTACAGTGTGTACTGTGTATACAGTGGTACTGTGTGTACAGTGTGGTACTGTGTGTACAGTGTGGTACTGTGTGTACAGTGGTACTGTGTGTACAGTGTGGTACTGTGTGTACAGTGTGGTACTGTGTGTACAGCGGTACTGTGTGTACAGTGTGGTACTGTGTGTACAGTGTGGTACTGTGTGTACAGTGGTACTGTGTGTACAGTGGTACTGTGTGTACAGTGTGGTACTGTGTGTACAGTGTGGTACTGTGTGTACAGTGTGGTACTGTGTGTACAGTGGTACTGTGTGTACAGTGTGGTACTGTGTGTACAGTGTGGTACTGTGTGTACAGTGTGGTACTGTGTGTACAGTGTGTACTGTGTGTACAGTGTGTACTGTGTGTACAGTGTGGTACTGTGTGTACAGTGGTACTGTGTGTACAGTGTGTACTGTGTGTACAGTGTGGTACTGTGTGTACAGTGGTACTGTGTGTACAGTGTGGTACTGTGTGTACAGTGTGGTACTGTGTGTACAGTGGTACTGTGTGTACAGTGTGGTACTGTGTGTACAGTGTGTACTGTGTGTACAGTGGTACTGTGTGTACAGTGTGGTACTGTGTGTACAGTGTGGTACAGTGTGTACAGTGGTACTGTGTGTACAGTGTGGTACTGTGTGTACAGTGGTACTGTGTGTACAGTGGTACTGTGTGTACAGTGTGGTACTGTGTGTACAGTGTGTACTGTGTGTACAGTGTGGTACTGTGTGTACAGTGGTACTGTGTGTACAGTGGTACTGTGTGTACAGTGTGGTACTGTGTGTACAGTGTGGTACTGTGTGTACAGTGTGGTACTGTGTGTACTGTGGTACTGTGTGTACAGTGTGGTACTGTGTGTACAGTGGTACTGTGTGTACAGTGTGGTACTGTGTGTACAGTGTGGTACTGTGTGTACTGTGGTACTGTGTGTACTGTGGTACTGTGTGTACAGTGTGGTACTGTGTGTACAGTGGTACTGTGTGTACAGTGGTACTGTGTGTACAGTGTGTACTGTGTGTACAGTGTGTACTGTGTGTACAGTGTGGTACTGTGTATACAGTGGTACTGTGTGTACAGTGTGGTACTGTGTATACAGTGGTACTGTGTGTACAGTGTGGTACTGTGTGTACAGTGTGTACTGTGTGTACAGTGTGGTACTGTGTGTACAGTGGTACTGTGTGTACAGTGTGGTACTGTGTGTACAGTGGTACTGTGTGTACAGTGGTACTGTGTGTACAGTGTGTACTGTGTGTACAGTGTGGTACTGTGTGTACAGTGGTGCTGTGTGTACAGTGTGGTACTGTGTGTACAGCGGTACTGTGTGTACAGTGTGGTACTGTGTACAGTGTGGTACTGTGTGTACAGTGGTACTGTGTGTACAGTGGTATTGTATGTAGGGATGAAAGATGGAAGGAAAAGCCAAGTCCAGATGATCAATAAGGAACTAGGGTGGACGGGCAGGAGAAATTGTTACTTGGAAAGGTACTAGAGGAAAAAGGAAGGGCAACCTTCACTAGAAATTCATTTCCTGGGGGCTTGTGGGAAAGCCTGGGGCAAAGACAGCATCCCTGAATGTTAAAGAACGTCAGTCTCAGATGGCACAGGGAGACCAGGGGCAAGGGCACAGAGGGGACAGGCACATGCTTTGTTAATTTAATCCTGTGTGCTGGAAACCTGCACACTCGTTAAAGTTATACCGATTTCTAGGAAGGAAGCGATGAGGAGAAATAGAACTGACATGAGACACCACCTTTCAGAATCAAGGCCAGGACAGAGAACGGAGGAATAGTGGGCTTTCCTCGTTGGAAGCCTGTCCCTTCTGGGAAATGCTTACCTGGAACACCTCCAACAAACACAGGCTCCCTGTGATCAGCTGCCTTTGGATTCAATGGTCCGACCACGTGGTTCACTTCGGAATCCACGTCCAACTGAACCACGTTTGAATCTCTAATAACTGAGAGACAGGAGAAAGACTGGTCATCTTGGTCCTGGGGTATTCTCACAACACCAGTACATTCCAGAATAAAAAAAGAAAATCCTGTACTTCTCCATCATTGGAAACAGCAACAATGTCTAAGCATATCTAATCGAGTCACTGTGGTGACATTTCCTTAGCAAGGGGGAGTATTAGAATACACCTCTACTTGGCTTTTGCTCCAAAATTTCCATGTCTTGTATTCTAGCAGCATTCATATTCATGCACTAGTCTGGTGACACCACTCTCCTTTCTTGCCATCTTTTAGGTGTCGTAGAAGGCCGCATCCACCCCCATGTGCTGTGTGGTCTCAGGCTTGCACTCACCTGTGACTCGGTGCCATCTGCCGTCACAGAGATTCTGCTTGGGAGTCACTGAGGTAGAGAAGTCTCTGACGCCGCTGTTGACTTTCACTATGACCTGTGCAGAGGGGGCACGTGATAGATAGCTAAGTTTCTCGTTATCCTGGTAAAGCTGAACTTCATAACTAACTCCACAGAGAAGCAGTACTCTGAGAAAATACCCATGCACGATTACATTTGCAATGTGAACACAAGGGGTCACTCTTTTACAGGTGATAGAAAGAGTCCGAGTTAAAATAGTTCAAATCTTTGGAGAGAGAACAAAATTATCCTACTGGGGATAACATAGAGGAATGGAAAAAACTGTAATAGAACAATTTTACCGAGTTAATAGAGCATGCTCTGTGTGTACAAAGCAGGAGTGCAAAACAAACTCAGTGTACTTTGTGGATAATCTCTCTCAATTTTTTTTTTGTCTCTGTGATCTTTTGTTTGCTTGTTTTTTTTTTTCTTCATGTTTTAATAGGGAGAACAACACAAAATTGGGTGTAGGAAGAATCTGGGAGAAGCTGAGGGAAAACATCATGATCAAAACACAGTGAATGAATTTTTTTCAATCAGAGATGGAAAAATAAAAGATACTGTCGAAAAGAATGGACTTTCAAGCCAAATGGCATAGCTTCTGTTTATCTAATCCCTGCCACTTTTTTCTCAAACATAAAATAAGAGTGATAATAACTATATACAACCTTGATATGATAGGAGGCCTGAGTCAATTCACTCAGAAATCTTTTAGAGTAACTAAAATGTACAACATATGTGGTATATATAATATACTAATATATAACACTAATATATAATGCATATAATACAACATGCACATGTAATATATGATATATAACTATAACAACACACAACACACATAACACATAATACATTACATATGCATACAATATATCATTACATATACATATTACATACACATATTGTATTATATACACATATATTATATATATATATATATGTATATATACACACACACAAATATGTTGGGGATTCATTTCAGGACCCTATGAAAATTTTTTTACTTTTTATGCCTTAATTGAATACATTAGCACCCAAAGAAAACTTAGTTATTTTAAATTTGAGGCATAGTGGTAAACATTCTTTTCCTTTAAACTTATTTGAACATCTTCCTGAATTCTTTAGTAATATCTTAGGGTGGAATGTGGTGTTTAACTATAATTAATACAAACTTCTAGTAACTGAGAACAATATGTATGTATGTATGTATGTATACACACATCTGTGATAAATATTTAAGTATTTAAAAAGATGCTTTCACATCTGTGGATGCTAGAAAGTGGATGTACTTTGACCTATTTCCTGAAAAGTCTTCTTGTAATTTTTTTATTAAAATGTCAAGCTGTTACTGGTAATGTTTTGATAGCTTTGACATGTTTTCATGTGTCTGTTCTAATCAGCTCCCAGTGCATGAGTGTGAACACATGCATCACACACACTTAAATCTCATGTTGAATTTCCTCTTTCTCCCATTAGAAAGGTTGATGGAACAAATCTGTGAATTTGCTGATTTACATCAGCGCTCAAGGCTAGACGGGATAGACCGGCGATTCTCGGGACACTACCTGCCCATTTTTAATGTGCACATTCAGGTATTCTCCATTGACACTGTGGCCGTGGACAAGGGTTCCAGAACTGCTCCGGGGACGGATTTCAAATGCTATTTCAAACTTTAATCCAATATTGAAAGACTCATCTGCAGAGAGGAATAGAAATTACCAAGAAGAGAAAAAAAAAAAATAAATGTTCTAGCTATGGCGTGATTCTGTGAGGACAACACACTAAACGTTCAGCACAGTGGCATTCCAGCTAGCAGAACCATTTATTGTTTTAAGATAGCGCAGAAGCTGGTAGGATGGCTAGTAGGTAGAGTACTTGCTGTACAAGCCAGCCAATCTGACACATGTAAAGGTGTGAGGGAAGGACCAAGTGCAATCTCACACATGTCACGTGCCCCCCACACATAGTAGTACATCTAACACACACACACACACACACACACACACACAGACACACACACACACAGTGATAAATAAAAGTGAGAAGGGCAGGACAATGTGGGCAAAGGATGGAATCTGAAGACACATATCACACATACAAAATTAAAAAAAACGGGAGGGCAGGAAAGTCTGGGCAGAGACTATAATTTGAAGCCTTGCACAGAGGCTGAAAAACTTGGAGAGCCCAATGAAGTGTCTCTGGATGGTGCTATGGGTATGCCTAACTGGTTCCACATGGAAAGCAGGGAGCCCTGCCTAGAAGGGCCCCAGGATGCAAATATGGAGGATAGATGTTATATTGCAGCCATTGAAGAGGTCTGATGAACTGTATTTTAAAAACAATTTTAGCCCCCAAATTAACTGGTGCTAGTGTTCATAAACTGTTACTGTGGTGACCTAAGGCATTGCTTATTAAGAATAGTCGGGTAGGGCTGGAGGAGAGAGGTTTCAGTGATTAAGAGCAATGGCTGCTCTTTCAGAAGATCTGGGTTCAATTCCCAGCATGCACTTAGCACTCACAATCATCTAATCCCAAGGGACCCAGCACCTTTTCTGGAATCTGCGGACACCAGGCATGCATCTGGTGCACACTCAGACACATAAAATAAATCTTGAAAAAAGAAAAAGGGAAAAGAATAGCTGTGGGGAGGGAGAGATGCGCTACCCTTCAGAGGGTCTGAGTTCAGCTCTGGCACCAGCACTGGGCAGCTCGGACCATCTGTAACTCTTCTGCACTCATGTGCACCCCCAAGACCCCCATACATATACAGGAATTAAAGGCTCATTGCAAACCTAGGCATTTTAATAGCGTCGACCTGATGTATTTCTTCATAAAAATCTCAAAATTTTATTTTCCCAATACATTTTTTTCTTTCTTCTTGTTTTTAGTCAGGGTCTCTCTGTGTAGCCCTAGCTGGCCCGGAACTTGCTGCAGACCAGGCTGGCCTCTAACTCATGGAGATCCTGAGAAGGCTGGCGTTAAAGGTGTGCACCATCATGCCCAGCCCTCCAAGGAACAGGGCATAAACTATACATTTCAAATTGTCCAACCTTCAGAATTCTTTAAAGACCAAGAAACTCAAGTCTGTGTTTTAGTAGGAGTAAATGGGAATGGGCAGGGAGGGAAAGCAAATCCTGAGGCAGACAGGGGCAACTGCCTCTAGTCACATCCCACAAAACTCGAGTGGTTGTTTAAGAAAGTGTTTCTTTATCAGAGGTTGTGCAAAATCCCTAGTGGTTGTTTTCTCAAATCCATTAAGGGATCAGATCATTAAGAAGGGTTAATCCCTTATATGTGGAGCATGCTTATTGCTGTGGGTTAGACGGAGGCTGGGTATAGTCTCCTTTTGTTTTTGGAACTGTTACAATCCATCACCCACACCTAGACTGCCCTACAGGTGCTGTGTAGTAAAAGCTGCTGAGTGCATGAGAAAATCTTCAGAATAAGATCTCTGAAGGACAGTGTTGTACCAGGGTTTCAGAGCAGGGGGAGGCAGAGTAATTTCTCTCAGTGGGGGACAATAGTTCACACTGACAAACAAGAAAACTAAGAGGAAGAAGGTGGCCAAGAGCTGATGTAGACCAGGTCACAGGACAGTGCAGAAAGTTCTGTGTCAAGATGGGCTGCACTCAGAAGTTTGGCTGATGAAAGCAACAAGGGTTGGTTTGAAACAGTAAATGGGATAACACTGGTCCCTGAGAAAGAGGGACCATGCAGGGATGAGGGACATTACAGGGATAAGGTTGGCATTATTAAATTTTAACTTTGGCTTAAAATTCCCTGTCAAGATCTCTGGGAAGAAAGCATTTCAGGATTCATGCTGTCTGCAGACATCGTTGTCTTCATCTGTTACGTGGCTCTAATAGGGTACCTGCCATTGGTTGGCTTATAAAGAAAGGAGGTTTGTTTAGCTCACAGTCCCAGAGGCTGGGAAGTAAAGGAGTATGGCGGCAGCATCTGTCGAGGCTTTTGCTGCAGAAGTGAAAGTGTGTGTGGATGTGCGCACAGGGAAAGGGAGGAGAGGGACCAGGCTTTCTTTATAACAGCTCAGTCAGAAGGTGAACAATGCAGTCTTCAGAGAGTGAGAACTCCCACACGGAAGAGCACGCACCTCTCTAATGACTGAATTACCTCTCACGCGCCCCCATTCTGGATGTGTTGCACTGTGGAGCTAGCTTTAGCTCGGGTTTAGGCGGGGCCAACTGTAATCACACCAGAGCAGTCACATTACCTAGAACCACATAGCCTCCTTCTGTTGAAAAGTAGGTTCCTGTTTCCATCGGCCCTTCAAAGCACGGGGTCACACTAAATGTTTGGGAGGCAGAGGTGATAGAGGCGCCATTGAGCTGCAGATTGCCAAGGCAGCCGCTGAAACTGTACACCGAGTTAATCTGAAAGAAGACGAGGTCATTTAAAATCCCCTCAGCCAGCACTAGATGCCCCATGGGAAAGCAAACCCCTGAGTCTTGAGAGGGAGAGACACCCCTTGTTCATTTTACCTTCCCCAGTGATCGATATTGCTCCAGGTAATTAACTTTTAGCTAATTCACCGAAGCTAGAATTTTGTATGTTGTGTGTAGCAATTAAGCAATGGAAATGTTTCCATAGGCTTCGATAAAATAATCAAATCTAACTCTTTTGATACATCCCTTTCACTGAAAATCATTTTTAAAACGTGTAATGGTTACAATTCAGTTCACAAAAAATATTTCTTGTAGCCTCAATTCTTCCACTTATGCCCACATTCTTTGTATATTTAAAAATTGTATGAGAAAGAAAAAAAAAAAAAAAAAAGGAAATGGATTTAGATGAGCTGAAGGTTTTTGTTTTGTTTTGTTTTTCCCACTCTGTAATCTAATGGGATCATTTTTTCTCTGGTCTTGGCGTAGCTTTACATTAAAACTATAGGTACTTGCAGAACTAACGAGACGCCCTAGAGACTAAGTTTCATGTCCTGCCAGGACTCTTTCATCTCACTTATAGTTTAAAATCAAAAGGTGACAGCTGACTTTGTGATGCCCAGGGCAGACAGGAAGCCCGTGGGACAGCCTAGGATGCTTCTGCAAAACCCCCTTCATTTTTGCTAGCTTCCTGCTCTCTGAAATGAGGACTCCGGTTCAAGGGTCAGCCACTCAGTCTCGCCTCAGCTGGCTTACCTGGATGTTTTTCACAGCCCTTCCAGGAGCCACTCCTCCCAAATAAATGGGACCCTTGATTTTCCAAGCAGCCCCACTTGGAGGAAGGCTTTCTTCTAGGACTCGTAGACCATCAATGACCAGTCGGCCGCTGCTCCTTTCCCGAATAAATATCACCTGGATAGAGAGGAGAATAGCCCGGCTTAGCGATGAGGGAAGGTTGTTTTGTCTACTCTCCTAACCCTGGTATTGCAGTGCTGCTGGAAGGTACAGAAAGTTCTTAAAAAAGTGAACACATCTCTGAAGGTCTCAGCCTTCTTAATTCTTCTTGGTAGGCTTTTGGATATCTTGTTTGTGGAGTGTCAGAAACTTTATTCCTTGATTCTTTGTCACAGAGCAGGCACCTTTATTATCAACTGTCTCTAGGTCTCCTTATGTATTCTGGTATTTTTTTCCCCCTGGCTCTCCTTGGGTTTAACACTTCAAGAATTAGAGTAAGTGTTCACCTGTTTTCTTATCTCTAGATTGAATGACTTCAAGCTGTAGGTTTCATCTCTGAGTACAGGCTTTATTTTTGGCAGGGTTCTTTAGGAAGCTCCGCCTAACTAACCAGCTGCTGTGGGATACTTGTACGCTGTGTAAAGGTGTATTGCTGTGATCCGTGTGATGAAATGCCTAACAGCCAATAGCTAGGCAGGAGAGATAGGCGGGACTTCCGGGCAGAGAGAGATCTTGGGAGGAAGAAAGAGGAGACTCCGGCCAGCTCATAGGAAGCAGGATGGGCCGTATTGAGAGATGAGGTGACGAGCCACCCAACAGAGCATAGATTTAAAAAAGATGAGTTAATTTAAGTTATAAAAACTAGTTAGGGGCAAGCCTAAGCTAAGGCCAGACTTTTATAATTAATAGTAAGTCTCCTTGTCGTTATTTGTGAGTTGGTGGTCCAAAGAAAAAATCCTTCTTCAGCCAGCCACATTCTACAGTTAACGCTACAGTGTACTCTTGTGGGTTTACAAGAGTAAATACCTCCAGTATTTAGTACTCCCCCACTGGAAGAACCTGTCCTCCAAGTGGTTTACTCACTTCATATCTCCCGTAGATTACTTTTTGAAAGAAATACAGTGGTATTTGCTAAAATTATGAACCTAGTCTACTGGTGAGAGGTGAAAAAGGAAAAAAATCATTAGAAACCGAACTTTAGCCCATGCTGATTACTGGGACTCTGGTTAAAATAGTCACAGTTAGCTTGCGATTATTTAAATATATGCTTCAAGACTTTTTAAAATAAGCAACCAATAAATTCTTAAAATTGAACTCTGCACAGCCTGAGAATTTGAACAGGGTTATTTCTATCAGGCCAGTCATGTGGAATCAGCCCTAATTTCCCAGCAGTGACTGACATTTGCTGATGGTGCTGTTCTCTGCACTCAACTTACATCATGCCATAGTCCATCATTGTATTTCTCCTGGCTCCTAATCTTCAGTTTCTTGTGGCCAACATTAAACATGAAGACCAAGCGGCCATGAGCCAAGAATAGAGTCATGAAATTATTCTCTTCCTGGTCCGAGACGTAGAATATCATCCCGTGTGAGGAACGGGTTTTCAGACGAATGGCAAACTGAGCTCTGTAAAGGAAAAGAGAAGCCGCCATGTGTAAAAAGTGAGACTCAGAACAATATTTCAAATGAAATTTCAAGGCAGGATGGGCATTCTGTCCAGTCCCAAACAGCTTCACTCTAATGAAATCATCCCTGACTGACTACAAGTTGATGAATTTTATCAGGTAGGCATGGTTACTTCAAAAATGCAAACTCTTCTCTAGATCTATTTTAGAAGCTTCAGGCCCAGGGGACTCCATGCATGTGCATCTTTACCTTTCTCTAGAGGTCTGTTACACATCTAACAAAGTCTTGTTTTGTTTATGGACATTATGGTGTCTTGGCTAGCCTTGGTTGTCAATTTGACTATGTCTGGAATGAACTAAAACCCAAGCAGCTGGGCACACCTGTGAGGGATTTTTCTTATTTGTATTATTTGAGATGGGAAGACCCACCCTAAGTCTGGATCTTTTGAGGTCAGAAAAACCATAAATCTGGGTCACACCTTCTGGAGCCGGCTGCTACAATGGAAGAAGGAAGCTTCTGTTTGTTCGCTTGCCCTCAGTCTGGCTGGCAAGTGCATCTACCCTGCTGCTGAGGTATTCCTTTGTTGATATTGGAACCTGCTTCTTTGGGACTGTGGCATAAATCAAAGACCAGCGGAGACAACTAGCCTCATGGGCGGAAGGATTAATTACTGGGTTCTATGCCTTTCTGTTGGGAGACCGCCATTGTTTCACTAGCCAGACCACAACCTGTAAGTCACTCTAACAAATTCTCTTTTTATCTATATATATTTATTCTATCAATTCTGTTCCTTTAAATCAGTGGTTCTCAACCATCCTAATGCTGTGACCCTAATGCTGTGACCCCAATACAGGTCTTCATTGTGATGGATAACCTCCAACCATAAAATTATTTTTGCTGCTCCTTCATAACTGTAATTTTGCTACCATTATGAATCATAACATAAACATCTGCTTTTTGGTGGTGTTAGGTGACCCCTGTGAAAGGGTCTTTTGACCCTTAAGGGGATCTTGACCCCATGGGTTGAGAACCACTGCTCTAGAGAATCCTATCTAATAAAATTAGTAAACACCAAAAAAGAACATGTTAATTTATCTCTGTGAATAAATAGCAATGAGTAATAAACATGCATAGAGAAAATTTCACAGAAATATTGTTTATATATTGCATAACTCACAGACTAAGGTCCCTCCCAGTGGCAGGGTATAGAGTCTATATTATAGACAAATATCACACATATCAAGAACAGCCACAGGGGGGTGTTGTAGAAATGTGTGTTTGTGAAGAAACCTGCTTAGAACTTCAGCTCCAAGTGTGGCTAAGACATGCTTATTAACTGTCCTTGGTGAAGAATAAGAAACACTAGTTCTTTGTGCTGGGTGCATAAACACTATGAAAATGAATCCCGAATAACATGGAGTCATTAGAGATTTGTGAAGAAGTAACGGGGTGTAAGGCAACTGGAGGACCGAAGATGTACAAGAACAGTGTATTTCCTGTGTCTCCTCAGCTCTAGAAGTTTGGGCGCATTCTCATTCATAATCTGAATGCAATTTATGTGGGGGAGGGCAGGTGGTATCAAGTCAGCTGGTGGGCGATTCAGAGCTGTCCCTGATTAAGATGCCCCTTCTTCGGGCATCCTTGGTAAATTCCAGAGTGCTGTTTTATGAAGAGAAAGTGTGAGTACAGTTTCTTGGAAGGCAGGAATCATGTGTTGTTTAGTACATACTTACACTCTCTCTCTCTCTCTCTCTCTCTCTCTCTCTCTCTCTCTCTCACACACACACACACACACACACACACATTAAGAAGACAGAAAGGAAAGGTAGGAGAAAGGTGCCCTGTGACAAACAAGGATGGAGCATGGCATGAAGCTTCTAGAAGGACAGTGCACTCCTTTACTTTTCCCCAAAATCTCCTTGCACGTGTTCAAACTCTTGGCGGCTGTTGGCCGTGCCCCCGTATTGATAGGCATGTTCTATCGCTCTGGGGCTGCTGGAGAGGTGGCAGTGAGAATCTCTTTGAGCCTTCCGTTCTAGAAACTTCAAACCAACAGGATCCCATGAAGAAGGTTCATCCTTATTTTTCTCTCCCTGTAGGGAACAAATGAAATGGAGAGATGAAAGTTGCGACTGGTAACAAAATTAAAGTGCAATGTCTTTATCCTGAATAGGAATACAAAAATCAGCCAAGCGGCTATTACTTGTGAGTTTTCTCTTCGGAAATAGCCGCTACTTTCCCTTCTAGCACCATACACAATTGACAGCAGCAGTAACCACACAGCAAGTCAGCAGACCCAGCGTTCTAGTCTGCGTTTGTAAAACAGCAAGCACAGCACAGCTTTAGCGACAACTGCCCTATCACTCAAACTAAACATATCACATCTTAAATAACAGTGACCAATGGGAAAGTTGGCAATAAAATGACCTTGAGAGAATCAATCAATAAAATCTTCACATAGCCGCAACATCACATTAATACAGTATTACTTATATATGCTGTGTAAAAAGTTAAGGCGTTGGGGCTGGAGATATGGCTTGGTGGGTAAAGAGCACTGGCTTCACTTCCAGAGGCCCTGGGTTTGAGTCCCAGCTCATAGCCATCATCAGGTCCACCTCCAAGAGATCCGATGACCTCTTCTGATCTCCTTGGGTATGTACATGGAGCTGATGGGAGATGCCAAGTCTGTAAATATGTTTCTCATACTGGTTAATGAATAAAGCACTGTTGACCAATAGGAGGATTCGAGGAAGTAGTAGGGAGGAGTCAGCATGGAGAGACTGGAGAACAAAGGTCCGGGCCCACTCTCTGGTAAGATGAGACCACGTGGAAATACTTAGATTAACAGAAATGGGTTAATAATTAAGACAGAGCTAGCAGATGAGAAACTAGTACCTGGCCAACAGCATTATATCAAATACAGAGTCTCTGTGTATTAATTGGGGCTGGCGCCATAGTGGGCCCAGGCCAGTGGGGAAAAGCTACACCTTACATGGAGCACAGACATGCGGGTGAGTCAGAACACTCGTCCATATAAAATGAATGAATCTTTTAAAAGCTTGAAATTTTAATATATAGTCCTTTACTTTGGTGATTTGTTGTGTCATTCAAATTGCACCACTGGTGCTACAATGCAGTGTTGTGAAACTACTGGCTAATACTTAATGATTATTTAGTGTTTATTTCTGAGGCAAAACAAAAGTATAAAGCCAAGTATGTAATAATTTATTCACTACTCAAGCAAATATTTATTGGATAGGTAGAGGTAGAGATGAAAGAAATCAATGTGGGTACCGTGTAGTGGGTATTCTGTGGGTGCCGTGTGGTGGGTATTCTGTAGGTGCCGTGTGGTGGGTGCTCTGTGGGTGCCGTGTGGTGAGTATTCTGTGGGTGCCGTGTGGTGGATATTCTGTGGGTGCCGTGTGGTGGGTATTCTGTGGGTGCTGTGTGGTGGGTATTCTGTGGGTGCCGTGTGGTGGATATTCTGTGGGTGCCGTGTGGTGCTCATTCTGTGGGTGCTGTGTGGTGGGTATTCTGTGGGTGCTGTGTGGTGGGCATTCTGTGGGTGCTGTGTGGTGGGTGCTCTGTGGTGGGTATTCTGTGGGTGCCGTGTGGTGGGTATTCTATGGGTGCCGTGTGGTGGGTATTCTATGGGTACCGTGTAGTGGGTATTCTGTGGGTACTGTGTGGTGGTCATTCTGTGGGTGCTGTGTGGTGGTCATTCTGTGGGTGCCGTGTGGTGGGTATTCTGTGGGTGCCGTGTGGTGGGTATTCTGTGGGTGCCATGTGGTGGGTATTTTGTGGGTGCCGTGTGGTGGGTATTCTGTGGGTGCCGTGTGGTGGGTATTTTGTGGGTGCCGTGTGGTGGGTATTCTATGGGTACCGTGTAGTGGGTATTCTGTGGGTACTGTGTGGTGGTCATTCTGTGGGTGCTGTGTGGTGGTCATTCTGTGGGTGCCGTGTGGTGGGTATTCTGTGGGTGCCGTGTGGTGGGTATTCTGTGGGTGCCATGTGGTGGGTATTTTGTGGGTGCCGTGTGGTGGGTATTCTGTGGGTGCCGTGTGGTGGGTATTTTGTGGGTGCCGTGTGGTGGGTATTCTGTGGGTGCCGTGTGGTGAGCATTCTATGAGTCCTATGTAATGAACACTAGAAAAGCGAGAGATGACTGTTGGGTTTTAAGAACTGATAGTTTGGAGAAACAGGTCTATAAGAAGAAACTAGGCATCGGCTTGGTGACAGAGAGAAAGGTCTTTAAAATGAGCTGGAGGTAGAGTTTTGCTTTTAGACAGTGAGGAGCCACACAGGGAGTGGCTGGGTCTGATCCACTCAGGAAGCTGATAGGAGAAATGTTTGGCTGCAGGCAGGGCTGGAGAGCCTGGCAAGATGTTCAGTATTATTGAGTGTGCTCGTTTCCCCTCTCCAGAACTTCTGCTGCTGAAGTGTAAGACCTACACACATTTATACAAACAAACAAACAAACAAACATACAAAACTTCTACCGTTGTTCTGGGAATCTAAAGAGGTTTCCTACCAGCAGAACAAAGTGGTGCAGGGTTTCTGGAAACTCCACGCCGATTAGAAAGAATGGCATACAACTCTTAATCTCATATGAGCAAAGAAACTTCTAAGAAACTCAGTGCTGTTTCTGCAACTACCCTTGGAATCCAGATGTGGTGCGTGGCTAATTGAGGGCAGATGTGCTGTGCCAGGGCTGGTCCCAGGGCAGCCGCTCTTCCAAGGAGTCTGGCAGTGGGGAGTCTCCCAGTGGGGGCTGAGTTGGAGCAAGGGAGAAGGGGGCTCAAAGACAAACAGTGTCCTAAAGGGAAGCCTACCCTCCCCTCCCTCACAAAGAGTTCACAGGATGCAGAGACTCACACTAGAGGATAGGCTTCCCTTCTGATGGAGGAAATGCACATAAGTATCTTCAGCTTGGGGTCCACACTCGGACCTACAGATAATTACCTAGAATGACCAGAAGTGGGGCTGTTGAGAGTCTCTGATGCTGATAAAGAGGTTCTCCCAAGTCCTCACTATATTCTAGTCTTGTCTGGACCTTAGCATGCTTGTTTCATGGAGGGCGCCCCCAAGAGACACACTTCACATTGGAAAATGAGGGGTTAGGAGATAGGGATTTCCCCCAATTCTGGCTCCTCCACCCTCCTGTTTTAGTGGACGGGATCTCACTCCTTCTCTGTCAGTTAAAGAACTAAACTGGAAGTATAGGGCTGCATGGACCATGACTGCATCAACTGGACCAGCCTTTCTCTGTGCCAGGGTGGGGCTTTGTAGAATGGGTAGAAGAGCTTGCTGTTTCTTCTCTGCTGCAAAATTGAATGCCCTCTGATATCTTTCTGTCTGACACCCAAATACCCTGAATTTTCTGGGCTATATGTTCTTGATAATGATGAAGTGACCAGTTAAAACCGAATTACTTACTGCTGCTATACAATGAAGACATTCAGCTCTCTGTCTCAATCGGCACATGTGTGGGAATTCTCAGGGAACCCCACGAGACTTTGTCTTTGCCAGGGTGATTTCTGTCTTTGAGAGCATGAGTCACAACCCTACTAGTGGTATCAACTTTAATTCATCACCATTTTATGTGAGTTAGGTAATAGCAAAGAAAAAGGAGGCAATTGTGATAAGAACAAGGGAATTTCTCATGCTGTCCAAGAGAGGGCATAGCAGAGTGGGGCCCAAACAGGAAGTTGGGGACTGGACAGAATCTAGGTGCTTCCTTTGCTGGGGCTTCTGGTATCTTTCTCTCTCTCTCTCTCTCTCTCTCTCTCTCTCTCTCTCTCTCTCCCTCTCTCCCTCTCTCCTTGGCAGAGGCTTTAATTCTTTCTAGAAAGCTCCTTCCTGTGGACACAACTGACGCTGTGCTCAAAGAGTGGTAGACCAGATACCCACAGGGACCCTATCAGTGAACAAACTATCAAACTGATTACTATTATGTTATAATCGAGAATGTCCCAGTTCATCTCAAAGCATATCTTAAAACTCTGAGAAGACTTTAAGTCAGAAACATAGTTTTTTTTTTAAGACACGTATTCTCAAGGACCTATGGAGAAATACAAAATCAGTTCTGCCTCTTTAGGAACATGATTTGCCTTGATCCAGTTATTGTATCTCTAGAATCTGTTCTAAAAATTTATCCAACTATGCATTCAGAGGAAGTGACTGTGGAAATAAATTATTATAATCCAAACCCTTTAATGCAGCCTTGATAAAAATTCAGACCAGGGCTGGGTGTGGTGGCACACGCCTTTAATCTCAGAGCGTTTGGTAGGAAGAGGCAGGTAGATCTCTGAGAGTTAAAGGTTACCCAGGGCTACATGGAGAAACCCTGCCTCAAACAAACAAACAAACATACATTCATTCATTTAAAACAGAGGTGGCAAGTTTTTCTTGGTAGCTATTGAAGATACATCTTCATAAGCTACATGAAGCTTGGTAGTCACACTTTATCCCTATGGGAAAAGAACAACCAGAAAATGGCAAAAATAGGAATAGTATTTAGTACTGAGTAGGCAGCCAAGGTGGGTCTCACTGGGTAGATGACAGGTTTCTACGGGAACTGCAAGTATCTGACAGATGAGTGAAAGTGAAGACAGGACAGACTGAATGGAAATTCTGAGGCGGGGCTGACGCCGCCAGTGTTGGTAGTGGGTTGTGGGGGAGAAGAGTCAGTGAGGCAAGCACGTGAAAGATATGAGCAAAAGGGGTGTTGGTCAGGCAGGACCTGTCTGGGATGGGGGGACTCGGGCTTCTGAGTGCGCTGGGGGTCGGGGTACTGGTTAGAGGAGTGCCTAGTATGGTTTTACATGCATGAGAGTCTGGATGCCATGTGGAGAACAGATGTTAAGGGGACAAAGCAGAAGCAAGGAGTCCTGTTTGGGAGCCCATGCAGTAGCAGGAGCATTGATGGATTACTGCTCAAACTGCACCAAGAAGGAGCCGGGGGTATTGGACTGAGAGAATGGGGAGGGCCTGGGGCTTGCATTTGTCACAGAACCAAATACCATGCAGAAGTAAATAAGGAAGAGCAGTGGTCAGAGATGAAATTTTACAGCTCAGTGTTTATCAAAGAAGCAGTTCATATCCACCTGTGCACGGGATTCCTGAGTCTAATACACTGATGCTGTAGGTAGCTACCCCAGTAGAGAAGGGGCAAGAGGGAAAACTCACACAATTGAAGCCACCTCCACAAGAGCAGGCCTTGGGCTAAAGAGGCTGAGAGAGCCTCACATTCTGAGAGATGAGTGCAGTCCTGATGTGGGCATTGAATGTCTAGGGTTCTCCTCTGTTCCGGGAACAAACTTTAATGATTTTCATGACTGTGACAAAGGCTTAAAATTATTCCTGAAAGTAGATTATAGTAGATAACTGTAGTGCTACACACACACACACACACACACACACACACACACACACACACACACAAACACCTGCCTCAGCTCCTCTGAGAGCAACCCTGTGCAGGAGCTGTTAAGCAGAGCGACTGATGCAAGCAAGAACCCTCTTCCACCAGGTCTCACTGGTCAGCAAGGGCGGGTTCTTCAAAGCAACAATGTCTCAGTTGCAAATGCAGAGCACAGGACAACTGTGAATTCCGCCGGGTATTAGCCATTACCTGTTTATTTGTTTTAGGCTTGGGGGAATTTTTCCCTTTCTTGTGATGGAGGAACAATGGCCCCGACTCAATGGGGCACTCATAAAGTGACGTGTGGACCTTTTCGGAATACCGCTGGAAATCTTCTACGTCCACATCTCTGTCCAACCTGTGTGTAAGAGGGAAAGTCACTCTAAACATGCTTGTCCATACTTATACAATGAAAATTATGGCGAAAATCTGTGGCAGTGAAAGTGTGTGTGTGTGTGTGTGTGTGTACATCATCTTGACTTTGTGTGCTAGATCCTTGCCTATCTTAACACAAATCCTACAGTTATCGTTGGGTCAGCTCACACAGCTTTCTGGCATTCTACATTCTGACCGACACATCTTTTCCTCTATTCTCTGGGTGACTAGGGCCATGCCTGTGTTTCTTGGCCTGTGTTTAGCTTCTCCCTTGCTTGTTCATGTGTCCCCAGAGCCTCCCTGAAGGACCTAGATCAGAGGCTTTGCTTAAAGTCAGGCATTGAATTAAGAAGGCCTTACCCTTTGAACAAGGATTTTGGTATGATTGTATCATATTTATATAGCTTGTTATATACCAGGTATCTTACAGGTATATACAAAGTATCTTAATAAGTATTGTCTCTTAAGTTTCTGTGACAAACCTACCTGGCAGGCACCCTTGCTATCTGGGTTTTGCAGATGAAGAAGTGAAGGCTTGCTTAGCACAGGAATACAGGAATTAAAGGGCAAGAGACTTACAATCCCAAGTCTGTCAGTTGCTCAAGCACACGAATTTTAATTACCATCTGCTAAGGACTGTAAATTTAATCGTTATCAACTTTACTAATGTAAACATTTCCCTACTGTATTGATCGTTATCCATCAGGCACATTCGCCAATGAAAAACACGATACCTGGTGAAGTAGGCATTGCTTATGCATCCGGTGAAATTAGCATACTGGGGACTGATGGGTGAGCCACCAAAATAGAACTTCTTCTCACTCGTTTGAGCCGGTTCTGCTTTTGCTTTTGTAGGATTCTTACTCCCAAGTCGGCTTTTGTCTACCACCAGTTCATATCTGCAAGGGAAAGAGTCTTTACACACAGCACTGCTTTTCACCAGACAGGCAGGGTTTCTCACAGGGCAGAAATGGAGCCTCTCCTTAATGAAAAGACGATTCCTCAGAAGGCCCGGGAGGAAATGGCTAAATACACTTGTGTGCAAGACGGGCTCTCCAAACAGAGGTTGGAATTTAAATCTCCATGCTGAGAGTTTTAGGGAGAACCAGAGCACACCACTGGCAGCCATCAGATTTATTCAAGGCCAGTTTCATTGTACAGCACACTGGGGCTAATGGTTAGAAACAGAGTCTGCCAAAAACACACTTCTGTTTATTTTTGGTGGGGATGATCTACACAGGGAGACAGGGCAGCAGTAGTCTTCAACGGAGGTTTATGTCTTATTTCAAACATTTGGTTTTACGGAAAAGAAATTCAGTGTGTGTGTGTGTGTGTGTGTGTGTGTGTGTGTGTGTGTGTATATATATATACACATAAAAGATGAAGTTAGAGCTTTTAAAATGCAGTCATAAATGTAATATCCGTTACTGTTTAGATTCAAAATCTAAACACAACTAGAATTTGCTGAACCCCTTCCTTGTGCAACGAACCACACTCTGTTCACCAAGTGGCATAAGTACATGCCGCCAGTGTGTACTGCTGGTACAGAGATCCAAAAACTGATATTTTTATTGACCCCCCCCACCACCAAAGAGTCTGCATTTGTTAAGCAAGTTTCTGATGGTTTCTTTGGCATTTCTTGAAAATGAATAGCATCTTTTTGGGAAGAAGGCAAGCTGTTCCTTCCTTCACCTTTTGGAACACTTCCTTCACCTAGAAGCCACAGCGGTTTTGACAGAAGCACACCCTGCAAATGAAGATCCTGAAGGGACGCACAGGAAGCCACGAGCTATACCTTGCGGGTGAGATGGAGGTAATGACAAAGTGGGAAAGACCATCATGGTACTGCTTGTCTGCCGACTTAATCTTGATGCCCTTTACATCCATGACGACAGTCCCATTATCCAGTGAAATGGAAAACACATCAGCCTGAAATACAAGCACATGTATCGAAGTAGGAATCTCAGGATAAAAACCAGACATGTTTTCAAAATGTACTTGATGGTATTCCTTAAAGGACCTCAGGGCATGCAGAAAATTTGCCAGTAGGATAATTTCTGTGAAAAGCAACGCCTAAACACGTTTTCCTATTTAATGCAGCTCATGAAAGTAGACATGGTTCCACAAACCAGTCTGCAGATTCTTTCAGTTCTATCCATAAACTCTTTAGGGGCAGGGCTGAGTTCCAGGCTAAGATATGTGTATGTTGCAATAGTGGCATGGATGTTATGGAGGTAATCAACTGCTTTCTGGTGGAATTAATGCCTGCTCTATAGAAGGAAACACATGCCCAGTACTGTCAACCTGACCAAGAACCTCTGGTTGTGTAGCTCGCAGGTCCCGGGGTGAACGTACTGCTAAACAGACACAGTATTTAACTGCCCTCTGAGTTCTTATCTCACTATCCATCAATTAGTATGGTTCTCAGACATCATCAGAGAAGTTTCTTTGTGCAGTGGATGGCAGTCAACTCAAACTCACAACTGGTCATAGTGTTCAGAGTCTAAGTTCATGGCACATTTGTGTCATTCCCCTCCCCATGAGGCTCATGGGCCATCAAGGGAGAGTATAAAAACTGTCTGGAGCCAAAGTGTCATCTACACGCATGAGCTCATGGCACCTGTGATTGTACAACAGGACCTGTAAAACATCAAGCCCGTCAACATTCTAGTATGAGAGGAAGAGGTCTGTGAACCCTACCCCAACTGAGGAGGGGTGGTCTGCTGATGGCTTCTCCAGGAGGAAGTCAGTTTTCTTCAAGGGTATGGCCCCTGGTAAGTCAACAATGCTTCAGTGATGGCCTCATACCCTGGAGTCCATGGGCAGCACGAAATGGCCTTGGACTTGAAGGGTCGGGGGTGGGGAGGGAGTTGGGATGAAGCAGGAAGGGACGTGTGTGTGTGTGTGTGTGTGTGTGTGTGTCTATGACCAAATACTTTGTAGAACATTCTCAGAGAATTAATAAGACATTATAATTAAAATATATGCATTGCATATTTAGCATCTGATAGTCTCTGTGTATTTGTGAGTCAAAATCTGAATCAAAATTCCCTTTTAACATAAACAAAACTTGTTTCTGATAGACAAAACAGCCACACAAAGTATCCTCAGAGGAAAACAAGTACTTACCCCTGAAGCATAGTAGAACAGTAACCCATTTGGCTGTAACGTTCGGAAATTGAAACCTCCTTCAAAGCCATCAAAGAAGGATATTTTCTGAGTTGAAGCAATAAAACTCTGCCCACTGAAGTATGCTCTGCGAGATATCTACATGACAAATGATAAGCATAGTGGTTTTGATAATCATGGAACATTTATGCCAGCTTTCATATGCAAAGTGTCTTGCCTGCTGTGTAAGCAGTTTGTGTTTCAGTTTTGTGTTTTGCTGGAATTCAGGCACTCCAGCTTTCTTTCTGTGTTCCTATAGCAGCTGGGTTTCAGCTTTCCCCATTTCTTACACCCGAGTGACCAATACCATTTGAGCAGCCTCTCCGGGCTTTGGATGCCCCATCCACTGGAAACTGGAGCAGCTGCACAGGTGACTGGAGAGTCCCACAAGCCTGTCTAGCTTAATGAGTTTTCTTTCTCCTGGCAGCAGAGAGGAGCCTGGAGAAGCAGCAAAGGATCGATCTAGCTGCAGAAAGCCCTATGTTTACCCATGAAAAAGCTCTCCACTGAATGGTACTCACCAGGGAGTCCTCTGGGCATCCATAACCAATGCCTAGGGTTTCTGTCTGCTCCAGTAAATTAAAATCTTTCTTTTGGAACTGGAAGCCCTTCATGCATCCCCTGAAGTTGATATCTAGGGGAAGATGTGCTCTTAGGGTCCTGGAAAAGGAAAACAGTCTTCACTGGCTGCACACACACACACACACACACACACACACACACACACACACACACACACACCCCTCTCAGAGCTCTGCTTACTTACAAGCATAGTTGCTTTAAAAACCATTCATTGTCTCCTCATGCTTTTTCTGATAAGCACACAGCTGTGTCAACCTTTGAGTATAGTAGACTTTGCTCCCAGTCAAGACAACTCTCTTACTTCTCTATAGTTTTTAAAGATTTTTAACTTAGATTATCAATTACTATCTGTATAACAATCAAGTGATATAGACAGAAATGCTAGTATTTTTTAAGAGTCTTCAGATTGAATTGATGTGTTATAGATAAAAAGTACCCCGCTATAGGAAATTTTATAGAAATTAGAAAAGCAAGTTATTTTCGTACATTGTAAATGCCAAGTTAGGATTTGAACTTGGGGGTTTCAGACATCAACTAATTTGTGGCATGTTTTAATGGAGGAAAGCCAGATGTGGGTCTTAGAGAATGTCAGACTGCTCTCATTTGATTTGGGGATTAGTTTCCCCTTTTAACACTGGGGTCTGACTTCAGAGCAGTCAGAACTTTAGGAAAGCAAGTGGCTTTGGGTATGAGGCTCCCAGGTTACACTAACAAGAGCCACTATACAGGGTCATCCCAAAGTTGCTTTTAAGCGTCAAGGATCTCTGTTTCTATGAATTTATTTGAGATTTATTTATTTTAGTTTTATATGTATGGGTATTTTGCCTGTGTGTATGACTATGCACCATGTATGTGGCCCATGGAGGCCCGAAGAGGGAGTTGGATCCCCTTGGAACTGGAGTTATGGATGGCTGTGAGCAGCCATGTGTGTGTGGGGGAATCCAATCCAGGCCTTCTGAAGAGCAGCCAGTGCTCTTAGCCACCGAGCCACCTCTCCAGCTTCTGTTTCTATGAATTTAATGCACAGTAAGAGTTGACTTTTCGAATACACCAGGACAATGTGAAGTGTCAGTTCACACAAACCACGACCTCTTGTATACCCTCAAGAATGTACATACGTTCAGATCCTATTGAAGAGTCAAGGTAAGTTCAAAGATTAAATGAAAAGTAAACATGTACATGCTGTTTAATTTTCACATGATATGTTACTCTCTTCCTGAAAAACACTGCAGAAGACAGTGTTCTAAAAGTAATGTTATATTAATGAAACATGTAAACTACACAATGCGATGCTGATTTAAGGAGGTCAAAGGGCTGGCTGTAAGGGTCTGCAGGTCCATGGATATGTTCGTCTATACCTGTGCAGGTGTGTAAAAGTGGTGTGCAAGGATGCTTAAGCCTGTCATCAGACCCCTCCTGGGTATTGAGTCCTCGTTAGTATTGGTTAGCAGTGGAAAGCTATGTAACAAAGGACTTTCACCTGGAGTGCAACACTTCCTGGGGAGCTCCTCCAATGTAGATGTCTGTGAAAGGTATTTTCTTCTTTTCATTGTCCATGCTCTTGACATGTCGCCTGTCAACCACCAAAATCATTTTCTTGTCATTGTGGTAAATGATTGAGATCTGGAAGAAAGAATGTATTGTAAGCCTGTTTAACAATGAGGTTTTTTGAAGACAATTTTTATGTATTTTAACTATCCTGGTTGTAACCATTTGTGTTCTTGTTTGTTTATAAAATAGAGAACACATCTGCCCTCTTACTCACAGATATAAGACTATGGCTTTTATGTAATATAAATGAGCTGTTTATATTTCCTGGGGGAAGATCTCCTTTTTGGGAAAGGAACTGGCCCAGGCTAAATTTTTCTATGAGTTTTGTTATTTTTTTTTTTTTAAATTTGCTTTCTGCTGCTTCTCCTGAAGGATAAAGAATTTATAAGCATCTATCTTTAAAAAAAAAAAAAAAAAAAAAACAACTAAAAAAAGCTTGGTTAAGGCATCATTGATTACAAAACTGTACATATTTAAAAAGATTTTACAATTTGTTAAGTTTGGACATATGTGGGCCTGGGAACAGAACCCGGGTCTCATGTGGGTGTATGAATGTGTATGATTATGCCTGCACAAGCGTTTACAATAGCAAGCTTGTCACTGCTAGGACAGTGCTCCGCCACTGAACTACGTGTCCAGTAACAGATTCTAATAATTGGTATTTATAATAGCATCATGTCATTTAGCAGATTGTTAAAATTTATTCATCTACCATAATAAAAACTTCCTGCACATTGGGCAACTCCTCAATTTCCATTCCCTCTAGCCCTGGGCAGCATCATTAGATGTTTAAGCAGCTGTTTTCTGAATTGCTACAAAGGTGTCAGTTTGGGTACCATCTCTGTATTATTTTGAATTACTAGATTTGCATAAATAAATATGGAATTATTGTTTAAAAGACAGTGCAGTTCTAGTGAATCTACAAAAATGCCAGTTAGACAAACAGTTGAGTTCTTCTGTTGAAACCCATCCTTCGGCAGCTTCTGGACATTGAATTGGAAAGGAAAATTAGGTAGCCAGCAACTGTATTTGGGTTCAACTTAAAAGACATTACATCTTTTATATGACTTATTAAATTACATAATTAAAGCAGCTGAAGATGTAGATGAAGAGTATTTTCAACAGATTATAAATGTAGTTTAAGACTAATGAACATACTTTTGGGATCTTCATGAGAAAAATCACTACTATTTCTAATTCTAGAGCACAAATTCATGAGAAAATTCTTTACTTATTTATATAACGTCCTTACCATAAATTTAATGAGGCTCGATAAGTAATAAGGGCTCTCTATCTGTAGTCTAACATGTTCAACACACAAGTGCACACACACAGAATTTTGTTGGTCACTATTGTAATCGAGACATTTAAGGTTAACAAGAGGCTTTTGGTCATTGAACCCCTTTTAATGAAAAGGGAACTTCCAGTGACTCTTTTTAGAAATTTCAATGTGTGTTTTCCTGTGGTGGAGTAGATGAGGGCACATCAATTGCTCTTCAGATATGAATGTATTAATTTACTGTCTCTCCTACTGCATTTGGCCGCGTGGTCTACGTGTCAAAACCGAAACCCACCCAAAGTACAATGACTGTACCTCATGGTATTTTGCATCATTAATCTTGGCTCTTTTCAATGTGTCTTCAAGATGCACAGGGCCATTGCTGAATCCAAAGTCATAGAACACATGTAGGTAGCCATTGCGCATTTCTAGGCTGAAAAACATGCTCTGTAGGGAGAAAGAAACTGTAAGATAGGGTCATCCACTGCTATGCAAGCAGAGTCAGATATTAGCTGAATTTGAGAAATGATATTTACATTCTTTATCAATGGAGTTCCTTGGAGATTAGTCTCATGAAATTCTTTCAATAAGTAAAATGACAATTATGTTCCCATCAGTACTTATTTCTTACATATTACTAAAAGCACTAATACTTAATATTTTTATGAAACGTAAAATACCTATCTCCTTTTGTTTTTATGTTACCTACAAAGCACTGCATGGAAAAATAAGTCACATTATTGACCTTAAATTAGCCAAGACAAATACCACATTTTTTTAACTGCCTTGCTGTTAAGCAACTCTTGAAGACAAAGGTGCAATTGTATTCATTTAAGGATAAAAATTGGTAATACTGGAAAATCATTAGAAGGTAGGCTAAAGGGTCCCTCTAAAGTGCCGACACTTATGGATATAAGACAAAGAAGGTCATCTCTGTATTGTTTTGAGCCACTGGATTTGCATATGTGAAGAGGGTTGTGGAGCATACTTGGGTCAGATGATGTTAGAGAATAGAAATAATTTAGCAGTTGTCAGATAACTTGCTGGCTGGGTTTTCTCATTTCAGAAGATGGTTCGTAGGTACAAGAATCGAATGAATTTGAAGAATGAAGTATCATGGCAAACTCTTCTTTCTACACAAGGTGATCTCTTGACTGGAGTTAGTATATTTCTTGACATGGGAAATGCTGGGGTTGGTAAATAAGTTTTTAACTTTTGTTTATGTTCATTAAAAAATCTGAAATAGCAGTGTTGGCTCATGTCTTCATTCTCAGCACTTGGAGGGCAGAGACAGGTGGATTTTTGAGTTTGAGCCAACCTGTTCTACAAAGTGAGTTCCAGGAAAGCCAGGGCTATAGAAAGAAACCCTGCCTTGAAAAACAAAAATCAAACTAAACCAAACCTACCAGAAAAAAGCCAAACTCAAAATTTAACTGAAATATAGAAAGTGATCTTAAATATAGACAATTTACCCTGGGACTTCATTCCATGGCTGTACCAGATTTTCATAGGTTTCACATAGCTGGTGAGGCATCCTGAATTGAAGGACTCAAAGTGTCCTCTTTGGACCTATTTTTGGGGTTTTTGGTGATATGACTTAAAAAATAAATTTGTGACAATCATTTTGTACTGAGATGTGGAGTGATATGAAAATATTTTGGGACAGGTGGGTGTCTACTGGTTGCATCCTATGAAGTTTTGACAATACTGTAAACTTAAAAGGCATTTTCTTTGTTATGAAATGTATTGTTTTAAATTGTTGAACTTTATGTGTGATGACAAATATCTAAGTAGCATAAACCTGGCTGTGTCAAGAAACACAATTGATATTTCAACTCAAGATGAAGGGAACTGTAGCAGTGGATGAGAAAGTAGCATGCTCTCCCTCCCTCCCTCCCTCCCTCCCTCCCTCCCTCCCTCCCTTCCTCCCTTTTCCCCTTTCATTTCTTTCAGAAAGTACGGCTGTTTTAAAACATTGGGGGGGGGGGACATTTTTCAGTTGTTAAATCATTTTGGTGCTGAGTTTTTTCAAAGATATTTTTTATTAGGAAAGTGTATATTTAATATATATTAAAATCGAAGCTGGGCGTTGGTGACAAACACCTTTGATCCCAGCACTCGGGAGGCAGAGGCATGGTGATCTCTGTGAGTACGAGGCCAGCCTGGTCTACAGAGCTAGATACACACACACACACACACACACACACACACACACACACACACTGAAATCGAAGTGTGGGGAAGAGCATCTCAGGACTGTTTTTATTTAATGCTGTCATAACTTTCCTGGAAAAAAATAAATCCGATTTCCTTTCTAAACTAGATACTCATTTTGATGGCATGGCACATCCAACCTGGGAGGGGGCGGTTCCTAGAAAGTGAATAGCAGAGAGCAAAGGAAATAAAGGGGAATAAGTAGGACTTCCGCTTTTACTCACCCCGTTGACCATTAGAAGCACAAGGCCATTGTCAGCTGGTGTTCGGACTTCTATGTCGAAGCGAGTCACCTGACCAAATTTCCCTCTCCTTGTGATGTCCCTCACCACAGCATAACTGGAGCCGTCGAAGAAGTAGCTGGCAGCCCGACTCTGAGTGAAGGCCAGCTTATCCCTAAAGTGGAACAGACACACACGCATGTTACAGGTTCGATTACACGTCTCAGTCTCAAGTGAGACCCTTTAACCCGTTTTCAGAACACCTTCCATTGTCCTGATGGTGTGGAAGTGAAGGCCTGTTGCCCACAGAAAGAGATAAAGTATTTATAAATGAATGAGATGAACTGCTTTAAATGAGTTTCTTCTCCAGCCTTCACACTAGGACAATTGAAGTTTTCAGGGAAACTTCTGACCTTAGAATCCTAAATCAAACACACACACACACACACACACACACACACACACACACACACACACACACATTTTATATATATATATATATATATATATATATATATATATATATATCTGTGACAGAGGAAAACGGAAGCATGTTTTGCAAGCCTGGCACTTACACAGCTTCACACATACTTTTCCCAAAGAAAAGTTTAAGAAGCTGTGCCTCGACTCACGCTTGTGCCTCCATCAAAGGCATTTGGGCTCTTAGCGGTCTCTTACCTGGCACAGGGCACCGACTTGGACGGATCCATATTATAGATGTTCCTGAAGTTGTACAGACTGATCACATCGTTATTCAGAGTGGCCAGCTCCAGGCAGCCTGAGTAGCTGGGCAGGTTTAAGCTGGCGGGGAGCTGTGTGACAGAGAAATAAATCAGTTACTGTGGTGATACATTATTTATGATTTATTAAAGCTTGCCTGAGGATTCAGAAAGCAAAGTCAGCCACAGGCCTAGAAGCCAGGCACACATCTTCAATCCCAGGACTCAGGATTAAGAGGTAGATGGATCTCTGTTAGTTCTAGGCCACACTGGCTACATGAATTTGATCCAGTGCTAAGAGAAACAGCTCACTCGAAGGTGATTTTAGCACTTGGTGTCACAGGCCTTTAATCCCAGCACCACAGAGGTATAAAAGATAAGAAACAGGGTCTTTAGTAGTCAGTCTCAGGATGTTCTCCAGCCACGCTGAGCGGAGGCAGCAGCCTGGGACTGGGTAAAGCTGGTGAACCAGCCCTTCCAGCCTGGGCTACAGGTGAGGGCTAGTGGCTTGATGCTTTTTCTGATCATAGGTTTGAAGCTTGTACCCCAACATCTGTCTCTGCGTCTTTTATTTTTCATGCTGCAAGTTGCCATCGTCATGTTTCATGTAGACACCATGGAAGAGGGAATCAGAGGACCCACCCATTGGCACGAGCATCTCTCTGGACCAGAGTTCACATCAGTATGCCAGATACACAGTGACTTGTCAGCTTCACATATCCTAGTGGAGAACTGGAGTGTGTTGGGTATGGACATACCCTTAACAACGAATTCACAATGAAAACCAACTGCCACACCAATTCTGTGAGGTGGGTGTTCCTGGTCTCATACAATGATGGGAGAATTCTCAAGAGAGGGTCGACAATGTGCAACAGCCCTTGAATGGAAGACCCGATATCGATTCTCATCTTTACTGGGCTTTCCTTCATCTGCTCTTCATCAGGTCTCACATTCTCCCTTAGGTCTTACTTTTTCTCATATATGTTTTATGTTGTGCTTGCATATTTCAGGTTGCATAATTTGAAAATGCCATGTGCAATGCTGAAACCTAGACCTGAGCTAGTGGCATTCTAAGGAACAAACATTCCAGTAGCAGATAATACTAATTTTTACCTGGGAGTAATATTTGTTACCTTTACAAAATGACATCACAAAATGTATTTTTTGGTAATGGCATCAGTTACAAAATGGCACTAGTTAATCTTCCAGTGTTAGCTATAACTTGAAAGTATCAGACATTGAAAATGGGTAGTAGAGACCAGATTGAGACACCAGACTTATAGGTTCTGGCCTAGAATTCTATCACCTATTGAATCCAGCTCTTAAAGTGGTATCCAACCCCCCCTATCATTTAGATTTATAGATTTATAAAAGAAACACAGCAGATTTGCACTGAGCCAGCTGCACAGCTTACCTTGAAGTTGGGAGGCACTCCACCAACATAAAACACAGTGTCCTCGGGGACCAGATCCAGCAAGGAGTCGTCACCTGCAAACTCCCCCTTCTTAATAAACTTCTCTTCAGCTGTGCTGCTGAGACTGGGTACTGTCAAGAACACCTTTCCGTGTTTCCCTACCCTGGTGAGAGAAAGGGTTGTCACTCACTTCAGCTGGCAATTTGTAGAAAATACTGTCATTATGTCAAAATGTTAATGTCACTTCATTAAAAAAACAGAACAAAACAGGTGTTTGATTGTATAATATTGCTGTACAGAATATCTACTACTGAAGTAGGAAAACAGACATCTTAATTTTAAAATTTAACTTACAGCAAGGTAGATAATCAGGTTGCTATTCAGAAGTAACTTTTTTTTCTAGTATTTACATTTCACTCAGGTGTTTGGGAAGGAATGTAGGACTAGTAGAAGAAAAGGAGTAAGATGAAAAAGAAAAAATAAACATGACATCTACAAGAAGACTCGTGTGTGTGTGTTTGTGTGTGTGTGTTCAATAGATTTCTTAGGAAATGTGCATGCAAGCCACTTGTCACAGAGTCACCTGCTGTGTGATATTTTGATCACATTCTGACCATAAAGCTCGCTTGGAGTCAGTGGGTGGAGTTAGCCACTAGCTGCCCAAAATTACCCACAAAGGTTTTGGAGGACTAAGGACAGATAGGAGACTGGGCTGAGGGAGGATCTTAGCCCTTTTGGATAGAGGGACAGAAGAGAGCAGAGGTGACTGGAGGCTTCTCCGATGCTTTGCTGGTCATTCAGTACCAATATCGTTATCCCAATCACTGACTACCGGTTTGATAAAAGAATAGTTGATAAAGAATAAATCTGGTAATTTGATAAAGAGTTGATAGTTTGACAAAGAATAATTAGATAAATGCATCATCCGCCTTACCTCTCAATCTTAACAATGCTAAAGTAAGCAGGCCAGGAGCTGACAGGCTTGGAATCCAGGGGAATTTCCACGTCTTTGGTCCCCAGATTATAAACATATACCAGGTTATCATTTTTGATTGCGAGACCCATGTACTCTTTTTTGGCCTGAAATATCAAGATCTCACTTAATAAAATTGATAACTATAATCCACACAAATGACGTCATGTGCTTCGTTTCTGCAAAACACAGTCAACTTCTGACCCGAATTACCTCTCCAAGTTGCTGCTAGACCGGCGTGTGCTCTTATTTTCTACACTCCCAGGGCCTACATCAGAGCAGGCTATCTCTAGGTGCTTGCTACATTGGCGGAGGGTGAGGAGAGCAGAGAACTATGGAAGGCTCATGGGAATGTGATGGCAGCCAGAAGTATTCCAGCACCGTCAGGTTAGCGTAGGGATCATGCACCTTGACAGTCCTTATGCACCTTCAAACAGGATTCAGCATTGACAAAAGCTATAGTTACTCAAAGGCCTTTCAAATGCTTTGTTCAGATTCACTCAAGTTAGTGATGGGATCCTGCCAAGAAGCAATCCCCCAAAATGTGGCTCCTGCCCCTGGGATCTACTGCCTGTCAATCACAGCTTGAATCCTGCCATTAACATTATTTCCACTCCTTACTCTGGCAAGGGAAATGTGTTTGCTTTTTTTCAACAGCTTTGTTCAAAGCAGAGGACCACACCATCCATCTCCTTCAAGCCCTCTGCAGTGCCCTTACATTTTTGCTTCCGAGGTAGAGGACGAACTGATCTGCCGTCCAGCCCCCAGCCTGATCTGGCTGCTTTGCAGGAGGCCGCATGTACAAGCTGATGGATGTGAAGGCCTTCAGATCGTCCACGCTGACTTTGGGGTGCACTTCAACAGCCGATTGGCCATCAAACATCATGGAAACCTGGATCTGGGATGATAAAGGTGTTCCATTGAAAGTGTTCTGAAGAAAGGGGCAGAACGTTCTCCCACAGTCTCTGGAGGGATCTCTACTTGCCTCCATCCCTTTATCTTACTTAGTTACAGAAAGAATTTGGGGCCAATTACAACAAATAGTTTTAGACTACAATGGGAAGAGAGCGCGAGAGCAAACAGTGACCAAGTAGATCCAAGGATGAGGATAGACATGACGCCCACAGTGAACTGTACACTCGTGTTGGTGACCTAAACAAGATGAAGGGACACTTGGCTGGTCTTACACTTCACAGTGACTCTACAATACACCGGGGTAGTGTAACTCATCTTGGGTAATAAAGCTGCGGAAACCCCTTCCCCAAGGTCACCAGAGCAGCATGGAATAGAGCTGTGCTCAACATCCTGAACTACACCCACACAGTCAGGGTCTAGACACAGCCTGACTGCCACAGCTGCCATTTCACTTAATAACGCGGCCACTCAGTATTCGCGGGTACTGGGACACAATAAACAGGCTGTGAGAAATAAGGTGGTAGCTGTAAAACACTTTCCGGCCCCTGGCTCTCTCCCTGCAATAGCGGTAATGAGAACTTCCTTGAGCCATTTCCTGTGATGTTTATCAGAAAGGTGAAGCATGATTTCAGCATATTTCTTAGAGGACCACGATAACACTAAGAGCTGACTGGATTTTCGAGAGCCCTTTGAGGCATTTGACAATGTGTATATCCACACTGTCTGTACAAACCTCTCTGAATAATAAGATGTAATTATACCAGTTAGTATTGATTGGGCTGATGCTGATAGGCAGCTAGCTTGAGAGTCTATTCCCCAGCGCCTGGAGCACAGCTGTCTCCCGTTGTTGACTAAGTAGAGATCAATACATCTCAACAGACAAGTAGTGTGTGGGCCTGAAGTCTCCCCAGGAGTCTGAGAAAGCTGCACAAGATGTGTAGTGTGCATGAAAAGCATCTCACTTTGGAGCTGGGTACCCAGCTGCCAGGCAGGCACAGTCTTTCTTTAGAACACTACCGTTTTATTTTTGTGTGTGTGTGTGTTTGTTTGTTTCTGGTGATCAGGACCTCAGGACTATATTCCATATAAGTAATGTTGGATAATATCATCAAGAAAACACCAACACAAACTGTTTTGAAAATGATCCCCTCTTTTTTGGTCTTTGAGACACTTCACTGAGACTGTCTTGTCCTGGAAACTTCTTATGAGTTCAGGATGGCTTTAAACCCACAATCGTGTCTTACTTAGCCTCCCAAATTCTGGGCTTACAGGCATGCGCCACCACACCCAGTTTAAAATTCCGTGTCTTGATATATGCTTAAGGTGAGCTATCATGAAATATTCATGAAGGTATCCACATATGATACTTTGTAGGGCAGGGCCCTCTCTGATGGGAGATATCATTCTGTAAATATGTTTCTCATACTGGTTAAAGAATAAAGCACTGATGGCCAATAGGAAAGGAAGATAGGAGGGACTAGGAGACAAGGAGGAAAGAGGAAGGAGTAAGGAGGAGTCAGCATGGAGAGACTGGAGAGGACAGAGGTCCGGGCCCACTCTCTGGTAAGATGCGACCATGTGGAAATACTTAGATTAATAGAAATGGGTTAATACTTAAGACAGAGCTAGCCAATAAGAAACTAGTACCTGGCCAACAGCATTATATTTAATACAGAGTCTCTGTGTATTATTTGGGGCTGGCGCCGGCAGGAGAAAACCTTACTCGTAACACCTCTCTTACAGGGTAGTTGGCAGTTGTATGTATTTACCAAGAATGATCCACAGCACTATAAAATAATGAATTTCTTAGTCTTGTTTCTACTAGTCCTTGGGTGAATATTCTTTGGATGCAATTTTTAATTGAGAAAATAAAATCACATAATTTGGTTGTAAAAAATGAGGCTAATCTACAAATCAATTAAATTTTAGAGAGGCCCAAGCCCAAGTCCTCTTCTGGCACGGACAAATGTTAGTTGTGTGGGCATCCACGCTGACAGTGTTGGCTCTAGGTTTCCCGTGGCTCGGTTGCCTCTGTAACAGAACCTCAGATGTGTGCCTTCCTTCAGTTTCTTTCACTCATTCCCCAGTTAAGCCTGCGGGATGGCCAACGAAACCGTCACATAACAGGTGTTGAACCAGAGAAGTTCTGCAGAGGTGGGACAGATGGGCAAGACTATTCCACTAACATAGCTGTTAAAAATGAATAATTGGAACATTGATTTGAGTCTTTTTACTGAAGTTTAACTCGATTTCTTTTGCTTATGAGTTTTGCTGTTAATTCTGGCTTCACATTAGGAGAGTCAGGTATCTAGAAAGGTAACAAGTGCTGAGCCTTCCTTGCCCTGAGGTTGGAACTAGGAATTGATTTACTTGAAGAAGTGATTTCTTTATTTGTATGTTTCCTGAGATGTGAACTTGCTCTGGAGTTCCAGAGGCAGGGGATTTTCTCTGTATACACGGCTGGCCTGGAACTTGCTGTGACCCTCTTCCCTCTGCCTCCACGAGCTTGAACTATAGTCGTTTGCTACCATACCCCGCAGGCTACTTTCCGAAGCTTCTCATGTGACTCTAATGAATGACACAGTAGGAAGGTGCTAGGCCTCAGGAGCTGCCGAGGAGTTGGAGCGCAATGTCATGTCCCCCCATCATTCCCAGTTAACTGATGGCACCACTCAGATGTCACACACCTTGCTGGCGACACTCCTAGTCTGAGCAATGAGCTCTCGGATCCTCTGGATGCTGGCAGAAACATTGCTTGCTGGCCGCTTCTGCTCAACGGTACGAAGCTGATCCAGGAGCTGGGGGACGACCTCTGTGAGGTTTCTTACTGCAGTAAGGAACATGAGTCTTTTGAATTAATTTTATTTTAAGAATCGAGTGAGAGACAGAGACATATTGCCTCTGGTAGATCTATTGGGCCCAGTCTTCAACTTTACAAAATTAACAGTGGAGCTCAAAGCATAATCCATCCTGTTTTTGTGACATTTAGAGCGCATATTGATTTATAAATGGAATGTGGTGCGTGCTGACTTCCAATGTACATCCTAAAGGGCAGGCCCCACGGCCAACATACAGATCCCTTTTAACAGAGAGCAAAGGCTGCACACGTCTGCGGTACAGACCGACAGACAACAGGTGAAAAGGCTTTTACTGATGAAAGGCAAGAAGGCCGTTTTCCCGGAGGGCTGTGTGTGTTTCACACGCTGCAGCTGCTGTTACAGCAGAGGCGGAGTTAGAGGGAGGAAAGTTGGAGCATGCAGGCATGCAAGCTGTCTTCACCACTGCGACAGAGGGCAGCTTTGCAGCCTGACACAAGGGGCCAGACAAGGGGACTGCAAGCAGACTGCATGGACTTTTCTCTCTACCCATTCCTCGTCCTTTCCCTCCTCCCCTCCTCCCTGTCTCCCTGTCTTTTCCTCTCTCCTTTTTTTTTGGTTCTAGACTGCCTTCTATGAACACAACTCCTGGTCGTTAGGGGACAACTAAGGGGGCATTAAAGGAAGAAGTGGCTAGGGTGGGCACACACTCCCTTCATGTAGCCTGGTATAGCGCTGACTCCAGTATCCACTTTATACTAGAGTGATCTACAAAGTGGGAAAACACTATGTAAACGGTTACATTAAATTTTTCCTTATGAAAAGGCATATAAGGGACAGACTTCTGACCCTCTTCTTACAGACTCTTTCTAAAGTCTCTTGCATTATGGTATATTATTCAGTTTACTTTGTTTCAAACTGCAAAGCACTATTTGAGGAAAAACAAAGTAGCTTGAGACAATTTCAGCTGGTGCTAGCTTTGTACTATGATAGGACAAATGAAAAAGGTGATGATAAATTTAATACAGATACAGAAGACACTCCCAAGGCGATGTTTTGATAAATGAAAATATTGAATAACACATAGACACCCCTAACCTCATGCTGGAGATCAAACTAGGGCTTTAGGAATTCTAGTAAAGTCTCCACTATTGAACTAGACAAATCTTTTAAAGGTTAAAAATTAAAACGTGATTAGATAAATGATTACATGGGCGAGTTTATGAATACATATGGGACAATAATATAAAAGGATTACATTCCTGTTATGGTAACGGGCCTTTGTAAGTTGTGGTAGAATTGCTAGTGACCCACAGATCAGGTTGGACTCATGACTTTTTCATTCTGATGTAGTCTGTAAAGCTATTCTGGAGATTGGTTTATAGGGAAGACTACCATTGACTACTAGTCATGATTTGTTATGACACTCATAAATCTAAGGGATTTATGAAGAAAGTGAATAAAAAGTGAGAATGGAAACAAGTGCTTTCTGTTATTGTGTGATTTTTAACTATGTATGCAGTTACATTAGGTAGACATTAGTATAGTTCCTGTTCATTGCTATGAAATTGTGTATGTGAATTGGCCAACACACAGTGTTGGCATTTGTTGGTAATAATCAGAGCCACTCTGGTAGAACACAGATGGTAGTTAGTAAAATCAACACCACCACCTATTTTTCCCTCTAAAGTAAGAAAGACAGTACTTTTCTGAAATGATTTCGCTAAACTTTTATGCTAAAGGATTAGTCTTACATTGATAGAGATAATTGCTATCATTATAATTGCTGCCACATAATATAAACTACTTCATTAACTACTCTATTACTTTTACCAATGTATCTGTCTATAGGTACTTTATATAGGTCCACACCTGTCTAGAATCTAGATAAATCTAGACTCTAGATAAATACATAGATGAACCGAGTAAAATGTTTCTCTTATTCTAAATTAATTTCTTTAAGTTAATTTAGGCTGCATTCCAACCTAAAATGCAAATGGGACGCACTGCCCCTTATCAAAAGTTGTGTAGAGTTTAATGGCGGATTCTTCAGGTCGGCAAGCCTGTGATGCTTGTAAGAGATACCTACCTGCATCCCGAGCAGAGGCCACTGCAGTGTTGTACGCAGAAGAGTCAAATGTCTGAAGGTTCTGGGACCAGCTGCTGAGGTTGTTGGCCATTGGCGTGGTGACCTGCTGGACAGCTGTCGTCGTCTTGTTAACTTCCTCGATGACCAGCTTGGACTGGCCCAGGCGTTGTTGGGCATCCCCTGCACACAGAGCAGACAGACATTCCCTTCACTGGGGAGCAGTGACATCATTTCAAACACTGGAGTGAAAGGGAACTCAAATTTGTGGCTGTGAAAGATGACTCTGACTTTTAAATCCATGACAACTGTGTTGCAAGTTAAATGAACTAAGATGATAAGCAGCATCGATACATGAATCTGTAAGACTCTGCAGTCTCGATAGTACAAGATGTTTACTCAAAATGTTTCTAAATTAAGAGGTAAGTTACAAAAAAACCAAAAAAAAAAAAAAAAAAAAAAAAAAAAAACAAAACAACAACAACAATGAAAAACCAAACCAAACCAAAACTAAAACTGAGTATGCCCTTAGGTTAGCAGGCTGGTTAGGAAGTGACAGGAAATAAACTTGAATCATCACTTTCTGTGATGTTCACATCTGAACACCATCATAAAAACCTCTTCCTTTTATGGAAAAAAAATTCTTGTGGAGGAGTCCTGCATACAAAGGTTGCTACATTTAGTTCAGGAGTAAAATTAATGAGAAAAAGCCTTTTTTTTTTTTTTTGGTACTTTATTTATTTATTTATTTTTCCAAAAGAAAAACACGTTTTCATAAAAGCTTTGATGTTAAAATCCAATTTTCATTAAAAAATGATTACATATCTGGTCTGGGATTCCCCAGAACCCACAAGAAGTCAGATGGAATAGCACACAGATGTAATCCCAGTTCTGCTAAGGCAAGATGGCGAGCCGAGAGGGGAATCCCTAGAAGCTTGAGGACCAGCTGGCAGCAAGGACTG
Source organism: Phodopus roborovskii (assembly GCF_943737965.1). NCBI lineage: Eukaryota > Metazoa > Chordata > Mammalia > Rodentia > Cricetidae > Phodopus > Phodopus roborovskii. Next base: position 22,310,025 of record NW_026125397.1, on the reverse strand, counting down.
CCACAAGTTTAAAGCCAGTCTGGCTAGGTATATATGAAGTTCTAGGCCACCCATGGCTACATAATGAGACCCTACCTCACAGAAACTGCAACAGGCAGGTATAGTGAGACACGTCTGTAATCTCAGCCATCTGGAGGTAGAGGCAGGAGGATGAAGTCAAGTTCAAGGCCAACCCCATTCACAGGGTGAGTTCCAGGGGCTAGGGACCTTGTTTCAAACCAGGTAGATGATGAAGTTTTCCTTTGACTTTCACAGTGCACATGTGCTCGTGTTACCTCTCTCTCTCTCTCACACACACACACACACACCACACACACATCACACACACTCATGCACACACATACATTACACACACACAATCACACCACACACACATCACACCCCCCCACACCCCCACACCACACCACACACACTCATGCACACACATACATTACACACACACACACACACACAGATAACATAAATTTACAAATTTTGTTTAGGTGACGGGATTATAGGCATTTTTTCCCTCTTTCCCATCTAATTTGTGTTTTCACATTTTTTTCATAAAGGTAACATGTCACTTTTGCAATAAAAATCCTTAGAAATCACTTTGCTGTTGTAACTTCAAGTCTTTAAAGTGAAGAAACATTTTGTTTAACCTTTTATGCTCTGGATCCTGCTGTGCATTGGTTTGAGTCCTGGCTCTCCCTCCTAGTGGCTGTACCCACGCCCTGACAAACCTCAAGATTCTCTCAGCTGGAAGGTAAATTAGTAGCTCTCATCTCCACAGCACAGAGCCCGGGAAGCATCAGTCAGCAGCAGCTCTACTAAGGCTTCCCCTGTGACAGCACGCACTCTCTTGGCCAGAGCTCCTGGGCTCCAAGGCCAGCTCGTTTTAGCAAAACACCCATGTCCAACAACAGTAACTTTTGCTCTCCTAGGAAGGCATGTCTGCTCCCAATCACAGCTTTTCAAGACGCCACTAGAGTCCCAGATTACTGGAGGGAAGCACCCATTTCTCTTTTTGGAGTGTCGATCTCCCTGCTTGTTTGGTAAGAATAACTTGACACATAACAGAAGGATGCTGTCTCTGTACAGCGGAGGCCAGAGAAATTCAATAGCCAAATTAGGGCATACTGTTAGCAAGGGTGGATGTTCACAGCAGAGGGAGCAAGCAGGAGAGACAGCACAATCCTATTTAAGTACAAGTGGACCTGTGCATGTAGGCAGAGTAAGCCTGGAAGAAGACACTTTTGAGTTAATGCTCATCTCTGGGCAATATGGTTACAGCTTTATTTTTAAGGATAGTTTTTGTTGTTGTTAAAAAGAAAACAAAAACCCTACTGTACGAAAGGATTGATGAATAAGGAGTCACCTCAAGTTTCCTTGCAAGGTTGTTTTACACCAGTGGACAAACACATGTGACTTTGGAGCTCTGGATCCTTACCTCTCTCTGCTGCCTGCAGTCGCTTAACAGCATCACTCAGTCTGTCTCTGAGGGTTCCCTTCCTCCACAGGGCTCCCCCCACCCGCCTGCTGGTGTCCGCCACTGCTTCACTGTTGCCTGTGGAGAAGAAGCAGAGGGAAGGATCAGGAGGCCCACGATGCCTGGAACAAGTCTCCCTCTCAATGGCCTAAGTTCTGACTGTGTCACGGATGTGTGTGCGATAACCCAGTGTTCTAGAAACAGCCAGTCAGTTCCGGAAAATGGCATTTAGAATCAGGGGTACAAGACAGCAGAAAACTGTGACACTAGTTGGGAGTGACTTAGGATGCCACACAGCTCATGTTTTGGAGAGCAAGGCCATGGCTGATAAAATCCGGCAGCGGAAATGATGAAGTCAAGAGGAAATTTATCTTTCTGTTTGATGGTGTCTGGTTATGAGAGAATCCATGGCCCCCCCTCCCCCAGTTCTCTCAATAAAAATCTTTACAAATATGTGTCCTGGACCTGAGAAACGTTATATGTGCACAGCTTGATGAACTTTCACACAGTGAGCACAAACATAGCTGCAGGGAGATCATCAAGGTGGAATGTTATGAGCACTCACCAAGCTTTTCTTATTATCTAATTTCAAAGATTTACTTTATTTTCATTTATGTGCATACGTTTGTGTCTGTGTGGGATGCATGTATGTGCGTGTATGTGCCCACAGAGGCCAGAAGAGGGCGTTGGCTACCCTGGTTGTGGGCCACCAGAGGTTAAGTACTGGGAGCCAAGTTTGGGTCCTCTGCAAGACAGTTATGTCGTCTTACCTGCTCACCTGTCTTCCTCGTCCCTATGCTTTGTAAAGATTTACTTTTAATTGTGTGTGTGTGTGTGTGTGTGTGTGTTTGTGGAGGGGTATTTGAGTGTGGCTGAAGATATCATCTGGTTGTAAATCCCCCCAAATATGGGAAAGTACTATAGTCTTTTATATGTTTGTTTTGGTATCTATAACGTTGTAAGTCTTGATATGTTTCCCCATGTTCGTTAGCATTTACCAACTGCATGAAACAATGGGTTTCATTATGACATTTCACACCTGTACATAATTCAGTGCCTTATTATTATGTCCTGGGTCTCCTCACTGCTCCCCTTCCTCGAAACTCTTCTTCTTTCACGCATTATCTCTGTCGCTTTCTTTTTCCTTTGATTTTGTTGTTACGTGTTTATACACATATAAATATATACATGCAACCATTTAGTGTAGCTATTGTTTAGCTATCTTCTTCTTACTTGTAAGATCGGCTACTGGCATTTTCTCTCTCTTCTCAAGGAAATTCCAGAATTAGTCTTTCTGTATATCTAGTGTCTCAACCATCATTGTTTTGCATGTGGTAGAATTGTCCATTTTTACAAAGTTGAGTCTTTCCCTTAGTGAATATGGTATCTATTAATTTTTAAACTTTTTCTTAAATATTTTATCTAGAATTGGTAGTGTGGATATTCTCACTTTGTTTGCAGTCTCATTGGAAAGGTCTTTTAATAATTTATAATGAATATGTTTGCTGAATATTATTTTATTATTCTTTATTAGATTATGGAAATTTCCTTCTGTTCTTTGTTTGCTAAGAGTTTAAAACACATTGGATGGGTGCTGCTTTATTAATGAAGTGAAATGGGTAGGTGGGATGATCTGGGGGGACTTGGAGGAGGGGGAGAATATGACTAAGATATATATGAAAAATTAAAAAAAATTAAAATTAAAGATTTCCTGAGAATCACTGTGAGATGATCATTTGAATTTTCTCCTAGTCTGTAAATGTGATAAGCTATACTAATCTAAATGTTATACTACTTTTGAGATCCTATAATAAATTTATGTTGCTTACCATATGCTACTATTTCTATACATGGTAGATTTGTCATGCTAATATCTTTTATTGCTTTTTGAATTAGGGTCTTATTGTCTAGCCTAAACCGGCCTTGACCTTGTAGCCAGCCTCCTGCCTTAGCAGCCTCTGGAATGCTGGGATTACAGGCATGAGCCACCACACCTGGCTGATTAGGAGTTTTGTATCCATAAGAGAATCTGGCTTGCATCTCTCCCTTTCTATGTCCTCCTGAGGTTTGGTATTTACATTTTGCCGGCTTTTATAGAAATATTCTTTTGCTGTTATTTGGAAGTGTTTGTATGAAAGTGCTGCTGTTCTTCTCGAAAACTTGGAAAGAATTCACTGGAAGCCTGGAGACTTCATGGGAGAATTTAATTTCTGAGTTAACGGATAGCGTTAACTGTATTCATGTATAGTTCTACTGAGTCGTCTACTGTCTGCAATTCATTTGTGATACTTTTCTTTTTTTCCCTTGAAAATATGCCCTGGCCATGGTTCCCAAAGAGGGGTTACTCTTGGGCAAATCCCAGCAGGTCATGAAGTTGTGTATCTTTATCTGATCGGAAGACCGGCTTTCCCTGTATCTACTGGTTTGTGTTTGTGTTTGGCTTACTGTGCAGCAGCAGGAAATTTATACTTCTTGACAAATAGCAAACCAGTTACCTTGTTTCTTCTTTGCTTCTGTTTCTCCTTCACTGAGCTTCTAAAACAGGCACACCCCTGCAGGGCTTTTGCTTCTAGCTTGATCTTTGAGTATTCTGTTACTACATAGTGGATATTTACAAGGCGGGGCTTCAGTGGCTCACTGCCGCCAAGCGTAACCAGGAACAAACACTTATTTCCTCTAGGTTTCTGATAATTTCCCAGCATCCCAAGAGTGGCTTAACACATTTTTTGATGACAGGGAACCGCCCTTTCCATTTTTTTTTTTTTAATTTCTGGTTTCAAATATGGAGATACAAAAGCCCTTTCAGCTTTTGGTTTTGGGCCTGTGATTGTGTTAAATGCTGCTTTATTCAACTCTATATTTGGGGCTTGATAAAAATAAGAGGAGAATCTACTTGGGGCTGGATATCTATAAAAAGAAATGTTTTGCTGAAAGTGTTTCCTGATGGAAGAGGCTTTTGTCCTTTCAGAAGATTTGGGCAATGGCATTTTTTAAATGTTTATTACGTATTGTTAGATCTTTGTTACAGACAACAAATAAGAAAGAAAGCCGAGGAGCAGACTACTCATCACAGAAAGATATTTGAAAATGGAGAAACACCAACCTGGAATTAGAATGTAACTGAGTAGATGAAACCTGAATTTATATTACAAACATGCTTATTGCCCAAAGGGAGAGTTCTATCAACGTTAGGATCACATGTTCCTAACTCCTTTATGTTGTCCCTTGTACAAGGGAAAGAATTTAACCAAAACAAACAGATCATGAAATATATGACAAGATCTGCCAAACAGTCAAAGAAGCTGATGCAAGAGATTTATTGGATATAAAATGCGGGCCTCTGAGGATATGTTATTTGCAGACAGGAAGGGTGTTTTCAGGGGGCTCAGTGGCTCTATGATGGTGGGATTCATTGAGAGCACTGTGCAGATTGCCAAGCAGAATACAATGCTTAAGAGACTGGATCACAAGGATCGCTATATGCTGGTCTTCCCCACGCAAGAAACAGAGCAGTTCACAGATTTGGCAACACTTAGTTTTTAAAATTGCTGATACCATCCTGATTCTTGTCAGGTGGTGGTGGCCCACACTTTAGTCTCAGCACTCAGAAAGCAGAGGCAGGTAGGTCTCTGTGAGTTCAAGGCCAGCCTAGTCTACAGAATGAGTTCCAGGACAGTCAGAACTGATATACAAAGAAACCCTGTCTCAAAAGACCAAATAACTAAATAAATAAATAGAAAATCCTAATTCTTTACTGCCTGTGTTCTTACTAATTTCCAAAAAGCATTTCAGAATTAGTTTTATAAGACATTAATATGAATTACCTGATAAATTAGGACAGAGAAAATTAATAGTGTTCTTGTTACCTTTGTTTACCTAGAAAGCACAAAACAGCCATTGCCTTGTGGTACTCAGCATTCAGAATACAAAAATCAAAGTGTGCTCAGTTTTTTTTTTTTTTTTCCCAGAACAGGACACAAAGATAGCACATGGTTGACTTGAGATTAATTGCTTTGATAAAATTTCATGATAAAATTTCTGTTTCAAAGTTGGCTTATTTTCAGTGAGAGTTATATGTCATATATATATATGTCAGATACATAATGGCTTTGCAGCTCAAATATCCTTGGGAGTGGGGACCTTTAACAACACTCTCGGTCCATTCAGGAATGGCTTAGGAGGTTTGAAGGACTATGTGTTCTCGGTCCCAGTCTCAGCTTTCACAGCGGTGGGGAAAGCTTCTATCCTGGGTCTTTTAGGGCTGACCACACCCACTGGCTGCGGCAAACAAGCTGTAGCCGAGCCGACCAACCTGATGGCTTGTGGAATCCCATCATCCCAATCGATACTCATGAGATTGATATTTCCCATCATCCCAATCGACTCTTACTGGGATGACGTATTATGTCTCTCAAGAAGATGATGCCTCCCTTCCCTGTAAAAATATGAAGGTTCTTCTGGATGTGTAACTAGGTTTAGTGTTAAGTCTATTTTATGGTTTTATCTCCTTGAATATTAGCAATATGATGTTTCTATCAGCCAGCCCATTTGGTTAGTATGAATTTCCATTATATGTTGGGTACATATATGTTTCCTCACAGTTTTCCTACGTGGAAGAGGTTTTTTTATTCATAATTTTCTTTGAAATATCAAGTCTGCTGTTTTGTGATTCGATTCTAAAGCACTGATACATTATTTAGTGAAATATTACTTACTCCATAAGCCTGGGTTTTAGAAATTGGTCTACATTTGTAAAAGGTGGCTATCAATCAGAGGGAGGAGAAAATGAGGTATTTACTAGAATCTGCCTTTGCTTGCAGCTCTCTGGCTTGATTGAGAAGATTGTCACTTTCATCCTTATGGTAAATGATCTGAGTGCCAATTCCACTCACAGCCTACAAAACAAGCAGTCAGAGACAGTCAGAACAGCTGGAGAAATGACAACTTTTCATGGTTTTTGGATTTATATGATGTCATTTATCTGCTAAATGCCAAGCAAAATTCATACAGCTCAGAATCAAAATCGAACAGAGAGGAGAAACCAATATCTTGGCATTTCCAAAGTAAATCCTCGCCGCCACCCAAGGAGGACTCAGCAAACCAGGAGAACGCGTTGGCCGAGGCTTGAGCTAAGTACTCTCATAAAGAAACCACTGGATAAATGATTTTGAATTGAGAAAGAAAATAAAAAAGGAGGAATCCATCCTAAGACATCTTCTCTATTAGGAGATACTAGCCTAAGAAAAAGACACGCTGAACAAAATTGCACGAGCAAAGGAACCCTCATTTGCTAACAGCACCCATCCTGATGAACTTGCAAACCCAAATCCTTGTGGTAAAGCCTTCCTGACATTTTCATTTTTCATTAAAAGGCCAAGGGTTAAGGGATGGAAACAAAGATATCACACACACACACGCGCGCACACACGCGCGCGCACACACACACAGTTTATCTATATCACACTATTTACAATGTACTGTGTGTGTAAGTCCTAACACTCACAAAAGCAGAAGGGAACCAGGGAAAAGAAAACTAGTGAGTGGGGGAGGAAGCGCAGCAGCAAGTAAGAGCAAGACATAATGAGGCTTTCGTGTTAAAACAACAACAACAAGGGCTGGAGAGATGGCTCAGAGGTTAAGAGCCCTGGCTGCTCTTCCACAGATCCTGAGTTCAATGCCCGGCACCCACGTGGGGACTCACAACCATCCATAATGAGATCTGGTGCCCTCCTCTGGCCTTCATACATACATGCAGGCAGAATAGTGTGTACATAATAAATGATTAAATCTTAAAAATAAAAGAAAACAAGACACTAGGACCTGATGATGGTGATGATAATAATAACAACAACAAAATATTACTAATAATACGGGAGACGAGAGTGAGATGAAATATACCAGCAATCCCTGAGGTATAGGAATACTTACATCGTAAATCCGGTCAGTGATATTCAGAGCAAATTCTGCTGTTTCATTGGCTTCGCTGACATAATTGGCAATATTTTCATAGACATTCGATGCATCCAAAGCTTTCTGCACCAGCCCGTTCATGTCTGAGCTGTGCAAATTTCTGTTAATAAACGAATTTGTCAGTTTTCCTTCTTCCTTCCATAGGAAATGGGGTCACGCTTGGGTCCTTTTTTTTTTTTTTTTTGAGACAGGCTCTCTTTACATACTCCTGGCTATTCTGGGACTTACAATGTAGATAAGGCTGGTCTTGAACTCAGCTAGGATTAAAGGCCTGCACCGTCAGCTCTTTCCTGGCCTCCTCCATCTGGCCCAGGCCCAGGTTGCTCTCAGGCTGAGCAACTTCTCCTGTGCTTTCTCAGCCACTTCTCCCTGTTTGTCCCCATCATCCTTGTAGGAGGGCATCTCCCTACCTCCACGGGGACAGTAGGGACACACAAAAATGTTTCATCTGAATATTTTTCAAATCAGCAAGAAAAAAATGAAGAAAATAAAAAGATTTTGTCTTCATTCTATTGTGATCACGACACAGAGTTTAATTTTGATGGGGACAATGATCAGCCACGGTAAAGAGTCATGTTACATGGAGGTGATTCCCTCCCAAATGCTCTCCACTGTTCCTCCCCGGGGTCCTTAGAAATGGCTCCAAGAGTAAAATATGAAGAAAGCAGGAAAATTTCCAAGAGGTTATAAGCCAGTCTAGGCTCCAGAGTGAGACTTGTCTGCTGTTATGGAGTATTTGTTTAACTATGTAAAGATGTGTTACATTTGTTTATGCTGCATTTGCTTAGCAATGTAAGGATGTGTGCTTAGTTGTGTAAAGATGTGTTGCATTTGCTCCCCCTTGACTGCCTAAGGCACCTGATTGGACTAATGAAAAGCTGAATGGCCAATAGCTAGGCAGAGAGAGGGCTAGATGGGGCTGGCAGGCAGAGAGAATAAATAGGAGAAATTTAGGCTGAAGAAAAAAGGAAAAAGAAAAAGGAAGAAGGGAGGAGAGAGTGAGAAAGAAGAACATGCCTGGGGCCAGCCGACAGCCGGCAGACGGAGAAGCAGTGAAAGTTGAGACCCACAGAAGGAAAGAAACAAAACTCCCTGAGACAAAGGTAGATAAAGAGAAACAGGTTCATATAAGTTAAAAAACGCTAGCCAGAAATGAGCCCAAGCTAGGCCGAGCATTCAAATCTACTAATAAGTCTCTGTGTCATGGTTGGTGGTCCAAAACAAACAAACAAAAAATCCAGGGACACTTGTCCAAGAAATCAAAGCAAACAAATAGCACCTAGAATGCACAAAACCCTGGATTTGATCCCCAGCAGTGCATAAAAGACCAGACGGCACACACCTGTAACCCCAGCCCTTGGGAGGGAGAGACAGGAGGATCAGAAGTCTAAGGTCATCTTGGAAGCCAGTCTGGGTTACAAGATACTTTGTAACAAAACAACACAAGCTCAGTAACAGGCAACAAGAGATAAAGGAAAACAGCTGATTCGCCATACAGATGTTGAGGAATTTTTCAGTCTTTACATTTTGAGGGGGAAAGGTCTATACATTTTGAATGTGTCTGTGAATAGATTGGGTCAGAACAAGACTGTCAGGGTGGTGGATATTTGTGACCACCATGCAAGTGAAACAAACGTACGGTAGCTTCCATGGAACCCTGCTGGAACGCCACTGCAGAGTGACATTTAGAGAAGGGTGCTGTGTGCACCTGCCAGAGGGACACGGCCACTGTGAAGATGACATGATGAGTGAGCCAGAGGATGGCTCAAAACTGATAATCACCTGATATGCGACCATCTAAACTGGCGTTTTATCTAAGTCCCCTTTATTGCTTTCACAGAAAGCACATTTCCCGAGGACACGGCACCAGACTAAGTGCCTGTGCCAATTCTCAAGTTTCCTGTTACGCCTCCTCTCTCCATTCTGCCTTCTCTTTTCCTTTCTTCCCCCTCTCTCCTCTTCCCTTTACCTTCCCCACCCTCTCTTTCTCCCTTCCTCTCTCTTCTCCCTTAAGTTCCCTCACTCAGTCAGGAAGGACCCTTGAAAACTTTGGTGTAGAGGAGTAAAAGGAGTAGATGTTAATCTCCGCTGTTCTTTACCCCTGACCTTTCCAGACACTTGTTCTCTATACGGGTCTCATTATTTACCTATTCCAGGGCCATGAATCCAATTCCAATCTTTCAGTCCATATCAATTAGCATTAATTGAGTGCCCAAAGGGTGTGTGACTCTTTTCTAGGTGCTGTGAGGGAAACCATCATCAGTTGATTTTTCTCTTAACTGGCATTAGGTCATACATTTCCTGCTGGGCACTGCAGAAAGTTGAATATTTACTAGATGTATTGCTAACTTCCAACCAGTGTGGCTTATGATGTTTGGATATGGAAGGGGAAGCTGTCAATGATGGTAGAATTAGACATTCTTGCTGTAAGTCATATACTGATTGGGAAACAGACCTCACTTGCACCCTTGCCTAGAGTACACATTTCTAGTCTCAAAGACTTAAACAAAACATGTGTCCCAGCCCCCCCACCCCACCCCAAAATGGCTCTGAGGGAACAATTAACAAATAAATCCGCAATCAACTGATCTACCCCATCCTACATGCTTTATCCTAGGGACTTCGGTGTAGACCTGAATACAAGGGTCTCATTCAGCCTATGTAAGTATTTGCATGTCTAAAACTGTGATGTTACCTGCTCAGCTCATCAGCTTCTTGTTGAAGGTTGGATGCATGGTCCGCAGCTTCTTGGACTAAATCATGACTGAGGTTACTTAGGTTGGATAGTTTTCCTTGCAGCTCATTTTTGGCTCCATCTATTTCTGCATAAATTCCAGATGCGTTCTAAAGAAAAACAAATTAAGTGATGAGTTTAGAGAAACATAGAACAGTTTCTCCAGATAATGATGGAATCGATCATTTTCCTTCTTGTCAATTTCAGAGCTAAATTACTGTAAGGGGGGTTTGTGTACCCCTGCATGCTCACCCCCTTCTCTATGGAGTGTTTCCTCGTCATTCAGACATGTTTGACTTCCTTCCTAAAACAAAAACTGCACACAGCTTTCATCACCCATACATCCCATGAGTGCTCCACCTTTCAATTCCCTTCATAGTAAATCTTTATGGGGAAATCTACCAGTAGGGAACCTTGCTTTCCAGTGCCCAATTTTATACAAATTTGGAAATAAATGCATACAGAGACCAAGCATGTTGCCTTATTTCTGTGCAGCCGATGTGAAACATGTCCTCAGATCTCAGACAGCTGGTAACTGGTACTCAAAGAGCACAGTTAGTCTCCCTGGTCAGGCAGTGTTGCCTTCAGGGGCCCTTATGCATGAAGAGCTTCCTTACAGAACACAGGAAAATGGGCCTTCTGCCCGAAGCTTCCATCCAAGGAGTAGGGGAGTTGAGCAGGGCCTGTACAGTTCTTCTTCCTAAATTTATCAGTAAAGCAAATCTTCCCCTCTGACAGGGTACAGTGAGGAGAGGGGCTGGCAAGGTTTGTGGGGTGGCCAGTATTCCCGTGAGCTGAGTCTGGCTTTTTATCAGCCTCCTCTACCTTGATTTCCCGTTGCTTTTTCCCTTGTAGCTGCCTTCTTGTCTGGGTCGTCTTTCTCTGCTTATTTCATCATTCTCCCCGACTAGATCTCATAGATCAACTGTGCAATGTGTTGTCTTAATGCTCTCTCTCTCTCTCTCTCTCTCTCTCTCTCTCTCTCTCTCTGTGTGTGTGTGTGTGTGTGTGTGTGTGTATATATATATATATACGTATATATGTGTATATATATATAATTAATTAATTTTTCTCTGGCCACTGTTCATGCTGTTTCTCTCTCTCTCTCTCTCTCTCTCTCTCTCTCTCTCTCTCTCTCTCTCTTTCTCAGAGACTGGAAAACAAAAACCCTACACCCATGTTTCCAGGATATGGGAGGACGGGATTCTGGCTGCAGGGGGAGCATCACTCGGGAGGAAGGAGGAGTGTAGATGTAGAAGCAGGTGGGCTGAAGGAGGAGAGGGGAGGGGAGTTCTGTTTGTTTTCAGTTTTCCCGTGATTTACAAAGCAAAGCCACTAGCCAGAGCCCATGGGGGAGAGGCAGTGAAAGGTCCCAGCTGCCCGAGCATGGCAAACTTGGCGCCTACAGGTTTTGCCTTTTTCTCTTCTCTCCCTTGCTAAAAGCAGTTCGATTACATTCCTAATGCCAACCCCCAATGTCCACGCCACTGACTCATTCCTGAAACAAAACACCAAGTTCTAAGGATCAAAATTCATCATTTGGTTAGTATGTCCAATCAGGTATTACCAGCTCACCCTAGCACAGATTCCCTGTTTTTCTCCTTAAAAACCCAGTCCTACAAAAATTGCTTGGAGCTTGCTCCTTGCTACTGTTGCTCCTTGCTGTCTGCCTTTGCAGTTGCAGACCTTCCCTCCCCCCCCACCGGGGAGGGGGGCCTAATAAATCTCCTTTGTGCTGAGAATTTGGTGTCTGGGTTTGTTCTGTATCAACTCCTAGGGAGCAACTTCCCTTACAGACAGGTTTCTTATCAGTCACATTCAGCTGCTTGGGTGCTGGGGACCCAGGGTTAGAATCTGTATGCAAATAAACAGGAACAGGTGTACTTGGAAGTTCAAGGTATTTTCCAGGAATAATTAGACTCATAGTTTCAGCTGGTAAAGAAGAAAAGAAAGGAGGTAGGGTATGGGATAAATGAGGACAGTGGATGACGTGGTTGGACAATTGTTGGCCTGGGGGTTCTAGATTAAGGGAGGTAGAGTACTTAGCAAGGGAGGGTTTGAGATAGATTCAGGAGAAGGCGGGATCGGGGATGGCAAAGATCTGGGTGTGGCCCTACTCTAAAAGGGACAATAGAGGTGTGCTGGAGGAAAAGGTTGGAGAGAAGTTAAACATTTCGGGGACAGAGTGGGCGGGCTCATCCTCATGGATTTTGGCATCACAAGGAATAGTGACAGGAGCTAGGTTGGAGAAGGCAGGGACTTAGGGACGTAAGTAGCTGGAGAAGAACGACATGGTGGGCAGATTGCTGTAGTCTGATGTTCTTCAAAGGTAAACAAGCAACAAGTGGAGTGATTTATTTCAAGGTCGTTTCATTCATTGCATTTCATTGGAATTTTCTATTTAAAAAATACATGCCTTTCTATATAGGCTTTTGAATGATGGCTTAAAAAAATCAATCTTCAGGTTGGCAAACAAAGTAATTGGCTCAGCGATGGCATTTTCACACATATATGCTGTCAGATTCTCTTCTTATTTATTGCCCTCCCCTACTTTGTGACCTTGTCTGTCTGTGGCTGGTTCCTTCCTCCCCTTCTTACCGCCACAGCTCTCATCCCTCCTTCCTTTCAGAGCTCCTCCTCTCATAATCCCCTTTCCAGTTCCACAACCTATATACACATGTACACACACACACACACACACACACACACACACACACACACACACAGAATTTTAAATCTAGGTCCCACAAATAAAACATCTGGCATTTGTCTCTTGAGTCTAGATTATTCCATTTAACACAATAGTCTCCAGTTCTAGACATTCTCTTGCAAACATCATGATCTCATTTTTCCTTATTTCTTTACCTAGTCATCTATTGATGGACATCTAGGTTGGTTTCATTTCCTACCTATTACAAATAATTTGGGATGCAAGGATCTCTGGGTTACATTGACTTAGGATATAAGTGACTATGCCGGAGAATGGCACAGCTGGGTCATACGGTAGTTCTGTTCCATAGTGGCTGCACAAGCTAACATTCCCAATCGGCAGTGCATAAAGGTTCCTCTTTCCTTATGTCTGGCCAGCATTTGTTTTCTTGGTGATAGACATTTTGATTGGCATGAGATGGATTCTCAAAGTGGCTTCAATTTGCATTCCCTGATAGTTAAGAATATTGGACACCCTTTTCCAAGTATTTATTGGCTGTGTGTATTTCTTCTTTTGGGGATTGTTTATTTAGTTCATTTATTGGTTGGATCGGTTTGTTAAATAACTTTCTAGGTAGAGTGAATAAGATAGAACTACATCGGTACTTTTAATAGGTTTTACTGTGACCATATCTATACTATCAGAGCTGCCACATGTGGATCTTGAGAGTGTGAAATGCAGCAGATTCAAATGGAGTTGAATTTCTGAACTGAAATTTAAGTAGCTGTGTGTGTTAGTAGCTGCTGTTGTAATACGAGAAACTAGAGGGCTGCTGTTCAAAATTGTTATAAAGGCCAGTCTGAGCAATCCAATATCCTCACCTTTATTATCTCATCAAGTTCCTCAAGAGTCAGCCGGGGTATCATGAGAGAGCCTGCAGACATGCTCAGAGAGGTGCTTACAACTTCCATCTGCTCCTTTACTCTCTCGCGTTGTTTCTGAGGGAAGGAAAGACAAAAGAGAGAGGATGTGATTGTACACCACACAAACAAACTGAAGGACAAAAACTACACAGTCCTATCACTGGATGTAGAAAAGGCCTTTGACAAAATCCAACACCCATTCATGATAAAAGTCCTGGAGAGATTAGGACTACAGGGGACATATCTCAACATAATGGAGGCAGTTTACAGCAAGCCAGGAGCCAACATTAACTTAAATGGAAGCTCAAATTCCATTAAAATCAGGAATACAATAAGGTTGTCCAATATCTCCACACACACAGTCAATATGGTACTTGAAATCTTAGCTAGAGCAATAAGAACTGAAGGAGATTAAGGGGATAAAATTGGAAAGGAAGAAGTCAAAGTATCTTTATTTGCAGATGGTCTGATAGTATACACAAGTGACCCTAAACATTCAATTGGGGAACTCCCACAGCTGATAAGCACTTTTAGCAAAGTAGCTGTGTAAAAATTTAGCTCATAAAAATCAATAGCCCTCCTGTACATAAATGATAATAGGCTGAGAATGGGGTCAGAGAAACAACTTTCACAATAACCTCAGATAATATAAAATATCTTGCAGTAACTCTAACCAGTGAGTGGCTTGTATAACAAAAAACTTTAAGAAACTGAAGAAAGAAATTGAAGAAGATATCAGCAGATGGATGAAAATTCACGCTCACAAATCAGTAAAATTAATAAAGTAAAAATGACTATCCTACCAAAAGCAATTTGCAGATTCAATGCAATCCCCATCAAATTCCAACACAATTCTTCACAGATCTTGAAGGAACAATTTTCAGTTTCATATGGGAACACACACGCACACAAACACATACACGTGCACGCGCACGCGCGCGCACGCGCGCGCGCGCGCACACACACACACACACACACACGAAGGTGATCTAAATGAAATTGTTAAGTAACAAGGGGGCAGAGGGACAAATGGACATCTCTTGTCACCAAGTATGAACAAGTGGGTCTCTGCATCTCTATCAGTTTATTGGGCTTTTTCTTCTCTTTGTTTTTTGTCCTATTCTGACGTATTAGTTTTTGTTTTATTATATCTTCTTTTATTTTATCATTATCTCTGAGAAGCCTGTTTGATTTCTAATGAGAGACAGAAAGGGAGAAGCTGTGAGGGAGAGAGGGAAGAAAAATTGTAATCAGGATATATTATGTGAGAAAAAAATCTATTTTCAACAAAAGGACTAAAGAAAAACAAAAAATAGTTTGGTAAAGAAAAATATTATCCTTAATTTTGGGGCTGGGGATATTGTTTAGTAGTAGAACACGTACCTACTATGCACAAGGTCACAGGTCTTTATCCCAGCACTAAAATTAATTAGTTAATTGAATAAAATTGGATGGTATAATTTACTTTTGTTAGTGAAATTTTTAAAATCATGTTCTAAAGTACAGACTACTACTGTATAGCTGAAACACTAGGTTTTAAATTCTGTTGGAAGAAGTTAAAATTTCATATCATGTAAGCATGCGAAAGTAGGGAAAAGAATGTTAATAGCAGGGTTTAGTAATTTGAGGGTCTGGTATATGGGAAGGAATCTTTATAATCAAGAGAAATCACTATACACGAATGGCCTCTGGAGTATATGGTGGAAAGGGGTGCTTTATGTCCTTAGTTGTTGTTTTTGTTTGTTTGGTTTTCTAGACAGGGTTTCTCTATGTAGCCCTGGCTGTCCTAACAAGCTCTGTAGACCAGGCTGGCTTTGAACTTGGAGATCTGCCTGCTTCTGACTCTAGAGTGCTGGGATTGAAAGTGTGTGCCACTATTGCTGACTACATGTTCTTTTTTGTCCATTGCTGACAAACAAAGCTGATGTATGCAAGACATCTTGTTAGGTTCTGGAAAGATACAAGTAACACAAACCACAGCACTGTACTTTGGATGCTTACAGTCTTAGTGGGGACAGTCAAAATTTGTACCACAGGTGTGTGCACACAGCCACAGACACGCGCGTGCACACACACACACACACACGCACGTACGCACGCACACACACAGACACACACACACACACACTCGGGATAAACAGCTACAACTCAGTAATTCACGATGCCTTTGAAAGTGGAATATGGAATATGTTAGAATATATGCTAACTGTATTAAAGATGATTCCGTAGCTACACTTTACGGCTGTATCAGCGCAGAAGAAGGAGTAACTCCTTCTGATAGTCATTCTCTTTAAGGCTAGGAGGACTTTTCTTAGCTTTTAGAAGGCTTTAGAAGGACTGCCTGAATTTGTCTGCCAACCCGGTGTGTATAAATAACTGACCGTGATTTTCTTGCCAGGACTGCACCTGCGTGTACATGCGTGTGTCGGTGCATGGGAGTGGCGTGTGAGACAGAGTGGTTTCCCTAGTTTTCACAGAATTCTCGGTGGATGTAAGGTGTGAAGGATGTAAGGACTTTAGTAAATGAGGCGTGTTATGTAGTGAGTCACTCAGCCCAGATCGAAGGCCAGGCAGGGTTAGACAAGGGATGGGGGAACCACACGAGCAAAGGAAACGGGAGAAGCTACATGGTCTCCACATCTGGGAGGCAGCTTTTGTATGGGAGTCAAGAAAGAAAGATGGAACTGTACAACTGCGCAATTTGCCTTTCTTACTAGGTTGGCTCTTAAAATAATTTTTTGGTTAAAACTGCTTAATTAATTAATTGATTGATTAATTAATTTCTGTCTCTCATCCACTCCCCCATCTCTGCAGATCAGAGGTTAGAGGACAGCTTGCAGTAATTGGACCTCTTCCTCTACTATGAGGGTCCCACTAGTTTATCCACCAGGCAGTCAGGTGGGTGGCAAGGAGCTTTTATGCACAGAGCCATTCCTTTTGAGAGAAGGGCTCACTATGTAGTTCAGGTTGGTCTGGAACTTTCTCAGCCTCCCCTGGTATGTACAGCCATACTTGACTTCACTGAAGTCTCCCCGAGAAGACTAATGAGCAAAGTCTTGACATTGGATCTAGTTGTACTCTGAAGGAGACAGAGGCCAGTAGCCCAGGTGTAGATGAGCAATGTGCAACTGACATACAGGAGCAGGGGGTGAGTTAGAGACTTAGGAAGGAAAACGAGTTGCTTGAAGGGTCCAGAAAGTTAGTGGGGAAGGAGTTATTTTCAGAAGGCAATGGCATGGCTTCAGACAGACACCCATGTGAAAGGTATTCTGTGGGCTCAGCTAAGGACAAGTCTAGAGCCCCCACATGCATTTCCAGGGCAGAGGCAGTGGAATGGCCTGCCAGTCACTGGGGAGGGGTCCAGGGCAGCAGGGATGGAGGCCTGGCTAATGCTGACTGCCTGATTAGGAAGAGAAAGAATCGGGCTGCCCTATGTATGCTGTGTGCTATGCTGTTCTCTTTCTAAATTTTTGCTCACATTGTTCATTTGTGCTTAGTAGGAGGATTTGTTTAACCAAGCTAAATGAGGCCTACCATCTGTCTGAAATTACTGAAATGCCAAATTCCTGGTGCCCACATCCAGGAGAGTTTTTTTTTTTTAAATGTACATAAGAAATGTTTAATTAAGAGCTAGATTGACACGTATTTACTTTTAGAACTGAAGTCACTTCATGTAGGCGACACTGTTCATTTACTGCTCATGACAAGGTCCTGACACATATCATCATTTACCAAACTCCAGCAAAGCAGCTGGTCATGCCTGTGTATATACATTGGTTTCCAGTCTTGTTGGCTATGGTGATTACAGAGCCCTAAAAACGAAGTCAGTGGAGAACTGAGCATGTTAACTCACGTTATACTGGAATGTGTCCTCTAGTAAAGGTCTATGCAGAAGATACAGCACAGACCCACAGCTCACAGCTGGAAAAGAGGATCTTTGCAATTTGCTGTTAATATGTATTAACGTGGATCTAAACCTTATTCACATTGCTTCTTGGCACATGCACCCAGTTCAGGCAGTCGCCGCCTACCCAGAAGGCAGACTTAGCTTGCCCTTCTCCTGGCTACACTACAATCATTTCTTCTTCCTGCAGAGGCTGACCATCTAATTCAGTTCCATATTGCCAGGTACATGGCTGTGCTTCTCTGTTGCGGCCACCTGCGAATGGATCAATCTACCCTCTAAATGAGAAGCTCCATGCTATCATGGAATCATGTATACTTCATCTTTGAGCCCTAAGCCACCTGTCATAATTCCTGGCACAGTTTAATAAATCAGTAAAAATTTGTTGATTTGATGGAAACATTTTCGACTTTCCCAGGTTTATTGAAGATGTATTGTAGATGTGTTATAAGTAATAAGTGCATCTTTTGTCTGTGGATTTAAATGCACACCTATATCCTGTGTGATAATACTGCTCTATAACCAAGAAAGGGTAATTCCAAGCCACTCATGTAAGACAGGAATATAAACATCCTTTTATTCAGTTTTCTTTTGAAAATGGTTGTCATAAACCTTCAAACTTATTTTATAACCCACTGGGTGAATCACAGGGACTATCCTCCAACAATATATGCTTATTGTACATGCTTATTGTACAGTATAAGCATACATTCACTCAACAAAGAAATGCCACCCTAGCCATTATTATTCTAAAAAAAGAAAAGAAAACAATAACAACAAAACTCTATTGAATAGTTTGGTCCTATTAGAAAAATGGTGGTGAGTGTAATTAATTTTGATTTAGGGGTAAATGATGACTGCAAATTACATCAGTGCACAGTGCACTATTGAGTTGATTTTATCTCCCATAAAATAAGTAACTGAATTGATGGATTTGGTCCTGGCTATTTCTGTTTGTCTACGTTGTTTTTGTTTTGTTTTCTTTTGCTTTGCTTGCCTAAGTTTTAGAAACATGTCCAGGTTTACTTGTGCCCTCCCTTTGGAGAATGGCTCTTCACTGGTGGCGGCTGGGAGTACAGTGTGGCTTAGAGTGAACGCAAGGCCAGTAGGTCCCAGCCCTGAGAGAGTGGGCACCAGAGGAGGAGAGGCTGAGAAGTTATGGTGTTGCTCTGAACTTCCCTCACCTTTTTGTGTTTGTGCGGTTTAACTTGAGTCCAACTCCCTCACCCTATAGACGCTGCCAGTGGCCTGTGGAATTCACTCACGGTGTTTTTCCAAAAACTACCCCTTTCTAGACCCTGCACGTGTCCATAACACATGGTTCTGGGCAGCTGGATGTTTAATGGATAATCCTTTCCCCTCTTGAGAAAGCCGTGTAGCCATATGTAGGAATGCAAGCAATGCCACGACCTCATTCTTAACGCAAGCGCAAGCCAAGACTAAACATTTATCACCATTCAACTTAATGTTAGGCACAGATACGGCAGTAACTTACAATAGCGAAAAAGCAATACATCAATATTTAAATTGGCTTAAATGCCGACTGCTTTTTCTTGGCGTAAGTTCAGATGGCTCGTGCCTGACATGCATTTACAGTTGCTGCCCACTGTACCTCGTGGTCCCGCTGCTTGGAGGTGATGGCTCTGTTCATGTCTTCTGCATCCCTGACGCGGTCCAGGGCCTGGTTAAGTGATTCCTGGATGTCTGACAGCTTAGCATTGTAGTCATCCAGCTGCTCCAATACCACGGGGAACAAAGAGCGGGTGTTATTGTGAAGCCGCTGCCAGTTGTCAGCCTGGGTCAGCACTGAGGAGAAATGGAGATGCATTTAGTCTGGGCTTCTCCTGCATTTAGCAAAGTAGGGGGAAAATATCCAGGCCTGTCTCCTTCAGTGATCGAGGCTGGACACAGGTTCACACAAGCACCCCCATAGCTTACGTGGGGTATGAAATGCTTTTCTGTTGGATTTAGGAGCTTTGGACACATCCGTTGAATGAAGGGTTTGGTTTGTTTTCCCATGAGTGTTATGCTTCATGCAGACATTAGGCTGCTATACTTTCCTGCTTGTTACACAGAGTGTCCATAGTTTTACTGTATAAAGGGAAACTATGAAAAACAACCACCGTTTCCCAGTGGGTGACTGAACAAACAGTTCTGTTGTTTATAACCATTCACTTTTACCAAGTTTCCCTGCAGTTAGGTCAAACTCAGGTGGAGATTTTGGGGTGAGATAAAGATGAAATGGCAACGACACGTTATTCTCAATCTCTTTTCATGCACGCTTTACTCTTGGCTCAGAAGCACGTTGGCTGATGAGGTACCACGATTCTTGTGTCCCCCTCATCCCAGGGAAGGCCAGTCTGTCCTTTCCCTTTCATCAGTAAGAGGATTCTCAGTTCCTGGCTCAGTAAAGGAAGTGCTTGAAATACGTTCAGTTATTTTGAGAGACAAAGAGAGAGAAGTAATCGGTTTCCTTTCCACGGGGCAGTATGGCTACAAGTTAAACAGAGTTCCACCTGGCCTGGCTGGCCTGGAAGTCTCCGGTCAGTCTCCCTGAGGCTATTTATCTGTCACCACATAAGCCTTAATGCCAATAACCTTCTCCTCTGGCACCCACAGCAATTGCCGGTAAAGTGACATCTGTGGGACAATGACTTATGCCTTTTTACTTTGCCTGTCTCACTGATTCCCCTGCAAACCAGTGAAACCCGGGCCCCATCCTCAAATGGATTTTTGAGTGTGTAGAATTTATAAAATTTAAGTGACTATAATAAAAGTAAAAAAAATAGCTAATATATAAAACCAAACCAATAATTTTATAATCTGTATTTTTGTTAATTTACCAATCAATCAACCTTTATTAATGTATTGAGATAGGATCTAGTGATGGATTATTAACTACAATTCTGAGGTATGGATGAAAGTATTAAGAAGCATCAGCAACGGCTGAAATCTGATCTTAAAAATCTATAACTTCCTTTATCAAATGCATAGACCCTTTGCAACCCTTCTCATCAACCCTACCATTTGAATCCAGGTTGGCCTTGACTGAGAGAACAGATATGATGTAACTGAGTTGCAAGCCTAGGCTTGATGAGTCCTTGGATTTTCTATTCTTTCCCTCTCAGAAGGCTACCATGTCTGGGATAGTCTCCACGAGATGACCACTCTACATGGAGGGAGAGGTCTAACTTGCCTAGCTAGTCCCATGAGTGAATTTCACCTGTGCCACATAGAACAGAGCTAAGTGTGCAGGTTGGGTTTAGTCTGAATAACCTACCACCCTATGAAATTAGGATAAAAACAAATAGTTATGTTTTAAAATAAATACAGTTGGGGTATATGGGTAGACAACTGATGAGCTATATGGTGGCCCAGTTAGAGGTCCAATAATAATACTTCATGTGTTTTAGTGTTTACATTTATTATTAAGGCCATGTCAAGTTTATGTTGGAAGTTAAAGTCTATGACAAATCAGGGCTATCAGAACATCAACACTGTTGACATTTTCTATAAAATTTCTATCACTGTCAACTTGGGAATTTAATCTTTCTTATTTTTATTTTTCCTCCACCAACTTTTAAATCCCGTTCTTTCCCCATGGTAGTAAAAATTATGTATATTCTGGGCACAATCTCTGCAATTTAACAAATTGTCTAAGTTGGGCCTGGACCTAAAACTCTTGATCAAAAGGTCAAGTTTCCCTGAAAGATTCCCCGGGGCTGTGCATAAACTCTAATAACCCTGAATATTGACAATGAAGTGTTTGACTAAATATTGCCCTGTGGCTTACTGTCCTTTTTTTTTTTTTTTTTTTCATGGTCCCACAGAGAAAGAAGACATGCTGTGTTGGCCAGGAATGGAAGACACATACATTCCTGGGCCTCATCTGCCTCCTCGTCCACGAGCTCCCGCTGGGTGAGGAATGGTTGCCGGCTTCGGATCTCCTCCAGCATTTTCTGGGCAAGCACCAACTTCTGAGCAATTTCCTCTGGACCGAGTTCCTGATTCTCTCCGTAGTAGAGCATCTTGCTGTTGATCTCTGAGAAGGAGAGCATGGTGAGATGAGAGCATGGGAGGGCTGTGCAGGGCTGCACACACAGTCTGGAGGCAAAGCTTAGGACTGACCTTACAATGGAGAGAGAGCCCCATCCCCAGGCTGTGCCGAGAGTATTGGTGTCGGCATGGGAGCTCATGGCGAGGGGAGAGAGGCAAGCCTGAGGGAACCATATGAGCTCCAGAGCCTGCCTGCCTTCTGTGCTCATCAGGTATGCTGACCTGAAAACACTAATGCTTAAGGCACAATAATCGGAGGGCTTTGTTTAATATTTCATTGAAATACTTGACTTGGAAAAAAATGTTTGTCAGTGTCTTCTGTCACTTGTAGCATGCAATGGAGAGATTAATTGCATTTTAGTCATCAATGAAAGCCAAAATGAGAGTGTATTTGTAATTGTCCAAATGAGACTTTCAGAGTGTTTTTACAGACAAGCTAGTAACAGGATTTAAAAAGAAATAATGTGTGATAGCTTTGTTCGTGTGTGTGTGTGTGTGTATGAATTCTCTTTCTCTCTCTCTCTCTCTCTCTCTCTTTATATATATATATATGTATATGTATATTTATATATCATGATTTTCTATTTGCCTTCTGTGGTGTGTCTAGATCATTTGACATTGAGTTTTTTCACCCTACATCTAATACAGGCGGAAGGATTTTAGAGCCAAGGGGACCACTGAAGCACAGGTGGGAGGGATTAGGTAACTTGCCCAAACACTGGCATGATGCCCTCATTTCTACCCCATACGGTCAGAGGAAGGTTGTATGGTTCCCTTGTTCTCTGGCAGCTTTGGGAGGAAGTGCTTTATCTTCCTGGCATAATGAAATTGTGTGTCTGTGGCTCACTGTGATCTATGTGGTTGGCCAGATAAGATGGGTAAACAAACAGCAGTGCCACATAAATCACACCGGGATGAGGAACTGTATTTCATGTGGGTAATAGCTTGAAGGTCACCAGCAGCTATTTTAGAGCTGATTGGGGATGAGAAATGACATGCTATTGGTGCTGTGTGGCATTCTTGAATTCTGAAAGAAGGGAGACAAATGGGAATAGATGGTTTCAATGCTCCAAACATTACTGTGAGTGTTACAGGAAGATCAATATATGCTAACTCCCTCCAAACCCCATGGATCAAAGCAGTACACATTCACTTTTCAAAGTGAATGCTGTTTTCACATTTTCAAAGTTAAAAATAATGGAGTCCTTGAAATAAACAAAATGTAAACTTTAAATAAATCCAACACATCGTTCTCCCTCAAGTTCTGATAGTGGCAAAGCTGAATTATTTGGCACTGTGATGTCAATTCTGTTCAGTTTGGGGATGTTTTGTTTTAGCTGTGTCTGGGGTAGATTAGCAAGAAAGAAATGCAGACAATAACACTTGTGCCTTTGATCTCTGGAGACTATTCATACATTATTTTTAAGAGATGAAAATCGGATACAAGTTACTGTTTCCAACTTCCTTTCCTTTTGTATTTTTTTCTCATCCTTTCCCATGACCAAAGGTCAAGCAGGACGGTTTGGATTCTTCTCGAATAAAACATACTATGACCAAAGCCTGGTTATTAAATAGTAAAGGAGAATTACTTCCTCTGACTAGCTTAGAGGGGTCTTTATCTGCTGCCCAATAGGACATTAATTTCTTAATTGGATGAATACGAGGGTATTGAATCTTCTAGGGACATTCCCACTGTTAGAACACATCAACAGAGCAGTGCTTTAGGAAAAGCATATTTTATCAATAAATTCTAGGGAGCTAGTGAGGATGGCAGTGGTAAGTCTGAAACATGTCATTTGTTTTTACTGGCTTTGCAGGCATTGATCTGGGCTTCGTACGTCCCTTAGCCTAGAATGCGCTCCCACTGCCTCAGTATAAAGGTACAGATGTCTTCGGTGTGCCTCCTGATACTGTCACTGTGCACCGAGACGCATTTGGTGTTGCCATCCAGTTCTTGATATATATAGCATAATAAAGAACCACGGAGACAACCAGTAGACCCGAGCTGACTCTAATGAAAGGAGCGTCTCCTTACCCTAGAACAAAGGCAGCCTCTACCAGTTGGGCAATTTAAGGCAGCTTTCACGGCACTGTTAAATAGTTAAATAGTTAAATAGCCTGCACTTAGTAGAAACCAGAGCACAGATGAACGACTCTCCAGCAGGGCAGGTAGACTCTGCCACAGCTCTCTAGGGCAATGGATCACTCACAGCCCCTTTACTTTTGGGTTACCAATCTGCCTGGTCCTCGAGGAAGAGACCCACAGAAACAGTTAGTGGCTATCCGGACTGGCTTCCCACCACCCCCATTCCACTCCACTCAACCCCCATTTTTTTTTTTTGAGGCAAGGTTTTATTGTGTAGCCCAGGCTAGCCTGGAACTCTCTCTGTAAACTAGGCTGATCTTCAACTCACAGAGATCCACCTGCCTCTGCCTCCCAAGTCCTAGAACTAAAGGCAAGCACCTTCCCACCTGACATGATGGAATATTAATATTCTAAAGACATATTTGGGGGCTGTAAAGGAAAGTGTGACTCCTACTAAAACTCTTCCATCTTAAAGACACCGCATCCCCTCCATAGGCATGTATCGTGGCATTAAGCTTAAATGATGTTACATATTTATTCTTGAACATTAACAGATAATAAATAGGAATGGGCGTTCAGAAATCTCAGTTAACAAAATTTCCATGACGGAGTGTATGGACGTTGAAACCTGCCACTCTTTGAACAACATGCTCTTACACATGGCAGTCACGGGCAGTTAGCATTCTTTCTTTGTCAGTCACACATTGTGTGCTCCTTGACATGAAGTTGAACTGAAGAGGAGATACTTTACCTTGGATTTTGTCCCTCATGGTGTGGGCTTGCTCTACAAGCTGCGTTGCTTGGTCAATTGTGTCCATGCTCTCCTTCTGAAGCACCTTCCCCTTCCTTGAGGCTTGACTTCCCTACAAAGTATGTAAAGGGCATTAGATTCGTGTCATATATGCACACCCGAGGGTGGGTGGGCACAATGTATTCATTTACAAACACAAACTTCCCCAGTGTGTGAAAGTTCTGTGACATATTAAATGATCCTAGGAGTCATCCATGAAGACCACTTTTAGGACCCTGGAATGCTATGAAAATCAGATGATGGGAGAAGTCATTCTGTAAATACGTTTCTCTTATTGGTTAATGAATAAAGCACTGTTGGCCAATGGTGAAGCAAGATAGGTGATTCTAGGAGACTAGGAGGAGAGAGGAAGTAGTAGATGGAAATTCAAGGTGGAGGACAGAGAGGGAATGCCAGCCCCTCTCTCCAGTAAGATGAGACCATGTGGAATACTTAGATTAATAGAAATTGGTTAATAATTAAGACAGAGCTAGCTGATAAGAAACTAGTAACTGGTCTACAGCTTTATATCAAATACAGAGTCTCTGTGTATTATTTGGGGCTGTCACAGTGGCTGGGTCCAGGCTGGTGGAAAAAAACCTGCTCATAACAATCAGACATGATACTAAGGCTATAAATCATGGTTTAGTCCAAACCAACAACCTATTACACGTGTCTTATCCTTGTAGCTCAAGATACCAGACTAGGAAATGACCAGTGTTTGTGGATCACTTTGACATTGTTCTGGCTGAAGGGTTTAAACTTCAAAGAGGAAATCATCTAGAAGGAGGACAGATCTTGAAATGCTCCTGCCGGGTGGTTCAACCATTACTGAAATGGAACCACCACAGGGATTTACAGGATTATACTCACTGGGCAAACTGCTGTGTTCAGAGCTTCATCCAATTTCCCCCTCCACACTGATGGCCCTTGTGTGCAAATTATTGCTCAGGCAGATGTGGCACAGAGAAAATGGAATGTTCCCCCCATCCCCTTAGGGACTGACTCCACTCTGTGGTGCCTCTACTTCAGAGCTCCCAAGGTATCTGGCTTTTCTGGTGCTTTCTTGGTTCATCTCTGTGCTAAAGGGCAATAATGATCCCATGAATGGCCAGCTGAAGCCACATGAATGGAGCGCTGAGAGACTTCTGAGCAGGTTCTCCAGACTAGGGAAGGGCTTGTCCCAAACCTCCCTCCTGTCATGAACTTCTACCCAGGTGACAGCGGCATGATATCAGCAGGGTGTCCACCCTGTGCAGGGTGAACCAAGTAAACGTCTCTCTATGGTGGCTAAGAAAGAAGATGTGAAAATATTTGTGCGTGTGTTTTGGGTGCTTCTGTTTGGTTTTGTTTATTTGGTTGCTTGCTGCTATAGAGAAAGAGGGCAAAAGAACATAAAGTTGGGTGGGTTTAGAAGTGGGGAGGATTTGGGGTAGAGAAAAAACACGACCAATTATAGTGTATGATTTATCATCACCATCATCATCATCATCATCATCATCATCATCATCATTATTATTATTATTAAGAATAAAGGAAATGAAGAGAAAGAACTTTTACTTGATGAGCACCAGAGGGCGCTGTGCGATGTAAGGATGAAAAGGGACCTGTAGTTCTCTCCATCTGTATTTGTATAGATATACATACAGATAGGAACGACATATAGCAGTCAAGGTGACCATTTATTACTTGAAATTGAAAATTTACCAAACATAATGCAATATATACAGATTTTTTTAAGGTTTAACTTTTTTTCTGGAACTTTGCTCATGGAAGGAAAATAATGGTATGTACACAACTGGAAACAGGTGTGCCTCACAGTTAAAACATTACCATTACGTGGATTTTCAAGAAACCCTATTAAATCAGGAAAACAGCCTGTGTAAACTTTTCCTGTGGATCTAGAATTGCTTTTTTTTTTTTTGGGAGGGGATACTCATGGGTCATTGCTTGTGACTTGCTAGGCTCATACAGGCTACCTGGACTCTACAAAGTGGACCCTGCTGTTTTAACCATTTCCTCCAAGGTGGAAATAATCTATCCTACAGAGATGCTCCTTAAACAGGAAGGTAAACAACTCAAAATAACTTCAGGGAGTCCCTGAGACTGACCAGGTTCACCAGGCCCCTCCCTGCCACAGTGAGCGTGAGCGAGAAAAGCTGAGAATCCCTCTCAGATGACCTGAGCTAAGGTGCAAATAAGACTCAGACAAACCAGTTCAAAGAAGATTCTGAGACCAGAAGCAGAAGCCAGCTGAGCTGCCTGGAAGAGGTTAGGACCAATCAAGTCACCCAGAAAGCACACTCCTTCAGGCTGAGCAGTGAGCTCCAGCTTCCCAGCTTTGTAAGCTGTCCCCATGCTGGGGTGGAACTTGGTATTGCATTTGTCTTTGAGTCATTTCTGCTCTTAATGTAAGCAACCCCCTCACCCACATTCCTATAAGTAACCCCAATAAAACTCACTGGTTCAGCAAGGAGGACTTTGGTGGTGTATGAGGTGAGTAGACAAGCGTGTCTCCCCAGGAGGAGTTTTGTCACACAACAGGCTAGACCCAGAGCACATACCTTCTGGTCCAAGTCTTCCACATCAGACAGAAGGCTTCTTATTGTGTTCTCGGCATTGCTGATCTGAATCTTTCTTAGGGTGTATTGGTTTTCTCTCTCTGTCAATCTTGTCTGTGGGGGAAAATGTTTTCAAAATTATTAGTAAATTGTGTTCCAAGATTTCATTTTTATTTATTTTTAAATGAAATATTTGTGTGTATCTGTGAATGAGTGTAGTGTCCGCAGAGGTTGGAAGAGGGTCTTGGATTCCCTGGAGCTGGAGTTACTGGTGGTTATAAGACATTCAGCATGAATGCTGGGAACTGAACTCTGGTCATGGGCAAGGACACTACTCAATCTAAAGTGCCGAGCCGTCTCTCCAGCCTTGGACACCAGGTTCTGTAGAATATGCATGACTTTCAGCATTGGAAGATTTAGAAAGATTGTGACACCTGTTCTTTTCTTTTTAAATATATTTTATTATTTATATGTATGTGGTTGCTTTGCCTGCATACATTTCTGTACACAATGTGTGTGCAGTGCCCAAGAGGCCAGAAGATGGCATTAGATACTCCGAACTTGAGTGACAGCAGTTGTGAACCTCCATGTGGGTAATGGGGACTGAAACCAGGTCCTCTGTGAGGTCAGCTGGTGCTCTTAACCACTGAGCCAACTCTCCAGCCCCTGACCTCTGTTTTTAATATAGGCTCCTCAGATAGCAATAGAATTCTGTAAAAAGTGGGTCTACAGGAGGGACCTGAGTTTCTGGGGCTGACGTCCCACTTCAGGAAACTCTGGCCAGCCTTGGGCTGGCTGCAAAGAAAGGACACCTTTTCTGTTGTCACAATACTGCAATTAGGTTGTAGGTGGCCTTGGGAATCTGGCAGATTTCAATCTAGTCAGGCCTCAGAGAAACACATCAAATGATGAGGATCAGTGAAAATGGATTTAGAAATGCATTCTCCTCCTTTGGATGTTGGAGATGGATGCTTGTCCTCCCTTTGCATTTTTGAAAAGCTTGGTGGAAATAGAGTTGTCCTGGGGCTGCTTTGGGTTCAGCCCTTTGGTCCTGCTGGAGCCTTGGGGCCAGCTTCAGTAACACCCATGTGAGGTGTGCGTTATGGAAGGGCTGAGTGCATTCACTGCCCTGGGTCTGGGAGATTACTGAGAATTAACGCTCTTACGTGTCTGGACAGGGGAGTTTGACAAAGCAGTTCCAAATGTTCACTAAGATTCCATCCAGTGCTATCAACTGGGACATTTATTTTGGTCTGTGCTGCACATTTTTAGCCAATTGTAGATATTAGTTGAACCCCCCCCACCAAAGTAATGAATACTTAGGCTAGGCCCTGTTCTGATTGCTCTAAGTATCCCATCTCATTGGCTCTCTTCTTTATTTCTACACGAGGACACTGAAAAACAGAGAGGTTTATTAACTTGTCTGAGCTCACACAGCAATGGCTAGAGCTGGGTATGGACAAAGCAGTTGAAAGTGTATGCTCTTAGCCATTATGTAAGCTTGACTAAGAAAATAGAACATTTCTGACTTTAAGGCTGAAGGCTTTTCATCCAACTCTGTTGTTGATAAAAGCATCTGTTAACTGTGATCGAAGATCCATTACAAGAAGAGAGGCCTCTTAAAGCTTAGATATGTGAGATATTTTTATTTTGCCTATTTTATTTTATTTATTTATTCCCATTGACTTCTCCTAACTTGTTTCTTCTGTAGAGGTAGGAGAACAAACGTGCATGTGTTTCAGAGACAAAGAGGTTGAGCAAAAGACACACACAAAGAGAGAGAGAGAGAGAGAGAGAGAGAGAGAGAGAGAGAGGGAGAGAGAGGGGGGAAGAAGAGAGAGCAAGCATCACTGAGAAGGAAAAGTTGGAAGGGGATGGGGATGTTCTAGATAAACTCCTCAAAACCCTGCGGACTGAAACTAAGCTGTACTGGTTAGGCTTATGTTTGAAAAAAAAAATGAATGCAGAGCCTCACAAACAAAAGTTTCCCTTGTAGATGCCAGTCTCCTAGTGATTTCATTGTCTGTGTGCTCTCTTACATAAATGGCGGCCTCTGGTTGGGGCATCAAGCTCATGGTGATGGTGAACTTTTCCTAACGTCTCTCGTACCCGGGTATTGTCGATGTTGAACCTACACGGTCTGAGAGACAGCCATGGAGCTCAGTCGCCAACAAGACACAGCAATTGCTACAGGGAGCCAGGGGGGCTACAGGGAAAGCGTGGACAAAAAGCACAACAGTTAGCGTACTTTGAGGAGGTGGATGGTGGAGTTCATCTCGCTGATGTGCCTGTGCGCCGCAGCGCCGGAGGACACGCTCAGCAGCCCGGATTTGCTCTCTTGGATGGAGAGTGCTGCTAACCGCAGGTCATCAGTCAGGTCCCAGATGCACTTGTCGCAGCCTGGAGATGAAACAGGGGTGTCATTCCTGCAGGACCAAAGGTGGCTGGAAGCGTGTGGTTTTAATGTGGACCCCCTTAGCTAATACCATGTCTGTTTTTGTTTCTTGAGGAGTTGCGCTGGCCGCGTAGAGCCAGTCTTTACCAAGCCAAACTGTACACCAGGCAGGATTTCCATTTAAAATATAACGAACAACAGGCAGCAGGGACAGTAAGTTAATAGCATTACTCATGGCTGCCAGGAAGGAAGGGTATCATGGGATGAGTTGTCAAGAAGTCCCGCCCATGTTTCCTTAGGAGTGGGGCCCCGCCCCTCCTGAAGGAGTCCATTCTTGTCAGCCTCTAATATTTGCTTGGTGGCAGCTGGTAGCGCAGGCCAGGGACCAGGCATCTTTCCTTCCCCTTTAGCTTTCCTCAGTCAGTGTAGGGATGCTGCACCTGCCTTGGCGTCCCCCAGGGAGGGCCTGGCCCCCTCCATGCCCCACCTCCTGTTCAGAAGAACAAGTCCTCAGAGAAGGTCTGTAGGGTACAATTTCTGGCTAACGTCAAGACTTGGTCTCCAAGGAAGGTGCCAAAGCTCTGACCAAACCTGGGCATGGTCTCATCACTTTCACACTGATCCCGCCCGGGACCCAGCATCCCAACCCCCCATGGATGCAACCAAAAGGAACACACACCAAGCTCTGACCCCTGTCTTGACCTCTCCTTCTACCTTAGACCTATGCTCCTTCCCATGTGTGCTGCTGTCTTCTCGGGAGCTGAGAGACGGTGACTAAAGAGTTAATGCGTGTTAATGTGTTAATTTGTTATTGGAAGGCCAGCATAGTACTCCCTATAAGCTCCCTCCGAAAATGAGATCCCAGTCTACACATCAGGCTGCTGGAGATGTTTAGGGCGCTGTAACATCTGGGGCTGGTCAAGGGACGATCTAGTTGATAATTGCCCTGCTGTGTCTCACATCTGGGGCATCCTGTAAGATGTGTACCGGTAGTATTTACTCTCTTCTGCCCAAAAGGACTTTAGAAGTGATATACGTTTGTTTTGAGGAAGGAATGCATGATGTTCAAATATTCTTTAAGACAAAAGCTTTGTTGCTATGAGTGACAAAGCAACCTAGGAAAGCAAGCAAGCAACTCCACTTTGTAATGCCTTACTTACATCTGGGGAACGGAGCCTAAGTCTCCTAGTGCTTCCATGTCTACAGGTGTTGCAAGGCCCTGTCTGTCCCATTATCTGAGGCCTGGTCAGCGAATGCGGAAAGAGCTCTGTCCTGGGAGCATGACTCTGAGTGTGAAGGCCAGCTAAGTGAGATGTCGGAAGTGAGGTGATGTCGGCAACCACCTCGCTGCTGAGTGAGAGCGAGACCTCCGGGACCTTTACACAGGTTCCGGGGAAAGTGGTATCACATCTACCTTTACATTTCTTTTTACTTCATTTATTACATATTTTGTGTGTGTGTGTGTGGTGTGTGGTGTGTGGTGTATTCATGTGGTGTGTGTGTGTCTGGAGTGTTATGTGGGGTGTATGTGGTATACACATGTGTGGTATGTGTGTGGTATGGTGTGCATGTGGCATGTGTTTATGTGTGTGTGGTGTATATGTGGTGTGTGTGTGTGTGTCTGGTGTATGTATGTATGTGTTGTGTATGTCTGAGAGCCTCAGGGTGCATGTGGCATGTGTGTGTGTGTGTGTGTGTGTGTGGTGTGTCTGAGAGCCTCAGTGTGCATGTGGAGGTCAGAGGATAATCTCTGGGGGTCAATTCTTTCTTCCCCATGTTTGAGTTTTTAACTGCCAATGGTTCTTCCTCAGCAAGCACCTGTAGTACACTAGGGAAGGCAGGTTAGTCACTCATGCACTGTTGTTACTTATGGTTGGGCAGTCCATGCCTGTAGGGAGTTCAAGTCCTTCTTCCAGGCACTGTCCGGTTACGCTGTCACATGGGCCGCCCCCACAGTCACACACTGTGGGAAACAAAAACAAGAGCAGGGAGTCACCACATAATGCTTAAAACAGGGTGGTCTTCCAATTGTTTCCAGAAATCCTGCTATGGCTGCTAAATCCTTCAATGAGGATTAATTATATTCACCTTTCTGGGTACGTCTATGAAGTGAAGATAGTCATCTCTCATCACCTCAATGAAGGCAAGTGAGACGTTCAAAACTGACCCCAGAGCAAAACTAATCTCATTTCCTAGGATTCTTCTCCCATCTCTTTAGGATCTTATCAAAGCTCAACAGATGCTTTAGTCCAGACAGGCCCAGGACTTTTTCACCAGGGAACAATGGACACGGAGCTCAGCACTCAACTTGAAATCGAAAGCCATCCGGTCACACAGAGAGTGTCCAGTCAATCCAACAGCAGGGTTAGGCCCTGCCAGGTGTGAGGGAATCACTCCAGAGCAGAGAGTGAGTAAGCCAGGAGCAATTCTTGGCTCCCAAGCAGTTGACCCTTGGCAAGACTGGTTGCAGACTCCGAACGGGAGGTGTCATGGGGTTGCTAGGAGTGATGCCAGGGAAGGAACTGGGAACATATTTACATGAATTTAAAAGGCCGAGAGCCCATCATTCATCTCCTGATGATTTTCAGTAATGTCTTTTGAAAAACAAAATCCGACCTTATCAGACTTTTGATTTTCCACTAGCTCCCCCTCCCCCCTGCCCAGGGTTGTGGAGCAGGCAATGACAGGGATTGAACCAGCCATGTGTTTTACCACCAAGTTATATCCTGGATCCCCCCCCTCCCCCTTGGAGTTTCTGCGTGGGAGTGAAATCCTGGGCCATCTCTGCTAGCTGGCCAGCCATAAGCTGGAATAGAATTGGGAGTTTCCCCTCACAGAATAACCCCAGAAGGTTCACTCCAAGGGGCACATCACTTATTGTATGTACATTCAGTGGTGTAATGACCCGCAAAATGCAGACTTATTAAACCCTGCTTGAGGTCATGCCCCTGCGCTTCATAGCCTCGTCATCTCGGGGGCAGCTGCTCCTTCACTTTTAAATGCAGGTTTCAGTCGTGCTTTGAGAATAACGGTGCCATTTTCTAAGGTTTTGTTTTCCGCCACAGTTCTAGCGCCTCACCCATCTGACTGTGCAGTCTTCCTTCTGCCCGCCATTGATTTTTTGTACTGTGGCCCTGGAAGCGTTTCTTTTTCTGTAGGTGTGTTTCCTTTCATTGTGGCCACAGCACAGCTGTACGCTTCTCGCTACTACACTCTTCCTTTTGCAGTCCTTCAGGTGATGCTTTCCACTGGGGGGGGGGGTCCAGAATGCACGCTGTCCGCACACAATCCCCCATTCTCTTCCGTCTTCCTAAACGCCTCTTAGGGAGAAGAGGCACCTAGTCTCAGCCCTCCTTCCTCCTGGGGGAAAGCAGTTCGCTTCACACCTGAAGAGCTTACTCTGCGCAGCGAATGCGCTGGAGAAATTACGGACGGGAAGTGCACACTTCTGTTGACCTGAAGTCTAACCATTAGATTTCTTATCCTCCCTCTCAAGTATTGACTCTGACTATCCGAGAAAATGTGGAGGACCCTGTGTGACTAAACTACACATGTGCTTAGCGAGTTTACCTATCTGGAACATTAATTTTATTAAACGTAACTGAAAGAGGACTCGGTTTCCAGAAAAAAATAGCTCGAGTCAAACCAGATTTCATTCAGTCAATATAGGTAATGTAGGTCAATATAGTAATTCACTATGGTAGATATAACTTATTTCTTCAATCAAAATCACAAATATGGACACAATAAGACATAAGTCACTCTTTTTGATGTGTCTTGCTTCACTCCACCCACAAGCTAAGCTTCACTGGTTGCCTTAATGAAAATGTCTAACTTTGGAAAACCTTGATGCATATTCTGTATAGTGCTCTAGACCGGCACTTCTCAGCCTGTGGGTCACCTCGCACATCAGATCGCCTGCATATCATATGCTACATTATGACTCAGACCAGTAGCAAAATTACGGTTATGAAATAGCAACGAAACGATTTTACGGTCGAGGGTCGCCACAACCTGAGGACGTATATTAAACGGTTGTGTCATCAGAAGGTTGCGAGCCACTGCTCTAGATCAATGTCAGGGGGGCACTGGTAGCATTCCCTCAGTATGAATTCTTCAGTTCTGTCGGAGAGCAATGCTGGCCACACAGCTGGCTGAGGGCTTTGGGACCTGTACCTGCACAGTTCTTGGCGGTCCTGGCATCTCCGTAATAGCCTGGAGCACAGCGCTCACACTTGGGCCCGGTGGTATTTCGTAAGCAGTTCCTACACTGGCCAGTGATCTCGTCACAGTCTTCAAAGATGAGGTTAGGATCCGAATTTCCGCTGCAGTCACATTTCTTACAGGTGCTTCCAATGAGCAAGGGGTTTCCATAGTAACCAGGAGCACATCTGAAAGGTGTTAAACATGCCAACCATTTTAGCATCCAGATTTGTTAACCCATAGTTTAGAAAATCTTTCCTACATAGAAGAAATACATAGTGAATGTGGGTAGAGGCCCACCGCAGAATTCATTCCAATTCTCCCATATTATTAATATGACCAGACCTCTAAAAAGTATTATGTATTTGCATATTTATTTTGATTCTACGTCTCCCCATATATCCCAGGCTGGTCTATTCGCTCTCTCTCACCCTGCAAATGCTAAGACTATGGATATTATGTCTCATCTCTCCCTTTTAGAGTTGTTTCTCCCCACACTCCTCAATGTGTTTCAGATTATTCAGGCTCCAGATCAGAAGTGTCTTTATTACATTAATGTGATGGCATTGTTGGTTATCTTGGGGATTGGAGTGCATAGCTGGTATGTGATTCGTGGGGTCACATTTGCTAAATGTCTGTAATGAGGTGCATCAATAGGATACCAGCTGAGTAATATCCTGGCCAAAATGCTAGTGGCACCTCTATTGAGAGCCAAATTACAACTTGTCCTGCCGTAATGAATTGTTCAAGGAACTTAGCCTAAGCCAATCAGTGCTGAGTATTCTCCTGGCCCAAAGTGACTGCTTTGGGAGTCAGGGTTATCATTGCTGTGTTGAAACACCATGACCAGACTCAAGTTGTGGAGAAGATGGTTTATTTGGCTTATATTTCCACATACAGTGCATCACTGAAGGAAGTCACGATAGGAACTTGAGCAAGGCTGGAATCTCGAGGCACGAGCTGATGCAGAGGTCATGAGGAGTGTTTCATACAACTGGCTCAGTCTTTCTTATAGAACCCAGGACCGCCCACCTAGCGATGGCCCCACCCACAATGGGCTGGGCCCTCCCCCTAATTGATCGCAAATTAAGAAAACACCGCACATCTGGATCTTCTGGGTGCATTTTGTCCATTGAGGTTCCCTTTTTTCAGATGACTCTAGGTTGTGTCAGATTGACATAAAACTAGCCAGCATACCCTAGACCCTTGATTGAGTGTCACAGAAGCACAGCAGGCCAGTCCTTTAGCTGCCGGCTGCCATCTTGTGATTGAGCAAAGGCAGTCTGGACAGAAAGTGGACAGCAGAACTCAGAACACCAGAAGTAAACAGAGTGGACTGTTCTTCTGGGTACTTTAGTGCGTGAACTAACAGTTAGAGGGGGCACTTGCCCAAAGGCGCCAGTCATTTGTTACTAGGTGGTTAGCCTGCAGGGAACAGAGGACTTGGGCTGGCAGCTCTTAGTTTTGAAGGAAAAGATAGGAATTTGGATTTTGATGCAGCATTGCATTTCTGGACATGAGCAGAATATGCCAAGGTTAAACTACACGTGTCTGCTGGGTGACTGTGGACTGGCCTTTGCTGCAGGGCCTTCAGCTAGAGTGTGGAAGATGGGCTAAGCTGCAGGCAGCATGGGAGGGGCTGGGAGCTGAAGGTCAGACCAAGGAATCAGTTCTCGTGGGAAAAAGGAAAAATAAAGAGAAACCTAGGGGAGGATTCTGAGCGTGATGAAGGGCAGAGTGGTGTTGGCCACTCTCAGAGTGGAACAGAGACGGAAGAGGGATGTGGCGGCATAGAGCTGGGGAAATGGTCTTGGGAGTGGACAGTAGGAGGACTTTCCAAAGAGTCCCACTATCGGGCCAATGATAATAGGATCCTACATTTTAAAAAGCTCTCCCTTTGGGGCTGTCGGGGCCCATAAAGATGGCTCCACTCCATGTCGTCTGAAGGTCAGAGAGTTCAAAACTGTCCTTATACCTATAAGTCTATAGCTTGGCTGATGTAGGATATTTTGGTCTTAGTAGTGGATGTCTTTATCTAAATAACAGCCTTGGGCTCAGAGGTGTTCACTCTTGACCCTGAAGGCCTGATGGCAGGATTAAGGGAAGGATGTCTGCTTGCCCTTATACATGATAATAGAAGGCGTCTGCCATTGCCCCCACTTTTGGTTGGGTGCGTAAGTATGTTGAAGAATGAACTCCAGGCATTCAGCATTCAGTATGGACTGAATGGCAACCCTGACATCTATCCTGTGTCTCTGTCTTTTCCTTTAATGTCTTCAGCTAGCCTTTCTGTAGTCCACACTCCCCCTCAGGTACGAACCACGGACAAGTCAGCTGGCCTCAAGGGCAGCCCCGGAGCAACAGCTTCCCACAGAGGCAAGAGAATGTGACTCAGAACACTTGGAAAACAGACCAATGAGTGCCAAGAAATCCCATGCAAACCCTGGCCCCTCTAACTACTGTTGAACACATGGTGCACGGCTGTCAATCTTTTTCAGATGTCTGTCTTTCTATGTCAGTCTGTCAGTGGAACTGTAATGTTGGTGTCTGTCCGCCTTTATGTCCTTTGCTTGCACTGTGTCTCAGAGCTGCTGTGTTACTCTTTCAGTTACCACTGACAGCCGGAAGGAAGACCATTCGCACTGGGCACTCTGAGGCTGTGAGACAAGCCACTTCAGTTTTTCCAGGGCCACATAGAAGGTCACAGTTCAACCCTGATGTTCTTTCCTTTGCTGTGCCCTGCACGGCACAGCTGCTGCTATGAATGAATAAATAAATTCATCCAACAGAGGGACAGTTCATGTCCGCTTTATGTAAGGCATGGTGGGAGATAGTGATAGGAAAAACACAGAACAGGAAATGAATTAAATATACTATAATGCCCTCGGCAAGTCTATGAAAAAGACAAATGTACGTTCTACACACTCCGCAGAGAAGCATCCCAAGAGGAAATGTCCAACGAGTTTTGTTATTCATATTTCCTTAGGTCTTTGTGCCTCAGATTTCCAGGACCTTTGGTCTTCCAGCCAGCATAAATTATTCATCCATGGAACATGTAGCTGGATTGAATTTCTATTCTTTACTGCAGTTCACCAAGCCGAAAATATTAGACTTGTTGGTTCATTGAAATTGGATTCAGATCTACTTCAGTGTGCAGCTGGGAATCTTGAGGTCTTGGGTAGAAGAACCAGCTTGCCTCATGGAGGCCAGATGCCAGTTCCTTTGTTTTCTCCATTGATTTCATCCCATCACTATAGGTTACTTCCTGGTCTTCCATTAAAGGAAGTCCAATGGGAGCTGGAGATGGCTCAGATGATAAGTGCCCGCTGTGCAAACAAGAGACCTGACTTTAACTTTCAGAATACACATAAATTAAAGGACATGCATGGAATCCCAGCACTGGGGATGGAGATAGGTAGATTCTTGGAGTTCATTGCAGCTAGGGTAGCTGAACTAACAAAAGCCAACGTCAGTGAGAGACTGTCTCAAAAAGCATAAGGTAGAGAATGATGGAGGAAGACATACATACATGTGGCACGCATGTGTGCACAAACACACACACATACACACATACACACACACACACAGAGAGAAACAAAATTTTGTATCCTATAAATTAGAGTCTTGATCACATGGAAACCTCTGAGCTTCAAGACCATCTTTTGGTGGTAGGTTTGGAGTCAACTCTGAAGTTACAACCTAAACTTTGGGCCTTATGGACTTCACAGATCTAGCACACAAATATTTCCTTATTTATTGTCTCCTTAGAAATCCCACATTTATAGATATGGGAGCCAACATGGATAAATTGATAGTTCATTCAATGCTGGTTTAACCATCTTTCATTTAACAAAACAATTTTTTTGCTGTGTGTTTGTTTGTTTTTTGAGACAGGGTCATATGTATCCTAGCCTTGCTACATAGCCAAGGATGACCTTGAACTTGCTATGTAATCAAAGATGACCTTGACCTTCTGATTCTCCTTCCCCTCCCAGATGTGAGGATTGTAGACAAGTGTCACTGTGCCAGGCCTTAAAACACACAACCACAAAAACAAAAACAACAACGACCACAACAAAAAAACCCGAAAAACCAGTTCTGATCTATATCTGCTGCTCTCCCTTTTCTTCAACTTCTCCTCCAAGGCCCACACAGCTCTCACTTAAAGCCTTTTTCTGAGGAAGCCAAAACTGCATCCTTGAGTGGGTCAGAAACTTTTCTGGAAGGGTCGGTCACACTCTGGTCATCGTGCCTTTTAGAGGGACTTAGGCCACGCTTCTGCATCATTAAGAACCACAGTAGCTGTTAGTGCTCCCGTCTTCTTACTGTTCCCTCAGGTTTCCATGTCCGCCGTCGTCAATCTCGTCACCATTGTCAGCACCGACATCACATCCA
Source organism: Phodopus roborovskii (assembly GCF_943737965.1). NCBI lineage: Eukaryota > Metazoa > Chordata > Mammalia > Rodentia > Cricetidae > Phodopus > Phodopus roborovskii. Next base: position 22,271,890 of record NW_026125397.1, on the reverse strand, counting down.
CGCCTCTGATGACGCTGTGCACGCGGCCTGGCCCTCGGCCGGAGCCTCTCTTTGCCCAATTCACACTTTAGGGAGTTCAAGTCACGTTTGCAGTTGTGTTTGGTTTCCCCTTATCCTCTGGTCCTCTAGCAACAGCACCCACATGGTAAAAGTTAAGGTCTTAGCATGCTCCGTATCCTGACAGAAGACTAAAAGGATGGAAGTAGGTGATTAAATGCAGTGTGGGCCCACTGAGGCAGAAACCCCGAGGCCAGGTAAGTTTGCAGCCTGAAAAACTGCACTGGATTTTGACGTTGGATCTGTCACTAACCACCTTCATGAGTTTAGATTAAGTCTCCTCATGGCTCTGAGTGTCAGCTCTACATCTTTCAAGTGCACCTCTTATGGACCAAAGGTCATACTAGATAGGAACCAGAAAAGCAGACCTTCCCCATGTTGTGGAATATTAGCTAAAGGTGTGTGGCATTCTTTTATGCTGCATTTGTTTAGCTCTGTGAGGCTGTGTTGCTGTGACTGCTCAACACACCTGATTGGTCTAATAAAGAGCTGAACGGCAGGAGAGATGGGTAGATGGAGAAGCCAGGCAAAGAGAATAGATAGAAGGAGAAAAGAAAACAAGAGCAATAAAAGGAGGAGAGGAGTGTGCCTGGGTCCTACTACCCAGCCAGACAGAGAACAAGAAGGAAAGAAAAGATACACAGAAATAGAAAAAGGTAAAAGCCCACAGGCAAAATTTAGATAAGCTAATTTAAGAAAAGCTGTCTAGAAACAAGCCAAGCTAAGGCCAGGCATTCATAAATAAGAATAAATCTCTGTGTGTTTATTGGGGGAGCTGGGTGGTAGACCCCCCCCCCAAAGAGTAAAATGAGTAATAAATAAATAAATAAATAAATAAATAAACAAGGAAACTACATCCCCAGAAGGTTATGAGTTTTCTAATCATACATATTAGCAGCCAATTTGCATTTGCAGCCTCAGTTTAGCCAGAAAGCCGTGATCTGAACTTTGCTCATTCTGGCTCACCCCTTTCCATTTTCCCGGGATTGGGATGGGAGGTGTAGGGTATAATGAAGCAACAAAGGATTGACTTTTCATGGCATTGTCCCTGTCTTCGAAGGGACATTAGAGTACTGATGGGAGATGTCAGTCTGTAAATATGTTTCTCCTATTGGCTAATGAATAAAGCACTGTTGGCCAATAGGAAAGCAAGATAGGCAGGACTAGGAGACAGGGAGGAGAGAGGAAGAAGTAGGGAGGAGTTCCAAGATGGAGGACCTACAGGGTAGTATGCCGGGCTCTCTCTCTGGTAAGATAAGACCAGTTGGAAATACTTAGAAATGGGTTAACATTTAAGGCAGAGGTAGCCATAAGTAATGCTAGTAACAGGCCAACAGCATTATATCTAATACTGCGTCTCTGTGTGTTATTTGGGGCTCCTGCGGCTCTGGGACCAGGCGGGAGGGAAAACATACTCTTACTGAGTACTGCTTTTGTTGTTGTTGCTATAAGGGTATTACTTAAAAATATATAGCCAGGTACCAAGAGTATGTCAGATACTGCGATTTGAGAAGAGTGGAAGATACTATTTCTGTAGGTGAGCTCACACGGTCTCTGCTTCTTCCGCTGGTAAATAAGGCTAAAATGATAGCCACAGTATTGTTTTGACACTTAAATCCATTGCTGTATGTAAAGCATTTATAACATGCCCGATAACCAGAAAATGCTCAGTAAGTGTTAGTTATTATTGTTAGCATCATAGCAGCCATCTTAGAACAGACATGTCTAAAGTTCTCCGGGTGATCTGGGAGACCTGAAGATTAGCTTGTCCTACTCGTGGGTGGGGTACTTTAGAAAAAACAGGCAGCCAGTGCCCAGGCAGACTAAGAGTTATGGACATAATTGTGATGACAAGGTCAATGTCTGTATTTGATCTACATTACTTAGTAGAGTAAGAGACAGAGTAAACAAAATATATTTTATGTTTTAGACCTTTCAACTCATTTATACTGTGTCTCCTTTTAAAGAATAAATATTGCCATAGACTGTACCCTCCAGTGTTCATTTAAATGGTCATAGAATTTCAAATGTAAAATTAGGTGGAAACTCATCATACCTATGACTTTTATATATCTGAAAAGAAAATCAAATTGGTATTTTCAAACAGAATTCACTCAAAACTGAAAGAAGTCAGAAGGCTGGAGCTGGAGGGATGCTCAGTGGTTAAGAGCTCTGGCTCTTCGTGCAGAGGACTTGGGTTTTGTTCCCAGCACCCACATGGTAGCTCAAAACCAGTCTTTCAGAGTCTGGCTTATTTTGCCAGTTCCATCCACCCCTGCAAAATCACGATGTAGTTCTTCTTAAGAGCTGAACAAAATCCCATTGCACATCTGCCCATCTTCTTATCTGCTTATCCCTTGGCAGAGCTCTTGGCTGGCTCTGTATCCTGGCTACTGTGAGCAATGCAGCAGTAAGCATGGCTGTGCCCGTTTCTCTGCGGTGTGATGACTTAGGGTCCCCTTTCTGTACAGTCTCCTGGAGTTCTTTCTAAAGCATGTATCCAGGGGCAGTGCAAACAGACCAATGCCAGGCTTACTGGGTAATGGCAGATCCTCTGAGCCTCTGATATGTGCAGGGTGATTTTCTTTATTTACCTGCAATCATACATCTGTAGTGGACATGCTGCCTGTGTCAGGGTGGGAACCCCTGTTTCCCCACAGAGGTGTTACGTGTTCCAGCCTGGCGCTTGATCAGCAGGGCCACTAAATCCTCATAACATGCTCTGTCCCAATCAGACTACACAGAATTTAACTCCAGACACAGGAGAAAACCTCCATCCTTGCCTGATAAACAATTATCTCAGACCTCCCCACAAAGCCTGAAAATGAGTAAACTGTGAGCCTCATATTTCTGTGTCTCCAAATACGGAGACACATAGTGATTGTGTCACAGATGTTAATTAGTCACCCTCAGGTGGGTTCTCCGATCTCACCCCCCCCCCCCCAAATGCTGATGGAAACTTCCATTCACCAGGTGTAAGAATTACCTACAACTTGCCCTTTTAAAAGTCAATACAACAACGTAGAGATCTTTATTTACCACAAGCTGTGGCTGCTTTTGGGTTTCAGAACTACTCTCTGGGAGATGCAGGGGCATTTCTTAGGAGACAGGTGTCTTGTAATTAAGGGTTTCTATCTTGAGCCACAAGCTGAGTTTGTGAATCCTGCTGAGCAGTTGGCCTGCATATGCTGTCCATGAGGTGAGGAGCCTGTGGATATATTGCTAAACTGAATGTTTGGCCAGTACCTCTGTTCCTTCCCTCCCTATCCTTATAAACCACAGCATCCTGGAGTTGCCAAAGTCCATTGCCAATGGTGAGCTCAGCCAGTGACTCTGTTGGGAAGACTTCTCTGTGAGATTGTTTTGGTTAAAGGCATTTCATCCTAGAGAACTATGGGCAGTGAAGAGCTGGACTGAATGCCAGTATCTTACTAGGAAGTCACTCAGTGGGAGCCCTCGAGTGCTTAGCTGCCAAGGTCTTTCTTGAGCAACCACAGGGTGACTGGAAAGGACATTTGTGTAAGCACCAAACGCAGATTCTGAACACCCAGGTTTGTGGATTTTATCTTGTAAGAGGTAGAAGGAGGGTGAACTAAATCACTGGTTAGTGCTTTGTACTAGTGTCATTCTATGAGCAACAGAGGAGTCAACACTGGAGGTCTCACTTCCTATTTACCTGGGAGTTTTACTCTTTGTGGGAGAGATACGAGTTATACAAGCCATAGTAGTGGCTTGTTATGCTGGAGAGTGGGAAGGCTTACTAAAATCATCTAGAGAATATCCCCATTTGTTCCAAGATACCACACTTGCCTGAACCCCAAGGGAACATACTATTCTAGCTGTCCTGGCCCAGGGACATCACCCCACTTGGGGTTTTAAAATTTTCTCCACCCCCGATTTATATATCAACCTTGAAGAGAAACACGGCAGAGCTGATGCTCCTAACATAGAAACATAAAGAATTTTATTTGCCTACCTTTCACAGTTAGGCCCAGCATAGTTTTCTTTGCAAATACACCGTACAGCTCCATTTTTCCTGTAGCAGGACTCTGCAAAGCTAGAAGCATGAGAAATGTCAGAAGTCATTCCATTACCACTGTTTTGTAATGCTGGTGAGATGGTTGTCTTAGCTTCAGATTGGGTCATTTCTTCCTGGTTCCTCTCTAACAAATGTGATTCAATTCTTACTCTTCAGGACAGACTGGACACCGAGCAGAGACAGAAATCCCCACATTAAAAGCTTCTTCACAGTCTTTCTGCACTCAACCTCCATTTTTTAAGATCATGAGCCAGTCCTAAACGATACAACCCACAAAGCCTTAACTTTTTCCTCTGTGTACTTTAAGTATTGGGATTAAGGGTGAAGGGACTGGCTAAAGTAGATCAAAGAGCCAAACACAAGTTCTCAAGAAAAAAAAAAATAAGGTTCTTAGTGTACACACGCGCACGCACGCGCACATACGCGCACACACACATACACACACACACACACACACACACCTATCCCATAGGAATTCCTCTTTTCTTCTTCCTCCCCTCCCCCTTCTTTATTCTTAGTAAAAATTAGGACACAAAACAGAAATGTAATAAAAATATTGCTCCAGCAGAATAACTATCTTTCCTAACTTATTGAGGCAGAAGAAATGGGGTACTACTCCTTCAGGTATGGAAAAGTTCATAAAAGACACACCGGTTGTGTGAAGGGTAGGTGTAATGTGTATGACTTTTACATTACTTTTGGCTTCCGTAGAGTTTGACCTCTGCCCTCCACTTCCTGCTTGTGTCAGCAATTTCACCCTAATGGCGACTGAAGAAAAGCAAAGGGATATGCCTGCCTGCTTTATTCAACAGTGGTCATAAAATTGGCACAAAAACGTCGTGTGTCCCTCACTGAAAGGCGATTATTTTCTCAGCAGTTTGGTAGAAACATCCCAATGACATTGCATTTCCTTGGGATTTCACCCTTTATTTTGCCTGTTCTTATTCCTTAGCTGACCTAAAGAAAATCTTGCACGTTGCATTCAGAAATGAACAAACTCCCATGCCTCTTTCTTTGAAGGCGTTCCACCCAGCCTGCCCTCAGCTCGAGGAGGAAATGTCTGCCTGGGGTGTCTGGAGTCCAGGGCATTTATCTGAAGTCCTACTGTTTCAAACAGATGCTGTTTTCCTTAATTGGAAAGATTAGCATAGATTCTGGTAGACACAGAGGATGTCTGGCCAGCCCCAGAATAAACAAGCGGACTCTATGCAATTGCCCTTGGGAACAATGGCTGACTAGCTTCCATGGCTCAGAGGCAGTGTGCACCCGCCATGGAAGGCATTCAGCTCTGTCTTCACTAGCATTAGAGTTTATGCTTTAAAAACAGGGGGATCTCCATTAGTGGATGTGGAAATGTAAACTCCATGCCGTTCCCAGTCCACTCTAACTCCTGTGGTGCCCTCTGCAAGTGGCGAGATGGAGTTGCTCTGGGAGAACCCGCAGGTTTAAGGAGACATTAAACAAACAAACCTGTTTTTATTGCTTAGATGTCTCAAGCATTATCTCCTTGCTTAAAAATAATATTTACTTGTCCATTAGTCACGTGCCTTGTGTATGCCTGTGAGCCTGCTTGAGGGTGCCTGACCAGGCTTGGAGCTGGAGTTACAGTTACAGGCAGCTGTGGGTTTCTGGGTGTTGGGAACTGAGTCCCAGGCCTCTGCAAGAGTAGCAAGCACTCACTTACACTCAGTTACCTCTACTGCTCCTCTCCCTCCTCCTTCATTTCCCAATGTGCTGCCATTAACCTGAAAACCCAGTCCTAGTTGGTTGATTCAACCCACGGAGCTTCCCAATATAATTCAGATTCCAAATTAGGTGCTTGTTGGAGAACTTGTCTGATGTTTATTTTAAACACATATAACATATATATAACATATATATATATAAAATCAATATAGTATGTACATATATGTGTGTATATATATATAATCAATATAGTTTTTGGAAGTTGAAAATATCAGTGGGGCATTTGACTTTTTGTGATATATTAATGCTTGTGATAGTTCCTTAACCAAATTAGTAATAAAACCCGGTCAAAGATTAGACCTGTTGGGGATCCAGGCAAACCTTGTCAGGCCTGTGACCACAAACTAACCCATCCCTGCCCCTTTGACGCCACTGCCACTGCAGAGAAAACTGTGACATCTCAGAGAAGGCCTTCCAGAGCCTCTTCCCACCCCAGCAGAACCTACTTTACTCACGGGTGGCACGCTTTTGCTTCAGTTTTCTGCAGGTTTTATTATACTGTGCTTGTATCGCAGAGACCATGGTGAGTTTTTGTCCCTGTGAGTATGATTCTAGCTTGGGAATGCGTTCCCGAGGTTCCACAGCTGCTACCTTGGACCTTGGGCGTGTCCTCGAGCACACACACAGCATGGGCTGGAGTCACGCATCTGGATGCCTTTGGAAACGGCTTGTGAGCTGAGGGCAGGAGACTCATTACCCAGTTCGTCTATTTCTGCCTCTTTTCTTGGGAGGGGCCAACAGCCCAAAGCAGTGCTTCTTGTTCAAGTAGGATACTGGATAGTCTGTCTCAAAAGAGAGAGGGCCATTTGCTGTAGGAGCATAAAAATCACTCTACTGTGACCCGGGGAAATATGGCGTCCAGCTGTTGGATAGATAAACTGCTGGCAAGAAACACTAGTGTTATAGCGGCACATGGTAAGGGCTCAAGAGCTGTTTGGCCTGATTTCATGTAGACAAAGGTCCTCAGTTTGTAGGGAACGGTATTTTAAAGGTCTGATGTTAGATAACAGATGAAGGCCGCTATGTATGTGGGACAATTGTGCTGCAATCAGAAAGAGCCTTTTGAGACGGCTTTCCTAATTCATGCTCCTGTCTAAAGAAACCGTCTCATCTCAAAGTTTCTAAATCACTTTCTGAGCAGATGATGGTATCAACGTCTTTATATGAGTGGAACTTCAAATGAGTGAAACTTGCTTTTAGGAAGTCAGGGGTAAATATATTTAAGTGTGGTTAATGTCTCATTAGAGGTGGTTAGGATTAATGTTTGAGAACAGAATTTTCTTTAGCATTTAAAGACTACACCTTGATGAGGCTGACATTTCATAAATCAGGATATTCTTGAGTGGAAATAACAGACCTTTCAATGTTTGTGTTCTTCACTCTCTCAGGACCATCCATCTTGCACACATTACAAATATTATCCAGCCATGAAAAATCACTAAGAAAGGTCCAAAGCAGCTTAATTTTTTTTTTTTTTTTTTTTTTTTTGAAGAAGTTTTGCGTTTGCTGGCTGGCTGGTGCATTGTAAGATTTGAAACCAAGGGAGACAAATAGGGGGATATCTTGTCACCTTACTCCCTTTTCATGTTATCAGTGTGTAGGGGGCACATATTTGGGCCCTCTTCGGTGTCTGCATATGTGTATGTGTGTGTTTGGGTGTGCATAGGGAAGAGGTTGACGAGAGATGTATTTCTGGGTTGTTGCTCACTTGAAGCCAGAACTCACCTATTCAGCAGGCTGACCTAACTGGATCGCTCTGGTTATCTGAGCACTGGGCTTAGGGGCAAGCCCCCACACCTGCCCACCAGGTATTTTTACACTGCTGCTGTGAATCCAAAGCCTGGTCGTCTTAAGTGCAGGGCAAGTATCTCATCTCTGAGGCACCTACTCAGGCCAGTAGGTGGACTCTAAGTTACACATGTGATTTACTCTTTACAATTACTATCAATTGCACACATGTCTGTAAATACAACAGTTCCTGACATAGAGTAAATAAAACACAAGTTTTAGGATAAAAGTTACCATGCTCTGCGTGTATTAAAGCCAATGTCTACTTCAGCTTTCTCCTGTGTTCAAGGCATCTACCCACATGGCCCACACGTGTTGCCAGTCTCACAGCCCTTCTGTGGGTCTTTACACCTTGCTTTAATTTACTTACTAAGGAAAATGCTGAGTAAAAGCAGGTGAAAGAACCAAGGGATGGAACCAACATTTGGACCTAGTCTCACAGAGAGGACAAGGTACCTCTGAGACCAAGCAAGTATTATGTGTCAGTATGTGCCAAAACGAAAATAGAAGGGTAGGTACTTATGCTGTTGGTGACTCTGTTTAAAAACTCATTTAATCTCTGGTCTCCCATTTTTAGCAAAGAGCTTCTATAACCCTTGAACCCGTCAAGTGAAAAGTCTTCTTTTTCTTGGTTTATAAAAAGCCTCCTCACCACACCTGACTATGCTAACGAGGAGGCTCAATGAGCCTTTATTGGATTCAGTGTGGGAGTGGTCACTGCGGGAAACATTTCTGTGGCTGGGGATAAAGGGCTAGCACATTCAACGCCCCCTCCCCGCCTCGCACAAGCAGTGTGCATCGACACATCATGCCTCTGAAAGGAAACCGGGACGAGTCTGGGATAGTGGGACTCAGGAGCTTCAGGGTCTTTGCATATGGACTCTGAGAGTCGGGGTTGTGCTCTAGGAGACGGTGTGGGGTTTCTGATCCTTCTCCTTTCGGTACCCCTGTATTTCCCTCCTACTTTACACATGTCTTGTTTACATTATTTATTTACACATACTTCCTTATAGGTTCCTTCATTTGGCTCTCCCTGAAGTGTATCATTTGCATAAACTGATAGTCATAAGTAGAATGTTGTTTTGAGTTTTGTGAATAATTCTAGCAAAGGATTAAACATGAGAGTGTTCGAGGGAACCCAAAACTTGTGAGTAGCCTGGGGATTCTACTTCTTTTTTCTTTTCTTTCTTTTGCTGGTATCTGGAATGGAGCCAGTCTTATGGGACTGAACCATTACCCCGGAGACCATGCTATCTCCCGGCCCTCTCATTCAGAAACGGAGTTGACCGTGGGACACCTGGTTGGTGTTAGAGAATTGGAGAGCTGGTTGCTATTGGGAAAACCGAACCCACTATGTTATTTTAATTCTACATTTTTAATGTTCAGTGCTATGGATGAAATCTGGGGCCTTGGATGTGTCAGGTGCCTGTTCTACCCCATGCTAAGTTCCCAAACCTTGCACACTACCGTTTTTTGTTTAATGGATTTTCCCCTTCCTATGTGCTTAAACATTGCATTGTTTCCATTTATGCCCAATGGACACATGTTTATTCTGGGTGGTTCCACACTCCAGCCACAATATAGCTCTCAGCACTCTTTCTGTGTGTCTGTGGTTGGGAAGCATTTTAGATCACAGCCTGGAGGGAAACGGCTATTCCGTAAGAGTCAGAAGGGGCAACACGTTTGAAAACAGTGTGCATGTTTGTACAGCTAGTGGCCTGTGTAGGTGGAGGGAGAAGGAGAAAAGGGTGAGTTGGCTTTGCTTGTCGTGCTGAGATGATTTTGTTGACTTCATGATCTGGTCTAAAACTTTGGCAACAGTTGTGCCTACAAGTGTTTAAGCTCCCCGGCAGTGTGTCTGGGGGACAGAGAGCTTTCTTACACTTTTCTCAGCATGAAGCATCCAGTTTTGACTGTGGACAAAAATTGAAACTCTGTGTAGAACCAAAAGAATAATTGTAAGGACAGTCATTGTTCTAAGCAGAGGCCTTCTGCCTTCAGGACTTACTTGGCCAGGTGGGGCAAGGGACAGGGGCATGGCTGGCAGAATCGGGGTGCACCTCTGATGGAGTCGCCGATGTAGCCATCCAGACAATTCTCACAGTGTTCCCCTGTTGTGTTCCGCTGGCAGTGCTGTGGGACAGGATACAGGAATATTGAGAAGAACGAAGACATTTATTTCACAGGCAGCAAAGGTAACACCCTGGTTTACTTCAAACAGAAGGGCATCAGCCCTGCCCGAATGCACGGTGTGTGGCAACGTAAAGCATCCGCGTTAGTCCTAGTCAGAGCTAGAAATGTAGATGAAGGTGGATGGATGCATCCCGTGTGTGTGCAGAGGAGACTCATCAGTTGCCCACCTTGATTCAGAAGGATAATTAGGACTACCACACTCTAGCTTAAGCTTACTGAATGTGGAATGAATAGTGAATGAAAACAATATTCCCATAGTGCTTAACCACGATAGTGGAAACAGTAAGGATGTATGTCAGGGAAGGGCAAATATGTTGGGTCCTGGCACATATGCAGTAGTGGGAAGATAAAGGTCTTCTAATGGTCTGACTCTCTTGGTTAAGGACACATAAGAAATAGAAGGCAGGTGGATTGCATCCTTTTCCATTTCTGATAAAGGTAACAAATATAAAGACTGACATAAACTAGGCTGTTCCTTCTGCATTGACTGAATGCAGGCTTCAACATCTCCAGAATGTTCTTTCAGAGCCTCCCACCCAGAGTCCTGCCTGTTTTCCACTGTCCACATGGAGCTATCTGTTCCCAGCCTTCACCCCTCTTCTCTAACAGTGGGTCATTTAGCACTGTATGACAATTATCCTGGGAGAAGTAGGTCCTCGGTGCAATGCAGTAGTCCAATGGGAGGCGTCAACAAGCTATCCTGACTGCATCTTCCTCAAGCATTTGGCCCACTGTTAGGTATGTATGTGAAATATAATTGTGCAGCAGAAAAGGAATTAGAATCTGGCTTAGACTGTTGATCAGTGAGAATTTTTAAAAGTAAAGTTTGCTATGGAGGCAAGACTATGTTGACATACACAGTCTTTAAAACTGTGTCATGTGCTCAGGCACCCTCGGGAAATATATAGGGAAATTAATTGAAGAAAGTGGGAAAACATGGAATGATGAACATGCAAAACTTGAACTTGAAGACAATGTCCTTCTCAGGAAAGACAACGAGCTATAAACAACAACCATAAGTAATTGCAAAAGTGCGTATAAACTAGAGGCAAATGTGCTTGAGTCCTTGTTACACAGATGAAACAGGTCAGTATAGAAGAAAACATTCTAAGATCGTAGGCCACCTCTAATGGCTGAAGTGACTATTAGGGCACAAAAATAAGCTATTTCCTAGTTTTGTCCATTTGGTACACTTGATGGACGCTTTGGATTCCCCTTCAAGGCTTTAGTTCAATTTGTAGTAGCTGTGGGTAGCAAGGGCAAAACAATGCAGTCTCAGCCGCTAAAATATCAGAGTGCAAACACCAACTTTTCTCAACTGCCCCTTTAAACAATGTATTGTGAATTTCCCTAGAAGGTGTTAGAAGGAAGAGGAGCTGTAGAGATAGTGCCAGAGGCACAGAGAAAGGACCCTAACTCTTCATTTTCCAACCAGTGTACTCTGAACAGTGCCTTGATCTTCTTGGCTCTCTATGCCTTTCTCTGTACAATGAAGCTTTAGCCTAGATGGCCTTCGGGGTTCTTGCTCTGAAAGACCTTGAGATTGCAAACTGCTTCTTCACCTTCAATACTCTGCTGTTTTCCAAGCAGAAAACAAACCTGACAACAATAAATGTTTTGGGGGTGGGGTGAGAGCCACGGTTTAAGAAGCAGGGATCTACACAAAATATTGGTATCTCCATTAATTTATACAAGTATAAAGGGTTCATGATGTTCAAGAATGGGATATGTCCATCAGCACCCCTTGAACTTTTAGTGCACACATGTCTCTTAGTGCACCGAGGAAAGAGTAGATTCTGATTCAGGACATCTGGGCTGTACCCTGAGAATCCACATATCAGTCAAGCTCTATGTCATTGTTAGTACTGCTGGCTTGGGCTCCACTTAGAGAAGCAAGTGTCTGGAGAGTATTAGCTGCTAATTAGTTACTCTGAATTAGGTCCCAGTGGTAGTCTCCAGCAAATGGGCAGTGTATGTCACTGCAACAAAGGAATGACATTAGTAGCTCATAAATCAGAAAATTAAAAGATATTTTTGCATGGAAGTCATCGTCTTAAGATTTCAGTAACCAATGCATTTATTCAGTTAGTAAACCTGGGTTAAGCTGATACATGGCGGATAAGGCGCTGCTGCAATGGACGGTAAGATGAGGAAGACCCAGTGTCTGTATTTGAGGAACTCACAGGCTGGAGAAATAAACAAAGAACAGCCTTGTGTGCTCCGGGATATAACTGAGGAATGGGAAGGCTTAGTGAAGGTGTTGCTACCTGAACCAGACATAGTATCAAAATAAATGTTGGGGAAGAAATAGAAGTTGATGAAGGCCGTGGGGCTTCGGACAGAATGATGCTGTCACTAAGTGACGTGCAGAATGAAGGGGAGGAACAAGTTGTTGTAATGGCAAGGATGGAAACTGCACAGAGAATCTTGTATCTGCATTTACTTCCTGCTGTGTTCTGTACTGATGTGCAAAGCTTAAGGGAACTTCATCAAGCTATCCATGCTTAGCATTCTTTAAACCTTGGCATTCTTTGACTTTGTGTCAAACTTTGGCTGTCATGGAACCAAACTGATGGCCATTTTGCAAAATATCATATATATATGTATATATATATTCCCCAATAGACTGAAAAATCATCAAGACTTGGCTATAACAATATGTCATCAATAGTCATTTTATTGCTGTGTTTCTTTACCAGAATAAAAGTAGAAGGTTCCCCATGGTCCATGACTACTTACTTAGTCTAGGGTTCTTGGCCACTTTAGTAGGTGGCAGGTATGAGTTTGATGTCGTGGAATGGTCTTTAAAGCCAATCAGAGAGTCTGGCTACTCCCATAACATGTATGCCACTATTGCGCTGGCGTATCTTACAAGGAGGTTGCTGTTGTAAGTCTCCTAGTTTGTAGCTGGGTGATGGTGATGATGACTTTTCTCCTCCAATGGTGAGAAAACTACCTGCCAGCACCCTGAAAAGCTAGTGTGTGGGAATGGCGCTTCTAGTTGGGTACCAGTCCCATTGATTCACATTGATTCACATGACATAAATTACCAGTTCTTCAGCAATAGGGCCTTCCCATCAGGGTGTGGAGAGTAACCAGTAGCCTTAGAAATCAGGTTTAGGGTGTCTGTGTGTGTCTGTCTTTGACTAATGATCCTTTAGTTTAATTAAATACAATTTGTGCCCCCTTTAAAAAAAAATAAACTTATAAGAATATAAATATGATAAACAGGAGAATTTGTTGTGGGTGATTTTGGTCCTTGAATTTCAAATACATTTATTATACACATAGTCTATATGTATGTACATATATTACATTTAGTATATATTTATTAATTTTTCCCATTGACCACACTCTACTTAAATTAGAGAGGAAAACATTTCTCTCCTAATAGATGTAATAGGGCCACTGCCATGAATACGAGGGGCATGGTTATTTCCCTCGTTATTTCTGTGTACATTTTCTGTCTTGGACCAAAGCAATTGCAGGAAGCATGATGGTTGAGGCACATATGAGTGTCTAATGTCCTGGTGCACTTCCAGAATTGGAGAAGGACCCTGTCATGATGAATCATCTCAGAAGTCCGTGTCTAAATCAGAAACTACAACTGTTCCTGTTTTGAAAGCACCGTCACAGCTGTGGCTTCGCCGTCGCTCGTGATGGACATGAGCAGAGCTAGCGAGCTTTCCCCCCTTTAATGCCAGATTTCACCCATTCCTTTTGCCAGTTGCCTAGTGGCAGGTGGCGGCCTACTGAACCCTTCTGTCTTACTTACAGTTTAACAAACCAGGTAACAAAGAGCCTTTAATTGGTCACATTATCAGCAATGTACATTGTTATTTCAAGTGTATGCATGGGATTTCCCCCCCCCCCACCACCCCAGTGTCACTGGGATTAAAATAACAGGAAACCGGAGATGAAGGCATTAAAAAGGGGTAGATTCTGGCAGCTGTGTGTGCCTCCAGGGCTGTAGAGGACATCCTGGATGTGATGGTTATTAAAGACTATGGTGTAGGGGGAGGGGAAACCAAATACCACGAATTAAAAAAATCCCCCAAAACTACAAAGTAACAAAGTAACAAACTACAAAGTAACAAAATTTAATGACAACCTCTAGGTTCATGACTTAAACTGTACTTTCAACGTACAATTCCCCAGAGGTCGCTACAATACAAACGGTGTGTTCAGTAGAGGTAATTACGTAATTTTGAGTGTATCTAGATGAGCATTGTTGTAGTTTTAAGAAAACTACTCTTGCAGTTTGGGAGGGCTCCGTTTCCATGTAGGAGTCTGTCTGAAGCTCGCCACCGTGTCTGAAGCTCGCCACCGTCAATGCCTTACAGTTGTTGAGGGAGAACGTGATGAGAGCATACAAATTTCAAATGACTTCACGGCATCTATGGGAGCCACTCTGCTCAGTATTTCAGCAGTAACTTTTACTAAGTGCTCAATCCAATCTTGAAAACATGAAGTATTCAGCAAGGTCTTTTACACTAGCAGCCTTCTCCATGTCCATCAGTATCTGGTTATCTGAAAAGATGTCTGCTGGGAAATTCATCTTTGGGAAGAGAATTTTCTGGATTTTTTTGTTTTGTTTTTTCCCAGCCTTGAATGCAGACTTATAAAGAACAGAAGACAAAGACTTCAACTTTACTGGCTATCTGGTTTAGACAACTCTTCAGAACAATCATTGTGATCCATAAACCTGATTGTCTTACATGCTGCAGCAGGCTGTGGGCCAATTGCTATATTCTGGTTTATGTGAGATGATGCCTAACACCTGGCAAACTATACAAAGGAATCTGGAGGGGGGGGCTTGGCTGTGTATTATTTTCAACCCATCACCACTGGTCTACAGCAGGAAGCCAGCTGCCAGGGGAGGAAAGGCAGAGCCCTCCTGGAGCACATATGCACATTCACGGAAAGCCTCAGGGGCCACTGGAAATCAGAAGGTGTCGACACGATGTATTTCTATAGGAAACACTGAAATGTAGAAAAGAGCTTGTTTGGCCATTTTCCCCTGCAATTCCCTGACTTACCAGACATATGCCAGAACCATCCAAGCACTCCTGGGAATTGCCATTGCAGTCACAGGGCAAACATTCTCCTGACCATGTTCGAAAGAATCCAGCATAGCATCTCTGAAAGAGACAGCGACATGCATTTTCACTATGGAAAGACATACTGTGGTCAGCATTTTCTGAGGAAAGCAATAAGAGGTGATTATTAAATAAATTATTATTTAAAAAAACATGAACATGGTGCTATTTGTACAGCCATTCAGCAACAGAGGTAGTTGCACAATCTTTGTTGTGCAGTTTTTCATCTTTCACTCTGCACAAGGGGAAACACTCAGCAAGGTTCCATCATTGTAAGGAAGAAGGGGGAGGGGATCTTAGGTAGGAGAGAGACAGAGAGACAGAGATGATGGGGAGAGAGAGAGAAAGAGAGAGAGAATTTCCTATTTTTCCAATCCAAGCAACACAATGAGACCGTGGCGGGGTATTTCTCCAGGTAAGAAGCTGTGTGATGCCCACTACAATGCGGACCTGTAGTTCTGAGTGACTGACTCTGACATAGTAACTTAAAATTGTGCCTTTAGTGCATGTGAACTTTTAAAGAGCTGTGTTGGGGGCTGGAGGGAAGGCTCAGTGGGTAAAAGGCTTTCCATGAAAGCCTGGTGTCCTGCTTTGGATCCCCAGGGCTCACAGCAGTGAGCTCATAACAGTGGAAGAAAAAGACAGACTCCGCAAAGTTGTCCTCTGTCCTCCAAACACGTGCCATGTCAGGTCCAGACCACAGCGTTGCAGAGGGCCTGGGAAGGAGGTTGATGTGGTCTTATTCTAGGCCAAGCCTGTGTGGTCCTGGTCACATATTTCAATGATTTTCATAATTTCTGAGAATATATTGTTTGCCTTCATTTGGGTGTGAACCTTGGAGAAGCTAAGTGGCGTGTAGGATTGTATACCCATTGACCTGCACAATAACGAGTCACCCTCCCCAGTGTGACCCCCCCCCCCCAGTGCCACCAGTGTCTCCTATGGAGAAATATTATGAGATTGCTCTCTTCCTTTGTGGCTAGGCTTGTGGATATGTGGTTCATAATTTTCTGGAATGTCTCAATGCTGCTGGGGGAAAAAATGGCACCACAGGCCTGGAAGCAGGCTTCCAGATAGATAAGAATCTAGACTGTTTCCACGGCTTACAGGGAGCACTTCATATCACACCCCACGGTGGCCCTGGCACCCAGGACAGTTCACACCGTATGTGGCTTGAGTCCCTCTGATTGTTATGTGAACCCATTTCCTCCTCTTTCTTTTCTGTGCGAAGAAACAGTAATTTACAGTATAAAAGCACCAGTCTGGACCCTAAAGCTACGGAGAAACAAGCATTTTACAGTATAAAACCCACCAATCTGGACCCTAAAGCTACGGAGAAACGCGTATTTTATTGCATTAAAACCCACCAATTTGGATCCTAAACTAAAATTTAACCTGCTCACTTGAAGAAAGTACAAAAGATAGTAGTGACATTTGTTCATTTTGTAAAGTCCAAGAAATTTGACCCAAATGAGAAAATGGCAGGCTGAGAGGGACTGCTGGATTCATCCCGTGAGTCTGCAGTAGGAGAATTCATCCCGTGAGTCTGCAGTAGGAGGTAAGCCTTTTCCTTGCTCGGCTTCTCCAAACCAAGAGGGAAGAGAAAGATACTAAAACTGCCACTGGAAGGGCGTCATGTAGAACATTTGACTTCACGTGCTTCTTGCTTGTTTTGTTTTTACCTCCAGTTAAGACATACATGTTTTTACCATGGTGCAGCACATAGGCAGAAAATCTAACTGCAGTGTTCATAATTCATCTCGTTTGCTATTGGTAGAGATCAAGCCATAGATTCAGCTCTACATATTTCCCTCAGCAGAGAATAACATAGCAGTAAAATCCCAGCTTTGTTTAAGATGAGTCCTGCTCGTGACTAATAAAAATGCATTTGATGACCCACACATTTGCTGCATCTTGCAATGTCAAGGGTCTTAGTTATACTAGGAGCAGGCTGACATTAGTGAACATCTGAATATAAACTAGCCTGGTAGTTTCCAAACAGAGGCTCCTGGGTCTGTAGCTGAACATGTTACAGTCATTTGGGGAGCTTCAGCTCTTCTGACGTCAAGGCCAAAGAATTCATGTTTTATTAATAAAGACATTTGCATTTTAAAATAATTACAGATTCACAGAAAAATAGTAGAGCTGCAGTTAAAGGAATCTTACTCAGAGATTCCAACTTTGGGCCTGGAGGTGGTGGCGCAGGCCTTTAATGCCAGCACTTGGCAGGCAGATCTCTGTGAATTTGAGGGCAGCCTGAACTACGGAGCAAGTTCCAGTACAGCCAGGGCTACACAGAGAAACCCTGTCTCAAAAAAGAGGGGGTGGAGAAGCAGGGAGGGAGGAACAGAGGGATTTCAACTTTGGACCTGGTGGAAAGATCTTGAATGGGGCCTTGTGTATATTAATGGCTCCGTCAACACAGGTGATTTGAATGGTATAGAGCCCGATGACAAGGTTGAGGCATATGGACTCGGGATACAGAGTGGCATACATCCCTAATCCACCCCTCACGCTCTCCTAGCACTGAACTGGTCTTTTTCAGTAGTCTAGCAGTCACTGTCCAGAGAGGACAGTGTAATGGTTAGGGGGAGAGTTAAGTCTGAGAGTTTATCTACTCCCCAGGCTGAGCTGTGACCTGGGACAGGGGATGATTACACCAAGAGAGATAGGAAGATAGGGACAGGGCTGTACTGAGCAGGTGTCTGGCCTCTGGCCAACAGGAGACGGGAAACCTGGTGAATTCCTTTCCTGTTGGCTGTGTGCATCTAAAAGAATTATGTGCTGCAATTCCTGTATCCAGACAGAAGGCATCTTTTAAAAAAACCAAGTGCAATGGACAGGTGATGGAAGCCCCTGGCATGTGGGGCTTCTGAGGCCGTTGCTTTGGTATCTTGTACCTTGTGTCACAGAGCTTCAGAGATGACCTCGAACCAAGTTAAGAGTTTTGAGAGACGTTAAATTATTCCAAAGGAAGTCAAGTTAGTTTAACACCATTTCTTTACATGGAAATCCAAGATCTCTTTATTAAGTGTCTTCTTGAAAGTGTGTAGGGACTGGCAAAGCACACCATTTAACATTAAAACGCAAGCACTTTTCAAGGACGAACTCAGCATTGCATTTCTCAGTTTTGTTCCTGAGTAGCAACTGTCATCCACTGTGCCATGGAGAGGTCTGTGGAAGGGTAATGGCCTTCCAAATTAAATTCATGTCTGTCTGTTTTCTTTCTAGAAGATGGTGTTTTGTATGCTTTTAATTTCTTAACAATTAAAAAAATAAGTATTGAATGTCTTGCCTGCATGCATGTATGTGCACCACATGTGTCTGATGCCCTCGGAGGTAAAAACTATGGTGTCAGATCCCGGGACTAGAGTTACAGATAGTTGTGAGTCACCACGTGGGTGCTTGGTACTGCAGTGGGGTCCCTTGTGAGAGCAACAAGTGCTTTAAGTCCAGAGCCATCCCTCCATCCCCTGTGAATGGTTGTAGATGCCACATTCAACCCCTATTCCCATGTGTGAAGACTTTCTTACAGAAGACAATGATAACAATCCACGGGGGGAGCAAATGTTAAGATAATCCAGAGGGGCTGCCACCAAAACGGGAGGAGTAGAAGTTTTGGGTCCTTCTTGACTGCACTGTGAGTTTGAGGTCAGCCTGTCTTACAGAAAAAAAAGAAAAGAACATAAGAAAATCACATGCAGAGGAACGTGACCCTCGGCTGTGAAACATTACTAGTAGGATTAAGTGTTGAGGACGTTTGCTAAGTGTGGTTCATACATTGTCATTCCACTTTGTAAGGGTTCAGACCAAATCTTTCTTCATTTTTATGTGCTGACCCCAATAACGAATTAAAATAGTATGTTTAACTAACTGAACTTGGTGTCCACAGAATCCAAGTGCAGGTCATGTACAATTTTCTCATTTAGCCCACAGTAAACCTAGATAGGGGCTTTGTGGTCTTTCCAAGTTAGCTAAATGAAGGAACACAGGTAAGAAATGCCAGACTTGGGATTTGTAATCTTTGGGCTTTTTTTTTTTCTTATTAAATTTGAACTCTTATTACATCTTTGACATACGGAAGCAAGCCTTCCTTTCTGGATAGTTTTATTTGCAAACTTTTATTATTACAATCATTACAAAGTGGCTGGAATGAACAAAAAGTATAAAATTTTTCCTTTATATCACAAAAGAATATTCTTTAAAAGAACCTAATGTCTAAAAATATTTAGTTATTAGTGTATGAAGAAACTGAGTGGTAACATCCCCTTTAAAACCGTCTTTACAGTCACATTATTTTTAGTCACATTATTTTGGTCAGCTGCTCTCCACTCAATCATTTGTGTGTGTTATTGTTTTGAGACAATGCAGTCCTGGCTGTCCTGGAATCTTCCATGTAGACCCACCCATCTGACTACCTCTGCCTCCCAGGTGCTGGGATTAAAGGCATGCATCACCACACCCGACCATTTTGTATTTCATGATTATTAAGTGATCTCATTATTATACCTTTCTTTTGAGATTGGATTATATATTCTTTTGAGATTGGATTAATCAATGCCATTCACTCATGCCCGTGAATAAAGAAGAAATAGTTTTGGGAGTCGGGGGTGGGGGGCAAGGGAGGGAAGGAGGAGGAAGAGGGAACTGGGATAGATATGTTAAAATAAGAAACACCATGACCACGGCAACTCTTATGAGGAAAACATTTAATTGGAGGGGATCATTTAACAGTTTCAGAGGTTCAGTCCATTATCATCACGAGGGGAGGGGCATGGAAACATGCAGGCAGATGTGGTGCTGGAGGAGCAGCTGAGAGCCCTGCATCTTGCACGCAGCACGAAGTCAACTGAGACACCAAGTTTCTGTACATAGGAAACCTCAAAGCCCGCCCTCACAGTGACACACTTCCTCTAACAAGGCCACGCCTCCTCATAGTGCCACTCCTTATGAGATTATACAGGCCAGTTGTATTCAAACTGCCACACAATGCATGTAAAACACTTACCTAATTTTTTCATTTATAGAAAGTAGAATTAGGAGGAAATCGGTATGATTTCTACACGTGGCTCTTATCCTTGGAGGAAATGAAGGTGACAATGTATGTTGCAATTATCAATGTCATTATTTCCAGAAGTAATCATCATGCTATGGTATAAATTATCTAATACTGGAATTATAAGGACTTAAGATTAATTTTTTACAAGCAATGCCATTTGTATAACTGTCTTGCTATTTTGCCCTCATTTGAGTAAGTCTCCTTGAGGACAACAACACTCATTGCGACAATAATGTCATCACAGGAACACTTTTGAGTTTCCTTTAAAAATGTCATCATCAGAGCTGGGGAGTTGGCTTGGTGATTAAGAGCACTTGTTTCTATTGCAGAGGAACCAGGTTTGATTCCCAGCATCCACATGGTGGTTTATAACCATCCATAACCTACACCCAAGAATCCAATGCCCTCTTAAGACCTATAAGGTTATATGTCACACACATGGTGCACATCCGTACATGAAGGCAAGACATACACACAAAATAAAACAAACGTAAACGTTCTAAAAAACAATTTTCTTTTGAAGACTTCATCCTTTGGGTGTGGCAAACTTGTAAGTATTTGGAGTATCTAGCTAAATAATAAGATTTTATTAGAAACATTCATAGAAACCCTGCTGTGCTTCCCAGGTGTGGTCACGGGAGAGCAAATTAATGGACCGGAAGCATCACTTCTGCATAGACCTTAATATCTGGAATCTTGGAATTTCTATTGAAAGGTCCGGTGAGTAAATGGTTTAAGTGCTTTAATGCGTCCTCCTGAGACCTAAGGCTCCTGACTGCTCATTAAAACAAACGAGGTGCCAAACTGGTGGGATTCAGGAAGAACCCAAAGGGGCCAGCTGAAGGCAAGAGGCACATCCTGAGGTCTCTAAATAGATGAACAAAACCTGCAGGGGATCAGATAGGAATCTCCAACTGCAGCAAATGACAGTGAGTGAACTATAACAAAATCCCATGACAAACTGCATGGTCTTCGTCCCTGTGCTGTGCTCAAAGGAACTAACCAATAATTGCAAATGACACCTGCGTTGTGTCTGTAACCAAGGATCTATAAGCATTTTATAAATATCAGCATGACTTCATCTTCCTTCCTGAATTGGACTTGGAATTTTGATGCACCAATTTTCGCTTTAATTAAGAGACTTGAAGTAGAAGTCCAAATTTACTCACTAGCATGCAGAGTTTTTTCGACTTCCCGCATTGGTATTTCTCAAATATAAGAATGCCCATTATGTTATGTTTTTGCTTAAGTCTTTGTATATACATAACAAATTTATTTTTCCTCTTGTTTCCAGGCAACAGTGTTTTGGGTCTGATTTCAGTGTTAAAAGGCATTATTTTTGTTGTTGTTTAGATAAGTTATAAAATCACCTAAAAAGATATTAGCAGCAGCAGCACAAATGTAAATGAAGGAAACAAACAACAATCATAAAGCCGAATGAATAATAACTAAGTATTCTTTCTCACTTAAGGGGATGGAGCTCTAACCCAGTGTCTCTGTGGTCCTTCACAATCCTGGTTTGCCTCTGCTTAAGACGTGGACAGACTTAAGAATTGGATAGCTCTGTTCTCAAAGAACTAGCAGCATTCAATTCGACTGTGTGCATTCAACACATCATTTAGGTGTTGCTGCAGAGGACCTGACTCTAGGAACAAACTTATAAGCAAAGAGGAATTGCATGGGGTTCTTTGTTGTCATTTATAAAAACAGAAATGTAGAAAATATCGTCAATGGGAAACAGCCCCAAATTAACCCAAATTAAGCTACTGACAACTTTACTGACAACTTTTGGTTGTCTCCCTGTCTTTTTTTTTTTTTTTTTTTTTTTTTTTTTTTTTATGATGGGGTTTAATGTGTCCTTATTTTTCACATATGAAACCATTGGCAAAGTATTGGACTGAGTTAACTGAGTTTGCTGCCTTATATAATCTGCTCTGTGAGAAGGTGGGGGATTGATTGATTTTACTTGAACCTGGAGCAAATTACCCACATACCCTCCCCTGGGTATTTCTAAGCACTTGTTGTGTAATTGAAATTCCCTGCATTTTAATAGGTGAAGTTAATTTTTAGATTTTGACAGTGATTTCACCATAGCTTGATTAGGAGAGTAGTTTCAACATTCCTTAGAGTTATTATTTTTTTTTTTCAGCTCAAAGGCATTTCTTCTCATTGCCACAGCAACAGATAAAAGCTGACCATGGACAGTAGTGTGCTTTCTGCTAAGTGTGGCTTTTAGAGCTATGTGCTTGACGTTTAGGGCCCATGACCACCATGCCCTGTCCACTTCATAAAGCATTCTCACTCTCTCAGTCACGAACAGTAAGATGCCCAGGAACTCAGTGGAGCACAGTGTTCTGAGCGATCTTAAACCACGCCTTTTGGTTAGTTAAGACTGGATACACAGTTACTGTGCCATTCTTGCTGCATCTATGTGTCTGTTGCTCAGCATTCTTGATTTGCTGTTGGGTAGACTCACAGGTGGAGGCCACTGTCTCACTCACTCACCCACTGTCCCCATACCCTGCACATCAAACATCACTGGGGCTACAGATAACAGGAGACCCAGACTCTGTTGAAGCAGTCCCCTTTATTTTTAAAGTTGAAAGGATCGAACCAGAGGCTCAGGGCCACTACAGCTAGACAGTTTCCATCGGAAGTACTGGATTCGGATTGGTTGTGCTCACTAACTGATGAGCATTTCCTAAACTTTTCTCCTTAGAACATTATAATACTTTATAGGCTGCTCATCTACAGTATTGACTGCCACTTCTATAAGGGAGTGTGGCTTCGGGGGTTCCCCTCCCTCTTTTGAAATTAGCCTCTGCTAACATCTGGCCTCTGCTCTGGACTCTGCGCATATGGCCTTGTGTAACTGGCTTGTTCTTTTCACTCCTCGCCTTCTGGGTCTTGATTACACAACCTAGACTCTGCCAACTTTTTTTAAAAAAATCTTAAGACTGACTCAGTCTTATTTAACTTACTAGGGACAACTGCTGTGGACACATTTCCAAGAAAGGAAGAGATTCAGCCCTCAGGGACAGCTATAAGATCATGTAGAGAGAATGACCCCAAGCGTGGCCATTTGGGGGATGTTGATGACTCCTTAGCCATTTCCAAGGAACCGTGTTGCCAGATGAGGAACACTACCACCATCTGCACCCAGAACTTTTAAAAGGAGAGCAATAACTAATGTTTATGGACAGATACCAGCACTGAGTTGCCTGCATTTTATGGGTCATTCATTTTAATCGTTACCATGCGATGCTCTGCAGCCCTGTCTATGTCTGCCTACATCACCTTTTCTTTTCACAAGAAGTTTGGAGGTGGCATTGTTATGGGTGGCTAGAGCTTCTCTTCAGTGGTCTCAGGGAGCTACTTTGCATGGGTTTGGGGTCAAGCAGCAGCCATCGCTTCTCGTGACACTACTTCTGTGTTCTGTTCCGGGGTTCTCTGGACTTCAGCGTCCCTCACTCGGGCTCGGTAGGAAGGGATGCTCTCGTGCAGAGAGTGGCTAGGAAAGCCTCTTTCCCTCTGGTTCGTAAACCACTGAAAAAATGTGGATTTGTAGAACAGAGAAATTCACCCCATTATCTCTTTAGATAAGCTTGCTTCTTTCAATAGGACGTAGAGGCCACTGGCCAGGGATCTCAGTCTTCTTATTAAAATTCTCCATTTGTTTTGGCTTATCTTTGTGCCTTCTACCCATCTCAGGAGATTTTTTTTTTTTCCTCTAATTACTAGAAAGACGAACCTCTGCTCTGGAACCCACACAGTGACTTTTAGACTCTGACCAATTTATCCTCCTCCCCCTCTACCCCCTCCCTTCTTCCCTTCTTCCCTTCCTTCTCCCTCCTACACTAGCTCTGTTAGTCAGCTTTCCGTTACTCTAATAAAACATCCAACTTAGGTAACTTTTAAGGACGGAGGCCTCACAGTTTTAGAGCTTTCAGTTTAGGGTTGCTTGGCCTCATAATCTTGGTTCTGTGGCATCACAGGACATTTCAATAGGAGTGAGAGGTAGAAGACGGCCTGTTCATAGCAAACAGGAAGCAGAGGAGAGGAGGGGAGGGGAGAGGAGGGGAGAGGAGAGGAGGGGAGAGGAGAGGAGAAGGAAGCACTTTTGGGAGAAAGTAGAAACAGTCAAAGGTCATCCTGAGCCACACAGGGTCTTTGAGATCAGCCCAGGGCACGTTGACTCCATAGAAATGAAATAAGTCATCTGACTAAGGTAGGTGAACGTAGATAGGGTTTTTGTAAAAGAAAAGAAATGAAAAAAAAAAAAAAAAGAATTTCTCAAGAGGGATGTCATGGACATGATCTGTCAACCAGTTAGATTTCTCAAGAGGGATGTCATGGACATGATCTGTCAACCAGTTAGATTTCTCAAGAGGGATGTCATGGACATGCTCTATCAACCAGTTAGGGGTAGCAAGAGAAATGATAGTCTTTGCAGTTACACCCTCCTCCTGTGTCCATCCATTGGTAGAACACTGACTGCTTCGTGGGCAAAAGCTGGAGCTTCCAAAACACAAGCTTCTCCAGGCAGCAGGAGCTTTTCAATGTGGAATTTTGCTGGGCTCGGGAATGAGCTGCCTTTGGCTCTCGGCACTAAAGTCGGAGATGTTAGCAGAGTCCAGGTCCCAAGCTTCCTGTGGTCCTTCCATCCCTTACCGGGTAACTTCTCACACTTCCCTACTAAGGAAGCCATACTTCTTCCTGTTTTCTGGCTTCTTACTTAGCCTTGTTCCTCAGCCTTTCGTGGGTATAAGTTACCCAAAACACCCAACCACAGCAAACCTATGATCTTCTCCAAAATTCCTGAGTTCAGCTTTGCAGTCAATAAAAATTAAGTTGTTCTATGTTGACATAGAACGTAGTTCTCTTTCAGAGTAAGCATTATAAACATCAACAGAATTTGAAGTGGTTTCATTAGGGGTCACAACTAGGATTCAGTGTGTGTATAAAGGCTTCCTCTAAGGTGTATTTCTGGGGTAACTAATAAAGGACTGAAAGTAGTTTCAAATTTTAATTGCTTTATCATAAGATGGCTTACACTTCATATAATCCTCTTTCATAACTTACAGGAATCTAACAAAAGTGGCATCCCCACCCCACCCCCATTTAGTTTGTAGAACCTGAATAAATAAGCATTTGTGTTTAAACAAGACCCTGTTTCAACTAATCAATTCTGATAGATCTTTCAACATAGCCACTTCAAACTAGATATTAAAGGGAATGAATTGAGGAAATTTCATAGGTGATGGATTTTTTTTCTTTCTAGCACATTGTCCCTTCCTTTTTATTCTCCCGGCCCCTGCAGGACTATGCATACTTAGACACCACTTCTGCAGAGCTCACCTCCTTGGTATCTCAACAAACGTCCACTTGCGTCCACAATCTCAAGTCCCCACGCGTCTGCCATTCACGGAGCAGTTTAGTGCATCCCTGCTTAGTGTGCAAATGGGTTTCTCTCATAAACATGCTTGCCTTCAGGGCACCCCTGGCTTTCAGGGGAACGGATGTGGCGTCCTGAGATCTACTTCTTACAGTTACCACACTTCTCTGCACTTATGTCCTCTGTGAGAAAACCAGGAACAGTGTGGTGCTCTAGCTCATCTGGATTTCAGCTTCAACTCTACCAGCTTCCCTTCTGAAGAACAGAAGTGATGGCCACATTATCGTCTACAGTGGTTGTGAGGATCGACTAACGTCTTGCATTTAGGTCCAGTGTGAGGACAGAGGGCCAATAGCCCCTAGTACCCTCTCCTCCTTCTGTGTTTGCTGCCTGTCTGGGCTGCTGTGACTGTGGCTTATTGGTGAGCTCTAAGCTTTCCTTGTCAGAAGTGGCATTGGGAGGTACAGGTTCTCCACCCTCCTTCCTCAGAGCACATATTCCCTCTAGAGCAGAAACACCAGTTATTTGATTTGTCACCGAAGTCTCAGCACCCTCCCAGAACAGGTGCTTAAAGAATGTGGCCGTCTTGACTGTGTCTGTCATTACAGAATCACTGAGTACCAAAGCTAGCAAGGACCAAAGACTATTTACATAGAGCTAAGCAATATCTTCTTTAGTGCTTGTTGACCTAGGCTAATCTACCAGATAATGATGATGAAGGAAAAGAAAATGATGATACCAGGAGAGGGGTGTATACCTTTAACCCTTGTGCTTGGGAGACAGAGGTGGGCATAGCTCTTTGAGTTTCGAGTTGAAGCCAGCATGATCTACTTTAGAGGGTTCCAGGATGGACAATGTTAGATAGTAGAACCTGAGGGGGGGGGGGTGAAGAGAGGGAGGGAAGGAGGGAGGGAGGGAAGGAAAGAGAGAAAGAGGAGGGAGGGGGGATGGCTGATGGCGGAAACTGAAGATTCGCCTAAAGACTGCACCTTTTCTGGACAGTGAACCATCCCATGCTGTCCAACTCGTTCTCTCCAGGGGATACCTGGGAGGAGAGTTAACTTTACCCATGTCTATCAGACTTTTATAGAATCTCACTGAAGAGCTGTCAGTACCATGAATTCCTTATTTTACAGTAGAGGGTCACCATCACACGCGCGCGCGCGCGCACACACACACACACACACACACACACACACACACACGAGACAAGGTCTCACTCTTTAGTCCTGATGATTTGGAATTCATTATGTAGACCTGGCTGACCTTGAACTTACAGATATCTTCCTGTCTCTGCCTCCTGAACCACACATTTGAATATCACTCTCTAGGCATCTTTGAGGGGGATTAGAGTGGTGGACAGAGAAAACCCTGTTAACAGATTCACATTTTCTCCATGAGTATATGGCTGACTCCAGAGAGGAAACATGGCCCGTCAGCATTTGGTCTAGCTTGTAGCAACTATTCTTAATTTAAATATAATCATTTAAACCTGATGTTTTAGTTTAAACTGGTTTTCAGTGTGCGGCTAGAAAGTGGCTGTTAAGTCAATAATGCTGATTCCTCGTTAGAGAACACATCTCTTAGGGGAAGTTGATTGCATGGCATCCAGCTGTGTACCCGACGCCTCCCTTGTTCCATTTGAAAGATCCGACAATAGGTCCTGGGAAAGGATGCCCTTTGTGTAACGGACACCAGAGTATGTGCAGGTGTTTCCTCTCATGAACCAGAAGCAGATGTCTGGTCAGGAAGACTAGATGGCAGCTTGACATATAGCTGGATGCAGCCATGGGAAAATATGGTCCATAAATTATACTAATAGAATAGTCACATTGAAAATGAGCAAGCCCTGAAATTCGCGCCTTTGTCCTTCAACACCAAGAAAAGCAAAACCTCACAGAAAGCTTGTGATTGGTTCCAAGTGCAGGATTGTAAGCTACCTTTGGTTCATTTTTATAAGACTTGTAACCAGATGAAACATGTAACTGAGATTCTATCTCACTTTCTCATTTGTAAAACGTTAGCTTTAGTGAATATTTTACAGAACTGCTACGAGTCAAACACAAACCAAGTCTCAGAAGATTGGAATGGGTCTTCAGAGCAGGATCCAATGATTGCAGGTTGACGACAGACCATTTTCAAACAGCTCATAAGGAAGAAAACACGTCACGAGCCAACTGCTCCAAGGATGGATGAGAAGTGCATTACCACCCCAAACATTACTTCTTTAATTCGGGGAGCAAATGAAAAACAAAGCAAGAACTCTCTTAACATATGCTAAATATTTAGTCATAAAATTTGAACTACATCCTGAACTGTTCACAAATTATTGCTGTTATTTTTAGAATATGAGTACTATTAAGAATTAGTACAAACTGGGCAGCGGCGGTGGTTCACGCCTTTAATCCCAGCACTCAGAAGGCAGAGGCAGCTGGGTCTCTGTGAGCTGGAGGTCAGGCTGGTCTGTAGAGTGAGTTCCACGACGGCAGGGACGACACAGAGAAACCCTGTCTCGACAAACCAAACAAACAAAGGAACCAAAACCCAAACCAAAACAAAACCAATTAGTACAGTGTTTCTATTTTCTCATGATATCTAGTATGTCCCCCTCCCTTTTTTGATTTCTCTGAAGAGTTCATTTTGAGACTTTTGTAGGATGACATTTAGTGAAAATTTTTATTCCTTTCAAGCTCATACGATTGAGAGGCATAGTCTGGAATGGTGGTTTAGAATCGACTGTGGGGGTTGGTTTCAGAACCGTTTTATAAACTGTCATCTGTAGCTTTGAAATAACCAGGTAGTCTTTGGTAGGATGTTCGTCAAGGTGGGGGTCAGGGTTACAAAGTGAACTGAAAAGAAAGACCCTGCGAGGGCATGGCTGTGCCAAGGTGCTGGAATTTCACACTCACACTGCTTTTCAGTGACAATGAAATAGCACACAGCCCAGAGGGGAAGCGAATGGTGACGGCCGAGTGTGTGCCCAAAGCAATCCTGTTATCTGTTCTTTGAAGGAAAAAAAATCATGCTGATTTTAAAACAATACTTTAGTTACAGATGTTTCCAGACCCCTTCCCTGATCCAAGGAAACAAAATACCATTCAGTAACAAGCCCAGATTTAGAGATGGGGCTTGTTCCAATATAAACATTTCATGGTTGGGCCTTCTCCGTGAAAGTGCACAGTCAATTTTTCCATATACAGTGGGAAAGACAAAGCTATTTTAGCTTAAAAGGCATTCTCTCTCGCCAGCAGTGTGGAGCCCCTGGGATGGGCAGTTCAGCCAAGCCGCTTCTTGGTTCACTATTGGTGTTGGGCTGAAGGTTGATGTCTCTGTCAGAATTACATAGGAGCACGCATGCACCCTCAACAGAGACTCGGTTCCGTTTAGGCTTCTGGTGTTTGGTGTGGCCATTTATCCACACGTGAAGTGTTCCTACTTCACGTGCCACTGTTTACTTAAGGCTTTGCTTGGGCTTGTCACAAAGCAGACATTCAACAAATAATCCAGGAATGCATAAACAAGTGAGCTACACTGGAGGCACTTGCCGGGGCCATTTGGCAAGCCAGAAGATGACCCGTGCACTGCCCCACCCTGTACAGGTTCAAGAGGGGCGTCCAAGGCATGCCACCCACTACAAAACACTAGTGTGCTAAGAGCCATAAGATGCTTACCATTGAGAGGTACAGAGAAATCCTGCCACAAGGGGGAAGAGGAGGGGGCTAATTTTAACAGGGAACTGAGGGAGTCCAGAATAACTCTAAGGGATCGTGTTTGTACAGGCTTTTCTGGAAGGAGAGAACGGAAGTCCAAGGACTGGAAATGTCAGAATAGCCTGTTCCTCGTCCCTGTAAGGGAGATAGGCTTCAGGTTAAGATTTTGTCTGTTGTTCACTGCTGGGTATCCACATCTTTCATTTCTGGTACTCTACCTCAATAAAGATACTGCATGGATTTGCTCCTTTTACTTGTTGGAATTTTCTGGAAAGGTTAAGTGAATGCCAGCGATTAAACTTGTGTGAACTCCTCAGCAATTTTCTGGCTTACAATATGCTCACACGGCTTTCTTAATATGTTGTGAAAAATGCTGAAGATCCCTCTTGTCCCCAGAATAAGTGTTGGGAGGATCTGGAAGCTTTCTTAATGCTTTGTGGCCACTAGGATCCCACAAGTCACTGTTAATGTGATTCAAGAGGAATTTTGAGAGTGATAATAAATTTCAAGTAATAACTTATAAATAGGGAAAATATTTAACTATAAAAGAGACTTTTTTTTTTAATTTCTACCTTCTTTAATTCTATCCAAACTGGGTTTGAGGAAGAAATGGAGAAGATACTTGGTTTTGTGGCTGAGTACTACTACAAGACTGGGTCAGCTCACTGAGAGCTTGGGAAGAAATGAAGACCGCGATGTCCTTGGTTCTCAGTCCTCTGCTGTGGGTAATACAGTTTCCCAGGAGCTCACACATCCAGTGTCCAAGGAGCTCACACAGCCAGTCTCCAAGGAGCTCACACAGCCAGTCTCCCAGGAGCTCACACAGCCAGTCTCCCAGGAGCTCACACAGCCAGTCTCTAAAGAACTCAAACATCCAGTGTCCAAGGAGCTCACACAGCCAATCTCTAAAGAACTCAAACATCCAGTGTCCAAGGAGCTCACACAGCCAGTCTCCCAGGAGCTCACACATCCAGTGTCCAAGGAGCTCACGCAGCCAGTCTCCCAGGAGCTCACACATCCAGTGTCCAAGGAGCTCACACAGCCAATCTCTAAAGAACTCAAACATCCAGTGTCCAAGGAGCTCACGCAGCCAGTCTCTAAAGAACTCAAACATCCAGTTTCCCAGGAGCTCACACATCCAATCTCCAAGGAGCTCACACCTTCATCCAATCTCCAAAGAGCTCACACATTCAATCTCCTGCCCCTCTAATGTCTTAATATTTTGCTGAGCACACAGGGCTGCCTTAACCTTCTGTGATCCCCTTCATTCTGCCTTCTATTATGTTCAAGACACCTCTGAGAAGATGCTTGTAAGTCAAATATGTATTGTACCATAAAGTCCAATAGTTCTGTTGTTAAATTCCCCTTGGAAAAATGGATATTTAATGTCCTAGCTGTTAGAATATGAAGAAGACATAGTTTTAAAGCCAACTGTGGAAACGCTCTACAGATAAAAGAGGAGATGGTGGAATTGTTATGAAGCAGGCTGGGAGGTTCATAGTGGGGTCTAAACAGGAGCAGACCACTTTGGAGCTATCACACATTGTCTTCATTAGTTTCTTACGTTTCCATTATTGTGCAACACGACAGGATAGTTCCTACAATCATGTAGAAACCTGTGGAAGGGAAATACCAGAGGTGATATGCTCGGGGAATATGAACATCTTTCTTCAGTCGTTTGGCAACAAAAGGATTATTGTTCATGTCTGCACTACATCTGTCTTCCTTCTTTTTAAGATCAAGGATTTTTCTCTTTTTTTCTTTTTATGTGATCTTGAGAAGACGGCCATGGAGAGTGAAGTTTAGAGGATCGACAGCTCTATGAAACCTTGGCTAAAACAAAAGAAAGGGGATGAATGGCGCTACTGTAAATTAAATTCAAAGTTAAGATCAATATAATTACTCAAAGCCAAGAGAACTCCTGATGCGTGTGAGTGTGATCTGTGCATGTGTGACATGTACACACATGTGCACCTGTGCATGTGTGTACATGGGTGAGAGGAGAACATTGGATGTCTTACTCTGTCATTCCTTAGCCCATTCCCTGAAATGGGCTCTCACAGGACCTGGATCTGTCAGCCAGCAAGCCTCCACGACCCCCTATCTCAACCCCCACAGTGCTAGGTTTACAGTTGTGAGGCATGCAACTAGCTTGGCTTTCTATGGGAGCGCTAGAGATTCACCCTCCTAATGCTTGTGTAGCAAGCGCTCTTACAGGGGGAGGGGGCACCCAAACTTCTAATGCTTTAGCAATTAAATGAGTTCTAAGCCATAAATAGCTACAGCAGACTTTTCAAGAAGGTAACCATGGATTTGCTTTAATATGACACAACTCATTTGATGATCCAACACAGCCATCTCCAGGTACTCCTGGACCCTTGTCCTTGTTTGCTCCATGTTGTGGGATACAGTAGGAGGCCAGAGGGGCAGCTCAGTGGCAGAGCACTTGCTTAGCAAAGGCAAGGTTCTGGGTGCAATGCCCAGCACCTCAAAACAAACAAGCCCATGACGCAGGAGGGTGGACGGCTGCCTCTAAACAAGGAACTTGGCTGTAGTTCCAATTCCAAAAAGTGTCTGGGGGACCTTGGAAAAGTGACTCAGATTCCGCCACCAACATCTTCCTCTGCAACAACATGAGCAGAACAATGGTTCCTCACTGTCTGGACTGCTGTGGAACTTCCTGCTATCGGGTTACCGGTAGATATCCTCATGTTTCATAACTAGATTAGCAACAAGTGGCCTGGCATGTAAAATGGTTATGAAGATTAAAACTGGAAATATGTAGGAAAACACATTGTGAACAATGATGTTTTGTAAGTATCGACACTGTTCAACAGAGTTAGTTGTCATTGGAGATTCTTTCACTTGGAAGCAGTGAATAACATTTTTCCAACATCAATAACTTTTAAAAAAATGTCTCATACAAAAATACATCCCAACTATAGTTTCCCCTCCCTCTACTCCTGCCAGACCCACCCTCCCATCTCCCCTCTCTTCCAGATCCAGCCCCCCCCCATTTCCCTTCAGAAAAGAGCAGGCCTCCGAGGGATAGCAACTGAACATAGCATAGCAAGACACAATAAGACGAGGCCCAAACTTTCATATCAAGGCTGAGAAAGGCAACCCAGCAGGAAGAAAAGGGTCCCAAGGGCAGGCGAAAGAGTCAGAGAAACCTTTACTGCCACTGGTAAGAGTCCCACAAAACAATGCCGGTAGCTTTTATAAAGCTGAACTCTGCAAGAGACCCAAGAAGCTTCCCTAATTCATTAGACGATTAGTAACCCTAGGTGCTCTGAATATATGTCATGAATCAAAGTTTCAAAATGACCGTAACAAACCTTGATGACACTGAAACACACAAAGATCTTTTTTTTTTTTTTTACAAGTGACAAACCAAAGACAAAGTGTTGGATGTTTATTTTCATTGTTCTGAGTGGAAACATATGGCTTTTAGAGATTGGCCTTTGTACAGCGCAGGAAGGCAGTTCACATTTTCAGGTAAAATGCTGACTCTTGTGATGGGGTAATAGTTTAGAAAAAGGGGAACTTAGGAAACATCCAGGGCTTGCTAGGATGATCAAAAGATAATGGCTAACGTGTCTGCCCGTTGCTACCCTGCCCTCTCTCCGAAATTCCTCTGTTGTTTTCCTCAGCACTCCCAGGTAATGACTGAGACAAAAATGGAATTTCCTAGGAAGGGCCAAAAATACCACCCGGCAAGGAAGAGGAAGCATGAAAATATCTCCCTGGAGGGCGCCAATTGTTAAAGACTTCAGCCCATGTGTGGAGGTGCTCAGCACATCGGAAATTGAGCACAGCCAGCCAGACAGTCGCAAGTGCTGGCTGGAGACAGGCAAGTGTCCTGCTGGGGTCTGCCAGGAAGACGGATTTCAATGACACTTTGGAGATTTGTCATGATTTACAATGTCAACCTCCCAGGCCCCTGTACAATAGTTTGCAAGCATAACAGAGGAGCCTTATTAGAACAGCAACCATAAACAATGAAGTTCTGTGAGGAATTCGTGTACAACTCAAGTGAACCAAAGGTGTTCCCGTGATGACTCAACCTAGAGCCGTTCACTTAGTGAGGCTAATGCTAAAAGGTCCCTGTATACACGCTCCCCCATGATTAAATACATCTCCGCAAACACCAGCCTCTTCTCTCTCATCCTTGCTCTCCAAACATGGGACAAGCCATCTTGATAAAACCGTGGTGGTAACCCAGTCTGTTTTCTCCTTTTTAGACAATGGCCACCACACAATGTAGAACCTTTATTCTTTCCTGGGCAGTCATCTGTGCACGCCATGTCACTGGGCTGTCTGCTACTCAATGTCCAGTCCATCCCTTTTCTCCAGATGAAGGTTTAGAGAGCACAAACTTGACTGCATCTCTCTTTCTTCTGTGCTGAAGCCCTCAGTGACTCCCTGGTGTATAGTCTAACCAACTGGGACTATGACTCCTGTTAGATTGTCTTTGTTTCCATTCAACTTGTCTTACCGTGATCTGGATTTTCCTAACTCTTAAAGGTCCAATTCAAAAATCACATGGTTCATACATTGACCTGGTCACTTCCCATCAGAAACATCCTTTCTAAACTCTCCAAGCTTTTATAACATAACAATTTTACTGTTTACAATAATTATGTGCACATGTTTTATCTCTCTGATAGTGTTTTATTTGTAGGATACATATCATGTAGTGGGCGTTATAGTAGGTTAAGTGAAAGTAGCCAGATTTCTTGCTGTGAGCTAAATAAATTACTGTATGTTGAATGAGAGAGAGAATCTACCAAAGCTGTTGAAAACAAGTGTCCCTAAATGCCTAAGGAATACTAGATAACGCAGGACTGGAATACTATTTCTTATATTTCAAATAATAGAATTAAAGTTAATTGTGTCGCTATCTATAAAAACATCCAACCAATATGAAATAGTACACTTTCATGATGCTATTTTATCAGCAGCTGTCTTTCGCAACTATGAATTATCTCATTAAATGTTGCTTAATACTTTTCTTAGCAGATGCTGTGGGTTGAATCATAACCCTCAAAATTCAGATGTTGACACTCCAATTCACGGTCTGACTGCACTAGGAGACAAGGCCCATAGGGAGATGGTAAAGCAAAATGAGGTCACATGGGCAGGACCTTCATGTGACATGACTGGCATATTCCTCTATAGACAGAGAAGGAAGGTTTCAGGAAATGTGTGAATGGTCGATTTCTACCAGCCAGAAAGATAGCCTTCATCACCCTACAACCCTTACAGCTATTTGATCTTGGACTTCAGCCTCTATAACATTGGAAAAAGTCACTTGTGTTGTTTAAGCCACTCCACCTGGGGTATCTTGTTATGGCAATCTTAGCAGACTAACATAAGAGGTGATCTCTGGTAAAGAGATCCCTAGGCATGAAAGGTCTGAGGCTCTCCAGGCTCAAAGATGTCCCCCTCTAAGTTACAATGGACGTCACTGATGACTTCTCCAGTCACTGTGCTGGTTGGTCCCAGAGGGACAGTCTGGATCTGTGCCAGACGGAACCATGAGTGTTGCGGGTAACATCTTTCCACATTTTGCTCTTGGTCCTTGCCCACCTCTCTCGGATAACTTGTTTCCTACAGTACTTGGTGGTCGAGGAAAGGAGCGAGGCTGTTTCTCTTTGCTCTGAGTTGAATTGTTTTTGTTGTAAACTGCTTTTCTTTTTCCATAGGCATTTGCAGGGAAAATTGTGAGAAGATAGATAGGTTTGAGGCTGCAGCTCAGTTTCCCTTTGATTGACCTGTCAATCACTTTCTCTGAGGCAGCTCAGGTTGTTTCCTAGTCCTTCTGAAGTGGGCTTGAGTCAGGAGTCCACTCAAGACTCCACTGGAAAAAATGGATGCCCAGCCAAGCTTAGGGCATGTGAGTATGTACATGTTTGAAATTATGTCGCAAGCTATTCCTCTCACAGCCAAGAGAAGACTTTTCCATTATTACTGATCAAGATAGTTTGTTCCCTAACTGCATAACTTTAGAAAGGTCAAAGTCTAAACATCCTACTAGTTTAAATGCTCTTTATAGACTGATCACTCTTACTTCTGGATGGTACTGGGGACCTTTGTTAGCTGAGTTTAAGATTTAGAGGCAGCTATTAGAAGACATTATAATGAGGAAATGAAGAGCTTGGAAGTGGAGTACTCAGCCATGACCTTGAGCAATTTACTCAGCCGCTGTGTGATTCCATTTCCTGTCTGATAGATGGGGCTAATAGGAAAGCCTTCCCCAGCGTTGTCTGGAGAAATAAGGAATAAATCAAGGAGATACATAAAGTGATCAGAACAGAGACAAGACCCAGAGTGCTAATCAAGCATTTGCAATTAAAGCTAAAAAGATCTTAGAACTAAGAGAATGAGCCACCCTGCACCCCCACCCCCAGGGTGAGACACAGCTGTCCCTTAAGGTCCCCATGTTCTCTCAGGGCTGAAGTGGTGTCCAGGAGACCTGGAGGCTGTAGGGAGAATGGGGCTGTCTGATACAGGAGACATCTGGGAACTCAAATGGTTGCTTCCTTGCTGTTCTTAAACCTGTTGGAAAACCACTGCTGGAAGACAATTTTCATTGTAGGCAATTAGTTCTTATCCATCTTGTGACATTATCTTTCCAGTTCAGGATGTAAAGTACACACTCCATAGAGATGTCTCCTGAATCAGGATGATGTCCTTGCTATGAAGACAAATAAATGTCACAGCTATATCATTTCTTCAAGAGTCAAAGTGGCACTGTATTCCAGCAGACTTCACAAGTGAATTCCTACCTGACCTGTGAGTGTCACTCAGTGATGATTTGAGTTAATATTTCTGGCCTCTTCCTCCTCGTTATATAAAATGTTTTCCCTTTCTAGAGTCATAGGCCTCCCCTCCCCCTGCTCATGCCAAATTCAGACCTGGCTGCATTTTAGACTTTCAGTGTCTCCTGTATTTCAGAGTACTAAGGAGGATGATGGGTGGCTGAAAAGGCGGTTTCTGGTTCCCAGGCTCTGCATCGCTAACCTGTGCTTATGTGACAATGATAACCACCCCTTTGCACACACTTGAGGGTCAGTCTTTTAGACCCTGCTTCCCCACAGCCAGCAATAACCAGTCTTTTATCAAGGCAAGCTTCCTCACCTAATTCTGACTTCCAGAAAGTTCCTAATGCATATCTGTTCCCAAATGTGTCCTGCTGAATGGAAAGCAAGCTTTAAAATTTCCTTCCAGTAACTTTAGAACCCAGCAGGCAACTATTCAGTGGATAATACAACGTGGGGCTTCTGTCTGCTGTTTATAATGCATGGAGGTGTTGCGGGTTTGCTCTCCACTGAGTGAAAACACGCTCTCTCTGGACCCTCTGCCATTTGATTCTTGACTGG
The DNA here is from genome assembly GCF_943737965.1 of Phodopus roborovskii. Taxonomy (NCBI): domain Eukaryota; kingdom Metazoa; phylum Chordata; class Mammalia; order Rodentia; family Cricetidae; genus Phodopus; species Phodopus roborovskii. The sequence goes on along the minus strand of NW_026125397.1, from coordinate 22,235,419 downwards.
CTCTTAAGTGTGGATTCGTGTTCTACTTCTGTGGCCTCGGCATAGTTCATTTCATCCTAAAGGGTCTGAGTAGGGGAGGGGGGAGTATCTAGGAACCCTGGCTTTGTTGAGCTCAGGAGGACACACCTTGTATGCATGGGGGTGTCTGTGGCTCACACTGTCTGAGACACTTCCTTGGTGTGTCACTGTAGAAGGCTCATGTCTGTGCTTGGCCTGTGTCCTGACTTGTTACCCCCCCCCCCACTCACAGAAGGTGCTGGGAAGCTGGGAAAGTATTCCAATAAAGTGTTTCTTGTTCCTTCTTCCAAGTCAAGGCCCTATGTTTCCCACACTCTCTGGACTCTTAAGAATTTGGGGTTTTAAGGGTGTTCCTTCTGCTGGGTACTTTTTAATCTGTTAGGGCTTGCTTTTTGCTTTTAGAAGGCACATTATCACATCACCAACAACCACTTCATTTTCTTCCTTCTCTGTCTTCCTTCCTTCCTTTCTGGTTTTTTTTTTTTTTTTTTTTTGGATAAAGAGACTGTGGTCATGGGAGATAAAGGGACTTGCCCACATTCCTTAATCTACCAAGAGTGATGTGTTTATTAGTGACAGAGTGAAGTACCATCCAAGTTAGTCTAGGCTCATACTTCACCTTTACTTGGTGCCTTGGGACTCTCGTCCTGGCAGTTCAAGTCAAGGATGAAGAGAAGCAATACAGACTAAAATGAGTAATAGTATAGAGAAGGAAATGGTTTCCTACACAACGATGTCAAGGTATGTCTGTGAGGTGATCTGATGCTTAGGGCAGCTGTGTCCACTGGGGCAATGAACCTGAGGTAGAGCTGGGAAACACAGTTCCTCGAGCTGTTGCTTATGGGTTTCCCTGCCCCCTCTGCCCAAATTCTTCCCGGGCTACAAAGTCCCTTCTAGATGGAACATCAGATCATCTCTTAGGCTTTATGGTTCAGGGCACAGCAGAGTTTATATCCAAGGGCAACCTCTGTCTGCCCATCAAACACGGTTCACTCTTAAGTGGGTCTCTATGCTGCAATAGAGGCTTCAGGGCTTATTTCTTTATGAGTGAAAATTTGAGTGTTAGCAGACAACACTATCCAGGGAAGACAATAGAATAAAGTGATTATTTATGCACTATAATGAAACATTCATGTCCAAGCAATTGCACTCCATTCAGGAATTTAGCATCTCACCCATGGGACAGAAAATAGACTGCTGCTAGGATTTGTGGCAGATCCGCAGGAAAAGAGGAACACTTAGGGGGTGTGCTTGACTGTCAAACTATGTCACCCTTCTCAAAAGCCAACACACACATCACCAAGCCAGAGAATAGGCTTGCCACATTTTAAGACTAGGATTTGGGGGAGGAGGCCAGAGAGAGGGCTCAGAGGTGAAGAGAACCAGGGAACCCAGGTTCGATTCCCAGCACCCACACGGCAGCTCACAACTGTCTGTAATCCCAGTTGCAGGGGATCGGATGCTCTCTTCTGCTCCATAGGATTCTGCATACATGTGGGGCACACAAGCTCTCACACACCTCACAATAAATAAACAAATAATAAAGAAACAGTTCTCACACACCTCACATTAAATAAACAAATAATAAAGAAACAGTTCTCACACACCTCACAGTAAATAAACAAATAATAAAGAAACAGTTCTCACACACCTCACATTAAATAAACAAATAATAAAGAAACAGTTCTCACACACCTCACATTAAATAAACAAATAATAAAGAAACAGTTCTCACACACCTCACATTAAATAAATATATTCATAAATAAACAGTTCTCACACACCTCATATTAAATAAACAAATAATAAATAAACAGTTCTCACACACCTCACAGTAAATAAACAAATAATAAAGAAACAGTTCTCACACACCTTACATTAAATAAATACATTCATAAATGAATAGCCAAAAAACAAAAAGACTGAGCTGTGGGATTTGTGCTGTGGTGGTCTCACATTTTAGAAAAAGAGAATGTTTCTCTCTTCTAGCCATTGTGCAGCCATTTTGATGTTTTTTATTGGCAGCTTCTATAGTCAGTCTAGATCCTGGTAACTCAGGGTCTGAGGATCACCCGCCACCTCGCTTGCTTCTGCTACTATGTTATGCAGTCCTTTGGGCTGACATGGTTTTATAGAAGTTTTGAGTTCTGTTATCTGCATTGCAGTGTACTTGGTACACACAACAATACTCGGTAGTTGTCGTGTCCTCAAGGCAAGCCCTACTGAATGCATTTTGGATCCCCAGAGTCTCCAATTTTCTTTAAGGCGATGATATTACTGCATAACTTCAAAATAAATCTAAACACACAAGGTGTGCACCATGCTCAGGATGTCTTTTAGCTGTAGGGTACAGCACAGACCTCCATTCTTGTTTGCGTGAAATTCGTACTAATGCGTGTTCTAGAGCTGCTTTGCATACTGTTATTATTTTTAAAGCACATCACTTCCTTTTCTCTTGGGTTTTCAAAGAGGCTTCTTATGTGTTTTCCTTTATGCAGAGTATTTGGGTTTGAATATGGAAAACTTCCCACTGCATTCAGCCTCGGAATGTTGTTCCCCCCAAGTTTCTCATGACACAAAGGCAGAGTCAGAGGCAGGCTGCTGGCAGCTGAATTTCATTAGGACTTTGATGGGAAACTCAAGTTGGAATTACAAACATCTGTGGTTAAACTTCCCTTTAGTAAGCCGTTTCCCAGAATTTAACTTTACCACACACACCACCAGGAGCAAAAGAGAGACACAACGGAAGGGAAAAGTCTGCTCTTGTGAAACCCAGGAGGGCATTTAACTGTCTGCCATGGTCGCTCTCTCTTAGTGAACTCACAGACCTCCTCCTTTTAGAAAATGAATAATTATCTAGAGATACTAATTTAGGACTTGAAGCATGTGCCACAAATCTGATATGAGTGGTTTCTAACTCAAATGTCTCAAAGTTATATCTGGCCACCCTCGTATTTATATGATTGTTAGAAGCAAGCAAAACCCTTCAAGACTCTTTCTGTATTTCACATTATGTATGAACGTGTAAAATTATGAACCAGATTTGGACATTTATGAATCTGCCATTTCAGGGCTTTCTTTCCTTTTTTTTTTTTTTTTTTCTTTCTTTAGAGAAACCCATCATTTCCCTCAACTATTCAGATAGTGTATTGTCAGAGTAAAACCGTTTCAAAACTATTGAAGACAATGATTAGAAGACACACACCATAACCCCTCTACTCTTGGGTTGCACAACTAGGAAATTTGCAGACCAAAGTTGAAAGTAATCAAACATACAAAATTATTAACTATTTAGATGACGATATGTTTATGGAGACATTAATCTCATGCTTCACCTGGAAGGAAGGAGGAGGAAGAGGGCAGGGTGAGAGACTGGAGCTGACTGTCTTGTGTGGCCTGCACACGTACCCATCTATGCGTCATTTCACAACAGTCTTGTCGGGCAAAATATGTTCCCACTAATTTTATAGGAAAAAAGACAATCCTTCTAAGATGAGCTAATTTGCCCAAAGTCATGCTTCGGAAAGCCTGGACACTGGTTCACACGTCTGTCTGGCTACAGGCCCACATTTTGCCTCTGATGCAAGGTGAAATTCAAGTATGGTCTACCCAGTATGGAAATTGTCCCTGGCCTTCACGTACACTTGCCTAGAAGAAATTTAAAAATCGAGCCATCAATTTCAGCTAAGCACCCAGGCTCTGTCGTCTCTTAAAGGAACAGGCAAGCAAGCTTGTAGGGCTCATTGCCATGGCTGTTGGTTGAAGACCTCCTTGGCTGGCCCCACTCAGTTTTCTGATGGCTTCTGTTGCAATCTGAATGTTAGAAATGCCTTTGAGCCTTACAATCCAGCCGTGCTCTGGCTGTGTCCTCAAAAGAACTGAGAACTCGTACGTCTGCCTATTGCGTGAAAGAAATGGACGGTCCAAAGACCTAATCTAGGGCGGCAACAGCAGTCCAGCAGGGCTGCCTAGGCTAGTGGTTGGAAGATTTATCGTCTCAGTAATCTTTTTCAAAGCAAGGGGTTGAGATAAGGAGAAAGAAAGCAGATTGGGAAAGAGATACATCGACTTTCTGTAAACATTCCGTAACCCTTTACTGGCAAGGAGCCTAACGGTGTGTGTGTGTCAGGGCATGGGACTACATGTCAACACAGAAAAGTATAGAGGGAAAGCCCCTCAGAATTGGGCTCCTACGGAGCTTCTTTAAGCAAGTCAGTCTGTCCAGAGTGGAGAGTCCGTGAGCCCATGAAGCAATGGTGTTTTTGGAGGGAAGTTGGCATGATAATGAGGTGACAGACAATATGCCCCCGTGTTAGGCCATGGAGTCTTATTTTCTCCTCTCAAGGAATTTTCCTCCCCTTTATCAGTGATTTTTCTTATTTTTCTCACTTAGGTATCAAAACCAGTCACAATGATGAAACTGGTCCCCACCCACTCCACTTGGCCTTTCCAGCCTTCCTCCTCTGCCCCGTATTTCTCAATGTCTGTGCACGGCCTCCATCTAGTTCCTACCTCTAGCCCAGTGTTCTTGACCTTGGTTGACTCCTGGCCTGTGTTCCAATAGACAAGAATCTCACTTTCCCCAAGGACGCTGATGTTGGTCCCCGGGGGCATTTTCTCTCCATTCCTGCTTTTTCTCTGGTTCTCTCTGCACTTCAGTGTTAGTCAAGAAGACTTTAGCTAGTTTCTGATCACTTAATCTCACAGCAAAATCCACACATGCGGATTCCCTGCCTTGTTTCGTCATTTCTATAAATGCAACCACCCTACAGGCAAGAGTAGAAGGAAAGGACAGTTCTCCCCCAAGCTGTGTGCAAGCTAACCACACACACACACACACACACACACACACACACACACACACACACACAACTTTCAGACTTTCACTTAAGTTTTACATGCTACAGTACACCGACAAAGTGAATAGGTTCTGTTCTTTTTTAAAAATGTTGTCAGAATATTGAATGATCCTTTGAAATTACAAGTCCCCCTCTCACCCACCCCTACCTACTGAAAAATCACCGCTGCCACCATGTACTCGGCAGTAATGGACTCAGTGAACTGCTTGTCAAGAAGCAGGAGGTGGGAAAATCCGAGTGGGCGTGTCTATTTCACATTCTTTCCATCCTATGGGGAAGCTTCCCAAAGAAAGGTGGGACCCTCCCTCTTGACCTGCCAGCCTTTTTTGTCCTTTCAATCTGCTAATTTTAAATCATATTTGCTGCCAGCTCGCACTGAGTGCCACTGTGGGTCAGAGACACTGCTTTGGGACAAGCATCCAACCATGGAGGAAACTTGGGGAGAGATTTAGGGGGACTTCTGCCAAGCTCCTCCCACTGACCCATGCTTGCCTTACTTTTTTTTTTTTTTTTTCTTCCTTCTTTTGGAGAGTTGGTTGAAAAACAACCATTCATATAAATCCAATTCAAATAAAGTGGAAATATTTTTAGATCACCCTCCTACCCACATTTTGAACCCCTCCTATGAATAATGTGACCGTATTCTGTTTTATGTAAATACAGTTCCCTGACCCAACCCAGTAAAGTAGTTGTGCCGTGTTATTAAGTCTCTGGGATGTATTTGGTTTAAGATCTGCTTACTAGCTATGAAGAGCATGGGAGAGCTGCTGGTAGGGCATGGAGATCATCTTAAGACCACAGGCAAACTGGAGCCTTTATGTGAAACTACCCTTCGGAAACATAATTGGCTACCCTATCTACTGTGCTCTCCCCTTGGTTGACTAATATGGCCTTTCTCTCCCCTAAATTCCTCAATTAGTATTTTACCCTGGTAGACCCTGACAATATTGCACACTCTTTCTGATTGGAATAATATAGACAAACACACATACAATATTAACAAATATTAAGTAAGTTAGTAACACAAAAATCTCTGAGAAATAGCATCAGATAAGGGATTACAAAAACAACAACCCTAACCCATCTATGGTAATAACTCAGAATGTGCAAATATACCTATGTCAGACGCTATATTGCCTTCACCACGGTAACCATAGAAAGTATAAAATAGGTGTCAATGATTTCTCTAAGTTTCAAGTTTCTCTTCCTGCAATCTGGGCAAACTATTACTTAGGTAGAGCCAGGAAGCTTGTAGTTTAAACATGGCCAGAAAATCTGACACCTTTACTGTCATTGCATTGGAAATGTGTGTATATGAGAAATTGCTTGCAGCCTCATCATCAACTTGAAGGTCCCCTAACATTCAAATAATTATTATGAGATGGAAATACAAAAAAAAAATAGCTGTGTATAATATGATCTTCTCTTTAGATTTAACATATCCAAATACAGAATGCCTGGACAGTTGAATTAAAGAAGAGTAATGAAAAAGAAAAAAAAAACGGGCATACATGTATCCTGTACAGTTAGGACAGGATAAAGATTTGGTTACTGTTTAACTGTAATTCAAGTTTAATTGAGTGTCTTATACTTTATATCAAGTCTGTCCTTAGTTGAGCATTTCATTCAGGGACTTTCCATGCTGGAAGCAACAGGTGTGGAGATAATGTTGCCTGGGGTTAGTTCCAACAGTGCAGAGAAGCAACATCTTCCTTTTCGTTGATGGAGTTTGGCTGGCCTGCCCTGTCCCCAGTGTCTGGGTGTGATCAGAAGCCAAGCCCCTTCATTCTCATGGAGCTTTTATTTTGAACAGAAATGAGAGGCTGGTCTTACCTACCTGCCCCCTTTTGAGGGAGGATGAGTAGAGCTATCATTTAAGACGGTCTATCATGCATTTAATTTTTAACCAACAATTAGTAACTAGAGTTGTATTACCAATGTGTAGAAGTCAGAGCAACAGTTGAGACTTCACTGATTTTATCACTGTTATCAATCTGCATCACTATTTTAGTTGTAAGATTGTTGTAGCCATGGGTACAGTCGGTGTGTGTGTGTGTGTGTGGCGCGCGCGTGCGTTTGTGTGCACGCTTACTTTCCCATGAACTGAGGCGACTGTTTTCCTCCTTCTTAGCATATCCCTCGGCTTGTACATGCTGCTCTCTCTCTAGGCTCAGGGGCTCTTAAATCACTTACTCCAGACTCACCCTCTTCCAAATGTCTACACTGCCTATTTCTCAACTTAAAAGTCTATTAATGCATAAAAAACAGTGGCTGTTTCTATAAGCGTTTGATCAATAGCATAACCTGATCAGCTTTCTTTGGGAACCGAGCTTGACTTAGTCTTGCTTCTGGATTAGAATGGCCCGTTTCTGTTTAAGGTATCTGCCCTAAACTTTCCTAACAGTTTCCTTCACAGCCGGTGACCCCACCTCCACACCCAGCACCCATCCCCCAGCCTTGAAGAAGACCTTTTGTTTAGTTAGGTCTATCTCCTAGCAGGGAGACAGTGAGGGGCACGCACATTAAGCGACAAGGCTTGACAATTGGGAAACACCAAATGACCACCACCTGCATGCATACTGCTGCGGTCACCTTGAGTCTAACAGATTCATGTGGACGCTGGAGGATGCTAACACTTCCATCAGCTGGAAGAGACGTCAACTTCCAACTCAGATCCAAATCCAACTTACAAAACACAACTCCTTATTTCAACGAAGGGGACCGACCCAGTCCAGGGGAAATTCTAGGCTGTCAAAAACAGACATGGAGAGGGGCCCAGCCGGCAAGCACAGGTGCAGAGCAGGGTGGCAAGGACAGGGGACACTGTACCTCAGCAGCAGACGGCAGATGTCCCAGCGTCACGCGGGGGTCGCTGGTCTCGGGTGGGTCTTGCCTGCCGACCACTGAGCTTCCCTCTATGTCAAAAGGAAAAGCATTGCCGTCCCCGGACGTAGCGCTGGAGCAGGCAGCACCCCAGAGGAGCCAGAGAGGCAGGGCTGAGCACCAGGCTGTGCTCCAAGCCATCTCTCCGCGGATATCCAACAGGCCCTTCCTGGAGCGAAGGATCTGGGGGTCTTGGTGGGCACCTCCGATGCCTAGTGTTTTATCTTCTTTGGGCGGACAGTTTTTAGATTCAGAAACCGAAGTTGCAACTTTGTTGTTTTTAAAAATAGGGAGTGAGAGTCAGCGTGGTCTCTCTCTTGCTCGCCTTTCGCTCCCACCCACCCTCTCTCTCGTGGTCCCTGGTCTCGGGCGGCTCCTGAGGCTTGGGCTCTGGGACCTTCAGACCGGTGGAGCGGAGCGGATTGCTCTGCGAGCATCAAAAGGCAGCAGAGCGGGACTGGCAGGAGCCGGGCGAGCGCGCCTGGCCACCTCCTCTCCCTGGCGGCCGGGACCAAGGACGGCGCGGCTCTGGCTTCCTTCCCACACTCATTCTCACCACTCCCTTTCCACCTTCCCCTTCCAGGCCCTCCCACTCCAAGTTGGCTCTCAGACCCTGAGGTCAGGCCTCTCCTTGTGGCCCGCTTCGCTTCCCCTCCCCCTCGCCGTTTGGAGCCCCTCCAAGGACTTCAGATGAATATTCAGCGTTCCTGATTGCTTCCCCTTATTTACGTAGCCAAGGCGCCGGATGTCTGATCTATATTTATATAGATTTGTATGTGGCCCTTACTAGTGTACAGGAAAGTGGGCGGAAAAGGGATTCCAGGGGCGGGAGGGAGCCTGAGGTAGGTGACCTCCCTCAGGAACCAGCAGCATTTCTGGACGAGTTCTCTTCTTTTTTCTAGAGATAGTCTGTGGCTCTCTTCTATCAAGGTTCACTGGCCACTCCTCTTCCTCTGCCCGTCCTCACCCAGAGGGCTGGAGAGAGTATCAGTCACTACAGTGATAGAAAATGACTTCATTATTGCAATGCATGAACTTTTATTTACAAAGAACATCTTGTTTTACCCTAAAGAGGTGCTTTGTGAGAGACCCAGAACAAGGCTTGCTGTGTTATGTGCCCGTCAAATATGCAGCCCACAGCCCGTAGCCCTGACTGCTTCCTCTTGGCTATAATCTCATGCCTACCACATCTGTCTGAATATGTAACCTTTCCAAGACTGCCATAGGACTTGGGCTACAGCTGTGCAGGGCTGCCTTTGATTGGTACCTAATGCAGCTGATAGGTGCCTTTGTTTCTGAGGGCTTCAGGTCAGAGCTTTCAGTGTCTCTGGAAGGCCCCCAAAGTGCATTAAAATAACCATACAATGGTAACCAGGCCAATTTCTAGGAGTTGGGAATCACAGTCATGTAGGAAGGCAACTCAACATTATTATGAGTCCCATTTCACAGAGTGGGTTGTTGTATCTAAGGATACACAAAACAGCCATTTCTCCTGTTCCTAGGCCAAGTCCTTTCCATATGCTATTTGTAAACACCATAGCATTCCTGCATAGTAGGGCTCTTACTTCCTTGTTGTGTAAGAGGAATGGGAGATTTCCCAGGGCCACCCAGCTGGTAGGAAGCTGACTTGAAATCTGAGTGTTAGCCTTCTTGGCCCACAGCTCTGGTTCAGGTCTGCAACACACTGAAACTGATAAGATAAAGACAGAGTTGGGGCACAGAGGACGTGGGCTCTGTCGCTAAGGCTTTCTATATACAAACAGTTCACAGGAGCTATTTAATTTCACGCTGATGATTGTCTAGGTAAGTGGAAGTTCTCACGTGTATTTGGCAATGACGGCGTAGTCTGGCACTATAGCTTAGTTTAGGTAAACCCACCAGTAATGAAGCCCCACCATTGAATATTAGTTTCTGTGTTCCCCAAACTTTGCAGACCGGTTTTCTAAGAAAGAGTAAGTTGGATCCTTCGGAAAGCAAATGTTTGCGACATCGGAAGCCAGAATGGCATATGTATGTGTGCATGCGTGACGATATTATTTAAAGTTATAAAGTTGGTGGGTAGAACAGGATAACTGAGCTCCGTTGCCCCTCCTCAGAGCCTGACCACTTCCTGCCCCCACAGAAATCTCTGCAAGAATCACCCAGACCAAACACAAACTTAATTTAGTAGGTTAGCCAATTTCTATGGGGGGAAAATAACGATTTAGTTTAATGGTTCCTTGTATTATTTTTAAATCTGTAAACAGAAACATGACAGATATCGTGGGATCTCTGAGAACTCTGTTTCTTCTGACATTGACCCTTTCATATCATACATTTTATTATTGAAAATCAAGAGCCTTACGGTGAGGAAGCACATGCTTGGTGCCAAGCACACACAGAAGCCATACTACTGCACTGGAGGTATTTATTTTGGTATTTGTTTTTTATTACACACACACACACACACACACACACACACACACACACACACACCAAACAACTTTATTGAATAGTTTAATGAGGAGATAGGAGATAGGAGACAGACCTGAGGGTCTGTCTCACATATTGGCAGGTGGCACCAGGATTTAAGAGGCCTAAGCAGTCGATATAGAAGGAGTGTTGGGCTAGTCCACACCTCTCACACAGGTCCAGGTAGGAGTTGGAAGTCACTCTAGTTTGAGACGCTACTGCTGGAGGACCCTTCTCATCTGTGTCCAGGGGTCAGCAGGCCCCACCCTTCTTCCTTGGAGAACATTGTTCCTATCAGCTCCCAAAGTCATGTTAGGCCAGGGCACACCACAGGACTCTGCATCTGCACCCTGAAAACAGTCTGCAAGGTTTGGGGAACACGGAAATTACAAAAGAAATACCTCCAGTGCAGTAATTATTGGCTGCTGTGTGTGCTCGGCACCGAGCACACCGTAAGGCTCACCGTAAGGCTCAGTTATCCTGTTCTACATTATAACTTTAAATAACAACGCCATCGTCACACACCACACGCACACATACGTATGCCATTGTGGCTTCGGATGTTGAGTGCTTTATCAAGTACAAACCGCTCACATTTGCTTTCAGAAGGACTCATCCTTAGCTGTCAGCTAGTTACACACTTGTTAGTTAACCTGGAACCTCTTCTCCCTGCCCTGTGCAGTCAGTATATATGATCTGTAAGGCTTAGCAGTGGGAACTGGGGTGCATTTATCTGGGACCTATGAACGTCTTGTTTTTCATTAACTGTATGCTTCTAATTTTCTCTTGTCTATTATTGTTCCTTTGGTAAATAATAAGATATATACATGCATGTACGCATATACATACACACACATCCATAGGTTTTTTATGAAATTTAAGAGTTCTTAGGTCTGTTTATAAGAGTTCTAAAGGCTTGACATAAGCTTAGTCTTTCCTAATGTCAGTTTTATCACCTGTAAAATGGGGAAAATGATGATTCTTTCACTGAAGTATTAGTGGCAGTAAATAATGTAAATAAAGCATCAGTATGCACTGACACATATAAAGTCCATGCTTAGCAAAGACAATTTAATTATGCAATAAATGTGTTGAAGTTTCAGAAAGAATAGAAAGATGCTTCCTAAAGAAGAAAAGCAGCTGTGCTTATTTGCCCTGTGGCTCGGGTGACCTGTTGGCTGTGGTCAGCCATTTCCCTTTCGGGCCACTCTTAGCCCCTCCCTTGTCCCAGCTGTTAACTGGGGACATCAGGGACCTTAGGTAGCACAGTAGGGAGTGAGGGAACACAGAGCAGTATTTTACAGGACGCTAAAGGCATTAAAGGACACGCCCATCTCACCACAGGGCCACTCAGACCTCGGAAAGCCTGGGTACAGGTGGCTCTTTTTCTTTTTTTTTCTACTAAAAATTAGGGATCATTCCCAGTATGTGGCTACTTTCCCTTCCCCGTTTTCTATGATGTGGAGGGAAATTCACTTCACTGAGTATCTTCAGGATCCTGTCCTTGTTATCTGGGGTGTGAGGGATAAGCTCCCACCTTCCCCAAGATCAGCATGGACATTAGGAAAGGCTCAGGGGCTCAATGGCTTGTCCAGGGACACAGAATCAGTTAGTGTTAAACGAGAGCCCTGTGCTTTCCAACTTCCAGACCAACTGCCTTTCCAGGAGTAATGGAATAGACTAAGCTATTTTTAGTTTCGGCAGCAGCAGAACCGGTGGTTTTGAGGCTTTATCAAAAGAAAGTTCTGGAATTCCCTTATAAGAACCTGTGGAGTTATCTGCAGATAAAGATCAAGGCTGCCTGCCTCTGCAGAGCTTTGCTGTGGGGGCCTGTCCTCAGCATCCAGCGAGCACACCAGCGTGTTGTTAACGCCTTCCCTCCCATGTGCCCTTCTGCAAATAGAAAGTTGTGTCAGCTGCTATTTTGGATTTGTAGGTGCTAATCTTGGCATAACTAGATGGAGGACTGTTGTGGGGACTGTGTACTAGTGACAATAACCATGATGATATTGGTCAGAGAAAGGAGTGTGAGCCGACTGCTCCCCACTGTGAAGTCTCCAACTGATAATTCCTGGTAGGAGTGCGAGCATAATAACCTCTCTCTCTCTCTCTCTCTCTCTCTCTCTCTCTCTCTCTCTCTCTAAGAAACACTCCCATTTTCCCACACATGAAGATCTTCCTTCATGGATAACTGTGATGAAAGTCCAGACCATATGAGGAGGACCAACAGCAAGAGAGCCAGAAGAAAGAGGGGGCTTTTTAAGGTTGCCCCTCCTCGCATTGGGTTGGGGGACTTTTGTGCAGGATGTGGACACTATGCCACACTGAATGCAATCCTTCTGCTCTGACCTCTTTTGGATTTGAGTGTATGGAACCTCCATTCTTCACTACTATTCCTTTTTCCATTTATTTGATCATCATTTATTGAGTACCTCCAAGTTTAGATAATCAGGGTAAATGGTCAAAACTTAATCTTAACTGCCAAGGAGCCAAACACCAGCTGAAGCAGATGTAAAGTGATTAACGGGTGTAGAAATGAAGATGGGCTGCCCATAAAATTAATTGAGCATGCTCTGTCTTAGTTAGGGTTTCTCTTGCTGTGAAGAGATACCATAACCACAGCAGCTCTTATGAAGAAAACCATTTACTTGGGGCTGGCTCACAGTTCAGAGGTTTGGTTCATTGTCACCATGCTGAGAAGCATGGCAGCTTGCAGGCAGACATGATGCTGAACAGGTAGCTGAGAGTCTAAATCTTTATTGGCAGGCATCAGGAAAGGAGAATGACACCGGCTAGGACTTCTGAAATCTCAAAACCCACTGCAGTGGCACATTTCCTCCAACAAGTTCATACCTCCTAATGCCTCTCCCTGAGCATTCAAGTGTGTGAGTGTATGGGTGCCATTCTTTTTCAGACTACCATGGGCTCTTACCCAGGTGCAGTTAGAAGTTATGGAGAATGTTCTAGAAAAAGGCAACTGTGCTAAGTCTTAACGGATGGGGAGAGACAGCAATGGTCCAGGAGTGGAGAACTGTGGGAGAACAGAGACACTGATATCACAGAAGGAATGAGGACGCCACGTGATTGTGTAAATCAGGGATTCTCAACCTCCCTAACGCCGTAACCCTTCAAAGTAAGAGATAGTCCTTCTGTAGCACTGACCACGCCCATCGCTCACTTCAATACAGGTTTCAATACAGGTATTTTTTTTTTTTTAATGGTGACCCCCAACCATAAATGATTTAATTGCTACTTCACTACTGTAATTTTGCTACTGGTGTGATATGATATGTTGTGATATCAGGTATGTGACTGCTGTGGGGGTCGTTGACTCACAGGTTGAGAACAGCTGGATTTAACAGCCTCTGAGCCTCTGTAAGTCAACGACTCATGTGCAACAGTTCCTCCCAGATGCAAAGATGGGAAATGGAGAGCTGTTGGTAAATCTTGCACGCTGAACAAAACCTCCAGAAAACTAGAGGAAGGAAGAACAGCATTTACAGGGTTTTCTCCTTCGTCCAGTCAGAGCATTCAGGTAAGAAGAATTGAAAGCATTTTGTGGACTCTACCTTCAAGCGTCTGTTGTATCTACACTGATGCATATGTTTATGTTTCATAGATTCCACTATATATTTAATGCATGATCTTTTCGTGTACTGCATTTGTAGATTTTTACAAAATTGTTGTTACGAGAACTTTCCCACCAGCCTGATCCCACAGCCGCGTCAGCCCCAAAATAAAACACAGAGACTCGATTAGTTATAAAGCTGTTGGGCAATGGCTAGAGCTTCTTATTGGTTAGCTCTGTCTTAAATATTAATCCATAATCACTAATATATGTATTTCTACATGGTCTTATCTTACCCAAAACACTGGACTCTCGTCCTTTCATCCCGAGATCACATTGCGACCCTACTAAGTTTCCCAGAATCCTCCACCTCTCCTAGTCCCACCTATCTTGCTATCTTATAGGCCAACAGTGCTTTATTCATTAACCAATGAGAAAAACATATTTACAGAATGACATCTCCCATCAGTCTACTAACTTAAGGTCTTTAAGACACGCACACAGTGTCAGTGTGATTCCAGTATTACTGTGAAGAGTCTGCAGGGTTCAAATGTGCCTTTTGGGAGGAGAGCCTTGTGAGGATGGGGGTCTTCCCTTGGGGACAGATTGAAAGACGGTTAGTAGGCTGAGGAGCCCTTTATATTCATGCATCTATCAAAGCCTTGACGGTAGGGACTGTACCTACAAACGGGGGGGGGGGGGCATCCAGCTGTAAGATGCACTTAACTTAATAGATGAAGAATACATCACCGGGAATGGTTCTAAGAGGAATTATTGTTTTTGCTTGTTCTGTGGTCACCCTTTTTGGCCTAGCAAGATAACTACTTCATCAGTGATAATGGAAAATGATTGATGTTCCTGCTAATTTGACAAACAGAGACTGACTGGCATTGAAGCTAGTTAGCCAGGTGAAAAGATCAGGACAAACTGGGAACTCCTGGGATGATGTAATTAAGAATTAGATAACTTTGAGACAGGTGGGAGGGAGGAAGGGAGGGGAGAAGGAGGGGAGATGATAGAGACAGAGACACACAGAGAACAACTAAATAACAAAAATTCATGACGTGCCTAATGTATTTTGGAGAAGAATAAAAGAATTAAGGAAAAAGAGCAGAGCAGACGAGCTGGAGAAGGAGGGGCAAAGCTATTATAAAGCAGGCAGAGAGGCTTCATCAACATAGGTTAGGAGAAAACCAGGCATCTGTCAATGTAGAGGAACAGGCCAGAAGGAAAGGATGGAAGCTAGGTACCGCAAAGAAGTGTGCTTGCTTTCTGTGAAAGAGGCTAAAATGAAGTACAGAGATAAAGGACAGTGGGAGACTAATTCAGAAAGGTTGTCATGGGGCCACTGATGGGTTTGAGGCAATTGTAAGAGCTTTGGCTTTCTGTCCTGAGTGCGCTGGTATTTGGAGGGCTTTGTGCAGAGAAGTCTCATGGTTCGATTTACTGTGTGCTATTTGGAGAGGAGATTGCAGGGAAAGAGGCAAGGAAGGATGCAGGGAAAACTTGTAGATGATGTTGCCATAGTACAGGTTAGAAACCATGGAGGCTGGGCCTCAAGATGTTAGCATTAGAGGTGATGTAAAGTCTAATTTGTTCTGAATATAGAGTAAGTGGGTTGTGATGGATGGAGGGACCAAGAGTAATAAGAGATTGAGGATGATCAATGTACATGCTTGTGACATGAGCAGGCTTGATTGACATGAGCAGGCTTGATTGACATGAGCAGGCTTGATACAGCTGTCATTACTAAAACAGGAAGGACTATAAGAAGGACAGGTTGGGGTAATAGAGATGGGAAAGAATTTAGGTTTGAACAATTATTTTTCCCCTGAGAAAAGTTCTCACTCTGTAGGCTGACCTTGAACTCAGGATTCTCCAGTCTCTACCTCTCATGGCCTAGGATTATAGGTGTGCGCTGCCACATTTAGCGTGGGTAGCTTTGCTTTTGCTTCTGTGGTGCTTGTTAGCCGATTCCTTAAATTTAGCACATATTAATTTTACAAAGTAAGGGGTTTCATTACGACTAAATACATGTGTCTATAATGTACTTTGCTCATATAATAACAATGTCCCTTACATTTAAAAGAATTGTTTAGAAAAGAACATATATCCATCATGAATGATGTACAATTTTCTTTTAATTTGGATCTTACCTTAGTTGATAGTCCAAAGGCGAAGCAACTTTGTGAGGAGAAGAGGGGAAGGGAGGGAAGGAAATGAGCTCTAGAAGATACAATTTATCTTTAGAATCTGAACTTTCCAGTTTTATACAGCCCAATAAATATACTTTATCACCACTTAAGTTAGTTTTTCTTTGTTTTATTTTATTTTTTTTTTTTTGAGACAGGGTTTCTCTCTGTAGCTTTGGAGTCTGTCCTGGAACTACTCTGTAGACCAGGCTGGCCTTGAACTCACAGAGATCCACTTGCCTCTGCCTGCCAAATGCTGGGATCAAAGGCATGCACCGGCAATGCCTGGCGTAGTTATTCGATTCTTAACAACCATAGAGATCTTAATTTATATAAAGAGCAATAGGAATTCGAAAGTTGTGATTTAGAAAACCACTGTGCTGAGTGAATAAGAACTGGGAGGAGGTGGTTTGCTGGGCAGGGATGTTCGCTGTTTGCAAGAAGAATTAAGGAAACAAAACCAAAGCATAGACAATACCGATTTCTTTTCCCTAAGTTCAATAGACTGTAGAAATTAGATATTGATGTTAAAATCCAGTCTGGTGGCAGAATCCCTGTTTCCTGTCCTTATCTCTCCTACTCAGTGTCAGAATGACCCTGAGAAGTTGTTATCGGCCACATCTATTGTTAAGACTTCAGTCTCTGAAAGGCTTACATAGATGACTATCCAAAAAGTAGATTCATAATTTCTGTGAGAGTCAAACAAGATCATATGTTTTAATGTCCAGAATAAGGCCTGGCAGAGAGTGGACATTTGGTCCAATATTAGCACTGTTGTGGATGTCTAATATGTTTTGGAGGAATTAGACAGGTAGATTGATGATGATTATATAATTAAGGGAATTAGCAGCTATTTATAGCATAATGTAGTATTCTTCAGTCTTTTAGTCATTTTACTATTCAGATGTTATACCTTAGCAATGATATTGTTAGTATGGTTAGCATGGTTAGTATTCATTAATATTTCATATGACGGCCTCTAATTAGGGTATCACATGGCTATGCTCTGTTTAGGAACCCAAGACAATATCGAGCCCTTGCTTATAGGTCCCATCTGTTGTTTTTTCCTCTACTCTTTTTCTCTTAAAAGATTGTACACAAAATATTCTGATCATGTTTTCTCCTCCCCTAAGTCCTGCCTGACTGATTCTTTCCACCTCTTTGTCCACTGTACTCAATAGGTCCCACCTTAATTCTTAACCCTATCTAAATAATTTAAACTCCAACTACCCTTCCTTAACTACGTAGTTCTTCCCACCCAAAGTGGTTTTAGTATGAATTTATCCCTACCCAACTTCTTTCTCTACTTTAATTTTCATGTATAGACGCGGACATATTAAAGTTCCAGAAACAAGTGCCTAGATGTGAATGGAATTTTCTAGGGGAGTAGACCACATTTGGGGGGAAATGTCTTACCAGGAATTCCCAGCACACACATTCCAACTCTAACTCATTAGAGGTCTTAGAACTTCAGAACTGTACAGTGGCTTTACCCTTTCATTATTCTGAGCACTTGGGATGCTGCCACCTGCGTGGTCCCACGTGATTCTCCTGACAAGTTTCTCAGGTGGGCATCATCATTCAACCTGATTACAGAGTGAGGAAGGAGAGAGAGAGAGACAGAGAGAGACAGAGGGACAGAGAATGACAGTGACAAGGAGAGATGGAGAGAGAGACAGAGGGGGAGAGAGAAGAGAGAGACAGAAAGAGAGGGAGAGAGTCAGAGAGAGACATAGAGAGAGAGAGAGAGAGAGAGAAGGATGGGGAGAGAACAAGAGAGAGCAAGTTGTTGTTTCTATCACACTTTTTCTGATATCATCAACCTTTGGAATTTTTAACTTTTCAACATCAATGAGGAGAGAGAAATATTCCAGATTCCATTCTATTTGTTAAAGAACCTGTCTATTATCATTAGGAAATTAATCTCTCAGAAAACAAAAAATACCAATGCCAGGAGGCCAGTGATGACATGGGGGAGAAATGCTTCACCTCTAAGTGACCTAGAGGAAAGGGACAGCTTGCCCGTCTTCTCTACTTGTGAATGGAGAGTTTCAGGACTAAGTTTGCCAAGGCTCATTCTTAAAGGGAAGAGACACTTTGAGTGACTATGCCATGCACCAAGAACCTTTAAGAAATCATGTCTTCTAGACAACCACTAGAAACAGATCTGGGACACTTCTGTGCTCAATCCAATTGGCTAGCCTCTTGAAAAGATTCAAAGTGATTTCCTGTGTTGGCTTAATATGTTCCATGAAGGGCCTTCAGTGCACGGCTGGGACCAGGAACTCAAGGCCTGGTGTTCACATCTCAAGGCTCTTCTTCACTGGCACAGCCCTGAGCTAGTCTCTTAAATAACCTGATCTTCACGCTCGTCTTTTACGAAATGAAAAGTGGGACAAGATGAACCTGGGCCCCATTCAGCATCCCAGCTCCAATGTTATAGGAAAGAGCCGGTCCCCAGATACACTGTTATGGCCATGCCAGGAGCAGATGTTGTTCAGCAAACAACATATGACGGTACCCCACCGCCTTCCCCACTGGAGTGATTAAACTGAGGGTCTGGTTGTTTTGCCTGCAGACATATTTTAGGTGGCCAAGGAAAGCCTGTGGACAGTTTGTCCAACAAATCAAATTTGGAATTATGAATTATAACTTCAAAGTCTGCCAGAGTCAGAGCTGCGGGCCAGAAAAGAAGTAATGCTGTGTGAGACCACAAAAGGAAAAGAATTTGCAAATGTCCTGTCCCCAGTTCACCACTCTGTTTTACAGCCTTTCCCCGGCTCTGTGGTGCCTGCCTCCTAGGAGAACAGGCCATCAAGTCTCGTCATGCCAGAGATGGAGAACGAGCAGAGAAAACACACGGACACTGTTGCAGGAGGTCACGACTGCTGCCAGGGCAGGGTGGCTGCTCTCAGCAAAAGGTCACCCGTGGGACTGACTCTTCAGGCGACATCTAGTTACATTATGTCAGTGCAGCTGAAGTTCATGCCCATCATTCAGTTCCCTCTATCAGCTGTGAGGGGCAACTTATTCTTGCTATTTGTGAAGATCCCGGACAACTGATCAGGAATGGTAAGAAGCTAAAAGGTGCACTTGAATAAAATGTATACGAAGTCCCCCCCCCCACCCCCATGGCCATGGCCAAGAGTAGTCACAGGTGTGGCAGTGGTGTATAGGAGGGCCTGCTTGTTTGTAGCACCCTGAAGTACAGGAAGGACCAGTATTTCTGCAGTTTAAGCTGCGAGCTCTTGGCAGCTCAGATTTCATGTTAATCTACTGCTCCGATGAAGTCTTTCACAGAATTTGCTTTTTCCTGTAACGAGTTATGAAACCCTGACTGTTTGAGTGCCACATATGGCTGGCCAAAGTAGGACACAAGTCAACTCGGATCTACATGGGACATAATCATGAGGGTACATCATCAAAAGAAAAGAATTTTAAAAAAGCCAGGAACACTGACACACAGAGCAGTCACACTGAAATCATGACTGGTTTTCCTTCCATCTCACCACCCTCACCATTTAAGATAACTCAAACGGTTGCTTCTGATCTTTTCTTGGAATAGTGGACAGCACAACACGCCATGGTTCAACCTTCCATGTGGTCCATCCCATTACATCGTGGCTGGATGTCAGCAACACCCTTGGGGAAGCCAGCTGGCTCAAAGAAGAAGGCAGGATACCATGCACATGCCCAGAAAGCTGGAATGAGCCGGGTGCAGTGGTCAAACTTCTGTTCCAGACATGGCTTCCAGGACATTAGCCATAATCATTAACTGCCTTCATGTAAGGCGGATCTCCTAGTCAAATGTATTCAAAGTGGTAGGTCAGAGTCAAACCAAGGGACTCTGAAAACCAGCAGAAATGCTCTATAGACAAGTTTCTTTATGATGTTTTTGTAGATGTATCTCCCTGTATTTTGCTCATGTTCATCCCCTTTGCTCTCTCTGTCGCTTACTTCTCCGTCACGGTTCTCTCTGCTTTCACATGTGTCTATGATGTATTCATTCGTGTGTGTCCACTTATGTATGCATATTTGCATCTGAATATGAAACAGAGCGTGCGGAATCTGTCTTCTTATTCCTCCCCGCACACAGTTTTCTGCAATACTTCCATAGACGTAGACTCTCCATCCAAGAGAAGATGTGACACAGTGATATTTGCCTCCTGGACTCTGACTCATTTTGATTAACATGGTGTCTTAGTTACTATTCTGTTGTGAAGGGACACACCATGTCCAAGACAACTTATAAATGAAGACATTTATTTAAGGGCTTGTGTTATTGTGCTTCTGATCCCTGGGAAAAGACTGTAGATTTAATACAATTGTAATTAACATTTAATAATTATTTAAAACATTTAATAATTAACTGCTGGCAGGATGAACAATCACCAAGCTAAATTCGAGATGTCATGAGAAGGGGGTTGAGAGGAGAATTTTTAAAGGGAAAACCACAAGAAGACCTTCAGTATCTATGTAAGCAAATGGAAAGTGTCCTGTTCTGCCATGTGTAGTGGTTAAGGCAATCCAATCATTGGGCATCTGTGCAAATGAATTACAGAAGCAGGAAAGCCATTTGTCACATCATAATAAGCAGATGGTCATGGCTGAACGCTATTGAGTGGAGCCACTGAGTCAGAGTAACTTGGAACTTATCTTTCAGGGACTGGAATCAGAGACAAATGGCTGGGGGTACTGAGATGGATGCCTGGCATAAAATGGAGTTTCTTCAGCCATCACATTCCCCACTGGCTCAAGATTATATCAATCACAAGTCACATTTCATTCACATTTATGTAGAGCTAAAGGGCCATATCTTAATTGTGTTGAACACATGCAGTTTTATGATACAAGGCCTATGGTAACATCCAGGAGTAACAGAAAGAGGAGATTTTAGTGCATTGTATTCCCCACTGGCTCTAGAAGAATGAGCTGGGGAATTAATTTTAGGGATCCCGGTACCTATAGTGTTTGACATTGACATTTACAAGCAAGCATTAGGCTAAATCTGCAAGGCAGAGAAAATAAACACTTGCTTACCCAGGTAAAATTTGGTAACTATGAGTAATCCGTTCAATCTGATCCCAGCCCCCATCTTGAGTAACCCTCTTTGTAACTCTCTGATTTGAAGGAGTTCTAGAGGTCAGCATGAGCTTTGTATGTCAGCAGGCACCAAAAAGAGTCATTTGTCCCCTTTGGCAGTAATAGGGAAATGGTTTCTTGGGTAGAGAAGAACTAGTCTCCTTGGGCCTAACTTACAGGCCTTTTGTCAGTGGTAAGGGGTGATGTAGTCTTGTCTGTAACTGATTCTCAGATGATAGAGGACATTGTTGTCAGGTCCAGTGAGGCTGAACAAAGGCCTGGAGGGGGCAGGGTACATCTGGTTTGCTGTTGTGTTCAGTTGGACCACCTCAGGTTAGCGAAGCTCAGGTAACTTTGGAGCCTTCTGAATGCTGGCCTGGAGCCAAGGCTCAAACTGGTGGGACATTTTGTCAGAAGTATCTGGTTACATCAGCTTTTAGCAAGTCCAGGACTTGCCAGTTTTGAAGCAGCGTCTGAGGCTGGTGTGTTTGGAGCAGTTTGCAGTCTTTAGTTGACTGTAAATCATCTGGGTAAGTTTAGACTAGAAACAGAAGGTAAAGTTAAGGAGTTACAGGAAAACCTTAACTCCATAGATTAATGCCAAAACTCTGACAATGGCATAGCAAGACGGAAAGAAATCTGAAACATTTTAAATTGTTTTATATGTCCTGAATCATTCTTTCAGATTTTTATAATGTGCATTTATATATCTTAAATCATTTTTCAGACCCTCAAAACTTATTTAAGTTTCCATATCCCCAGACCTTTATGTATTTTAAATTACTTCTTTAGATATTTTTTAGACCTTAAAACTTGCATCCCAAATCATTTTCCCCAGACCTTCATATTTATTACAAATTTTCTTCAATCTAATTATTTACAATGAGACATATGTGGTTGATTACTGAGACCAATTATTGCCACAGTTAGCTATCAATCTTCAGAGACCCGAGAAGGCTAAATCTGAGCAGAAAGTATAAGCCAAGTGACTTCTATGTCAATTAAAATGCTACAGATGTATTTAGACAGTTACCCTAGGCTCCCTTTTGGGGCAGAGGCCATCAGTCTTCCACAGGCAATGACACAGGGTAGTATAAAATCTTTCATTGCCACACAGGGCAGCTTAGCTTTCACCTTCCAGACCCAGAAGATTTGATACGTGTGTGTGTGTGTGTGTGTGTGTGTGTGTGTGTGTGTGTGTGCGCGCGTGCGTGCGCATGCGTGCGTATGTGTGTGTATAACTTGAGAGACTGGTCTACCTTGGGTGGCAAAGAGGGATAGTCATTTCTCTAGTGACTTTGTCCACACTTTGAGCGGGGTCCAGGAAGCAGGCAAGACATGAGGCAGTTTTTGCCCAGTGGTTAGTTTCTGTTACCCAAAGAGCAAAAGCTGAACAAAGTCAGCATAGACAACATGTGGAGTCTTCACCTGCATTTATAACAGCTTTTACATTGTTACATAGGTAGACTCTAACCTTTTCTTCTTTTCTTGTTATACCCTAGTTTTTCAGCTTTTACATTGTTACATAGGTAGACTCTAACCTTTTCTTCTTTTCTTGTTATACCCTAGTTTTTCCAGAAAACCTTAGGGTCTCATGAACTAGTGCCTACTTGCATACACCTGGCTGGGGGTAGTGAGTTGATGCTTAGGTGAAGATCCCAATGGCCTTGTCCATCTCTCTCTCTCTCTCTCTCTTTTTTTTTTTTTTTTTTTTTGAAGAAATATTGTTTGTTTTTTTTTTAACAAGTCCAGCTCAGATTATTTTTAAACTGTTTTATTAATTTAGTTTTTTAATTCCAGTCCCAGTTCCCCCTTCCCCCTCTCCTTCTGCTCCCCCCCACCTCCCATCTGCTCCTCAGAGAGGGTAAGGCCTCCCCTAGGAAGTCTATTATGTCTGTGCCATCATCTCATTGAGGCAGGACCAAGGCACTTGTCCACTCCCACACACCCCTGTGTCCAGGCTGGGCAAGCTATCTCTCCATATAGAATGGGCTCCACTAAGTCAGTTTGTGCATTAGAGTTAGATCTTGGACCCATTGCCAGTGGCCTCATATATTGTCCCGGTCACACCACTGTCTCCTGTACTAAGGGAGTCTAGTTTGGTCTTATGCAGATCCCCATCTGTCAGACCTGAATCACTGATCTCTCACTAGCTCGGGGCAGCTGATTCTGGGGGTTTCCCCATCATGGTCTTGACTCCTTTGTTCATATTATCACTCCTCCCTCACTTTGCTCCAGGAGCTTGGCCCTTTGGTTAGTTATGGATTTCTGCATCTGCTTCCATTTGTTTCTGGAAGTACATACTATATTTGTCTTTCTGGATTACCTCACTGAGGATTTTTTTTTTTTCTAGTTCTGTCCATTTGCTTTCGAATTTTAGGATGTCTTTTTTTTTTTTTTTCTGATGCAGCTGAGATTATTTTAAGCAGGCATATTTGGAGTTGTTACTGAGAGGTTTTAGACAAATGGCTGGTGGGTACCCACATAAAATGGAGCTTCTTTAGTTATCATGCTTGCTTGCAGTTTTAGAGTTAGACCATTATCATTATGGCAGGGAGTGTGGTGGCAATTGTGTAGGCATAGTATTGGTGAAGTATCTAAGAGTTTTACAAAATACTGCTGCACATTAGCAGGAGGAGGGAGGGAGAGGAGGAGGAAGAGAGAGAGAGAGAGAGAGTGAGAGAGAGAGAGAGAGAGAGAGAGAGACTGTGCTTTTTACCCCAGTCCCAGCAAGATGCCTCCTCCAACAAGTACCCACCAGGGCCTCCTAATCATTCCCAAACAAGGCACATATATGAGCCTATAGAGGACATTCTCATTCACCCCCCCCAGACATGAGGATGTTCCCCATTGTTCTTTACAGCTAACCCAATCTCCTGTGTGTGTGTGTGTGTGTGTGCGTGTGTGTGTGTGTTTGTGCGAGTTTATCACATTTCCTTTATTTCTCCATCTGTTCATACTGACTCTTGCTTTCTTTAGACGTAAGCTTGTTTTTCTCTTTGTCTGTGGCATCCAGGAGAGGGGGCATGGCCCTTTCCATGACTAACACATGTGACTTAATTCCTCTTTTGTCTACGGTGATTTTGTATCTTTTCCTGACATAATGGAATTGTAGAACTAACTAAATAAAAGCAAGTGTACTTCTCTTATTCACTTCCCATTCAATTCTACTATCTTAAATTACGTACTTTAATATGCTGAGTATTCTTTCAGAATAAACAATAAATATATCATAAATACATAAATGTTTGTTTCTATTCATGTGTGTATATAATAAACACAAGTCAAGTACTACCATTGCTTTTAAAGGTTTCTTCTTCTTGGAGACAGAGTCTCTCTATGTCGTCCTGGATGTTCAGGACCTCATTCTGTAGACCAGACTGGCCCGAGACTCACAGAGATCTGTCTGCCTCTGCCTACTGAGTGCTGGAGTTAAAGTTGTCTCCCATCATGCCCGGTCTTGATTTTAAATGTCAACATGATATTTCATCTGCCAAGCATTTGTTGAGCACTTAATATCTATTGCTCAGCCCTTACGCTTGAGGTGGGGATAAGAAAATAAGGTAAATATGCATACTCCCTTCCCCACTAGGACTGACTGTGTTGACCAGCTTTCTGTCACTGTTCAGATGCAGAAGGCCTGACTGTTTTGTCTCTTGGTTTCAGAGGTTTCAGCCCATGGTTGGCTGGCCCATCGTTTGCAGTGAGGCATTGCTTGTGGCAAGGGAGAACACCGAGGGCGCATGGCACATGACCTAAGTTACTCTCATTGGCTCATACCTCATAAGAGTGCCACAGGCTGGGGATGAAACCTTAGAGCACCTTCTCTTACTTCCTCTGAACTCTCTCAGGCTCTGAACCCATCCCTGGGGTTCTTATCTTAAGAGCACCCAGTTTACTAGAAGGTGTCAGGCTTTGCAATGGCTACGCTCAACGACCTTATCTAAAGGCTTTGTTTAGTTAACCCGTGTGTCATCCCCCCGCCCCCCAGTCTTCCTTCTGCTCGTTCTAAGTGTACTTCTCTTGTCCCCTACCAATGTTCTGAGGGCTCCCTAAACACAGGAAGAAATTCTGAGCTTGTTAGGTTTTCCTCTCCTCACCGTTTCCTTCCTGAGCCAGCCCACGGCCTTGGCTTTTGTGATCTGTTTAAGGCTGAAACGAGCCTCTCTAGTCAGGACTACTAAAACAAACCCCATACCTGAATTTCCGATCGCTAGGCATCCATGCTTGCAAAATCACCTTTATATGGCCAGGACAGAGCACACCATATCCCTGCCTTGATGTCTTCTTTTGGCAACAGAATCACACTCTTCCGATTGTCCTTGTTCAAAATGTCAGCACATACCTTACTCCTTCCCAACCCCCCCCCCCCTTTGGACCACGTTTTCTGTTCCTTGCCAAGTTAATGGTGTCTGTTAAAGCCACGTGTCCTAAATGGGTATCTTGATGAACAGCGGGTTAAACAACTAAAGTTTAAAAGGAAACTTCGGTACTTCTCAGAGATTTGCATTGTGGGTCTTGAAACCGGAATGTTCTTAAGCAGTTCTCCACTTATTAGGCTAAAGAATGCTTTTCTTTATACAAGAAACCAACTCCTAGGAAGCAGTAGAATATATTTTGGCAAATGCATGCTGAGGAAAGACACTCCATAATAAAAGCATTTTGATGTAACATTTTTTATTGACTTCCCTCAGAAGTGAGTAATAAGAGAACCATGCTTGGCGAGCAGAATGGACATCTTGCTTGGCATGTCCCTTCCTAACCATAAAGTAAGCACCTGCATAGTTTATTGCAGGCAGATCATATAACCAGTGTGAGAAGAGCCACAGCCGTCTAAGATTTAAAATGTGTGTGTAAACAATTTTCTGCTTATTCCAAATGACCCTGACTCAAGACTCTTTTACGTGATGCTTGGCCTTCTCACTTGGCCTGAGTCTTGGCCCGCGTGGGTTTGGGAAAGCTGTCTTTTCAGTGCTAGGTGCTAAAGAATAGTATTCTTCCCTCTATTAGTGAGAAGAAAAATCACGTCTCAATATTACTGGAGCATACCAACACATTTGGCTTCCTAAAAGGAAACATAGATAAGTGCAGACATTATACTCCCCGCCTCCGAGTTTTAGCCAGCATGTAGCTCTAAAATTACAGCCTTTTCTACTTTCACAGCAATTACATCCTTATTTTATATTTCTTTCACTTTGAAGAATATTCTCAGACTGTAATAAGATCAAATGTATGAAAACCAGAACAATTCCATTTTTTCTTTTCTATAAAAATAAAAAAGAGGCAAATTTTATGTAACTACCAACAGATGTTTATTGTCAGTGACACATTTTTAGTAGTGACTTTGTATGCCTTGTTTATAAGAAATAACTACCTAAGAAAAACAAAAATGTCAGTAAGGGGCTGGAGAGATGGTTCATTAGTTAAGTGCACTTGGCTGCTCTTGCAGAGGACCTGGATTCTTCTATTCCCAGCACTCAGTGGCAGCTCCCCACCATTTATAACTCCAGTTCCAGGCATCTGATGCCCCCTCCTGACCTCTACCAGCACCCAGCATGCACACAGTACACAGGCATACATTCAGGCAAAGCACTTCTACATGTAAATAAATCTAAAAACAAAACAATTTAAAATGTGCCCACTAGCCAAGGAGCTGGAACCTCTCACAC
The DNA here is from genome assembly GCF_943737965.1 of Phodopus roborovskii. Lineage (NCBI taxonomy): Eukaryota > Metazoa > Chordata > Mammalia > Rodentia > Cricetidae > Phodopus > Phodopus roborovskii. Next base: position 22,208,697 of record NW_026125397.1, on the reverse strand, counting down.
TGGTATGGAGAATAGAAATTGAGGTTTCCCCACAAACAGGCCCAGAGAATTACATGCAAGACCAGGTGTGAGACAGCTCAGGGTTTCATTCTGGGCTAAGAAACAAATGGCCACACCCTTATTGGGTATTACAGGCAGATCGATACCATCTAATATCAGAGGAGGATCCTGTCCTCCAGCAAACCAGCCATAAGAACTTATGGGTGACGCTGTTTGTTTCTTGTTGTTTTTGTGAACTCGATACAAACTAGAGTCATGTGGGGAAGAAGGAGCCTTAATTGAAGAATTGTCTCAATCAAATTGGCTTGTAGGCAAGTCTATGGGGGTGTTTTCCAGACTAATGATTGAAGCAGGAGGGTCCAGCCCACTGTGGGTGGTGACACACCCCTGGACAGATGGTCCTGGATGGTATAAGAACAAGCTGAAGAAGCCATGTTTAGCGAGCTGGTAAGGAGCATCTATCTCTTCATGGTCTCCGTTTCAGACCCTACCTCCAGGTTCTTGCCTTGAGTTCCCAATATGATAGACTGTGTTTGAGAAGTGTAAGCCAAATAAACCCTTTTTGCCTCGAGGTGGTGTTGGTAAATGTTTTATCACAGCATCAGAGAAACAAACTATGACACTGGGCAAATAGGATCACATAGTTCTTTCTTACCAATTATTAGCAACAGGTCAGTTACAATTTACACACAGTGATGGCTTACATAGTACGGATTAATTAAAGTTTAGAGGTGGTTAGGTTGTTGTCCTCTGAATCCATTGAACTAATTTGTACTCTGTCATTCATGAAGGATAGAAAATGAATGTGCCAGTTGTCTGTGATGGAAAAATGAACCACCCAAATTGTGGTGCTGAGCAACTGCTGTTTATGTAGCTCATACTTCTGGAGTCAGCAATTTAATTTGGGCTAGATTGTTCTGGGTGGTGATTTGAATCTGTGACTTCACATGTGAAGTCAGCTATGGTTGCTAGTGAGCAGCTTTTGGCAGTAAAGTGGCCATCCACTAGAGCTCTTGGTTCTCCTTCAGAAGCGATGCCATTTTGCAGAAGTTTAGCCAGAACGTCCTCACTTGACATAGCGGGCAGGTACTAGCAAAAGTGTGCGAGCTTCAAGGCACACAGGCAAGCTTGGCGACTGCATTGTGAAGAGTGTTAATGCCCCCCACTGATTGAAGCCAGTCCCAAGATTCAGGACTACCTAGACTCAAAAAAAAAAAAAAAAAAAAAAAAAAGGTACTCCCACCTCTAACCTTTGGAGACAAAGGTCTTGCCATGTAGCTAAAGTTAGACTCAAACTGGTGGCTCCAGAGTTCTGGTATTATAGATAGGTACAGCCACATCCAACTCCATCCTCCACTCCATCTTGAAGGGAGTTGATAGGTTTTTGGCCATGTTTGTCATATATTTGCCATTGTCAGTTTGACAAGTTTTATTTAAAGATTGTTAGGAGAATAAATATGCTTTCTGTTATGAGTACTCCCCTACCAGCTTGGTCCTAGAGCCGCATCAGTCCCAAAATAACACAGAGAGACTATTATAAAAGCTGTTGGCCAATGGTCAGAGCTTCTTATTGGCTTGCTCTGTCTTAGCTATTAACACATTTCTATCAATGTAAGTATTTTTATGTGGTCTTATCAGAGAGAGAGAGAGAGAGAGAGAGTCGGGACCACTTATTCCTCTCACAGCCTACATCTTGACTCCTCTCTACCACATCTCCCAGAATCCTCCTTGTCTCCTAGTCCCACTTATCTTGCTTTCCTATTGGCTAACAAGGCTTTATTCATTAACCAATAAGAGATACATATTTACAGAATGGCATCTCCCATCATCTTTTCTTGTCCTTCCCTTTGTATGACCCACTTCAGTCCTGCTATAGATAATAGTCTAAGCAACAGTTAGATGATTTTTAGGTATCTGATGTTTTGGAATGTTTTTCATCAGCAGTACATAATGCTTATAGGATCTGCCACAATATTTTGCATCATATAAATGTTTGTTAAAGAAGCTCAGAACTTCAGCTCTTTGTCTAATGAAACCTTAGAAACCTGAAACACTTTTTTTTTTGGAGATTTCTGAGCGGAGGCCAACATGCTTAGACTATTGGTTAGGGCATTTATGATGTGTAAAGCCTTCTAGAGTAAGATTAAGGTAATAAGCAAGTCTCCATGTTTAAGAGAGTGACTGTTTCTTTGTAGTTGTATAAACTGAGGGATGCTTAGGGTTACTTAGTTTGCTGTTCAACCATTTAGCAATCTATTATCAGAGCTGGAACAGAACCTGAATTCTGGTCTAAATTCCACTGAACTATTTTATAATTAAAATTTAACTATTGAGTAAACAAACTGTTTTACTCCCCCCCCCCCATCTAAAACCAAGTTAGCAAAGGAAGCCTTTGAGCCCTGACAGTCACGTTATGAATTTCATGATGTTTTCCTGGAAGAATGCCTCTTTGGACCACCTCCCAGAGCTCCCCCCAACCTTGCGTTTCACATGGCTACAATAGTCCAGGAGGAATAACCTAAAAGAAAATGTCCTATGCTTGAGTGCCTTTTACAGATACCAAAATTATGCTGCATATGGTATTTTCTCCCACATCAACCCCCTACTTCAAGGATTTCCCAAACCAATCCTTGGAAAAACTTGTTAATTTGTAGATTCACACAAAAATAAAAAGGGTTTATTGAGGATGGCTGAGCCTGCACTCCATAGGAGCCATTTTATTGAAGAACTAACATAGGCATAAAGTATGTGTCATAAGACACAGAGCTGTTCTGACACAGTTGTGATGACTCCTTCCTTGCCCACAGATCTGGAACGATCTGTAGCACAGGCTCATCCCATGCTTCCTCCACAAGGAGTCTAACAGCTCCGTGCTGGTCTTTGGAGAAGGTAATAGCTCTTCCAGGAATCACTCTTGCCTGAGAACATCTGATATTCCACTGAAGGGTTAATGTTCTCCTAGGTGTATTCCCAGGAGAAACCCTTGCCCCAATCACAACAGGACATATGCACAAGGACATCATACTGCTGTTAAAAACAAGGGAGACAAGGATGCCTTGGTGGGGAGAATGGGAAGGAAGGACATAGTGATACAAAGTATTAGATTCACGCTGGTCCCATTTCTGATCCCCAGAAGGCTGCCTTGCTGAGCTTAGAGGCATTGGGAGGCCCTTCTGCTTAGAGGTGGCAGTCTACCATGGCCTGGTAGCTCTCTCCAAGCTTGGCAGCATGGAGGACACTTCCCCCTCCCCCAGCAGGGCTTCCTGCTCCCTACCTTATCTGGAGGATGGCCCGACTTATCTCAAGGATGAGCCTTGACATAGTTCCTGCGAAAGTTCCTCCCCTGCTGCCCATGTAGTAATTAGGTTAATGCCCTAGCCAGTTTGATAGGGCAAGTGATTCCACTGACCAAGCTATAGAGGAGTGTGGCACTTAAAGCAAATCAGGGTTTGTCCCCAGGCTTTCCAATCCTATGTATTCCCTATACTCCGGAATGGAGTTGAGTTGTCTCACTGAAATCATCTCCCCAGGGCTATCTCCATCATATCACAGCCTTCTGAGCACTGTTCCCCATTTCTGCTCCCTCCCCCATTGTGGATAGACAGGTGGCCAGCGATCCCCCAAGAAGGAGACCCGCGGATTCGCGGAGAGGTTGATTCCATTCCTCCAGCTACATGCTTGACATACGTCCGTGTACATTGTCTGTGTGATCACGACTCTGAATGCAATCCATGTTACTGTGCATTGAAGACCTCATCTGTGCAGCAGGCAGGATATAAAGAATGATGTAATGCGAGTAGTTTTCATCAGCACAGGCCTTGCAACATGTTTTCCCCTCTGAGGATAACTGCCTTTCTGGCTTTGGATAGTGCCTTTAAAAGGGCCTTATTTAAAAAAAAAAAAAAAAAAAAAAAAAAGGCCTTATTTTTAAAAATATAGTTGTAGGTTGGTGTTCAAGATTAGCACAATTGTGCACGAATCTAAGCAGGAGACTTATATATAACCCACGGGAAGGAAGATCAGTTGCCTTTTCATGCTCACCTGTGTGTGAGAGAGAAGTTAGGAGAGCCAGGGCAGCTTTCTCCTTCTCCGAGGAGGAGAAATTCGGTTGCTGAAACAAAAAAAGAACTCCAGGATGGAGGTGATTAGGACATGTGTCCAAGAAGCTGTTCTGACGGCATCTCTCCCCCGCCCCCACCCTGTGTGTTCCCTCCCTGGAGGAGGCTGCTGGAGCGAGAGGCTCAGCCTGGAGAGCCAGCTGCTTTTCTCAGGCAGCACATTTGACTTACAATTGGGGGGGACTAACGTTCCAGCTTTTGCCTTCTCCACCCAGATGAAATCATTTCCTCTCACCATCCTGTGGCTTAGTTCTTGTGTAAGAGAGGAGCTGGTAATGGGAGGCGGCCACAGACGGAGAGGCAGAGGAGGAACTTCGAAAACACTGCCAGGCAGGCTCAGTATGGCTGCTGGTAGGAAAAGCCATGCTCAAGCAGGCAGGATGCTTAAAGAACCATTCACTCTGCTTCTGAGGATTGACTACTTTGCTCACCTTTGCCAAGGCAAACCCCGAAAATGGACCTTGCTGTGCCCTGGAAGGACCCTATTAGTTAGCTGAGATAACTTGTCTGTCTTTTTAGAGGGCTGTAGGGTTTTATACAATATTGAGATTTCGCCTGGAAGTTGGAGCTAATTTTCTAAGTCACATTAAATCGAAGGATGGAGAAAATGCTCTCTAAACCTCAAAAATGTGCAAAAATGGAAAGTGGCAAGCTTTGCCGTCACCCTGGGCATATGGAATTTGGAAAACAGTGTAACGGACCTTATCCAACCCCCTTCTGTACCCTAAAAATGGCATTGCAATCTAGAGAATAAATATATTCGTCCACATATGTTGTCCTCTTTTAATAAATGAAGTGTTTTCACAGCTGGGCATGATGGTGCAGTTTTTAATCCCAGGCATATACAAGTGTATCTCTTTGAGTTCAAGGCCAGGATGGTCTACATACTGAGATCCTAGCTAGCAAAGGCTACATACTGAGACACTCTCCAAAAATGAAACCTACAAATCATAAAATGTTTCTATTTTTTCAATTCACAGTCAGTATCATTTCTGTGGTATAGATGGTAAAGGAGAAAAATCAAACCACTTTTTACGTCTCAGGACAAAGACCAAGGGTCAGGGAGCGAGAGGTAGGAAGGGAAAACGTGGCTGGAAATTTCAGATTTCACTTGCCTATCCAAAGTAAGTTTTGAGGTAATTTGAGGAGAGACACAGTATCTGGGGAAGACCAGTTCCTCTCTGTGTTAGTAGCATTTGGAGGACTTTTTCCTGTGTTCTTACATCCAGGGCCAGTTATACTGACATGAGAGAAGTCACTGGTCCAGGGTCACCCTCTAAATATGGCTGTAAGGAATGGAACACACTGCTGCCTCAGGCACTGAGGATGCATGGGAGTCAAAGCTGATGGTTCCAGCTATGGCCACCTACAGCACACACACACACACACACACACACACACACACACAAACACACTCACATACTCACATACACATATACACACAATCACACACACACTCACACACATACACTCACATACACACATACACACACTCTCACACACACACATACACACACATATACACACTCACATAATTACACACACACTCACACATACACACAATCACATACACACTCACACATATACACAATCACATACACACTCACACACAGACACACTCATACACACATATACACTCACACTCATTCACACACATATACACACTCACACAATCACATACACACTCACACACACAATCACATACACACTCACACATACACACACAATCACATACATACTCACACACAATCACACACACATAGACACACACACATGCACACTCTCATTCACACACATATACACACTCACACAGTCACATACACACTCACATATACATATACACACTCACACATTCACATGTACACTTGCTCACACATATACATACAAACACACACACACACACACACACACACACACACACACACACACCTTCAATTCTGAATATGAGAGTTTTGTTTTGTCTGTGTTCACAAACGGGCAAAGGTGAAGAGGGAGAAGCTAGCCCGGGCCGCCTCCATCCTTCCATCCTTCCATCCTTCTAGTCTATTCAGGAGCACAGAATCTTCAGAGAACTTTCAAACAGCTAGTAGTGGAAAAAACGATAATCAATGGAAACTCCAGCTCTTTTTCTTCTTGCCATTTCTATTTTGCTTTCGGTGATTATTTTTACTTTGGTATTATCTTCATCCCTGTTGGTGTTATTTTACATTGAAAATACACTAAGAACACCGATTACAGATGCTCTTCTCTGTGGTCCCGTGGAATGGCCTTGTGGACCATCACGTTGGCCTGACGGCTACTTGGTTACGTGGTCTCATGCTCAGCCAGGTTCTTGGTTACCACTTGGCCATCCTAGCTCTGAAGCAGCTTGGTGGCAGCTGGTTACTGGGGATATCCCCAGAGTGTTCCTGCTCTGACCTTGCTCCCAGGAGGGGAGGGAGAAAGTCCTCCAGTAACACTCAAGATAATACCTTTCAAAATAATTATGATCCCGAAGAGTTTTGTAAGACTACACACACACACACACACACACACACACACACACACACACACACACACGTATGTATGTATGTATGCGCATTGGCAGGGACCATTCGAATGTCTCTTTTTCAGGATATTAGCTTCAGGTCATAAATTTAGCCAAAGCATGACTATAACTGAAATGTCCCTTAAGTGAACTCCAAATTGTCCTTCAACAGTGAAAGCCCACTGTGAAATGAGGCTTACGTTTTCTTTTCAGTGAATCGTGGAAAATTGAATGTTGACTGGTTTCTCTTGCTTTTTCAGTTTTCTTGCTATTTCAGCAGTTCTACTAAAGATTTCATCTTCTTGTTCCCATGAAATACTGTAGCAGTCACAGTCAGTGTTTCAGTCTGGGCGTTATGCTTTAATTCCTGCCCAGCCTTCTTCTACCCCGCCACACTCTGGGGGGGAGCCTCCCAGGGCTGGACTGAAGCAGCATCCACGGGGGATAAGGTTTGCCAGGGAACTATTTGTCAGTTGGGGAACTGAACAGTTTCTTCCACCAGAGTGCACTTGGATTAACAGAAAGTACTGAGTCCATAAAAGCCAGTCTTAAGTAAGTGCCTGAAGCGCATCTCCTGACCCTGAACGGAGAGTCAGAAACCAGGAGGAAATGATGCTGGTACAGTTTAATGGGTGACAGCTTTTCCTACTGAGTTTTCAGAAGCCTTTAAAGCAGCCGTTAGCACTTCATTCTTGCTTAAGGAAACCGTAATGCATTCACAGTCACTGGCCCTTCTTTATTAATATTATTTTATCAGGGACATGGATGTCATATGGTCAAACATGATATATTCATCCTGCCTTTTTTCTTTTTTTCAGTTCTAGACATAGTAAATTTGGTTTTGTTTGTTTTTGTTTTTGAAACAAGCCATCTGTCATTTTAACATAATTTCTTTACTGATTCTTTGGGAATTTCTCATCATGCACCCCAGTCCTCTCACCTCCCAGTCCCCCACATCCTCCCCTCACTCCTTCAGTGCCCCCCAAATAAAATAATCAAAACAAAACATAACGAGCAAACAAACAAAAACAAGGATAAAACAAAACAAAAACAGATGAACAAAAAACGTCTTTGCTTTTCTTCATCTCTCCGGCCTCTCCAACACCTCTTCATTTGTCCTGGTAGCATTGGGAGTGGTTGCCTCGTGGAATACCTTTTTGTTGAATTAACTTTACTAGCAAACATGTGTTTGCTAGTAAAGGGTTCACGGTCTCTGGGTTCTGGCACATCCTCACCGCTGGTCCTCACTGAAACGTCTCTGGGATATCATTGAGACCCTGTGGGTATTGTCTTACAGGACCAGTCCCTTCATGAGCTCAAGAAGGTCCTAGATGGGGTTGGTGTTAGGGTGGGCCTGGCTGTGGGCCTGGGCGGTAGCTGCAGACTGGTCATTCTGGGCCTCTGGGGGCCACCTGCCTGAGGTGTAACACGAATGATAAAACCCCAGAATCAGATTTTGAGGTCAAGTTGAAGATCAGAGGAGCAAAGCTGCTATTTACGAGCTCTGACCTCTGTCTCAGACTGAAAGGGCAGTCCTGTCTCCACGAATCCTCAGTGTGCCTGGAGAATGAATTCCGGTGGCTGGAGACTAATTTCCAGCTCTGAGACCCTACTCCTGTCTTACACACCTCTCCAGTGCTGGGATTAAAGGTGTGAGCTCTGTTTCTCTTTTAGACTGATTCATTCTCATGTATCTCTGGGTGGCCTTGAACTCACAGAGATCCCTCTGCCTTTGCTTCCCCAGTGCTGGGCTTAAATGTGTATATGACCACTGCCTGGCCTCTATGGCTGTGGCTAGCCTGGCATTCTGAGCTCTAGACAGGCTTTTCTAGATCATAAACAATATATCATCACCAAGAGGGTGGAGCCAGCTCCTCTCTGCCCTGGCCATCAGGGTCAGTTATTCTTTGCCTGTGCTGAGGGGTGGGGCCTCGCCTGTAGTGGTATCTTGTTCCTCCAGTGGATTTGTGGTGGTGGTCGCATCCCAGGGATGTGGCTTCAGATGTGAATCCTTATAAGGAAGAGGAGGGGCTGGCCCTCTCGCTCTTGGGTTGTGGTTGGAGCATTTGGAAGGGCAGAGACTGCATCTTCAGGAGCAGGAAGACCTCGACGATTATTTTCCATAATTGTGTGAGTGATCCTGCTAATCATATCTGGGTTTTGTGGACTCCTTTAAACCTGCCTTCACTCCCTCCCTAGGGCAGGGTCAGCTCTGGCAGGGCCAGCTTTCCCAGGGGCAGGTGGGAAGCCCCCAAAGGACTCTCAGAAAACTCGAATTTCTATTTGATGAGGCTCAGATGGCTAGAATAGAAATGAGTGGCCACATTAAATGCTAGAGAGAACGTAGAGAAAGCTGGGTTCTTTCATACATCGATGGTGAGAATATATGATGATTTTTTTTTTTCTGAAAACCAGTCATGACATAATTGTAGGACACTGAACTCCTGGGCATTTGCCCCCGAAAAATGAAAACTTAAATTGATAAAACAAACAAACAAACACAAAAACTTGTACATGAATGTTTATAACATCTGTAATTCTAAGCCAGAAATTGGGGACAATTTGAGGTCCTTTCATCTTGAAATGATGATCCCCAATTGAGTCAGTATTGCCACAAACAACCATCTGGATGAATCTTGAAAACAATATGGCCAAGTCTCAAAAGGTAACATATTTTGGTTCTATTTTTATAACCTTGGAAAAAATTAAGCCTATGTAGGAAAAACAATAATGATTACCAGAAATGGGGGGGGGGATCTACAAAAGGGTAGTCTTAGGCTTTTCCTTTATCCTGATAGGATAACTCTGCATTTATACTGTGGCAATGATTGCAAAGATCTATACTGATGACTGAAGCACACAGAACCATGGACAGTCACAACCATTCATTTATATCCATCATATATTAACATTCTCCTCACAACCAAATAACGGTAAAAATTCCTGAAAATGGAATAAAGTGTATAATGTATTATCGGTAATTGTGATGGCTGTTCTTGGTTGTCAACTTGACTATATCTGGAATGAACTAAAACTCCCAAATGAGGGACACACCTGTGAGGGATTTCTGTTTAATTGGAAGTGGGAAGATCTACCAATCTGGAGTTTTGAGGTAAGAAGACACACCTTCGATCCAGATCTAATTGGGGCCTCGACTTCTGCTGGAAGCCTATAGAAAGGACACAGAAGAAAGAAGCTTTAGCTCTTTGCCTACTTGACCTCTCCTTGCTAGCAAGTGCATATTCCTTCACTGGCATTAGAGCCTCCTACTGCAGGGTTGCAGAGTGTACTGAAGATGAGCTGAGACATCTGGCCTCATGGACAGAGCAAGTGCTGAATTCTTGGACTTTCCATTGATAGCCAGACATTGTTGGATGAGCTGGACCACAGTCTGTAAGTCATTCTAATAAATCTCTCTCTCTCTCTCTCTCTCTCTCTCTCTCTCTCTCACACACACACACACACATATGAGAGAGAGAGAGGTAGAGATTCATTCTATAAGTTGTTACTCTAGAGAATCCCAACTAACACAGTAATGTACCAGCATCAATTTCCTGGTTTTGATATTTAGTATAAAGTATAAAAATGATAAGATGGACATTTTTGCAACATCTGTATGTTTATAATTATTTCACAATGAAATTTGCAGCTTTATATTGATATTCATGAGTTTCATTGATATTCATAGCTAGATTGGAAATTTTAGTGTAGTGACAATATACCAGTTCAAGTGAGTTTAATTGCTCAACTCATACAAAAACGAACAAAATTAGTTCTCATTCTTATTCTTGTATTGTTCACCCAGCTTAGCACAATGACACACATATATGATGTATAAAATAGTACCATTTAACTAGTCTTAATCATTTTATGGTGATTTGTGGCAGATATCTTAATTACATGAATGCTGTGTTTTTTGTGCTGATTTCTTTCTCTGGAATTATCAAAATTGTTTGCAAAGAAAATAGATTTTCCAAATTCTTGCTATCAATAATTTAAGCCACAGGACTGGGGAAAAGAATAATGGATTTTCTAATTCTCATGTTTTAAGCTTTAGTGTGCTATTTTATAACATGATATATATCTAAGCTTAGGATAAAATACGTTAGGATAAAATACCCGAGTCTATCAAATGATAGTCTCAACTTTTAAAAAGCAACAATCACCAAACATCAATTTGTGCGGAGGAGAGCAATTTCCCTAATGTTTTCTTCTTGGTTCGACATTCCCAGGCAGCAATTACAAGCTAAATATCATTTCCGTGAGTGAGAAATTCTTGTTTTCCTATGCTGAGTGGCTTTATTACACACTCAGGTTAATTGGATGGCTTCTCGGGCTTATCTGGTAACGATGAACAGCTGCTCATCGCCCCCACTCTGCATCATTTCCACAGAGCGGCACCCAAACAAAACCGCTGGCAACGTGAGTGTCATTAAACAGCATGACGAACCCTGGCTTATCTGAGATGGCTTCATAGCAAGCCCGAGAGAAACACAAAGCTTGAACAGAACCTTTCAGACTCGGAGGGTGGCCGCCCACTGCAGCAATGATGATTTGGTTAACGGTTTGTGTGGACCGCTGTTGCCTAGGAAGTTCCTCTCACACCTACGTGGTACCAGCATAGAAAAATGTACTTGCTTCACCAAATGATCTTAGTGGCAGATTTTTGTTTAACACGAGGATGACAGTATTGACTGAGATAGCTATGTGCAGAAGGACAAAAGATGCTTCAGACTGCTTTTGAGAGTTTGAAAAATATTTTACCTGTCTTATGATGTCTTTGGTAGCAATATAGAATCAATCCGGGCACTTTGAATGTTCCAAATTGTGTGTTTCTTATGTATAAATTCCTTCATAAAACTAAGGTAGACCCAGTGTGCATACATTATAAAGGATATCTAGAATGTTTATAAAGCTTATCCAAGGTCACAGAGTCAATGGGATTCAAGTTCAGGCTCTCCTGTCCCCAAACTCTGCTGTGTTGGTGGTTACATTAAGAGGGCATGCTGTCTGGGAACTCACTGCTTGGTAAAGCGTTACTAGGGCAACAGATACTTTTCCTGGGTAGATGACTAACTAGTATCCTCCCCGATCACCTTAGTTAGGATGTCTTGCCTTCTCCGGGGTGGTATCTCCATACTGTGGTGTTGGGGAATGAAAGTGGTTACATCAAAGCAGCTTACTGAGTCATGAAGGCAGAGTTTGTCAACCTTGCTTCTGAGGATGGGGCGTGCTCCATCCGTCTCCTCCAGCTGACATCCCCACATGCTGTGGGCAGTCTCTCCCATCCCCTCCACTAGGTTTCTTCAAGTTTTGGAACTAATGCGGTTTTCCTTTGTAGCTCAAATGGGCTAGATCGGCATTTTTGAATCCCCCAGGCTGTTTCTCAGATGGGCTTTCTTCTTTTATTATATGATGCAGCAAGGGAGTACAGTATTACTGTGGAGGGCAGGCTTAGAGTTGGACCAAACTGGGCTCCAATCTCAGAATAGGTACTTGTTCAGCACTGAGGAAGCATTTTCTAAACTTATATTTCCCTGTATTCTAGTTGCCAGGTGCTGTAAAAAGCCCTGCTCTCTTAACTTTTCTCTCCCTGATGCTTTGTAGCACCTGTGTAAACCTATGCAGCTGTGCACAGCTATGTATAAATGTTTGCTTATGTGCATCTGCCATATTTATTATGTGGCTCTGTGTTCAGCCAATTACTCTACTAAAACATAAGTTCCCCAAGGGCCAAAGATCATACTTTCGACTTTTGCAACGAGTCCCTACTTCCTTTTGAGAGCAGATTTCCAGAAGGCTGAGATGTAAACACACACTGTTGCTTTAACAAGATGGCAATGACGAGTTCTCAAACATTATGTTCTTATGCAGAGCTTTATTCAAAACAATGTTAGTAATAACAATAATTTTATACGAACATTCAAATTGGGGACCTTCAGTTAGTGACTTTTCATAGTCAGAAAGTTATTCTTACTAGAGAAATAAATCAACGATAAAGAAAAGGGATGAGAAGCAGCTGCTAATGTCCAGGGGATATTGGAGCATCCTTCCCTTAATCTGTTAAGTGACTGGTGTGTTGGGCCAAGGGGATATCAGGTGATGCCTCCTGGGAATAATGGCATGCTTGCAGCAGTATAGTTAACTAGGTAGCTCACTGCACACTCAGAATGTGCTAGCAATGTAGTAGGAGACGTATTAGGAACTTGTCTTTACTCTTTTCAGTCTTCCAGAGAGGTGAGTGTTATGTTTCTCCCTATTTTGCACACGGAGAAGTTGGGAAAGGTTTTATTTTAATCAGGATTCACCCAGAAAGGTCTATAGACAGGCTCAGCATCACCCTGTGTTTGCTATGCTGCCTTCCACTAAATGAAGGGTTTTTCCAGATGAGCTACAAATTTAATTTTAACAGCCCCCCCTTCTGCTTGTCTTCAAAGAAAAGGAAATTCTATTAGTGCATGAAATTTGCTTAGTGCAGATAAATTAAGTGAACTGTGTAGGTCTCGGTTGGTTTATAAGAAAAGCTTAAAAAAGAATAAATTAAAAGAAAAGACAAAGAAAGGAAAGAAAGGGTCTCCTTGGTGTTTTGCCTTCGTTGCTCCCATTCTACAAAGACTTGGCTAAGGCTTCGTTCACTTCCTGACGGTGGAGTTCCCAGCCAGTGTTTCCATTTCCGCGGGGCGCCATTAGGATGGTCTCATTGCCCTTCTAGAGGATAGACAACAAACGCCTGCCTCTGCTTTCTTCCCGTGTAGCTCCCTGCTTCCCTCCCTCAGCTCTATCCTTTTGGACTGAGTCACATCACAGGCAAGCATCTTCCAGGCTCTGACTGAGCCCTTGCAGCCTGTCTGAGAAGGCTGGCTCTCAGCAAGCAGGAGCTGCAGGCAGCTGGCTCTTTGGCAGCCTCACAAATCCTCCTGCTCCTTCTGGAGCACACGGCCTCTGGCCTGCACATAACACATGTACAAACAGTAAAAGCCTCGACTTGGTCCTTCCAACTATGAGATCCCGGGAGGCTCTCAGTGCTGAGTTGAAGGGGATCCAAGAGCCATCCCCATGGAGTCAGGATTAGACTATAGTTAATCTCCTAGAGCATTCTTACATTTGTTCTGCCTTACCTTTGGGGTACTGAGAACTTTCAAATCACAGGGATGCACTACCAGCTGTAAAGTGTTGGGAGAGTTTGAAGGGCTCTGGTGACTTCAGTTTCGGGCTTCAGTGTCCCCTGTAGAAAGAGTTCTAGAAAGGGTTGTGTTGCAGACTTAATAGTAATTCTGTGTTCTTAAAAATTGCTTCTCAAATTGGGTAACCTTCAGGAGGTGCAAAACTTGTTTCTGTCCTTGGTCAAGCCATTTTCTGAGCAGTAGCTCCGTCCATAGTATAGATTATATACCATGTTTGACTGGAGCATTCCTGAATGTTACATATTTGAAAGAGTGTAAGCAACGAAGGCTTTTTATTTGAGTGTATATGTAGGAAGTGTTTTTCTTGTAATCTTGAGTATTCAGTGCTCACAATTCTGCAGTAAGACATGCTATTAGGGCATTTTTTAGGAAGGGCCTACTAAGGCTAAATAACTCAAGGCTTCAGCTAGTAAGGGTCAAGGGCTGGATTTGAACTCAGGTAGCTAAGCTCTAGGATTTCTGCCTTCAATGCTGCTGTGAGTGAATCAGGGTTTTACCTCATCTCCTGGAATGGGTATATTCTTTTTATTAACATGCTACTAAATTACTTTCTTTTGTAGAAATTTCATCTCCCTGTTGCCCAAGAATGACACTACTAGATTTGTGTGTATTTAATGTAGGAGATCAGAATGAAAGTGTCTGTGAATTGTACTCTGAACAAAATCCAGAGAGGGAAAGGATGATTTGGCACTTGATAACTCAGCTGGGACACTACTGCTTGTCACAGAGGATCCTCTACTGAATACACATAGGATACAGTGAAAACTCAGTGTAGTGTAATATAGTAGGGTACAGCAGTACAAATCAAATTTCCAACTACAGTCAGCAACCATTCGATTTAAACCCGTGCTCTTAATTATTTAAAAAGGTAAAATTAATCATTTCCTTTTGTATTACTTATGATGGCTGTAAGTTTTGTCTGCGTCAAAAGAAATCCCAGGCTGCATTACTGAAGAGAATAGCAAACTTTCATGAGTCATATTATTATTTTATGAGCTATTCAATAAATAAACAGCCTACATTTCAGCCTAGTGTTGTTTATGTTTTCAGTATATTGTTCTATAAAAATGTAGCTTAAATAAATAAGTCAAAGTTGTTTGTTCAGACATGTCTAAACGTTTGCTCCCATGTGATGAATGAAATGTGAATTGTTCTTTAGGTGTTTACGGTGGAGTTTCATCCACAGGCAGCATCGCCGTATGTCTGAAATGTCAGGAAACACATTGTGCTGTTATTCTCAGACCACCTGAGCATTGTAAATGGTCTGACTTCAACAACTATATCATGGGTAAAAAGCACAAAGCTGGGCTCCTGTGGTTTAAGTAATCTCACCTTTAACCGCGTGTGACAATAGCTGTCCTAAACATTGCAGTGTTTATGAAAACAAAATTCTATGTCATTTCCCCTCGGTCCCTACGTGCACACTGTGAGGGTCTCAACAGTTTCTCAGCTCTACCTTCACCTGGCTCACACGAAGAACTGCTTGCTTCCAGCCATAGCGTCTCCTCTACTGTAGACTGTAGTGTGCAAAGCAAGAGACTTGGCTGGCCCAGCCTTCTTCTGTCTCAGGAAAACAGAAACGTAGAGAAAGAAGAAGAAGTTCCTCTGTTCTACTCTAATATCTCCTTAGGACACCATGCTATGTCTGGGGCGTGCTGACTTCCCCTTCTTCGAGGCACGCGCAGGGGCCCATGTCAGCGAGTGTCCTCATCCCTGCTGGTCCTGGGCATGCCCTCATCTATGACTGCAGCACTGACACGTTGATCATCCCTCTCTACTTTCTAGATGCCACTCACGTCTGCTTTCCTCTTTGTTCTTAGGCTGCCCTCCTCTCCCCTCCGTCCCCTTCACTGGCTTCTCTTCCTCCAGCCCAATCTTACGTCATCTAATGTTCAACTGTACGTTCTGTTCCTTTCCTCAGCTTGCAAATCACTTGGAGTGATTTCGTTTAGCCTCTTGGTGGGAGTGTCAACATTTTCTGCACAATTTGTGCAGCTTGATCTTCTTATCTAAGTGCTGGGAAAAACTTGCAATGGATGGTTAAACAGCTCCAGCTGGAAGGTCTGCAGTGCCTCGAGCCTGATAGGTGCCACAGTTAAATCATCCCCTTGTTTCTAAAGCCCACCCTTTGGCTGGTGTTCTGCAAGGCCACCGTTACCTGTTATCACTGTAGACATCCATTCCATCCGAAACACCAGAGCTCTTCAACCTTTCCCTTCATCTCTTCAATATCCAACCGTCATAGTTAAATAGCAGACAAGTAAAAGCTGAGTGATGAACTACAAAATACTTAATCAGTATCCTTTGAATGGACAAAGCCCCCCAAAAGTGGCAGAATCTACAGTTTTGTCAGCAGTAATGAGCCGATGCTAATGCCATTCTGAGCATGTGTCTCCTAGATTGAGGGTGGTGGAGACTGTTATCTCAGCGACATCCCTATGTATTCAATGTTGTTTCCAAATAAAAACTAAAACCCAAACCTATAGCATGGCTTACCACAGCTTATGTAATGTTTCTGAACCGTTAGGAAGTGTGATGGTTTGGATGAGAATGGCCCCTGTGGGCTCATGTTTGAATGTTTGGTCCTCAGTTAATGGAGCTGTTTGGGAAGGGTTAGGAGGTGTGGCCTTGATGGAGTGGGTGTGACGTTGGAGGAGGAGGTGTGTCCTGAGGGTGGGCTTTGAGGTTTCAAAAGGCCACACCAAGCCCGGTCTCCCCCGCCCCCCAACTCCAGCGTCAGGATGTAAGGCTCTCAGATAGCGCTCCAGCACCATGCCTGCCTGCATGCTGCCAAGCTCCCTCCATGACGACGGTGGATTAAGCACAATTAGATGCTTTATTTTATAAGAGTTGCCTTGGTCATGGTGTCTCTTCAATGCAACGGAACAGTGACCAAGCCAGGAAAGTCCTTGAAATCTATACATCTGGGTAATTATCTGATTGAACAGGTCTGCCCTTGACCCTGGAAGCTGCACCATTGCCATATGCCACAGGTTACCTCCAGGCGTCGGAAAGTCACGTGTTTGTGGGAAAAATAGAGCCTGCCTGTGGCAATTTCCCTGTGTGACTTTATACACCTTTTTTTTTGGGGGGGGGCAGAGTCTCATGTAGCCTAGGCTAGCCTCAAACTCATCATGTAGCTGGGGATGACTTTGGACTTTTGATCTTTCTGCCTTCATCTCTACAGATCTGGGATTATAGGAGTGCAGGACCATGATTCATTTATGCAATGCTGAGGATTCAACCTAGGGCTTGGCAAGCACTCCAGCAAGTAACTGGCAGCCATAGTTCCTATATAGACGTGTAAGCTTTTCACATGAGACAATTACTCAAGGACCATAGACTGGCCGGCCAAGTTGTCTCTTAAAATTATTATTAAGAATCTGCAACACAATAAAACATGAATAAACCTGGGTATAAGGCATCTAAGTGATATTTTTGAATAGCCTTTCATGAAAAGAATTGAATGGTAACTTATATATTTAATTTTGGAAGGAAATTTTATTGTGGCCACTTTGAGTATACAATTTATTGGCACTAGTTACATTCGTAATACTATGTAGCTATCTCCTGTTTCCCCAGCCCCCCCCCCCTTTTTAAAATCACCTCTAATAGAAACTCTGTAATATTACTCCTCATTTGCTATTTTCTCCCTGTCTTAAAGCACCTCTCACCTACTGTCTGTCTCCATAAAATTGCCTGTCTATTTAAAAAAGTAGAGTAATACAATATTTCTTTTGTGTCTTGCTCCAATATGCACAGCTTTGGTCTTTACCTGACCGGGGCCATGAGAGAATGAAGAAAGGACAGATACACAGACACAAGGATGGAAAATCCGGGCTTGTGTGGGATGTGAGCTCTGATGGATACACCAGAACCCTGGAAACTCAGAGCATGTATTTCATGTATCTGAACCAAGACGATGGATGTATTGTATGCGGTTAAAAGGGTATGGGTTTACCTGGTCATGGTGGGAAACCTCTGTGTGGAGCAGTCTCAGGCTTCAGTCGTTTTGGAACCTGTGCCTGATACTACTGTCTGTATACTCTCTCAGCACTCCTACTCAGGTCAGGGAAAAGCCTGCTGTCCCCAGGGTCTGAGGCATTGGGGTCCTCAGGGCACTAATCATGTCAGCAATACACATTCATTCAGGACTTCATCCGCTCCCCAGTGTCTGGCTTATTTACGTTATCTCAGTGGTGTAAAGCTCACCCGTGCTGTATTTCATTGCTAGTTAGGGCTGAATAATATGTCATCCTATCTGGAACATTCTGCCTGTCCATTCATTACCCATGGTTGTTTTTAATCCCTTGAGACTTTAGAGATGAACTTGAGAAAATGGAGTTACAAGGGGGAGTTTCAGAACCAGGGTATGGGCTCACTTAGTAAGGAGAAAGTTGAGTATCTACACATTCACGTTAGAGAAGATGCTTCGAGTCCCTCGCATGGGACGAGCCTGTTGAGGCAACCTAGATGTGGGCAGGGAGGTTCTGGAAAAGTTTGGGACTTCCTAATTTAGGGAGCCACCACCTAAGGGTAGACTGGCGTTTGAGATCCAGAGCACTGTGTTGAACTGCCAGTGCAGTGATATTTTCCTGGTGAGAAAGAGATGAGGAAAGGGTCCAGGTGTGTCTGAACAGCTGATTCGAGAGGTGTCTTTAAAGGCTTCCTGGTGTCTGAGATAAGCTGGGTGAAGCTTTTGACTTTAGGTTTAGGCAGTGACTACTTTGACCTCATGGTCTGGCTTCATTCGATAGAAATAACACGTTAACCATTTCCTTCATCCCAGGTGCTTGTAAGCTTCTGGGGTGACTTTTGAACCTCACTCTTCTATTTCCAATGAGCTGGACAAAATGCCAACCTATTGTGATGCTGTTTGGGCCTCCACACTCAAGTCTGAAGGCCTGCCTGCAGACTTTTCTAGAGAACTTGACATGCTGTAGACAACAACAGCGTCATCAGGAGTGATCCCAACCACTGGCACCCCCTGAGACCTGTACTGACATGTCATAACCTCTGCCAGGTTTTCAATGGCTTCTAAGCAAGCTGCCAAGCAATGCTGGTGGTGAACACCACTGAATAGAAATAGCCCTCCTTCCCTCCCTTACACTCACAGAGAAGCACCTGCAGCTTGCTCCCACTCAGCTGAGGGACAGTCTCCATACTGCTGGACACATGCTTCAAGTCCAGGTGAATCGGGACACCCGTCAACAGGTTTGCAGGATATACTTTCTTTTCTTTGGTGAGATAGTTCCAGAAGTGAGTTGCACAAATGCTCCGAAGACACCATTTAAAGTGGCCCTTATGGACAATGTTCCTCTCTGGTCACATTTGAGCACTCAGCATCAAGGTCCTGGCACCATGGCATCTTGTCGAGCCACATCCATGGTACCCCAAGAAATGTTTATTCTCTAGAATGGACAGGGCCACCCTGAGCCCAGCTGTAGGTGCTAGTAGGGTTGGCTCCTCCTAAGACCTCTTTTCTTGGCAGGCTCCTCTGTTGCCTGACGCTTGGACCAGGGAATTACTCCCACTTCTCCATTTGCCTTCCCTTTGCTTGAAGTGAAAATTTAAATGTGAAACATATCCAGAGGATTAACATATGGTTGTCCTATATTTATTTGTAAGCTTCTTGTGAGGCTAAAACACTCCAAAGTTACTGCCATAAATGGTAAAAACAAGAAAAGGTACCCCAACAGCTTGATCAGATGAAGGGGAGAGGTTTCTGTAAAAGCAAAACGTGCTGTAAGTAGAAGTTCTGAATTAGACCATGAGTGTGTGTGTGTGTGTGTGTGTGTGTGTGTGTGTGTGTGTAAACACCCAGTGATTCACATAGGGTTGCTAGGCCTCCTTGGAGTCCCTGAAATGGAAGAAAAACATATGTATGTGTATATTCTTGGAGGCTCACAATGAGGATGGGGAATTAAAAAGAATTAGAAAAGAATGACAAAGGAAATTTCTGAGACCCGATCGTGTATTTTATATGACTTAATTTCATTTTAAATAAAATAACTAAAGTATGGCTCGCTGTGGCCTGATCTTATAGCTACTGCTAGTGATAGCTTGTTTATGCTTTTCTAGTACAGAACTGGGAAAGTCTTAGAAGGCAGGGAACACTCCCTGAATGGATGACTCAAACTGAAGCCTCCATCCCAGGGAAAGCCACATCCACAAGACGCTCGCTATGGGCCAGGCAGAGGGACTTCTACGATTTTGGATGACACTGGTGGAGAACAGTGACAAGCATTTGTCTCTAGTTGAGTTAACACTAAAGAGAACTGAACATCAGAGTGCGAGCTAAAAATGGAGTCGGAAGCAGGAAGAGGGTAGGGAAAGGAGAGAGAACCTGCCAGCTGTGGTAGGAGGTGGTTGTTGTGAACAGGGCGAGAGTCTTCTTCATTGCAGGGTGAGGAGTGAGCGAAGATGCCAAGGAGGCAAGGAGTTAGCTGAGAGGCAGACATTTCAAGGAAGGGAAACAGAGCAAATGTTTTTCTTAGCAGCAGTGGAAAGGCTTCCATTAGGAAGCAAGCAGGCCCTGAGCTTGGAGACAGGCCGGCGGAGGTGAGCCGTGGGAGAAACCGAGGTCGTGAAGCACTCGTAGATACTTCGAGGACTGCAGCTTTCTGGGCGTGGTCAGGACACTTGCAGGTGTCTTAGTTTGGTTTAATTTGTTCAGATCCACAAGCATACGCTTCCGTATGCCCTTGTCAGCACTGGCAAGTCAGCACAAAATCTGAAAGGCCTAAGGGAATTCGATGAACACAACGAACACATGAAGCAGCTTGAAAACTAGTTTGCTTTCTACGCTCGTGGGAACAGATGCAAATGCTGCTTGTGTATATTCATCCTCAAGTAAAAGCTCAATGTGAAACTGGGCAGGTAGGGAGCTAGAGGCGGGAATCTGGGAGGAGCTGGGGGAGAAGAGGGAGCATGATCAAAATCTATTATGTGAAATTAATTTCTAAATTTCTAAAAACATCTGAAAGTGTTCGAGAAGAAAAAAACTTACACAACATCTCGTCTTTGAAACTTGCAACAAAAGCACCTATCAGCAAGAGCAGAAAAGATTACCATCCATACGCACTTAGACAAATTAAAGTATTTGTTCAAATAACTTTTGGTTTCATTAGGATATCACATTCACACTACGAAAAAAACCAAAGGCAAGAAAACCCTGTGTACTTCCTTCAATGTAAAGAAACAGTATGGCCCCCTGAAGCAGCAAATTGAATTCAAAACTCTTGGGAGTGCTTATGTGGAGGTTATGGTACAGGAAGGAGGTGACCCTGGCACTTGAGATGGGAAGCTAGTTCCCCTCAGCCAGGGGGACTTGCAATGTCTCCCCTGAGGCAACTGCCCTGAAGAATTGTGAACACAAACAATAGACCTGGGTTTCCCATGATTCCTTTCAAGGGTGGATTACAACAAACACTAAGGGAAAACCCTGGATGCCAAAAGACCAAAGGTCATTACTGCAGGCATTCCAGTGACAGAGAGCCAAAGGTGGTGGCACAAATCTTTAATCCCTGCACTCCAGAGGCAGAGGCAGGTGGGTCTCCATGTGTCCAAGGCCACACAATGAGTTACGATCAGCTTTGGCTACATAATGAAAGCCTGTCTCAAGAAGAAGGAGGAGAAGGAGCAGGAGGAGGGAAAGAAAGGAAGAAAGGAAGAAAGAACGGAAGGAAGAAAGAAAGATCAGGGACAGAAGGGAGACAAAAACAAAAACAAAAACAAAAACAAACAAACAAACAAAAAAACAGAGTTCGCTGGACCATATTTTAGGGATGTTGTTGTGAGGATTCATCAGAGTTATGATAGAGTCTAAAAGTGACGTCAGCACATTGTCTCGATTGGTTGTGAAATGGTTGAAAGAGTGAGGTTGACTGAGGTTTTAGCTGGAGCATCCAAGAATGGGCTTATTCCCGGTTGAGAGGGAGAAGGTTGTGGGTAGATCAGCTCCTGGTGAAAGGGCCGATTAGTTTGAGATCTGTTAAGTTTGAGGGGTGCGGCAATTACATGGAGGAGGCAGTTGGCCCTATGAACCTGGAAGTTGGGAGAAGTCTCTCCTGGAGATATACATTCAGAAGTCACCAGCATACAAAGGCAAGGGGCTTGATGAAGTTAAAAAAAAAAGTGGGGGTAATTAAAGAAAGGGAGAATCCAAGGCAAGGTCTGAGTCTTGGGGACCACAAAGACATGGGTAGGAAGGACGAGCCAGTGCAGGGACAGGATGGGACAATATTCGGGAAGAAGCACTGAACAACCTGGCCACATGCAGGGTGGCAGATCAAGGAACACAATCAAGGAGACCTGAATATGGGCTTTGATAACAGGGGCCATTGATTTTTGTCCAGGACAGTTCAGTAGAGTTCTGAGTGCTGGGAGCAAAGGCCTGACTGAGGAACTCAAGACAGAATGGGAGGGAGTGAACACTAGGTAGGTTTGCTGCAAAGGGAAGAAGACAAGGAGATGAGTTGGAAGGAAATACAGCGTCGTCAATGGAGAGTGTGGGCTTTGTTTTTCTAATGTAGAACACGTGAAAGACCTTTGGATTGGGATGGGATCCAACAGACAAATGGAGGGTGTCACAGCCAGAACAGGGGACTAGAGGGGTGTGCTCCACCACACTAAGGATCAGGCTCACTGGGGACTGGAAGCTCACACTTGAAAGGGAATAAGGGCGTGTGTTTTGGAAGAAGCCTGTGGACTTCTGTTCTAATTGCGTCTGTGTTCTCCGTGAAATGAGAATGAAGGTCATCAGCTAAGAGGACAGGATACTCCAGAATTCCTGTGACTCGCAGAAATATTCGAATGTTTCTTTTGAACTCTGCTGGAGCTTCATTTGAGCAGATGTGGTGTGTTTATCAAACCGTGTTTACTTGCCGGTGCTTCCGTTGAGCAGACGTGCTGGAGTCTAGGCTTCAGCCTGAGAATCGCCATCTTAGCGTGGCCTCGGGAACATCATTGCATGATGGGTTGTTGAGCTGACAAGTTTACAACTAGATGACTCCTCAGGACTCAGCATATGTGGAGGGACATTGCAAGGCCTCCATCCCTGGAGGATGGTCTGAGAAGGAGAGAAATCATAGTAAGAGCACAGACTGCCCTCAGAGGTCTCCACAGTGAGAGCCTGCATGGAGATGAGGTGGGCAGACCCATCCTGACACAAGGTTTGAGTTTCTTTCTGCTGTACTCTGTGAGTATTCTGAAGCAAACGTTTATGTTCAGCTCCCTCGTCTCTTCCCATTTAGCTGTCAGGTCCATTTAGGTCAGCGAAGGCACTATGTCACCTCTGCTTTTAAAAATTGATATTTTCCCCCGGCTCTCTCCTGAGAGTCCTCGCATTGGTATATCTTCATGCCTGCTTTCATGAAGAAGCTGCTTAATGTGGGGGCCCTACAGAGACATGTAGGAAAGTGACTTCATCCAGATAATAGGTTGAATGCTCATGCTGTTTTTAGAAGTTTGAATATATGAAGGCCTCCCTTATGAAGGCATAATAATAATAATAATAATAATAATAATAATAATAATAATAATAATAATAATAATACAAGCACATGATAGGAAAGGAATATTAAAAGTAGGTTTTAAAAAATCAGCCACCATGAAGTAATAGCTCTGCAACTTCTACCTGATTCTTAATTGCTGATCCGAGATGATTGATTTGTTACTACCTTATATTTATGCATGCGTGTGAAAACTCTGGGAAGATTTTACATCCTCTAAATCATCCTAGTGTGAAAGTCCTGTCTTTAATTAAAAAGCAGGGATGGTTAGATGGCACTGACTGAAGCCTTGAGTTTGTTCCTCTGCACCCATGGCTCACAGCTACCTATAACTCCATCTCTGGGGGGATCTGGTACCTCTTTAGGCTTCCATGCACACACACACTCACACACACACACACACACGCACATACACACACACAGGCACGCACATACACACACCTGGAAATAAAGTAAATCTTTAAGTAAAAAGAATGGAGGCTCCACTGTCTAACTGTCAAGTCTAATCTATACTCCTAAGGCCGTTTGAAGCCAAGTATACTCCCACTTTCCATCTCTCTGCAGACCTCTTCTCAAAGGGCAGGTTTCTGTTGTCTCTCCCTGGAGGACTGATTGAGTCTTCAGGGCGGAGGAAGTTGGAGGAGGTAGAGGTTACAGTGGTGTGTTGCTTTCTAGCTTCTGGGATTCAGCTGCTAAGCACCACCCTGAGTTGCTTACTAGCTGCTGGTAGTTTGAACTTTCTCAAGGTCGATCCTTTTATAGCACAGATACTGGCCAGCGATGCAGACCAGTGTTCACAATTCCCCCAGAGATGGCTTACCAACATGCCACCCGACTAAGAGACAGGAAGTTCTCCTTGGCTTTGGGTTTTCTCGTTAGATAGGCATTTCTCTCTACTTCCACTTCGAGGTCATTTGGAGCTCTTATGAGGTCATCCCCCATCAGGCACCCCTTCAACTCCTATGCTGTCCCGTGGTTGGCTACTTGCACTCCACAGCTGGGGGCCTGCTTGTAGATGATCAACTCCACAGACTCGTTGCTGGTTTATGTGTAAACCCGATCACGTTAGTAGACTAAAAAGTGGCTTGAATCTTCAATTTCCATGATATAGGAACTATTCCCACTTGTGAACTTTGCCCCAGTCCCCATGATCACTGAAATCAGCGTCATCATGACACACTGGCAAGATGTTCCCAATTCCTGCTGGAAAGCCATAGGTGGCTGTGTAAGCGTCGTAAGCAAAGGAGAGCAGCATGCACATAAGGTGGTGTGAGGGGCTGTGCTTATGAAAGGTAATTGGAAGGATGAATGAGGTTGCTGCTGTCTTGTTTACCCTTTCGGCACTATTTACGCTTACACACACACATCCCACCTATGTATTGTAGATTTTAAAAGGACATGCTAAGTCACTATTTTCAATTTCTTTATCCTTCCATATCTTATACGGATGGGCACAGGAACTGTTGTTCTTTAGTTAACTCATCTGCTAGGGGACACAGCAATGCTTAATTAAGAAGATGAAGAGATGAAATCTTGGTACAATTTGAGGCTCTCAATGCTGCATATTATGTGTGATGAGCAAGTTACCGGAGTCGGACCCAACCTTCCAAAACATCAGCTCAAATACACTTTGTCAAGGTTCTTTGCCTCACAAAGTTATATTGCATTGCTGAAAATGCATCATGACTGAATGGAGAATGTACTGAGAGCCTGTATTAGATGTATCTTGGTGTTGACTTACTGCTTTCAAGTTTATATTCCTGCAAGTCAGTGTCTACTTTAACAAAATGCTCCCCATCCAAAACAAACAAACAAACCAACCAACCATGACTCTTCTTGGTGTCTTGAATGAGAAATGTCCTTCATAATCTTGCTGTATGAACACTTGGGCTCCAGCAGGTGGCACTATATGGCCTTCTAGAATGCTGCTGGGAAAAACTGAAGAACTTTCCCTATTTCCATTTTCTTTGCTTTGTGCTTTTGTTAAAAGGATATGAGCCCTCAGCTTCCTGTTCCAGCCACTATGCCTGCTGCGTGCTGCAAGTTGCTAGGTTGTGGTTTTTTAGCACAGCAACGGAAAAGTAACTGATGTACTCTTCCTCATTACACCGATCTACATGAATGCACGAGACACACTGGTACATGCATTAGCGGGCATATATATTCTGAAGTGGTGTTGAAACCAGCTTTATGTTTGGGAGCCCACTTGCCAGCATTGCATGGTAGCATATTTCAGAGGTCTCAAGAATCAGGCCAAAGTCAACAGTAGGTAGGGACTCCCTTTTGAGATACCCTTTAACCAGTGGGAAAACCAAGCAAAAAGATAGCAGCAATCCTACCCATTCAACCTTTTATTTCTGTGTGGACCCAGGACATTTTGAAAAGGCTATTCTTGTCTTATTTTTGGTAGGTAATGGCACCAGTTTGAGGTGGGTAAAAGTTAGCTTCTCTTTGATATTGTTATAGATCAGCTGCTGGAACCCTCTTGGATCCCAAGGGCAAGCAAGCGGAAGCTTTTCAACACGTGCTTGTCTTTGGCAGATTTTTTTCTTTTTTTAATCTCTGGATGCCTGGCAAGAGTGGCCAGCAGCAGACTATCAGGTATGTGCAGGTGGAACCTTCTAGTGTTACAACTCCCGTGCAGATGTTAGGTTCTGGGACGCTCAGTGTTACAGCTGTCAGCTTGATTGGCAGCATCACAGTCTCCTGTCACCACTTTTCATGGCTATAGCTGCTCAGAAGGCGTTTACCGCCACCACCAAGGCCCGGTCTGTCCCTTGCGCCGGCGGATGTCAGCATGCAGCCAATCTTTTGTTGCTTGGGCAGCTCTGCTTCAGACACTTGTCATGGCTGCTGAGGGTCCTCTTGAGCCCCTCCTGCTTCTCCCCAGGGCTGGGTAGTTCTCTAGGCTCAGGGCTCAGCATCCACTGCGTATGAGGGCTGGATCCCTCTTGGTTTTCCAGCGTCTAGAGCGTCTAGCGGACTGCTTTCCTTCTGGGTCTATCAAAGTGGCCGCCCCAGTGGCTCCTCAGGGCTAGGTGGCAGATTCACAGTCACCACCGCCAAGACTGCCACCATGCCCCTGAGGTTGCTAGCACTTACTTCTCTCTTTTGTCACGATCTCAGCTTATTTTGTTGACCGCCAACAAGAGGGGAGTACTGTCGAGAGACCATTTTGCTGCAGCACCAGAGAAGGCAGCACAGAGGGATGTCTGTCAGTTCATAAAGTGAACTGAACAGTCTGCTGGTTCAGCCCAAGCAGTGTTTGCACCAAACGTAGCAAACCTTTTGTTTGTGTTTGCACTCATTACAGAACTGTCCCTCTGTGAGACGGCCAGGGGCAGTGCTCCCCATCTGACCTGGAAGGACATGGTCGCAGGGTCATCTAGAGTTCACCAGGATTTGCGATAGTGAAAAGTCCAGTGTTGTGGAATATCAATTTAAGATGTGTTACATTTGTTTCTGCTGTGCAACATTTGTTTTAATGGATGCAAAGATGCTTTGTGTTCTTTTATGTTGCGTTTGTTTAACTCCGTGAAGCTGTGTTACTTTGCTGTGTAAAACACCTGATTGGTCTAATAAAGAGCTGAAGGTTTGATAGCTGGGCAGAGAAAGGATAGGCGGGGCTGGCAGGAAGAGAGAATAAATGGGAGGAGAAATTTGGGAAAAGGAGGAACAAGAAGCAAGAAAAGGAGGAGAGAAGGACACCAGAGGCCACCTACCCAGCTATACAGCCAGCCACAGAGTAAAAAATAAAGAAAGGTATGTAGAAATAGAGAAAGATAAAAGCCCAGAGGCAAAAGGTAGATGGGATAATTTAAGTTAAGAAAGGCTGGCTAGAAACAAGCCAAGCTAAGGCTGGGCAATTATAAGAATAAGCCTCCATGTGATTTGTTAGGGAGCTGGGTGATGGGTCCCTAAAAGAGTACAGAGTACAAAAACAACAAAGTCCAGTGTTTTGAGCAGTTTTCCGCCAGTCTGGTCCCAGAGCCGCGTCAGCCTCAAAATAATAAACAGAGACTCTGTATTAGATATAAAGCTGTTGGCCAATGGCCAAGAGCTTCTTATTGGCTAGCTGTCTTAAACATTAACCCATTTCTATTAATCTAAGTGTTTCCATGTGGTCTTATCTTACCGGAGGGAGGGTCTGGACCACTTACTCCTCTTGGTCCTACATTTTGACTCCTCTCTCCTATATCTTTCAGAATCCTCCTTGTCTCCTAGTCCCGCCTATCTTGCTTTCCTATGGGCCAACATTGCTTTATTCATTAACCAATAAGAGAAACATATTTACAGAATGATATTTCCCATCAGTTCAGTGTAACTGTATGAAACAGTTGTAAGTGGGGATTATACCTTCAGAAGCTGGAGCAAGCAGTTTTGTTTGTGGATAGTTTCCTTAACTGCTTTGGATCCAGAGCAGAGCACACACCAGACAAACACCCCTGTCCCCAGCTAGATCTACAGCCTCTAGACCTCTACCTTTGGGTTCTTCAACCCCTGCTGTGCAACAGGTTCCTCCCAGATTGGAACACTGCATCTTGTAGGGAATCTCATTAAGACAGGAATTAAATAACTGAGAATAGCTCCAGGAAGTTCCTGAAACTGACCAGATTCACTAGGCCCCTCCTTTCTGAGAGTAAATACACAGAAAAGACTGTTGAGCCACTCCCAAAGGAGTAAAGCCCAGGGGTCTAGAAGATGTTTAGACCAACCAAGGCCCCTGGAAAGGACTCTCTAACCTGGGAAGCTGCCCGCAGGCTGTGCAGTGAGCTCCAGGTCCCCAGATTTTGTGAGCTCTCATTCACATTGGGGTGGGCTTTGGTGATGCAGCTGT
The DNA here is from genome assembly GCF_943737965.1 of Phodopus roborovskii. Classification (NCBI taxonomy): domain Eukaryota; kingdom Metazoa; phylum Chordata; class Mammalia; order Rodentia; family Cricetidae; genus Phodopus; species Phodopus roborovskii. Next base: position 22,180,519 of record NW_026125397.1, on the reverse strand, counting down.
CTTTTTCTGCTCCTGCAGGTAACCCCTCACATATTCCTTAATAAACCCCAACAAAACTTGGCTTACCAAGTTGGACTGTGGTGGTGCCTTTCTTAGTCAGTGTTCTATTGCTGTGAAGAGACACAGTGACTCATTTTGTTTCGTTGTATAGCCTGGCTGTCCTGGAACTCACTCTGTAAACCAGGCTGGCCTCAAACTCAGAGATCTGCCTGCTTTTGCCTCCCAAGCGCTGGGGTTAAAGGCATGTGCCACCACTGCCCAGCAGTGCACAGCAACTCTTACAAAGGGAAACATTTAATTGGGGCTGGCTTACAGTTCAGACGTTTAGTCTATTATCGTCATGGCAGGAAGCATGATGGCAGGCAGGCAGATGTGGTGCTGGAGAAGGAGCTGAGAGTTCCACATCTGGATCCTCAGGCAGCAGCAGGGATACTGGTCCTGGCTTTTAAAGCTCACCCCCAGTGACACATTTTCTCCACACTATTCCAACAAGGCCACACCTCCACTAACGGCGCTCCCTGTGAGTCCGTGGGGGCCATTTTCATCCAAAGCACCCCAGGCAATATCTGTATGGTAGAGATTTCTTCTTATCTCCCCAGGAGTCATATCACACAACCACTCTTGTACAGACATTCTAAGTTTGCTGGGGGAAGGCACACGGATTTCTGCAGAGTTGATATTAAAACCAGAAACTGCCAATCTTTTTCTAGGTTATAGCATAAGGCATAGAACACGGGCCTTCCCGGATTTGTTTTGTGGGACTAAATGTGTTTCCCAAACCATGTTATTAATACACCTGTATACCTACTATCTCATTAATTTAATCAGAGTGACCAGATTCACTCTTCCTTAGCCTAATTTCCCACCTCTTATGTGGATTATAATGGGAGTGTGTGCAGCCTTGGGTGTAGATTTCCTGACCACCTGACCAACCACTTATAATACATGAAATTCCACTTAGGATGATAGACAACAACAAGATCCTGTCAACTTACACTAATATACACCATGCACGCTACAAATATTTATTTTAGTGATAGGCAATAACAAGGTTCTGTCACTTCACACTAATATATACTATATATGCTAAAAATATTTATTTTGGTGTGTGTATTGTATATTCATGCTCCTGTGTGTGTGTGTGTGTGTGTGTGTGTGTGTGTGTGTGTGTGTGTCTGTGCATGAGCAGGCACACTTGGAGGTCAGGGTCAGATGTGTGGTGTCTTTCTTGATCACCCTCCACCTTATTTTGAGGCAGAGTCTCTCCAAACCTGAAGCTCATCAATTTGACTTGGCAGGCTGGCCTGTGTGCTCCTCCTAGGAGCTGCCAGTATCCACCCCCCTCCCCCAAGTGCCGGGGTTGTACGCAGACACTGCCTTCCTGGCTTCTTTATGTGGGTGCTGGGGATCTGCACTCAGTTCTCATGCTTGTGCGGCAGGCACCTTACCCACCAGGTCGTTTCCCACTACTTTAAAGTAAATTGTGAGCACCATAACAGCACACATTGGTTTGGGTTATATTCAGCTACATTTTTTTTTTTAAACTAAATATCAGTTGTCCTGGAGCAGGCAAGCACAGACTGGCAAACAAAACACTTGATTAATCTTTCACACCAGAGCTGGTTTCGGCTGTGTACCAAGGAGGAGGATAAATCTTGCTGTTGCACTTCATTCTTTTCCCATTTCTGAAACAAACTTGGCACAAGTCTGTAAGCTCTTGGTCATCACTAAGCTGCCCGAAGCCAGAGGTTCTCCATCTTTTCTCGGTGGCATTCGCAGAAAATTGATGAGTCCTCCTTAGCACTAGCACTTTCAAGCGGAGGTGTGTGCCTCACTTTATGAGCGTAGTTCAGTTAGCTACAAAGTAAGGGCGAGCTCTCATACTCTCCCCCCTCTCCTCCCCTCCCCTTTCTCTTTGCTGACCTCTCCCCCTTTTTTCTCTCCTCCTTTCCTTGCCTCCTGGTATGTTTCTTCACTCTTTTCTTTCTTATTTCCTGAATTTAAAAAACAAACAAAATCCACAAACGTCTAATATAAGGGAATCTCCTGGTTAGTTCCTTGGAAAACAGCCCCTAGCTTCTCGTCTCCCAAGGCAGCGGGCTAAATTTCTGTTCACCAGTATTATAAAACAAGGATGCTCCAGTCTAGCGCCCTCTGCTGTTTCTCCTGCATGCTGCAGAGGTTCTAGAGCTCCAGGCTCCCCCTTGGACAACAGCTTTGCCTTTGGCTAGGCTGCGCCTTGCTGTGTCTGAGGCCTCTTCTCCTGGCCTTTGTTTCCTTCTACTCAGTCAGGGAGCCTTAGTCCCCACAGGCAGGAGCTAAAACACTCAGGTTGCTTTCTGTTATGTATTTATCTTTTCATTTAGTCCATTAAATATTTACTGATTACCTCTTCTCAAGAGGAAGAGTGTCAACATAAAACCAAGGGAGTGCACCACTGAACCACAACAAGATGGCTCCTTAACGGCTCTCTAACGGTTACACTTGGACATTTCTCTGGGATGCCTTCTACGAACTTGTACATTTGAGGAAGGCCATGTTAATTCCACTTCAAGAAGCCGAGGGCTAAGAACACATGCCCAGGGGCTAACATTGACCTTATTCTTTTCCTTTCCTCCTTCCCTTCCTTGTTTTCTCTTTCCAACACCTGGATTTAGAATTGAACTGATAACTCAGGTGAGGCGAGCAAGGATTTCCCTGGTAGTAACAAGTCAAAATGAATTACATCAGGAAGGAGAGCAGAGTTCTTAACTGTTGTGTGATATATTTTCCTGTGTTAAGGTTAAAACCCTTCTTTTTATTTAGACAGAAAAGAGGAGATGATGGGAGATGCCATTATGTATATATGTTTCTCATACTGGTTAATGAATAAAGCACTGTTGGCCAATAGGAAAGGAAGACAGGAGGGACTAGGAGACAAGGAGGAAAGAGGAAGTAGTAAGGAGGGTAAAGATGGAGAGCCTGGAGAGAACAGAACTGCCATTCTTCCGCTCTCTGTAAAACCACGTGAAAATACATAGAAATGGGTTAATACTTAAGACAGAGCTAGCCGATAAGAAACAAGTAATGGACCAACAGAATTATACCTAATACAGAGTCTCAGTGTGTTATTTGGGGCTGGCGGGACAAGACCGGGCAGCAGATGGAAAAACCATACTCCTTACAGTTCTTATCTGGAAAGCTCTGGAGACCTTGGACAGAGGCAGCATAGCTCAGGGTAAAACCAGGGAGGGCAAGGTGGAGAAGTTGGGCTTTGTCAATACCCGCCTTCCTTTTCCCTCTTGGCTCACTTAATGAGTAAGGCTGTCCAGCCTCTCAGCAGCACTCGGGAATCATCTACTTATCTGCTAAGGGATGCTTGAGTTGAATTTCTCTGAAGCATCTTTGACCCTGCAGCCTTTATGGACCTCATGGGCTCTGCCCTCCATCAGCTCTCTAAGAAGAGAGCCCTTTTAAAGGCAAAACGTTGAAGGCTCAGTAAAACACGGTGGCATAAGCATCTGGCACTCGGAGGTTTAAGTAAATACTCCGTGCCCTCCCTTTGGCCCATGTCTGTGGATGACCTTGCTTAGTTCCGTGGACGTGAACCAAATACCTCAGCCAATGATGGAATGTTATCTCTCCTTTTGCTTTTTCAGGGCCTTCCCTAACTTAAAAACAAATGTTTAGTTAAGGTGATCTGTAGCTTGGCCCTTCTGAAGGCACAGGAACCTAATCTAACTGTAGGTGCCCACAGGCTCCTGGTGAGCTTCAGATAGAGCCCTGTTTCTAAAGTGAAGTCCTGGGTCATCATACCTGTAGCTGGACTGATTTGGTCACATGTGTCCTGATGTGGCCCTACCCACTTGTGACATAATTTCAACACCCAGAAGGTTCCAGACTCCGAAGAATTTCAGGTCTTGATGCTGAGGTTCACACAGCCTAGCTTGTATTTGGTATTTCACCTGACACTTAAACTTCATAAAACCTTTGGTTTGTGTCAAATTGTATCTCCTCCCAGAAATCTTCAACAAACACTGGGCAACTTGCTACCTTACAGTCACATGTTGGCATTTTCTGGACTCCATGCTGCTTTTCATTCCCATTGGCCGAATCCTAGTTCCAGGGTCTCATCTAATCTTAACTCCTCAATCTTGCGACACAGTGTTCAAGGACAACTGGCTGAGTTCCCTCTGCCTCTGGCAGGCTGCAAGCTCTGAAACTAGGCCATTGTCAGCCGTGTGTGTGTGTGTGTGTGTGTGTGTGTGTGTGTGTGCGTGCGTGCGCGCACGCGCAGGCACACACACACACACAGCAGAAGAGATCTTTTAGTTCACTAGCTGTGTATCTCTAGGTTCATTTCTGTCAGATGGAGGTGGCTTTTCTCAGTTGCATGTCAATGACTCCGTCTTAACTACCTCCAATCCTGCCACAGCGTCCTCTTATTCTATACATAGGAGATAGATTTAAAAAATGTCAGTAAGCCACCGTGCACATAAAAGCCAGCCTCAGGAGAGCCAGGGCATCAAATGTATCAAGGGCAGTGAGAAGATCGAGCTGTCTGCTTACAGTCCAATGCTCACACAAACCACCGCCAGGGGGAGGGCAGTACTATGTAGATGCGCATACTGAGGCCTGGATGGGCTCTGAGAGTCCCAGTACCTAACAAGGGCCCAGGTGATGCTCATCTGAGCATCATGGGTTAAGTTACAGGAAAAGCGCATGTAATCTTTGAAACCTGTAAGAACTAAGTGTTTTAAATACAGACTTCATGATTGAAGGTGCAGATGTGCAGAGATGTTAAAGCCTATCTGTCCCAGGCCACGCCTCTCATTGGAAGAGGACTGGAGACTAAGAAGAAAGCTTGCCAGATTTAAGACTTCTTTTCAATCACTGTGGTGTGGAGAGGAGAAAACTAACAAGAAGGGGATTGCTTCCAAAAAGCAAAAGAGGCAGGCATTGTGATGGGCGGGCTTGGAGTTCCTCAGTTGAATCGAGGAGGGCACTAGCTGTTAGCTGGAGCTGGAGTGACAGGGCTGAAGAACTTGGAAAGAGTTTGGGGCAGTGGGAGGGATCGTTTGGGTCACTTAAAGGAGCAGCAAGGAGCTTCTTGGGCCTGGATAAAGCTGGGGGCAGGCACCTCATTTGTCAAATCACTAACGGAAGAGCCCCCAGACTCCATGTTCAGATCATCTTGGATCTTCAGAAAATAAGGGTTGGTTATACCTCAGGCCAGGAAGCCACGTGCTGGGTCTAGGTAGGATTCCATGATGCTACTCACTCAAGCAATTCCGATTATCTGGGGAACAGAATGTTTGCTTCCAGTGCTAAAGGAGCTACGTGTTTTATTATTAAGATTGCAGAGAGCATTAAAGAGGACATAGTTTGGAATCTGGGAAGCTCTTTCTGCACAGAACAGAGAGTAAATATTTTAAGTTTCATGATGAGACTTAAAGCATAATTTTGGTTATCAGGCAAATGTTTACACAACAAAAAGCAAACAAATTTCCACGGCTTTTTGATGAAATACAAACCTTAATTGTCAATGAACACACAGTTTCATGCAATTTTTATGTCATAAAGCATTACATCTCTTTTGATTTTTTAAAAAACCATTTTAAAAGTAAAACCATTCCCAGCTTGTGGTTTATACAAAAATAGGCAGCATGCTAGATTTTCCTCCCAGGTAAAAGTTTTCTGACGGCCGATATAGTTAGCAATATACTTCCAATCCAAAGACAAGACCAGAAATGTGCATCTAAATAATAGTCTACACTCACACAGCTACCTTAAATGTCTGAAAAATCAGTTTTTTTTTCAAGGACAGTGTACAGATATAATGACAACATTTTTTTAAAAAAAGCTTGCTTGCTGGCTAGGAATGTTATATGAAATCGGTATATTCTGTTTCCAAATGATCCAAAAATGCTCTTACAAATATCTTTTAAAAGTACAAATGAGGTTTTCATTAGATATTTAAGCATCTTGATATTTAGCCAGATGTGTATCAACCCAGGCCTTGAATTGTTAAAAGATTCCTTGTTACAGAATCTAGTTTCTTGTGTTTATAGTTTGTATGTTTCCATCCATGGACCGTGGCACAAAAAACGAAAACAAAACAAAAACAAACAAACAAACAAACAAAAAAACCCAAAAGAACAACAACAACAACAAAAACCCCAGTTTTATAGAATGGCAATTTGCATTATCCATTATCAGGAAAGTAGTCTGGAGTACTGTAGAGAGACTGTGAAGTTCACTTTCTTAACAGCATTCGATACCTACATTACCCTGAATTATGACACGGAGAATGCCACATAAAGATTCTTATTAGCAAAAAGCACAGTGGGGGGTGGGATTAAGGAAAGATTTAAGACCTGAAGGTCTAAATATTGCCTTTGTAACTTGCTTATAAAAACGGACAATTGTGCTTTTTCTGCGCACGGACATTTTTTTATTGTAACCAGAAGTTTCCAGGAAATAAAAGCAAGGCTCTTCCATTTGGAGTTTGTCCACTTTGAGAATTTGCCAGGCGTTGAAGGGCGCCCTCTGCTGTTAGTTGTAGTCGTTGCGCTTGGATTTGATTTATGTTGTTTTTCAACAGGTTCTTTGAACCTGCTCTGGTTTTTAATGCTTTCTGTTATGACTGTACATTTCACATAACAAAGAAAACATAAATTCCATGATGCCAGCTGGCACGGTTAATGATCCTTCAGTTCTGCCCTTTTGGAATTGTATCGCAGCGCTGGAACATCTGGCTGTTTCCAATTTCCACGTTAGAGTGGGGTTTTGACCTCTATTTCACTTTCAAATGGGTCTCCTTGGCAGAATAACTCTGCTTTCTCCATTAATTTTGCCATTCTCACCCTTGACGGTAAGTGGGAGGCTTGGAGCCCGGAGCTTTAGAAGGCAATTGTGCAGTTCTCAGAGCTGCTCTGGATCGATAGCCTTTGTTAGCGCCTCCAGTCCACGGACTGTGAACGCTCCTCCAATCTGAGCCCTCAAACCTCTCTCTGGGGTGTTCAATGTCTGCACTCCTCACAATGAAGGATTCATCTGTTCTCACAATCAGCTTTTAAACCTAGTCACCAGGTTTTAAAATGATGATTTTTAAAAGATGATTCTTCTCTGGGACATTGAGGTGGCACAGGGGACAGTGTTTATTGGGTTTTGTACACAAAGGAGTGTGTGTCTAAGCACGTGGAAACACAGGCATTCCATCTAGCTTCTGCTCTGATCTCCATAGCTGCAGAGCCATTTTCATTCCCAAGTTAACATCTCTGCTTAGCCCCCTTCTCTGGAGTGAGTGCATCCCCACGTTCTGGGGCTCACCCTTGGAGAGTAGACTCTTAGTCATCCCCGACTCTGAATTTACTTCCTTTATTTCCTGCCTTTTCAGCCCATATGACTCCACACAGATTGATGAATGTGTCAGCATTTAACTCTGTTTCTAGCCCTACTAGGTGCTTCATAGGTTCTCATCACTCCAGCCTTCCTGGACATACTTTCTGAGATCATATTCCCATCCCTGTAAGGATTCTCCTGTGGTCCATACATTCATCTAGGCCCTTCAAACTCTGGCTTGAACTCCCCAGCCTAAATGCCAAATCTTAACGAGGCTCATTCCTTCCAGGCCAGCCTCCTCCAAGCTCCTCTCCTTCCCATACCTGAGTCCTACAGCAAAGCCGTCTCAATACGCTCCCTGTCTGATATGTGTTCTTTCTCTTCATACAAATGCGACTCCAATTTAAACACTGATGTCTACCTCCAGTTCCTCTAATAATCTCGCCAACACTGACAGTGGCATATTCCGCATCCACTGTCGGCAGTCACAATTGTGTTCTGCTGTATTTAATTTGACTGATTTGTGTTTAATTGGTATGTATCCCCTGAGTACTCTTGATTCCCCCTTCACTACATCTTGCCTCACCCGCAAGACTGTGTCTCGTACGCCAAGAGAGCAGTATACTTCACACTGCGGTGAACCAGAGGTAATTCGTTTCTGTCTTCTATAACGTGGAGATAATGATGCCTTTCTATCTCAAGAGGAGAGATGCTTTAAAGCTTTCGAAGTGCTCATTACGGTTATGATGACAGTGACGTATAACCTTCCTTCACCTGAACTATCACACAGGGGTCTGGCATTCCTTTCTGAGGACAGAGTGATCACCAAAGGGATCACTGTTATTGTCACCACCTCCGATGCCACCTCAGATCAGCTGCAGTGCAAGGCTGAAGTCAGGACTGCAGGTCAGCTCTTCACTCTTTACAACCAGACTTTGGGGGCTTCCGTTTTATGAAGACCCTAGAGTTAGCCTTTATCTCTTGTTTGTCCTCTTCCAATTTGGAGTTCTGCCTTAGTTAGGTTTTCTTTTGCTGTGAAGAGACACCATGACCATGGCAACTATTACACAGGAAAACATTTAATTGGGGTGGCAGCTTACAGTTCAGAGGTTCAGTCCATTATCGTCGTGGTGGGACATGGTGGCATGCAGGTGGACATGGAGAAAGAGCTGGAGAAAGAGCTGAGGGTCCTACATCTTGCAGGCAACAGGAAGTAGACTGTGTATCACACTGACATAAAATTGAGCAAAGGAGACCTCAATGCCCGCCCCCACAGTGGCACATTCCCCTCAACAAGTTCACACCTGCTTCAGAATGGCCACACCTCTTAATAGTGCCTCTCCCTTTGGAATTAAGGGGACAGTTACATTCAAACTACCGCATGTAAATATACTTGTTTTCAAATGTGAACAAAGGAATCCTAGTGGGTAAATTAAATGTTTTGTCCTAATATTCTTAGAACTCTTTATTGCATTACATGCTAGTAATAGAGTTATAAAGTTTCAAGAGAGGGGTACTTCAATGAAGGGAGTTACAAAGGAAAGGTTCGACTATGTTTTATTTCTGAAAATGCATGTGCCAATCATATCGTTATTCCTAATATTAAAAACATTACCTGGCATTGAGAAGATCACCAAGGAAAAATATAAGCGAACCCCAGAAGGCTCAGAGCAACACAGGCAGCCCATTGCTCCTAGGTGCCCACCATATCTGGATGGTGAGACTCCATTTCAGAAGCAAAGCCATTTTGCAGGACACAGAGAACTCAATGTTGGATGGACTGGAAAGCCTCCTCTCTGCTGGCTAGCCTTCACAGTCCCAGAAGTGCTTTTCATACTGCTAAGGGAGGAAAGTCGCTGGGGGTCTCCCTTGCAGCAGACCCAGCATGCCATAATACTAACCAGCTGGCAAGGTGTGCCCATTGCTGCTACAATATTGATACAACTGTTACAGGGGTAGCCAACCTACTTTCTGATTTATTTGAGGCATCCGCAGAGGGAATTCATGCCCGGGCACTGTAATCCTCAAAAGCCCATGTTTGGGGAGATTAGACCCCCCCATACAAGGCCCTACTGTTTTATCTTTTTAAATTGTTGTTAAATCGTTAAACTATTAAACTTTCTTCTACATATTTATAATGATTTATGTATTATGTCAATGCTGTTCTCAACCTTGGCCAGAGAAACTTCTTTTTGCAGTCAATGCAGAATCTTACATCTGGCCAAAGTGTGGAGAGTAAATGACTATACATCTATGCCAACCCCACCCTGCCCAGCCCGCAAGGCTCAGGGGACACTGGGAAATGGTGTACAAGGGATGTAGGAGTTAGAGGATGTGTGGCGGATGGAGTGCTGTGCAGTGCTGTTTCCTAGGCCTGACACGGCCGCTTTACTCATGAACTCACCACAGCTGTGGTTACCTGCACAAGACCTGTAGAAGATTCACGCAACATCATGGCATGGGTGGAGGAGAGACCCCATTTCCAGCGGAAGGCAGCTGCTGGCTAATGGGGGACAGGGAGTCAATTTCTTCATGCTGTGGCTGCTGGTAGGTTGTACTTGCTGCTGTGGATGGTGCGTGCACACACACATTTCTAGTTAGCCTCAAGGAGTTCTTTTTAAAAAAAAGAAAGAGGACATGGAGATCAGAAGGGGATGTATTGGGGAGGGTCCCAGGGGACTGCGAGGGAGAAGTTGAGGGTAAACATGGTCAAGATACATTCTATACATTTGTGAAATTCTAATAGAATAAACGAAACTGTAGTTTAAAAGAAGTAAAATTTGAACATTTAAATCACAGAAGGGAAAATACCCAAGTGCGTTTATAATGCAAATGGTTGCTCACTTTTGAGAGTAAAAGTTATGATTTTTAACCGTCATAGCAGAAAAGTCATACGTGTCCAGTAGAGATCCTACTTTGAATTCTGCTTTTTAACCTTTTACGAGGCTAGTGGTAGGCAGTGCAATGTTCTTTCACAGTGATGGGCAGTCCAAGCTTTTCCCAGCTTCCAACCAGCCATATGATCTTGAGTGGAAACGGCCGTACTCTATAGAGTGAATTCAGTTGCTAACCAGAGGTATTAGGTAGGTCGGGTGTGTTAAATGCATTTTCCCTCAGGTTCTTTTCAACTCACTGATGTATAAGAATGTAATTACTAATTGAGACGCTTCTGTATAAGTGCACTGTTAACCAGTGACAGTCTGTGGCACTGAGTTCCTGTCTCAGTGCTTCTATTGCTATGGTATAACATGATGATCAAGAGCAACTCGGAGAGGAAAGGGTTAATTCCAGCTCATAGTTCAACATAATGTTCCATTACTGCGGGAAGTCAGTGCAGGGACTCAAACAGGGCAGGAACCTGGAGGTGCAAATTCAAGGTCATCTTGGGCAACTCCGTCAGTTCCTATCTCAGACAGGAGGCTGGAGATACAGCTCAGTGGAGGAATGCCTGCTTAGCAAGTGTGAGCGTGACTCCGGGTTCAGTGCTTAGCAACACTTATATGAAGGGAGCGTTAGCTTGCAAATGCAAGTTTATATCAAGTTATGTCACAAATAAAATATATCTGCCATCCATCATCCAATAAAAATAAGAAAGAAGGAAATATAAACACAGCTCTGTTAGGTCTTATGGAAAGAATGAGTGACGGGTTGTTTAGGAAGGTGAAAAATAAGGCAGAATTAGTTACTGTCTGAGCCTGGCTTTGTATCAGTATTGTACATTTGTATCTTTGCTTCAGTGTTACAGATTTTCCAGCAGTCCTTAGGTCTCCTCTCCCATCCCCAACATTAAAATGTGTCTTTTCGGACAATAAGCCTAGAAAATACTTTAGAGTTAAAAATTTCAAATGGAGCTACACTGTGAATATCCTACACATATTCTCTCCTGTGTTAAAAAAAAAAAGATAGGTATACATGCCAGACACTACATGTTCATTGTGATGTCTTTGGAGGATAGGATAGATGCGTTTTCCATTTGCATTTTAGAGAAAACAGGTTCTTCAGATAAGGTAAACATCCATTTTAAGCTTATACAGTTACTAATGGCCATCTCAGTTGAGCTGAGATCAGCTGGGCTCTAGAATACCTAGAATACATGTTCTTCTCACCTTATCTCATTCTGTGTTTTCTTTTTCTGCTGTAACTTTTATTTTTTTTTTCATTTTCTTCTCTTTTCTTTTTTTTTTCAATAAATCCTGATTGCAGTTTCCTCTTCTTCCACGTATCCTAGTCCTTGTCTGTTCCCCCAACTCCCCCCTCCCTCAGATCCTCATTTCCCTTCAGAAAAGAGCAGGCCTCCCAGGGACATCAACTGAATGAGGCAAAACAAGATAGAAAAACAAGGCACAAACCTCCTATCAAGGCTGGGTGTGGCAACCCAGTGGGAAGAAAAGGATTCTAAGGGCAGAGGGAAGAGTCAGAGACACCCCAACTCCTACTTTTAGGAGTCCCCGAGGACACCAAGTTAACGATCGTAACACACATATATGCAGAGGACAGCATAGACCCATGCAGGTTCTGTGATTGCTGCTTCAGTCTCTGTGAGCCCCTATGACCTCTGCTTAGTTGATGTCCATAAACTGTGTTCTCCTGGTCTCATAAACCCCTGTGATTCCTACAATTCTCCCTCCCCCTCTTCCAAGGAGAGGAACCCAATGGAGAGCTCCAACTTGCATTCCTTCTCTGTCTAATGTTTGACTGAGTCCCTGCATCTGTTCCCACTAGATGCCAGAGGAAGCCTCTCTGATGAAGATTGGACTAGGCACCAATCTATAAGTGTAATGATATCATTAGGAATCATTTTATTATTTTTTTTCTATCTTGGGTCTCTGGTTTGTGGTCATCCAGAAAGTGTCAGGCATGGGCCTCACTGGTTGGCCATTCCCGAAAGTTCTGCATCTCTGTTGCCTCAGCACAGATTGTAGGCAGGTGTGCCCAGCTGCTTGGGATTTAGTTAACTCCAGATGCAGTCAACTTGACAACCAAGAATAGCCATTACAAATAAAAAATGCTGGTTATGGTTTCCCTCTCTATACTCCTCCTAGTTCTTATCCACCCTCCTCCCATCTGGATCCATCCCATTCCTGTGTCTCATTAGAAAACAAGAGTCTAGCTTGATTGTGGGCAGTGCATTACACATGCTTTAATCCCAGCATGTGGATCTCTGAGTTCAAGTCCAGTCTGTTCTGCAGAATGAGTTCCAGGAGAGCCATGACTACACAGAAACCCTGTCTTGAAAAACAAAACAAAACAAAACAACAAAAAAGATTCTAAAGACATCTAATATAGTATAATAAGATAAAACAAAAACTAATACATCAGAATAAGACAGAAAAAACAGAAGAAAAAGAAGCCAAGGAAAGGCAACTAAACTGATATAGAAGCAGAGATCCACTCACTGACACATTCGGGAATTTCGTTAAAAACACTAAACTGGAAGCCATAATATGTGCCCAAAGGTTCCGTAGGGTAAAAAGAGATTGCAATTCTTAACATCTATGCATCGAACACAAGGGCACCCATAAAGGGAACACTACTACAGCTTAAATCACATATAGATATGCACACATTGATAGTGGGAGTCTTAAATACCAGATTTTGTCCATAGCCAGATCATCTAGACAAAAACTAGACAGACAAATGCTGGAGCTTACTGAAGTTATAAACCAAATGGTATTTACTGAACATTTTACCCAAACGCCTACTACTGGGATTGAGTTACATCTAATTGAGTTCTTGACCAAATGAATCCCATGGGAACTCCAAAACAACCCAGGTCATTGCCAAGACTATAGGTTGTTTTTCACAGACTGACAACATTGACACAACTTGTTGAACACAAAGACGTTGAATTGGTGCCTCTCTACAGCCTTCACCCCTAGCTGCTAGCATCTTTGGTACAGGTATGAACTCTGCATGCCACCAAAGGAGAATGGGAACACCAACGCAGCCATTCTTTGGTCTACAATGGTACCCTGATTGCAAGATATGCTAGTTCAATGGAGGCACAAAGCTTGTGGAAGTAACCAACCAGTATCTGAGTTGACTTAAGTCTACACCATGACATGGAACCCATACCTGACACTGTTTGGGTGACCCAAGAACCTGATACTAGACCAATCATGGACCTAGGGTGAAACCAAATATTACTTCTCTTAAAAAAACAGTACAATGACTCCTAATCATATTTTGGTATAATCATAGATCAGTGCCATGCTTAGCCATCGTCAGAGAAGCCTCCTGAAGCCGATGATAAACAAAATCCACAGACAGACATTATTCAGAGAGTGAGAAATCTTGGAATACTCAGCCTTAAATGGGACATCTCCATTAAATCCATCTACCCAGGGCTCATGGAAACCCGAGGAAGAGGAGAACCAGAGAGGATGGAGGACACCAAGCCAATAAGGTTTTACATCCCACCCTCTGAATCAACAATTTGAATTCGCAGAGATATAGGCAGCATGCACAGGTCTACACCCATCGGTGTAGGGGTGTAGGGATGAGGAGAGGGGAGGCTGAAGCAGGGGTGAGACTGGAGGATTGAATTTGTAGAAGAGGAGGCAGAGGTGAAGATCTGAAGTGGCTCAGGTCTACAAGCCTCCATGCCTAACCTAGAAGCTATCTCCAACTGACAGACACTCGCCAATGAAAATTCAGTTTTCTCTAAGGGAGCCTCTCCATTGAGAAATAAGGGTACCTCATTTTAGTAGGTCTGCCATTGTATATTACTTGGTTCCCATCCCTCCCCCTTGAAAGTTTTAATATTCTTTCTTTGCTCTGTATGGGCTAAAGGCAGTTTGTTCTGGCCTGGGCCCTTTGGTGTTCTATATGTTTCTTCTACCTTGATGAGCATCTCATTCCTTAGATTAGGAAAGTTTTCCTTCTATGATTTTGTTGAAAACACTTTCTGTGCCTTTGACCTGGTTTCTGGTTTCTTCTTTGATTTGGTCTTTTCATAGTGTCCCAGATTTCCTGATGTTTCTGCCAGTCCCTCCACCCCTTAGATTTAACATTTTTAGTGCCTGAGATTCTTCATTCTATCTCTTGTATTCAGTTGCTGAGGCTTGCCTCCGAGGTTCCTGTTCCTAAGTCCAGCTTTTCTTCAATTTGGGTTTTCTTTATTGAGTCTATTTCTGCTTTCAGGTCTTGAACAGTTTTATTGTTTTCCTTCCACTGTTTGTGTTTTTATAGATTTCTTTAAGGGATTTATTCATTTCCTCTTTAAGGACTTCAGTCATATCCATAAAGGCTATTTTAAGGGGCTTTGTCTTGTGCTTCCCCTACGTTGGATACTCAGGGCCTGCTGTGGTAGGGTCACTGGCCTCTAGTGGAGACATACTGTCCCCGCTGGTGTTGATTGTTTTTATGCTGGTGTCCAGGCATCATGGTTTAAGAAGACTGTAATTCTAGGTGCTGATATCTGGCCTTGTCTTTGTTGGCTGTTTCGTTTCTTGGTTCTGTTGCCCTCTCTGGTTCTTCAGAGGGTGTGGTGGCTGATTGTTGTTTGGTAGATGGTAGGGAATGTTTCTGGTATTCTTCTGGGTATGGTCACTGGGTATTCCCGGTACGATGTTTTGACACTTAGAAATGGAGACAGGCTAGGAGGGTGACCGAGAAGGGCCGCAGGATGGTGAGAAGCAGAGTGTCCTACCAGGATCTGTTTAGTCCCGAGGGAATGAGGGCAGAAAATAAGGAGAGGCCACAACAGGCAGTCTGCTAGAGAGCTGGGGATGAGACCGCATATGGAGGAAAGGAGAGAGGGTGAAGAGCTAAAACTCGCCTACTGCCTCTCTGGCTTACTTGCTTTTCTTTGAGACATGGCTTTGGTGGGGAGTGGCCCCAGAGAAAGCATGCTGGAGTTGGGGCTGGGAAAACAGGATGGTTAGGGAGGAAGGCTGGTGGAGACCATCCTGACTCACTGGAGGTGGGGGTCAGGGAGAGAAGAGGGGAAGCCTGGGGATGAGGGGAGGGGAGGCTGAAGCAGGGGTGAGACTGGAGGATTGAATTTGTAGAAGAGGAGGCAGAGGTGAAGATCTCATGTTTCTCATTCCAACCCTTGGGAGGCAGAGACAGACAGATCTCTGTGAGTCTGAGGTCAGCCCCACATAGCAAGTTCCAGAATAGCCAAGGCTATATAGTGAGAGTAGGGAACCATTCAAAAAAGTGTCAGATGGAGAAGATGATGGAAGGGACCCTCCCGGGGGGTCACAGTAGTTTTGTATTTTCATAGCAAGCCAAATGAAGACATAAGTGAGCATCCAGGGCTCACATGCAGCCCCCAAATTAAAAATGAGACAGCTAGAAACAGGTGCTACTGGTAGAAATGACAAAGACCAGTGTCCTCACCCTGGGGCAGGGCTGACCTGTGAGCTGCTAGAAGTGAGCACAGCTCCTGACTGGCCCAGCGCATAGGTTTGTTAGAAAGCTTGGGTTTGCTTATGTAGACAGGCTGGGATGCATGGGCAGTACTGTACATTCTCTGCATGTCTGAATCTCTCGTTTTCATGAGGAACTCGATGGGAACCTCTGTTGCGAGGCTTTAGTTACCCCTCACCATTTGTTTGGACTTTTGCCATCCTAGCTTGCTCTTGCTGAGACCATGATCTCCTGTCTGATTCTAGGAGATGCTTCTTGAAATCCCTGTTCTCATTCACTTGAACCTGTGTTTAGTTCTAGCTCTGGATCCAGTGATAACTGGACAACAGCAACCATTGCTTTCATTCCCTGCAATGCAACTTGAATCTATCAGGGGAAGTGCCCATTAGCTAGTAAAGGATTTAAGATGAATATTCTGAAGAATTAACTGGTTACAGCAAGGATGGTGGCTCAAGGACTAAAAGCACTTGCTCCATTAGCATGAAGGCTAGACCTTGAACCCCAGACCCTCAGAAGAAGAAGAGAGCCAACTCCCAAAAGTTGTACTTTGGCCTCCACATGTGCATGATGACACAACTGTGCATACAACCCTCTTCCTCCACACACACATAATGATAACAATAATAACGACAGAATAGCGATGATAATAAACTCCCAACGAGGAAAGGGAGAGATCTGGTTTTGTTTCTTTATCATGAAGGAAATGTATGGCACGTGTCTAAAGCTCAGGACTCCTCTAGAAGGAGAGTTTTGTCCTTGAGGTGTTCACAGTGTACTGAAAAAGACAAAAGTCAACAATTTAGGTACTACGAAAAAAGTAAGCTATGGACTCGGTCTAAATCGTGCCAACTGGGAGTGTAGAAGCAGCAAAGTTAGGGAATGCCGTCAGCATCTGGTGGGCAAAGTTTACCTTGGCATGTAGACATGTTGGAGTCGTGATTCCCTTAGCTTTTAACATACAGAATTTGTGCCCCGAGTAAAGTTTCCAATGCTGACATAGCTTCAATTTTCAGCCCCATGAGGTCCTTCTTTTTAACTAATTGTTATGTACATGATGTGTATAGGGTTTGCACACCGTGGCATTCATGTAGAGGTGTTGTAGAGGTCAGAAGACAACTTTGTGGAGTTGGTTCTTTCCTACCTTTGGATGTCTTAGGGTTTCTGCTGCTGCAGCAAAACACCATGAGCAAAAAGCAAGCTGGAGAGGAAAGGGATATTTGGTTTACATTCTCATATTGTTGTTCGTCATCAGAGGAA
Source organism: Phodopus roborovskii (assembly GCF_943737965.1). Lineage (NCBI taxonomy): Eukaryota > Metazoa > Chordata > Mammalia > Rodentia > Cricetidae > Phodopus > Phodopus roborovskii. Next base: position 22,163,563 of record NW_026125397.1, on the reverse strand, counting down.
GTCAGGACAGGAACTCAAATAGGGCAGGAACCTGGAGGCAGGAGCTGATGCAGAGGCCATGGAGGGTGCTGCTTACTGGCTTGCTCCCCAAGGCTTTCTCTGACTGCTTTCTACTAGAACCCAGAACTACCAGCCCAGAGATGGTACTACCCACAATGGGCTAGTTCTTCCCCCGTCAATCTCCAATTGACACAATTTCTTACAGCTGGATCTTATGGAGACATTTTCTGAATTGTCCTCCTTTCAGATAACTCTGGGCTGTGTGTCGAGTTGGCTTGAGACTAGCCACCACAAGTTCCAGGATCCATCAAACAAAGGTCACTAGGTTTGCTAGGCAAGTGCCACTGTCCCTGAACCGTCTTGCCATCCTTCTGTGAAGTCCTTTGAAGACTAAGAAGTATTTATTATTTGATTTCTTTCATCACAGAAAAATTAGCAAACCTTTATCAATAGTAATAGCTGTTGTTTTGATAATTTCATATTGTGCTAAGAACTTTGTGTGTGTATGTGTGTGTGTGAACCTTATAAAATAATGTTACTGATTCCACTTTGTGAAAACAAGATGTCTCTGGAAGGCTTCCTATTTGTGAGACCCTTGTCTCCAGTCCAATAAAATTTTAAAAAATTACAACCTCCTCCTTAGCTCAGTAGCTTCAGATCTCTCTGGGTGGCTTCGAAAATACTTAAACATGATTACTTTTAAATTATTAGGGATAGGATCCACAAAAGACATCACTTTCGAGGGAGAAACAGCACGATGGAAGAGCAGAATTGGTTCCCATCTTGCACCTTCACACACAGAGCTCCTCCCCCTTCCTTTGGAATTTCTGGCAATCAGAAAGATACTTTCATGATCCTACATCTCCCAACTCCAGGATGCTTTCATTTTAGCTAACGAAGTGCATTCCTGTCACTGGCCAGGGAAGCCTTTACTTTGTCAGAGTTGCCAAAAGTGGCCACACTCTTGATTACAATGAAGGACAGTTCCTGGTGAAGCCTCAGCACTAACACTGTTTTGAATTCTGAGCCACCCCTCCATTTTCTCAGTGGGAAGTGTAGCAGTTAGTGTACATTTCTTGGTTTCTGATGTTTTTCTGTAAGGATCTGATTTAGACGCTCATTTCCTTGCACACTAGGAGCAGTGTTTATAGGTCAAGCTCTCACACTGTGAAAGTATTTGAACTCTCTAGGAAATATCCTGGCCATGTGATTTAACTCCTGGCAGTGCTGGGCTTAAAATGGGAACAATGGAAAGCATGGATCAGGAAGAAGGGACCTGATGACTTTTACAATCACTCTGAACTTGATCGCTACATCCTGCCATTGCTTTTGCACAGCAAGCTGGGACCCCGGTTCTATCATGCATAAAACCTGGCACACTGGGAAACTTGAAGCAATTGGCCTCTAGCTTCAGATGAGTTTGTGGACTGCTGGTCAATGCTTTGACTTGTTCGAAGCTTTTGAACCCTTTAATTCTTTCTAAGACTTTTACAGGTTCACCATGCATCCTGAGCCCTCAGCAGAGTGCTCACTCTTTGGTCTCAGCAGATGACCTCGTTGTTTCTTCACCGAGGACAAATAGGTGCCAGCTAAGCCCTCCACCCTCAGTAGCTACTTTCTCCTCTCTGCTCACATCCACCCTGGTACCCATGATTACCTGTCCTGACATGTCTGAGAACATGGCTGTTCTTTGATCTAGTCCTAAGCCACTGGCCTAAGTTTCCAGGCTGCTCTGAACTTGGACATCTCATTTGGGCAGGGCAGCTCCCGAACGTAGTATTTTAATTAAGGGAAACTTTGTTGATGGCATTTCTTTCTCAGTCCATCAAGTTTTCCATTTCTAAGAGTTCAAAATTATCAAAGGAGTGGGCTACATTTCTAACTCTGCTTTCTCTCCTCAAATAAGTACCTGGCTTTTGCCTTCTCCCAAATCTCTAAGTGTTTTCGCTAACATACCAAAAATAACCTAAGAGACAACTGACCTTTGTTGTTGTTGTTGTTGTTGTTGATGATGATGATGCCTGTATCTCCCTGGTTTGTGTGCTCTGTGAACTTGACCGGCCTCCTCTTCCCAGAAACATGGTGTATTACTGTATTATTTCTAACAGCATTTTCTGATTCTTCCCACATTGTGCACCTCTCTCCTCTGAAAAGTTTGTTGAAGACAGGATTGAGTGGGAATTTCTTTCTCGGTCAACTGGTTTCTCTGTGGTCATTCTGGCTTTACTGATTCATAGACTTTGGAATGATACTGCTTTCAGTTAAAAAGAAAAAATATTCAGGAGGGAACAAATACTTTGTCAGAAGCAACTATCACAAAATGGCTACCAAAAAGGACACGAGTATTAATTAGTCTTTTCCCAACAGTTCAAGGCCAAAGTTCTCAATTTAAGTTATCTGTGTTCCTGGACATTCATATTTTTTCCCACATACTTTTTAAAGGTTATTTTTATTTGCGTGCGTGCGTGCGTGCGTGCGTGCGTGCGTGCGTGCGTGCGTGTGTGTGTGTGTGTGTGTGTGTGTGTGTGACCCCAGAGGAGAGGCTAGGGGAGGGAACATGTTGAATTCCCAGGAGATGGAGTTCCAGGAAGTTGTGCTACCTGACATGGGAGCTAGGAGTGGGCCTCACATCTTCAGGGAGAGCAGTAAGCTGTAAACAAGTGTTACATCATCTTCCATGCCTCAGGACATCTGTTTGTGTAGGCCTTTATGCAATGTAATTCCAATAAACATTGCATTCCACTAATTCCAAGATAATCTTAAAGTTATAACTACTGAACTTGGCAAATGGCTCCCTAGTTTCAGGTGCTGTGAACATCCAGGCTCTTTCGATGACCGATGTTCCAGGTGTTCCCAGGTGTATCTTCATTTAGCACCCTCCGTCCCTGATTGGGAGAATGTTTTGGTCACAGGCCAACCAAAACAGCTGGCCATCACAGGGTTGGCTAAGTCTACTTTATGCTTTCACCTCATAAGTTCCTGGTGATAAACAGTGGCAGTGATTTTGTGTTGCAAGGAGCCTAGCCCTTCATTCCTTCACAACCTGAAGATAAACAGCAAAAGGAAAATGTTTTCTGATAAAACTGGATCAAGCTGGACTTCCCCGTTGAACATTACACATCTGGACAGATTTCGTGTCCACCAAGATAGCCTCATCCTCTCTGAATTTGGAAGTTGGATTTACGACTAAATATTTCAGGCATTTTTGCATCTGCATTATGTTAATTTCCATATGTACTCCCAACTCTTGGCTTCTGTGGGTTCTCATTTTAGTTTACTGAAGCACTTCCCTTCCTCCCTCCCTTCCCCCTTTCTTCCTTTCTGTTTTAGAGACAAAAATATTATTATGTTATCCTTATTGGCCTTGAAATCATCACTCGCTGGCCTCCAAGTCTCTGGTGTTAGGCTTAGAGGCAAGTGACGCCATGCACAGCCTAAGAGAGGTACATCATTCACTCCTCTTGCGGGGAAGAAATGGAAAACAGCATTGGTTTCCAGGACATTCCACTAGGAGCCACAGTGAAAATGGGCAATGAGGGGCACTGCAATTTGAGGTGGCTGAATTCTTTACTCTGGCTCCAGACCAAATAAAGCCCTGGGGAAACAGCCATTCTCACACCCACTTGGTGCACACACCCTTCACACTCTCCTTCCTGCCCTGCAGCCCCCAATGGAACCCTTAAACCCCAGGAAGCAGCAGGCTTTCATTGCTGTCTCAAGGCTGTGAGAATCAAAGAGCGAAGTGGATGTTTTCCTCTGAGAACTGGCATTGCACGGGAGGAAGGAAACGCCTGCTCCAATTCAGGCATGTTTTAATCTCTGGAGACGGGCGAGAGGGAGGGGCCAAACTGGCCAAGGGGTCAGTGGGAAAGTCATCAATTTTGTCTCTCATCCCAGCAAGGAAGGGCTCTTCCTTTAGACTGCTGCCCACCCCCCCCTTTTTTTTTTCTTTCTCTTAAAAGGGTTTGGATAGCGAACAATCGCTTTTTAAATTCCAAGTTCAAAAATCTCTCTGTATAGGACGAAAAGGGAGTTCTTGAGAACATCCCTAAAAGCTGGCCGAGTCATTTCAAACGCCTGGAGATTTCTAACTTCACGCACGCCCCGTGAATTCCCCATCTGAATTTGATCTAAAGAATCAAAACAAATCAACAAGTCCTTACCCCCTTTCTTTAATATATATATTTTTAGTATCTTAAAGGATGTGCTCTTTTTAACAAAACCTTTGAAAGAATTGTCTAGGATCCAAAGATATAAATGAGCAGTAAAGGCCACAGTGATCCAGTTTTTAGAACGCAGGCCAAGTTTGAACTGAACTTAATCACAATGTTACATCCAGGCAAGTGGAGCTTAGAGAGAGGAGAATTGTGCCAGTCAACAGACAAAATTTTATCACGATGGTGATGGTGTCTAAAAAAACAGATGAAAAACCATGAGGTGCTTGGTGTTCTGAATGAGAAATTGGAGCAACACTGGAGGACAGATAGGCTATACATCTTGCTGCCTCCCTTTTCTTTTTGTAGCTACATAAGCCTGTATGTAGAAGCAGAAAGACATCACATCCCCGTGGAGTGTGCTGGTTGATTCTCATTTGCAGGGTGTGGTGGGCACATGCCTTACAGTTTGGGTTATGTCAATGTGTCTATGAAGGAAATACCTCTGTTCTTAGAAGCCATGTACCAAAGCATCCAGGGATAAAATCTCTTGAGCATCTAGCTGGTAATTTTTAAGTGCCTGAGATTGAGCCCAGGTCCTTAGACACACCTAGCAAAGGCTCTACCTTTGAGCCACACCCCTGGTCCATCCCTGTATATGTACATAAACATATCTATGTGAGTGTCACACACACACACACACACACACACACACACACACACACACACACACAGAAGGATGGGGGAGTCCAATGTCAAACAAACTCTCTGACTGATCTTGTGTTCACACTGGGAACAATCCCTGTTGCTTGTTCAAGTCCATACCTGCCTTCAGCATCAGCTACTACTCTGACACATTAATGAGACTCATCTTTCAAGCTTTGGTTCATGGAGGGAGGGCCCTTCCTGTCTAAGGAGGGCTGTCAGAGCTGACCTTCCTAGAGATGTCCCTTACAAAAACTCCAAATTTTTCTGTCAATTACATTTCCAATCAAGTTCTACATCTACTTCATTATAAGTTTAATTTAATTTTCAAGTAAAATGTCCCTTGGATTTTTATAATAACTTTGTTCCTTCGATTATCTCTCATTTCCATTTCCAGGGTCTCAATTACATTATGACATGTCCCACAATAATTGCATTGTAAAATGTCATGAACTGTGATAATAGGGAGGCTATTCATAAAATGTTCTCTCACTGTGTATTAACACTAAAGTCTTGATTCATAGATTTGAAAGAAAACATTCATGGTTATGTGTGAGTCATAGCATTTTGGTGGGTCAAACAGCCTAGGGTGCTGGGCATGTTCATGAATGTGAGTTACAATCAGATGTTGGGGTATCTGTCCTTAAAAGTACCAAGTGGAATTTTGTAGAAATTTCTGTTTTGAAACTTGAATCCTCAGTTTCAAATTTGACCATTCTGTTCTCTTTTTGGGTCATTTTGAACCAGGCTTTTTTTTTCCCCTTCACTTCCCACTCTTTCCATCCTCTTGCTCTTGTAGTGTGGACTGTTTTCTAGATGCCTTCTAGAACACAGCAAGGCTGTGCTGGACACTGGGTTTTGCAATGTAGAGGTGAAGGAATACAGAATGACCTTTTGGGCTTGTACGGAGAATGCAATCCTGCAACCAGAAGACATGTGTGCAAATTACTCCTACAGTAGACTCTCCCGTCGGGTAAAGAAAGAGATTAGAGCTTTCTTACCCATTAGTGTAGCAGGCTTAGAGATGCTTCCTCCTGTTTCAGATCATCACCTGAACTCTTCCTGTATGGGGTAATTAGGTACTCCATTGTGATTGCTTGAGTCATCAGTCACACGATGAACTTTTTATTTCAGCATCCATTGAACCCAGTGGTATATGTACAGCCTTGGAAATCACCATTGCACCAAATGGCTGATGGATAGATGACAGTGACTGGTTATCCCAGAAGCCCTGCGTCTCTTCGGGGTCTGGGTACCCAGAGGTTCAGTCACCATGGTGAAGACAGTGGAAAGACAATTCATGATCTACACTTACACATCTTTTCTTTTGTAACAAAGCAAAAACAAAACAAAACGAACCTAAAAAATATCTTCATCTCTGCTACCCTGAGCTTAAAATTAGTCTCTGCTGGGTGGTATTGGCACATGCCTTTAATCCCAGCACTCAGGAGGTAGAGGCAGGTAGATCTCTGTGAGCTCAAGGCCAACCTGGTCTACAGAGTGAGTTCTAGGACAGGTTCCAAAGCTACACAGAGAAACCCTGTCTTGAAAACAAACAAACAAACAAACAAGTGAACAATTAGTTTCTGTACTTCTATTTGGTACCTACTCAATTTCTGGTCCAGTGCTGTTGGGTTCTCTCTAATTGCCCTGGCTAGGATTTGTGTTATCCTAGTCAAGAATGCAATTTGGAGCCAAGAGAGTCCCTCATTTGTCTTTGTGAGATAAGGACCCTGCGACCCCCGTTACTATTACTTCTTGGTAAATAGAAATAAAGTCTGGGTTTAGTGCACTCAGTATGTCCAGTTTTGAAAATGAAACCACAGAGGAGCTTTTGGAAGATAGAAAACAAGCACCCCCAACTATCACCCCCCCAAACAAAAACTTGATGTCCATGTTGCTTGAACTGGATGTGGAAGGATAAACTCAATTCCAAACAACGAGGGCTAACAGTAAGACTATTTGTGTAACATACCCCAGTTTAAATGTGGTAGCAGGAGGTCAGAGCCATTAAACAACACACATCCTGGTAGCCAGTGCAAGCACGTGATAAAGAAACAGAAAACATGCTTATTCTTAGCTGATTAAACACTAAACAGACGCAGCAGTGCCTGAGCCACAGCGATGGGTTCCCCTTCTGCCTAGTAATCACTGTGGTGATGGAGTAGCGACTACATAAAAGAACTATCCTTCACATGTGCCAAGCCTCATAGCTCTATAACCTCTTCCTCCCAGGCCACAGATGCGGAGACTGAGTCTGGGAGGTTAAAATACATTGCCCCGCCTCACACAGCTAGCAAGAGATTCCTGGGAACCAAACTCTCAGGATGAATACTGAACTCAAGCAGTTAACAAAAGAAGTATCTGACATTGACCTCACCAAGGAATTTAGTGATAAAATGTGTCTGCTGGCTGTTAATGAGCTCAAAGTGGGAAATTAAATGACAAGAGAGTCCTGACTGTAGTTTGTGCCACCACTGAGTGGTGTTCGGCACGTGTGTAAGCGCCATTCTCCATTCTCTCAACCTTCCTGGTCTTATTGAAAACCATACCAAATCTGTGTGCCTCAGTGAACTCGGTTTTGCTATCTTTTTAAGGGAGTTTAAGGGTTTTAGCTTTCTTCTATTTCCTAGTACAAGGTTTTAACTATGTTAGGAGATTGTCAAGTGCAAATTAGCAAGGGACAGCTGTGTTTGGACAGCACGTGAACTTGTGTCTTTTAAAGATTGACCACGTAGTCACTCATGTGTTAATTGGTGTATAATTCATCACAGAAGATCTATTTATTGACTGCCTTCCATGTGTCAGGAACTAGATGAAATAGGATGCATAGTTTGCAGGCCCTAGTTTGGAATGAAAAGATGGGGCCTTGGAAATTAAGTGTTCTAGAAGCGTGTCAGCAGAGCAATGACTCAGGTATATAAAGCCCTTCTGAGCCCTCACAGGCGATTGCAAAGCTCACACTTCCATCCATAGAGCTGGCCCTGGCAAGGCGACCAAGATTTAACAGTGAGCAGAGCTCTTCCTACCCTCGTGGGACTCGTAGGCTGAGAAACGGATTGTAAATTGGCAGTCACCTTATTATTTGGTGAGATAAAGCCGTGATGGTAAGGATAATTACATATTGACGAGTATTCCAGAGGGAGGTCTATGGTGCCAGGGGTGTTTATTAAAGTAGAGATCCATCCAGCCTTAGGCTTGGGGACAACTGTCTGGAGAAGTCACATTTCATTGTTTAACTTAGAGACAATGACAAATCCACTGCTGGGTTCAACCAAGCGTGGGGAAGAGATGACTTTTGACTAACAAAGGGCCACAGGTAGACAGGGAGCACGAAGCCACGCCTGTTAGGCAGCTGCTGTGGAAGCTGAGGGTGATATTGTTCCGGGGGTAGTGGGTGTGGATGGCTGTTTGAGATGAACTCTTGGGAGAGAAAGGAAAAGCAGGAGGAAGCTTTGTTCCTGGGTGAACTTCTAAGAAATAAGTAGGGGACACAGCTTATATCTTACTTGGTCTTGTCCTCCCTTGCATCCTTTCAGAAGATGAGTGAGACTTGACTCTTATAAACCCATCTATCTCGCCTTAGTCTTTTGCTGGGCAGACAGTCAAGGCAGGAAGAAAACACTGGCCACAGAGCTTACGACTGTGACGGCGATAACCCATCTCTGGGGACATCTGAAACCGTGCACGGAGGATGCAGACCTATCCCATTGACTGACGCCAGGCAGTGCTTACATGGCAGTTAATTGTGTTTTATTCTTCATTTTCTTAAACAACTCATCACTCACTTTTCTGAGGAGTGCCAGACATGGTCCTGTCCAGGCACTGAGGGCAGTAGTGGTCTGCTTAGAGGTCTGGAGCATCCTCCACCTCAGCTGGAGCCCAGCTGTTCTGAAAGGCCTTAAGAGGAAGTGAAGATCAGCAACAGATGAGCCCGGAAGCCGGGCATTGCCCCTCATCCTCTTAGCCCCTGCAGCTCTGAAGACTTAAGAGTAAGTCATTCTTGAGCCGAGCATAGTGACCAGCACCCTTAATCCCAACATTCAAAAAGTAAAGGCAGGTGGATCTCTATGAGTTTGAGGCCAGCCTGGTCTACATAGCAAGTTCCAGTCCAGCCAGGGCTACCAAGTGAAACACTGTCTCAAAAACCAAAATAAAAAAATCTCCGTCCCCTAAACCAAGAGTAGGTCATTCTTGTAGAAGCTTTGAAGTAAAACTGGCCACTCAAGCCTCAAACCTGACAACCTTCCACATCGATAACATTAGCTTGTAAAAAGTAATAACGGAGTCCTCTCAGCCTTTGGGGTTGCAGAATGAGGGTGCGGCCTGGGTGAAGGAAGAACACAGTGCCTTTCTCTTCCTTCCTGAGTGCTATGCTCCTGGGACTCCTGTTTCTTCTCAGCCAGTTCTCTTTGTCAGGCACTGACTTCTTCTCATTTGCTCACGGGATCATCTAAAATTACCATTCTCTCCAGAATAATTGTTTTTCAAGACCTTTCCTGCCACATTCAGCCCTAAGGCGCCCAGAGTTGTGAAAATTCAAGCTCTTAATGCATACAGTTTCTTCTCAGCCAAGCCCCTAGCCAAGCAGTAGTATGTACCTGTGCCCCTGTACACAAGACACAGCTTGCAAACAATTATTATCTTGAAAACCACCAGGGACTATGGTAGTATTGGTAATTTGGCAAGAAACATGCCACCCATCCCACCAAAATCTCCTTTGTGCTGACCGCCAAGGACTTTGGGAACTCAGCTAATAAGCTCCCTGTGATGGTTCAGTATCACACATCTCTCCTGTGGCATTATTGCAGAGGACTTGCTGGCGATTAGGTACCAACTTAGAGGAGAGACTGAGCCGAATGTAGTGCTTGCCTTTAAATAATTGTTGCCTGACTGTAGCAGAAGAGAGTCACACACACATTCTTTTATAAATAAAACAGACCTACATGAATATTTTTCTTTCTTCTACACATATATAATTCAGTCATCTTAATTAGAATTGTATGCTTTGGGATTTGATTAAAAAGAAAACAACCTCCAGAATGTTTGTCTGTCCTCTGCGATGCCAAGAAAGTAATCACCAATTTTACAAACTGATTTCCCCACAGCAAGGAAACTTCTCGTCTAATTTAATTGTTCAAGTCTTCATCCTGTGGCTCTAAATGCATCCACGGGAATCTCTAATTTGCATCTTTTTATAGTACCCATAAAACCTCTCTCAAGCGAAGTCATTGGCTTTCTCACCCAGGGGACAGAGCCTCACAAATAATGAAGTCGAGAGCTGCAGTTCTGCAGCCGAACAGCAGATGGCGCGGTGCCACACAGATTCCAGGGGCCCTGACAGGCAATTGACTGGGAAGGCGTTGAATCTCAGGACATTCATGCTGGTTCTTCCAGCCCAAGAGGCCGTCTTAGGAAACACCTTTTCCACATTTTAGCCGAATCAGTAAACTGAAATTTTCTGATCAACTATGACACCTAAGAACGTTAAGCTTATTTAATCTAACCCTGAAGAAAAATTATACTTAAGACCCCTCTTTCATGCACCGCATTCATTCACATGATACACTGTCCTGTCCGTGCAGCAGAGTTTATTAATTTAATTAAAACAGTGTCGCTCTGGGTAATCATTGGATACGAGTTCTAGACATTTTAGGACAAAGTCCTCTACATATCTGGGCTTTGTAGTTTTATTTATTTATTTATTTTCTTTTAAGCATTGTGTGTAGAACAAGTTGGAATGAATGTATAGATGACAGCATTTTTTTTTACATCTTACTTAGCCTAAAATTTAATAAACTTTTTAGTAGCCTTAACATATTCATTTTTTTTCTTTTCCTCAGTAGAGACAGGATAACCTGGGATAATATTGTGTAAGATTAATTAAGTCTATTTAGACAAAGCAATGAAGTCATTTCTAACAGTGTTCATTATTAAATATTAGTCAAGGAGGCCTGGCTGAGCGAAGTAGCAGATATTTATAAAAAGTTAATGTTCCTAAAGTAAGAGTTATTAGGGGAAAGGAGAGCTGTTGCCTGAGAATTGTGTGTAGAGACTAACAACGCAGATTTAATAATCTCGGCAGACCCTGGTGCCTTCACACCTTCCCTCCAGTCTGGGTTTGTGTCCTCTGACTGCGCTGACCCCTGTTGGCAGTGTGTGTGGCCCGCCGGTTCCTTTCCACTTGCCACCTCACATTTATTTTTCCACTTGTCTTTGTCCGTTTAGAGTTTAGATCTCCGTCCAATTCCCCAGGCTCCTGGAAGTCCCGCTTTAGCTTTTGCTGGCCGGACTCACTGTGCTGGCATCCAAGCTTGGCCTGGTTAGGCTTAACCCACTGAGTATTGTCAGGATTGCCGGAGCCCACTAGAGCTTTCAGAGCTGCAAATGGCGTGGCTGGCTGCGGAGAGCTTTCTTCTCAGAGGCAGGCTTTCCGATCGAAGCTCGATCCTTCAGATGCTGCTGCTGTCTTTTGAGGTTCTGTCTCAATTCTCCTTTCTCACTTGACACTCCCGTAATGGGCCATCTCAATCCCTGGCTCCCAGGTATTAGTTATAATTACATGCTAATCACCTCTGGGTTCATGGCCATCCCAGATTCCTCTCCTGACCTTTGGAGCTATGAATGCCTCAGAGCTACAAAGGCACTTAGCTCACTGATCCCCACCTCTGTGAAACTCAGATTCCATGACTGTATCTCTGTATTCATCTCAGAAATCCTATAGTCATCCTTATAAACATTTTAAATGATTATTATAGTTTTTATTTTAATAGTATAATATTTATATTATAACATAATAGTTATTATTATTATTTTGAGGCAGTGTCTCTCTATGTACTCCTGGCTTTCCTGGTGCTCACTACCTACATCAGGCTGGACTTGAACTCAGAGATCCTCCAGCCTGTCTCTTTAGTACTGACATTAAAGGCACGTGTTAGCAGACCCAACTTACCTTATTATTTTATGTGTATGAGTCCTTGGCCTACAAGTACATATGTGCACCAAGGAGGTCAGACAAGGTCACTGAGTCTATTGGACTGGAGTTAGTGGTTGTGAGCTGCCACTTGGGTGCAGGGAATTGAACCCTGGTCCTTAGCAAGAGCATCCAGTGCTTTTAACCCAGTCAACTCCCCAGCTGCATATTCTTTTCTTTCCTTCTTTTTTTCTTTTTTCTTTTCTTTTTCCTAGACAGGGTTTCTCTGTATTTCTTTGGAGCCTGTCCTTGAACTCACTCTGTAGACCAGGCTGGCCTTGAACTCACAGAGATCCGCCTGCCTCTGCCTCCCGAGTGCTGGGATTGAAGGTGTGTGCCACCAATGCCCAGCTGCATATCCATTTTTGATCCATTTTTCTTTCTGTAAATACGTGCTAGTGTCTGTCAGGTCTGGCTCCTAAGCACCTTGGGAACACTTTGGTTTTGTCTCTTTGTCTTTTTCAGTTTCTTCTGCTGTCTTGCAGACATTGTTGTCACTTATTAGATTTGGGAATCAGCCTTCTGGGTCTTTTGTTTTTTGTTTTCAGCTTCCTTTTTTTTTTTTGCCATCAATATTTGAACCCTGGTCCTTAGCAAGAGTGCTTTTAATTTTGCCATCAATATGCCTACTTGATTTTTTTCTTCTTACTATCACTTATAGTAAATGGATAAAGAAAAATATTCCATGATAAAACTAAATTTAAGCAGATCTGTCTCCATACCCAGTCCCGCAGAAGGCGCTAGAAGGAAAACTTCAACCACCAAGGGAGGAGGGGGGGGGGCAAACCATAACAACAAAATAAAGAAATCAATAAACATTGATAATTCTCATTGGTAATTCTCAACATCAGTGAACTCTATTCTCCATTAAAAAGACAGACTAAGCTGGGCATTGGTGGCGCACACATGTTTAATCCCAGCACTTGGTAGGCTAGGCAGAGGCAGGTGGATCTCTGAGAGTTTGAGGTCAGCCTGGTCTACAGAGCGAGTTCTAGGACAGGCTCCAAAGCTACACAGAGAAACCCTGTCTCAAAAAACAAAACAAAAACAAAACAAAACAAAAAACCAAAAAAGACAGACTAACAGACTGGATTTGAAAACAGGACCCACCCTTCTGCTGTATCTAAGAAACCACTTTAAGGACAAGGTTGGAAAAAGGTATTCCAAGCAAAAGGACCCAAGAAACAAACAGCTGTAGCAATTTTAGTCTGTGTAAAATAAATTTCAAACCAAAACTAATCAGAAGAGATAGGGAAGGACTCTTCATACTCAAAGGAGAATTCTACTCAGAGGACAGTACAATTCCAAACATCTATGCATCGACACAAGAACACCCAAGTTCATGAAAGAAATACTTCTACAGCTAAAATCACATTATTGACCCTCACACAATAATAGTGGGTGGCTTGAATACCCCACTCTCAACAATAGACAGCTCATCCAGAAAGAAGCTAAACAGAATTGTTGAAGCTAACTGAGATAATAAATCAAATGAATCTAGCAGGTATTCACAGACCATTTCATCAAACACAAAGGAATATACCTTTTTAGAAGCCCTTGGACCTTTCTCCAATACTGACTACATATTAGGACACAAGGCAAATCTTGACACAGAGAAGGGAGTTGAAATAATGCCCTACATCCTATCTGATTACTATAGATGAAGCCTGCTATCAAGTACAACAGGAAGGATGGGAAGTTACAGACTCATGGAAACGGATGGAGCAGCTTACTACTGAATAAAACGTAGGTCAAGGCATAAACCAAAAAGGGAGTGCAAAACCTTTTATAATTGAATGAAAATAAAGATGCATGCCAAAATCTATGGCTCCCTGTTGAACTTAGTTTGAAAAGACAAGTTCGTATCACTGGGTGCTTACAAAAAAAAAAAAAAAAAAAAAAAAAATGGAGATATGTCATATTAGCACTTTAATACACACCAGGGAAAGCTAGAACAACAAGAAGAAATAGTACAAAGGAGAAATAATCAAACTAGGGGCTGAAATCAACCACAGAAACAATGACGATAAGGACAACACCGAGTCAATGAGACAGAGAGTTGTTTCTTTGAGAAATTCAGAGAGTGTAACACGAATTAATAAGAGGCCCTGAGACTGATGCTGAGGGTCAAACATCAAGTTGATTATCAGAAAAGCAAAGTAGCTGGCCACGAGCTTCTTATTCTGACCTCTACTCAGGCTGAATGGGCTGATCCTGTCTCCATGAGTTCTCAGCAAGCCTCAGACTGTAACTTCTCCTCAGCGGGGCTGGAGAATGAGTGTCTTTGTACTGGTCTTAAAAGCCTCTCACGAGTCCTGGGATTAAAAGTATGTGCTCTGTTAATTTTTTAAGACGGATTCAATCTTGTGTAAGCTTGAGTAGCCTTGAGAGATCCCTCTGCCTTTGTCTCCAGAGTTCTGGAATTAAAGGTGTGTGCCACCACTGCTTGGCTTCTATAGCTTGTGACTGACTTTGCTTTCAAATCCTCAAGCAAGCTTTATTAAATCATAAGTAATATATCACTACAAAAAAGATTGACAAACACTTAGCCAAATGAACTAAAAGGCACACAGAGAAGGTCCAAGTTAATAAAATTATAGATAAAAATTATGATAAACCCTGAGGAATTTCAGAGGATCTTAAGATCTTAAGGCATATTTTAAAGTGTACTCACTCCATCATACTGGGAAAAATTAAAAGAAATGGATTAATTTCTTGATATATACAACCTATGTAGGTAAGTCAAGATCAGATAGGTAGTTTAAGCAGACCCACAACCCCACTGAAATAGAGACAGCAATTAACAGTGTCCTAAAAAAAAAAAAAAAAAAAAAAAGCCCCAGGGACAGATGGAGTGATGGAGTGAGAGCAGAATTCTACCAGACTTTCAGAAGAGAATTAACAAACATTCCTCAAATTATTATTCAAAATAGATATAAACACAAGCAACATTTCTTGGTTCTTATTTTTTTTTACCCCAAAGGCCTTCTATCCTGGCAACAAAACCACATAAAGACCTAACAAAAAAGAAATTTGTAGATCGATATTGATTATGAACATAGATGCGAATTCTTTTTAATAAAAGAGTTGGAAATTAAATCCAAGAAGATATGAAAAAGATTATCCAGGTAGAGAGGTGAGTAATGGGGGGCTTCTCCAGCCCACCTCTCTCTTTTCAAATCCTCTGACCTGTGGATACCAGACCCTGTCTGCCACTGAATCCCCCAGAGGGACCTGGAGGCAGAACAAAGCATCTGACATCAGCTGACATTCCTGTCTTGCCCTTACATCCTCCAGGAGACAGGAGAGGATAGAGTTTTGAACCCATACAAAGCAGGAGAGGGAGAGACTCCACCTGCACTCACTGGAAGAAGAGATGAAAAGACAGTATAAGGACACATCCAACAACAGAAAGACTTAGATGACAGCACCAGAGTCTAGGATTCTATGCCAGCAAGACCAGAATATCCCAACACAGATTAAGCAGAAGAGAATGATCTTAAAAACAACTTCATGAAAATGACAGAGGCCCTCAAAGAGGACAAGAGAAAATCCCTTAAAGAAATGGAAGAAAAAACAAACCAAAAAACAAAACAAACAAACAAACAAACAAAAAAAGCAAGAAATCAACAAACCTTTTAAGAAAGCAAGGAAAGCCAAGAAAGAACAATCAAACAGATGAAGGATTCAACTCAAACAGTTCAAGACCTGAAAACTGAAGTAGAGGCAACTATTAAAACACAAACTGAGGGAATGCTGGAAATTGAAAAGCTAGGTAAGCAATCAGGAGCTACAGATGCAAACATAACCAACAGAGTATAAGAGATGGAAGATAAACTAGGGGAAATAGATTCATCGACCAAAGAAAATGTTAAATCCAGCAATTCCTTAACACAAAATATCCAGGAAATGTGGGACACTGTGAAAAGACCAAACCTAAGAATAATGGGTATAGAAGAAGACAAAGAAACCCAACTCAAAGTTGCAGAAAACATATTCAATAAAATCATTTAAGAAAACTTTTCAACCCGAAGAAAGACATGCCCATGGAACTACAAGAAGCTTATCGAACAACAAATAGACTGGACCAAAACAAAAACAAAAAACAAAACAAAACAACCCCCCTTGCTACATAATAATCAAAGCATCAAACACACAGAATAAAGAAAGAATATTAAGGGTAGTGAAGAAAAAGGCCAAGTAACATAAAAAGGAAGACCTATCAGAATTACACCTGACTTCTTCATGGAAACTCTGAAAGCCAGAAGGTTCTGGATAGATGTTCTACAAACACTAAGAGACCACAGATGACATACCAGACTACTATACCCAACAAAACTTTCAACCACTATAGATGAAGAAAACAAGATATTCCATGACAAAACCAGATTTAAACAATACATATCCACAAATACAATCCTACAGAAAGTTCTGGAAGGAAAACTCCAACCAATGGAAGTTAATTATACTCACAAAACATAGGCAATAGATAATCACACTTTACCAAAAGCCAAAAGAAAAATCGGAGTAACTCTACACACAATACCACCAACAAATTCAAAAGAAACAAGAACAATTAATGCAGCATAAAAGAATGCAACATAACTTTGCATCATTAAAACAAGTATTTCACAACATAAAAAAGGTAACACATCTTAAAATAATATTCCATAACACTTGCTATCAAGGCAGGAACAAGCTGGTAGGGAGAAAATTCTTCCTTCTTCCACATCCTTATTAGGTTTCCCACAGAAGGTGTGGCCTAGATTATGTTTGGATTAAAGGTGTGTCATCCTACCTCAAGATCTGGATTAAAGGTGATCCATCCTACCTCAAAGATCTAATCATAATGAACCTCATTGGCTCTCCTTAGGATCTGGCACCACTTGCTGAAATGATGGTAGCTCACTTAGAGAGGGTTCATAGTGGCCTGTTATTGGCACTTGATGGTGACCCAGGTTAGAGCTGTTTATTTTCACAGAAAATGTGGTTTGAGATTGCACTATCACATACAGTATTATTAACTAAATATGAAGGGGGTCATGGAGTGCTAAAAGGTTTCTGAATGTACAACCAAAGATTAATTCAAAATAAGATAAATAATAAATTCATGAGTTGTCTCAGCTTCTATTGATGCAGTAAAACACCTTGATCAAAAGCAACTTGGGGAGGAAAGGATTTATTTCATTTACATTTCCAGGTGACAGTCTGTCCTAGTTAGGGTTTCTATTGTTGCAATGAAACACCATGACCAAAAAGCAAGTTGGCAAAGACAGGGTTTATTGGGCTCACACTTGCACATCATAGTTCTTCACTGAAGGAAGCTAGGGCAGGAAGGCAAACATGGCAGGAACCTGGAGGCAGGAGCTTATGCAGAGGCCATAAAGGGGTGCTGCTTACCGGCTTTTTCTCCATAGCTTGCTTAGCCTGCTTTCCCATAGAACCCAGGAACCACCAGCCCAGCGATAGCCCCACCCACAATGGGCTGGGCCCTCCCCATCTCTACAGGCTTGCCTACAGCCTGATATGTGGAGGTATTTGCCTAACTGAGGTTCCCCCCTCTTTGATGACTACATTTTGTGTCAAGTTGACATTAGTCTGGACAACACAGTCTATTATTGAGGGAAGCCAGGAAAAGGAACTCACACAGGGTAGGAACCTGCAGGCAGGAATTCAAGTAGAGGCTGTGGAAGAATGCTGTCAACTGTGTATTTATGGATTTCTCATTCTTTTATACCATCTAGAACCATTGGCCCTGGGGTGGAACCACTCCCAGTGGGCCGGGGCCACTTATATCAAGAGATAAAGACAATCAGTTGTCCATTTCCACTTAGATACCTATTGAACACAACAAAGACCAGTATAACAATAAAGGCATTTATAAGGCTCAATGGTGATATATTTATTAGGGGCCACACACCAGCTATTTAATTGGATTTAAGGCCTATGTAATAAGAGATGGCTCAGGTCAAGCACTATGAATCCAGACAACTACCCATGACTGGTGAGGCCATAGAACCTAGAGAAAAGCCCATGATTGCCACTTCCCTAAACCGGTAGAATTCCTCATCACATTCAAATTAATTACCCCTGTACTCACCTCATCAAGGAAGATTCTTTTATCAGCAGAGGGAGACCAGGACAGAGAGCTACAGTTGGGAAAAATGAAGAGAACAAGGGACTTTGGAGTGCCCTGCCTACTGACGTATCTGCCAACATGACCGCTACACCCAAGGCGCGGGGAGTGTTGTGGAGGAGGGGGCAAAGGGTTCTAAGAGTCAGAGGAACAGGAAGTCTGCCGTGAGAATGTGCCATCTATATTAAACCGGAAAGCTGCACCCATGGTAGTCTAAATAAGACCTGAACAAATAAAGTAGTAGTTGACATAATAACGTGGGCAGGGGAAATCTGGTAAGGCCCCACCTCTAGATGAAGAACTACAGGCAAATAATGACTACAGAGAGAGGGCGAATTAGTCTTCCCTAAGGAATAGCCTTCCTAAATCGTTAGCTAATCTCAAGTGGCCAGCTCTAAAACATATCCACATAAATAACAATAAATGGGCTCAGTAGGCTGCATTTATTTGTTTATGTGTCTGTGTACATATAAGAATAATACTTAAAACAATAGAGATGTGCACGCAAGTAGAAAAAGAGCTTGGAAATAGAGGGAGGGTAATAGAGTATAGGATATGATAATTGTGTATTGAAGGCGACCAAAGTATATTAAATGTACTAAATGTCATAATGAAATCCATCAATTTGTTCAATTAATAAATGTTAATAAAAATGAAGAAGTTCTTAAGGGAAAAGTGTTCAGCAGTAGAAATAGTTTGAGAAGACCTGTTATCAATCGGGCAGTCATGTGGTATGCTTTTAATCCCAGTACTCGGGAGGCGAGACAGGCAGATCTCTGAGTTTGATTCCATCCTGATCTACAGAATGACTTCCAGGATATCCAGGGCTCCACCGATAAAACCCTGTCTTGAGAAAGTTTTTGTGGATCTCCTAACAGTGGGAGTGGGTGTGTCTCTGACTCTTTAGCCTGCTCCTGGGACCCTTGTCTTACTGCTCTGCCTCGGCCAGCCTTTATACTAGGGTTTGTGCCTAGTCTCGCTGTGTCTCCTTGTGCCTTGTTCAGTTGATATTCCTGGAAGGTTTGCTCTTTTATGAAAGGAGATGGAGGAGGAGGGAATCTGGGGATGAGGGTGGGAAGAGGGTGTGGTGGGGACTGGGAGAAGTGGAGGGAGAGGAACTGCAGTTGGGAATCATTGAAAACGAAAACAAAGCTGGGAAGTGGTAGCCTCTGCCTTTCATCCTAGCACTGGTCTACAGAGTGAGTTCCAGGAAACCCTGTCCAAAACAACAACAACACAAATCGAAAGAAAATAGAACAACAACAACAAAACAGAAAGAAAGGAAGAAAGGAAGAAAGAAAATAGAAAGAGTTCCCTGCTATGAGCGGGGAGCTTCCTGTCAGTTCCAACACATGCCTGTACAGTTTGGTCACAAGACATGTCAAATATGACCTAGGGTTTTTTTGCGCTCAAGTCTTGCAATGAAATTTACAGGCCTGAGAAATCAGGCATGAGGGCTGGGCTGGAGAGATGGCTCTGGTCAAAAGACTGCCTGCTCCTCCAAAGATCCTGAGTTCAATTTCCAGCAACCAAATGGTGGCTCGCAAGCGTCTGTGATGAGAGCTGTTGCCCCCTTCTGTTTTTCAGTCATACATGGCGCAGAACACTGTACATAATAAATAAATCTTAAAACAAACAAGAACAAAACAAGGAATCAGGCACGAGGTTCATGTACAGGACTGCAGTAGGGGCTACAAGTTGCCACCTCTGTATGTAGTCTAAGCATCCCTGACACCAGGAGCCTCTCCTCTAAGGTAAATGTAGAAGAAGGACGTTATACAAATTCTAAGTGGTGAAAATACCCTGTGTGTGAAGCATACATACCCCTGCTTTAAAGGACAGCTGTGCGGAGAGGGGAGTGAGGGAACTCCATTTGTGAGCTTTGCTGGCATTAATAATTGAGAGGCACCCTCCATCTCTTACCAGAGAGACAGAAGGGTCCATTTTAATGTGTGACGAGAGAGGAGAGATGGGAAAAAGGGTGGGAAAGCTGCAGAACAAAGGAGCTGCTGCTGAGTGGTCTCAGGCCTGGGAGTGAGGACTAAGGAGGGAAGCTGCCCTCCATCGAGGCTGCCTTTGGAAGTGAAAAATGGTTTGTTTTATTTTGCTTTGTTTTTTAATCCGATACAGGGTCTTCTGTAGCACAGGCTGGCACCAGATGTAGCAGAGGATGGTCTGGTGATCACTCTTGTCTCCTGGGAAGGGGCTACATTATATTTATTTACCATTTGTGAGAGCTGATTTCTTTTTTTAATCTGGATGCTATGGAAACAAGCAAAACTTATGCGTTGATTTTAACTCGTGGAAGGTCTAATAATTATATTTTAAAAGTACAAATCCCTGTACATTTTGATATACTATCATGGAGGTATTAAGATATCACAGATAACTGACTTCAAATATTTCCAGCACTTGAAAAATTTTAAAAACAGGATATTTGTCTCTGGATTCAGATTTTCAGTGGTAATAAAATGTTGGGCCCCAAAGTGAATATTTCTGGCAAGAAAATATTTCTTCTGGGGGGAGAAACAAACTGAGCAACTTCAGTGGGCTTACACCACCAACAGAGCCAGCTGAAAAACGAGCAAACCAATAGGAAATGATGGCTTCATTGGTGTTAACCATCTGTCGAGTGAGGGAGGGCGACCCGACTTGGCTTCATCACCACAGACTTATCCTTACTGAGGAGGAGTAGAAGTGTTCAATATTTGCTGCATCATCGGAATCTGTAACTGGCCTGAGCCGCGGAGATGGCTGGGTGCATCCCTGGGAGCTTTGCTGCTAGGAACAGTCGTAAACCAGACTTACCCCGTATGCTGCAGAACAGCGGTTCTCCATTAGTAGAAGACGGTCCCCGGGATCCCCAAGTCCCCTTTAGGGGATTTGCAAGCCCCTTTTACCCCACTTTCCTAACCAAATACTTGTGGAAATAAGATTTTTCTTACATCAATCAAAGGAACATATCAAATCAGATTGAATAGAAACAGGTGAGAGAATCTACCTATCTTCTACTAAGAATTAAAGAGTTTGCAAAAGGACCCAACTTTCTCAACAATTGCTTATTGTTTTAGAGATCAAGTTTAATTTTCTTCGTCTTTTTAAATAAGACTGTGTTATATTATCTTGTAATGGTTTTGTGAAAGTGATTTATTTTTTCCCTCAGGTTTTTTTTTTTCTGACAAGGTGGTTGGTACACACTTATTAAGGTCCTTTGGGAGGAATCTGAGATAGGGGTGATACCAGTTGGAGACTAGCTTGGGTTACATAGTGAGAACTTGACATAAAAATGCAACAATTTTGATTTCCTTCCTTCTTTCCTTCATCCTCACTCCCTTCCTACCTCTGTCCCTCCCTTTCTTCTCCTCTTCTTCTATTTTTTCTTTCCTTTTCTTTCTTTTCTTTTCTTTTTCTTTTTTTTTTAGACAGAGTCTTACTATGTTTCCCTGGCTATACTGAACTCACTCTGTAGACCAGGCTAGACTCTAACTCACAGAGATCTGCTTGCTTCTGCCTCCCCAGTGCTGTGATTAAGGGCATGTGCCACCACACCTGTCTTTTTTCCTTCTTTTTTTTTCAATTTTAATTTCTAATACCATAATTGCAAATCATATGACATATAATTCATAGACTTTTTTTTTTTTTTGGATACAGGGTTTCTCTGTGTAACAGCTCTGGCTGCCCTGGAACTTGCGTTTGTAATCCAAGCTGGTCTTGAACTCACAGAGATCCATCTGCCTGTGCTTCCTCAGTTCTGGATGTAAAGGTTCAAATCATCACACCTGGCTATAAACATAAACATGTTTACTTAAGTGCACATCAGTCAAAGTTAAATTTGATATTTAATATGTCTTGTTTCTAAAAGTTGAGTCCTGAAAGTAAAAAATTTTGTTTGAATGGCAGCAGACTTGCTATTTTAACTCAAGAATTGTTATGAAATACTGTAAAATCATTTAGGTGGCCTTTAGTGACATCTAACTGTGTGGAAGTATACTTCTTTGACAGTTGCAAAACATTTATAGAAGATTAGAATCAATGTTTGCTTGATTAGATTTTGAAAACTATTCTCTGCGTAGCCCTGGCTGTCCTGGAACTCACTTTGTAGACCAGGCGGGGCTTGAACTCATAGAGACTCAACAGCCTCTGCCTCCTGGGTGCTGGGATTAAAGGTGTGCCCCATCACTGGTAGAGAAACCCGTTCACTCCCATTGTGGATGGAGCTTATGACTCATTGTGGGTGGAGCCCACCTTTAGTGCCTAACCTTACTTCAATCAAGAGCTTGATTGAGCTGGTAAGTCGAGAAGCAGAAGTCTTCAGACCCCAAGACCTTTGCTGGGAACCACCAACACTAGGTAAACAATAGCCATTTCTCTCTGGCTACAACCTTTGTGTGGTGCCTTTACTTTTAGTATTCAGATGGGAAGTCTGGCTGTAACATCACCACTTAAGCATTTCACAAGATAACTTGAGGATGCTTTTCATAATGACATATAGCTATGAATTTCTGTTTTCTTCTGAAACAAGGTCTGCATTGCTGGGTTGCCGTACACTTCAGATGTATACCACATGTGCTTTTATGCTTTTAAATAATATATATGTGTAGTTTTAGAATCATTGTTTTCTAATTTTAAATATTATTTTAGATACCTTTCTATGCTTTTCACTTAGATTTATGAAATACCTTTAATATTTGTGGTATATTTATTGCTGGATTATTTCTGATCATTTGAAATGATAGATAATCCTGGAAAACAAACCTTTTACGAAAGCCAGTGACTTTGCTTTCTTTGGTAAAAATATTAAGTACATTTTGAGGTAGTTGATGTCTTGTGACATCTCACTTACCCTATGGTGGATTTTGTTGGCCTCACTCACATGTGGTCATTTTCTCTGCAATTCTGAAGATTCTGTAGTTACTCATCTGTGTTAAGTGGATTAGGATTGAGTCTGGTTTTACGAATGGATTTAGAACAGGATTAAAAACAAAATAAAGCTGCAAGTACCTGTGGAAGAAATATTGGCCAGTGTGGAGGGTAGAAAGCTTGCATTCCCATCCAGATCAATGAAAGATCCAGGAGTGTTTAAGCAAGGCTTTGGTCAGAGACAACATCTTCCAGAGGTTTCCAGAGAATGTAAGCTGGCCTGGCTGGAAAGACACCATCAACTGTTTTGTCTCCCTCTTGTAACTACCTGGATTATGGATCATTTTAGGTAGCTCTTGAAAATGTCAGAGTTGATAAAGTTCACTATGATTATCTAGACCTATATAACCAAATACTTACAGTTTTAAATATTCCCATTGGATTTAGATACATCCTGCCTGTTAAAGGACATGCCCTGTACTGAAGACTAGAAGCTGCTTCCAGAAACTGAATAGTTGGTCATTTTGCCTGAAATGTGGGTCCCGCGTGACAGTTTGGAAGAGGAGGCGTTATGTCCAGTTTGCCTGGACTTTAACTCTAGTCCGGTTTACCTCTCCTGCACACACACGTTCTGCATTGATTGCATGGAGAATTGGATGGCAAGAAAGGAAGGTTTGATATTGACCTGTCCCTTGTGTCGAGAAGAAAACAAGAGACCAATCATATATGAATGCGTAATGACAGAGCTGATCATTCTTATCAAGCAGCATGGCCTCCTCTTGCAACAACATATGGAACAGACCACTGGACTCCTGGGCTTGTTCACAGAGGCTGCAGCTCTAGAAGCTGACACTGGTGACTCCTCCTTGGTACTCTCTGATGATTTAAGGCATGTCTGCTGTGGGAAGCCTGGTCATAGCTTGGTGGAAGAGCCCAGAGATTCATCCCTTCAGCCATGGTCCTGGACAGCTCCCACATCTCCTTAGTCTGCCAAGAAGTCCCCATGTGGGGAAAGAAAGAGTGGACTCCAGCTGTTTGCAAGGAGCCAGTCAGCAGGACGATCCCTGGTCACAACTTGATGGAAGATTCCAGGTGACTCACCCACTGGCCTGTGTCCTGGACAGTTCCCACATTTCCTCAGGCTGGCATTGGGAAATTGATGAGTGGCAAAGGGGAATGTAAGAGTCGTCTCTGTATTTCCTTTGTTCTGAACAGCCTGTGGAAGGAGCGTCCTGTCTGAACATCTTCCTTTAGGTAACTCCCGGTCATTGCTAGTTTTTTTTTTTTAATCTTCCAAATGATACAGACATAACTATAATTCTCCTGCTCTTGAATACATTTTTGATAAAATAAAAAGGTAGATTATTGAATTTACTTTTACAAAGCAACTACTAGTTTTAGATATTTTACATTGGGTTGGACTTCTATATATTGTATACAAATATTGTATATTGATACAAATTTGAGATTAATTTTATTAAAACATACTGTACATACTTTTCTAATCTTGTTCAAGGAATTGTACCTATACAGCTCATTTGTCAATGTAATGCAAACTTCTTGTCCTTGAACATTATCATTACCAGCTACATAAGATAACAGAGTATCTGTAGGTGAGTAATTAGACATCTATTACAAGTAAACTTGTAAGGAATCACATTAGGTATGTTTTCAAATAAAATAGAGATAAATTTTAGAAAAACATTTGAAGTATAGCATTTTCGTAACATAGGTTATTTTTTTATGACAACAAGACAAGTCTGCTCCTGGCAGCACCAATCTACTTCAGAGAAGATGATGGGCATTGAAGAAAAAGTTCAGGGCCAATCCATGGAGTTTCCAGGGAAGGGTGAGTGTGTGGGGATTCTACCCAAATTGGTCCCAGATCACCTCTCTACTTCTGGGTTTTTAAACTTCAGGGTTACATCAGTGGGAGGGGAGAGGTACGGGTCCATTCCTGATTGGTTGACATTTGGGAACAATTAGGGGAATTTTTCAAAGTCATATTTGGCATGAAATGCTGGTGTACCAATTATTCTCCCTGGCCAGTGCTAAAAGGGACCATTCTGTGGTTCCTATGGCTTTGTTTGTTACTTGCAGGTGGCCATTGTACATCCTGGAAACTATGGGGGAGGATTTGGTCTCTCTTGGCTTTCATTGTGGACAAACACAGTTCCCTGGAACTAAGTATCTAGGAGGCTAGGGGGTATGGAGTTTCTTTGTGTTATGTTTTGACCCTAGGATTGTTGCATACAACATAGTCTCCAAGAACCAAGTCTTTTGGAGACTAAGGGGGTGGGGTGGACTGGGTTTGTTCTGAAGGATTGAAGCCTTTTTTGAATTTAGTTTACCCCTTTCATATATATTGTATATACTTATTGTATATAGTTTTTCTTATGGAAGTTGTAGTCTTTTTGTATTAGACAAAAAGGGGAATTGTGATATATATATAGAACATATATATATATATATATATCTATATTCTATATATGTATATATTAAGGCTTGCCTGAGGGTACAGAAAGCAAAGCTAGCTACAAGCTGTAGAGCCAGGAAATGGTGATACACACCTTTAATTCCAGCAGCCATACTAGCTGTCCATAAAGCCAGGCAGTGGTGGCGCACACCTTTAATTCCAGGACTCAAGAGACAAGCAGTTGGATCTCTCTGAGTTCAAGGGCACACTGAGTGACATGAAATTGATCCAATCCTAAAGGGTAACAGCTCACACAAAGGTGATCTCAGCACTTGGGATCACATACCTTTAATCTAAGGATTTCAGAGGTATAAAAGGAAAAAGCAAAGGGCCTCATGTGAAGATTTATTCTTCAGCCACATTGAGGAGAGGATTGCAGTCTTAGGATTGTAGAGCTGGCCAGATCACCCTTTCAGTCTGAGGTAGAGGTGAGAGCTAGGGGCTGGCTGCTTTGCTTAGCTGACCCTCAGCTTAAACACCAAAATCGGTCTCTGGGTCTTATTAATTGTGTGTGTGTGCTTTTAAAAATCTATAATTAGAGAGAGGGACATAGAAAATGGGGGCAGGATAAGGGTGATGGGAAATGTCATTCTGTAAATATGTTTCTCTTATTGGTTAATGAATAAAGAACTGTTGGCCAATAGGAAAGCAAGATAGGTGGGACTAGGAGACAAGGAGGATTCTGGAAGTAGTAGGGAGGAGTTTCAAGATGAAGGACCGAGAGAGCAGAACGCCCGCACCTCTCTCCAGTAAGATGAGACCACGTGGAAGAGCTCAGATTAATAGAAATGGGTTAATATTTAAGATAGAGCTAGCAGGTAAGAAACTAGTAACTGGCCAACAGCTTTATATCTAATACAGCGTTTCTGTGTGTTATTTGGAGCTGGTGTGATGGTGGGACCAGACCTGCAGGGAAAAACTGCTTGAAACAAAAGGGACATAGGGTTGCCGCATTGATCAGTGCATTAACAGATATTCTTAACTACTATCCACTTGCTCTGGCCTCGTATGCCAAGTTACAAGATTTCCAGGAAGTCTGAGACTCCATTGTCTGTGACTCCTACACTTTCGTCCCCCCCCTTTCCTAAAGGGTTCCCTTATCTTCCAGGGAGGGACCTGGTAGAGACCTTCAATTTAGACTCTTTCTCTTGTTTTTTAATGAAAATTTTTAAAATTTAAATTAGAAACAATCTCATTTTATATATCAATCCCAGTTCCCTCTCCCTCCCATTCCCCCATGTCCCCCACTGACCCCCTTCCCATCCCTCTTCTGCTCCATAGAAAGGGTGAGGCCTTCTTTGGGGGGGGGGGAGTCATTAAAGTCTGTCACATCATTAGGGGCAGGGTCCCTCCTTTTCTTCATAATGTCTGGCTCATGGTCTCTGTGCCTACTCCCATCCTTTGCCCGAGGAAGCCTCTCTGACAATGACTGGACAAGGCAAAAATCTATGAGCATAGCAGTACATCTTACAGGCAGGACAGATTGTAGGTCAAGGGTTTTATGACTGGGTTGGTGTCTAGGTTTCTCTTCCCAGAGCCTGTAGAGCACCTACTTGTGCCACAGAGATTAGAACACCAGGGTGAAGGCTCCATGTAGGCACCAGCTCAACCTCTCTACATTCAGTGGATTGTGTGGATGTTGTCCTCGGCAATGGGGCCCCACTGTCGGCTTTTGGGGAGTGATCCTCCGGTCCCAGATCATTTAGAGATCTCCACAGGACATCCTTGGCCAATAACTCAACTGAATGCAACCCAGTTCTGCTGTTGGGAGCTTTCCTAGCTATAAGAGATGGCCAGTTCATACTCAGTATCCTCCATTGCTAGGGATCCTGGCTAGGATCACTCTCATAGATTCTAGGAAATTTCCACTGCTCTATGCTTCCACACAGCTGCTCAAGAACCCCCCAATTCCAGCTGTCTCACCCCACCTACTCCCCAAAACCTTACCTCTCCTGTTTCCCATCCCCATTTCTCCTTCCAAGGAGATCCATGCATCCCTCCTACAGCCCTCCTCTTTGCCCAATCTCTCTGGGTCTGTGGGATGTAGCTTGATTATCATTTACTTAACAGCTAACATCCCACTTATAAATGAATATTTATCATATTGGCCTTTCTGAATCTGGGTTATGTCTGTCACTCAGGATGACTTTTTCTAGTTCCATCCACTTGCCTCCGAATCTCATGATGTCATTTTTTATTTTTTGAAGGGATGAATAGTACTCCATTGTGTAAATGTACCACATTTTCTTTATCCATTCTTTAGTTGAGTAGCATCTAGATCTATTCCGGTTTCTGGCTATTGTGAATAAAGCCACAATGGACATAGCTGAGCAAGTGTCCTTGCGGTAGGATGGAACACCCTCTGAATAACGATGGAGGTAGCTAGATTGTCATTTTTCTGAGGAAGTGGCCTACTGATTTCTGTAGTGGCTGTACAGATTTGTGCTTCTACTAGCAATGGAGGAGCGTCCCCCTTGCTTTACAATCTCACCAGCATGAGTTGTCACTTGTGTTGTTGACCTTAGTGATTCTGACAGGTGTGTGATGGAATTATAAAGTAGTTTTGGTTTGCATTTTCCTGATGGTTGAGGATGATGGACATTTCTTTATGTGTTTCTCAGCTATTTGAGATTCCTCCACTGAGAATTCTCTGTTTAGAGCTGTACCACATTTTAAAAAAATTGAATTACGTGTGTTTTTGATATTTAATTTCTTGATTTCCTCATATATTTTGGATGTTAATCCTGTATCTGATATGGAATTGTTAAAAAATTTCCCATCCTGTAGTCTGCTGATTTGTCCTGTTGATGGTGTCTTTTGCCTTACAAAAGCTTTTAAGTTTCCCGAGGTCCCACTTAGTAATTGATAGTGCCTGCACTAAAATGTTGTAAGGAGTAAGGTTTTTCCTCCCGCTGCTGGTCTGGTCCCACCGCCGCATCAGCCCCAATTAACACAGAGAGACTCTGTATTTGATATAATGCTGTTGGCCAGGCACTAGTTTCTTATCGGCTAGCTCTGTCCTAATTATTAACCCATTTCTGTTAATCTACGTATTTCCACGTGCTCTTACCAGAGAGCCCGCTGGTGTCTCCTCTCCCCAGTCTCTCCCTCTTGACTCCTCCTTTCTCCTACTTCCTTGAATCCTCCTTGTCTCCTAGTCCTGCCTATCTTGCTTTCCTATTGGCCAACAGTGCTTTATTCATTGACCAGTATGAGAAACATATACAGAATGACATCTCCCATCACAATGTCATCTTCGGAGAATTGTCTCCTGTGTCAATGTCTTTAAGGCTACTCCCCACTTTCTCTCTGTCAGGTTCAGTGTGTCTGGTTTTATGTTGAGGTCTTCGATCCACTTGGACTTGAGTTTTGTGCAGAGTGTTAGATATGGATCTGTTTTCATTCTTACATATGCCTACATCCAGCTTGACTAGCACCATTTGTTAAAGATGCTTTCTTTTTTCCAGTGTGTATTTCTGGTTTCCTTATCAGAAATAGGTGTCCATAGGTGTGTGAATTTATATCTGGGTCTTCAATTTGATTCCATTGATCAATAAGTCTGTTTTTTTTTTTTTTGCCAGTACCACGTGTTTTTATTACTATAGCTCTGTAGTAGAGTTTTGTACAATTGCAGATTGCTCTTAGCTTATTGACTCTTCCTTTCTGTTATTAGCTTCAAGAAATTAACAAACATAAGTGGAACATACCTCGTTTTCAGTAAATATTCCAAACATATACAAAAGTCAAGGACATAAGACTCTTTTTATTCTTATTAATGAGCCCCACATGGCCAGCTACTGTTCTGAGCTAAATTACTTAATAAATCTCACATATACTATTATTTCCCTTCTAAATCTTCAGTAAATAGTTCTAAGTGAAAAATGTTTAGGGAAACATATTTATGACACAAAATTTATAAAAACAAATGATTTATTAATGTCAAAAAGTGGGTCATACATATGTGTGACTGCACATACATGTGTATTCAGATCACCCTCCCATTGGTTCTCCATGGGGCTCAAATCTGAGTTTTAATTTAAGAGGCTTCAGTTACATTGATGTGGTTCAAGGAGGGTTTGCTTACACTTGAGTTGTTGTGTTTTCTGTATCATGGTTCCAGTGTTGCACCAGATATCTATCTATCTATCTATCTATCTATCTATCTATCTATCTATTTATCTATCTATCATCTATTCATCCACCCACCCATCTATCTATCATCTATCTATCTATCTATCTATCTATGTATCTATCATCTATCTACCCATCCATCCATCCATCTATCCATCTATCTATTCATCCATCCATCCATCCATCTCTTCTCCCCTAGGCTTCTTTTAGATGCATAAAACTGACCAGGGCTTTCCTCATCTTCCATCTCTACCTTCAGCCAAATATAACCCTTGTCAAAAGAAAAAAGCCAGCATAATTTCCCTAAGAAATTACAACCCAAAGCACAACAAAAACAGAAACTGATTCCTGAGTGGTAATTTGAATGAGTATGGATGGCTCCTATAGTCGCCTATGTTTGAATCTTTTGCTTCCAGTTGGTGGAACTGTTTGGGAAATATTAGAAGGTTAGAGGAAGTGTGTCATAGGGTTAGCCTATGTCAAAATCCTCTCACCGTCCCCAGTGGGGTAATATTTTGTTTATGATCCAATAAATCCACTGGGGATCAAAATGCAAAGCTAGCCACAGTCATAGATCCAGTCAGTAGTGGCCACACCTTTAATCCCAGAAGCCATACTAGCTAGCTATGCAGGCCAGGCAGTGGTGGCAATCACATTTAATCCCAGGTCTCAGGAGACAGGCAGAAGAATCTCTGTGAATTCAAGGCCACCCCCGGATGCACAGAGTGAATCAGTCTAAAAGAATAACAGAGCTCACACCTTTAAACCCAGCACTGGGGCAGAAGGGGGGGGTTGTAAAAAGTAGAAGCAAAGTGTCTCATGTGAGATTTAGTTTCCAAACAGGGAGGCATTTGCTTGTGAGGATTTATGGAGACAGGGTTGCCATTTCAGTCACAGGGAGAGGTAAGAGCTAGTGGTTGGCTGCTTTGCTTTTCTGATCTTCAGCTTGAACCCCAATATTTGTGTCTAGGTTTTTTATTATTCGTGTTACACCAGTGTACTTTCAGCTACTGCTCTGGTAACATGCCTGCCTGCCTGCCTTCTGCCCAATATGATGGTGTGATGATGAGTTCTCACCCTTTGGAAACCACAACCTCTCAAAAATCCTTCCTTCTAAAAGTGGGCTTGATCATTTAACTAATACATCAAATCACAGTTCTCAAAACCAATAGAGGCTTAGAGGGAGACACCAATTACGTTATCTGACAATTCGTTAAAGGAACCAAAGTGTGGTGTAAATCCAGGTTAATTGGCCCCAGCTCAACTGGCTCCCTGCCATTCACTAAAACTCAGCTACTCTACAGGGCTTTGGCATGTTAGGCTTGGCACAAGAGCTTTGCCTGAGTCAGTGGCCTTTCACACTGTATTTACCAGCCCAAGTGGGACATCCAGGCATTCTGGCTGGCGCAATTCCCCAAATACAGTTTATTTTGAAGTAATAATCTGAAAGTCCTAACTCTCAGATTTGTACCTGCTCAAGCGATTTTCGCATTCTGATTATGCAAACACCTTCCAATGTCCAGTTACATGACTGTGGAGCCACAGCTACCGGGAGGTTATTATTATTTTATTATTATTATTATATTATTATTATTATATTATTATTATTATTATTATTATTATTCTCTCCTAAGTTCCTCTAGTCCTGAGGGTAATTTCTGGGCTTAGTGGTTAGAACTACTACCATCCATAACATCCATGCTTACTGGCTGAGGTGATCTTACATGGTGTTTTTGATTTTCATGTCTAGTAATTAGCAATTTTATTGTATTTGGTCATTTCTGCATCTTCTTTTTAGAGAGAGGTTTATTTAGTTCTACTGCTCAGTTTTAAATCAAGCCATGTGTACTTTTGTTTATTTGAGGTTGTTTAGAGTTTTTGATACAGTCTGGATATTAACCCCTGCCTGGAGCATGGTTTGAAAATACTTTTCCCATGTTTAGGTTGATTCTTCTTCCAGTTGTTTCCTCATTTGAATAGAGTTGTTTAGTCTTGTAGAATCTCATTTCCTTATTTTCGCTTTTCTTTCCAGCATTTTTGAGATCTTGTCACAAAAGTTCCTTACCCCTTCCAAAGACTTGTAGCAGTTCCTTATTTTCTCTGTAAAATATGTAGTTCCAGGTCTCACATTTAAGTGTGTAATCCATTTTGACTTGTTTTG
Organism: Phodopus roborovskii; assembly: GCF_943737965.1. Taxonomy (NCBI): domain Eukaryota; kingdom Metazoa; phylum Chordata; class Mammalia; order Rodentia; family Cricetidae; genus Phodopus; species Phodopus roborovskii. The sequence goes on along the minus strand of NW_026125397.1, from coordinate 22,131,967 downwards.
TACTTGGTAAAAGATGGGCATGCTGTTTTGTTCTCTATTTTGTATATCCAATTTCATCAGAACACTGTATTTAAAAAACTGCCCTTTCTCTACTGATCCTAATTAAAGTAAAAGAAATCCCATTCACAATAGCCACAAAAAATCAATATATGGTCCAGGGGCCTTTGTCAGGACGCATCTGACTATATGTACTGACTTCTGTGTTCTGTGTTCTGCTTCACTTATCTATGTGTGAGGCTTTATTGCCGTGTGCTTTGGTTATTAGTTTGGCACTAAACTTAGAAATAAAAAAAAATTACCATGGTCCAACCTTGCTCAGAATCACTTTGACTATTATAGATCTTTTATGGTTCCATATTAATTTTAGAATTTTCTACAGTCTAGAAAGGAAGTCATTTGTATTTTGATAGTGATTGCATTGTACAATGTACAGATTGCTTTGGGTGACAATACTCATTTTAATAACATCAATACTTGACATTATAAAATGAGATTGCTTCCTATTTTTCATGACCTCTACAATTTCTTTTATCTGTATTTTATGGTTTTCACTATGGGGATTGTGGTGCTTTAAATGAAAATGGCCTCCATAGGCTCACAGGAAGTGGCAATATTAGGAGGTGTGGCCTTGTTGGACTAGGTGTGGTCTTATTAGATAGTAATGTTGTTCTATAACAAAGCAAAGTGTCATAATATTCAGCTAAGAATATGGCCATTGTCCATGTTTAAATTGAATCTACAGCACAATACAACAAAATCCATTTTATTAGTAAAAATCATGATAATTTTCTCAAAATTGATAAACTTATGTAAATACTTAGGTCAAGAAGCAATCAGGGAGTTCAGACAAATGGAATCATTATTTTATTCTTTCGTGTCTGGCTTCTTTTGCTTGGGATTCTGTTGAAGAGAATCAAATAATGTGTCTATTCCATCTGTATAGTGTAATTGAAAGTATGACTAAATGTGGATATACTACATAATTCTAAATTGTAGTTAATTTTCATTCTGTTGTTGATGGACATTTTGTTAAATCCAAGTTTCAGGCTATTTGAAAGTGCTGCTATGCACATTGTGTTCTTGTATCTTTCATTGAACATATGTACACTATCTTTTGTGTACACTGGGTCAGATGATTAGCATATGTTCAGCATTTGTAGCCACTGCCAGTTACTTTCCAATATGTTTGTTTCAATTTACACTCCCACCACCAGTGTATGACAGTTTAAGTGGGTCTAAATTCTTGCCAACACTGTATATGTCTTTTAAGGACATTGGTGATATTTTGTTGTGCTTTTTATTTTTGTAATCCTCAATTGTGTGCCTTAAGTTCTTACTTAAATGTTTTTCCTCTATTTTCAGTTGAATTACATTTTTATTACTGGTTTATGGTTCTTCAGGTATTTTAGGTACAGATTTGTATTGTATAACTTTACATTGACAAGCTAGTTCATTATTTCATTCTCTTAATAGTGTCTTTTGATGACCAGAATTTTCCAGGATTTTTAAGAATACAGTTCTTTATTGATTCTTTAGGAATTTCACATCATGTACCTCAAACCTCCCTTCACTCCTGTAGTATTACCCCCAAAATCAATTCAAAACAAAACAAAACAAATAAAAAACCTGCCTTGCTTCCTTGTCTTTCCAATTACCTTTTCATTTACCCTGGCGGCATTGGCTTCTGCAGTGTCTCATGTCATAGACCCTTTTGTGCAATCATCCCCACCCCACGTTCATTGCAACCAGTGATTGCTCTGCTTCAAGGCCTCTGGCACACCCTCATCACTGGACTCTCGCCAAAATGTCTCTTGGGTATTGCTGTTGCCCTGAGTCATGGGCGTCTTGCAGGCATTCCACAGGACCGGCCCTTTTATGCACTTTGGCAGGTTATAGGTGGGTAGGTGTTAGGTTGGGCCAACTCAAGGATCAGGATGTGGGTCTGGGTGGTAGCTGAGCTGGTCAGTCCAGGTCACTGGGACCACTCTCCTCAAGCAAGGGCAGAGCTGGCTTTCCTAGGCCATGCCATTGGTGAGGAGTGGGGCTATCTCTTATGGGGGCATGTCTCCTGCATGGAGGGTAGGGCCAGCTCTTCTACTGTGGTGACCAGTGAGAGGCAGGGGCAGCTATCCTAGGGCCAGTGAGTGGTGACGCTGGCTCAGCATGACTCTCAGATTTTAACGTACATGGTTACTATGGCCCTCTGTGGCAAAACAGGCCATGGACATCAACCCAGACCCACGCTGCAGCTGGGCCAGGGAACCAGACATGGCTCTATGCAGCAGTTTGGAGCTAGAAGATCCCATGTCCCTGTGTGGTAGCCCAGGCCATCCAGAGCTGTATGGCCCCAGCTGCTACATGACCCTCAGACACCAACGTGGCCTCAGGTGATGGCCCAGACCTCTGGCATTTGCACAGCCGTTGGTGGTATAAGGAACTGTGGTTACCAATCCAGACCCTGGTTGTGGTAGAGCCACAGACCCAGATATGGCCCCATGCCGGATGTCACCATGGCCCCAGCTGGCAGCACAGGCTATCCAGAATATCATGGCCCTGGTGTCATCGTGGTCCTCAGACACCGACATGGAAACAGCTGTCTCGCCAGACCCCAGTCATCCACATGGCCTTCACTGGTTATTAAAGCCATGAACATCAATACCCCGAAGGCCTTCTGATATGAATATTTCCTCTGCCAAGAAAATTAGACCATTACTTTTAAATTCTACCTCATTCAGGTTCCCAGGACATAATAATAACCAGATTTCTTTCTTTTTCATTATTTTTATATTCTAATCCCCCCTCCTCTCCTCTTGCTCTCTCCACTCCACCTCCCATTTGCTCCTCAAAGAGAGCAAGGCCTCCCCTAAGAGGTCTATCTCTAGGTCTGTGCCACCATCTCATCCCCACACCCCTGTGTCTAGGCTGGGCAAGCTATCTCTCCATATAGGACGGGCTCCACTGAGTCAGTCTGTGCATTAGAGTTAGATCTGGACCCACTGCCAGTGGCCTCTTATATTGTCCCAGTCACACCATTGTCACCTATATTAAGGGAGTCTAGTTCAGGCCTATGCAGGTTCCCATCTGTCAGACCTGAGTCAGTGACCTCTCACTAGCTCGGGGCAGCTGATTCTGTGGGTTTCCCCATCATGGTCTTGACTCCTTTGTTCATATTATCATTCCTCCCTCACTTTGTTTGTACTCCAGGAGCTTGGCCCATTGGTTAGTTATGGATTTCTGCACCTGCTTCCATTTGTTTCTGGAAGAGGGTCTTAGCTTCTCTGAGTTTGTGGATTGTAGGTTGATTGTATCTTTTGCTTTATGTCTGGTATCCACTTATGAGTGAATACATACTATATTTGTCTTTCTGGGTCTGGGTTACCTCACTTAGGATGTTTTTTTCTAGTTCTTTCCATTTGCCTATGAATTTTAGGATGCCATTGTTTCTTACCACTGAGTAACACTCCATTGTGTAAATGTACCACATTTTCTTTATCTGTTCTTCAGTTGAGGGACATGTAGGTTGTTTCTAAGATCTGGCTATTACAAAAAAACCCAAAAAACAAAACCAAAACCAAATCCAAAACCAAAACAAAACGAAACAAAAACCCAAAACAAACAAACAAACAAAAAACCAAAACCAAAAAAAAAAAAAAAAAAAAAAAAAAAAAACCAAACCAAACCAAACCAGATTTCTAATGTAAGTGCACCCAGCCCCATTCCTGACAGAGTTCTGGTTCTCCTTGAAATGTCACAACCAGATGTCTCCTATTAGTATTCTGCTTGTTCAAACTCCTCCACTAGAGGCTCACTAGTGTCTGTTTAGAACAGTATAGGACTGTGTTAGCCCACAGCTGCAAATGCTTCCACATTTCTCCCACAACTCAGTTCCAAAAGCCCATGAGCCACATGGTCTGGTTTAACACAGCAAAAGTCCCATTCCCAGGACCAATTTTTACTTTATTTAATTTCCTTAGCACTGTGGCCAAGTATAGGACAAAAGTAACTTCAGGGAGGAAGAGTTTATTTTGGCTCATAGTTCATGGCAATCCGTTTCAAGTAAGGAACCCCTCAGTGGTGTATCGGTTCTGGTCCTGTTCTTCTAACTTTGTGAGACCTCAACGTGTGGAATTTTGTCTACGTGGTACCTTTCTTACTGTCATTTTCAGGGTGCAAATCTCTCTAATAATTATATCAGTTTTCTCAGCACCATGTTCATCTGCAGCTTTAAACTTGTGTGAATTCCTCTCCTTTCCAGACTTCACATTTTCATACACTTCTATTCTCTCTTTTACTACAGATCCAAGTTTAAGACCCTGTGTGCCACGGCAGTAGCTCGGGACCAGATGCCATCAAGTCCCCTGGTGGCAGCACAGGCCACCCAGATCAGCATGGCCTTAGTGGTGGGATGGCCGGCCAGCCAACCAGACTCGGAGGAAGCAGGCAAATAGGACACACAGAATGAAAGAAAGGTAAAAAGCCCCGAGACAAAATGTGGCTCAATGGAAACAAGTAAAGTTAAAAGCAGTGGGGCAGGCCTAAGGTAAGGCAGAGCGTTCATAATTAATAATGAGTCTGTGTGTGGTTATTTGGGAGCTGGTTGTCGGCCAGCTATGTTTATCCTGTGTTATTGTGTACTGATATTATGCTACACTGCTTTTTGATGCCACTAGGCTTCAAAGTTAAAAATAATTGCTGGTGTCTCAGAAGAGACTCCATTCTTGCACTTTTAAATGATGTTGGAACTCTTGACTGCTTTTGAAGTTGGACCAAATTCATCTTGGAGGATGAGATGGTCATGTGCCTGTGGAGACATTAGGTGGAAGGTTGTAGCTTGAAAGTGTTATGTTTGGATGTCAGAGTGACAGGAGGTGGGGTTGTGTTGGTTAATATTGATTTGCCAGCTTGGCAAGATCAAGAATTATCCAGGAAATGAATCTATGGACACGGCTGTGAAGGTATGTATAGCCTGAGGTAATTAGGATGGCATGACAATGATGGGGAACTCTCTCTGTTCCATGGGCAGGGCTCCCAGGAAGGAGAAAGTGGAGTTTCTCTTTCTGCTTCTGGACCAGAGTTGGACTGCAACCAGCTGCCTCAAGCTCCTGTCACCATGATTTACTCACTGTAGCTCCAAATTGAGTCAAAATGCACCTGTCCTTAAGTCACACTTGTCATTTGCTTTGCCATGGCAGTAAGTAAAGTGATCAATACACTAGTGTTTATTTAGAATTATGCGTGGATGTCTCGGGTCCAATTCATGGTCATTCGTATAACTTTTCACTACAAGAGAAGCCTTCCTGGTATAACACCGTATCAGATTTTGGACCGGAACAAGCAGGTGGAGATTGCTGCCATGGCAGAGAGTTCAGGATAGTTTTCAGACACCAGCGCAACAGTGTCCTGACTGTGGTTTTAAGTCACAACCCTCTTAGTCTATCAGCTGTAAGCATAGTAGTTTGTGTTTTAGAAGGCTTGGGTCTTCTTTTGCTCCTAGCGCCATTGTGGAATGATTGACAGATAAAAACTGGGTATGTTGAAGGTGGGCTATGGAATCATTTCTGTCGTGATGATGCTGCATGTACATCATACAAAATCATATTTAACACCACTATGCTCTTTTTCTCTTACTTTTTTGTTATGCGTGAAGCTAGGACACTTAAAATTCAATGCTAGCATTCCTATTTAAGTTGACAGACTAGAAGTTGCTGTGAATGTCTCTCCCCACAATGCTTCTGATTTTAGTTATGTGCATGCCTTATTATGCATAGACATCAGATGTTAAGTAGAGGGTTTTCCTTACAGGTTACCTGTAACCTGGACCCTGGACCAGTTCAGGTCTTATTCTTCTTAGCCAGTTATGTTGGTTACATGGATTATCAGTGTCTAAATTTGATTACTATCAGGAGCAGAGAAACACATTCTGTTGTTCAAAAATAGGAATGTGTGTATCCTCTTGCAGGTGTGTGTGTGGGGGGGTGTTGGTGGGTCTAAGGTTGTTCAGTGCGTTATTCGGAGAGGGGCATGTATGTAAAGTGAAGGATCTAGTTTGCCAAGTATATTATTGCGTGTGTGTGTGTGTGTGTGTGTGTGTGTGTGTTGGATGCACATGAGAGTGCAGGTGTGTTTATATGAGATTGTACAGAGGCCAAGAGGGGTTACCTTCCTCTATTGCTCTCCATCCATTGTCTTTGAGTAGGGTCTCTCACTGAACCTGAAGCTTGGTGTTGTTGCTAGGCCATCTGGTCAATGAACTCTCAGGATCCCTCTATATCTTTCTCCCAAGGCCAGAATTACAAATATGTGCAGTCATGCCTGACTTTCTGTGGGTCCCTGGGCTTTGGACACATGTCCTCATGCTTGCAGAACAAATGTTCTCAGCCTCTGAGCCATTTCCTCAGTCATTTATTCAGGATGATAATCTTAAATATCTGTGAAGATTTGCTGAGTTGTTACCAACCATAATAAAGCTCCAATTTATCTCTTGTAATCCACAGGAAACCAAATATCTAGAAGCAGCTGGTTCTCAGTAGCTATGGCCAGGAGCTTTGATTTCTCTGGACAGAACCTGTCTCATCTCTGGGTATTCTGTGTCAGCATGTTCTTTTCTAGTTTGCTGCACAGGGAGCTGAATAGAGCCACCAATGTTAGTATTTTTTCCCCTACATTTTATCTTCCATTAGCACGAAGGACTGACCTAATTTCTCACTTTGAGTTCAAAGATATCCCAGGAAGCCTTCACTTAGCCCAGCTGGAAGGAGGTATCTTTTCCTGAGCCAATCAAATGAGCAAAGGCATGGGATCAGGAACTGTTTGGATGTGGTAGTCATGTCAAGAGTGACAAGCCCTTTAACAAATTTTGGAGTTGTTTGTTCTAGTAATTCAAAATACAAATGTGTGTAGAATTGCATTCTTTTATGCACAAACTTAAACACATTCTCTCTTGTCTTTGCAAACCTTTTATCATTGTCACCATGGGATAGCCAGCAACAAGGTGAGGGCTCACATTAGCAGCACAACATGGCATCACCGAATGGGCCTTTAACAGTAAAATTCTTGGGTTAGTATCAACAACCAGCATTGTAAACAAACAAAACAAGAATGTTGGGAAGAAAAACACTTACAACATAATAAACCTCGCTGAACGTTTTGGATATGGAAAATTACAAAATGTCCAGACTAGAACCACCTCAAAACATAGATATCAGAAAAGGCTCAAGGTAGGTTTTTTTTTGACAGTATGATTGTTGTAAATCAGGAAAAATATAATGTGGTTACATAGACTGAAAGGGAAGACTGGTCATCTACCTCAGCAGGCATATATTGTCAGAGCTAGTGTCTGACACCTTTCAAAGGGATCCACACAAACTTCAACTTGAATCTCTTTAGTCTGTTGTCTGATGTTCACAGACTTGTTTAAAAATGTAGGAATTGTAATTCACTTTTGGGAGCTCGTTTTAATTAAAACCCAAGACTGTATTATACTTCCCTGCAATCTCAATTTAGGGACACTGAATTATTTATTTTGTGTATTGCACAGAACCCATAGACCTGATGTATTGTTGGTAATGACATTCCACGCATAGATTAACAGTCTAAATATTCACATTTTAAAGCAGATCTTATTCATTGTTGAAAGTCTTCTGAGACTAATGTTTGATTTTGAAAAGCAAGAAAGAATTCTCTGGGCTGAGGAATGTAAGTTTGAAAATTATTAATGGGGAATAATCAGAAGTAGGGAAGTATCCCCTATGACTGTAATTTTCTCTGCTTCAAAATTTCAGAAGCCGGGAGATCCCCGAGTGCCTAATAAGTTTGGGTAATTCCATACAGGTGTGAATGCGATACATAGTTTCAGAGTTAAGATACATTAGTCTAAAAGATCTCATTTGAGGTTTGCCCTTTAGTCAAATACGTATTCCCATCTGAAGAATGAATGTTTATTTATGTAAATTTGATCACATATTTGTTAACGTATGTGTTGATTATAGGACCATTTGAATCTCGTTCATTTCAACTGATACTAAAATACTGGAGATTGAGAACATTTAGGATGAGTTGGAGGAGGAAGAATAGAGATATGGGTTGCACCTTGCTCCGTGTCTGAGGTGGCGCTGAGTGTAGTAGCTTCACAGAGCCTGGGGACTGGAGAGATTTAAGAGGCTATGAGTTTGCAGTAGTGTTCTTTGTCTTCATAAGTGGGGTGTGAGCTGAATTAAAGTTGAGAGGTGTACAGCTACAGAACAGCACACAGAGGGAGAATTGCAGAGGACTTAGCTGGTAAAGGGAAATACTTTACAGTCTTTATGAAGCAGTTGTTTATAGTGAGCTATGGTTTGAATGCACCATGTGTTGGAAACCGAACCCCGGTGCAACTGTGTTGGCAGGTAGGATTTTTAGGAGGTGATTAGGACTCAGGGGCTCTTTAATGGATTAATAACATTTTCACGGAAGTGGGTTTTTAATAAAAGGCTGAGTCCAGCTTCCTCTTTTCTTCCTGATAGAGGTGAAGTTTCCCAAGCACAGACCTGAGATCCACAATGACAATGTGAGGTGGTATGTTCACAGAGGTTCCCTAGAGAAATAGGATGGATAGAATGAATCTAGACACATGAAAAGGGGATTTATTAGAGTGGTGTCCAGGCTGTGGTCCAGCTTGTACAACAACTGCTTCTCCTGGCGGAAGGTCCATGGATCCAATAGTTGCTCACTCTGCAAGGCTGGAAATACACCAGAATTCCAAAGAAGCAGGCTCGGATGTCACTGGAGAAATGCCTGGGCAGCAGGCTGTGTAAACTTGCCAGTGAGAATGAGGGCGAGGGACCGGTCCAGCTGCTTCACTTTCGGTTAATTCCAGTTGACAACCATGAGCACCCTTCCCATGTGGTGACTTTCCCACTTTACTCGGGGACTCAGAAGGCACTGTGGATGGTAGAGGTGGTCCCGGACGCCACACACCTCCAACTGGAAGGGAAGTGGCCGCAGGTGTCATTTGCTGAATAGCTGCCCAGGGAGCCGCAGCAGCTTGGGACTGTTGTTCTATCACTGCGCCGTTGTGGACTTGGGACTCCTAGACAGATGTCCTTCTTCCAAAAGGCATTGGCTGCCTGTAGCTCTTTGCCTGAGGATGGAACCATGTGAAATTGTTCCTGTCCACATTGGCGTGTCAACTGGTGCTGTCGTGATGGCGGTCTTGCTTATACAACCATATTATTGATAGTTCATGGATATAGTGCCCCTGTCATATACAGAAGATAATATCTCACCACAGAACCTGGGCTTCTGACTCTTAACATCCTTTTACCTCCTCCTCCATGATTTTCCTGGAGCCTTAGGTGTAGGTCGCTGTATCAGTTGGGGTTGCCTACCTCCCGGTCACTTATTCTTGGCATTTTGACCAAGTTGTGGATCTCTGTAATAGTATTTATTTGTTGTGAGAAGAGACTTCTTTGATGAGAACCAAGGGGTCCACTTCTCTGAAGGTATGAGGATAAATGTTTAGAATATACTTAGAAATGATATTGGTTTAGGAAAGTTGTAGTAGTAGATTCCCCTTCTCAGATCTATGGCCTCCGCAGCAATGGGTAGCTGGCTAGGTTTACATTATGAGGCATGAATATACTTTTGCTGAGGTACCTTACATACAGTTAGACAGTTTTTGGTCACCCCTAAAAGTGCCACTATTGCAACATTGTGGATATCTTATAGGTTATTTTATTTTTGATCCTTTAAATATTTATTTTAGTTTTAATTATCTGTCTCTGTCTCTCTCTATCTCTCTTCACATCTGAGTGCAGGTATACATGTAAACCAGAAGAGAATGTTGCTTCCCCTGGAGCTAAAGGTACAGGCTGTTGTAAACGGCAATGTGGGTGGTGAAAACCAGACCCTGGTCTTCTGCCAGAGCAGTAAGTGCTCTTAACTGCTGAGCCATCTCTCCAGCCTACAAATATTTATGTTATTGCATGGAAAAATAGGACTGTCAGTCAGTTTACTGTTGGGCTGTGAGGAGTAGAACTGTAAAGAATACCACCCATGATGACAGTAGAGATATATGGATAAAGTGAGTCACCAGTGATTTCCGTAAGCTGGAATGCTAAGAAAACCACCAGGCCTGAAGGAATGGGGATGATCCTTTATGCATCGTGAATTATCTAGTTTATCTAATCTAACCTTCTTATAAATAACCCCCCCCCATTAAAATCTCAGCAACTCTTCGCTAGGACAACTTGTACCGTTAAGGGGCTTAGCTGGGAAATCAGAGCTAGCTCACGAGATGACACAACAGAATCCTCCAAATCTGTGCCACGCACTAGTGTGCAAACCAACCCCCCCTCGTCATTTGTGTCCCTCCCCACCACACCCTTCCTCTGTCCCCCTTTCTCACCATCTCTTCCTTTTCCATCCACACAGGGTATAAGGCTCTGATATATTTGTGATTGCAACAGCCACCGGAGAAGAGGAAGCCATCCAGAGACACAGGGGACACATTTAGGGTATTTGGTTGTGCGACATCAGGCTATCTCAGACAATGGAGGTGTATTATGAGATTACACGTGGTGCTGAAGAGGGGCTGGGACTCAGAGCAAGAATAGCTGAGCCACACAAAGGCAATGGGAATCACGCTGGAGTCACTATTAACGGGGCGCTGTGGAAGGAAGAGCCATTCGGGATTCAAGGCTGTTTGGGGCAAAGAGGCTTTCAGGAGTGTTTACCCTGTCATTCTTAGCTTGCCTCCCTCTCCTGCTACTCCTTCTGCTGCTAAGCTATCATCAGTTTGCACAATGTTGACCATTTTGCTTACAGGGAAGTTTCTGTCTACTCATAATTTGGTTTCTTCCTGCTTCCTCTATCTTTCATGTATACTTTATTGTTCTTTAAAAAATCAATACCATGCTGGCTATGAACAAGGGTTTTCCTATATTTCACACTGATGTTCCAGAGGAAGGTATTTTGATGGGTCTAGATAGCCTCTGTGATTCAGATAGGTTCCTATTCTGGTCCAAAGAGCTGTAAACAACACAGAATTACCGAGATGGCATCAGGTTCAGACTCAGGCCCAGGGATTGGCTTCGAGTGTCTGCTGCCTCAGCTGATGCTTGGTGGGTTCCTCCATAAGAGCACTGTTAGCATCTCAGATGCTGTAACTGATCTGTTTGCTGATGGGAGATGTCATTCTGTATATGTTTCTCATACTGGTTAATAATAAAGCACTGTTGGCCAATAGGAAAGGAAGATAGGAGGGACTAGGAGACAAGGAGGAAATAGGAAGTAGTAAGGAGGAGTCAAGATGGAGAGACTGGGAAGACCAGATGCCTGCCCCACTCCCCGGTAAGGAGGCCACGTGGAAATACATAGATCAACAGAAATGGGTTAATAATTAAAGGCAGAGCTAGCCGATAAGAAACAAGTAACTGGGCCAACAGTATTGTATCAAATACAGAGTCTCTGTGCATTATTTGGGGCTGGTGCGGCAGCAGGACAAGACCAGCGGCGGCAGGCGAAAAAACCGTACTCCTTACAAATGGCGCCCAACGTGGCTAAGAACTTATACTTAAAATTTAACAAAAACTTAAAAAAAGGATTTTAGAAACAAAAGAACGGATTTTCATTTATTGATACAATTTAAGGTCAATTTTGTCATATGTATATTTCTCCTCTTGTTTGTATAGCTCATTTAGAAATGTAATGTATAATGTAGTACAGATTATAGATAATTACCTATGATAGTCAAAGCTTAGAGTTAAGTTAGTTAGGTTTTTCAAGATACACAGAGATGTATTTGAGATAGATAGGAATTCTTCAAATCTTTCAAAGACCTACAGAATATGGCATTTAAAATGGTTTAGGGTTTTTCTCGACAATGAGACATAAATGCTCCTGGTAACACCACCTGCATCAAAAAGGAAGATGAAGATGGACATTGAAGAAACTCGTGATGGAGTTTACTTCCAATATGGCAAGACTAGCCATTTGGACAAAGATACTGCTCTTGTCTGGAATGTTTGACTTTGTGCTGTATAAACTGGACATGCAGGACTCACAGAAAAGTGACTGCTGATTCAAGATGGACATTGCTACAGAGTTCCTGCTTCATGGAAGAGTCTGCGAGACAGTATGCAGGACACAGAGAAGGTGACTGTCAAACTGCCAATACAAAAAGACAGTTTAAAGTTTCCTGCGTTGCTGAAGAGTCAGCTAGACACACTATGGCCTATGGGCTGAAGATGGAAGATTACAAAAGAACTTCGGGTGACCAGGCAGTGATTTGTCTCTGTCATTTCTAGAGCTTATATACTATCCTTCTGTGGTCTTTGATGGAGTTGAAGACAAATAGTTATGGTTATAGTTTTCCTTAGTTGGATTAAAGATAAGTTACATATAGGACTTTAGACTCACAAAGATGGAATAGATGATGGAATAGTTTCTTAAATCTTGATAAATGTTAATAAACTAAATATTGTTAACTGTGATTCTTATTTGGTAACTGTTGTGTTATATATTTTGCTATGTTAAGGTTAAAACCCTTCTTTTTATTTAGACAGAAAAGAGGAGATGATGGGAGATGTCATTCTGTATATGTTTCTCATACTGGTTAATAATAAAGCACTGTTGGCCAATAGGAAAGGAAGATAGGAGGGACTAGGAGACAAGGAGGAAATAGGAAGTAGTAAGGAGGAGTCAAGATGGAGAGACTGGGAAGACCAGATGCCTGCCCCACTCCCCGGTAGGAGGCCACGTGGAAATACATAGATCAACAGAAATGGGTTAATAATTAAAGGCAGAGCTAGCCGATAAGAAACAAGTAACTGGGCCAACAGTATTGTATCAAATACAGAGTCTCTGTGCATTATTTGGGGCTGGTGCGGCAGCAGGACAAGACCAGCGGCGGCAGGCGAAAAAACCGTACTCCTTACAGTTTGCATCCAAAGTAGTCTAGAAATCAGAAGTCAAACTTTCTCATTTCAAATAGTTTTAGTCAAAAGGTGTGTTGATCTCTGATTTAAAATTAATTTGGGTCATAGCAGACTCCTTGCTGTATCCATCCTTACCCCCCTGTCTACCCCATTTCCTTTCCTTTGTCTCTTTGGACCTTTATTTAGATTTGACTTCATGTATATTCTCCAGAGCTTTCAAGCTAGTTGGCTTTGGTACAGACAGTTGGGATTTTCTTCAACCTTGAAGCCACTCATTACAACCATGGATTTGCAGAGTGGAGCTAAGTGGTTTCTATGAACTTTCTAATTCAAGGCTTCCACAGGTTTTGGCTGATAATTATCAAATAATGGATCCGCGGAGGGCTGTGGCCTATTTTAAAGTTTCCGAGGTATGTCAAAAAGACTTCATTTAAAGTACGTCTCAACAACTAAATTTAATATGGGTGAAACAAAATAGAAATTTTTTAAAATCTCTTTTGGTTCCTCTCACAAACAACTGTGATAATCACCAGTGACCTCCAAATGACAACTCTCTTATATTCAGATTTTACTTGACATCTCTCTGCCAATTTGCCTTCTAATTCACCAACTGCCCCCTTCCAAAAGCCTCCTGTCTCAAGAGAAGCCTGTGACTCTGTTCACATCCCAGCTGCCACTCACTTTCCCCTTCCTTCTTTCCTTCCTTCCTTCCTTCCTTCCTTCCTTCCTTCCTTCCTTCCTTCCTTCCTTCCTTCCTATCTTTCCAGGCTGGCCTTGAACTCACAGAGATCTGCCTGCATCTGCCTTCCTAGTGCTGGGATTAAAGGCGTGCACCACCAAAGTCCAGCTCACTTTCTGATTTCTTAGTGTATCATGCATTATTTTCCTTATTTGTAAATATGAAAGAGATTTCCCCCCTCACGATGGGATTACAAGTTAAAAGTCAGGGTCTTTTTTTTTTTTTTTTTTTTTTTTTTTAATTTGCCACAGCTTTCCCTGTGGCTATTATGGTAGCTGTCATGCAGTAGCATTCAGTATTTATTTTTATGAAGAAATGAATGAATCCACTTTTTATGGTACGCCCAATAGAGTCGGTAGAGTAAGGAAACCTTGTCTCATTACTTTTCTGTTGCTTTGGAACAAATTCAAATTCCTTGTTTCTCTTACCACTGATTGAATCATACCTGCCTAAATGTTTTGGGGTACACCATAGTTTCATCTGCCTTCATTTGAAGGCATCATTTTCAAAGACTCTTATCTGAGCTGTTGATTATTGAGTTGTCTAACTTACTCAGGTAATATACAAGAGGCTGCTTTGTTTTTCCTGATGCGTTTCTAGTTTTAATAAATGTAAGTCTTGGGTGTTATGATCCAGCCCCCACTTGCTTCCCTTGACTTTCATCATCTGAGAGCTTGTTTGTTTCTCCCTTTGACCTTCTCTTCATGCTATGTGGTTCCTGTTTGTGTAGTGCTGCTTCACGGTGTGTGATCATCCGAAGAGAAAACTCTCTGGTCTGTCATTTTGGATAAGCATCACATTTCAAACTCGACAAAAATATCTCCTGATGTAGCCATGACTAAGTCAGAACTTATTTATTTTTTCTCAGCTCAAACCTCCATGCCAATGAAATTAACTGATGCAAACTTATGAACATGGGCTAGGGTTTGATCAGCTTGGGTTCTAATCTCAGTGATGACACTTAGGTCCTTTAGGATGGGCAATTACCTTGTTTGAGTATCAGCTTATCCTCTTATAAAATGGCTCACGTTTATCTTTATTAACATGAACAATGATGCAAATACAACAGCTGGCCTGTTATGCCTGGTGAAGATGTATCAGAAGGCTGCTGTTGTTGTTTAAGCAACAATTCTGTATGGCCTTACTTGATAACCATATATTTCGTATAGAGTTAGGTAATCGTACTCATTAACAACTTTGAACCAGAATTTATTCTATTTTTTTAACCAAGAAAGTAAATTTTTGTTCAGTATCCCCTTAATCCCACTCTTGGAATTGCCTAATCTCTTACTCAGAACAAATGAAAGCACTATTTCTACAGTTTGAGAAAGTTACTTATCACAATAAAACTGAGAGCTATTATTGATCTAGACATTTGAAAGAGAAGGAGAAATGCATGGTGGGAACATATACAGTATACAAACTCCATGACTCAGTCTTCATCTGGTGAGACGTGTGGCTGTGAAGCTTCAGGGTTTGTTAGCCACGTCAGACAGTTGGGATGTGTCTGGAAATTAGAGCCAAGAGTTGATGTTTTCAAATGGATCACACCATGATCAAATTGATACAGCACCATTCACAGTAGTCAAGTTGCAGAATCATCACAGATATCCATCAGTAGATGGATGAAGAAGGAGAATGTATGATATATACTCAACGGAATAGTGTTGAGCTATTAAGCAGAATGAAATTATCAATGAAATGAACCAGGCAGATATCATGCATTTTCTCCCATATAAAGACTCTGAACTAACAAAGCGACTTGAAAACAAAGGGGGAACTACCAGGGAAGAGAAGAGAGGGTGGGAGAGAATAATGGGAGTGAATGACATGCATAGACACTTCATAATTTAAGCAACATGGCTGTACAATAAACATATACTAGTAAAATAAAATACTATTATTGACAACAGCATTGAAATTGGATGCAGGAAAAACTTTTAGCATAAAGTAGATTCAGTAGGTCTCTCCCTCCCTCCCTCTCTTCCTCTCTCTCTCATAGTGGTTTGGGAATATGAGCCTGGTGATCAATCAGGAGAAGATGGTTTTTGGAATCACTTCCTGGTTTGTGATTTAGATGACTGGGTTGTGGGAGGCCCCCAGGCTTTCCAGCCAGCAGGAGAGATGATCCAGGTGAGGGAAGAATGAACGCATATGCCATTGCCTGATAACTACCGTTATACTTCGCCAGACTTCTAGACTGTGAATCGCTTTCCCCACCACCTGCCCATCAGCCAGTTCTTTCCTGGACAGAGGCAGCCACAGAGTAGGGAAACGAGTCCTGTGTTATCATGTTTTCATGAATGTGGGACTTTATAAAGACCACAAGTGGAATTTAAGACCTTTGTGATGTCTGACATGAACTTAGACACTATGTCTTAGACTGCATTCAGTTGAAGGTTGGTGAACTCCAGCTTGACATTTCTTGGAGAGGCAAAATACTTCATATAGTGCCCTTGAAAGTACAGGAAGCCCACTTATGATGGTTTCTGTTTTTTTTTTTTTTGTAAATGCTTTTAACTTTGAAAAAAACATTGCTGACATTTTATGACTAGATTTATGGGAAGAATAACCAAAGTATTCTAGCCAAACACAGCTTGTTATTATGTGTCCAGGATTGTTCTTAAGAGTAGATCCAGATAGCGTTCTGAGTTATTTGAATGAGACATAGTGTATGCATTGTGTAAGAATAGTTATGTCTGAAAGCTGTAATTTTATAAATTATGTTAAAGGGAAGAATACTGTTTCAGTATATCTATGAGGACAGGAAAGAAATATTGAAATACACATTAAATACACATTAAATTAGAACCCTTCTATCTGACATGAGTTCTACACTACAGAATAGAACCAGCCTTTGCATTTGAAGATGACATTGTCAACTCACTGTTGGCAGCAAAGATAATGAGAACTGAGCTTCTGCCCTCCCCACTACCTCCAGATGTCTTCCTTGAACTAAAGGTCAGCATGTCACTCAGACGATATTGCTGAGGGCCTTCTGTGTGCAGAGTACCGTGACTAAATCAGAAAAGCATATAAAAATAGCCTTTCAAAAAGAAACTTGAAGGTTCTGCACCACATATTGAAAGAATGGTGTGTGTGGAAATTGTCCCCTGATTAATTTAGAAGTCATTCCTTGACATATCACAGGAACCCAAACTGGCATATTCATGAAAGTTTTATCAAGGAAACCAATGTTCTGGTACTATGTGAGATGCTTAGATGAATTAAAGAATGAATTGACGGATTCAGATCTGGGTCTGATCTCTACATCCTAGCCAACATGGACGTTAGCTTATGTGGACCTGATGTGTGTCTCAGACCTTAACGTGGAGAATCATTGCCTAATTTGCACACAGATAATTGGAAGCTCAACACAGAAATGCTCAATTACACACCACTGCTTAAAAACGCAACATGCCCCATTTTTAAAGGTGCTTGCTGGGAGTCTTTTGAAGGGTGATTATTATTCAATTGAAAATCTTCCTAGGTTTTGATGATTTTATGAAATGATTTTCCAGCTGTGCCCACAGACTGCTACAGATGTTGTTTTCCAGGCTATAAGGTTTAATGAGCGTATTTTATAGGCCGAAGAGCTGGGAGTCAGGGTGATTAGTTATGGTCCTCAGGTCTGGAAGGGTGACAATCATTTAGTGGGTAGGAAAACGGTCATTAAGAACACTGGCTGCTCTTGTACAGGGTCCCAGCTCAGTTCCCAGCGCCCATGTGGCAGCTTACAATTGTGTGTAATTCTAGTTTTAGGAGATCTGATGCCCTTTTCTAGCCTCTTCAGGCACTAAATATACGTGTGGTGCACATACGTACATGCAGGCAAAATATTCATGTACATACAATAAAATAAAATTTAAAAAGTTTTACACTTTAGAGAGTATATGAAATGCCAACATAAGTAACATCAGACCCACGTCACCTGAGAACTGATAATACTGATTTTTATTTCTTCTTATTTTTTAATTAGTTTAATATTGGGTTTGAAACTGGGTCTCGTTATGTAGCCCTGGTTTGTCTAGAACTTGCTATGTAGACCAGGCTAGCCTCAGACTTACAGAGAGCCAGTTTCTTGTGTCTCCTGAGGAATGGGGAATAAAGGTGTGCAATGCCATGCCCAACTTTATTCTTACTTTGAAAGAAATTAAGCATAGGCTGGTAAGAAGGCTCAGCAGGTGAAGGTACTTTCTTCTGAGCCTGACAAGCTGAGTTTGATTTCCAGGATACACATGGTGGAAGGAGGCAGCTGATTTCAGCAAGCTGCTCTCTAACCTCCCCACATTTGCAAACACACACACACACACACACACACACACACACACACACACACACACCCCTCCCTACACACACACATACACACCTACACACACACACAGACACATACACACACACACCCCTACAACACACCCCTACACACACACACTCAAACACAAATGTTCACAAATACCAGTGCACATAATTAAATACACAAAAGTAAGGTAGTAGCAATGTCTTTGTGCATGTGTGTACATTTTTTTTTTCTGTGTATACCACATGTCTGTGTTTGTGAATGGGTATGAATGATGCAAATGTTCAAACATTCTCTATTTTATTTATTTATGAGACAAAGTTTCACTATATAGCCCTGGTTTGCTTGAAGCTTACTATGTAGACCAGGCTAGCCTGGAGCCCACAGAGATCCCCTTGCTTTTGTGTCTGGAGTGCTGATATAGATGCAGGCCAATGCAATTGGTTCCACTTTATTTTTAAGGCAGGGTCTCTCACTGAGGCTGGAGCCCACTAACTTGGTTAGACCAACTGGCTAGTAAGCCCCAGGAATCCTCTCCTTTTTACCTCCTCAGGGCTTGGATTATAAGCACTCAATGCTGTGTCCATTTGTTTTTAAAATGTGTGCCCTGGGAGGTTGCATGAGGCCCTCATACTTGTGTGGTGACCACCTTACTGACAGAGTAGCCTGCCCAGCCCAGCACGGGTGCTTTATAACTGGGCTTCAGCTGAGTCTTTAATCTTGAGCGTCTGATGGAACCTTGTGACGTGCTCAGCATTCTAAACAAGAGGAATAAAGTTGACACAGATTCCGTTTGAAGCAGTCACTCCACTCAGCCATCTATAGAACATTATGAGATTATACACCCCTAAACATTTGTTCCCGGGCATAAAGACAATAGCTTCCTTTCATTCTTTGGGAAAGAACAATACTATTCTAGAGGACTTCCATACAAAATACACAAACAGTGATTACTTGTATATTGCTGTTATTTTTACTGTTTTCATAAGGTACTGTCCAGAGGTTTATAATACTTGTTGGTTGGGGCAGAGAATTAGATTAGGTTTCCCCTGTTGTTGCCCGCATCAGTTCAAGGTAACATTTTCAGGAATGTCTTAAGCCATCTTTAAACACAGCTGTCCTTACATCAGCCATGCCTGACTGGGTCTCCACTATGAAAGCCACCAAATGTTACCAGTCAGGGTTCCCTGGTGCAAGTTTGATTTACCAGCATGTCATTGCAAGCATAACTCCATCCTATTAATCTACATGGCACCAGGAAGGGGACTGTAGGGCTGTGGCAGGGAAAGAATCTCCACCAAATTCACACCTCTAAACTTTGACCTGAGGGGACATAACTGGGGTCAGAGGTGATGCCAGAGAAGAAAACTGGGAAAACAAATCCTTTCCTAATTTAAACATTTTGTTCAATGCTTTGAAAGCAATGTTTAAATGCCATTTGTATTGGAGCATTCTGAAATTGAAATTTACAGCCCCAGAATGAGACAAATGTTTGTTCCATGATAGCAGCTGTTTTTAATATAACTGGAAGAAACGGAGCGCAATGCTATGCAGTACTTATAGATGCCTCCTTTCTGCTAGTTATCTGCAGTGACTAGCAGCTCACTGGTCAGTCGCCATCTGTTTTCTGAGCTATGATAGGATACTCAATGGCTGTATGGTAATTTAAATTCTACCAGGTCCTTAAGGGAGAGACTGCGTTTCTTATGTCCAGTCTGGGTACTGACATGTGGACCAATCTCCCTCCTCTTTCCCCTCCATCAGGGATGTTTGTGTAACTTGTCATTATCTTCCTTGTTTATTTCACTAGAAGGTGGTGATACTATATTTAAGTTCCTTCATGCCCATGCTGTGATCTTTTACAAATTTCTCTCTAAGTATTGTCTCATGAACTTTTCAACTCTATGTTTATATTCTGTCCCTGTTCTACTTTTTCACCTTTCTGATTATCGAATCATCCTTTGTTTGGGTCTCTTATTGCTGTGTATACAAATGCAGAGTGCCATATGATGCATTGTTTCTCCCTGACCACACCCAGACACACAATTCTGGATAGCTATGCCTATTTCAGAAGGAACTCCATGCCCCTCTTAGGTTAGGTGTAGTCACTTCATTTCAGAAGATTTCATAGATTGCAGTTACCACATTCCAAAAGACCAATGATGTGTGGTGTTATCAAAACGTCTCTTAATTTTCTCCCCTAGTGGAAAGTTTTTGATGGCTGTCTTGCAAACTACTAGGTTGTATTTCCATGACCTAGCTACATTTAGGGGGACAGCATGACATGCTTGTAGTGATTCATGGACTGAGGGTCCCACCATCCAATGACTGAGTGGGAAGTGGGAGAGAAGGTAGGAAACGGCCAAGAAACATTTTCCAGTCCTACAGGGCCCAGGACAACCACTGTCACACATGGTGAGATGCACTCTACAGTCAGATAGAATGAATGAATTTAGGATTTTGAATGTGTCTTAGTCAGCATTCCATTGCTGTGAAGAGACACCATGATCATGACAAAACACTCCATATTAAAGGCAGGGGCCAGTTAGTTCAAAGTTCACACAACACAGAGAACTCCCATCTGTTCAAGCAGACCCACCAGTGTGAGATGAAAGAAGAATGCAAAAATGAACAGTGGTAGGCACTGTCAGCCTGCAGTTGAGATGTGCCCTGTGGCTGCATTTTGAGTGTGCATTGTTCTACAATTTTAACTAAGAGTGAATGTTGGCATGACATATACCATTCATCGTAGTCTTCATTGTTTTTCTGTTCATTAAAACTTTCACTTGTATTAATGATCTGGCCTTTTAATTTTTCATTTTGATGCTTACAGTAGAACTAAAGAGTCATCCATTACACCAGCCAAAGGGTATCTAGAAATGCCCTTTGTGTGTGGTCCCATACATTATAATTCCAGAATTTGGGAGATGGAGATGGGGGATCATTTCAACTACATAGCAAGCTCAAGGATAGCTTGTATTCAAGGACTTGGCTCAAAACAAACAAACAAACAAACAAGCAAACTCATAAAGTTAAAAATAATAGCAAATGAACAACAATAAAACAAATTATATACGGAAATGCATCGGATAACACTTGAGAAGTGTTTGTCATGTGATGTCACATTTCTAAGTTCTCACAGGAAGAACCAGGCCGACAATCCACTAACTTTTCCCATCTATTGAAAGTAGATTTTGCTCACATAGTGTATCCTGTGTATTGCCTCCACCGAGGTCTTCCTGGCTTTTAGAGTCTCTGCTTCTATATGTGACTTGGTATTTTACCCTTGCAGTTTTAATATCATTTATCTGTTCTGTGATTATTATGCATCAAGGGTAATTCCCTTTCTGGTCCAGTCTATCTGGTAGTCTGTGTGTTTCTTGTACCTGAATAGGCATTTCCTTCTTCAAGTCAGGAAAAATTTCTATGATTTATTGAAAAAAATTCTGTGCTTTTAACATGGGTTTCTCCTTCATCCATTCTTATTATTTTTAGATTTGTTCTTTTCATCTCATCCTAGATTTGCTGGATGTTTTATGCCAGAATGTTTTTAGATTTAACATTTTCTTTGACCAAGGTATTCATATCTTCTATCTTATCTTCATATGTCTGAGATTCTTAGCTCTGCATTCTGTTGGTGAGGCTTACCTCTAAGGTTTGTGTTTGGCCTCCTATATTTTCCCTTTTAGTTTTATCTCAGTTCCTACTTTGTCTTTAATGATTCTATTTCTACGTTCATGTCATTTATTGTTTTCTTTATTTCATTCCACGGTTGGTTTGTGTTTTCATAGACTTCCTTAAGGGTTTATCATATCTCTTTAAGGTCCCTGAACATACATATAATAGCTACACGGTAGTCTTTTCTTGTGTTTCACCTATATCACAGTCATCAGAGCTTACTGAGTTTAGATTAGAGGCAGATCTTCTTGATTATTAATGATTTCGTAACACAGATTCACAACCATATAATGAGCAGAGTGAGAGACCTTGGAACACCCAGTCTTAAATGAGATGTATTCACTAGAGCTCTCCTCTCAGAGTTCAGGAAACTGTGGAAGAAGAGGCAGAAAAATTCCAAGAGCCGGAGAGGATGCATGACACCAAGGAAACCGTGTTTTTCAGACACAATGGGACCATTGCGCACACGAACTCGTAGAGACTGTGGCAGCATGCACAAGGCTGGTACAGGTTCAAACCAGTCGGGTCCTCAGTCCTGAGAGGGGGAAGTGGGCATGAGCTCCCATCTCTAACCAAAAACCTACCTCTAATTTACAGCCATTTGTAAAGGAAATCTCTCCATTGGAAGCTCACTGTATCTGCAAACCACACTTAAGAGCAGGCCCCATGTCCTGCAACACAAAATGAACTCAGTGGCATTTTGAAGATTTCTTTTGTCTCATATTACTTTGTTTAGGCCCTTTCCCCCTTACCGCTCTCTTGCTTGTATGTCATGATTCTCAATTTTGCACTTTATGGGTTTTGTTCATGTATGGTGTGTCTTTGTGTGAATGTGTTTCTTGTGCTCTTTGTTTTTTGTTTTTGGTTGTTTTGCTTTATTATTAATTGTTTGTTTTTCGTAAATTTGCCTGTTTATTTTCTAAGGGAGAGGGAAAGAAGTTTGGGGAGGCAGAGAGAATCTTGGGGGAAATGAGAGAGGGAAAGTTGTTTTCAATTATAAAAAGAAATTATTATGTAACTTGGCTGGCGAGATCTCGCAACAGGTAGCAGTTCTCGCCACATTAACCTGAGGAGCTGGGTTCAGTCCCCTGAAGCATGGTGGAGAACTGGCTCCAAAAGTAACTGCCAGCTGTTTCAACTTTCAAAGTTTTCAGGGGTTTGATCTAAAAAGGCAGAAAGAACGATAATGCAAAAATGCCAAGGGATACATCTTATTTATTTTAATAATTTTATACATGAATACAATGTATTTACATTTCCTCTCCCATTCCTTCCAACTCTTCTCTTTATACTCCCTTTCCAATTCTTGCCCTTCTTCCTGTATAATTATTATCGATACATATACATGCATTTTCCCGTTATTTCTTTGTACATTGGTTTAGGGCTGATCACTTGGGATTGAATACTGTATCTGATGGTTCATCCATGGGAAAAAGTGATTCTCCCTCCTTCAGTAAGCATTCACTTCCCGTGGCTCTTTATTGATCCATAGGCCCTTGTCAAGTCTACCCCACTGGTGTGTCAGTTACTGTGGTAATTATGTAAGTCTTTTTAGGGAGTCATATTGTCGAAATTTAATGGATACACTATCCCTGCCATGTCTAGAGGATGCTATCTTACAGCAGGCACCCTGATCCCTCAGCTTTATAAACCTTCCTGCCCCTCTCCCCTTTGATATTTCTCAAACCACAGTAGAGGGTTGTGTTGTAGATTCACTAACTGGAGCAGGAATCTTTTTTTTTTTCTCTCTGAGACAGGGTTTCTCTGTGTAGCTTTGGAGGCTGTCCTGGAACTGGCTCTATAGACCAGGCTGGCCTCAAACTCACAGAAATCCTCCTGCCTCTGCCTCCTGAGTGCTGGGACTAAAGGCGTGCGCCACCGATGCTCGGCTTGGAGCAGGAATCTTTACCATCTGTACATATGATAGAAGAGAATCACATCCAAGAATATACAGAGAACACACACACACACAGTATCAAAACAACAAAAACAAAAACAAAAACCAAATGACCCAATTAAATAAATGTCTGTATATATTAGCAGGGTGTTCTCAAAAGAAGAAATAAGAATAGCTAAGAAATATCTCAAAAAAGTGTTCACTGTGTTTGTTGAGAAACTGAATATAGATCAAATGATAAATGATATCATATTTTCTGATGATAATTATTTTTTTTTCCTGGTGCATGATGATGCTCTTATCCTTAGCTGAACTAATCTGAAGTATTTGGCCTGATGGATGATATTGTTTGCTTGCTAGTGTCTCAGATGGTTAAGGCTAAAATATACACATAGGTATGCATGTGAACATTTTTGGACACATATGTGTGTATATGTGTATATGTATAAAACACGTGTATATGTATAAAACAAAAGAGATAAAATATAATTGGTAAACTGGAGTGTGAAAGCTGGTTTTTATGCCAATTTGACTCAAGCCATAGTCATCTGAGAGGAGTCAATCTCAATTGAGAAAATTTCTTTTTGAGATCTAGACATAGGTAAGTCTGTTGGGCATTTTGTTAATGTGGGAGGGGCAAGCCCATTGCTGGCAAGGATCCGCTAGACTGGAGTTTCTGTATTTTGTAAGAAATAAAACTGAACAAGCCATGTGGAGCAGGTAAGTAAGCAGCTCCCTCCATGGCCTCTGCACCAGATCCTGCCTCCAGGTCCCTGCCCCGTTTAATTCTTGTCCTGATTTCTTCAGTGATGAACAGTGATATGGAAGCAGAAGCTAGCATAAAGCCTTTCCTTCTCAACTTGCTTTGGTCATGGTAACCATCACAGCAATAGTAACCTTAACTAAGATACTGAGTGAAGGGAATAAGGATTTTTCTTGTTGCATTTTATAACTCCCTACAGATTTAAAATAATAAATATTTTGCCAAAGCTGGAGTAAATTTTACATCTTAATGCTTGTTGGGAGAAGAATGAAGAATATATTTTCTTTTTCTATGGCAAACATGGTAACTTGTCTTCTTCTCCTCTTTCTTCTTTTCCTTCTTCTTTTTCTTCTTCTTCTTTTAGCTTAAAACAAAAATTAAAAGCATAGGATTGATAGCATGGCCAAGAAGGGTTCTAGTCACAGTAGTATTAGTAACATCTCCAAGCACAAGACACTTAAAGCATTCATTTATGAAAACAGTGCTTACTAGAGCTGGGTGACTGTGTTTCATGAAATGATCTTCACAAAACTGTTATTGAGAGCAATTCTAGTCCCAGCATCAAAGGTAGAAGAGTGGGTGTCACCGTTAAAGTCATGGCCTGGTCCTCAGTGTGGCCCAGGATGCTCTTTAGTAGCCCTTGGATGCCTGCTTCACCACCTCCTTGATGTAGTCTTATTTGACAGCCTTCTGCAGACAGCATGTCAGATCCGTGATGGACACACTGGGGGTTAGAACACAGAAGGCCATGCCCATGAGCTTCCCAACTGAGCTCTGGGACGACCTTGCCCACAGCCTTGGCAGCACCAGTGGATGCAGGGATGATGTTGTGGGCAGGCTATGGCCATCGCAGTACAGCTTCCCAGAGGGACCATCCACAGTCTTCTGGGGGGCAGTGATGACATGGGCTATGGTCTCGAGTCCTTGCACAATGTCAAACTTATCATGGATGACCTTGTCCAGAAGGACTAAGTGGTTGCTGGTGCAGGAAGCATTGCTGACAATCTTGAGGGGATTGTCATACTTCTCATGGTTCACACCCATCTCAAAAATGGGGCATTAACAGAAAGGGCACAGATGGTGACCCTTTTTGTCCCCACCCTTCAAGTGGGCCCAGGCCTTCTTCATGGTGGAGAAGACACCAGTAGACCCCACAACATACTTGGTACCAACATCACCACATTTGATGTTGGTGGGATCTGGCTCCTGGAAGGCGGTGATGGCCTTCCTGTTGATGACAAGCTTCCCATTATCAGCCTTGACTGTGCTGTTGAACTTGTCATAGGTAGAGTCATACTGGGACATGTAGACCATACAGTTGAGGTCAATGAAGGCATTATTGATGGCAACAATTTCCACTTTGCCAAATGTGATGGCAGCCCTGGAAACCAGGTGTCCATTCAGTCAAATCCATTCACTCTGACCTTCACCACCGCGTTTCAGGGACGAGGCTGGCATGATAGGAAAAGATGCAGCTGTATCTGGAACAGGGAGGGAGGAGCACAGAGCTGATTATTGAACTTTCTAATTTTACTTCTTAAACTTATATTTTGTATATATATTTGTGTTCATATGTCTGTGAGTGCAAGTGTATACATGGTCCTCACTCATTCTCTGTGTGTTCATTGAGGCAGGGTTTCTGAATTGAACCAGGAAATCACCCTTAAAGGCAAGGCTAGGTAGTCAGTTGCTGCTGAGGCACATAGTTCTATCTCCCACATACTCTGATAATAGGCAATCTTCCAAGCCCAGCTGGCACTTATGTGCATGCTGGAAATCTAAGAATTCTGGTTCTTACACTCACACAGAAAATGCTTTACCTGCTCAGCCTTCTCACTAAAACCAATATTGAATGAACAATATAGAGGTTTATTTGGGGAGAAACTATAATTAGAGCCAAGAAGCTCCCTGGTTCTGTAAAAATCCAAGGCATGATTTAAAATTCCGTACTTTAACAAAATTGCTTCCTGATTTCTCATTCCTGAGTTGAGGGAAGTAACATTAGTCTCCTCATGAAATGTTGAAGGTCAAATGAGGTCATGCATATAAAATTTGCTGTACATTATTTGCATTTGATAAGAGCTCAATGAATTATTGCCATTATGGTTAGAAATGTAATTCTCTTATTTTTATGATTTAATTTTGAGAATTTCATCCGTGAGTTCCCATGAATATGTCATCCTCACCCATCCCTCTCCTACCTCCAACTGCTTTTGTGCCCTACTCTCTCCCTATTAAATTTATGACTTCCTCTTTAATTATTACTGTGAATACAAATACACGCATGTACACATATATAAATACAGCCTAAGTCCACTTAGTGTTACTGATATGTGTGTAGGACTGAATACTTGGAATTGGATAAACTATCAGGGAGAGGACAGATTATCCCATTCTCAGAAGCTATTAATTGCCTGTAGGTCTTCATCTGTGGATGGGACCTTGTGAGATTTTCCCCACCCATGTTGGTATGTTACCTGGTGTTGTCATTGTGATCATCTTGTTTAGTTTGACAAAACTTCTCTGTAATATATAGAAGACACTGTCTCACAGCGGATGTCCTGGTCTACTGGCCTTTACAATCTTTCTGCAATGTTCAATGGACCTTAGATATAGGGGTTATGCTGCTGATATACCAGCTGTGTATCTCTCAGTCAAAAGTTCTTGCATCTTGGCTAGTTGTAGATCGCTATAATGGTCTCCATATGGTGCAAAAAAGAAGGGAGAGAGAGGAAGGGAGGAGGAAGTAGCACATGGATGACTGAAAGACTATAGGGAAACATTTTATGTCTATCTAAGAATACAAATATACGTAAATACAGACATATTGTGATTTTGTGTGAAGTTATACCACTTGGCGTAATAATGATTCCTCTAAGAACAATAGACCATCTACCAAAAATCTGTCAGACATGGAAGCCTCTCTTTGAGTTGTCAAGAACCTCCCAGAATAAAACAGGCTATTGCTATTGTCCTTGCTTACTTCATAGAACTTATTGCTGAAGACACCACCCACTTTTGGACACTGAACTTGAATGGATTAAGCAAGAACTGATGTGAAAGCCTTCTCCCTGAGGACCAGCCCTCAGCATTTGAAGGTGATATGCAATCTGCTGAGAAAGGAAAATAATCAGTTGCCCCATCCAGCTGTGTACTACAGTCCCTTTCATAAGCCAGTGCACTTCCCAACTGCATTGTGAATACTCATCTTTCTATGAACTATGCAGACATGTGTAACACATTCGTAAACACAATAAGCTTGATGAGTATTTACCTAGCATTACATTTGCATAGTGTAAAGGAGAAATATACCCAAACGACAATAAATGTCTTCCTGTCTTTTATAATTCTCTTTTAAAATATTCTTTTTTTTTCAATTGAAGGCAGCATATCATTGTAGAGTTCTTAAAATATCTTGCCTGTTTAAACATAGTTCCTTGCAATTATAATCATACTCAAGCCATATTGTAAATAAAGGTGACAAGTGGATTTCCTGAGCAAATGAAACTGTGCTTAGTAGTAATTGCTTAATAACAACAGTCAGATGATTTGTGAAGTAATTAAAGTGACTAAGCACCACATAGGCAAATTCTAAATGTGTGATATATATGTACATATATATGTATGTATATGTACATATATATATACATATGTATATATATATATATATCCTCAATAAAAATACATATATGTGGGTGGAAGTGCTTCAAAATTCCAAGCTAATTCAACAAATAATATTATATATGAAGGGGAAAGTCCAGATTTAGTTTGCTATAAATGGTAGATTGATATATAGATGTTTAATTTGGCTTGCAATATGAGCAGCTTGGTTGCACTCCAAATTCAGAATGCTGTCTTTAAAAACTCACATAGTACTTCTTGATCAAAGTTCTTTATTTAAATTATGACTTATAGTAAGATATCATCAGTATCTAGATATTTTATTTCATAGAACAATTTTCTCCTTTTTGTGTCCCTGCATAGACTTTCTCTCTAAATAAGAATATTTATATGTATATTTATGTACATATCTATGTGTAGGTAAAATATTTAACCAACAGGCTAGTGAGTTGTGTGACTAGAAAACAAAATCTTGACTATTGATAAAGTAGGATTTCTCTTGAGCTTTCAACATCTTATTACTTGCGCCTTTGTGACAGAAATATCACATGAAAATTTAAATTTAAACCAAGAATCTGATAATCTATGCTACAGCACATACCAAATTCACTTCTGCATGAGAAGCAAGGGATTTTGAGGGAGACAAATTCATAATGAATGTCAGGGAAATGCCTGAACCTGCTTATGTTTTCCATCTCACAATAGCCCCATAAATTGAGTTAGCCATACCCCTGCACAGCTGAGAGAATTATGCCATGTAGGATCTCAGCAGGAAATGGTTGGCAAGGGATTCTACCAAATGACCTCAGTGCAGGGACACACAAGCTTTAATGGTTAATCATAGAGTTGCTGCAGTCCCTCAGCTCAGGAGACAAGGAGAGAAGGGATAGTCTCGGGACCCGAGAGGAGGCTTCAGGGAAAGATGCCTTGAAAGCGGAAGGGAAGTGGCAGGGATGGGCATGGAGGGGACAGATGCGATCTTGCTTTCTTCCCTTTCATCTTCTGGCGGCCTGAAAATTGGACCTGAATGGAAACCACTGGGATATCAGGTGATATTGTATCTTGAGATATGGTTGTATGGAAAGTACATACAGAAAGAAATGAAGTTCAGAGAGGCTAGGCTTCTTTTTAGAAGTCACACAGTCAGGTTATTGTATAGCCCAGACTGGAACTCTTGAATACTTTTATTATTCCTATTATGCCAAGCGATACATAATTAAAATTAATTATTATTACAACTATGCATAAATATTAAGACGAAGAGGTGGTGTAATGCAGTGCCCGCTCCTAGTTGTACATTTTCTGATAGAAACTCTCACAGTCCTAGGATTTCTACCAGGATCCGTCTATTTGTTTAGTAAACGTCCACAAAGGGAAAGATGATGCAAAAGTTTGTTGTTGCGATAGTCACACACAGTTTGTTGTTGCGACAGTCACACACAGATGCAGTTGGTATTGACATGGAGAGGGTAAACCGCATTAAATGGCTTAAAGACCAAAAGTGGTTTCATCTCATGCTTGCTTTTCATTTATTACAAATGTCATTGTCAAAACTGGGTTGGGGCTTGGAGAGAGGGCTCAGTGACTAAAAGCACTTGTTCTTGCAGAAGACCTGGGTTCAATTTCTACCGTCCACACAGTGACACACAACCATCTATGACTCCCATTCCAGGGGATCTGATACCCTCTTCTGACCTCTGTGAGCACCAGGCATATATGGGGTTCACATAAAACAAATAATATAGAAATTAAAGTTGGTTAAAGTTTCAGTATCATCTACAGCAGTCATCATTACTTTGTTGAATTTCTGACAAATAACAGGAGTCTAATTTACATTTTTTCAGTGTATATGTGTGCATGCATGTGGTACTGTGTGCATGATTGTGTGTGTGGTTCCTAGGGTTGGATGTTTTTCCTCAGTTGCTCTCCACCTTTATTTTGAGGTAGAGTCTCTCACTGAACCTTGGTCACAGGTAGAGTCTCTCACTGAACCTTTGCATTGACCACATTGACTAGCCTATAAGCTTTAGGGATCCATGAACCTTTGCCTTCCTCCTACTGCCAGGGTTACCAAAGTGTGTTAATACTCCGGTTTTTGTGTTTTGTTTCTCTTCCTGTACCTGTAGGTCCTGGGAGTTTGAAATCAGTTCCTCATTAAATCAGGACCGCTATTCTGAGTCATCTCCCCAGTCACGGTTTATATATATATATTTATATATATATATATATAATTTAAATTTGAAATGAGCTTGTTTTATATGTCAATCCCAGTTTCCTCACCCTCCCCTCTTCCCCTTTCCCCCCTCCCAACCCTCCTCCCCCTCCCAGTTCCCCTCTCCCTCCCTCTCAGAACCCCCCTCCCATCCCCTTTCTGCTTCCCAGGGAGGGTGGTGAGGCCTTCCATGGAGGATCATCAGAGTCTGTCACATCATTTGGAGCAGGGCCTAAGGATTTTTTTCCACACTAGAAACACATCCCATAAATATAGATACAATCACAATTTAGTTCTTCTAGGATAATGTGGATTTTATTTTACTTAGCTATTAATGGTATAAAGGAAAATCTTACTAGCTAATTTTATAGTTAAATAATTTACCATCTCAATAGAATTATCTATTTTTTAAAAATAGTAAAGCAGTTTCCTGACGTTTGTACTTCATAGTTTATTCTGGTCCATAAGAACTGTAGGAGAAAGCACCAGCCTTCTGCCCCCTGTAGAAGCCAGTGACTCAGCTTATGGCTAAATGTCAAGGGTGGCCATGGGGAACCCTGCATGCTGTTGAACAGATTGCCTGAGGAGCAGTAGGCAAAGCGTGAGAAAAAGTATGGAAATATTTATCAAATGCTAACGACATGGAACTGTCTACTCTCTGCAGTCCCTTTCATCTCACTCCAGGAATTCAGCCCAAGTGTAATTACTGATTTCAGTTAGACTTGGAGATAGTCATGATTCAATATCAGATATTTGTTTATGTGTAGATTTTAAATGTGTTTGAAGAGAATTGGAGGTAGAACTTTAGTAGGTAAGGGCCCGAAAAGGCTGTCACATACCATACTATAATTATTTTAGGATCTCTACAAATTTGTTTTTATTTTATGTGTATGAATGTTTTGCATCTCTGTGTGATGTATGTACATGTACCATGTGTTTGCTTGGTGCCTGTGGATGCCAGAAGGGTGTATTAGGTCCTCTGCAACTGGAGTTCCATGTGGGTGCTCGGGAATGAACTCAGGTCCTCTGCAAAAGTCATTACTTCTGACCCAGCTCTCCAGCCTCACAACCAGATTTTAAAAATTATGCAGATAGTGAAGGAATAGGTAGAGGATATCGATACCCACTTTAATTCACCAATTATGCACATAGTGGCGATATGGGTAGAGGATATTGATGCCCACTTCAATTCGCCAGCTATTAAGATTTGGCATAACTGGGAGAATTAATATTTGAACGTAGTGGCTTGAGTGAACTTGAGTGGCTTGGGCTTCAATTTCATGGCCATTATTCAGCTGCAGTGTCATGTACATATCAGAACTATAGCAGCAGCTATTTCACAGGGCTGTGCGAGGAGTTGGTGTAAGCCTTCCCAGCGTGTCTGCCGCAGGGAAGGCGTCAGTGACTTTCAAAGCCCTAGGAGCTGGGCTAAGGGCGGGCCCCTTCCACACTGTGGTGTTGCTCATACCACTGGCATGTCAGGCTCTGGTATAAACCTGCTTGCATGCTATGGGGGGGACAGCGTTTTGCAAAAAAGTTTGTACCAAGAGAGTTACTGCAAAGATATTAATCGGTAAGTGATTTAAAGTCTCTACCTTTCATGGTGTTGCTTTCAGAACTTAAAAATAGGGAAATTGGAAGGGTGAAGTAGGATGGGCTGAAAAAAGAATGTGAAAGAATGTAGAAGGAAAACGTTTTCTTGCAGAGGCTAGCCGTTAATAACTGCATTTTTGGAGGGCATTAATTAACCTCTTGGGTATCAGCTCTTTTAGCTATGCAACAGGCATTAAATACCCTAGAGACAAAAACGTGCTCCAGCTCAATGTGTTCTTATCATTACAGACACGTTGTATGTCTAAAGGGCTTTCTGACAGAACAAAGCTGTTAAGAAAATAGGCAAGTTTCTAGTGCATTCTCCATCTTCAGCTCATGCGAGTTAGAGGGAAGAAGAGGCTGAGAGGAGATACCACCCACCATTTTTCTAGCAACTAGAGACCATTAGATTGTTTAGAAGGGTGACATCAAGGGGGCTTGAGCCAGGCATAGCGATTTCAGAGGCAGAAACAGCTCCCTTGGCCTTGCTGGATGCTGCCCTTTCTCACCTCATTAGCCCAAAGATCACTCTCATCCAAAAAATGTCACACTAGGAACACAGCACATTCCAGTCCTAATGCAAAACACCCGGACTCCTTTGGCCAGAGGCCACATCTGGGGCCAGCTCATCACTCTGTAGCGATCTGGGTCTTATCTTGGCCTCTAGCACAACTGCAAACACTAGGAAAGATTAATTTTAGTGGGACAAGGCCAAGGGAAACAAACCTCACTGGGAATTTAAAATATTAAAGGCCTATCAACTGAGACAATGGGAAGCCAGTAGTAGCCCTGAAGTGAAAGCATGCTTAATAAAATAAGCAAGTGCTGTTAGAAGCAGTCTACAAGCTATGAAGGATGAGAGAGCAAGCCATTCCCAAGGGTAAAGTGACTGTAATCGAACCGATGCGCGGGTGAAGGACAGCCCCGGGGTCTTTAAGAGTTACTTATTTTCATTTTATGTGTATGAGTATGCTGCCTGTATGTATGACTGTGCACCATGTGCACGCCTAGAGTTTGAACAGTTATGTGCTACCATGTGGGGCCCAGGCCTTCTGCAAGAGCAGGAAGTGTTCAAAACAACAGAGCCGGTGCTCTGGTCCCCCTATAAACGACTCTCCTTGTGACCATCAAGTTGAAGGAAGCAAACACATCCGGTGAGTATCCAGGTCATACGTGAGGCTGTGGGACGTGCCGACCGATGGACATGGGACGTGCCGACCGATGGACATTTACGAAGGCAGCGAAAACGAGCTAGCGGGAGCACAGATTTGTGGTACCCTGGGAGGGACGCTGCCCTTTACAGTCACCCGTTCTCCCCCCACCCCCCCAGTCACAGGCAGGGGTTGACTTCCCAGTTTGCGCTTTGAGGTCACCTTGGTGTCCATCATTGCTGCTTCCTATCGCCGTCTCCCAAACGTGCTTGAGCTTTTCCGTAACAGAGAAATAGCAGGCCTGGAAGATGGTATTCCAGTTAGTAACTTTATTCCGCCAGGATCACATCACAGGCTCACCTCAGTTCAACCAGCCTTTTCTACGGAGCCCCTTTGTCCAGACCGTGCTGACAGAAGTGGATGGAAGGAAACACGTGCTCTCTTTAGCTGGGCTGAGTTCTGTGAACACCCCTCCTCCAGACTCACCCATGGCCTTCTCTCTCAACCGAAGGCCCAGAGATGGAGACGTTTCCTTTCTCCCTTTCCTCTGCTCCCTCAGGTTTGAGTGTATTTGTCAGGCAGTAGTACTGAAGCAGGAATAGAGGAAAACAATGGCTCAAACCACTTTCCTTCAGTATACAGGAAGCAAATTGGTGCCAGGAAAACTTGACAACTGCCAGTGACATTTCCATTAGGAAGATAATAAAATTGTTTTCATAATTTTACATTATAGTTATGATAAACCAAAAATTTTGAGTCTAGGATACAGAACAATGAATAAGAGAAATATAAAAGAAATGAGTGTATAACATATCAGGACCTAAGTCAAAATTTTAGGAACTCCTATAGATTTGGCCCTAGTTCATTACACTGGTGCTTTTCTGTGGGTGGATGGGGCTAAAGTGTTACTCTGTTCCAGTGGAGACAGTTGTCAGCCCCCAATGCTCCCACCCCATATCTTTCCTTCTAGTGTCCAAGGAACTTTGCAGTATATCATCTTGACTTTTCTAAGTCATGTAACCAGAAGGCAAAAATCTAGTTTCGTGAGTGCTTCTGGTACCTGTCTCTAAATAAAGATAACACCATGAGCTGGTTCTGTGCCTCAGCCACCCTGGATGTGCCTCAGTTAAACACACTTGCAACCATTTCACTTGGAAGACAAAGCCTAACACATGGCAGGGACTAAAGGGTAGGAGCAAAGATGGGGGGAGCCTGAGCTGGGCTGGGCTTTGCTGCTTTCACGCTGAGACACAGTGCTGCTTCAGGAGGCAGTGGGAAGTGAAAGGGAAGCAGGGTCTGCTGGATGGCTGCTTTTCCTCTCACACTGCATAATCGCCACTGGGTCTAAGATGCTTTGTAAGTGGAGAGCATGCCTGCAATGAGAGACTGGGAATCTGTAAAGATACACTAATGAGAATCTACACTTGCATCAAAAGGCTATTTGTGTAACAGTAAAACTATGGAAAGAGCTGGAATGCCCATCCATGTAGCCAGTTTAAACACCGCTAAGGATGTCAGTAAAGAACGAGATACATGTGTATCCTTCCAGGATTAAGCCACAGCCTTGTTTCTGAGTGTCTATTCTGCCAGACTTGGGGCTTGGACATGGAGATGTAAACATGTCTGCCTGTTGACTAACTGACCAGGGACCTCCTGGGTGTCTTGTGGTAGCCTATAAACCAGGGTTGGGACAATGTGCTGAAAGTATAGTGTCTTCCCTTTTGGGTTTGGGATTGGGGGAAATGGTGGGATGAATGGAGAGTGTGGCAGCTTAGAGAGAGGACTGGTGTGTGTGAGAACCGATAGACTTGGAAGGGGACGTGCAACAGAGGGGCCAACTCCATTAAAACCATGGGTAACACTAAGTGCTTCTAGGAGTGCACAGAAACTGGGACTCTAGTACATTCTTGGTGGGAGCATAGAAAAGATTAATCACCCTGGTAAGGGGCTTGAGAACTTGTCAAAAATTCTAATCATATACCTGTCACAGACAATTTTACTCCTGGATAGTTATCCCAGAATACCCATATTAAAAAAAAAATCAAACTCAGTCATATGTGAACATGTAAACCTATATCATACAAATGCCAGTTTTATTTCAAATAGTCAAAACTGCCCAAATACCCAGAAATAGGTGAATATATCAACAAACCGTGGTATGTTCTTAACTGGCTATAGACAAGGAGAAATGAACTATGTACACTGTTAGGATGCATCCCCAAAATTATTTTGCTGTATGAAAGAAGCAGCTAGCATTTGCCAGACAGATCAGCTCTTGAGGATGGAGAGGAACAAGAAAAGAGAAAGAGAGGAGCTGTAAAGAAACACAAGAGAGTTTGGGGGAGTAATAAAAAATTTCAACAGCGTGACCTTGGTGGTCTTTTCATTAGTGTATATGTATTTTGAATGTTTTACATTCAGTTCATTATGTTCACATAGACCCATTAAAAACCATCTAAAATAAGAAGAAAGCAGAATTAAAGAGGAACCTTGATTTTCTTTCTGTTGCTAGGTGGACAGCCACACACTTTTCTGAAAATTACTTAAAAGCTAAAGGTAGTGAGGGAAATGACAGAATATTTTCTACCTAATTCTAAGTCCCTGCATGTCAGGGAAACAAAGGAGCCACTAAGTGGGTATTTATTATTATTATTATTTTATCAAACTCATGTTCTTACTGATATAACTTTAAGTAAGTGCCAATAGGGCTCTGCATGATAATAAATAATTAAAAACACACTCTGTGTTTGTATGGGAGGAATGGCATGCTTGGTAGCTGCTAGTGGGTTTGACGGTTGGCTCTCTGAAGGTCTTCTTGAAGATTACTTATGGTTCAAGTCTTCTAATTTTCACAAGTACAGAAAGGGGGACTGTGAGCCTCCAGCAGCCCACTTTTTTCCCCATAGGAGAGCATCATCCCACACACAGCCTTTTTGCACGATTCTTTATATCCTACCTCCAGCTGAGCCAGATGGCCACAAAGCTTTGATTGGGATAATTCGTTCATTTGCTTTTCTCAAACATAATATTTGGGATCTATTGAAACAAGGGTGCCTCAGCATAGCAGCCTGTTTTAAACCAGAGTTCTCTTATTAAAAGCTATTTCCCATCAAATTTTGGAGGTTAAAAAAGATCTGTTTCTCCCCTTTCTAGGTGTCATTTCCATTTCTGAGAAGTGAAAGTGCCATGTCACTTAAATCTGAAAGGTGGTGTGGTGGTGTGAATAAAAATGCCCCCCCCCATAGACTCATAGATTTGAACGCTTCATCATTGGAGAGTGGCACTATTTTGAAGGATTAGGAGGTCTGGCTTTTTTGGAGTGGGTGGGGCCTTGTGGGAGGAAGTGTGTTGCTGGGTGAGCTTTGAGGTTTCAGAAGCCCAGGCCAGGCTCAGTGGCTCTCTCTTCCCTGTAGATCTGCATGTAGAACTCTCAGTCACTTCTTCAACAACACGTCTGGCTGCATACTACCATGTTCCCAGCCGTGATGACAATGGACCAAGCCTCTGAACCATCAGCAAGCCCCAATTAAATGCTTCCCTTTATAAGAGTTGCCATGGTGATGGTGTCTCTTCACACTAAGATAGGTGCTCATGGAAAAGATGATGGCCCTTTTATTCTGTGTTTGGAAAATTCCTAAAGGTGGCTCTCAAGAAGCCATCCTACATTCTTACTTTTTGAAACAATGCAGTGTTCCAGGCTGTAGGACAAGATGGGGAGGAAGGACTAGGGCTGCCTTGCACATTCATCCCAGGAGGGTCTACCTATGTGAATCATGTAGAAGTGAAGTTAGAAGAGCTGAACTGCACCTTGTAAGTGTGAGTCAGGTTCATAGCTTTTTGCCCTGTAGAAAGACTTCTGATGACTCCTTATTAAACAGCTCAACCCTAGGTGGGAGGGAGCTATTACTCCCAGCTCCCACAAAGAAGCAAGGACATACTTCTAGCTTCCTTGGTGACTTCCTAACTAGCATGACTGGGGAAGTAACTTCAGATAGAACTTTTTTTTAATGTTTTATTTAATTATTGTTTTCTTATTTTACATATCGATCCCAATTCCCTTTCCCTTCCTCCCTCCCTCCCTCCTTCCCTCTCATGCCTCCCATCCCATCCCCTCCCCTCACTCCACAGGGAGGGTGGTGCCTTCCAGGAGGGTTCA
This sequence comes from Phodopus roborovskii, assembly GCF_943737965.1. Taxonomy (NCBI): domain Eukaryota; kingdom Metazoa; phylum Chordata; class Mammalia; order Rodentia; family Cricetidae; genus Phodopus; species Phodopus roborovskii. The sequence continues at coordinate 22,094,946 of NW_026125397.1, read as the reverse complement.
ACAAAATTATTAAGGAAGAGAAAAGTCTTTGATGCATTAAGTCAACCCATTGAAGGTTACTGGTTTGTCAAGAATCTGTCTGCACTTTCTCAATAACAATAGAGCTTCTGAAGCAGTAGGAAGCTTGCATATGTTCCAGTTCAGACCTTGTCACAGAAGCCACCTCCTGAGTCTCCAGGATGATGACAGACTAAACAGGCTTACAGAGCAGCCGGACTTCCTGTGCTATTTCAGATCAAAGATATGGATAATGAGTGACTATTACAAGAAAAGTAAATGGATGAGGAAGAGGCATAGGCAAGAGACAGATGTGTGGCTTTTTGGATAAACTAACCAGGCAAAGGTTTCCTGACCTAGCACTGGGTGTATCAACTTGTCTGCCTTAGGGTTCCTATTGCTGTGAAGAGACATTATGACAACAGCAACTCTCATAAAGGAAAACATTTAATTGGGGTTGGCTTACAGTTCAATGGTTTAGCCCAGTATTGCTATGGTAGGAAGTATAGTATCATGCAGGCAGACAAGATGCCAGAGAAGGAGCCAAGACCTCTACATCTAGATTGGCAGGCAGCAGGAAGAGAGGGAGAGACACTGGGCTTGGCTTGAGCCTTTTAAAGTTCAAAGCCCACCTCCCAGAACACACTTCTTCCAACAAGGCCATATTCCCAGTAGTGCTGCTCCTTGATGACCAAGCGTTCAGATATGAACCTATGGGGTCCAGTCTTATTCAAACCAACACATTGCCATTCTGTATAGTGGGGCCAGGATCACTGTAACAGAGACACTGTCTTCTTAGAGAGTTTCTCCTCATGTTTGGTTTGAAACAAAAACAAATTGACAAACGACTATTTCCATGCAAAGCAGCACAATCTTCCATAGCTAGGTTGACGTGGGTGCCATTCTACACAGGGAGAATCAAGTTCTAAGTCCTTAAATTGTTTATTTAGACACAGACTGGGTAAGTGAGGAAGAATATGAACTCTAGTCTGTACCCTCTCACTAAATGTAGTTATTTTGCCAGTTTTTACTTAGTCGTTTTATTGCCATAAAGAATTCCATTTAGAATTCCCTGCAGCCAATTCATAACAAACAATGATCAGTATTCCAAGAAGGTCTAAGAATGATTACGTTAGTAGAGACTGGCATCGAAACGTTGGCATTTAAATCCAGGCTGTAATACAAATATATGAGACAGGCAAAATCCTTAAGTTATTTGTTACTTACTTCATAGGTTTGTGGGGATTGATGAGTTAACAAGCATAAAAAACTTGGAACAGGGCCTGGCAGTTTTTAAAGGCTGCCTAACCACAGCATCAAATACCATTGTTAGCATAATTGATGCTTATTATAATAGAAATGGAAAGTATTTATTACGTTTATTCCCTCTTTGTGGGAATGAGAATTAGGTCTGAATGTCATGCTTTTACTGTTGATTTGAAACCTGCCAGGAATACATTAGGCACTAGAAAGCTGGGGCACTCTAGTAAATTGTTGTTTCCATTCCTAGCTAATGCCTTACAGATCAGGAAGTAGACATTCACTTTTGAAGGTACCTTATTTCCACCTCTCAACTCATGCGTGCACAGGACTTACTGGAGGCAACCCTGCTATGTTGAGTTTCAAACAATTTGAGGGGGTTTGTTTCAGGGTATGGCTTAAGTCTATAGTCATTTAAGTACCTTCCTGAACATTCCCTTCCTGCCTCAAATATTTATCTTCCACTGAAGTATGGAGTCTTTGGTTGTCTTCTCTTCTGTGACCAACTGTACTTGCTTAGTTATCGTTAGTTCACATGGATTTAAATTTGGTAGTAGTTTGACAATAATCCTCTAATTTAATTCCAGGCTTGATTTAGTTTATAAAATATAGGCCAACTTTATCTTACCACTTTTAAATAAGAAAATAACATTTTAAATCTATACATATGGATATTTTGTCTTTACTTGCATGCCTGGTGCCCTTAGAAGCTAGAAGATGGAGTCAGATCCCTTGAAACTGGAGTTGCTGAACATTGTGAGCCATGTGTGTGCTGGGAATTGAACCCAGGTCCTCTGGGGGAATGGCCAGTGCTTGTAAGCACTGAGCCATCTCTCCAGCCCCTCCATTTTATCACTTGGAAGCTCTGATGAAGTTTTCAAATCTACATAAGTAAACCCACTTCCTATCACTCCACCCCTCCTCCCATAAGCTTCATCTCTGCTCTTCCCTTTCAGATCGTGACATCTCCATCCTCCCAATGGCCAGGCCCCACATTCTACAGTCTCCCGAGACTCTTTCCTTACAGTAGGTCCATCTTATTAAGACATCTCATTGCTGCCATCTTCAAAAGTTATCCAGAACCTGACTCTCTTTCACCAATGGTAATGAGTCACCATTCTCTCCTATGGATTATTACAAAGCCTTCAGAGGTCTCTGTGACACTTGTGGTAGTCAGTGTTTCCCTCATTCTTAAAATACCCGAGAAGCACAATTTGAGGGAGGGAGTTTAAACGTTTGGTTTCTGTCCATGGTCAGCCAATTGCATTGCTCCTAAGCTGTCAAACATCATGACTGGGACCAATGTGGCGGGGCAAAGCTGCTCACCTCATGGTGGCCAGGAAGGACGAGGAACGAAGGAGAAAAGAGGAGACAAAGTGTATGAGCACAAGATGCACCCCCAAAAGCATGGCTCTGTGGCCCAATTTCTCCAACTGGGCACCATCTCCTAAAATCTCCTCCGGCCCTTCCTCTTCAGCGCATTGATTCACTGATGGAGTTAGCATCCTCATGAAACGATCAGCTCTCAATAGCACCGGCACCTGGGGACCAAAAGACTTCAACCCATGAGCTTCAGGAGAGTTTTGTTTCTAGACCATAACAGAAGTCCTATGTTTCTTCATTTTCTTTTCAGCCCAGCAATGGGAACGATGTTTCTAAAATGCGAGTTAGATCACACACAGCCTTTCCCTTGGAAGTGTCTTAGAGACCCATAGGATTTGACCACCTCTGGATGTTGTTGCTTGCCTTGGTCATGCCGGGTTCCAGATTTTCCCACCTTCCTTTGCAACAGACAGAAACTCTCCTTCTTTGCTGATTTGTTTGGCAACCTGATATAACAACAGTTCCTCTCATATTCCTAATTTTATTTAATCCCCCTGCAGGGTACTGCTTATACATCAGGTTATCCCTTAAAACCCTTGAGATCATGCATATTTCTGAATTCAGGATTTCTAGATTTTAGTACAGATGCAGTACTTATATATTATATCTCAGCAAGTCTTGAATTCAAAGATATTTTCTGTGTGAATCTCTATTTAGTTATATGTCATATTTATTGACTCAAGGGAGGAGAGGATAAACTTTGTGAGGGCAGAATCCAAGCTACTTAGTTTGCCACATTTCAAGTGTTGAGGTCAATCAGTGCCTGGCACATGATGGATGCTTTGTGATTACTACATCAGATAAGTTTGTCACATAATTCTTCCTTCTTTCCACATTTAATGAACTAGTTATCATCTCCTTTATGTAAATGTTTCCACCTTGACTTTGCCTTCCTTGGATCATTAAATTCTGTCCTATTTCATTTCATTTTCATTAGCCAAGTCTTTTGTAGTCTAGACCAGCTGTTCTCAACCTGTGGGTCGCAGCCCTTTTGGGGGTCATGTGACCCTTTCACAGGGGTCACCTAAGACCACCAGAAAGCATAGATATTTACGTTATGATTCATAACAGTAGCAAAATTAGAGTTGTGAAGTAGACATGAAAATAATTTTGTGGTTGCAGATCACCACACATGAGGAGCTGTATTAAAGGGTCATAGCGTTAGGAGGGTTGAGGACCGCTGCTCTGGACTCTAGACCCAATCACACTCCTGTGCTATGTCTCACTGGAAGTATAGTCCGTATGCCCTTTCCTGACCCATCACTATGGTGATTATTTATATGCTGACATAGCACTGTATCTAAGTCTGATTAATTTTATTTTTTATTTGTGCATTTAAAAATTACAACATCCTTTTGAATAGGGACTGTAATCAACATCATGACTAGAAGAGTGTAGGTAAAGGGCTTATCCACAGTGCTACATTCAAGCATAACTAACGAATTATATATTTTGCAGTGCTTGCAATAGATGCTTGCTTAACCAAGAGTGATTTGTTAGATTCAGTGCTCACGCTGAGGATATTTACTTGCACCTGAGAACAAAGGGGAAAAAAAAAGGTCATCAAGTTTGAACTGACTGATACCTTGACCAGAAGCATCAGGGCTGTGGGGAAACCATTCTACCCTTGATGCTCAAGGGAGCCCTAAAAGGCGCTGGCAAAAGACGGGAGCCATAAAAAGCCAGAGTCACTCAAAAGAGACACAGGAGGAACAATTTTGCAAGTAGAATTTTCTGCATGTGTGAAGCCTTGGAGGTAAGGGGTGTGCATCATTGCACAAGGCTCCGGTTTCGATCAGCTCCAGGCACCGGGGTGGTTGGTGCACAGGCAGGCAGCAAGGTAAAGGGTGTAGTGAAAGGCGAAGTCAGAGTCGACGGAGGAGGAAAACGATAAAAGGCGTTGGATTTTATGTTAAAGAACTGAGGTGGACGAGTGAAGCGGTGACTTATTCGGAGACTGGAACCAGGGACCACGGGAGGAGGCGGCGGCCGCAGCGTGAAGACAGGAAGCAATAAGGCAGCAAAGAGGCAGCGCGGTCTTTTTATTTTCTCAGTGTTTGTGGCAATACTTCCTTGAAAAATTCCCCAAATGGCAGGCCCTATGTTCATTTATTTGTGGTATGGGAGATAAATCTTGATGACTGTGCTGAGGGGAAGGCAAGCCTATGGTGATAGATTTATTGATTGTAAAGTATTGGCTTTGGCGTTATGGTCTTTGTGGAATAGATTCCTTTAAAATATATCACACTATGTTCGAAAGCCAGGTATGTGCTCTGCAAAACAGGTAGGACATGAGCTGTGCCCCTGAGAGCAGAGATGGGAACTTCAGAGGGCAGGGGAAGGGCAGGTCAGAGATGCCATACAGAGATTGAGAATGACAAATGGGCTGTGAACTCCACAAGAGCCCAGAGCCTAGCATGCCCCACACTCGACTCGGATGAAAGTGACTCCATAGATGCTGAGTGAGAGAAATAAATCAGTTAGATGCCTCTGTCAATGGCAGACAATCTTGTTCACTAAACCCCTTTCAGAATGGTTGATAATAAGTAAGTCTGGTGAGAGGAATAATTCGTCAAACTAATTTAGGATAGTCCCAGGGATCTCTAAAAAAACAGGAAACACGGGGGAATAGGAAGATGTCACTTAATGGTGTATTTAAAACCTCTTTCCTTAGGGATCAGGACTCCTGTTTGCTTAGTTTTTGTTTTGTTATGCAATTGAACCTAACATTATTCTCAGTTGTTTAATTGCATTGATAACAGTCCATTCCTTTTCCATTTAAAAAATGATGGATGTGATCACTGAGTAGAAACTCTGGGCTTCAGGGTCGATTAACCAGGGAAAATTGAATCGAGGAGTCAAAGTTACCAGCCAACGAGGAAATGATCATAGCACTGAGATGTGGCTGCACAGGCATGCAAGTTCAGCATACTCAGAGTAGAGCAACCAAAACCAGACTTCCCCAGCAGCAGTGTCTGCCTGGGAAACCCCTCTGAGGAACTCACAGTCCAAACCCAAATCCACCTCTTGGCTCTGACCACTAAGCAGGACAGAATAATTTTACTTTCTGTTTTTAAAAACCAACAAGAAAGAAATGTCACTTAGCTACAAAGGAAGAAACACAGTGCACCAGTAATCAAACGGGAAGATTGTCACTACTCCGAGTGGTATCTGTTGTCTTTCCCAATGATTTAGACACGGTTAGTTTACAGCAAAGAGCGGCAAGATGTTGTCTCTAATGTGATGGGTACCAGACTGTAAGTTTCAAGGAGAATTCTTTCCCCCTATCACCATAATACTGACTATGTGTCAAAGTATTATAAAGAAAGCAAAAGTAGAAAAAGAGAGGAAAATGAAAGGGGGCAGAAAGAGAGTATAGCCTTGATCTTTGGGGAGTGTTTTCATGTTCAGGGATGACCGTATTGTGTCCTATCAGTCCTGACCTACTCTCGGGCTTCACTTTTCTGATATACACCCCTGATCTCCATGTCAGCATTTCTGAGCTTAAACAGGCACTACAAGAAATAAATTACAGAAATTCACAGAAAGTCTGAATTCATGGTCTGTAACTATCAGGGTAAGAAAGGCCATGAAAAATGCTGGGGAGGCTGGGGTACTAGTTAGAGCTCGCTGCTCCCGAAGGTCTGTGCTTGGTTCCCAGCACCCACTCAGGGTAGCTTACAATGCCCGAAACTCCATTTCCAGGGGGTATCACATGTTTCTGGCCTATGTGGCCACCTGTCAAGCAAAGCAAAACCAACAACCAACCAACCAACCAACCAACCAACCAACCAACCAACCAACCACCCACCAACCAAAAAGCCAAACCAATCCAAACTAGGTCAAAATAGATTGACAATGTAAAAACAAACGATAGCAGACTGTCAATCTGCTAAAGAGAGCACAGGTAGAAATTTCCATTGCCCTCAGTTAACTCTCAGAGATTGAAGGAAGGAAGTGTATGATGCAGAAGGCATCATACACTGCAGGCTTCAGGAGATTGGAGCTGGAGCTAACTTGAAAACCTTATTCTTGGGGTCTAGCTTTCATAGTACCAGAGGGCGATAAGCAAGTTTCCACAGGAAGAAAAAGGTTGTGACTCTTAGGAGCCACATCAATGACCAGCACAGTGAGATATCCCTAAAGGTGCAATAAATAGTAGCATGTTTATCTTGGTGGTAATTGATAGCTGTCTAATTGGACATCAGGTCAGGAAGTAAATCATGCCCAGTGCTAGAAACCTAGCGGACTATCTAGGGCTAATGAGGCCGTTAATCTTAGAAGAGAGCTTACTACTGCCGTACTTCTAGTCAGCGTAAGTCTTAACTTGTATTCTAAAACTTACTTTTACATCCAAAGGTAAGTGTAGCGCTTACCCCACATAGAGAAGCGTCTGTTGGAAGCAAATGGAGGCCATTACAGGAAATCACAACTGATGGCAAAGCAGGGGTCAACTGATCATAGGGCTCCCTGTCCCATTGGATATGGATATTTCCACAACACAACTCCAGCACCTAAGGCTCAGGGAACATCAAAGAAGGGGCAGAAAAGACTGTAAGAGTCAGAAGAGCAGGAAGTCTGCTGTTGAGATGTGACTCCTGGAGTTGACACATATGACACCTCACCAATACGGCTACCTAAATAAACCTGAACAAGTACCAATTAGCATGGGAACATGCGGGGAGAATAGCTCACAGGGCTCTGCCCTTAGACAAAGAACTGTTCTCAAGTAATGATAGGGGTGAGCCCTTGACTGGCCATCTATGCAAAGTGGTCAGCTCTGAAATTATGTACACACAAGCAACACTAAATGCATAATCAGACCGTATTTATGCATTTATACATGCAACAATAATATTCAAATAAGAACAGGCCATCAATTTGAAAGGCAGTGAGAGAATGGGAGGGGTTGGGAGGAGGGGACACATAAAGGAAGGAAAGGGGAAGTGATGCAAAGTAGGAACAACAATCTTGGGCTGGAGAGAGTACTTCCTAGTTAAGCGCTGCTCTTCCAGCAGGTCTGAGTTTGGTTCCAAACACCCATGAAAGGAGGCTCAGAACTGCTGCAAATCTCAGGGGTATGATATTCAGCTCCAGGAGATTTCATTCTTGCACACACACACACACACACACACACACACACACACACACACACACACACACGTTAAATCTTTGAGGGCAGAGAACCTAGGTTAGGTGTCCAGGATGCACGTGGTGGGTCACAACTGCCTGTAACTCCAGTTCCAGGGCATTTTGTTCCCTCTCCTGGCCTCTGGTGGCTTCAGAATGAATGCACACACATCATGCACTCAGGTCCATACACAAATGTATAAAAGAAAATAAAAGAATGTTCCACTGTAGCTTTTAAAGTCACAAACACATTTTGTTGTAAACTGTAACATCTAAAGCAGTTTATTTATTTATTTATTTATTTATTTATTTATTTGTGAATGACTTTTCTCCTACTTTGATCCTGGGGACTGAGCTCTGAACCCTGGATGAACTATGCAATTAGACTAGAGAGACATTGTCAGTCAGATAAATGGTTTGTTACTTTGTAATGCCATAAGATACACGATAAGAGTGACATAGTCACCTGGCTATGAGACACTAAGGTGTTAAATCAGTGTTTAGTCTACCCAAACTAACACAGTCTAGAAACTGTTGCAGAGAGAACTTAGGTGTCAGGTCATTTAGTCTGCAGTTTCAAATGGGGTTTGATGATTTGAAACAATAACAAAAAAAAAAAAATATTCTTCCGCAAAATTCCTTATTGGTATAGTGTGTGGTACTTCATTATAGTTTTCAATAACTGAATTTTTTTTCTCTTTGATATTTTTAACACCTCAGTATCTCTGGGGATAATCGTTCCATGATGCTCTTGAATGCTGATGCATGAGTGCTCAAGTCCATTATATAAAATGGAAAATTATATTACATATACCCCGGAATCATCCTTCCCGGATATTTAAAATCACTTCTAGATTCCTTTAACATTTTAAAATTACAATCCCACACATTTATTTTGCCTGTGTAGGAATGTGTGCATATGCCACGGTATCTGAGTGGGAGTCAGAGGACAGCTCGTGGGAGACAATGCTCTCGGTTACCACGTGGTACAATTCAGCCAATGAGGCTGCGGGACCTTTACCTGCTGATTCATCTTGTTGGCTCTCCAGCAACTTTAACATCAGTGCAACACAAATGCTACCTAAACCATCAAATTATTTAGAGAACAATGTCAAGGAGAAAAGTTGATACATGCATAGTACAGATACAAATTATTTTTGACCCGTGATTTACTGAATCCAAATCCATGGGTGTAGAACCTGTGGATATGGGATATGATTATGTTTGCTTTAAAAAAATTCTGAAACTTGGGTTTTTTTTTTGTTTGTTTGTTTGTTTGTTTGATGCCAGGAAGATGGCTAATGGGCTGGTTTAGGTACCAGTCGGGTGGTCCTCTCAGGGAATGATGTGTACACATTTAGAATTTTCATTCCCGTTGTTTCCAATGAGATGTTGCTGGTAGGCTGTACCTATCTAAGTTGATTTGTTCCTTACAGTTGGAAAGCATTGGAGAATGGCTGTGATGAACTGATAGGCCAGCTTCCTCTCCATGAGCAGTTCCCAACCTTCCTAGTGCTGTAATCCTTTAACAAAGCTTCCTCTCTATGAGTGGCTCCCAACCTTCCTAGTGCTATGATCCTTTAATACAGCTTCCTCTCCAGCTTCCTAATGCTGCTGCCTTTTATTACAGCTCTCATGTAGTGACTCCAACTGTAAGATTATTTTCATTGCTACTTCATAACTGTAATTTTGCCACTGTTATGAATTGTAATGTAAATGTCCGTGTTTTCTGGGTCATATGAAAGGGTTGTTTGACCCCACAAAGGGGTAGTAACTCCTATGGCTCTGGGCATTTTCTGGAAAGTCATGGTCCTTCACGTACCCTTTCCTTTCTTTTTCTTTCTTCTTTTTCTGCTTATTTGCTTTCTCTCTCTCTCTCTCTCTCTCTCTCTCTCTCTCTCTCTCTCTTTCTTTTTTTCCTTTCTGACAAGGTTTCATGGTTTCACAGTGTAATCTTGACTATCCTGGAATTAGCTCTGTAGACCAGGCTGGCCTTGAACTGACAGAGATCCACCTGCCTCTGCCTCCTCAGTGCCTGGCTCCTTCAGGTATCTTTTCTCTTCTTCCAAACTTTAGCCATCTCAGGATTGCCCAAGGATTCATGAAGTTATTTTCCTTTTTTGCTGGGAAAGAGGGAGCTCTACCAACTAGTTTTCACTTATTTTCTGCAGAGACAGATCCACATTCCCCTTAAAACACAGAATGATTTATCACAGTTTCCAACTATGGAAAAGCTCCTCTGTGGGCAATACTCTTTATTAGTTGGAATTAGCTCTGATATGTGAGGAAAACAGTTAATGAGAGCCAGGCAATTTTTCTGATTTGGGGAGTACTCAAGATCTCCGGTTGGATGCTGTTTAAGTCTACTTGCCTTGATCATCACAAGTCATGTTTCACTGGTAAATTGAAAAACTTGGGGCTAGAAATTGAAACTTGGTGGTAAAGAGTTTTCCCAGCCATTGAGGGGTCTTGAGTTGAATCATTCCTACTAGGTGGACACCACATTCCGTTCCCAATAGCCAATGACAGCCTGCCATTTCCATAGCCATGCCCTCTACCCTCTGTCTGTTTCTTTGGTTTCTGTTCACATATGGCTAGAGGTAGATTTTTAATGTAACTCCATGGATAAGCCGCTCATTCATGCAGGCTCATTTATACATGTTTCAACTAAATCATTCCTTAGTTTGCCATTAAATATCCCAATGTTCATTTGTAGAAACCATTCTTCTACCCGCAAACATATTATCAGGACAAAAATTCACTGAATTTAATGGATAATTCAGTGCTTGACTGAATGGTTGAATAAGAAAAACTTGATGTTGATTTTTTTTCTCTCTTGTTTCTCAGAGGAAGTGCAGGCACAGTTAGGGACACATTATCATCTAGAATACCACCCAGCTCATTCACTTCTATATCTGCCTGCACAGCTGTCAGGGAATTCTGTGGCTCCAATTCAATGCTGTCACATTTCAATGTTAACATGACAATACACTTGTGATACCAATCCAAGTGTTTATCTCCAGTCTTCCATTTAGGATGCTCTGACTTTCACAAAATGATACTGTGTGTTTTCTCTGAAAATGCATTTCTGTGAAACTCCCTATATTCTGGGTGACTTTTCTTCCAATGTCTACTTCAGATGATGTCCTAGACGCTTTACATTCCTTAGCCAGATGTTCAACAGCAAACATTTTCTCAGCTGGGTAAGGAAGGGGGAAACAGTGGTGCTTGTCAGCGGTGGTGGGAGTTATCAGTATCCAGGAACACTTATTTTTTGTTTTTGCATGGGAGACTGGCAGAAATATTTGAAATATGAAGCCCAGTCGTCTCTTTAATATACTTTAATAAACTCCAGCTCTGGAGCAGCGAGGGAAAACCGACACTGGAGACTCCAGAGTGTGCAAAAATGTGGAACCTATTGAGAATTTATTACTATTCACTCTGCTCTCAATCATGGGTCTCCTCAGCCTATATGTGATAAATGAACCTTCTGGGCGTGTTTGCATCAAATTTATGAGTTCCTAGAATAAATGACCAAAGGTTCTTTTTTTTTTTTTTTTTTTTTTTTTTTTTTTTTTTTGCAGAGGCATTCCCTAGAGGGCTTAAAGGTAGCTGAAATATCTTTGGCTCAGAACATTCCTTAAATTAACTTTGAAGCCAGGGACTTAATTGAATACGAAAACCCACTTAGGAATAAAAATCGGAAGATACTTTGGGCATTGCATTAGGGGGCCCTAAGCCAAATATTTCAAAAATGTTTTACTTCAAATGAAACTTTCATTCATTTGGCTGGTTAATTAAATACAAATTTTTTCCCCCTTGAATTTTGCTAAGAGGAAAAAAAAAAACTCTGATACATAGTATTAAAAAGAATACTAAATATGTTGGAATACAAGGGGTCATTGGTTCTGGGCAACTTTGAAAAGTAACAGCTTTTTTTTTTTTTAAATTAAGGGAAGAATATATCCCTTCATTTGATCTGCTCTTTCTCCTGCTTCTTCCTGAAGCAGTTAGGGTTCCTGTAGGGCCCCCCCAACCCTGGTGAAGTGAGTTAAAAGTGGAGTCCTATCCACTTGGTTGCTTTCTGTGCAGCTTTTCAGACTCTGGATGTCTTCAAGGAAGATCCTGAAAAGGGAGACCTTTGAGCTGTAGGATCTGTTGATTCAGACTTGTTCTGACCCCTCTGCCTCCAACTATTGACATGGAATCAGCCTATGGAAAAGCTACCTCTTTTATGTCATGGTTTGTTCTAATTAAAACCTGGTTTGTTTCTGGCACCATGAAAGCTAGTCCTTAGTGAGAGGGCCTTTGAATCAGATCTAGCTCAGGGGCTTCTGGTCCAGGGTCTGAATCACATGTTTCTCAGCTTCCCCATGGCGAGAGATGGGGTAGGAGACAAAGGCAATAGCAATAGTCTATAATGTTTTGGGATTCTCTTGGACCACAACTCAAAAGAGCTCAAATCATGCCTGGTATTGAGTTTTCATTGCACGGTCTTTGGCTCTTGGGGGAACACGCTATCAGCCCAGATGGGAAATTTTCATTTAAACTGAGTATGTGTATTTATACACAGACTTGCATGTATTACAGGTATTTTAGGTAGATAGTTAATACTGACTGCTTATGATTTTTTCAGACATCCTCTTCGCCTATTCTCCTCTTTCCTTCCATATTGATCTTCCCCCTCCCCAATTAGAGATCCCCGATTCCCCACTTTCTTCCTTCAGATCACTTGTGCCCCGTTAGTTATTCCCCTGTCTATTCATTTCCCCAGCAATGTCCCTTTATGACTTCCCCATTTTGTTCAATCACTCTAGGTTTTATGCCATAGTGTTTATGTACCACAGTTTCATTATCCATCACTTGAAGGCCAGAAGGTGCCATGCACGCCTCCAGAGGAGGGAAACCAGCAAGCACTCTACCTGGCTATGACACCTATGAACCACCCCAGCATCGCACAACAACCCCTAGGGTTCAGTAGTGGTCTGTATAGACCTTGCCAGTAACTGACAGCTCTCTAATTGTATGCAAGACCTGTTCAGCAAAAGGGAAGTCATGCTTGGTACTGGAAACTTAGTCAACAACCCAGGGATCTGAGAGGAGAACCTGCAGCTACCACTTTACTAAATTAGCATAATCCCTAACTACATTCTAACTACATTTGTTCTTTCCTCACAGACAAGTATAATTCTCATCCCTCATCAAGGAAACTTCTGTTTGCAATACATGAAGTTTACTGCAGAAAACTACTACTAATCAAAATTCAGAGTAGTGGAGCCCAATCTCTATGGCTACAGCATCTACCAAAATACAACTCCTGTAACTAAGTCTCAGAGACAATTATGGAAAGTGTTGCAGAAAAAAACATTAAGAGCCAGAGGAATAGGCATAGTTTCATAGTGCTCTGACACCACAGTTTAGTGGGAAGGTTATGGAAATAATTGGTATACAGATATAAAACATGTATGTATTCCCACCAACTTGGAGTCTATCTATCCCCAATTAAAGCTATTTTTCCACTTCCCACAAACCATGTCCTAAACACCTTCTTTCTGACAAGAGGTCCAACTGCAAGGAGTCAGAACTAGAGTGTGCCACCAGGGGAACGCTTGGTGCTTCTAGTCCTGGAACCACACAGGCTAAAAGAAATTGTTGGAGGGAAATTGTGAAGGGTTTAGCCACACTCATCTCAGGCTAAATAAGTAAAGTTAGATATGCATTTTAAGTGAGGGTTATTATTTTGCCTATCAGAAATTGTGAAAATTCTGGCTTATTCAAGGTGATGGAGAGCTGGCAATGTAGATTCATAAGCTCATCAAAATATTCAGAGCCTTTGTAGGTATCGTATATGCATAATATAGTATATGACATGTATGATACAAAACAGGGCTACATTCCATTATTTTCTGGGAACTTCCTAGACCTAACTGACCAACTAACAATTAACTATAAAGCCATTGGGTTACCAGCATCACTTAGTTATACTAAAAACATTTATCCTTTGTTCATTTGCTCCTCCTTCTCAAGGGTCTCTGATCGAAAACTATTGAAGCACATATTTGAAAAAGACCTGGATTGCTCTGAAGGTAAAGAGATGTAAACCTTTTGCTTCTTATGCTGGGTGTGGTAGTGCACGCCTTTAATCCCAGCACCCTGGAGGTAGGCGAATCTCTGTGAGTTCAAGGCAGCCTGGTCTACAAAGTGAGTTCCAGGATAGTTAGGACCTTGTGTCAAACAAACAAACAAACAAAGCAAACAAACACAAAAAGGAAGAAAGAAAGAAAGCAAGAAAGACAAACAAAATCCATTCTGCGTATTTAATATTTTTGTGTCTTTGCATTAGAGTGATAAGCATGTATCAGTACAGGCTCGCGCCCACCCTAGTGCATGCGTAGAGGTCAGAGAACAACGTTCATGATACAGTTCTCTCCTTTCCTGGTGGGTTCAGGTGTCAGACCCAGGCTGTCAGCCTTGTGTACCCATGAGCCATCTACACTCACTCAATAAAACAATCCAGATTGCCTCACACACACCACTCCTTAGCAGTATTAGCTTGTTGTTTGGAGCCTCAACTCCTTTGGGATGTGTTAACTAGGGGAGTGTTCTAAGTGTGCACAGATACCAAGGCTTTAAGACTAAACCATTAGGGTCTGTAGTTACATCACTTTCTTCTTCTGCATCTCAAAATAATCTTTTTAGTTGACATGCAAAATAATGGGTTTCATCTGACATTTTTCAGATATGCATATTATTGGAATTTGCTCATTCAACCTTCCTCCTCCTTCCCTGGCTCCTGGAGACCAGTTTTTTTTTTTTTCCCCAATAGTGTTCATTATGCTCTCACACCACATAGCTATAGTCTAAAATAATCGATATGTAATTTGCAATAGATGTATAATACATATACAATAACATGTGTATATCTTTTATATATGTTATATAATACATTATATACATATGTAATACTTATTAGAGATATGCACATGTTATTATATATGTGTGTATATATGTTCAAATTTAGATTCTGCATGTGAGAGAAAATATGCAATATTTATCTTTCTGAGTCTTGAAGACTCCACTTGACATCATGATCTCCAGTTCTATGCATTTTCTTGCCGATGACTTAGTTTAATTTTTTTTTTTTTTTTTTTTTGTGGCTGAATGAGACTAACTAATGCAAGTGAAAGAACCATAAAATGTTGTATTTACACTAAGTGAGAAGCACCCTTTAGGAGTTGTTATGACACACTTCAATATTTAAGTAGCTGGAGATATCTTCTCCAAAGAGTCAAATTTACACACTGAAAAGTTTTTCTCAACTAGGGACAGACATTAAAGATTATTCACTACAATGATTATCCACCATGTGGATTATCAAAAAACCATGACTATTATCTAACGTGCAAAGACTAGAAGTGTTCTTTGAGACAAGTTGCTCAATGCTAGAATTTTAATTGATCTTCATTCCTTATTACATACTTTTCTCTTTAGAAAAAAAAATATTTATTTGCCCTATCCATGGATAACCACTGGATGTTATATTTTCTTGTTTTAAAATATTACTGTAAGGTATTCATAGCTGTCTTTCTCTATATATGTATATGTATATACATATACATACACATGTGTATGTGTAAAAATCTTAATTAATAATTGTTTGTGTTTCTCTAAGTTCACCTTTGCTGTAGGAAGCTTTATTTTAGGTCAAATACTCACATCTATATGTTGCTTATAATATGCACCAAATACTTGATACACTTAACACTCTTGCTTATGAGTGTAGTAAGTGTTCAAGACATAATTTTAAGCTTATAGAAGATTGTGTCTGGGTTATATGTAACTATTATGGTATTTTATATCGGGAACTCAGAAGGGAAAGGAATACTCAGGGATGGCTATGTATTATTTGACATTTTATTTGTGAGGAAATCAAAGTACATAGAGTTTTCAGTGACTTCCCTATTACCATGTCGCAGAAGCCAAATTGTCTCTATCGACAGCCATGGGGAGCCGACCATCGACCATCGGGATGAGACTCAATGGAGAGGGGATATATGAAATGAGGAGCTGAAATTACCCTCTGCTCCTGCGCCTCCGTTTTAACGTAAACGATGAATTGAGAAACATTGATTGAGAATCTTCAGGCTTTGGGGGAACATGCTATTGAATAGTCAACATGTGAATAGCTAACACACATATACATATACATATACATATACATATACATATACATATACATACATATATATCATGCTGGGCTTTATTTCAGTTTTTATTTCTTAGTCATGACAAAGAAAAGATAAAATTTCACAAATACCTAAGATTCTTTTTTATTTTGTTTTGCTGAGGAAGATTTCATTTTTATTTTCTCAGTAACATTGTTCTGAGTTTTTCAGATCTGAAAAAAAAAAAAAAGAAAAAAGAAAAAACCACTTCAAATGACCCCTTACAAAAGTCTTCTAGGCAAGTCTCTAAAACTATGCAGAGAACACAAAACAAATCTTCATTCTTTTTCAGATTAATTTAACAACCTGATGTCTGATTTTGATAAACAGCCCATTTTAACTCAAAATGTGTACGGAGACAGGAGGACTCTCGGGCTCTTCTGCAGAGTTGGCTATTTGAAGACAATCCCCAGAGCTTTTGTGCTCAGCCATGCCTAGCTAACACAAAGTTCCCTCCCTGGGAAGTACACATCTTAATCACTCAAGCTTCCACTGAAGAATATTTGAAATGACCACAGCTCAAGGCCCAGAGTCATAATTAGGAAACTTTATTGCCATTCTGATGTCCTCATTGTTCTGTGACACATCAAAGAAACAGCTCTACATTTTGGTATCATGTAATCATTGCAGAATCGCTTTCTCTAGAACTCTCAACCCTTTTCTACTTAGTTACTGTTAAGTGATCTACAAGGTGGCCAGCTTAGGTTTTTATTTTATGTCTATCCCATGATTGCATTTTCCATTTTATACTCCAAACTTCTCCTAAGTCAGAGGAACCCTCCTCTCAACAATGCCAAATTCTCATTAAATTCACATTCAATTTAATGAAACAGGATGGAAGGCACCCGTTCTGGGGTAACACGGTAGCCCAGCATTCCCGGGTGATGGAAACCACCAGGCTGATAGTTTCAGACACAGAGACATCTCCTCATTCTGAGGCTGCTGTAGGGTAGCTGGCCTGCAGAATTAAGTGATAGCATAAGGACCACGCTTAAGCAACCTCTCAGTTTAAAAAAAAAAAAGTGAAGGGTTAATGAAAGTGGATGGGGGCCATCTGCTCAGCCTCTGCTGCAAGGAGCTCTCTGTCCCTCACGAACCTCAGACTGTCTACTTCTTGAAGCATCACTTTGAACAGCGATGGCTGGTATGAAGCATAGATGATGATAATGTGGGGGAATGAAGTAATAAAGATGGAAACCTTGTCTCTTTAGGGAGAAAACACAGGCTGTCTAAGATACCCAGTTTAGGTTGTGCTTTGGGTATGTATCAAGACATCTGGCCTAATAGGCTCTGGTTTAGTCTCTGGTTCCTTCCACAGAGACTTTCTGTCTCCTCAATAAACAGCTTTCCACACTCCCGTCTCACACAGTTCCTTGTCCGAAGTTGATTCAGTAAATGAATTTTGAAAGATGTCTAATCTGTTTAGATATGTCAGGCGATTTGGAAAAGCTTTGGTATTCTCTTAGATCTTTTTCTTTTTCCTGTATGGAAAATTTCCAAAAGTCTGCAGTTTATATAGAATTTGGAAGGAAGCTTTGCTGTTACGCCTTCCATAATGAAATATTAAAACATAAAAGGAGATAGACAATAATACAAAGATTACCCACATGAACACAGACAAGATTTAAAACGCTTTCAGCCATGCTTTTTCTTTGTTGTCTTTTTCATTGACTTTTATTAATTTTTTGTGGAATTCACCTTATGCATCCTACTTTTCTCCTGTCTCCTCACATCTGCCCTCTGCCCTTGCAACCTCCCCAGCAAATCAAAACCAAACTGGAAAAAAACAAAACAGAGAAACAAAAGAAAGCAAACAATCAAAAAAGCCCAGGAAGAATCTCCTTGCCGAAGCTGTAGTGCGGCCCATTGAATCACAGTTTACTCTTCAGCGCATTCATCTTCACTTGTAAGTGTTGCCACGAGTCATTGATCTGGCTCAAGGCCTCTGATTTCTGCAATACCACGGATAATGGGTTCTCACTGGGACTCCTTGGATGTCCTGTTGCTGTCCTGTGTCATGGAGATCCTAATGTTTTGGATCTGTAAGTTTGTTCCCTTCACATGATCTAACAGTTCATAGATTTGATGGATGTTGGGGTGGGCCAAAGCATAGTTCTGATTCTGGGCCTGGGTGGTATTTGGGTTGGTCTGCCTGGGGGCCTTCCCTCATTTCTGTATTGCTTTGGAGCCTGTCCTGAAACTCTCTGTAGACCAGGTTGGCCTCGATCTAACAAGAAATCTGCATGCCTCTGCCTCCCAAGTGCTTGGATTAATGGAGTGACTCACCAATGCCTGGCCCCCTCTCTCTTCTTTTTTGGTATTGTCAAGATGGGACCCTCCTGACTCAGCTTCCTAAAGCTGGATTAGACCGGTGCTGCCACACTCAGCCAGCTGCTTGTTAAAGTTAACTTTCTGCACCTGGAATCATTCTACTACAAACGGCCCATTTTCTTTCCCTCTTTTCCAATATCTGTGCCTTTCCTGTATGCATATTTTGCTTGCATGTGTTGTTTAAGCCTCTGGCACAGAACCAACTAGAGATGGTGACAAACTTTTGATTTGGATCTTAGTGGGAACTACCCAGCTTTGCATTCTTAAATATGCTGTCTTTATGACATTCAGGACCCCCCCTCTCTCAAATCATATACAGCACAATCTGCTCATTTAAAATAGTGGTGTTAGGTGTCTTTAGTATATTCACAGAGTTGGACAAAGAACTGAACTCCCTATCAGATCCTCCCCATCTCTTACTGCGCTCCTTTGTCTCAGATTTGGGAAATTGCTCATTTAACTTCTGTCACACAGATGACACCTTGTCCAATCTCTGATCTTAGAAGGAAAGACTTTAATCTGTCACTGTTAAGTATGATGTTGACTATGGTTTTGCAGATATGCTTTTACTCAGGTTGAAGAAATTCCCATCTGTTCTGAAATGACTGAACTTCATTTATTAAATCAGGAGGCCTTGATTTATAAACAGTCTCTCATGAGTCTATTGTTTATGTGATTTTTGGTTTTCTGTCTATTGCTCTTATGCACCACAGTAATTGATTTTAGGATGCTCATGTTTGCATTCTTGAAAATAAGCCCCAATTGGTAATGGCACATGGTGATTTTTATTTATTTTATATTATTTGTTTTTTATTATTATCATTGTCATAATTATCATCATTATTAACTTGAATTCAATTTGGTAATTCTTTCTTGATGGTATTTCTATCTATAGCCATATGACAATTTTATTGCCCTATGGTTTTTCATTCTTTATGATCTCTGTTGCCGACTCAAGCACAGAGATAAGACTGGTTTTGTAGAATGAACTAGAACATATTTCTTTTCCTTTTTGGGGAAAGTTTCTGAAGAATTAGCCTTTTGTTGTTGTTGTTGTTTGGGAGAATCAGAATCCACCTAAGAAGTTGTCTGGGCCTGAACTTCCTCGTGAGTGTTCATTATGTATGCAGCTTCTGGACTCATTGCTCAAGTTCCCTGTTTCTTTTGTGTCCTCTTTGAAGTTGGCCTGATTTATGTAATTTGTTGGTGTGCAGCTCAAGGTTCTCCCTTACAATGCTTCTTATTTTGCCAGCTTAGTAGTAGCTTCTATTCTCTTTTGTTTGAAGACTTCCTACATTTGTTCTCCTTAGTAGTTAGCTATTCCTGGGATGCATTAGGCGCTGTCTCTGAGTGCAGGCTACTATTAGTATAGGCTTCAGGTCTCTGCACATGCTAAGCATGCATTCTGTCATTGAGTGGAACTCTAGTTTTTATACATTTAGCTGTCACATCTAGGTGAGGTTTAAAATGTGGGAAAGCCCAGTTAGATGGAACACTTCCACTAAGTAATACTTAGTGTTATGATCATTATGCATATTCATTATAAAATGTTAAAAACATACAATACACTTTATGCCATACTTTGTCTTACAGTCCTTCTATTCTATGGTTGGTTCTTCTCAGCTAGAACTGGAATCTCAGCCCAATGAGATTCTTTTCATGTATTTTGGGTATTTTTCCTGACAACACTGCCATCCATAAGTCATTGTGTTTGCTGACAAATGAACTCACTCTCTCTGAGTAAGGTTCCCATGTGAACTTGCATGATTAATTGACTGACTGACTGAGGTTACAGACACAGCACTGTAAATCATGAACTTTGGACCTACAGCTGTGGAGCCTCCATGGGACTTAACTAGACCCTCAAGTACGTGGGAGACAGTTGTGAAGCTTGGGCTATCTGAGGTGTTCCTGGCAGTAGGACCAGAATCTATCCCTGATGCATGAGCTAGCCTGTTGGAGCCCATTCCCTATGAGGGGACGTTATATTCAGTTTAAGACAGGGAGGAGGGGCTTGGTCCTGCTCCAACTTAATGTGCCAGACTTTGTCAACTCCCCTTGGGAGCCCTTACCTGTTGGATGGGGTGGATGAGGGGTGGGCTGGAAGGGGGGTGAAGTGGGGCAGGAAGAGCGGTGGGAGGGAGAACTTTGGTTGGAATGTAAAATAAAAGTTAAAAAGTAATAAAATGAAATAAGAGAGAGAACATTTTTTGATTCATAAATAAATGTTCCTCATTCTTCTCTGACTGGTTAACTTTCCATAGCCTTGAAACATTTGTTTGTTGTTAACAATTTTTGTCCTGCTGTGTACTTGCTCTTTGGGCTGGGAGGAGATTCTCCAAAGTCTTCATGCTCCCACAGCAAAAGCCAGGCTCTCTGCTTTAGAGTCCTCATTAAAAAGTGTAGTAACACAGAGAAAAAGAAATAGTGGATAGTAACTCATGCTCTCTTAGTACCAGCTGTAACCACTAGAGCACATGTGAAGACTCTTTCAAGTTTTCTCAATGTGTGACCATATATTTTATATTAAGGGATTACACACAGTAGAGTGCTTTATTGCCTGCCATTTCTGTTCAACACTGTAGTGGCTAAAATGTTCAAAGTCATCCATTTTGATGAGAACAAAGGATTCTGTTGTGTGACACGGTTCTTTAAAAATTCATTGCCCAACTCTTATCGGGAGTTGAAAGATAGATCTAGTGTTTTGCTTTCAGTTTATAAGCAATCCTTTGAACACAGTATAGTGTGTATCAGTCTGAGTATTCCATTTGAGATGTAGGTCTACAGAGTTTATTACAGGGTTCAGAGTATGAACATGTTGACTTGCAGAATAATTTGTTTAATTTTTCTCTAATTTCAAGTTCTCCTTCAGTATATTTGGTCCCTGTTTTTCCCACACCTTGGGGATAATTTATTATTATCATGGTTCTCAAATAACTAATGCTTATATTTTATTTCCCTGTGATTCATTCAGTTACTAATGCTATTTAGGATAGTTTTGATATTCATCAAACATTTGAATTTTTGTGTAAATCCTCCATTTCTATTGTTTGTCCATTTTTTATTTGTAAGAATCCTTTGTCATTTGAACATTTTGTCTGCTTTATGTTATAAATACCTTTCCCGTTATTTTTTGTTTTATAATATTTTCCTTTTATTTGTTTTCCAAAGCCTGTGTTTTACTTATCATAGTATATGTAAGTTTGTGCATATGTTGTGTGTTTTACATCGGGGCAAATGTGTTTCCAACTCATGCACAACTTTAGGAAGTTGGATATCTCTATTATGAGTTCTTGGGAATGAATTCAGTTCTTCAAATTCAAACTGCGAACGTTTTAAAGCTTATGAGCCATCTTTCTGGCCCCTGTCCTCATCATCACTATCGCCATCACCATCATCATCATCATGACCATCGTCATCATCTTTCTCTCCTTTCTGCTCCTACTCCATCTTTTTCTTCCTCCTCCATCCTCCTCCTCTTTCTTCTTCTTCCTCCTCCTTCTTTCTTCATAGCCTCATTTTGGAGCACAGTACATGGAGCCAGAATTCTGACATTCCAATCTTGCTAGGTAACTCATCAGCTGTGTGACTGTAGATAATGTCTCAGTTTTCATAGATGCAAACTTCTCATCATGATACACATACCTCCTGGAAATGGCTTGTTAAGCTTTATATGTAAACTATTTAGAGTAATGTTATACAATTCTTAATAAATCTTACCTATCGTGGTTGCAAAAAATTATCTTTTCCCAAAATACTTGGCTTTCATACTCTCTTTACACTAAGATTTTGGCCATGCTAAGATTTGCAGTACAAACCCACAAACTTAATTTCAGTACTTATAGTCTTACTATTTTTGTTTTGTTATTAGGATTTTATTTTGTGAGCTGAATATGTTATTATCTTTTTTTGAATAGTTCATCATCTTGTTATAGTGTGCACTTTATTATTTGCCAAATAATTTAATAATTTCTTTCATAATGCACTTTTGCTTTGTGTTATATTGAATTTCTACAAGGTAAGGGAAGTAATTCTGACTTGTCATTTTTGTCCTTATTAAGTTTATTTTCTTTTGCAACAGCACAATGCTATAACCACATATTTACTGAATAATTATAGCACATTTATATTTGTGTGGCCTTTTTTCTTATGAAAGCCTGGAAATAATGTTAGCTTTGTGTAAATTAATGTATGTTTAGTATTCAGAAAACTTATGTAACACATGAGTATGTTTCAGTGCATAGTGGATTCCACAGGCATTCTTCTAAAGGAATAGCTCTTGTCTGGATCCATGGGAGATTGCAATAACGATCTTTGCAGAGTCATACTGCCTGGGTCTCTATCTTTTTGTAATAACATTTTCTTATCCCTATCAAAAGGTAAAATCTATCTTCTGACCTCTTGAATCAGAAGGTTCTGTTCATTGACTTGACAAAAACACTGTTAGAAGTGGCTTTGGATGATTTGGAAGCCTGGGCCTTGAAAACCTGAAGTCACTAGATTTTACCTTAGAGGAAACAGGGGCTGCCCTGTATTGAACAGGGTAACTCAGGCGCCCCAGATACTTGCTCTGAATATTACCAGAAGCAGGAGTCAAATCACCACGGACTATTGCCAGTAGAAATGTCACTGCTGGCAGTTCTGTGAATGACCTCAAATAAGTATAACTAAAGAATCATCCAGATGAGGCAGCCCAACATTATAGCATTGTGATCAAATAAATACATTAAGATTCAGTTTTATCTTTTGAAATGCTGCAGTTGAGAACTGGTTCTTTGATATTTCTATTAGTTTACATTTAAGCAATTATATTATTGTTTTAGTTGCTAGAATTCTGTGTTTTTCAAGAGTATATTGATCACTATTTTTTGTAGTGTGTTTGCACTAAACTTTACTAATCATTCTGGGAAAACAAAGTCTATTTAGAGAAAGATAAAATCAGTAATATTGAAGACAATTCCGATGCTCTCAGGAGTTTTCTCTTAATCATGCAGAGGGCAGGCTGAGTTTAAAACACACAGTGCTAACCTGTTCTTCCTTCCGCGGTCTTGGTTCTCTGAGTATAAAAGGGGTCTAACCTTTCCAGGTCCTTCCACTGGATTCTACCCTCCCGGTTCCCTCATCTACAAACCTGCAATAAGCCACATATGATTAACAATTGACACCCGCTTGTCCAGAAGTTTGCCAGTTTTCACGTGTACGATAAATTTAGATTTGTAGCAAAAGAAAAATGTAACTCTGACTGCTTTAGGTTATATGCCAGAATAAAATATGGTAATCAGCCACTTGAAATCAGTAGCTGTTATTTTTCATATAGCCACATATATTTAGTTATTTTTCTCCAATAGGCACAAATGATATTCTGAAGCCCAGGACATTAAGTGAATCCATGTATATTTTTTCTTCTAGTACAGTGCCCATTACTAAGTGTATGACATTTTTTTTTTTAATTTTAGAACTTAGGAAAAATAACAACCCAGAAACAAGGAACATAGGGATAAAATTAAAACCAACAAGAAAAAATGGATTCAAATTTTAATTAGTTTCTGGAATAGAGTTGAGTGGTTCAAGTCTCTGACATATTTTTTAAAGATTCTTTTAAAACATCTTTTTAAAATTTCATACACATGTGTCATTATATGTGTCCTAATTCTAGAAAGAAAAACATGGGCTACAAGCAAAAGTTAATAATGTTGATTGGCAATAGCTATATACAACACACACAGAGAGGGGGGGAGAGGGAGAGAGGGAGGGAGAGAGAGAGTCCAAAAGTAAATTGTGTTGCAAACATTTGTGGTGATTACAAAGAAAGTAAATGGCTTGAATTACATCTCCTAAATTGAATATTTTTGTCACTTTTCTAGAGAAATATCTAAAACAGTTGTGAATGCAATTCCACCCCTTGAAACAGCCTATTGGATTTCTTATGGATTTTTCTAGATGTCTATGTGATGCAATAATTTTGTAGTTTATCTTAGTAAGGACCAGCCTGTATTTTTCTTAATCCAGATGTGAATATGGCATTATGTTCAATCTCTCTAACAGCTTTAGAGAATTTGTTCACTTAGGATGATTTTTTCTAGTTCTATTCATTTTCCTGTGAATTCCATATTTCATGTTTTTTCTTCATTTTGGTTTTTAATATCTTTTCTTATTTTACATATTGATCCCAGTTCTTTTTCCCTTCCATTCTCCCAAGCCCCCTACAGACTCCCCCATCCCATCCCTCATCCACTCCCCAAGGAGGGTGAGGCCTTTATGAGGGATCATCAATATCTGTAAAGTCATTTGAGGTAGGGCCTAAGCTCTCCTCCATGTCTCTAGGCTAAGGGAGTATTCCTCCATGGAGAATGGGCTCCCAAAGTCCGTTCGTGCAATAGGGATACATTCTGCTTCCACTGACAGAGGTCCCATAGATTGCCCAATCCTCCTAACTGAGACCCAAATTCAGGGGTTCTGGGTTGGTCCTATACTGGTTTCCCCAGTCAGTCTGGGGTCCATGAGCTCACCCCTGTCCAGGTCAGCAGTTTCTGTGGGTTTCTGCAGCCTGGTCATGACCCCTTTGCTCATCATTCCTCCCTCTCTACAACTGGATTCCAGGAGTCTGGCTCAGTGTTTAGCTGTGGTTGTCTGCTTTTGCTTCTATTAGCTACTGGATGAAGGCTCTAGAATGGCATGTAAGGTAGCCATCAATCTCATTATTAGGGAAGGGAATTTAAGGTAGCTTCTCCACTATTGCTTAGATTGTTAGTTGGGGTCATCCTTGTAGGTCTCTGGACATTTCTCTAGTGCCAGATTCTCTTTAAACCTGTAATGGCTCCCTCTATTATGGTATCTCTTTTCTTGCTCTCCTCTATTCTTTCCCCGACTCAATCTTCCTGCTCCCTCATGTTCTTCTCTCCCCCCCCCCTTCTCCTCTTCTCTTTTTCCTAACTCCTGTTGGGAAATTTAAATACTTGTCCCTTACAGCTCTCTTCCTCCCCACCCAGCTGTAGAACTTCCCTGCAAACAAGGTTGAGCAAACAAGGTTGTTTGCAAAACTTTTGGTGTGCAGTGCCTGTGCCTTGACCTCAGGTGTGGGTGGTGCATGACTTCCTCCTATGCTTAGCCCACCCCCTGGCTTGGGTATGTAAGCCCAATACTCTCCGTAATAAACAGTGGTGGTGGCAGCAGCTTCTTCTTCTTAACTTCTCGTGGTGGTCTGTTAAGTGTTTCAATCCCGACACCCTCGCCAATCTTGGTCCCAGGCCATGCAGGTCCCCCTCCCCTCCCCTTTGCTCCCAATTTGCTCAGGAGATCTAGTCCCTTTCCTCACACCTGACAGAGGGCTGATCTCCACAAAGAACTCAAGAAGCTAGTTACCAAAACACCAAATAATCCAATAAAAAACTGGGGTACAGAACTAAATAGAGAATTTTTCAATAGAGGAACATAAAATGGCTGAAAGACACTTCACAAAGTGCTCAACATCCTTAGCCATCAGGGAAATGCAAATCCAAAGCAACTCTTAGATAGCATCTTGTTCCTGTCAGAATGGCGAAAATTAAAAACACCAGTGATAGTTTATGCTGGAGAGGATGTGGAGATAGAGAACATTCCTCCACTGTTGGTGGGAGTGCAAACTTGTATAGTCACTTTGAAAATCAGTATGGTGGTTCCTCAGAAAAATGGTAATCAATCTACCACAAGATCCAGCAATTCCACTCTTAGGTGTATACCCAAAAGATGCACATTCATACAACAAAGACATCTGTTCAACTATGTTCATAGGAGCATTATTTGTAATAGCCAGAACCTGGAATCAACCTAGATGCTCCTCATCTGAAGAATGGATGAAGAAAATGTGGTACATCTACACAATGGAGTACTACTCAGTGGAAAAAAAAATGGAATCTTGAAATTTGCAGGTAAATGAATGGAACTATAAGAAACCATCCTGAGTGAGGTAACCCAGTCACAAAAAGATGAACATGGTATGTAACTCACTCATGTGGATTTTAGACATGGACATAGAAAAATTTATTTTATTGATGTCTAATCTTCTGAGTTCTTTATATATTTTGGATATTAATAGTGTTTGTTGACTTCTATTATTTTGCTGCTGTGTTTGTGTTTCCCTTCTTTTGATTTGCTAGTCTGAGATTATGGGCTCCTTATGTTTTCTCTGGTTAACATCTTTAGGATGGAGTTTTCCTTTTAGCAACTTCTTCAGGACTAGATTTGTAGATAGACATTGCTTAAATTTGGGGTTTATTATGGAATATCTTGTTTTTTCCATCTACTGAGATTGAAAGTTTTGCTGAATAGTGTTATGGGCTGGCATCCATGGTCTCTGAGAGTTTGCAGGCCATCAGTTCAGGCCCTCCTGGATTTTAGAATCTCCATTGAGAGGTCAGGTGAAATTCTAACAGGTCTGCCTTTATATGTTACTTGGCCCTTTTCCCTTGCAGATTTTAATATTTTGTTTTTGTTCTGTACATTTATTGTCTTATTATTATATACTGAGGAAAATTTCCTTACTGATCCATTATATTTGCTGTTCTGCATGCTTCTTGTACCATGATAGTCATCTCCTTCTTTAGTTTAGGCAACTTTTCATCTTTAATTTTGTTGAAAATACTTTCTTTGGGCTTCCATCTGGGTTTCTTTCCCTTCCTCTAGTCCTATTATTCCTAGATTTGGTCGTTTTATGGTGTTTCAGATCTTCTGGATGTTTTGGGCCAGGATGTCTTCTTTTTGACTTAACATTTTGACTGAGGTATCTATTTTTCGTACCCTTGTCTTCAGTGCTTGAGATTCTCTCTTTCATCTCCTGTACTCTGTAGGTGAGGCTTGCCTCTGAGGTTCTTGCTTGAGGCCCTAATTTCCATATTTCCCTCAGTTTGGGTTTCATTA
Organism: Phodopus roborovskii; assembly: GCF_943737965.1. Taxonomy (NCBI): domain Eukaryota; kingdom Metazoa; phylum Chordata; class Mammalia; order Rodentia; family Cricetidae; genus Phodopus; species Phodopus roborovskii. The sequence goes on along the minus strand of NW_026125397.1, from coordinate 22,067,725 downwards.
TTGACTGCATTTCTATTTCCATGTCTTGAACTGTTTTCTTTGTTCCAATCCCACTGTTTCTGGTTTTGGACATTTCTTTAAGAAATTTATTTTTTCCTATTTAGAGACCTCTACCATTCTCATAAAGGCTATTTTTAAGGCCCTTTTCTTGTGCGTCAATTACGTTGCATTTCTGAGGTTGTTGGAGCTCTAGTGAAGACACATTGTCCTGGCTATACTGATTAATTTTTGCTGGACTATAGATAGGTATCTGGGTTTGAGAAGATTGTAATTACAGGTGCTATTATCTGACCTTGTCTTTGTTTGATGGGTGTTTTATTCCTTGGGGTCTGTTGTTCCTCTGGCTTTTAGGAAGGTGGGGTGAATGTGTGTTGCTTGGTAGGGAATTCTGTTTTCCTTCTAGGTATGGCCACTGGTATTTTCAGGTAAAATATGTTTCTATGTATTAGGGGCTGACACTTAGGAATGGGGATAGCCTAGGAGGGTGTCTGCGAAGGTCCACAAGAGAGTGGAAAGGAGAATGTTCCACCAGGATCTGTTTAGTACCCAGGCAATGGGGGCAGAGAGTGAGGAGAGGCCACAGCAAGTGTTCTGCTGTAGAGCTGGGGATGGGATTTGGAGGGGAGGACGGAGGATGATGCTGTGAAAGCTCTTTTACCAGTTTCATTGGCTTGTGTGCTTCTCTGGCAGGCTTAGCTTGTGGGTTTCCAGGGAGTGCCTGCTGGAATTGGGGGCTGAGATAACAGGGTGAGTGGGCAGCAGGGTTGGAGGGTAAGGTTAGAGTGATCCAGTGGAGATGGGGTCAGAGGGGATGGAGGCCACACAGGTGTTCTGTTACGGGGGTTGGGGGTGAGACCGGGGGTTAGATTAGGAGAAGAGGAGAAGAGCTTCAGTTAGGCTACCAGTTTCTGGGGCTAGAGCTGCCTGTGGGTTACCAGGGAAGGCCTGCTGGAGCAAGCGGTAATTGAAAGGACATGGTGAGAAGAAAGTCTGTGTGATCTGTTGGAGAAGGAGCAGAGAAAAAGGGGAGGCTGAAGCGCATGGTTTGCTCCAGACCCGGGAAGAGACAGGGGCAGGGATTTGGAAGGGAGGAGAGAGAGATGAAGATCTGTAGTTAACCTACCTCCTTCCCTGGTCAGAGCGCTTTTATTATTTTTAATAGTATACTATTTTTATACTTTGAGACATTTATATTATTCATCTTCATCACATTTGCCTCCAATTCCCCCTCCCGACCCCACCTCTTCTTCCTCATTCCTGCCTACTTCATGCCCCCTTCCTTCCTCCCTCCCTTCCTCCCTCCTCCCTCTCTCTTCCTCCCTCCCCTCTCCTTCCCTCCCTCCCTCCTTCCTTCCTTCCTCCCTCCTCCCTCTCTCTCCCTCCCTCCCTTCCTCCCTCCTCCCTCTCTCTCCCTCCCTCCTTCCTTCCTTCCTTCCTCCCTCCCTCCCCTCTCCTTCCCTCCCTCCCTCCCTCCCTCCCTACTTCCTTCCTCCCTCCCTCCCCCTCTCCTTCCCTCCCTCCCTCCCTCCCCCTCTCCTTCCCTTCCTCCCTCCCTCCCTCCCTCCCCTCTCCTTCCCTTCCTCCCTCCCTCTCCCTCCTCCCTCCCTCTCTTTCTTCCTTCCTCCCTCCTTCCCTCTCTCCCTCCTAATCTCCCTCTGTCTCTCTCTTTCATTCTTTCTTTCATTTTGTGTTTAGAATAGACTACTAACAGATTTCTGGTCTTCAGGCTCTTTCAAATTCTGCCCATTTTTGCCATGGTTCTTGAGCCTCAAGTGTAACGTTTATGCTGTAACTATACCAGTCAGAGTCAGGCACCCCATGGTCAGTTGATTTGTGCATTTTGACCTGTAGTGGCTCTCTGTAATGATCTCTGTCTATTGCAAAATGACTTCTCATTGATGAGAGGAGAGAACTAAAATCATCTATGCATACAAGGATAAGCATTGAAAATGCAGTTAGAAATTATTCTGGGTTAGGAAATTGGTGGTAATAGACTTCCCTCTGGGTTCCCCGGACTCACCAGACATGAGTAGCTGTCTAATTTTTAGTGCCTGGCATGCATCCCATTCTATTGAAGAGGGCTTTCATCTAATTAGGTGGCTGATGGTTACCCTTATATCTTGCCACACTGGTCATTGTGGTTCATTGATGTGACAGCTGGATAGGACTATTGACTGCTTTCTTCCTTAGCAATATTTTATTATTCTTAATACCGGTAACAGTTTTTAAAATGGGCATAATGACTACTGTTTTTGAGAAATATTTCTTTAACAGTATGCTGCACATCCGTCTCTCTCCTTTGTAAACATATACACATATCCATACAATATATATATATATATATATATATATATAATAAATTATTTCTGCCTTTTAGATTTAAGTATCTAAAAAATACTTGCCTAATTTATTCTGAAGTAAAAAATGCAGAATTCATGATGACCTGACCAATTATATTATAAATAAACCTATTACTGTCTGTACTTGTTTCACTTACAGAAGAGAAGAGCTACAGGCTATTAGAATGATGATTAAAATGTGTACTTATCCTCAAAGTATCATTGATCATATAAACAGGGATGATTTCATCTTGTATGAGTTGTTTGGCTCTAAGACACCAATTTAATTTCAGCCATAATTATTATGAGACAGATTTGTAGAAGTGGGTAAGAACCATCTGCCACATAAAGGTGATTAATAATAGCACATAATGAAGCCTTCCTTACTGGGCTAACACTGATTAAGAGAGAAATGCATGATGATCAACCACAGAGCTCAAAGAATAGGAATATTGAGTATCTTAGTCACTGTTCTGTTGCTGTGAAGAGACACCATGACCAAGGCAACTCTTACAAAAGGAAGCATTTAGTGGGGGTTACTTGTTTACAGTTACAGCTCACATTATCATCATGTTAGAAATCAGGGCAGCAGGCATGGCGGACATGGTACTGGGAAGTAGTTGATAGCAACAGTTGATACTCAGGCAGCAGGAACAGAGGAATCGTATCTAGCATGGACTTTTGAAACCTCAAACACCACCCCCAGTGACACACCTCATCCCACAAGGATACATCTCTTAATCCTTGTAATCCTTTCAAAAAGTTCTACTCCCTGGTGACCAAGCATTCAAACATATGAACCTAAGGAGCCATTCGGCCATTCTCTATTCTCAGCTTGAATGAACACTTTTTTTTTTTTTTTCAGTCACCGTACTTGAAGGCTATTACTGAAATTTCAAATCTTTTTTTTTTTTTTCCTGCAAAATGAAAGGGTTGGTATCCACTTATGTTAATCATTTTTCTCTTACTGTGACAAAATAGCTGATAAAATCAGGTTAGGAGGAGAAAATTTGGCCTCATGGTTTTAGTTAATGATCTCACGTTCCTGTTTGTTTCAGGTGTTCACAGAAATAGTGTGTCATGATGGAAGTCTAGGTAGAAATCAGTTCCCACCTTACAAGACCTGAAGCAAAAAGAGAGGAAGGGCCTAGTATCCTACCTACTACTTCCAAGAACATACCTGAAGTCATATAAATTCCACTAGGCTTCATTTAAAAGTATTTATCACCTTCATAAAGGTCCATAGTCTGGTGAATGGCCCTTTAACACACGGCCTTGAGTAGACATGTTGCATTCAATCAATAACATTCTATATTTGGTTGCAAAGGCTCATGAACCAAGTTCCTCTCCACGAGCCCCTAAATGCTTGATCGTTGAAATACTGATGAGAAATTCAAGTTCAAACTTTGAGACTCAAGACAATTCTTAACTCTACACCAATATTAAGAAGTTGCATATATCCAAGATTTGCTGGAACATTTCAAAGGGGAGGAATAGGAAGACAGCAACGAGGAACTGGGCCAAAGGAAGACCTAAAACTAACAGGGAAAACATTAAATCCTTCAGTGCCGTGTCAAATAGCTTGTGTACTCAGTGTATGTTATTGAGACTGCAAAGCAATACATGAGAAAGGAAAGATTTAGAACCCAAAAATACCATTCAAGAGCATGTTTCCAATAACCTAACTTCCTCCAGTTAGGCCCCAGGGTATGGAGGCTCTGTTATCGCTATTAATGCCTCAGTCTGAGGGCTAAGCTTTTAATATATGGATCTTTGGAAGAGACTTAAGATCCTTGCTATTACACCTGGCAATATAAGAGCCATCATATCATCAAAGTATAATATGTGGTTGATACATGGAGATGACGATTTTATTAGTTCCTTTTCTGTTGCTGTGGTAACCAAACTGCGCCACCATCTGGAGATCAAGTGTCCCAACACATAAGCCTAAGGGAGACATTTCAAAATCAAATCACAACAGTGATGTTAATAAATCAGCATTGGCAGTTGTATGAGAATGTAGAATATATAATTATGTACAGTATAGGAAGCTTGATAATAATACTAATGGTGGCTAATCTATTTACTGTGCTATAATCTCCATCATTATCTTAGACTGTAATCCTTTGCTAGTTACTAGACATGTATGATGCATAGCAACATGCTGCTAGATCATGCTGGCAGCAACCTCATGCCTTTTAATTTCACCAAAAGGCTTTGTTGGGGATTGAACTTATAGCACACTTGTTTTTACATTCATACTTTATGATGGCCACACAATAATGGAATCACTGAGTGAAATATTTCTCAGAACAGATCCCTGTTGTTATAATATGGCTGTATATGGAAGAGGTGACATGGAGTATTAGGGGAGGGCCAACCGTTCCAGTCTGAATACTGTTCCCATATGAGTTTGCATGAAAAGCAACTGAAGCCTTACCTTAGTTTATATTTACACAAAGGCCTACGTGTAAAAGGCAAAATTATCAAACATATAGAAGAGGAGAATAAGAAAACAGCTTTCAGATGTCAGGGTAGAGAATAATATTTATTTATTTACTGCAAGAGATGAAAAGAATTACACTAGATATCTGATGACAATTGATAAATTGAATGTCATTCTTTAGTGGCTTGGGGTACAGTCATTCTACATACTTCAGCATTCCTTTTGAAAATATAATGCACTTCAAATGTAAAATAAAATAGCACCAATATTTTCTTAGCATTGCCTGGAGAGACACATAAAAATTTTATGTGCATTATAGTAAAGTTATTGCATACAAATATCACACAGCCTTTGAGAAATCTTTGCTTTTATTTCATACAATGCTCTTTACTTTAATATTCAGAATGCCACATTGACATTTTATTACTAAACTATGTGGAGAAATCAGGATATAGTAAAGATGACAAGTTAAGATATGTTTGTGTACCTTCAAGAATTATTTTTTTTAAGAAGTAAAACATCAAGTATCCCTTTTGTTTAAACACTACATTCATTTCTAAAATCACTAAAACAGTTCAAGTTACTTCTTTAAGTGTAATTTTCTTCTTCATGGGGTGCTGGTTCATCAGATACAATGGGAAAGGATGATACAGATGAGGGGGAGTGTCCATCTTCACCCTGTGGAGATGAAGGGGAATTGGCCATACGCATTCAACAGTAGCGGCATTGGCCATACGCATTCAACAGTAGCGGCATTGGCCATACGCATTCAACAGTAGCGGCATTTGCCATACGCATTCAACAGTAGCGGCATTTTTAGCATCATTATGGACACATCTATGTCTACTTCAAATTCATTTGTTGAGCCCCAACCTTCCAGATGACTGTATGTGACTGGGTCTGTGTAGAGTGAGGGGGAGGCCTGTTTCCAATAGAGTTTACGTTTTATTAAAAAAGCATCAGATGCCGGGTTCTTTCTCTCTCTGTATTTGTGTGTCTGTCTGTCTGTCTCTCTGTTTCTGTATCTGTGTCTCAACAAAAAGTGAGAAGGCAGCTGTGTGCAAGCCAGAAAGAGACCCCTCATCTGGAGCTCAGTTTGTCAGTCTCTTCTTCTTATTTTTCCTTCTGGCTTCCAGAATTGTGAGAAAGGAAATTTCCATTGTTTTCATCATTTAAGCGGTTTCTGTGTGCATGAGTGAATGTGAGCAATTGTGCATTTGTGTGTGTGTGTGTGTGATGGCTGTCCAAATGATTAATAGATGAGTTAAGAATGTATAGCAATTTAAATATTGCCGGCCAACGCAGATTGTCACACTAGCATCTGCTCCTTTTCTACCTTATCAGAAATATCATTAGCATAATTTAGAAACAATATTTCATGTTTATATCCTATTAATTAGCTTTTCACTTTTAACTAACTGCCATCAAAGTTAATTAGACAATATTCATAATTCCATGGGTCAGCATAGTGATCTGGGATGTTATAACTGGGCTTACCTATTCTCCTTCAACCTTGGTGACCAGCTGTAAGTCTGATTGGGAGATCTGTCTATGAATGGTGTCTGATTATCAGTTGGGACAACCAAGGGACTGAGTTGTTATTCCCTCACCATATAATTGCTTAGCCAGGTTCTACTTATGAGAGAAGTATTTCATTCAAGGAGTCAGTCCATGCCCTGTCTCAGATGTCCTATGATTTACTTACTTATATATTCATTTATTTTTGGTCAAAGAAATAAAAAGACTAAGTAAGATTGAAGGGGCAGAATAACATTTTGCTTTACACTTGAGAAAAGGAGTAATCTACTGTGACCATTTCTGCAATTTATTGATGTGAGGTAGTTCACCAAACCACTCAAGTAGTGAAGCTGTGTTTGAGTAGCTACATCAGTGCTCTGGCTTGAATGCCATGACTGAGGTAACCAATAGCAACCCAAGGCAATGAAAGTGAGTTCCTTAATTAGTTGATTGTATTACAGATAATTTGTGTTATAAAACCCTTCCAGAGACATAGACTTTTAACTCCTGGAAGATGGTTGTTCTTTTTATTCCCTTGTTACTCATCTTCATCTGCACTCAGAGGTAATGGACTTCTTTAGGGGAGGGAAGGTAATGTAATTCCTTTCTTCATGAGCAATCTTTTCTCAAGTAGGTTGTCTAGGCCACTGAGCATTTTCAGAAGCTTCCCATAAACATCATAAAAGGAACAGATTTTTGGCTGAATTCGTAAAGCAGCAAAAAATTTCACCCAACTGCTACAGAAATTATTTTCAGGTGGCTAAGTTAATTCCTCCCTTTGTTAAAGTTTCAAATAAGCTCTGCAGGTAATAGAGGTCCTCTGGGCTCGAAGCCCTCAGACATTTTCAGTCCAATAATTAATGTATTCAGTTCTTAGTACTAATTAAAGCTTCAAATGGTATCTAGGCCAACTCTTCTCTTTTTGTATCACACAGGTAGTGTGATGGTGAATGCTGATCCACTTTGGATTGAGAATCACCTAAGATATTGGTAACACTCACTTCCGGCTTGTCTGAGAGAGTGGGTTTTAGGTATGGTCAGATCATCATAGCTCTGACCTGAAGAACATATTAATCTATGGATGGATTCACAGCTTGTGTATACTCCTTGGAGGAGGTGGGGGAGGGATGGGGTAGAGGTAGGGCTTGGTTGTAGGAAGTGTGTCACTGGGGACAGGTCTTTGGGGGCTATATTTTGGCTCTCCTTTACTACTATCTTTTTGTATAAAAGTCTGATAAAAACTCATTTGTACCCAATTTCATAGGAAACACACACATTTGGCTTGTGCAATGAATTACATTCCCAATTTAAAACCATCTTCCCGGCTGCACTTACCACCATACCAACCTTGAAAGTTTAAAAACAGAAATTTCTTTCATTTTAAAAGGTGTGTGTGTGTGTGTGTGTGTGTGTGTGTGTGTGTGTGTGTGTAAGGAATATGGGTTTTTCTTCCCGCCACCAGTCTTGTCCTGCCGCCGCACCAGCCCCAAATAATACATAGAGACTCGGTATTAGATTTTATATTGTTGGCCAGTTACTACTTTCTTATCGGCTAGCTCTATCTTAATTATTAACCCATTTGTGTTAATCTATGTATTTCCATGTGGTCTTCTTACAGGGAGCCGGCTGCCGCATACAGCTCTCTCCAGACGCTCCATCTTTGCCCCTCCTTCCTACTTCCTCTTCCTCCTTGTCTCCTAGTCCCTCCTATCTTCCTTTCCTATTGGCCAACAGTGCTTTATTTATTAACCAGTATGAGAAACATATACAGAATGACATCTCCCATCATCTCCTCTTTTCTGTCTAAATAAAAAGAGGGGTTTTAACCTTAACATAGCAAAATATATTATACAACAGTTATCAAGACTGGCGGCGAGAGGAAAAACCCATACTCCTTACATGTGTGCATGTGTTTTATAGTGTGTGTGTATTTGTGGGGGTATGTTTATGTGTGTATGTCCCAGAAGAAGGTGTGGGATCCCCTATGGCTGAAATTACAGGTAGTTGTGAGCTCTGCTTCTCATGGCCTTTCTTACATGATGGGTATAAACCTCTAAAATTATGAGTTCGAATAAATCCTTTCCTCTCCAAGTTATTCCTTCCAGGTATTCATCAAAGCAATAAAGAAGTAACTCAGAAACAAGGTTATGCTGTGGCAAGAGATGAAAAGATTACCTCTTGACTTTTTCCTTTATTTTTCTAGTTGACCTTGTGTCTTCCTGCTCTCTAAGGCAGTGACTCTTCACAGTTGTAACTGAGAAATCAAAGCCACTTTGCTGTCTGCCTTCTTGATACAAGCCTTCCTTTGTAACAGGGAAGAATGAAGAGCTGTCTATAGGTGCCTCACAGTGAAAGCCTGGATGTGGTACATTTCATTGAATTGCACGTCACTGGCCTTAAGTGGACACATGTCTCACTAAACTTTGAAAGGGGATAGAAAATACATGTCTTTTATAATCTGAAAAAAAAAAAATGATCAGGGAGTTGAGCCAAGCATTGGTGGCACAGACCTATTATCCCAGCACTTGGGAGGCAGAGGCAGGTAGGTCTCTGTGAGTTCGAGGCCAGCCTGGTCTACAGAGCGAGTTCCAGGACAGGCTCCAAAGCTGCACAGAAAAATCCCAAAAAACCAAACCAAACAAAACAAAACAAAAAAAAGTAAAAGTACCTGTGGATGCTGTCACTAATAAATATACTATTTCACAGTGAGAAGAATATGGGATGTAGTCAATTTCATGCACAAACACATATACATGTAATTGACTGGTTGATGATTTTGCTAATGTTTCTGTTCCTATCCTTCATCCTTGGAGAAACCTGAAAACCAGGGTGAGCTACTATTGCTCCCTTAATCTAGACAGAGTGGGAAAGAATAGGAAAAGTGAGGGACAGACATTCATCATTTACTGTTTGTGCTGTGAACCGATATGACACTTCCCCGCTCACATTTTGTGATGAACTCTCTGTGTTTTCCAGAGTCTTTGGTGTCTCTCTATGACTATGGTGGACTGCTCCCTGGCAGGTTTTACTCACTTTATATTGAAAATTGATGACCTTTGGTTGGCACTTTCACCTAGGACTCTACCAGTCTTTCTGACAAAGGCGTTGTAGATGGCTAACGCCTGATACAAACTTAGCTCTTGTGTACCTCAGAGGAGACACAGTTTTGGTCAGTCAATACAATGGATTATATCTCAACAGAAGCCATCCTCTCCTCCGCCTCTTTGCACCATGCTTGCCTTTAGCTTGAAAATTAGATTTTAAAATGTAAAGTATGCATTTGAGTGTTTTGTCCACATGCGTGTATGTGCAGGTGAGTGCATGTGCCCTCAGAGGCCAGGAGAGGCTGTTGAGTCTCACAGAGCTGGAGTTTTGGGCAGTTGTGTGCAGTGCACATGGGTGCTGGGAGCTGCACTTGGGTCCTCTGGAAGAGCAGCAAGCACTCTTGACTACTGAGCTACCTGTCCAACCCCAACTGGACAGGTAAAAATCCTTCAGTCTGAGGGATGGATAGATGGATTAATGTTAAGAGCAGTGCTGTTCCTACGGAGGACCAGAGCACGCTTAGAGCCATCTAACACCAGCTCCAAGGGATCTGACATGCTCTTCTGGCCTCTGCACCAGGTGCACATGCATATACACAGGCAAAATACTCAGACACACAAAATAAAATAAATTTTGGAAAAAACGATCTGTGTATCTGTACCAGATACCACTCTCTTGTATCTCCAAAGCTTCAAAATACACAACTTTTATACAAACTGATTACAGAAAGAGGTAATGTGTTTCATATTACAAAAGGCTAAAAGAAAGTATTTTAAACTGTTTACTGTAAAGAAACAATGCCTGTTTGAGGAGACAGGCATGTGTATCTTCATGTTAACTCATACAGTACAGTTCTATCAATACACTACATAGCCCACGGTAAATAAGTAAGCACAATTTTATGTGTTAATTACCAACGATTAAAAATGGCAATCAAAGCATCTGATTGGTCCTTCTAGGGCCTTTGTAAATGCGTTTCACCCTCACACATTTTCTCTCCTTACCCCGGGCTCATGGGAGTCAGATACCTGGCATTTAACAATACACGAAACCACTACGCTGCTCTGAATAGCTGTTAGTGGATTTTCATTGCTTATAGAAAAACGTTGAAAGTGATTTAGTACAAACGATTTGGTTTGATATAGTTTTGGCTTGACTTTCTAGATATTAGTGGTTTCCAAATATTCTCTATTTTAAACGTTATACTTTGCATTTGAAAAATCTGACATTGAGGACTGGGAAGAGAGTTCAGTGAGCTAGACTGCTTGGTGGACAAGCCCGAGGATCTGAGTTCACTTCCCCAGGGCCCACGTAGGAGTCAGGTTTATGTGACTATAATCCCAGTGATCCTGTGGGGAGATGGAAAGGAGGGGCCAAGAGTTCACAGAATCCATGTGGCTTGGAGTATTATGCACGGGCAGGACAGCAGGAGATCCTGCCTCAAAAAGGGTGAAATATGAAGATCAACCTCCCAGGTTGTCCTTTACTAGCACACACGAACACCACCATTCACACATAAAATGTGCAGCGCATGCATGTACAAATGCACACACACCGCACTCACGCACGCACACACGCATACACGCACGTGTACATGCGTGAGTGAATATGTCTGATGTCTGGGTCACATGTTGCAAATTCATCTTAGGGTTTTTGAAATTAACCTTTAGAGGCATTTTTTTAAAAATATAATTTCTTTATTGATTCTTTGGGAATTTCACATCATGCACCCCAATTTTGTTCACCTCTCAGTCCCAAAACCTCCCCTCACCCCTGTATTATCCCCCCCCAATCAAGCAGACAAAACACAGCAAGCAAGCAAAGAAACAAAACCAAGAATAAAACAACCCCCTTCCCCCCCCAAAAAAAAACCCTCTGTGCTCTGCCATTCTTCCAACCTCTCCAACATCTCTTCGTGTATACTTGTGACACTGGGAGCCTTGGTGTGTAACACAGTACACGCTTTTGTCCACTCAGATTTGCTAGCAAACGTTCATTGCAATGAGCCCTTGGCCTGGTTCAAGGTCTCTGGTTTCTGGCATCACTGGATCCTCAGCGAAACTCCTCTGAGATATCCTGCAACTGAGAGGCGATTTTTAAAATACAGTTTTGACTGAAATAGAATTACATCTCTTTTTCCTGTCCTCCCTCCAGCCTCCCATCCACCCTTCCCTGCAATGTCCACCATGTTCCCCTGTCGGGGCATAAGGATGAGATTTAAAATGTAATGAGGGACTACGCTGGACTAGAAAAGTGGTTCTTTGCTAAGGTTCTTGGCCTCGCTAGTCCTGGGAAGCTAGGCAGGGGTTTCAGTGCCAGGCATGGCTCTCCTCTGTTGAGTAAGCCTCAAGTAGACAAAATTTATGTTATTCCAATGTGCGGCCAACTGCAACATCCCATTTTATACTTTATTCTCTTGATGGCCCCCTGTCCTCATTGATGTTTATTTTCTTAAAGAGTTATGGTATAGGTATAATATGCATTATATTTGATCTCTATGTTTTATGTATAAATCTTTTTAAAAGCTTGAAGTTTACTAACCTTTATTATATGAATGTAATTCTTTTGATAGGTGACTTCAGAATGGGTACTTGTCCTCGTAAGGACCAGCTATTTGATTAGAGGGCTGGGACTAAGTAATAGTAATGAAATTTTGCGTTAGTTTTCTATAGGACAGAACATATATAGATCATATATAATTAGATATACATGTGTGTTTAAGTTGGTACATATGTAGTTAGATGCTTTATGTTTCTGCCAATCATGTTTCCTGAATCTGATCATGCCACTATGGAGTACTTCACCATGCATTTTTCTTTATGAACTAAACTATAACACTAACCTATAAGTTCATGAGTGCCAGCCATCTTTCAAAGATTATTTCTAATATCAAATAGGGTGCTGTGGAAACTACAGAAACATGTACACATTTGTTGACCAGATCTAGTATGAGATAGTGACATTGGAATAGAAATTATCAATAAATTCTATACCAAAGTCAAGCCTCAACGTGGTGGCAGGTATTTCTGGAGAATAAATTCAGGGGACACCTTTTGAGTGGATCCCACAAGGAGAGTGCTCTGAGTTTCTGCCAGCAGGGCAGGGGCGTCTTTAGTAGAGATTGCATTAATACAAACGGGACCATACTGTTCTTCATCCAGTACAGCCTCCATTGTGGCTGTCCTCCTTAAAATGGAGAAAGACACACCATTATACACGCCCCTTATACATACACTAAATTGCTTATATGATCTAGTCTTTTCTTTTCTCCTGTGGTGTGTGTGTGTGTGTGCTTGCACATCTGCGCCTATATATGCGTGTGGGCGTGTGCAGTTCTCTCCGTAGACATGCATGTGGAGATTGAAGAATGACATCACATAGCTTCCTCAGTTGCTCGCTTGCGTACCGTGCAGGGTGGTTGCCCAGTGATCCTGGATCTTATCCATTCAGGTAGGCTGACTGTGCAGCACACTCCTGCAGTGCTCCTGTCTGTGTCCAAAGCACTGGCATAAGCTGCGGTGCCCAGGATTTTACATGGGAGATCTGAATTCAGGTCCTCAGGTTGCTCTTTACTAAGCAATCTCTAAAGCACCCCAATCATCTCTCTCTCTCTCTCCACCCTCTCTCTGTATGAACGTATATGTGTATGTAGGATGCATGTGTTCATATGTATGTATATGTTGGGGTGAATGAGTTTGCATGCGAGGTCCCCTCAGCCCTCACAATGTAGTCTTTCTTGTTAGCTAGTTACCCTGTAGCTAGGAAAAATAAAATGGAACCGTGCAGGGAGCAAAACCTATTATTAACATTAGGGCATTGGGAAGAAGCTCTTTGTGTGAGGACATGTAGAAGCATGACAGTTGATTTTCTAAAATGTTTTGAAGGAGACTTTCTGGGCAGACGTTTGAGACACCCTTGAGAAAGCATTCTGTGCTCTTCCATGCACTTTTATGGTGGCTTACGCGGAGCTCATAGTTGTATGAATGGCAATTTAGCTCACTGTCTTCAAAGGTAAAATACAGATCCTTGGAAGACTGATTTGTGTTTCCTATTTTTTAAATTCAGAAAAATAGTGGTATTATTTGTGGGAAAAAAAATGACATGACTTTCTTAGATATTGAAAGGTCTGAAATACAGTGATGCTATTCATCCATTTTCCCTTTAGAACTAGTGTATGATGCATGCCAGCTACTGTGGTGTTTCTTGGATGGGATGCCAAGTTGTAATTTTAACTGAAATAAATGGAAGTCGTTCATCAGATATTGAACAGCAACATGAAGGGAATTGGTTTCCTTTAATCTTTCTCATAAGGAGGCAATCTCTTTATAGGCAAGTAAAGATTCTTGTGTATTGATTGTATTTTCTGATGATGAACTTGAATGTTTATAGACTAAATGGTATTCTCTACAAAAAATAATTACCCATCACAAGTTAATGCTCTGGCACACCAAATGCACAAGAGCATCATTCACATCTTCTCGCTCATCCTAATTTTATCATTCCTTTATGTAGATTTAAAAATATCTCCTTGCTTTATATGTGTTTTGCCTGCATGAATGCACATGCTCCGTGTGTAGGCTGGTGTCTGAGGAGGCCAGGAGGTTCCAGATGCCCTGAAACTGGAGATGCTTGTCAACCACTGGGTGTGGAAGTGATTCTTCTTTCTGTAGGAGCAGCAAGCTCTCTTTACTGCTGAGCCATTCCTCCAGCCTCCCTTAATGGTGGCCTTATGAATTTATAAATGCACAAATAATTCTTACCATTCAAACCAAATAGCAAGCCGATCAGTTTTTCTCGAGACGTGGGAAACCACTCCTTTCAATCTGCTATGGGCTCACGCTATACTGGTCATAGCTGTAAGAATTAGAATGTAAGGGATTCCGTGGTCCTGAGCGAATTGATATTTGGGAATTTGAAATCATAAAATGAACAGGGATTGTTTAAACTCTTTTCTCCCTTCTCTTGATGTATTTATGTTTATCCACGCACTTTGTATAAGGCGCCTGAAGAAAGGTGGGAGACAGCGTGTCTCTCTAAGTCAGTGGTCATTTCCTAAGATCAGGCACAGTCTCTCCTGTAACTACATTTTAAAAGTATATTTATTACAATCAGGTGCTTAAAAATATCTAACTCATATTACATATTCAAATTTAATACTTTCCCTGGTAGCTTTATTTCTTAATCTAGAATCTAATGTAAAGTCATGCATTTTACTATGTAACTTTAGTCTTGTGAAATCTACAATTTTTTTTATTACTTCTACCTTTTCTGTTTTTCTTGTCCCTGGTAGTTTTGAAAGTATAGTTCTGTTATTGTTTTGAAGGTTCCTCAGTTTTGACTTGTAGTATTTCCTTGGTATCAGGCTCAGAAAAATATCATACTTGGGCTGGAATGACACGGAGGGGTTGCTAGGCCCTCTCAGCTTACCCTGGGTGATGTCAGACAGTAGAAAAATCAGTGGCCAGGAAGGGCATAGACTCCGATGAGGAGTCTGCTGTTATCATTTTGATACATGGATGTGATGTACCCGATAATGTTCCAAATACCTGCTTAGAAATCTGCTGCTTTTGTCAGTCTTATTGGTAAAAGTTCTTGGTGCGCTTGCCAGCAGTTCCTTCAGAGAATCAGCTGGTTAAAGCACTGAAAAAAAAAAAAAAAAAAAAAGATGACTCTTACTGTGACACAGTGACCCATATGTTTAGCCTTAGATGGGATAAAACAGACGCACATCTGTGCCAGACTCTAAGACTCAGGGAACATTGTGAAGGCAGAGGCAGAGAGGATGGAACAAGCTGGAAAAGGAGAAGAGGTGCCATGCAGCTCTGTTCCTCCAGGTTTGACGTAGCCATTGTCACCTTGAATTCAGACCATCTGTGATCATTGTCAGGAAGCCTTCGCACAATCTCATAGGGGTGGGGGATTCTGTTAGCAGTATTGCGCTCTGTAAGTTGCTCTGAAAAACCAAATCCATTTAAATTCATTGGTTCACCAGGCTAGGCAGACCTGGACTCATTTCTTTGCTCTCTCATTGACCCTCATCTAAGTTAATGAAACAATTATTTACTTCTCTTCGAGAAACATCGTGTAACAAAGAGTGACTTTCAAGCTTTGAAAATGTGTAAGAGCTTATGTCTTTTTGATTTTTAGTTAATTGCTTTGAATGTATGTATCTGTCCTCATATATAATTGAAGAAACAAACGGGAGCTTTGTAGATTGCTAAGTGGCTTAGATTGAAAGCCCTTAGTACATCGTCATTCTTATCTACTGCTGGGCTTTGGAATTGCAATGTCATTTCAAGGTCCCTGTGCTGAGGGCTTGATTGATGGCTTGTGGCCCTATCAGTTGGTGGTGGAAAATCGGGGTTTTGGAGCCTGGTGGAAGAAAGGTAGAGAAGAGGGAGCAGGTATTTGTAGGGCATATAGAGACCCTAGCCTCTCTGTGTATCACTGCTTTCTGAATGCCACACACTTCCTCTGACGTGCTGCTTTGATAAAGACCTGGAAGGCAGGAGTTATGTTAAACTGCTCTTCACTACTGAGATAAAATTTTCAAGTAAGATGGCTCCACTCCATCTTGGCTCAAGGTCAGAGAGTTCAAAACTGTCCTTAGTAAGCCATAAGACCTAAAGGTCAAAGACGTGGCTACAGTAGAATGTTTGATCTTGGCCTTGGATGTCTTATCTAAATAACAACAGACCTGGTCTGAGGTATGGTTACTCCTGACCATCAAGGCCAGGTAACAGAAAATCGAACCGAAGGTGTGGTTACTCAATCCTTGGAGAACTGAACAAGAAAAGTCTGTTTATTCCATATGCATGATACCATGTTCCCATTTTTGGTTAAGGTGTTTAAGAATGGTGAAAAATAAACTCGGCACATCCAGGATGGACTGAATTGCACTCCTGAAAAAAAGAAAAAAAGAAAAAAAGGAAAATCAACTGGAAGGAGGGGATATTTATTTTCATTCACATTGTCAGAGATTTCTTCATTATTTCTGGGCTGTGTGAGGTGGGACATCACAATGTGTGGTGAGGCAATGCTACTTATCTCAGACCTGTTGGGAGAAAAAGCCGAGGAGGGAGAAAAAATGGGGAGGGGGAAAGGGAGAGGGAGAAGGAGGGGTAAGAGATCATCACATCCTTCAAAGGCCCATCTTCCCTGCCTTACTTCATGTGACTAGTCCAGTCCTTTATTGCATAAATCTTTGACAGACATTTCAGATCTCACATTTTCTTCTGATCTCCAAAGACTCACAAAATATATGTATCCCATGTGCAAGGGCCTTCAAGGTCTCCACAGCCCCAGCACGTTCGAAATCCAAGTCTCATCTGAGACAGAACCAACTCTCAGCTGTGAGACCTTGTGAATGCTTTTGATTTGGTTCTGAGATTAAAATATACTTCATCCCTTGCTTTTCCTGTCTCCAAACCCTCTCATAAGTTCATAACCTCTTCTTTCATTACTTACTGTTATAATCTGCTCAGTCTGTATAATGTTACTTGTTTGCATCTTTTCAGGTCTGAGCATTTATTACTGGGTAACCAATTGCTGTGCTTCTCCTTGGGGAGCATTATTTCTCTCACTCGGAGCATTCTGTTGTCTGTAGTCGTTTGTGTAGGGTTGAGGCCTTGTGGTTTTTCCTCCATCCACTTTGTCACATCTATTGCTTTTGTCCTTGTTCTGCCCATGCCCAGGCAGCCGTGTTGGTAAGACTTCATGAGTGTGGATTGTGTCATTCCGAGGAGACATGGTCTTGCAGCAAAGTCCCCAATTCTTTTGTGAAGTCACACACCATTAAGATACAATGGCCCAGAGTAGGCATTGCCATTCCCAAACAGTAAAGTGATATGAATTCCAAAGGGCCTGTACACCCTCATCTCTACCCACATGGTTGCCAAGTAGGTTGGTCCAGATTTATTGCCAAAGACTTCCCTTGGTAGATGTTCACCTGCTGTGTTCTCCAGGAAAATGTTTTCAACAGTTTCACCCATCATTCTCTTAAGGGCTATGTGCACACTCCGATGATACAACATATTCCAGCTACTCCATTCTGTACCTCTAACTGTAGTTGGAACTCATCAACATTTTGGGGGACAGGTCAAGGAAAGCCTCTTGACATAGTACTTAAAGACACACAAGACATTTAAATAATCCTTGGCTGGCCAAAGAGATGGCTCAGTGAGTTAAGGTGCTTGTTTCTAAGCCCGAAGGTCTAACTATGTTCAATCCTAAGACCCAGTTGTTGGAAGGAGAAAGCCAAATCATCCTTGACTTCTACACACCTACACACACACACACACACACACACACACACACACACACACACCCCACACAAAATAAATAACATGGTTTGAAACTTTAAATAATCCTTGACACCTTTTTTTAAATAGTAAAACATAAAACAAAAGATAATGTTTTGCTGACGAATAAGGATTGGGGTCATTGCCTGAGCTTCCCTGGGTTTATCAGCACCACCAGCCTTTGTAAAAGCTAGAATGAATCTTGGTGGGTTTTGTCCTCTGGGCTTCACAGATGAATTCCTGACCAACTTGCTGTGAACCGTATAGGCCACATGGCAGCTCAGCTTCATGTAAGGCTGAGTGCACAGGTGCCAAAGTTACTCGCGTCAGATATGCTCGTGATGGCCTTGACTCCCATTGTTACATACAATGAACTTCTTAATGGCCTTGTCCTGGGGATCCACTGGGAGCAGCTGTCATGCTACATATGAGCATGGCCTTTACTGGTCTTCCTCCTTCCCCCCTCCCCCCCTTCCCCTTCCTCCTCCTTTTTGTTTGTGATCTTGAAAGCAAGGGCCCGAGGAAGATGTTTTATTCATAGGCTATAAACCTCAGATCCACTATCCCAGAGTGTGGGCTTCGCCTGTTCCGCCGTGCCTGACTTAGTCACACTTTTTCTCTGTGCTTGTCATGGAGCTAATATGGATGGAAGGTTATGGAAAAAATATCACATGAGATACACACATCTACTTGAAGCTTGTGTCATGGGCTCAGAATGTCTCTGTTTTGGGACTGTAAAGGCAGTGCCTGAGGGTGTGGTCCTGGATCTAAATGGAAGGCACCTTCCTCACTTCATTTGATCACTGGCATTCTGGCTGTGTTTTATTGCCTCTCTATCTGGGTGTCTTTCCCTAAGTTCTCTGGGAACTTGGAAACTGCACATAATACCTAATTTATATGTAGCTCTCCTGCTGTGCCCAGGAAAGGATCCAAGGTAGCAGGCAGATATAAAATAATAGGAAACCTCACAGTTTCACAAAACTTGGTTGCTAAGGCTTCCTCCAGGAAGCTACGTGCTGTGTCTCATTGAGGAAGCACTGGTGAGCTTCCAGGAGCTGAGTTTGAGCATGGAGCATCTCTGCTCCATTGTCCTAGGAAAAGTCCCATGTGTCAAGGGGAAGGACAGATTTTTTTTTTAATTTAAATTAGAAACAATCTTGTTTTACATGTCAATTCCAGTTCAGTTCCCTCTCCCTCCCCTCCTCCCCTGCCCCCTTCTAGCTCATCCCCTTTCTGCTTCCATAGGGCATCTTCAAAGTCTGTCATATCATTTAGAGCAGGGCCTAGGCCCTCCCCCGTGTGACTAGGCTGAGGGAGTATCCCTCCATGTGGAGTAGGCTCCCAAAGTCCATTCGTACACTAGGGATAATACTGATCCACTGCCAGAGGCCCCATAGACTGCCCAGTCCTCCTAACTGACACCACATTCAGGGGGTCTGGGTCCGTCCTGTGCTGGTTTCCCAGCTAGAGCTGTGAGCTGTGGAATAGTGGATGGCAAAAGAAGGGGACAAGAGGAAGCCAAATTCTTCTCACATCCCTAAACATGGGATAGTTCCCCTCCCCGGGGGAATAGTTATCTTCCTATTATAATGCCCAGGCTTTAAATATTCCGGGACATATGCTTTTAAATTCCTCTATGAATGAAAGCATTTGCAATGTTGGTGCCTTTGTGTATCCCATCAACATCTTCGTGCGCTTCTTTGTTTTTTTTCTATAAGAATACTGTGAATGATTTATTGTCATGGGGGGAGGGTGAGGAGCAAAGACTGAGAAGTTTAATATTCACAACGTTATGTAGTGTCCCAGCACATTCCATAACCCCTAGTGTGTGATTGCATGACACTATTCAGTGAAGCAGGCTAGGCTGCTGACTTCTGAGTCACCTGAACTGTCCCATCACATGGCAACTCATTCCTGGTAAGATGCAGTTGGGGACTCCAGTTCGACTCCGAGCTGCATGTCCTTCTGTCTGGGCCACAAGCCCTTTTCTCCGCCTTCAGCGCATCTCTCTCCCAGCCAAGGACGTTTGTATTCCTGTTTGTGCATTTCATTTAGCATGGTGTAACTCCCCGAGGACAAGAATCACTTCGGGGTTCTTTTGTGTCGCTGAAGGGTGAACTTGGCTCAGCTTTGCTGACGTAAATGCAACATAAATCACTGTTATGCGTAGAGTCACACAAACGTAGTCATCACTCTGGGTAACTGTAAAACAAATTGGTAACGATTTTGAGAGGATCGGAAGAAAGTTAGCATGAACCTTCTTTTATTTCAATGCACTAATTATTTTGAATTGATTGGCATTTGGTTTGAGGAAGAATTAACTGATTTGTCACAACACATGGGGCAAATACAATCTCAGTCATAAAATACAGTTATTAATATTCTGGCTTTTGTCCTGACTTTGTAGATTGCATGTGAGAGAGAATGTGTGTATAAAAGGAAAGCACATGAAACTAACCCAGACATGGACGAGACAGGAATAAAGGGCAGGGAAAATCCATCGTCATCGTCGTCAGCAGCTCCGAGCAAACCTTTCTGAGTGTCCACCACACTCTGAGGAACGAGTGTGCTAACCCCTTTTTCCTTTTTCTTCCAAATTGTACATCCAAAAAAGCATTGTCAACAGAACCACCACGCACGTCAGCAGCTACTCCTGCAACCAACTGTGAACCCTGTGACTTCAGGTAGGTTAATGTGATTCTCAAACACAGTTGCGGTTATACATAAGTATACATAAGTTGCAGTTATACATAAATAATGTAACGTAAGGGAGAGGAGAAAGGTTCAAGAACATCCACCCCTGTGTATTTTCTGTTGGACACTTGGGGCTGGAAAGCACAGCTCAGAGCACTCACCAGGAGAATTTAGAGCAGCAATGTAAAAACTTTCTCAGTGTCTGTCTCTCTCTCTGCCTCTGTCTGTCTGTCTGTCTGTCTGTCTGTCTGTCTGTATCTCATCTGTGTGTGTGTATCTATGGAGATAAATGACTAGGAAACCATGAAGAAGCAGGGGGAGGTCATTACATATAAATACTTCTAAAAATGCATTCTCTAAGACATAAAACATTGAAAATAGAATTTGCATCTTCTATTGCAGTTAAAATGAACAGTCTAGGTTTATCTAAACATGGAATGACTGTGTGAAAACTAGTATGGAAAAAGAAGTTCATCACAAAAATAATAATACTAATATTATGTGTGGATACATGTAAGCTTTTTCAAATGGCTGGAACTATGCCTACCCACTCACTGTCCCCCAACAGGAAGACAGGGAAGAGGTTTGGCAGGAAAAGAAGTGGGTAGAAAATAAGCTTAATGGTACCATTTTATTTAATTTAATGAGAAAATAAAAAACAAATTTGGCCAACACTATACATGGTTGCATGGGTGGTGTCTGATCTATTATTTTCTATTTAAGTACACACACATGTGTGCATGCACAGGTGCCCACACATGACTGTGCATGCTTGTACACACACACACACACACACACACACACACACACACACACACTTTTCCAACATGACATGAACAACCACCACAAATATTAGTCTTTAGCTATTCACACATTATTAATAATATCAAAATCAGTAAGTCTGGATATTTAAGAAGTTTATCATGAAAAGGCGTAGTTGTGCTTGTTAAGTGTGTGCTTGTTAAAAGTGGGACATTTGTAGAGTGACAGTACTGTCTTTAAAAATGTTTCCATTTCTCAGACAGGTAGTAGTGGTACATGTCTTTAATTCAGCATTCAGGAGGAAGAAGCAGGTAAAGGCCATTCTCATTTCTCACTATTTGTCACTCGGTCCCTTCATTACACTGATGTTAGTAATTACTTTTGCTTTTATTACGTTAGTGACCAGTGTCACCCACTAACTCAGAAGGGTCTTGTTTGATTTTTTTTTCTCATAGGAAAATTATGTTTTCATAATTTACTCTACTCACCATTGTGGAACTTGAAGTACATTAAGACAAAAGCTAGATTTCCCTTTAAATGTTGGTTTGGGAAAGAATGGGCATTGTCTAAGCCCGATTCTACTAGTTAGGCCTTGGTCCTTATTTATTTATTTATTATTTATTTATTTATTTATTTATTTTTGGAGACAGGGTTTCTCTGTGTAGCTTTGGAACCTGTCCTAGAACTCACTCTGCTGCATTTGTTCATGCTGCATTTGTTTAATTACGTAAAGATGCATTGTCCTTGTTTCACCTTGCCTGACTAAGGCACCTGATTGGTCTGATAAAAAGCTGAGTGGCTAAGCAAAGAAAGGATGGGTACAGGGAGCTGTCAGGAAGAGAGAATGAACAAGAGGAGAAATATAGGCTTGGGAGGAGGTTTAAGAGAAGGAGGAGGAGGAGAAAATGAGAGAGAAGCCAGGGGCCAGTCACCCAGCTAACCAGCCAGACATGGAGTGAGAAGCAAAGAAAGACATAGTGAATAAAGAAAGGTAGTAAGTCCAGAGACAAAAGGTAGATAAGGAGAAACAGGTTAATTAAGTTGAAAGAGCCAGCCAGAAATGAGCCTAAACTAGGCTGGGCATTAAAACCTAATAGGAAATTTCTGTGTCATGATTTGGGAGCTGGTTGGTGGCCCAAAAGAAAGAGCCTGGTACCTCCCTTCATTAAAATGCTGATGGGCATAGTATCCGTTCTGTCGACAAAACAGTCGGTGCTACTCACATGACTCTTTACATAAAACACGTTTAGGATCCTTCTTTCCTTACCTGTTCCAGAATGTAAGGAAGGTACAGAGCAGAATTCCATACAGCATTCCACTTTAGAAAAAGTAACCAACAAAAAAGCTTAGCACTTCGTCACTAATAAGAAATGGTTACAACTAGCTTACTATTAGCGGTTTGCATGAAATATTAATAGCTAAGGTTTAGAGATGTCTGATTGTAAAAAGCATACAATAATTACACACGATAAGCAAATGCTGAGCAGAAATAGGGGGAACTCCAAAAGGGAGTAAAACCTTTCAAACTTTTTGCTTTTTTCTATTCTATGTTCCTTATCTGTCAGTTTCTGAAACTGAAACCATTTGGATGGTAATATGCACAGCAGCTTTCCTTGTGGATTATTTAATCACTTTGTGTTTTATATCCCTTCCTCACACAAATTCCTACCCCATACATTATAAGCATGTTACACTGAGTGGACATTGGGGTTGGAGAAACACAAACCCATGATTAAAATTATGATGTATCAAGGTCCTAAGATAAGGCTCAGGATATCTCTGCCTGGGGAAACCTCCGGGATGTTGTAGGACATGGTAGGACCTGGAGTAGCAGCAGTCTAGATTACGTTTCAGTTGGATCGTTTCTTCGCTGTTTTCAGAATATTCTTTAGTGGAGAAAGAGGGGATGGGCAACAGCGGAGGGGGGGAGGCCAGTTAGGAGATTGATCTGGGCTGCGGTGCAAGAGCTGGTGTGTAGTGAGATATTCACTTTGTCTCCTTCTGTGGCACTGACCACGCCCATTGGGGGGTGGAGCCATGGGCGGAAGTGACCTGTGAAGGAGGTAGCTCTTCCTGGGAACGCTCTCTTGCTGGCAGGACTCGGGACAGGAGAGCATCTGGTGGAGCCTGCTGGTGTTCATCTGTCTAGGTTGTAAGTTATTTCTCCCTGAATAAACATCTGTTCGGCCTATTTGTTTATCCTGATCCTTATTAAACCGCGATGCTGGTGTGCTCTGTTACATGTCACAAGCTCCCATTGTAGGTGATCAAACTCGTTATAAAAAGAGAACACACAACAACTCCCAGCTCATGGAAATTCAAGTCCATGAGGATGTGTGGAGAGGGGATCAAGGTTAGACAACAACAAAGCTTTAAGCACGAGCCACTCTCACGTTTTAACTGCACATTAACCAGAGGCAGAAACGGGGTCAGTGAAAGATGAACCACACAGTATGTGGACATCAAGGTTCTCTACCCCCTGATTTGGGAGACTGACAGTGATAACCTGAAATTGTTGGTACGAGATTTTTTTTTTTCATAGATTCTAAAAATGTGTAGACAAAAGCATTTTTATGAAACAGTTTATGTAAGTAGGACTTGATTGTGCATAAGGAATTTTTGTTATCCTTAATTTTTAAATTTAGAACATGTTAGGAAACTACAAAAGGAGCCCAGACTAAAATATTTGATTAATATAAAATAATTTGGATGAATAGTACTACCGTAAAGTTAGTCATAGTTCTCACTGTGTGCAGCTTAACACACAGGGCACTAATGGAATATTTCTGTACTTTTCCTGTAGTTTGCTGTGAACCTAAAATCGGTCTAAATAATAGTCACTAAAGAAAGATAAATTTCACTGTTCTTTGGTGTTAAGTTGAACATTTTGAGTGGAAATATATTTTGAAGTTTCATGGAAAGGAATGAATTTCATGTCCAATACCAAGGCAGGTAATAGTGTCAATACATGTAGGTCAAGTCTAAATAAGAGAAGCCCGTCAAAGATCTTGCTTGGTCTCATGAAGAGAATTATCAGTGCAACTGTGAGTCAGTACACGTGAAACCCCCGGGCTCTATGTGAACACACTTCACTGGCTGCGAAGGAAGTTAACTGTGAATGCCTTGGGTCCTGTGTGTGAACTGAGATGGGGGACCTTGATACCAGGGAGATGTCGCTGGCTGCAGAAGTCCTTTATGCTGCTGTCTTTTCTACTTTATTGGATTGTGAGATTTGTTTCTTTACAGGATTTGATCAACTGTCAACCATGACTGTCTTTCTTCTTTGTAAAAATATATTTTTTTTCCCAGAAATTAAGTAAAATGTGTTTTTTTTTCCCCCTTCATAGTCATACGTTTTTATTTTTCAAGTAAATCGTCTTGAATTCCTAAGGTGTCTCGATTCTCGACATCTGCTTTCTTGTGTTGCTTCACAATCTTCATTACCTTTGTTCTGTACATGAGAACTTCTGTGTTCTTGGGAAGGGCCATTTCCAAGGATGTGAGGGTGGTCTTTAGTATTTGCCATTTTCCCTCCTTTCTTGGTTTCTTTTCCTGTTGCTGTGGTAAAATTAACCTGACAAAAGCAACCTCAGGGAGAGAGGCAGGGTTAATTTTGGCTCATAGTTCAAGGGCACAGTGCATCCTTGTACAGAAGGCATGGTAGTGTTGCAATTTACAATAGTAAGGGATTAGACAGTAGAGTCAAGCTTAAATTCTGTTATCTGTTATCTATCTATCTATCTATCTACCTACCTATCAATCATCTATCCATCCATCCATCCTCCTATCTATCCTTCCATCATTCTATCTACTTATCTTCCATCTATCTGTCTATCATCTATCTATCCATCCTTCTATCTATCTACATATCTTTTGTCTATCTATCTACCTATCTATCTAATTTATATCTCTCCAGGTTCTCACTCTGCAGACTAGGGTGGCCTCGAACTCATACAGATTCTCCTGCCTTTGCTTCTGTCTCTGAAGTGTTAAAATTAAAGGCATGCCTCATGCCTTGTAAGTCTCTTATCTTTAAAGAACACAGATGAAATCTTTGAAAAGCATTCAGAATATTTGTTGAAGCTGAAACTTAGTCATTGGCAGAATGCATGTTACCTCACATGACTTGTGATCTTGAATATTTCTATAAAAGAAAAGCTGCTAGTGGTACTTTTATCAAAAAAGGATCTCTAGTAGTTTTTTAGTTTCTTCATGTTGTTGCCAATACTTGAATAGTTGTTCGTGTTTTTAATTAAAAACAGAGCCACAGGTTTTTTTTTTTTTTTTCTCTTGTGTCACCAGTAATATTGAAGAATGTGACTTAACAACTTAAATATAATAGAAAGGAGAATGGCTTGTATGCTTCTTATGATTGCACATTACATACATAACAGAAGATGTCTCAGTGAAAGGCGGAACCTGGTGGTTTCAAATGTCTCTAATGGGATAGAAACCCGAGAGCAAATGAGCAGGATGTAGGACAGCTCCTGTTGGGCTGAGATCCTATCGATAATAAGTCATGTATGCTTCCCTTGCCTGTACCTCTCTTCCCTCAGCAACGTGTGTGTGTGTGTAAGTTTTTAACTTAAACAAGCTTGTGTTACATTTCAATCCCAGTTCCCACACCCTCCCCTCCTCCCCTGTTCTGTTCCCCCCTCCAACCCCATCTCACCCCCTCTCTGCTCCCCAGGGAGAATGAGGCCTTCCATGGGGGATCTTCGAAGTCTGTCTTATCATTTGGAGCAGAGCCCATGTGTCTAGGCTGAGAGAGTATCCCTCTATGTGGAATGGGCTCCCAAAGCCCATTCGTATACTAGGGATAGATACTGATCCACTACCAGAGGCCCCATAGACTGCCCAGGCCTCCTAACTAACACCACATTCAGGGGGTCTGGGTCATTCTTATGCTGATTTCCCAGCTATCAGGCTGGAGTCCATGAACTCCCCCTTGCTCAGGTCAGCTGATTCTGTGGGTTTCCCCAGCGTGGTCTTGACCCCTTTGCTCATCACTCCTCCCTGTCTGCAACTGGATTCCAGGAGTTTGGCTCAGTGCTTAATCAGCAACTTTTTTTTTTTTTTTTTTTAAATATGGGATCATTTCCCACTGAAATTAGCCCTGAGATGGTAGTTGCTCCACATTCGCACCAGTAGAACATCCAGAGGTAGAATTCACTCTGATGTCTCACGTTATTTTTTGTAACTTAGTGACACCTTTCCATCCCCTACCTTCCAGGACAAAGCATGATGCCCAAAATTATTTTCAGAAGCATCAGGGGCACGGGGCCCAAACAATGTGTGATATAGTTTGTAGAATGCCTTTACTCGACAATTGACTGTGTTCTGTTAAGTAATTTTTCTACTGTGTCCTGGAGGAAAGAAACTGGTTTAATTACTGCATTGCCAAACAAGAGGCCTACTTGGATTACTGTCACAGAATTTAGCTCCTCACAGCTAGAAACTAGCCAACAGTAGTTTAAACAGACTTTTAAATATGAGTGGTTTTAGAACTTAATTTTTTTCCAGGTAGTTTGCTTAAATTCTATCTTTCTTCCTGTATTTGCACATTGCCTCCAGTATATGAACTGATTTCTAGCAAAATATGATTGAAAAAAGACATTTTGATGCACTATTTAGTAAGCCATCATGTGCAGAAATGAATCAAAGAGAAGATTATCATGTCAAAAAGCAAGCCTTTCCATTTTAAGGAGTTGTTCATTAACACAGTTTTATAAATTCAGAGTAATGGTCCTCAAGATATTTAATCTTTACATTGTTAAATGAAATGCCCGAAAATGCAAATAATAATTAAAAATGAATGTTTGCATGTAACTGTTTCTTTAATATGATGCTGTTATTAAAAGAAATTGTTGAGAGAAAATAAAACGGCTTTCTTCAAGGCCAAAGCATTTTTATAGTTCTGCTTTGGCTTGTCTTAGGAATAAGGGACCTATCAAAACCTCAGAGAATAATTTGAAGACAAGTAATAATTTGGCAAAGTAGACAAAGAGCTTTCCTATTGTTACAAAAAATAGGGACTAATAAATGCAACATAGTTCAAGGTAAGTTTTATGACACTCATGGGCAGATTGATTTTTACAGTGGTGGTGCTATGGGACATGGTTTATTTTAAAATCAATAATGCTCGATTTTTTTTGAGGTAGTGCAGGGATGAACTGAAGAGAATGTCCCTGGAGTTTAAATGCCAGGCTTGTGACCACGACTTCACTTCTGTGTGATGTTTACACATCACAGAGTACCTCTAAATTTGTAAAATGCCAGGAGGCATCAAGCTGGATTACTGGAATATTTTTAGCCCAGTACTGGAAACATTGGAAGTAATATAATTTTACCTTTCTTATATGAGTGCAGCATCCATAGTTTTGTGATGTACCTCTAAGCCTTTAAGGTAAAATACCCCCCAAAGAGCCTCACAGCCATCCTAAAACATTAGCTGTGGAGCTTGCTGGAAACTGGCAACATCGCCCATATTCTCTCTGTAGCTTCTCCCATATTCTCAAGCTCTTTTGTAAAATTTCCATTTTCATAAGGTTTTGCAAGTATATAACTGTTTAGGGGGGTTTATTATATGTTCAAGTTAGTCATCAGTTGTGTTCGGCAATATTCCATGCTCGTGATTTCCATCAGCCCAAGGGGAATTACCCTTTGATGCTTTGACCTGTATTGGTTCTTTGCAAGTGTTTACCTGTCTCCAGGCCAGAAGAGAATCTTTTGCTTTGGCAGTGATCACATTCTTTCTTTATAAAGAATTTGGTACAGTGTGACTGATGGTCGGAGGGGAAAAAAGTTATTTTTCCTTAGCTATTGAAGTTTTCTGAGTGTATTTACTCTAAGTAATGAACTTTAATTACTTTTGCAATTACAGCTTGTTTGATCGAATTTTCCACTGACTACACAAAACATCTGTCCTACTGGGATCATGCACAGTCTCTGATCTGGGTAAAATATGCTCTTAAAATATAGTAACATCTGCAGTCCATTAATTTCTAAAGCAATAGGCAAGTTGAACTTCCAAGGCAGCTAAGCCAAGTTTATGCTTGGGAATTCTTTCTTTGCCTTCCATTTTTGCTTCTGATCACTCACGCCTCTTCGCTCTGTTTTATTTTCTATTTAGTGCTTAATGAGAAAATAATTATGCTAGCATTTGACTTGATGTCTTATTGTGTTCTTGATACATTCACTTTCCTCACAGGTAAGAGAGCTCATAAGGATAGGGGTTCCTCTTTTCCATCCCTACTGGCATCAGAGTGCTCTCCTTAAGTAATGGGGAGATTTCTTTTTCTGATAAAAGCACTTTAATGTAGATTTCTTTGAAGAATAAGCATAAGGTTTTTGAAAGGCGGGAAAGCATCTAGGAGTAGAAGAAGCTTTTAATTTTGTCTGAAAGCAAACCAAAAGATTATTATCAGTTTTGTTTTTGCCGCAGTACACCTCTAGTAAAGTCTTGGGGTCATTTTCTGTGGCCTTATGATTCAGAGAAAACAGGTAAGGCATAGAGAAATCACAGGGGAGGGGGTAATGGCGCTGGGAGTCAGTGTGAGAGCGGCGAGGCCACCAGTGTGTCTGCAGACTGTTAAGGCAGACTGTCGTTTACTAGGCTTTGGTTTTAGTTTCTCGATCAGTAACGCTGGGCATTCCAACTTAGTTACTTTCAATGTCTATTTTGCATGAATTCTTTGGTTACTATACAAAGAAATGCGTTCTGGTATTGTTATCCATATATAAGATCACACTGTGTTCCCACCTCTCCTCTGTGGCCTTCTTCCTTCCTCTCCTACCGATCCCCTCCCTGGCTTTTCCTACCTTCTATGTTCAGTTACTCTTGCTCACCCTCTACTTCTTGTTAGACCTCTTCCTTTTCACTCTTAGTCCCTTCCTACTCCCTACTCCAGACAAATACATGCATTTTAATGCTTCATATGAGAGAAAAATGGTAATGCGGTATTTCTTTCTGCATCTGGCTTACAGAATACCACCCAATCTATGTCCCTATTAGAAATCCTGGCTTCAGAACCTGATCGTGTTTCCTATGCTCACTCCAGCCTCCAGTTTTGTGTTAGGCCTAAGTGATGGTTACCCCTTCCAAGGCTATTATCTGCAGCCTCTCTTTCTCACCCAGGACAGTCCAGGAGTTTAAGTGCTCTAGATGAAAGAGCTATGAGATGACAAGGCTGCTTTTCCATATACACAGAGCCCCAAGTAAGGAAAGTGTGTGTGTGTGTGTGTGTGTGTGTGTGTGTGTGTGTGTGTGTGTCTGTGTGTCTGTGTGTGTGTGTCTGTGTGTGTGTGTGTGTCTGTGTGCATGTGTCTGTGTGTGTGTCTGTGTGTGTGTCTGTGTGTGTGTTTGTGTGTTTGTGTGTGTGTCTGTGTGTGTGTTTGTGTGTCGGTGTGTGTGTGTGTCTGTGTGAGTGACTTTTCTTAGACTTAAATATGTCGTGACAGCCATATTAAATCATCCCAACAGTATCTACTAAGCAGCTTATGCAAGATACACATATTCCTCATTACAGAGTTCCCCATTCCTATGAAAGTAAGCAGTTTCTAGAAGGGACTATTATGATTTGTTGGCATATCTCAACTACATATTATATGTAGTCTCAAGTTCAGTAAGATGAGGCATTTATAGCTACACAATATATGTATATATGAAGCTGTATGCTGGAAAGGGTTTATTCAACTTAACTCACCAGATGAATTTTATGATAACAACAATAACAGGCACTGTCTTTGTGAGGGAAAGAGGGAGTCTAGAAATAGGCTATGGAAGCCTCATTGAAGGATTACCATACCAATGGAGAAGAAGAAGAGAATTGTCACAGGTCATGGAAGGATTGAAATGACCTGTCCAGAAGTTTCCTGAGAAGGCCTTCAGCACTCAGAGCAAGCCAGAGACCGAGAGGAAAAATGAGGGTGGTCTTTACCACCTTGGGACTTACTAACCATCGATGGCTAGATTCACATCAAGGACTCTGTTTCTGGAGCCTGTAGCAGATAGGGATGAAAGCCCTGATGGAGAAGGGATGAGCTGCTTGGGGTGGCCTGATGTCCTTCCTCCATCATTGTTGCTCATCTTAAATTGTGGTGCTTTCTTGTCTATACTCTCACAAATAAAGCTTGCCTAACATCAGAGGGCACAGCTAGCCACTAGTTAACCATAGAGTTCTGGAGGTCTGTACAGACAGACAGGAAGTGAAATGGCTGGGCGGAGAGGAGAATATAAGCAGGATGAGACGGAACTCGGACTCTTTTCAGTCTGAGGATTTCATAGAGGTAAGAGCTCTAGTGGCTTTCTGCTTTTCTTGTCTTTCAGCTTTCACCTCCTAATATCTGACCCTGGGCTCTTGTTATTAAGACCTATTATAACTTGGTTACATTAAATGGATTTTAAACATCCTAAAATGTCCACCATGTGTTCCCTTCCTGCAGCAAATTTATAGAGTGCGACAGGAAATCCATTTCTTTTCTGGTAGATGCTAAATTCATTGCCTTAACACAAGGTTCAGACTTACTCTTTGCACTTGCTGCCATAGCAACCAGTTTCAGGCATTTTTTTTTTCTTTCTATTTTTCCTTCCACTGGAAGCAGAGTAGTTAAATGTAGTGGTGAGAACAGTATCCATTAAAATATTTAAAGGAACATAACATAGTTATACACAGGGCCTTCCATACTGCCGCCACTGTGATTATATTTTCCCTAAATCTCTAACCATGTTATAGGCCATTTCACCAGAAACAAGCAAAGCCTAAAATTTTTAAAGATGTTTTCATGAAAATATATCCTTTGCTCTGTTTCAAATTTATTCTCAGAAGTGAGAGTTGTTCAAAACATTATAAGTAAATATTTTTTTTTGTCATGTTGATCCTAAGGAATTCTCTCTAGCTGTCATTGTTATTGGGGTATCCTGGACAATTACTAGGTTAAGTGATCTATCTAACTGCCACGTAGCTGCTACACAGCTCTGAATAATGTAGTGAAATTTTAAAAATTCACCATGATTATAGGCTTCCTGACTTCCTAAGTAAAAAAGAAATTATAGAAAATGCAATAAAATTTGGGAAACTATTAAAGTGTTAACTTAGACTGAAAGCTGATGAGAAAGAATGAATATCTGGTAGGCTCACTTGAGTGTTAGGGGAATTCTAATTTTGAAAGCACATTACACAACACATTCACACATACTTTGAGGGATATTGTGGATACTCATACATCATGGTCACGAAAGAGATCCTACGCTGGGAGTTGCCAGCTGTGTCACCAGTAGGATGATGACTAGACAGCAGCAATATTGTAGGATGCATATTTTCACAGCTCATACAATCAAATCCATCTAGGTTAGCTTTGGTTATCTGTTGATATTTAAACATAGCATTCACAAATGATGCTGAGGTGCACAACTGTTCTAAGAAGGAAATCTAATAGGTTTTGCATCTCAAGGCATCTATATCCCAGAGATTAAAGAAGGAGTGCTGGTTTATACGGGGCTTATTTAAAGCTCTTCTCTCTTCTTCGTGCTGTTCTTACCTTACTGCACAACAGTGATGACTTGCACTTGGCAGTTACCTAAATTTCCCTCATATTTATAGGTCTGGAAAAAATCCAGGTCTACACAGTAAGATTCTATGGCCATACATTTCCATTTCATTTTTCTTCATTTATTAGTTGTAGTAGGTTTCTTACTAAATATTGTTGTATCAATCACCCACTAACTTAGAGTTGAAATCTTAGTAATGTATTTTTAAAGATTTACTTATTTTACGTGGGTGTGTGCGTGTTTGCCTATCTGTATGTACACCTCATACAGGAAAGTGCCTAGGAAATCCATGAGGGTGTTAGGTCCCCTGGAATTGGAGTTGCAAGTGGTTGTGACTGCCATATGGGTCTTGGGAGCTGGACCCTGATGTTCTGCCAGAGTATGTACTCTTAACCACAAAGCCATCTTCTCAGCTCCCTGGTAATGTATTTTGGTAACACACTGTCATATGCAACCCCAAAATGCACCCATAAATTAATTAATATTTCATCCAAAATAATCTAGTAGGAGATATGAGAAAAAAATGAAATAGATAAGGAATATAGAAAAACCCAAGGAAATAATGAGTGTAAACTCAGACAGAGCAACAGACAATGAAGATACATCAGCGGCTGAGGAAATGTTTAAACAATGGGAGAGTATCTTAGAGACCTGGTCTAATGCACAGGAAATTCAGCAAACACAATTTCAGTCATGGGCCATCGTCTATGTTAGGAAGAGTTGGTAAACTACTAGAAAGTGATTAAGTGGGAAAGGAATTTGACAAATACTACTTCAGGAGTGTTTCAGGTTAAAGCAGTGCTGGTGAGGGTAAGGCGACCTAGGCCATGAGCGCGCTAAGAAGAAAGACTTCCGTCAGAGAGGGCTGCTGTGGGACCCTGCTTGGTTAGGCAGGGCATGAGTGAAGTAGTCTGTAAGGAAGTTGCATGAGGAAGATGCAGTCTGTGAGAATGCTTACAAGTCAAGTGACAGGGGCTGTGCTAGGGTAGTCCTCAGGAAATGAGAGGAAAGAAAGGCAGGGCATTAGTACTTTAAGAAAAATCAATGTGAGTAGTTAGTTGTCAGATGGTAACTTAAAAGTCTTTGTAATAAGAAAAAAAACTACAGTTGATTTTTTTTAAAATTTTCTTTGAAAAACACAAAATTGTTGGTTGTTTTGTTCATTTTTGTTTTGTTTTCTGGAGAAATAAGACAAGTCCTGGAATTCTATGGTGTGAAATTTCATTTTTTATAACAATGGGCATTATTTGCTTGGGTTCACTGATGCTACGTTTAAGGAAATTGATAGGGCAATACTTAAAAATATTTTCAGTTTATGATGGTAAATAGTGATAGATAAAATCCACTGAAATAATATCCCCTTTGAGTTCTCAGTGTTTAAAAAAAATCCAAGAGGTGTGAGAACTGTTGATGTTCACAAGCTGTGTGGTCTCCTTCATTGGTGTAAGGGGGGGAGTCCTGAGATAAAGCCAAGTCAGTATTATTAAATTATTATTCTTGCTTAGTTTTTCTCTGAGGAATCTCTTACACTCCAGCATCCACCAATTTTAAACATGCCTATGTGAAAGTCCGAACTTGCAAAATATTTAATAAAAGCCCTTCCTGATGTTGTTTCCCACATGACCACTGGGAAAGTATTCCAATTTGATAATCATATCTGACTCAGAATTTAGCACAGAGAACTTCAACTGCTGTACATTTTGCCTTGACCATCCAACAAACAAAATTAGGTAATAACCTGAGGTTGGCAAATAACTGTGTTTAACTTGGAATATAAAAGGCTGAGACACACTGTATCATACTGCATCACAATAGAAACATGACATTTGTGGTTTCTGTCCATGCAGAAAATACATCTGTAGCCAATTAGTTGGGAATGCACAGGAGAAATATGCATAAGGAAGCAAACCAAATTCGTTTGAATGTCTCTCATGTTGCATTCACACGGATTACACAACAGAACAAAATATTTCTTTAACTCATCACGAATCAATGGTGCTTTGGAGTCAGAGAGAGGGAAGGGCGAATTCTTAGCCTTATCACTACGATGCTGCTGCCTATGGGTTCTCCTGAGTGGGCAGGCAAGGGCCGAACTCAATCTGATACAGGCTTAGATGCATATCTCTGCTCTTCATGCTTTGTGGATGGCTCTGCATTGCCTAATTCTTAGCTGCTCTAGCCTTGAGAATATTTTGGGTACTCAAATAGATGGTCCACAAAATAACGGATCTGAGTGTCAAGGTCATGGAAAAGAAAAGTTGAAGAACCGTTCCAGATTTAGGGGATTGAGGAGGCATGTAACTAAGTGTGATGTTTGAACTGGGACTGAATCTAGATCAGGAAAGGGCCATTAGTGTGATGATTGGCAAAATCTACAAGCTGTAGATCTGATGCCAATACTGCCTTGGTGTCCATTTCTTGATTCTATGTTTTTTCCTGTGAGGAGTCTGGAAAAAGGGAATAGAGAAGTTATTTGTACTATTAAAAATTTGCTCTTGAAATTATTTGAAAGTTAAAGTTAAAAAGTTATAGATACCTACTTAATGAACTCATTTATATCTCTTAATGGGTGATGGTTGAGAATTCAGGTTGTGTCAGCAAAACTTCTGGTTTGAGTTTCAGCTTCATTACATACCTGCTAGTAGGGATAACTTTAAAAGGAATTACTATAACTGTTTCAGTTTTCTCGGTGAAATGGAGAAAATAATGCATCTTGCCTTTCAATATGATTATGAATAATGTGAATCAAGTGCTTAGAAAAATGTTAGCTTTTATAAATGCTAGAAATGTGGCAGTTAATTTTTACAGTGACAATTGTCTCATATTAGAATATTAGAGTGCACTGCAATATTGTTGATTCTCCAGCTATATTCTATATCTAGTTGTAAACACATATATCTTCCTATGTATGTAAATGGAAGTTATTCGTTCATGAAGAAGCAAATAGATGCAACGATGCTTTATCTGGCCTTAGGAAAGCTGAGGAGTTGAAGAAGATCAGGGGAAGTTTCTAACAAGATGTTTCTAGGAGACTTGACTCCTGTAAGATGATTCATTGACAGTTCAAGACAGAGAACTTCTCCAAGAAATAAAACGATGCAGAAGAGACGAATTCCTATCCAGTAAAAGAGGCCCCCAAAATGTGTATTTTATTTCTTGAAAATGTTATATTTAATGTGTGCATCTGCTCTGAACTATTATAATAAGGCACAGAGGGAGAGAATGTGGTTGAGATTAACTTCAGAGACCTCGACATTCCAGCACAACAATGCCTGTAGTAGTGGGGGAGGGTGCTCTAATAATGGAAGCCATTAGCTGTGGGAAAATTGGACCCGGAATCATAAAGTGCGATTGGGCTGCTGTTGTGTATTTGATTCCCACCCTCTGGCTTTGCTCTTAAGAACAGCTGTGGTGCACTGGACTCGCCAAATCGTATTTTCCCCATCTTACTTATTTTATAAACTCAGCAATCCTTTAAGAAACTGAAGTTTTCATGACATTGGCCATGGCTTTAACACAATGAACTCTGTATTTAAGCAAGTGTAGGAACTCTATCGTTTGAGCCAAGTGCACTTACTGATTAATTCTTTTGGTTTGAATTCTAACCTTTATCTTCTTTTCAGAGGTCTCTGGGATAGGAGTCACTAAATTATAAACAGAGGAAAGAGTGTCAGAAGACCATCCCACCTAGGAGCAGAGAGACACAAAGAGGTCTCTGGGATAGGAGTCACTAAATTATAAACAGAGGAAAGAGTGTCAGAAGACCATCC
Source organism: Phodopus roborovskii (assembly GCF_943737965.1). Classification (NCBI taxonomy): domain Eukaryota; kingdom Metazoa; phylum Chordata; class Mammalia; order Rodentia; family Cricetidae; genus Phodopus; species Phodopus roborovskii. The sequence goes on along the minus strand of NW_026125397.1, from coordinate 22,032,302 downwards.
CACCTAGGAGCAGAGAGACACAAGAGGAGTCGTTTGCAGAGCCCCCCCCCCCACTAGGGGTTGTCTAGTGACCAGTGACTAGGGAGGGCAAAAATAAATGATACCTGACAGAGAACTAGAATCACCAGATGCTGTCCAAAGGGATGGAAAAGGTTGCAGAGAACATCCTCCCCAGCCCTCAACCCTCCCACGTCTCCCAGTAGCCCTGGCTGGCTAGCTGTGCCAGGAAGCCAGCATGCAAGGGAGTCTAGCAAACCTGCCTCTCTGGAATGGATCATGGAAGAATATTCTTGCAAGTGGGCATAGACAACAAAACGCCTCTGCCCATGCCAGAAACACCGGATGGAAATGGAGCTATCACTTTGGCAGAGACACTGTTCTCCAAGAATTCTCTATGCAGGTGCTGTCTCTTTAAAAATTTCAGAGCAAGTCTCTGAAGTAGTTATTATTAACTCTACTGCGAAGATGAGACAGAATCTGAGAGAGGTTCTGGTTTGTGTCTAAGATTGCAAAGCCAGAACGGAACAGATGCCACCTGGCTCTATATGTACCCACTTTCCTTTTTTATGTTTCTAGGCAGCAGTTAAAAACCTTGATTTGTATTGTGCTTGAAACCATAGAGTTTATAGCTCTAAAGCTGAAAGACATATAGCACAACTGATAACAGTTTTGATTTTATAAACACAAAAGTGTCTCCTGGAAATGTTTGATGAAAAATTGCATAGCTTTGCAAAAGTTTATTAGGGAAATACATACACAGATAATAGTAAATAACTACCATCGTCTTCCTGCTCAGGAAGATGTAGTCTCTGCTCTCCAATGTTCTCTACAACCCAAGAGAGCATGAGCCAGCCACTCCTCTCCCTTAATGGAGGTTGCATCTGCACCTGAAACAATGGCCAACAGGTGTGGCCACTACTACAAGTTCACTGGCAAGGCAAAATGCTACTACTTCCTTATGAAGTTGACATTTTCATCATTGTTTAACTCAGGAGTCATATATTCTGTCTATAAAATGAACGAGGAATTTTAGTGAGGAATGGCATGAAGAATTCAGGGAAAAGAGGCATGCCTCGAAGAGGCTCCTGTATGTGCTCATCATCTCCGTTTCTCAAGCAGGGAGCTTTACTGTCTTCCACCATTGAAGGGGACAAAGAACATGGGGAATCAAGGGCATGGCTTGAGCTCAGACTGCTTGCTTAGGGGATGGGAAGCGAATGTGACAAGGCATGAAGGCAGCGGTGTTAAGCTGCAATAGAAACGTGACGACTGCACTGTGACACTCCCGGACTGTTAGCTGAAGTTTACCTTGAATGGGGAGCAGAGCAGATTCTAGAGTGACTAGATGACTGGAATTGGCCATAGAGAAGCCAGCAATTTGGATAGAGAAGACACATAGGAAAGAAAGAGTAGGAACTTGAGTCTGGAACTTTCTCTTTGTTTTGGGACAAGTGAAGAGTCTCCTGCTGGGTCAGCTGATTGCTTCTCAGCCTCTCTGATCTAGCAGATAGAGTCTTGGGTGGTGCCTAAGATGACAGAAAAACATCACAGAATACCTGCTCAAACCAGGTGGAAGTGAATAGGACAAATATGAGATGGATCAGCCAGCATGAGTATGTGCTGTTCACAGTAGTGTTCAAGTTTCTGAAAAGAAATGCAACAGTGACTTTCCTGTAGGCTTGTGTGATTGAACACCTAGCCCCCAGCTCATGTCTGATGGCTACGTGGACGGAGAAAGAGATATATCTGTGTAATGCAATATTATTCTGCTTTAAAAATAGATCATTTTCCACGCTACAACATTGGCGATTCTTCTGGTACATTATAATAAGGAAAGCAAGATACTTGTAAAACTGAATACTATATAATTTCACTCATCAGAAAGTGGGGGGTTGCCAAGGAAGGAGGGAGTAAGGTACAGGTTATTTATGTTCTTTAAATGTTTTGGTTTCCCAAGTTGAGAAAGCACCAAAGATCTACTGGATAACATTATCAACATGTATTAAAGACTATTGAACAGCACCTGTAAAACAATTAACACAGTAAATTAGTTTCCTATTGATGCTAAATTTTATCCTATGCTCTTTTGTCTGACTATAACAGCAAAGAAAAACTTTGAAAATATGGTGCCAAATTCTCCCATGATAGGAAAAATGTCATAGAGTGTTGCTGAAATATGAAGCAATTAGTAGTTGACCTGTTAATACAGCTGTGTGTTCTGGTAAGACATCTCACATTCTTTTTTCAAATGATGTCCATCATTAAAATGTGGTCTCTGTAAACAGAGTTCTTAATTGGTCTAAATAACAAAAATCCAGAGTCAGATATAGAGAAAATGCTGAGAAATGAGAGAACAGACCAAACCAAAGCCACCTCTACCTCTTCGGCTTCCCAGCAGGAAAGAGAGTGAGTTCCTATTTCTGTTTCTTCCCACTGATACATTCTCTCCACTCTGACATTTCACTTCCTGTTTCTGCCCAGCCATCTCACTTCCTGTCTGTCTGTACAGACATCTTGACCTCTATGGTTAGCTAGTGGCAAGAAGCTCTGTCCTCTGGTCTTCAGACAGGCTTTATTTGTACAAGCAAGGTATCAAAACAGCAATCTCTCTCTCTCTCTCTCTCTCTCTCTCTCTCTGTGTGTGTGTGTGTGTGTGTGTGTGTGTGTACACTTTCATGCAGCGTCAGTGGAGGTCAGAAGACAGCCTCGGGTGTTGGTCTTTACTGCTCACCTTGTTTGAAACACTGTCCCTAGTTGGCAACTGCATTCAGCAGTGATGGCCCAGGGACTTCTGAGGCTTCTCCTGTCTCCCCCTCCACCTCTCTCCAAGAACCCAGGATTACAGATGGGCAACACCATATCTAGCATTATGTGGGTTATGAGATGTGGACCTCATAGCAAGAATTCTACACACTGAGCAAGCAATCTCTCCAGGCCCCAAATGTGACTTTTTATTTTTTTGTGCTAAATATAGGTTACACAAGATAGAATATTGAGGGCGCCACTTGTAATAGAAGTAAGCAATATCTGTGTCCTTAGGAGTTGTTTATTGTCTTATTTCTTCTTTCAAAAGTAAATATATTTTTTCTCAGAAAAGTTACATTTTATAAACACACCTATTATTTCTCCTCTGAGTATTAAATATACTCAGTTATCTCAATTATGTTCACAGCCTGTTATGTTTCCTTCTGTTCTCTATCAACACCAGGACCTACAGTGCTCATTATCAGTAGTTCTTTGTGAAAAACAAAATGTGTATTGCTTGATTGATATGTGGCTGCAATGAGTTTTTTCTATAGCAAAATATTCTGTCACTGTACACATGTGTAAATTTGTCATTATTGATCCAAGTGGACTTTGCCAGTCAGTATCCAGCTTGCAAAGCAGTCATCATATCCTTAAATCACATCTCCTTCAGTGGAAAAGTTTAGAGAAAAACAACAAACAAGTACCTAGGACTTCTGACTCACACATATCCCACACACAGAGGAATGTAACTTGTGCTGTGTTATTGACACTTGTAGAACCATAACGCAAAACTGTATTAACACACAATTCAATAGAAATCATCCTTATTTAAAAATTTATTTATTTACATATTCATTTTATATCCGCTGCATTTCTCCTTTCTCCTCTCCTCCCAGTTCCTCCTCCCAATGCCCTCTGTTCCCACCCACAATCTCCTCCTCCTCCCTTTCTGTTTAGGAAAGGGCACATCTCCCACAGATATTAACAAAACATGGCATATCGCATTGCAGTAAGACTAAGCACTTCCCTATGTATTAAGGTTGGACAAGGTAAACCAGTATGAGAAGAGTCCTAAAAGCCAATGAAAGAGTCAGAGCCCTGTTAGAGATCCCATAAAAGAGCCAAGCTACACAATTGTAACCTATGCCGACTGCCTAGGTCAGTCCCATGCAAGCTCTCTGGTTGTTGGTTCAGTCTCTGTGAGCCGCTATGCTAGTTGATTTTGTGTGTTTTCTTGTGGTGTCCTTGACTCCTCTGGCTCCTACTGTCCTTTCTCACCTTCTTCTGCAGGATTCCCTGAGCTCAGCCTGATGTTTGGCTGTGGATCTGCATCTTTTTCTGTCAGTTGCTGGATGAAGCCTCTTTGATAACAATTGGGTTGGGCACCAATACAGTCACAGCAGATGGCCAGTTCAGGATATATATCTACCATTGCTAAGAGTCTTAGCGGGTCTCACCCTTACAGACTCCTGGGAGATTCCCTTGTGGCAGGTTTTTACTTGACCCCTTTCCAGTGGTCTCTTTCAGTATTCCTCCCTTACCCCCCTCAAACCTTATTGCTCAGGTTCCTATTCCCAGTCACCTCAGTCCACTCACAAAATCTCCTCTATTTCCTCTGTCCAAGGAGATCTGGGCATCTTCCCCCTCCCATGAACTCTTCTTGTTACCTAGTCTCTCTGGATCTGTGGGTTGTAGCATACTTATCCTTCATTTTACAGCTAATATTTACTTATCCGTGGGTAAATACAATGTTTGTTTTCTCAGGCTGGGTTACCTCACTCAGGAATATTTTTTCTAGTTCCATCCAATTACTTTCAAATTTCCTGGTGACCTTGTTTTTAACAGCTAAGTAATACTCCATTGTATAGATGTATCACATTTTCTTTATCCATTCCTTGGTTCATAGACATCTAGTTGTTTTCGGGTTCTGGGTATTACAAATAAAGCTGCTTTGAACATAGTTGAGCAAATATCTTTGTGGTATTATTGATCATCCTCTGGGTATATGCCCAAGAGTGATATGGATGGGTCTTGAGGTAGATTGAGTCCCAGTTATTGATCTTAGCCATTCTTGACAGATGTAAGATAGAATCTTAGAGTCATTCTGATTTGCATTTCCCTGATGGTTAAGGATATTGTACATCTCCTTCAGTGTTTCTCGGCCACTTGGGATTCTCCTGTTGAGAATTCTCTGTTTAGATATGTATCCCATTTAAAAAAAAATTGGATTATTTGGTTTGTTGATAACTACTTTCTTGAGTCCTTTATATATTTTGGAAATCAGCCTTCTGTCAGATGCGGGGTTGGTGAAGATCTGTTCCCATTCTGTAAGATGCTGTTTTGTTCTATTGATGATGTCCTTTGCCTTACAGAAACTTTTCAATGTCATGAGATCCCATTTATTAATTGTTGATCTTAGTGCATATATTATTGGTGTTCTGTTTAGGAGGTTGTCTCTTGTGCCAATGTTTTCAAGGCTGCCTCCCACTTTCTCTTCTTTTAGGTTCAGTGTTTCTGGATTTATGTCGAAGTCTTTGAGACACTTGATTTGAGTTTTGTGCAGGATCATAGATACTGACCTATAATCTTCTATATGCAGACATCCAGTTACACCAGCACCATTTGCTGAAAATGCTGTCCTTTTTCCACTGTATAATTTTGGCTTCTTTGTTGAACATCGGGTGCCCATAGGTGTATGGATTTATGTCAGGGTCTTTGATTAGATTTCACTGATCCAACTGTCTGTTTTTATTTAAATACAATTGTGGTTTTATTACAATAGCTCTGTTGCAGAGCCTGAAATAAGGTTTGTTGATACTTCTTGAAGTTCTTTTATTGTGAAGGATTGTTTAGCTATCCTAGAATCTTTTTCTTTTTTCATATGAAGTTGAGTATTGTTCTTTCAAGTTCTGTAAAGAAATGTGTTGGGATTGTGTCAGCAGTCAGCGAGCGTGCACTGGGCATCTGCTACATGTAGGCTCTGTGATGGAGACCACCTCTCTCACCAAGTTCATAGACTAGTGTCTATCGCAGTTCAGAATTTTGGTTAATGAAAATGTTGGGCACAAATGTAATTCACACACAGCTAAGCCTGTATGTTATCATGCACGGTGCACTATGCTAGTTGGACCTTCAATGTAACTTCTAATGGCTGCACACAGACTTTACAACATTGAGACTCATTTGCTTTCTACCTTTCACCCGTTCTTGTTGTCATCCTGATTTACTCTTCACGCTGAGGCATTTATAATGAGGTGAGGATACTAATAATCATCAGGTAAATGATGTTTAGTTACACTTACTCTTATCCCTTGAATTGCATGCTGCCTTGTGAGAGGTGAAGCAACGTCAGACTTGAGAACTAGTTTCACATTCAAAACAATGAGAAACCACATCTTCCCACCTCTGAAGCCAAGAGGAGATTGTTTCTTTCCATATGGCTCTCAAGAATAAGGAAAAATGCCTGCAAAAGGCTCTACGCATGCCACCCCTCATTATTTCAATTTGAAGGGAGATAACGTCATGGGAAGCAAGATGAGGTGACCATATTTCTGTATGCCTCGTGAGACAAACGTCCATTTCCATGTACAACAGTCTTGGATCACTGCAGCAGCGTACTTGAGGGTCTTGGATCTCTCAGAACACATGCAGCGATGTGCAGCATGTCACACTTTTACACAGCATAAACCGGCTTCATGGGGGCTGTACTGCCCTTCCCCCTCACTTCCACTTCCCACCCTCCAGCCCTCCCTTGGGAAGATGCACGCCTGTTCCATTTGTGCTCAGCACCAGCGTTGCCATGGAAACTTTCCTCCTTTCCTCTCCCCTCCCCAGTTACCAAGAACAGCCCTGGACTCAATGCTCCTCCTCTGTACTCACTCAATATTCTTTCAATGTTTAGACAAATCTGTTGGAAAACCTTGTTTACATTGTTTTCCCACAACACCATGGGAAATGGATGGCCCCATGTTCTGTTCTGGAGGTGATTTCTCTGCCTTTTTATCCACCGTAGCTGTAAAATAAAGTTGTATCATTTGGTCCGATTCTTATAGGACATAAAAGTGGACTCAAGGTCACAGATTCCACTATGGTAGTCTGTTTTATTCAGTCCAGTCCAGAATGTGGTACTTTGTGCACTGGACTTCTTACTTAAAAAAAAAAAAGAAAGAATTGCTTTGAAAAAAAAATGTATGTTAGCACATGTTTAAAAACACAAAACATTTTTATGTTTTCTTAAATTGGCCCTGGTACCACGTTTGTTACAGTACATCCATGGGCCTTAAGTTATGCCAGGCATTAGTATTCAACTGTGCAAATGGTATATTGGCATCACATTGCTTAAAGTTACAGGTATGTTTTAGGCTGCACATTTTCTGCAAGGTTATAATGTATTGTTTATGGCCGAATTCCTGATTCTCACACTCAAAACGACGATAAAAATATTATTAGTGGAACAATATTTTATCCTTCTCATTTAAAAATTACCAAGTATGCCTGGGGATTTCCTAAATGTTAAAAGTGGGTTTAGTAAAAAATAAAATGACTTATTTTGCATTTTTTACTGTAACTTGAACAGGTTGGCCTGGTTGCCGCATTCCTCTGAAACATCTCTTCATTGTAAACATATGCATTTTTAACTTTCCTGGGAAAGAATTATCTCTGCTCAACAGAAGGGGGAGCGATAGTCCCTCCTTTTTGACACAAAAACTGTGGCGTTGTTTCTCACTTTCCCCTTAAACATGAGCCACCTCTTTCATAATCTCTGCTGTTGATTTTCGTTCCCCCTTTTCTGTTTTGTTTTGAGGGGGGTGGAGGAGGGGTGCCTAGCCCTAGCGGGGGCAGAAGTAGGACCACCCAGTTCGATCAAGGAATCAAAGGTTAAATTCTTTCTGGTTTGTTGCTATCTCTCAGGATATAGTTATACGTTAGAAATCTTTGTCTTCTACTGTATATTTTCCCTTACTTACAGGAATAAAATCCACTGCACCGCTTTACAGGGAAGCTTCGACACTGTGCAAGCAATGGAAGAGAATGCCAGCATTTTCCAGCCTGCCCTGAGAGAGCCTCCTTCCCATTGTTCTCACTCAGAGCAGAGCAGGAACCGCGCACATCTGAATAACAGTCTTTTCTGCCTGGCGCAATGCAATCCTGGATTGTTACAGTCTAGAGGCCAGCCATGCTGTCACCGGCACAAATTGATTTAACCATCAATTGCTGTGGTCATTAAAGCTACTAAAAGTCCCCGCCAAACTGATGAATTGCAACTGAATGTGAAATGAGTGTCTGAGTCTTTTTCCCACCACCTCATATCAAAGGCTATTGTATCCTTGCAAAGTAAAGGGTCGGAGGTTCAGGCTGAGGTTCAACAATGGGCTCTGTGGAAGGACAGAGCTCCATTCACTCAGACACTCCCAATTACAGTTTGCTTTCCATACCTTATTGTATGAAATTTGCATCCAACTAATACATTGAATTATTGGCATACTTTGGGTGTCAAAGGAGTCATTGAATGACTTGTCCTTGAAATACATGGAATCCAAAGCAGCTGTTGGTTCTTGTCTGGACAATGGAGCGATTCCCTGCTTTTCCAATGCCTGCAAATGGACTAATTTTCTCTCAGCTCAGTGTTAGCACTCCTGGAAGTGACACACAAGTTTTTTTTTCCACGTTCACAGCTGTGAAACCATTTCTGGAGTTCTTGAGAGGAGATGTACGGGAGGGATGGTATTGTCCCTGCCTAACAATGATGTAATTATTGAAAAGATTTGGTATAACCTCCTCAGGGCCTCGGGGCCAATCATTTGATTGTTATTATAAGGGATTTTTTTTGTTTTTATTTATTTATTTGCTTAAAGAGTAAGTGTGAATAAAAAGATGTAATATAAAACTAAAATCATCCGTAGGCATGTATTTAAGTGCTCAGAAAAACTTCTGTTTTTGTTAATTCTTTTAGGAAAAGTATAGGTGAGAGTTTTTCAGATTTTATGGTTAAGCTCCTCAAAGGGTTATGAACTGACCACACAATGCACATGTAGGCACATGTATACACATGCGTGTTGCCATATTACTTTCCTAAGTTAGCTGGTACCTGAGTTTGTGGACATGAAGGATTGCTATAATTCAGTCCTGACGGCTCTGATCCTACAATGGCAGCAGGATATTTCGGGGTGAATAGAGCTTTGCAACAACACTCATTTGCTCTCCTCGGTGATAAATTTGTTTTTTTCCTAGCGGATACTCATTGGAAGAGCAGTTTCTTTCATCTCAAGTCTTGACTTCAGTGTGCCACATAATTTGATTTACACATATGATCACATATGCAGTTTGAGCAAGCACATGAGAGTTACTTTTCCTATCAATGTTTAGGTTATAATTTAGGGGCTGGCTGAAGGGACCTTTAGTTTTAATTCCATGATTTTTGGTTGTTTCCTCTTTTTCAGTTTCCTTCCCAAGCTTTGTGGCAATGTGCTTTCGTGTTTCCATGATGTGCTTAGAGGCAGCCCTGTAAGAGAAACACGCTACGCTCTGGGACATCAGGGAGGAGAACGCCACGGCGTCACGTCTAGTCCTAGCAGTCCCCATGTGCTGCTTATTTCCCTTCCCTGGCTCATCCTGCCAGGAAGTACTATCAGCTGAGCTAAGAGCAGATGTGGAAAACCAAATAAACCGATTTGATGCTGTAGCAGGGGTGGCATGGGATAGGTCAGGAGAAAGAAAGCACAGCCAGTGGCCACCACAGTGCGCAGAGAACAGAGGACAAAGAGGGACCTTTACTTCAAGAGCCACTGCACAGGTCAGGGGTTCAGGCCACACACTATTCATAATGAACTGGCAGATAGATCCAGGTTCCTGTTTCCCTAGACTCTTTACTACAGACTGTGAGTCTCAGGTAACTGCCTGTGGAAATCCATCACCGAGAACGTTACATTGGGGCCAAAGGTTCAAATGACCCTTGAAGAAGGTCATTTGATTCTTGTCACTAAGGGGCTATGATTCCTCCTCCACCCAAAACAGGGGCCTGGGGAACATAAGCTCCCTTAATATAGAAGAGAACCCTGACCCCCAGAATCTGACCCTTAATTGCTAGCGCATTGTGACCAGGTGGGTCAGGCAGTGTTTCACCATCCAGTGATCTACAGTGTGTTGGGGCTGGAACTTGATGCTAAATCAATTCTTTAAATATTTTTAGAGAAAAAAGCAACATAAGAAACATTTTATTAATTTGTGAGATGAGTTGGTATAGTAACACAACCTCCTAAATTCACCTAAATTTTCCTTTGGTTATTTATTCTGAACCAATTATTTAGGATTATTTTTGACAGTGTGGTAGTAAAAGTTCAGCATTTGTCACAATTATTAATTTTTGTCTTGATTTCTTTGAATTGACCTGTAAAGCCTTTCTTCAGTTGTTTAACGTTATTAAGTTTTTGAAGTTTTGTATAAAAGCTTACCTGGAGCATATTCTTACCGAAAATTAGTGTAAAAAAATGGAACAATAGAGTATATTAATTTTTAAACCCCATAACGAGCTTTAAATTTAGTTATTAGTTATGGTATGAAATCACTGTAACAATTGTTACACAATTAATTTGCATTTTATTGCATATGTATTTCTGAAAGTTTGATGAGAGTTTTAGCATTATTTCCTTTAGTCAATGCCTGTGTCATTTTCTAAAAGTTAAATGCAGATGATTTGTACTTTGGGACATATTCATGCAGTAAATGAATACTATTCTAGTGAGATGTACAAGATAGGTATTTATGTGCATTTCACAGTTGAAGGAAACTGAGGATTAGAGTCTATTAGTGGGTGCTGGAAAGATGCACCAGGGCTCAAAATCACTGACTATTCATTCATGAGACATGAGTTCAAATCCCACCAGTACGTGGGTAGCAAGGCAGGAGTCCAGTGTGTGCCTCTAGCCCCAACATCTGGGAAGACGGGAGACAGCAGAATCCCTGGGATTGGCTGGCTTCTAGCCTAGCTGAGAAAGTTCTAGGGCTAGGGAGAGTCCCTGTCTCAAAGGAATAGGTAGAGAGTAACGGAGGAGACAGCTAATGTGTTTCGTTGGCCTCTGTATCTGTACAAGTGTACAGGTACCTGCACACATATATGTGCATACAACACAGACTTGTGATACATTCCCACATGCAAATAGATTAAAAATAAATCCTAATTTTTAATAATGTTCTAATGGCAAATGATGGAAAATGTTGATTAGAACTTTGGTTATTATTATTATTAGAACTTTAGTCCTCTCATCATATTATGGTGTTTTGTAAATGATGCAGATAATCTTTATTTTTTTCTGAAAAAAAATGTTGAACTCTTTAGGTTATATCTTTTGTTTAAACTTTCATTCTCAAATTATAGCCTATTGAGTCTCTATGTTAGGGTATATTTTTCTCACAGAACTAGAATTTGTTATATTATATGTTGCGTTACTTTATTTAAACACTATAGTGTGTATTAATACATTTTGCCTTTATTGTATTAATGCCTTTAAAGTTCTTTTTAAATGTCTTATAATTTCAATTTTAAGTGTTAAGTGACTTGATTTTATTTTTATTTCGTTATTATTATTTATTCACTTAATTAATATTTACCAGTGTTAGAAACCACACATTGGTCTGTATACATGCTAGGTAAACACACTATCACTAAAATGCATCCTTAGCCCTTCAAAACACCATTTAGATCTCTCTTGAGAGTCTATTTGTCATTTAAAAGTAGGTTGCTTAGTCTTCTAGCATTGTGGTATTTTGTAGCTATTATTTTTTTCAGTGATTTACCTTCTAACCCTGCTGTCTAAGAACAGATGCAGCATTCCTTGCAGAATTTTCAGTTTGTTCAGCTACTCTTTCTTGCTTGCAGTGTGGACTCTTGGTGACTGCTCCAAGTGAGTTTGAGGAGACTTGGTTTTTGCTCATTGGATAAAGTAGTTTAAAGATGTCAGTTATATTTGGTTCCTGGGTGATGTTGATGAGTTTTACCATGTCCTTCCTGATTTTTCTCCTTGCTGGATCAGCCCATTTGGGGTAGACAGCTGTAGGAATCTACAGCTGTTAAGTTTTTTTTTTTTTTTTTTTTTTTTTTTTTTAATATCTCCCTAAAATTCTATCAGTATCTGCTCATGTAGTTTAATGTTCTGCTGTTGGGTGCAGGCACATCAAGCGTTGTGATGCCTTCTTGGAAAACGGACCCTTTATGATAATGCAATATGATGATGCGATATGATGATGCAATGCCCTTGTTTGTCCTTGATATGTTTCCTTGGCAGAAGATTTCTTTATCTGAAATGAGTACATCTATCTGCACTCTTTTCTTTAGTATTGGCTTGGTATATCTTTGTCTATCTCTTTAATTTGATCTACTGTGTACATTTTACACCTTTTACTTTATTATTAATTAACTTTTTTCTTTGACAATCTTATAAATGTGATTATGTTCTGATTATTCTCACCCTAGCTTTTCCTGTCTCCCTCCCACTCCTGTAAATCTCCATCCTTCAAACAAGTCTCTTTTCTTTCATCTCTCTTTTTGTTTTGTTATATGACCCACTAAGTTTAAGTAGGGCAGTCTGTGTGATCATGGATTTGAACTGGTGCCTGGTGGGCTCATGAGTAGTAACAGAGCACTGTAGCCTGGTGGATTCGTGGGTGGGTAACTGATGACTGGAACCCGGTGGACTCACTGGGAGGCACCACTGGAGAGCATGACTCCCTCTCTGGAATCTCCCTTTTTGTTTAAGGTGAATTTTCTTGTGATGACATAGAGTTTGGTATTGTTGATTTTCTGGGAAAGGTCTTCTCCTATAGTCCAGGACAGCTTCAGACTTACAGCAAGCATCGTTTTCCTGCTTCTTGAGTACTGAGATTATGAGCGTGTGCTATCACCTTTACCCTGGCCCTTGTTACTTGATGCACTCAGACAGTGACTTCCTTCACTTCCTCATGCTTCTAGCTCAGTGGTTCTCAACCTACCTAATGCTGTGACCCTTTAATATAGAGTTCCTCATGTTATGGTGGCCACCAACCATAAAATTATGTCATTGCTACCTCACAACTGTAATTTGCTATTGTTATGAATCATAATGTAAATATCTGGCATGCAGAATGTCTGCTATGTGACCGCTGTGGGGGTCCCAACCAATAGGTTAAGACCTGTTGTTAGCTTGAAGGCCATTTTATTAGAACTTAAAAGAAAAGCACCGCAGGGCAGGCGAGCTATGACTCTTAGCAGCTCCTGAAAGGAGAAGAAAAAGCCATGTCACTGTCATGAAGTTCACTGTGTGATGTCAGGCAGCCACATGGAGGGGGGAGGCATGAACGACACAGTGTTGTGGATGTCCAAAGTATCAGGGCAAGCATGCTTAGAAGAGAGAGAGAGAAGAAAGGAAAGCTTTTCTGAGACTGTGCTGGGAGTTGGGAATTATGGGAAGGAAAAGTGGAATATCTTATTCAAAGGATAATTATTCTATATATCTCTTAATCATGGCTTAAGGTTAGCCTGCCTTCCTAGGGGTGGTCAGTCTGTCTGCAAGGTGATTGCCCTGGTCCAAGTGGACATTCCAAGGTTGGAAAGTGTTCCCTTAATGGGGCTTTATGGATAATCTAACAGTCAACCTCCCCACTTTGAAGGGGTAACCATAAAGTCATTTAGGATCCATATCAAAGATCAAAGCCCCCAAACGATCCTGGCCTCTCTGACCTCTGGCAAGGAGCAGCCTGACAGATAGGCTCAGGGACACTTCTGGTGTGCTTTTCCTTGGGATCTTTCTATTCTAAGTTGCCCAGGCAGTTTTTACCTCCTGCTCTCAACATTGCCCCTTCTGTAGAGGTAACTCTAACTGCCATTAGGAGATGGCAGTAATGAAGAGTCTGGCTTCTTCAAGCTGAATGTCAGGTCAAGTGTGGAAGTGGAGGTCCCCCTCCAGTAACCCCATTCTAAAGGGCATGGGCGGTTTTATTAGTGTAGCTTCCAACAGGAGCAAGGAAAAGGAGCCCTTGGGTGCCTCCTGGGAAGGCAGGTGAGGGAGAAGGAACAGCGAGGTTATGGATATTATAAGCCCTTGGAGGGAAACCAGGAGAAAGGTGCATCTTAAAGCTTAAATCCAGATCTACTAGGATGCCTTGATAGGATCGCAAGAGCATTTGCCCTGGCCCTTCAGTGGTACTTTTGACTCCAAGGCTGAACCAGAGAGTGACAAACCCATCATCTGATTTCAGAGGCTTTGATCTCTCTGGGAGAGCTAGACTCAGTGTGAGGTCTTTCCCAGATGGCTTGGAGAGTTAGAGAGGAGAAATTTTAACCATCCTTCAGTTTTTAGGTTTAAAGATTAGTGGGATTTCCTCTCTTGCTGCAAGCAGGCACCACAGGGTTGAACTGAGGCAGCATCTGAGGTTTTATATTTGGGCAATATTTTTCTTATTAAGGGGAGACTCATTAATGAAAAATGCATGTATGAATAGCATCGCATAAAGATTTAGGTCTAACATGGGGGAGGGCCTAGGCACTGCACCAAATGATTGACAGACTTGGAAGACTCCATGGAAGGCCTCACCCTTCCTGGGGAGCAGAAAGGGGATGGGCTGGGGTTTGATGGGGGTGATAGGGAGGGTGGGAGGGTGAGGGAACTGGGATTGACATGTAAAATAACCTTGTTTCAAATTTAAATTAAAAAAAAAAAAAAAGATGTAGGTCTGATGCCTAAGAAAGCATGATCCCTTGGATTGTTGAAGAAACATGCCAATCCCATTAACCTTTGGTTACATGTTCCCACTGGCGCTTAAGCCCATTGAGATGATCAAAGTTAATCTTATTTTTTGTTTTTTAAATGTCAAGGCCAGTTCAGAATACAGTCCTCAGGGGAATCGCTTGAGTTTTGGAAGACACTCTGGTCCCTTTAGCATCTTTCCTTTTCTTTCTCTAAGTTGTTCTTCCTTCTGAGAATAAGTCTCAGGCTTATTTGAAAGTGGCTTTTCTTGGAAGCATGAAGGAAAAACTCCCTTTGTGTTGACCCTTCTCTTTATAGACTAGTCACTGGTCTACTTTTTATGACCTCCTTCAACATTGGATATATATATTTCCAATGGATCCAAGCTGCTTTCATATTACAGGAAACCATTTCATGAATAGTGCAAGTACTTTGTAACAGCAAAACTATTCTAACTCCTTTCTGCTGTCCTTTGCATCAATGGTATTTGTTTCACTTATGCTTAAATACATACATACACATACAATTAAATACATTTGTACTGGTTAGTTTTGTCAGCTTGACACAAACTGTAGTCATCTGGGAAGAGGGAACCTCAACTGAAGAATTGCCAACATCACATTTGTCTGTGGGTGCATCTAGGGGGCATTGTATTGTTAATGATTTCGTGGGAGGACTCAGATCATCATGAGTGGCACCATCCTTGAGCAGGTGTTCCTGCTTGTATATAAAGTAGCAGGTTGAGGAAGTCATAAAGTGTAAGCCAGTTAGCAAATTTCTTTCATGTCTCTGCTTCAGTTCCTGACTAGGTTCTGCCTTAAATTCATGCATTGACATAACACGATAATAGATATTTGCAATCTGTAAGATAAATCAATCCTCTCCCTGCCAAGTTGCTTTTGACCAGTGCTTCATCAAAACAATAGAGGAGTAAACTAGGACTGAAATTGGTACCAGAAATGTGGAGGTATTTCTGTGATGGAACTGACTATGTTGTTTTGGGGGAGTACTCTAGAATATTTTAAAGCATTTGGATGAAAAAAATCATTGAATGTTCAGAGGTTAATGAGCAGTAGTCAGTTGTAGGAGCCTGGGGGATAAGAATATTCATAGAATTGCAGATAGCAGATACTTGGCTTGTGAAATTTCAGAGGAAAGTTTGAGAGTCCTTCAAAGACTCCATCAAGGCTATTGAATTAAGACTCTGTAAAGGAGAGCATTTCATGCCTTACTGTGACAACAAATGCAGTTTAGTTGGGACTGAAAAACCAGCTGTGATTAAATGGACCAGTATTATTGAAGTGAAATATTCTGAAATGTGTTTTCACAGGATTAGCACACAGAGGCTGTGCTCCAAAGGTGAGTGATACTGTTTCTCAGGCTGTCCACTGAACTTGGTATTGCATAAGAGTTCCCACGTGTGGTACTGGCTTTGGTGACATGAAAGCTACAGGACTGAGGAGGCCACCGGTGAAGGTGCAGCCTAAGTTAAAGTATAGACCAGCCAACCAAGATTGAGAGGATCATGCAGAGAATCTGAGGTGTGGTCTGCAGTCCCTGCAGAGTCCAGGAGGCCACCGGTTAAGGTGCAGCCTAAGTTAAAGTGTAGACCACTCAACCAAGATAGAAAGGATCATGCAGAGAATCTGAGGTATGGTCTGCAGTCCCTGCAGAAAATCCAGGAGGCCACCGGTAGAAGTCAACTCTGAACTGGGGGTAAGGGGAGATCCCAGTGTACTGGAGATGCCTGGACCATTTAAGACTGCCAGAGCGGAAAGGCGACATTCATTCCTGATTAAATTCCTTATTCATTAATACTGTTCATGTGTTGTGCTTCTTTCTGATTTACTATTACTAGAGTGCAAGTTTTGGGAGTTTATCCATCTCTCCTAAGCTACCTAGTTCATTGGTATGTAGTCGGTTGTGCATAAGATCCCTTGGGATCTCTATGTTTACATGGCATCGTTTCTAATCTCAGTTTGATAATTTAAATCAGCTTCCCTTTTTGTTTATTAGGCTCATTGAGGTTTTATCAATTTTGTTCACCCCTTTTACAAAGTGACAATGATTCTTTTGGTGGGTCGGATGATGGAAATATTAAAAACCTGCTGATTATTCATGAGTGTACACCTTGGAACATATTAAAGCCCCAGGAATGATCTATTTAACGTGTTCAGTTTAGAAGGTATATGGTGTGTGTGTGTGTGTGTGTGTGTGTGTGTGTGTGTGTGTCTGCACATTTGGGGTGGGAGTGTAGGTATGCACATGGAATAACCTGCATATGGAGGTCAGAGGACAACCTTTAGTGTGGGTTCCCATCATTCACTTCACCTGCGACAGGGTCTCTAGGTTTTGTCTCTGAGTTTTCCTTGCTGGCCCCGAAGCTTCCTGGGATCCCTGCTCTCTGCCTCCCACAAGGACTACAGTTGTGCACTACAATCCTGGCTGCATGTGAGTGCTGGGAATTTGAACTTAGCCCTCATATTTGCTTAATATTTGGTTTCCTCATTGAGCCATCTCCCCAGCTTTTATGTGACTTATATCTCAACAAAGCAAATTAAGTTTTACAAATATTCTAAGTCTGGTTTTGAAAGCAACAAAGAGTTTGCTTAGCATAATTTCAGTAAAAATGGATTGAAATCATGGGACTCAGCTATTTTTACTTTGCCTCAGTGCTCCGTTTTCGGGATTGTTTTGGATGGTTTGTTCATATGAGAAATTAATTGAAAAGAATGTTAACAGTTTTCCCCTCACTGTTTATGTGTGTGCAGATGAATGCACCCCAAAGAAGTTTGCTACAAGTGTGGTGCAACGGCAGGAGAGGGGCCCAGTGAGAGTTTCCTGGCTCTGTGTGAGTCATAGCTAATTGTTCCTCACATGAAATGCACTGCTCCACTTTGGAAGCATATTAAAGCAGTGTGACAGTATCCACTCCTGATGCTAATCCTTAACTGTTAACAAGCAAAGGGACAGGACAGTCATTCAGGATGATCTTTGTGGCTTCACCATACAAAATTCCTCCCACCTGTCCAGTAAGAATCAAGGCAATGCGTACAAGCTGAGGCCTGGGCAGGGGAAAGCCATGTAGTGTGTCTCCCACGCACACACAGAATCTTATAATTCATGCACATGTTAAAAAAACCAATATGGCCTCTGCTTTAAATTTTATCTAATAAATTTTATGTTGTGGAAAAAAAGTGAGTGAAATTGCTTGAATGCCACCCTCTGTGAAGTTTATATTTTAATGTTTATTAGGTAATAACTAAATAAATAGGCAAAACACATACGGTGTTCGAGTGTGAGAAGTAAAGAGGGAAAAGTCAAATGTCGATGGGAGTGAGGCGAGCTCATGAGGAGTGTGGCATGGAGGGTCAAAGCAGGCCTTTAGTGAGATTTGATGGAGCCCTGGGGGCAGGGCGCATTGAGATCCTGAGAACAGGGGTTCAGTGCAAATGTGGGGTGTGAATGGGAACTGCACCAGGGGATGGCAAGAAAGTAGAGATTCATAGCAGTGAGATCCAGAGAGGCTCTGGGGTCTGGGTACTCCTGAATTGGTCTTTTCCTCTGTAGGTGTTGGGCAGAAGGGACTGGTACTTGAGATGCATCGAAAGCATCATTTCTGTGACTGAAGAATAAGCAGAAAGGGCAAGAAAGAAGTCATGCATAAGAGAGGTAGCTATAGCAACAGTGAGATGCTATCTTAGGTTAGGGTGGTACAGTTGGGAACAGATACTTATTTTCTGAAATTGTGTTGCAGGTAGAACTGTTAGGATATGCTGATGGATTGTGATGAATATTGGGGAGAGAATAGAAATTGAAGTTAATGTTAGTTTTTTAAAATTTGAGTGCTGTGAATGAAGACTATGGGAGGGGCGGATTTGCTATGGGCAGGGGTCGAAGGGTCATATTTTGATTGACGAGTTTAAGGACCCCATTTAATATCCCAGCAGAGATACTGATGAGTCATTTGCATTAAGGTTGGAAGATGACAGAATAGATATAGAAAATAAATGACCCAAGAAAGCTCAATAGCATTATATTTTTAATTAGAAGAGGTTGCTTATGCCTAGACTCATACTGGGTAGCAGGGTGATAGGAGATTATGGGAGCATCCCTCTCTCCTCTTCCCTTTCCTTCCTCTGGTAAAGAGGATAGTGTAGTAACATAAGCTCGAGGAGACTTGAAGGAAATAGGGTTGACTGAAAATGAAGAAACTAGAGTAACATAACTAGCTGAATTCAAGATCATGAATTCAGCATGGGGCCCTCCGTATCAGCATATTTTTAACTTGGGCAATGCTGAGCTGTGTGAATGAAAGCAAAAATGGGGTGGGGGTTGGATATAACTAGTTTTGAGCTTTTGACAGGTGAGAGTAAGGGCAAAGGTGTATGGAGAACCCAAGGGAGGGGTGATTTTAATGGAGAGCCAAGCAACTTAAACAGCATAAAGAAGAATTGATGTCAAAGGAGTAGAGGGAGATGGAAAAAGACAGTGTCATTAGACTGCTGTGTGGGAAGATTTGCCACATCTGTTTTTATAGCATTGGATGGCTCTGGACTTCAGACACTCCTACTGTAAAGACTATGGCCTCTGTAGTG
Organism: Phodopus roborovskii; assembly: GCF_943737965.1. Lineage (NCBI taxonomy): Eukaryota > Metazoa > Chordata > Mammalia > Rodentia > Cricetidae > Phodopus > Phodopus roborovskii. Next base: position 22,013,239 of record NW_026125397.1, on the reverse strand, counting down.
TAAATACAACTGAGATTACCTGTCTGTTGGTTTCCAAAGATACCTCAGATTCAGGCATTAGTAGGCTGGGCTCCTAGATCCATTCCTACACTACTGAAGCCCAAAGAACCAAACTCACTAAAAATAAGGCTTTATTTTATTTTTTTGTAAAATCACATGGAAGCAGAGTCTGACCTTGTTTGAAATTAACTTCTGAGAAGGTGCTTAGACTTCATATAATTTTGACTCACTGCAGAATAATACTATACTGTCTGTTGAAGCCTTAGCATGCACACGGAAGAGAACTCTGGCCAGAGTGATTTACAGCATATAGTGGGTATGCCCTGCTCTTCTCCAACCCCCAAATCCAAGGAAACCTCAAATTCACAAAACAAGGGTTTGGGGTGGGGAACTGTAATGCATATTTGCATTCTACCAGAAAGAAAACTGATATTAGGAGATATAATTGGCCCACAATCACGAGCCGAGCTAGGTTTCAACCTGATTCAGAGCAGATTCAGGGAGCATGGGGCTTGAACCTACCTGAGACAGTTACATTGCTTGTATGTAGACTTGTATATAAGTCATTTGACACTCACCGTAAAACCAGCGGCCTCACTGTCTGCTTGCCAGAACCCTGAGAACGTGTACTTCTCTGCTGGTATACATTCTAAGGAACTGGATACACAGTAACAGAGGGAGTGTCTGTCCTAACCAGGAAGATGCATTGGATTTTCTGGATACATAGTAATGAAGGTAGTGTCTGTCTGTCCTAACCAGAAAGATGCATTGGATTTGAGGTGAAAGCATGCTTATCTTTATGCGAGGCAAGAAAATCAGCGCAAAGTCACTCTTGATAAATGAGCTGACATATTCAGCTGTCACCTGCTGTCACCATGGTTACAGAGCTGGGTGAAGGTGCACATGAAACCTATGAGTTGTGGATTAAAATGGATTTCTTTTCAAAACTCACTCTTTCCAGACCATAATGAGTGCTGATAGTACCTGGCACCAAATAGTATATTCGTAATTTTCTACATATTATTTCAACAGGTGCTTAAAACAACCTCACCAGGCTTGTGGATAAGAGCATCAAAGACGAGAAGATTTAACAAATGCTCAGTGTTGGATAGCTGGAAGACAGACTTCTAATCTGTGCTGCACATCTGAGGGTGATGGGTTAGGATCACTCAACGCCCTGCTTCTCAATGGTGAATGATGGCGGCAATAACAGTAACGAATATGCTTTGCAAACTTGCTGCGAGCCACACACTATGTCACCTTGTCTCTGTGATAATCCAGAAATGACTTTAACCCGGAGAACTAAAATTTATCTAGCTATGTTGTTTGCCAGTGGCCATATAGCTGCTACTTATTCATTCTATTCCTGAGACAAGGCAGTGAAGTATGGGAAGGTAGAGCTTCTGAGGGTATTTCTCATCCAGATCAATTCCTCAAGAGGAATTTTTGTTACCAGGGTGAAGTATTTACAGTGAGGCAGGGGAGAGGTAGTGAGAACAATGGCTGCTCACTTTTAACCAGTGCTCTGTTGCTCTGATAGGCTTTCTTAGCAACTCTGTTGATTTCCTTTCGTTTTGTTTCTTTCCTTGGATAAGATACGGTGCAAGAGAATATGAGACGATGGAGTTTCTCAATTAATAACTTGCCATACTTTGAATAATTACAAGGCCACATTTGTGTATTGCGTAGGTATTCATCCCTGGAGAAGCCAGTGCGGCCCAGTGCTGCCGCTGGCCGAATGAAAGGCTGAGGAGATCTGCTCATCTCCCTCTGTGAAGTCTGAAGGGTGTATGTGAGGTGGGAGTTGTGTGCACTGACATGGGCTCAAAGGACAGAAGTGCAGACACTTGGGTATGGGATAAAGGCTGAAGGCTGAGTTAGTAGGGAACAAGGAAATGTTCCTGGGCTCTAAAGAAGGCGAGGTCACCTAATGATGTGACTTCCATGCTGGCCATGGCTGGCTGTTACTTCTTTTTCTCAGCATTATGTTGAAAGCAAAGGGCTTCCACCTGGTGGGTGAGGATAAGAATGGACTGTTGGGGTGAGCTGAAATTTCTCCTCTGTGCTCTGAAGGTTTGCTGGAATATACTGATTTCAACTCAATAGGCAAAAAAAAAAAAAAAAAAAAAAAAAAAAAAAAAGTGCAGAAAATTTATTAACACAGAGAAAGAAGAGAACCACAATATGGAGGAAAGTTAAAGCAAAGTGATGGCCATCCCTTTGCCATCATGCGGAAACCTGTGTGCTTCCTTCAGATTGGAAGGGCTAGAGTGGGGACTGACAAGAGTTTGATGGCTTAATGATTATTCCCAGAATGGCCTAAGGCTGTTCTTTGTGGGATGTGAATGGGCCCTGGGGCAGACATTAGTTTGCATGGGAAGTTCCTGCCATCCTCTCTTTTCTGAGATAGGTACAGGGGCTTGGGGCTTGGGGTGGAGGACTTCGATGTTCTTCGTGTAGTTTTCTCTGAGCGTAGACAAGAAAATTGCGGACTTTCTGCTTAATCTTGGGGTGAGAGGAGCAAGAATGCCTTCTGGGCCTCTGAGTCTATAACAAACTGTTCAATGTGTTAAAATTACCATATGGGGGCGTTACTGCTTTCTGGTCCCCAAGAGCATCATCTGTAGGGATTCAGTGAGAGCTTAGGAAGGTACAAAGGATAGGTCTTTTTGTAGTGGGATATTCACTTTGTCTCCTTCTGTGGCACTGACCACACCCATTGGGGGTGGAGCCAGGGGCGGAAGTGACCTGTGGGAGGAGGCCTGAGGAGGAGCCAGGGGAACGCTCTCTTGCTGGCTGGTCCTGAAGAGGAGAGCATCCCGTGGGGCCTGCTGGTGTTCATCTGTCTAGGTTGTAAGTTATTTCTCCCCGAATAAACATCTATTCGGCCTATTTATCCTGATCCTTATTTAACCTTAATATCTTTTAAAGAATAGGCCTTTTGTTGCAACAATAGTTGAGCATACAAAATGGGGAAGGGCAAATGACTTAGATGAGTTGATTTAGTGCAGCCAGTTTTAATTTGTGATTGGTAAAGGAGATGCCCAAAAACATGACAGAAAGGAGAAGAAGGGATAGGAGGAGGAGAAAGCAGAGGAAGAAGAGGAGGAAGAAGAGGAAGAAGATCATCAGATGGTGACGTTTTAACAGCAGCGGTTACACATTCCTTTGAGAAGAATCACAAGGTGTGGAGCTTTGAATGAGACGGCCCACACAGGCTCTTATGTTTGAAGGATTGGTCCTCAGTTAGTGGAACTGTTTGGGAGCATAGGAAGGTGTGGCTTCTGGCCATGATGATAATGGACTATCATCTCTTTGAAATTTTAAGCAACCTCCCCAATTCAGTGCTCTGTTTTATAAGAGTTGTCTTAGTCACAGTATCCCTTCTCAGCGATAGAACAGTGACTATGGCACAGGGTCACTCAGCAGCAATCCAAGCTTTCTCAGTGCCATGGGATTCAGGCTCTACCTGGAGCTGGGTCAACTTTCCAAAGCTAAGGGGACAATCCTTTCAAGATTATGTTCAATTCACACACCTGCTCCAAGGTCTGTGATTCTCAGACCATTTAATCTTGTGACAAATTGGCTACAAATTTGGTGTTCCCACTACCTTTTCAGATAGCTTGCCGAAATGACTTGCAGAACTTGAATGAGCAGTGTCTGTTATGATTGTAGATTTTTTAAGATACAATGCAGGATAAGTCAAAAGAAAAGATGCATCAGAGGAAGGTTCTTGATATCAGGTTTTTATTTTTTTGCGGGGGTGTGTTGAGACAATCAGCAGGCTCATGTGGGTTATGTGTGAAAGACTAAAAAAGTAATATTAATGAAGGACCAATCTAGAAACCAATATCTGTTCCTTGGAATTTGCTAACTTCCTTTCACAAGGCCCTGAGATAACAAGAATTCATACTACCCCTCCTTTCCTGTGAGTCAGCAGGTGGTAAATAGGGTCCTTAGGAAACAAAGAGATAGCCACAACTCAGGTTTGCCCAGACAAAATTAATTAGCATACCCTGAGGCCCTAAGGTCTGTTGACCTTAATAGAAGACCATCCAGCCTCCAAGGGTCATGTACTCAATGGACTGAGGGTCCCACCCCCTCCCTAAGCTTGTGGGTTTTGCCTTTAAAAACACCTGGGGCGGGCGGGGGGGGGGGGCTTCTCTCTGGCCTGCATGCTAGAGGAGCCTGTTTGCACAAAGGATTCCTGTTCATTAAAGCCTCTTGCATGTTGCAGCAACTGGACTGGACATTGAGTTCTTGGGGGTACCGACTGAAACTGGAAGACTCCTCATTCTGAGGGTCTTACATGTGTTTCAAGGTGTAATTTGGCTGCACTGAGGTAAATTGCTCTGTCTTATCAGGCACATGAAAACAAGTGGTACTGCAGATGCTATTTAACAGCCAATTAAAAAGTGGGAATGAAAGAAAAGACATGAAATATTGAGAAAAAGTGATGTTTTATATAACTAGAAAAATACGTAAAACATTGCATTTTATTTTCTTAGCAGTAGCACTAAGCCTGGATTCACCAAGGTCATTTCACAATTTTGAAACAGGTGCTGGATGCTGGAGGTGGCTCTGTGGTCCTTGGCCTCCCAAGCATAGACAGAGGAGCAAGCGCCTCCTGCCTGCCAGTGCTTGCTGCTCTTTTGGAGGCAGGCACAGTGTATCTGCAGGAAAGGTACCGCATCTATCCGGGAAAGAGCAAAATCAGCTGATCCTGAGAATGTTAGCCTTCCGGAAAAAGACAGACACATACCAGATAAGGAGCACATCTACTCATATAAAAAGCTGTTTGAACCTAACCAGGGGTGTTTCAATGGAAGTGTGAGGAAGGGATTACATGCACGTTGCTGGATGCTCTAGGTCTGCTAACTATCGAACCATTATCTTGGTTATGAGGCAAAAGTCCCCAAATGTCAGATGACAATAGGAAGAGGGAATTAGTTTAGGAGGGAGATAGACAACATGTGATTGGGTTTATAATAATTTTATTTAGATACCATTATGTCTTCTTCTGATTAAGAGTTCTTAGCTATACCTAGAGGAAACAATTGAAAGAAAACAGAATTGCAGTTGTATAGAATGAAAGTTAATGCATGCTGTTTTGTAACATTCAGAAAAATGAGAAAGACCAGAGAAACTGTAAGAACAAAACTGTTATTTCTGGTGGGATAAGAGTTATTGCCAAAATCCTACAGAGCACTGTGCATATTTAGATGTGAGGCATCATATTTACATTGTATTACTTTTACTTGAACAATCCTGCGTTTTCAGTGGTTTCTATGGACATAGCTGTGAGCCTTGATTGCAAGAACTTCTCTTTCTCTCTTTATAGCTGTCCTGCAGAAAATGTTATTTTCATTTATTTTAAAATTGGGATATAAAGTAATAGACTTCTTAAATTATGTTTTAGTCCATACTTTGTTTCTCTTGACTCATGCATGAATCTACTTTTTAAAACAGTCTAGCTTGGTTACTCTTAGCATCTTACTCTTGATCCAATGACAGGAGTCTGGGACTCAGGTCTACTTGTTGCTTTAAGGCTAATGCACTTATTAACCAGAGTCTTTTCTTTTGTCAGTAACATAGGACATCTTGCTGAAATGTCTGAAAACAATTCCTGATTGGTCAGACTTTACCACAAACACCACTCTGGGTAATAAAAAGCCAAGGCAACTTGCTAAAGATTGTATTTAGTGAGAATAAAACACAGGCATTGGTATATTTCTTGAATAATTTGCATTAATATATCTCTCTATATGTACAAAATTAAAAATGCTTGTGAATAGAGTAGAAGTGTTCTGAAAATGTTTGTGAAAGTATTCAAACGTGAGGAAACCTGAAAGCGAGCAACGACTTCTTACAATCAGAGATTGACTAACTGGGAATCAAAACAGGGATGGTCAATAGCTACTGATTTGTCCTAATTCTCTTTTATCTGCACAGTCAATTGCCATATGCTGGCTAGGATTTTTTGGTGACTATTGTTGTACGATAATAAATACATTTTAGTGTGCCTTTTAAAGGTTCTGTACATGTGTACAATATATTGTGACCATATTCACCCCTTCTTTCTTATTCTCTTTCCACTCCTGACGGTCCCCTTCTTCACAAATAGGCCACCTCTTCCGCTCACGTTCTTTTCCTCTTTCTTCTGTGCGCGTCTTGTGCAGGTAGCCATAGCTGCCACGTGTTCTGGTCAGTGGCTGTGCCATGCCCAGGAGACAGTGTTTCGTAACGTTTGCCTCTTCCACTGGCCCTCACTCTCCTGCCCCGTCTTTTCCATTATATTTATTGGGCTTTAGAGGGGGGTTGTCTAGCTGTGTCATTTATGGCTGAACACTCAAAAGTCAGTTTCCTCAGCACTTTGGTTAGTTACAAGTCTCTGCATTAATCATTGCCTACTTCAAAATGGGGCCGCCATGGCTAAGACCAACAGCAGCACTATTTTAAGAGTATAATCATAAATGTTTGAGAAGCAGTTTGGCTATATGTCGTCCATGCAACATAACATCAGTTGTAACTTCACAACTAGGACCGGTGACCATATAGACATTAATGTGTATTCCTTCCCAAAGAACAGGTCCAAATGTGATCAGAAAATGATTGTTTATTCCCGGCTCCCAAATAGTCATGCCACTATTTCACCTGTGGAAACGTCTTGCCTGGCAGATCCTTATTGTAACATGCAGGCTCCACAGTTTATAAGACCTTTGATAGCTTTTCTCTCATAGTAGCCTGCATACTACCTTCCAGTGAAAAAGAATCTTCCAGCTCAGTTCCAGCTTGATTTATCTATATCCTGATCCAAAGAGTATGGTGTCTTCAACTATAGGATTTTACTATCTAGTTCTGGTGGGTGAACAAAAACACTAGCAATAGCATCTATTGTTTGGGGAACTTCTAAGGGGCTCTCTGGTCAACAACTCAAACAAACTATACAAGGAAGAGTGTCTCTAAAGTCTTAGTATTGCTCTATAAATGTTGCTGGTTTGGGTGATGGGAACTGTCCTGGGATTGTGTGCATCTTAAACATGTATGTTATTGACCCAGTTTCTTCTACTATTGAGCTAGAACCTTAAACCTTTCCATATTTCTAAAGAACATAAAATATTTTTAAAATCAAATTTTGGTAGTACTTTAAATGTGTTTATGGGTTCATTATAATCTCCATCTTCCCTGGGCCTGGACTTTATAATCTATAATTGCTTTCACACTGAAGTAGAATCCAGATTGAAGTGAGTCTTATGCAACTCACTCCTGTTGCTGCGACACAAGGTAAGGAAGGGCTTGTTGTGTTCAAATGTGCAACATCTTCACATATTATAAATGTCACATTGCCACTTCAATATCAAAGAACCTTTGCTATATACACAATCCAAACTTTTCTCAAGGTCACATTATTGAAACAAATAGAACTTCATGTATGTCATTTGGTTGTTGTTCAAAAAATATCAAAACTTTAGACATAAATTTTCTTAATTCACAATTTTCTTAGGTAATACCTAAGGGTGTAGATTAGAGAGATTAATCCAAATAAAGATGATTACAAAGATGCACAGTCAAACCAGGGGTTTTCAGAGTCAGCTCAGATTTCCTAAAGATGAACACAGTGAAGAGTAAACATCAGAGTGTAAGATTAAAGCAATCTGATTACTTCAGGAGGGATTTAATTACAAAGTTAAACTATGTTTGACTTTTCTTTTATTTATTTTTGCCAGTTTTTTCACATCTTTAGTATATTTTTCATATTGGAATAATATAACCTCTCATCTCTGCCTTCTGAATAATTTTACTGATTTTTTCCCACTAAAGGCTATATTATATAGGTTAAAAAAACAAAGTAATGTTTGTTTGACAGTAAGATGAGCAGGTAATTTGAGAGTCTTATTTAGTGCAATAGTGTTATATAACTTCATTATCAGTTCTGAGAAAGAAAGAGGGTACTTATTTCTGCACATACATGTTAATAAGGTCAGCCCTCTTGCTAGTTGTGTTTTCTTTGGCTTTGCTGAAATTAAATTAATGCTTGTTATAGTTTAGGATTCTTTCCTTGTAGTGGGGCATATTCCATGATTGAAGAAGAAGAAGAAGAAGAAGAAGAAGAAGAAGAAGAAGAAGAAGAAGAAGAAGAAGAAGATAAAGACCATATCTAGTGGCTAGTGATATACTTCCAAAAAGATATCCAGGCTAGGTGAGTTATAGAACATGGCTATGTGATTACCCACCCCATCACATTTCTTTGGACATTTGGAGGGATGCCACAAGCAGCTATAGTCTGGCAGAACTTCCTGGAATTTGTGGAGAAATATTGTCTAGTGTACAAACTGATGCCTCCGACTTTCAATTTTCTTTTGATATTTTATGACTTTTATGCAGTCAGTCTACAGTAATCTTTCAAAGTTACCAGGGGGCACTGGAGAACCCTTGCTGAGGCTCCAGTTGTCCTGAAGGCAGAGAAACTGTGTCTGCTTTCCCAGTGATGGTTGTGCTGAAATTTCAATATAATGTGAAAACCAGTTTTTGCTTCCTGTTAGTTTTGGCTTCTAGGATGATGAGACAGGTCATATTGCCTGTCTGAAAATACTTCATCAGTGAAAAGTTGGTCACCTCATCTCACAGTTTCTAGAAGCCTAATGCCTGGTATATACAGAATATATTTAATTTGGACCGGGTTCATATGCACATCCACAAATACAAAGGTTAATGGTTCATTATCTTAGAAATTGTTCTTTTGACTACAAGTAATGTCAGTCAGTTGGAACTACATTCAACAAAAATGGAGATTCAGTGGTAGGATATTGCCTTTCTTCATAGCTCCCAAGGGCCAGCAATGCTGTTGGGTCTCATGGAAAAGGGATGGAAACTATGGGGTCATTGGCATCTATGATCCTTTTCTTCTCAGGTCACATGATCACAGGCTTGCTTTGGCCATGCCATCCCATGCTCTTCTTCAACCTCTTCCAGCAGCTCATCTTCCCATGCTTTTTGTGTGTCCACAGCAAACTACAGGCAGTTTCGTGTCTCTGAAGTTCAGGAAAATGTTACTTGTGTGTGTTAAAAGTTAGTGGTGAGGGAAGAAAATCATATCAATACATACAATTCTAAATTAGATTCTGTGGTAGGCATTTTACCATCCATTATATAAGGAAGTCCTGAAACTGAGAGATGATCAAGTTTCTGAAAAGTGTTTAAGAGATGAATGGGACAAAATCTGTCACATAACTTTAGAAAGACACAATGACAAGGTGAAAAACCTGGCTTGAATGTTATTTAAGTATATAAAACACCAGGTGAAAGGTAAACACTTTAACCCATGATGTCAGTTATTTAAAACGTGAATGTTTATTCCCAATTCTCATTAGGCTACAAAGCTATCTTCCCAGTCATAGAGGTTATTTTGATCTGTTGGCCATTTAAATTAGCATAGTCTATGATGTTTTAAAAGTGGTTATCCAAGTGTCTAGGTAGTTAAGAATTGGGAAGAAGGAGCCAAAATAACAATGCAGATTGTAGTGGCATTATAATTACCCGCCCTGGTTAAGTAATGTTTATTTACTTCTTGACAAAGTCATTGTAGATAAATAGATCCATTTACATTGTGAACCCATTAATTTTTTTTTCTCAAGTACTAGTTGAGTGTAAATGTAACCATCAAATCAGCAATTCTTTTGGAAGTCATTTTCCCAAAAAGACAATATCCTCCAATGACCAAGAACCAGTTTTATTTTGATCACTGTTCATAGATACAACTGGGCACATTAGGAATTGGTTCAGGAGATTTTCCATTTGCTGAGTAACAGTCAGTAATGTTAGTTAAGCCTGATTTTTCTGGGTTCACCTCTTGAAGAAAAGTCAGCTGAAATACCTTCTTTTATTTTAGATCCCATGCATGTGAGAAGAAACTCTCAATGATAGTTAAATGAGCCACAAAATCAAATTTTTTTCTGCTGTAAAAATTTTGTTTCATCTGAATTGAGTGATAATAAACTGAACAGCCTTTCTTAATGTCTTCTCTTAGATTAGTTTACTAATTTGTTGGTAATTAAGACAAAGCTAGCCAATAAGAAGCTCTAACCATCGGCTAACAGTTTTATAATTCATATAGCATCTGTGTGTTTATTTAGGGCTAATGGCTGCAGGTCCAGTGGGAAAGAAAATCCAACAACAGCTCTTTCTGTCACTCATTATAAAACAAACAGGCTTCTAAGGGACTTCAATACAATATAATAAGATAAAATATAAACCAATAAATTGTAATTGGACAAAACAAACAGAATGATAACATTTGTATAGAACAATTCTATGCAAGAACTATAAAAGTCAAAAATGAGCTGCAAAATACTTTATAAAAGTTTGGTGTCAAAAGTGACACCAAAGACAAAACGTTAGTGTGGCTTAAAGTGATACCCACTTAAGCTTCTTTTGTAGAACTTGAAATGTGACTCAACACTGGGGCTATCCGTGGTTGTCAATGCAGAAGTGAAAAATGAATGACAAGGGTTTTGACAGTCAGGCTCAGCTTTGATTCTGGAACAGGGCTCTCATTTCCAAGCATTCAGCGGGCTTCTGCATTGCTATTTGAAGTAGCAGATGACTCACAGTCACAGTATGCTGTTTTCTTTCTCCTCTTCCAGCATCCCATGATGCCCTGTCCCTTGCCCAGGGCATTTCATAATGGAGTAGATTTTAGTAGAAGACACATAAGGTCTTTCATACAGTAAATGTGAAAATACAAACCATAAATCCCATTATCAAATGCAAAGGTTTTTGTCTTTCTGTGTAGTTACTGTAAAATTGCTACATTTTCCTTTTAATAGACTATCCACTTCTGAAATGTTGGCTTGTGATCTTGTGAGACCCCTAATGGTGGGGGCAGGCATATCTGTGACTCTTCTGCCTGCTCTTGGACTTCATTTCTCCTATTGGGCTGCCTTGTCAAGCCTTGTTATGAAGGCTTTCACTTTGCTTTGTCTTACTGCATCTTCTTTTGTGCTGTCTGGCTATCATTTCTTGGAGATATGCTCTTTCCTGAGGAGGAAATAGAGGGGGAATGGGTCTGGGTGGAGGGAACTTGAGCGAGGGGAAACTGTTCTTGGGATTTTTTTTTTTTTATATGAGAGAAGAAGCACTTTCAATTTAGAAAAAATTTAAAATAAGTAACAAAACAAAGAAAATTTCAACCTTGTACTTACAGCAAATGAAACAAAGTAAAGTAGGAGAAGGTTAAGGGTAAAATGGATAAAATTCATTATTTAAACTGTAAAAGTATGAAGCAATAATAAAAATATTTTTGTTTTTTCAAGACAGGGTTTTTCTGTATTGCTTTGGAGTCTCTACTGGAACTAGCTCTGTAGACCAGGCTGGCCTCGAACTCACAGAGATTCACCTGCCTCTGCCTCCTGAGTGCTGGGATTAAAGGCCTTTGTATGTCAGTGCCATCTGTTGTGTTTCCTGCCCTGGGTCTAGAACTTAACCTTGAATAATGAAAAAAATGCTGTTAAAAAGTGACACAAAATAAAGTGACAATTGCATCTTTAATCCTTCTAGATGCATGTCAATGTCATCCATTAATCTTATTAATTAAAACCGAGAGACACCTACCACACTTCGTTTAAGATCATATCAAGCAGACATAGTGCCCTTACATTGCCTAGTCTATAAATAAAATGTGAACACGTTTACATTGACTTGTTTCCCTAGCAATAAAACAGCCTTCCCTTGAGTTGTCAAGGCAATGTGCAGTAGGCTAGCAAATTGGACAGGCATGGAAGCGATTTGTCAAGTAGTAGGTTTAAGAAAAGCTAGGATAGTTCAATAAGAAATGATCTAGCTAAAAATAAAACTAAGGATCATAGAATGTGAAACATTTTGGTTTTAATGACCTGCTAATTATTATTCTTTGTGAAATCATTTGGAACTATGAGAACTCACAAAATAATGTGCATATATTTAGTTAACTAATTCTTTAGATAATATTTTATGAATTCTTTGAGAACTTTATACAGTGTATTTTGATCATCATCATCCTCCCCAACTCCCTACAGATCTACCCTCTTCATCCTCATATCTCTACTAACCCAACTTTGAGTTTTGTTTATTTCCCCAGTGAATCCAATTTGTGTTGCTGAATTATTCTTGTGTTGCTTGCCCTTGAGTGTGATTGAATTACCAATGATCACACAATTAAATAAAACTGACTCTTTCTTCCAGATACTAATGACTCCTCATGCCCACCCCCTGCCCACCCCCTGCCCACCCCACCACCCCCTTCACCTCCATGCTGGGATTTTGCCTAGCTTGAGCTTCTTCAAACCTTTGGATACTGCCATAATCACTGAGAGTTCATATGCGCAACTACCCTGTATTGTTCAGAAAACACTATTTTGTTGAAGCTATCTACTACCTCTGGCCTTTTCAGTCTTTTCTCCTCCTCTCCTAAGATCCCTGAGCCTTGGCTATCTGATAAGTCTGTCTCATGTAGGGAATAAGCTTTCATAGGTGAAAGTGAGCCAGTGCTTAGTTGTAAGAGACAAAGCTAATGTTAGGGAGGAGAGAGGAAGGGGAAAGCCCAGTAGTGTTGTTGAATCCAGGATGAAGTCTCACTTGTGACCAGATTCTAGCCCATCATCTCTGTTATTTCTAGAGACAAGTATTAATATAAAATTTGCTGTGAACATATTCTGATATGGACACAACAATATTATTAACTATAGGCATAGTTTTGAACAAGGAATATCTAGAAATTAATTATCATGGAGAGCTGAGACATTAATACATATTGAATAGCATTCCCTTTCACTTACCCTTCAGCCTGCAGTAACCACCATGTTCTACTCGCCCAGAGTTTGAGGGCTTTATGGCCCCCATACAGGTGGAACCAAGCAGCATATGTCCATGTGACTGGCTTCTTTTACTTAGCATTGTGCCTTTAATATTGACCATTCTATCTCATATGGAAAGACATCCCTTTTCTTTTCGAAAGGCTGGGTGCTGTCTCATAGGCACTGTCTCACTTTAAGATCTGTTAATAAGATGATGGTCATTTAGGTTGTTTATGGTATTGAATATTGTGAATAACAGTGCAATGAATATGGATGCAAAATGACCTGTTCATGATTCAGCTTCTGTTCTTTAGACACATACCCAGGTGTGGAACTGCTTGATCAGATAATATTCCCATCTTTAGTTTTGTGAGGTGCATTTGCATTGTTTTCTTTTGGAACCATCTCTCCAGCTCTTTTGGGGATGAATCATTTTATATATGTATCAAAAGTATTCCGGGGTTCTGATTTCTTCATTTCTTATCTTTTAAAAATACATTTCTAATAGAAAAAAAAAAGAAAGAAATTGCATTGCTTTCCTAGTTGATACTGCTTACATTGAATTTCTTCTGCTCCATGGAACTCTGTTACAGTAAATATAATCTCCTTTTTGAATTGTGAATATCCTGTGTATCCCATAATAATTACATTTACACTTACACAGCAGCATGTAATTTCCTTGGAGGATACTTTCTGTAGTTACTTTTGCTTTCTTTTATATGAAATGTTTTGCCTAACTTCATCTTCAATCCTTAGATAAGGTCAAGGAATACTTCAGGCAAATACCCTGAAATGCATCAGTATTCTGTCTCCTTTGATTACGCACTTAAGGATATTTGAAATAACTTGGCAAGGTGATAGGCCGTTGTTATTTTTACCAGCAGATTCACCCTGAGTACAGAAGGTAAAGTGACTTCTCCTTGTCAAAATGATTTCTGGGCTTCATAGACATAGAATTCAAGGGACTTTAAATTTTAGACTTTCAAAGATGGAGAGAGAGAATGAGGGAAGGGGAAGAGGAGAGAAAAGTAGGGAAAAGAGACGATTTTAGGTAATTATTGATCTGACCTTCCTCTTGTTTCCCACATGTGAATAATGGCTGTAATGCTGGCTTTGCCTTTTTTTTTTTTTTTTTTTTAAGAAAGCAGAGCACTGTTTCAGACTCCTCCCACATTTCTTCAATGCCCTCATTTCACCAACACCAAGGTCTTTAGCATTAGCTTGAAAATAAATGTCCTTCACATACCTCCACTCACATCTACATAAACACTGCCCTAATTTGACCATCATCATCTTTTACGAATCAGTGCTAATCTCTTGACCAGCCTCATCAGCAATAACGTCTTTAAAGATTTCCTGCTTTTTATTTTTTCCTGCATGATTACTTTTGAATTTTAGTGGAACTTTGGTTATTCTTGAGGTGGCAATTTAATTACAGGCTTTCCTTCCCCTTTGTTCCTTCTAAATGATCAATAAAACCTCTCCCACTCCCCTTCAAATCCATGGTCTCTCTCTCTCTCTCTCTCTCTCTTTTTTTAATCAATTATTATTGCACATGTACATATATATTCCTACATATGGCCTACTGCTATCTGTATGTGTGTTTTTCATGACTAACCATTTGCCACGGAGCCTCTGATTGTGCTATTTCCTGGTGGGGACCACTTCCTCGGATACCAGCTTACTTCCTTGCCCATGGTCCTTTGTGTACGGTTGGGGCCTGTGGGAAGTTCCCCATCAGTTTGGCATGGTTTTGATGTCATCTTTGTTCATCTCACAATTGCATCATAGTGTTAGTAAGACTACCGGAATAGCTTCCGATGTGACTTAGAGACACAATCTCACAACAAGCTCCCTGATCTGATTCCTACAGTCTTCCCACTCCCCACTGTTCCCAGAATCTCTGGTGCAAGAGTGGACACCACAACCCTTCTTTTCTCTTTAAGGTGAAAGTAAAATGTGAATCTGCTCACACCCATTTTAAGCCTTGCATCAATGCCTAGTGCAGGTTGTCCAATCTCTGTCTCTTTTCCCTTTCTTTTGTTTGTGTTGCTAGATTTTGATCTCAGGCCCTTAGGCTCACTGGGACATTCCCACCAACACTACCATAGGTCTCTGGATATTTCTCTGCTGCCAGATTTCTCTTTAAACCTATAATGGCTCCTCCTATTATGGTATCTCTTATCTTGCTCTTTTCTATTCTTTCCCCTATTCAATCTTCCTGCTCCCTCATGTTCTCCTAGCCCCATCCTCTTCTCCCCATCTCTTTCTCCCAACTCCCTCTCCCCTTCACCCTGCTCCCAATTTGCTTAGGAGATCTTCTCCCTTTCCTCTTTTGTTGAGGAACAAACAATCAATGTAACAAAGAGTTGGCTCTTTGAGAAAATCAACAATATAGACAAATCTTTATCCAAACTAACCAAAGAGCAGAGAGAGAACATGCAAATTAGCAAAATCAGAAATGAAAGGGAAGACATAACAGTGGACACGGAGGAAATCTAGAAACTCTTCAGATCATACTGTACTCCAACAAATTTGAAAATGTGAAGGAAATGGATAGGCATCACTTTCCAAAATTAAATCAAGAACAGATAAGCAATTCAAGCAGACCTAAAACCACTAATAAAATAGAAGCAGTCATCAGAAGTATCCCAGCAAAAAAAAAAAAAAAGGAAAGCTCAGGGCCAGATGGCTTCAGTGCAGAATTCTATCAGAAAGTAAAAAAGAAAGCTAATACCAATACCTCTCCAAGTTCCACACAAAAGAAGCAGAATATCATTGCCAAACTCTGTTTGTGAGGATACAATTACCTTGGTACCCAAGGAACACAAAGACACAACTAAGAAAAAGAAGTACCGACCAATATTCCTCATGAATATTTATGCAAAAATACTCAATAAAATGCTGGCAAATCGAATCCAAGAAAACGTCAGAGAAATCATCCACCGTGACCAAGTAGGCTTCATCCCAGGGATGCAGGGATGGTTCAACATACGAGAATCTATCTACATAATTCACCATATAAACAATCTGAAAAAGAAAAAACATGTGATCATCTCACTAGATGCTGAAAAAAGCCTTTGACAAAATCCAGCACCCTTTCATGATAAAGGTCTTAGAGAGATCAGAGATAACAGGAACATACTTAAATATAGTAAAAGCAATATAGTAAAAGTAAACCAATAGCCAAAATAAAACTAAATGGAGAGAAACTCAATGTGATTCCTCTAAAACCAGGAACAAGAAAAAGTTGTCCACTCTCTCCATATCTCTTCAGTATTGTACTTGAAGTTCTAGAAAGAACAATAAGACTACAAAAGGAGATCAAGGGGATACAAATTGGAAACAAAGAAGTGAACTTTCACTATTTGCAGATGATATGATAGTTTACATAAGTGACCTGAAAAACTCTACCATGGAATTCCTACAGCTGATAAATACCTTCAGCATGGTGGTAGGATACAAGATAAACTCAAAACAAACAAACAAACAAACAAACAAAAAACCAAAAACTAAAAACAAAACAAAAAAACCAAAAAAACCTAAAACAAAAAACTGGTAACCCTAATTCTAGAGCTTTTAGGAAGTTTCTTTTCTTATCCAAATATGGAAATGTAGAGAAAGGTTGGAAAATGTGTGTGTGTGTGTGTGTGTGTGTGTGTGTGTGTGTGTGTGTATAATGTATATACACAATTATCAATTTTTCAGAACAAAATTTAATGCTGACTTAGAGAAACCTCTCAGAAGTCAAAATGCCAGAAACTAAGGATGTGATTATCTAATTGTATTTTGGTTAATGATCACTTGATAATGAAGAGATTAGGTTTCAGTTCTCATAGTACAAACCAAAGGGGAGGCTTCTTGCATGCACCTGGCTTTAATTTGCATGGTGGTTTAATCTGTTAATGCTTCTTTCCTGTTTTCAGTAGATTTATTCAGATGTTTATTAAATTAAAAACTGTTCATTTATTACCAGTGTGCCCAATTATAGGCTGCAGTATAAACACCTGTCTACTCCCTTTAAACATCCTGTAGGTATTCTGGAAGTATGTATGGTTAAAATGAAATCGGGTACAGAACTAAGCAGCGCATTCTTCTTCCAAAACAGTATACTTTCTATTTTCACTATGTTCTTAAAATAAAAGCTGTCTTCCCCATATGATAGAAAACAGGACATTTGTCTTTCTGAGTTTGGCTTACTTATTTAATACAATATCCCCCATTCCACCCAATTTCTTACAAATGTTGTGAGTTTGCTTTTCTTTATGGCTAAACAATACTCCGTGAGTATATATACATTATCTTATCCATGTAATCATCAATTGCTGGTTACCTAGAACAATTCCATCCTTAGCTAAGTTATGTACATGAGCGTACATGTATCTTTATCATTGGCTGATCTTATTTCCCTTTGCTGACTATATTATCAGCAATGGTATAGCTAGACCATATGGCAACTCTTTATTTAAATTTTCAGGATAATTGTAAGCAGATCATAAAATACGAAGATGGACCAGAGCTCTGGAGACAAAGGTCAGAGAGCACACGACCATACCCATTGCAGTTACAATGCATCTTAGAGTTCAAGTTTCCATCTTCAGAAAAACTCTGAGATTAAATAAGTAGTTTTTAGGCTTTCTCTCAAAGGACGTCTCATGTTGAAAAACTGTAGTTTAGGAGACATTTTTCAGAAAACTGAAAATGGGCACAGGCTTTCATGTTATTAAAACACACATACAAGCACACACACAGACATAGGCATACACATATACACACAGACACATGCACACGGACACACATGCATATACACACAGAGATACATACACAGAGATACATACACACATAGCCACACACACAGGCCTCTAATTCAATGTAAACTAAAAATCCATGAGTTCCTAGCATAGTAAGATGTATAGTATGTTTCCATTCCAAACTTAAGCTAAGTTAGGAGTGGATCCAAGAGAACCACTCATGGACAATGAGTGTCCTCAGAAAGGGAGCATCAGCAAGAGGAATTTAAGGTCAGCCTGGGCTATATAGAGAGAGTCTATCTCAAAAATAATGAGTTTCTTTGTTTCCGCTTGAAATCGTGAAGAATATATGCTGTCACAACAAAACATAGATTAACATTATTAAGTTAAAAGTGAGCCCAATTGTAAAACTTAAAGTCATTGCCTCTGTGTATTACTGTTACAAGTGGTTTCTCCGCCAGCCTGGTCCCACCGCCATGCCAGCCCCAAATAATACACAGAGACTCTGTATTTGATATAATTCTGTTGGACAGTAACTAGTTATCAGCTAGCTCTGTCTTAAATATTATCCCATTTCTATTAATCTAGGTATGTCCACGCGGTCTCATCTTACCGGAGAGAGGGGCTGTTGTTCTGCCCTCTCAAGTCTCTCCATGTTGACTCCTCCCTATTACTTTCTCTCTCCTCCTTGCCTCCGAGGCCCGCCTATCTTGCTTTCCTATTGGCCAACGGTGCTTTATTCATTAACCAATATGAGAAACATATTTACAGAATGACATCTCCCATCATCTCCTCTTTTCTGTCTAAAATAAAATGAAGGGTTTTAACCTTAGCATAGCAAAATATATTACCCTCTGCCAAGATTCTTGGAGATGTCAGGGAAAGTTATTTTGGTTTTCTTTTATATCTAATTAGACATTTTGGATAAATGGAATCATGATCAAATCAAATTAGTATAGGTCATATCTAACTTCACTGATTTGCTGGATAAAATTAAAATAGCTTAAATTATAATTTACTTAAATTTTCAAAATATAATTAAGAAAGTATATCTTTTGAGGTTTCAGGGATTATTGTTTTCATCATTTTCCATAAATTATAGTTTTGTGATTGAAAAATGATTGTTTAAGTAACTATATATTTTGCTATATGTATATTGCTTTAGTATCTATATGATTGAATGATAAAATTTAAACTTTCTTTTTAAAATTGTTCAATAATTTCATAAATGCATATAGTATATTTTGATCAAATCCACTCCTGAGTCCCTCCTCTTTAGTTCCTCCCTATCCCTCTCTACCACTATACCCTTTAATTTCATGTGCAGTTTTTTACAATCAATGTATTTATTGAACACATATTTTGTCCCCGGTATTATGCCAAATATGGGGGTTATGAGATAAAAATGGAGACACATGGTCTCTAATGCGTGTGGCAATTTTAGCCTAGCAGGAAAATAACTGGCAGAAAGAGTGAGGTGCAATCAGGGGTGAAAGTCAGTCCTCACAGCACATGGTTTTGTGTTCACACTCAACCTGTGGCCCCTGATTTAAAGCATTGAAGAAATCTAGCTTTAAATTAGCGTCTTAGGTGGAAAAAAGAAGGTAAGGTGAAGCCTGTTATATATGATGCTTTCTCTTTCATCATGTCAGGGATGTAAAACAGAGGCAAACCTGTTTCCATGTCAACCATTTATTCTGCTTGCATGGATGCATTTATTTTCTTGTTTTTTTTTTCTTCTTATTTTTAATGGCTGTATAATATTTTCTTATTTTACATATTGATCCCAGTTCCTTCTCCATCCCTCTCTCCCTCCCTCTCTTCCACCCTCCCATGCCCCACGACCATCCTCCCATCCTATCCCCCCCAACTCCACATGTAGGGTGATGCCTTCCTGGAGGGGTCATTAACTCTCATATGCAGTTTTCAACCCCACAGTTCACTCCGTGTGACTTGCATGTGTATGGGTGTAAGAAAATCTATTACTATCTATGGCAAGCCTCTTGGGGTTTCTATCTGTGAAGAAAAGCAACTCAAGATCATCAATTGCCAATAGGTTCTTCACTAAGGGTGAGACTTCTCCATCTGCACTGGGATTTGGGGGGACTTAATTTTGCTTAAGCCTTGTGCATGCAGTTAGAACTTCTCTGAGTTCATGTGTGTGATAGCCTTGCCATGGTCAACCATAACTGTTTCACTGCAGATGTCCACTACCTCTGCCTCTTATACTCCTTCCGCCCTACTTTCTATGATGATCCCTGAGAGATACGATACAGAAGTCTCTTACTCACTGCCCCTCTTCTGTGGCTGTCACTAGCTTTGCATTTTGATCTTCAGTAGTTTTATTAGATCATTTACCTGTGAATTTGATTTTTCTCTGCAGCTGAATAATACTCCACAGTGTGTATGTGCCTCATCTTCATTATTCTTTTGTGGACTGATGGACATTCAAACTGTTTCTGTTTTATGACTGTTGTGAATAGGGCAGCAGTATGCATGGATGAACAAGTTTTCAGCAGTAGGATGAAGAGTCCTTGGAGTGCATGCTCATCAGTGGTACAGCTGGATCCTGGGATAGCTCCGTTTCTAGCTTTTTGAAGACCCTCTGCACTCATTTTCACAATGGCTAGTGCAGTTTTCACTCCTGCCAATAGTCAATAAGTGTTCCCCCTTTTCCACATTTGTTGTCATTTCTCTTATTCATTAGAGCTGTTTTGACTTGAGTATCATGTTATTTAAATTTTCTCAAATATATTAAAAATTACTTAAAAACTAGATCATGTTCAGATACTCACTCACACCATATATTTTAACAATCTTATTTAAGGGTGTGATGAAAAAAGACTATGGTCTCAGGATGTAAAATCATTTGAATCACCTTTTAATTAAAGTGTGCTTTCACTTTGCTTTTCTAGTCTTTTGAGTATTAAGCTGCAAACTGCCAGCTGGAAGGGTGTCAGTCATTTTCATCTCATTGTGGCTTTGTAACCACAGAGCGATCTGTCACCAAGTGTATTAAATAGCTGAAAACTATAGATATGGAGTAACATGACTTGGATATTGTTGTACTTTCCCCCGAATTTAAGTCTTTAAAGTTAGTTGCCGATGCAACAGTGTTAGGAGGTATTGATTCAGGAGTTCTCTAGTCTCACAAGTCACATTTGGTACCCTTTATAAGAGGGCTTGACGAGGGACTGGAGAGATGGCTCAGCACTTTAGAGCACTGACTGCTCTTCTGGAGGACCCGGGTTCAGTTTCCAGCACCCATATGGCAGCTCACAACTCAGCCTCATGCTGACAGACATGAAGGCAAACAATAATGCACATAAAGTAAATATTAAAAATTTTAAAAAGTGGGCTTGGTGAAGGAAATTGACCCATTTTGTCTTTATCTCTTTTGTCATATGTTGACTCTGTGAGATACACATGAGAACACACATATATATGCATGCACACCACACATGTATTTACAAAAAGAAAAGTCACACATGACATTCTCAAAGTTCTATTGTCTCATTCAAGTCCAGGCTGATATTGTAAGTCTCTAATAGTTCTCCATGTAGACCAGAGTAAATGTTCACCGGAGAGCTTGTCAGCTGTGTCAGGTGCATCTGATCAGACACCTGTATGTGTGTGACACAGTGTACCTGAATGTAGTGCATAGTTCAGTCCTCACCCACCATCCACATCCTCCTAGGAAACCCTGAGCTTGATACTTCCCTGACCTTCAGTGTTTAAGAAAGAGAATGTGATTAGTGTGATTTAGGATTCCCAATGACTAGTGATGTTTACTTAGCAGTATCCCCTCTCCCCCAAGCTGGGTTGTCTGGGATACACTGATATTCTGCAGTTAAGGAGTCCACCGTCATTTCTTCTACTGATTTACAATGACGTAATTTTGAGAATAAAGCATCTTTATATACCTGTATGACAGTGACAACAGCCACAACCCCCTTGGAAAGTCAGTGATTATTCCTCTTCTCCATTCTGTAAATAGGCAGAGGGAAGGCACTTAAGTCTTACAAAATAAGGTACTTATAGATTGAGACTCGATGCTGGGTTGACTGTCTCAATATGTTTCCAGAGACATGTGACCTTATTTTGCATTCCAATAAGTTCCTATATCAAAATTACAGACAATTAATATAGAAAATGAATTACTTTTTTAAATTATTATTTTGAATTTTACAATCTGAATTTTTGAGATTAGATTCATAGGTATTTTTTTTAAAACAATTACCGTATATAACTTGCTAAAGGTTTTTCTTCCACAGACTGTAACATGCTAAAATTCAAGAGAAATGCAAAGTATAGGTGTAGTCATATTTAATTTTGATATAGAGCTCTTAAAAGCCTTTCTACTCAACTGCATTTGACATCACCCTTCTTTGAGACACAGTTGTAGCAAGCATCATAAAGATGTTTTAATTTTGTTCATGTAAAGAAAAACTCCATAGTATTTAAGGATGCCCCCCCACCATTATGCCTTGGTAATCTTCCTCATCATTGATCAAATACTTGAGGTGCAGTGTGTTCCCTGCCTCCACACTTACACTTTCATGATGCAAATACAGCAGTGATGTAAAAATGATGATAGACAGAGAGAGAAGCCATGATCTTCAGTGAATTTCACTCAGTGGAAAGATGGAAACAGGAAGAGGAGTGTTCTCTGAAGATGTTAGTATTTTCACCCTGTCACAAAGACTTTCCTGAGCTTCTAACATTCGGTGGTTTAGCACAGGCACCATTCTATGATCCAAGGGAAGAGAAGTGAGGCTAAATACTTAACGAGAAAGACTAAAATTAGTATCTATTGCCACCTAAAAGCAAAAGTGATAGAATTTCTTTTCTTTCAAAATCTCCCCCAAGTGATTATTTCACATTTTTATGCAAAAGGAATGTAGAATTCATATTCAGGCAATTATACTCTTTTTAACTCAGCATTTTGGACTGAAGAGATGACTGAATAAATAGGTATGAGGTAAACTTAGATGTTTGAAAAATAAAGAGATCTGTCTAGAGAATGTTGACGATCTACAGTACTTGGAACACAGGCTGTCCAGTCCATCTGACTCCCAGAAAGTCACGAGTACAGTGCACTACATCAAGAATGACCACAGTGGAAGTATATTAATACATATTAGTATGTTAGCGTGTATTAATATGTATATTAATGTTTTACATATATTAATTAACATAATGTTTTACATATATTAATTAACATAATGCATCATTGTCTATATTAGTTGGTTAAATTTTATTATTTGAAGTGTATGAGTGTTTGTCTGCATTTATGCTTGTACACAATGTGCATGCCTGCTATCTTTAGAGGTCGGAAGATGACATTGGAGTCCGTGAAATTAGAGTTGAAGATGCTTATGAACCACCATGTGTGCTAGGAATCAAATTGATCTTCTGAAAGAGTGGCCAGATCTTAATCAGTTTTAACTGATCCAATCAGAACTGTTTTAGGCTGTCAAGAACCAGATGTAACACAAATCCTAAAAATAGATTTTTCCTTTAAAATAAATTAGAATATTTTTGTTCCTATAATTTTTTTGTATTTTGAAGCTCATGAAAATTCACACAAATTTATAATAATGCAAAATTCTCTCATTTGAATTATAATAGACTGAGTAAGACAACATGGTGTAGTAGTGTCTTTTTTATGCTAGGTATAATTACAAATACTGAAAATAATGCAAGAAATGGTCAAAGGAGAGGTCTAGAAAGTAGAAAGAAGAGCTGGTTAGAGACGGAAGGGTTGGAGGAAGCACATCTTATACCCTATTGTTCTACCCATCCAGGGATGGGTATTTCCCAACAGTTTGCAATGTAGCAACAGAAAAGAGTTAGGTTGATCTTGTTCTGAGGTGGGGCCTTCTTTAAATCCCACCAAGGGCAGCAGACCCAGCCAGGGGGAATACATCAAGGGCTCTGCTAATGGAAAAATTAATAATGAGAGAGAGAGGCTCCTTCCCTAGGAGCCAGAGGTTCCCCACACCCCAAGTGAGAGATGCAGGGCAGTCAGGTAGTGATGACAACAAGGAAGTGTCCTGACCCATTGTCGCCATTGGTCAGTGAGACACTCAGAGGCATCAAACAGGAAGAAGGATCCTGACACAAGTGGTCAAACTGGAGTTGTAATAATTTTATATCCTTTTGTGATAAAGGATTCAAGTTATAGCTTTTTACCATCTTTAGACTCTGAAAGTCATAAGTGTGCATATCACGTGTGTGTGTGTGTGTGTGTGTGTGTGTGTGTGTGTGTGTGTATTTGCTCTCATATCCCCAACTCTACAATGTAATAAAATTCACAGACAAAATCCAAGCATGGAGAAAAAGAAATGGGCAAAAGTTCCATCTGTAATCAAGAAGCCATTTATATAGTCAATAGCTTCTAGAATTAAAATCAGTTTTCTTCAATGGATTGTCAGTGTGTATATTAACCGTACACCAAGGCAGGTCTCATGTTGAGAGTAGTTGACAAACATGGTCAATTCTCTCTGTCTCTATCTGTCTCTGTCTCTCTCTCTCTGTGTGTGGTGTGTGTGTGTATGTTATGTGTGTGGTGTGTGTGTATTTGTTTTAAGAGACAGAGTGATCATGAAGTTGGGTAGGGGTGGGAAGGAGAGGATCTAGAATAAGTTGGGGAAGGAGTAAGAATATGATTAAAATATATTGTAGGAAAAGTTAAAAGATAACCAAAGATGTAAAAAATACTATACAATTGCAAATAAAAATAAGGTTAATAGTTTATAAGAACCAAGTTTTGAGAAAATCTGAGATGGTGTCAGTTTTCATTAATGAAATGTATTAGGCAGAATAAATGGTGGGTGTTACATTGTGTTGGTCAAACAACATCTGGGTATTTAAATGACTTGTTTAAACAGTATCATTTAAAGGGACATAAATCATTCAATTCTCTAGAGAAACAGCAGGCTAATTTGAGGAATATGCCATCTGAGAAACATTTGAAAGGGTCAAGGGACTTTACACTTGGTGGGAAAACTCAATAAAATGTTTTCCATTTGAGTTCAGGTCACATAAGTAGGGTGAATAATAGAAATTGTAGAGAGATGGATTTTATTTCCAGGCTAAAGCTTGGATCTTTTAGAGTAATAGAGTAGGCTTTTTAGGAACATAAAAATCTCACTTCAATGGATTGAAAAATGTGCAAATGATGTGTATATATTCATTAAATAGAATACTACTAAATATAGCAACATCAAAAACCTGCGGAGAGATGCAGGCCAGATATGAGACAGAATTTGCCCTGTCTTATATCCATGTTAAATTTTCATTTAAGCAAAACATCTGTGTGTTCAGGGGTAGATATCATCAGAGAGTGAGCCCAAGGCAATGGAAGGAGGAAATTGGTGTAAAAGAAGAATATAGGGCAGAGTTCTTCCACAATGGTCCTGAAAATTACGCAGTAGCTGGATAAGAAAAAAAAGGATTAAAATATGTTTAATATAATTTTCAAAAATGAGATCGATTTTACATATTGAAAAGTGCAGAGTTCTTAAATGTCCACAGTTTTATGCATGTACCTATGGGATCTGCACTCAGTAAATTCCTATCACTCATGAACAGTCCTTTTAAGTTCTAACCAACTGCTTCTGTCATCACATCCACCTTCTACTTTTTATGAAGTAACCATTTTTTTTATGTGCGCCACATAGATGTCAATCTATCAGCACATTCATGGTTTGACACCCAGACTTTTGTGTAAATATACACTGGAAGCCCTGGACCCATCATCTTTAGAGGTTACTTTTGTGAGTCAGCGACTCCTGAACTTTCAGCTCATGTTTTTCATGATCACCTGACTCGGTTGTAAAACACCTAAGGTAGCATCTCTCCCTGTGTATACAGAAGCCTGGCTTCAAGCTGAAATGTGTCAAGTAGATTTCTTGTGTTCTTGTACTGAACTGTACTTCTGCCATTCCTGATCCCACTAACGTTCCAGCGTTTGTCATTTCCCTTACTGTCCGTCTGTCACTGATGTTCTTGTGTGGACTTTGTAAGTGCACAGTAGAGATGGAAAAAATGGTTCTGTTGTATCCTGGAGTCCCATTCTCTGTGAATAGACTGCTTTCAGTGTAGTACCTGTAAAGCAATGACAGAAGAAAAAGAAACACGTTCAGCCAATCAAACTCATTCTATTGAATCAAGTAATAGTTGGGGATGGTACATTTGCAGGCAGTTGCTCCTTGTGTCATAAAAGTGTTGAATTCACACATACACATTCATGTTTATATATGAGTGTGTGTGTGTGTGTGTGTGTGTGTGTGTGTGTTTGGGGGTATATGGATGTATGGTAATAGGAAGTGTAAAGGAGTAATTCTACCTTGACAACAGTGAGTTTAACTAATGGACACCAGGAAACAAATGCACATACAAATGTCTGGTTTTATAGGTAAGATCATATAATCTCAATGTTTGAACTTGGTTTACCTTTTTAAACTCTATGAACATCTGGAGCTAATAAAAGATAAAAGAATTGGGGAAGCTGGAAACTTTATTTTGATATGTGGGATATGATACCTAAATGATCAAGCCCAGATTTATATGGGTGCTAGGGTTTGACTCAGGACATTATGTCTACCAAATAGTTTATTCATATACTCATTCGCAAATATTTATTTAATGTCAGGCAATAAGCTGAATGGCATGCAGTAGTAGTAATGCAGAAATTGGAAGAAATTATACCTCTAGGTAATATTAATGGGGAATGCATATTTTAAAATAATACTGCTTAGAGTCAGGCATTTTTGTAAGTTTTTTGTTTTTCTTTCTAGAATAGACAATCTTTCTGACTATTCCAAGGATAGAATTGCTGAAAGCCTGAGACAACTTATCTCACTAGGCGAGGCCCATTTAGATGTAAGAATGATGAATGAAATACAGTGTAGCTCAACAACAATGAGTCCATGAGACAAAGAAGGATCTGGGATGGACATAGGGAGGATTCACATGGGAAGCAGCTGATTAAGTGAAAATCATATGTAAGAATGTGTTGAGTTAGAATTGCATTAAAGTTTTACAGAAAATTAAGGAGAATTAAGGAAATGAGGTGACTTTCTAATGTTGAAATTTCTTCACAGTGATAATGTTGAATATCCACAAAGTTCTAAGACTGTTTTTATGCTAATAGAGATGCAGGGCCCTCTGTCTGCCCATCCCCTCTGACACTCCAGGTCGATGGGCTTCAGAGGGACTCATCTATTTACTTTGTCAGTTTTTGTTATTAAAGGGGCAAATCATAATAAAATGAAATGAAGCCGGAAACAGGCAAAGATAGGGTGGAATTTTATTGTTTTAGTAACTTTGTTCAGTAGATTAAACACTTGGAAATTGTAGCTATCTAACCTGTCACTTTAACCTTGTCTGTTTTCTCTTCTCGCTAAAACATAACACAACGGCTCCAGTAATGAACTGGAAACAACTTTTAGGTAACTGAGCCCTGTGTGGTCTCTGATCATACAGAATTTATAGTCTATCTAGTAACCGAAACAATTAACAAATAAAGGATGATACAGACAACAGGTGGTAAACTTGTGTGGTGACATCTTACCTGTACAGATACAGACTGTCTGAGGGTCAGGGAACGGCCCTTGCTGCTAACTAACCATATTGGTCTGGAGGTCTGTACAGCAGGAAGTGGGGTAGCTGGGCAGAAGCAGTATATAAACAGGGAGAAACAGGAACTTGCTCTTTGGTCTGCTGAGAAGCTACGGAGATAAGGTGTGGAGGTGGCTTGCTCCTTCTCTCTGATCTCTCAGCAAGTTTTTATTGCTTAGACCAATTAAGAACTCCATTTCTAAACTTGGACAAATTAGAGTTAATCATGGGATAGAGTACTCCAAGTTGAAAGATGATGACATGTGCAAACAGCTCAAAACAACATAAAAGTGAGATTCAGTAGCTACATTCTGAAGTTGAGTACCTCCATGTGCACTACCACATCTGCTGGAGTTTTATCAAAAATTTCCATCTAAGGATCTAATAAGAAGAAAAACTCTACCCATGCATTTCCCACAAGTTCAGGGAGATGGATCTCATTTTGTATTGTGAGAATTTCTTGAATTACTTAAGCTACATCTTAAAATGATTGCTTCCAGGTAAACTACTGCATGCCTAGACTGAATTTCTAGTAGTTCTCATCATCAAACTGCAGGTGTATTTTTATGGAAAGTGTAGACTTGCTAGGAGAATAAAATTGTTATCTAAAAAGGCATTAAAAAGAATTACAGTTATCATTGGTAAAAGACTGAACACACAGAAACTGCAATAGCAGAAATAAATCTATAAGATCTCCTAAGATGTGAACAGCTCAGTTTCTACTTTCATGTCCCTAAATCCTGTAGTGTAGGCTCTCCCTTCTGAAGTGGCAGTGGGTAGAAACACTGCCCTATTGGTCATGAAAATTGATCAGGAGACGTTTTTTTCCATCACTTTTCTCATTCCCCAGTCACTGCACAAGTGGTTACTGGTTTATATTTCAGTTATCTGTCTCTGCAATCATACTTTAGACAAAAGCTCATAACAATCAGCTAGGTTGCGGGGAATAGAATAAACCTAGTCTGTGGCAACTGAGCTTTGCCATGGGCACAGGGCTTAGCGCAGAGCACATCGGGAGAGAAAAGCTGAAGAAGATAAACAGGAGCAGATCACCTAGAAAAAGAGCTTGTTAAATTAGCAAACATACATCATTATTTAAGCAGTTACCACTTCGCCAGATTTTGGTGCTGAGCGTCGTTGCCTTGTGTTCCATCAGTTTTTTCTCGGTGCATTGGACTCAGCTGAGAGACCTGAGCTGTGTTCCATGTTTGTCATCAGCAAACTGGTTGAGGCACGATTTCATGATGAGTCAGAAGAAAGAAGACAAATGAAAATAGGCAAATTTTTTTTCACCTTTGCTTCTGTAGTATTTTCTAAGTTTTGTGGTAGAGCCTGGCATGAAAAGGTATGGCAGAAAATTCTGCCCACAACAAGCTCATCAAGGGCCCATGCCCACCAATATGAAGTTACTGTTGTGTTCTGCAGACGTTTTAAACATGCTTGGTCTTGGCATCATTAAACTCCTTATGCTATAGTGTTTCTTAGGTCAGAAAACATAGTGCAAGTGAAATACTTATTAAGAACATTCTCTACCTATTAAAACCAAATGGCAAATTAATAAATATTTTTGAGGATAAAAATATATAAAAATTAGAAAATTTGTAAGTATGCTTTTAGCCATTTGAAGGGATTGCATGTATCTTGAGTCAAACAAAAGAAAAAACCTTCAAATAAGAAGATTTGTAAAATTCAGCCAAAATGGTATTTATAGGGAAATTCATAGCATTTAAAGGGTTAAATGGGAAAAGAAGGATCTGAAGTTAGTGATTTCATTTCTGTTTATTTATTTCTCTTTGTGATCAGTTTATCTTCCCTCCTCTCTTTCCAGCCCTTCCCCCATCCTTCCCTCTCCTCCCTCCAATCCATTCCTCCTTTCTTTTCAAAAGTGTAGGGCTCCCATGTATACCGCCAGCCACGGCATATCAAGCTACAATAAGACTAGGTACCTCCTCTTCTGTTCCATCTGAACAAGACAATCCAGTAGGAGGAAAGGGTCCCAAAAGCAGGTAACACAGTCAGAGAGTCCCTGCCTCCTCTGTACAGAGTCCCATAAAAAGATTACACAACATGACTGTAACATATATGCAGAAGTCCTAGGTCAGTCCCACACAAGGCTAATTGTGAGCCAAGGCTAATTGATTCTGTGGGTTTTTATGTGGTGTCCTTGGCCCCTCTGTGTCCTATAACCCTTCCTACCCCTCTTCTGTGGGATTCTATGAGGTCCAATTAATGTTTGGCTGTGGGTCTCTGCATCTGTTTCCACCAGTTGCTGGGTAGAACCTCTCTGATAACAATTGGGACAGGCAATGATCTGTGAGTATAGCAGAAGATCATTTGGAATCATTTCATTCACTTTTTTTCTTTGTTTTTGCCAGTCATGTTTGGTTCCGTCCTAGGTCTCTTGGCTGTCCAGCCTCTGGGTCCTGGTCCTCCAGATAGTGTCTGGGGTGAGCTCCCTCTTGTGGTTTGGGTCTCAAGCTGGACAAGTGATTGGTTGGCCACTCAGAGGTATTGTGTGATAATTTTTTTGTACACAGTAGCACTCCGTGTGATGGCTCAAAAGTAACTTCAGTCTAGAAGACCTGGCACTCTCTTCTGGTCTCTCTGGCCACCAGAACATTCAAATGGTACACATATATACAGGCATGCAAAATAGTCATGCACATAAAGTAAAAACAAATATCAAATATTAATGACCTATTTTGAAACTTTAATCTCAAGTTTACTTGTTAATTTTTTAGGCAAGGTTTTACTTACACTGTAGTCTGGGTTGATCTTAAACTCAATATGTAGCTCAGGTTGGCACCAGAATCACAGTCTCTTGAGGGCTATGATTATAGTCATTATCCACTATGCCTGGTTAATGAATTACTTTTAAACTATGAAACATTGAACAGTAGAAGCTAAACTACATAGAGATAGCTAAAATACAAACTAAAGCAGAAAAAACTTCCAGTTTAAAAGTGAAAGTGATGATTGGGTTCAAGTTCATCTTTCTCCTGTTTGAGGTTTAAAACATTAAATTATTGCCAGTGAAATACAGGGTACTACTAATAGATCACAGGAATTTCCTTAAACTTCATCAGCCTGATCGAACTTGCCATGAGACAGCCAAGTCAGTAAGTAACAGGACAATAAAGCATGATGCCTTTCATAGTAAATGGCCCAAAATGATTACAGAGAGGGATCGTTTTGCTCTTTTGGAATTTGGATAAACTGTACTTCAGCAGAAAAACGAGTCTGCCTTTGTGACCTGGCTACCCAAATGAGATGTATAAGGGCCCTCTGTAGTGCCTGCATGTTCCTATTGTCCCTGTGAGAAACACAATGAAAACCTCATGGTTCTAGGGTGGGGATTCATCTCTTCTTAATCTTTTAAGAACTGTCTACAGAAATGTGTCTACAGAAATCTGCTTATGGAAAAACAAACATCCTGACTAACATACTGACTATGTTAAAATGCAGTTTTACCTAGACTGCTCATCAAATACTTTATGTATTTATTCCACTGACAGTTCCTCTCTAGTTAATTAATTTTCACCATTTTGAAATAAACTCATTCTCTGGTAGAGAGAATGCCAAGCAAGAGGAAAATTCTTCAATAATAATCCTTCAGGGTTAAGTCTGGCAACTCTCCGCACACAGAACATCTGTCTTAAGTCCGTTGTTTCTATGAGTACAGATGTGGAGTCCCTAACATAGTAGAACAACGGGAACAGATGTTTCCAGAGAACTTGCTAATAGCACTTCTTCCTAAAGTCATTCCAGTTTTCAGAAATTTTACGTGGAACGGCTAAAGGACAATGAGTGAAACGTACTGGAAAGTTCTTTGTATTCTCTAAATTGAATTATAGCATAATAATTTAATTTGGGTTTCCCATGAGCAAAATAAAATTTAAATATAATAAACAGACCTAAAGAATTCTCAGACATCTGACAAAAGTATGTTCAAAATTGAATGAAGAGAATAAAAAGTTACATCTTAAAAATCAAATGGAATGTAACACAATATGGTCAAGGATGAACAAAAAATACTGCACTAAGGTTGCCGATTAGTTTATCTACTAGAACGTTCTATTAATTGCCTACCAAGGTGTTTTCACACCATTCAAAGAGTCATCACTAAGCTTTTCTAATACATATTGAGATTTTTGCATATTTATGTTCTGAGTCACAAAGACAGCTGTAAAAACAGGCTCTACACAGAATCTGGAAAAGCAATCAACAGAGAGCATGAGTGTGCTTGAACATACCTATCATTAGTTCATTTAGCTACAGGATGCATTCAGTGCAAACATCTGTCCCCCAGTTGTATTGTGCAATGGCATGCTTGTTAGTGCTCTTGCTACTTTTCCCATTGTAAAGTTTGCTATTAACCATGATACGTGTATAATTTTACTTTTTACTTTGTTCTTTTCGCATATGTTGGTGACAAAAGATATATTGCTTATTTCTATTTCAATTTGGCACCATTTGCTATTGGCTTTGGTGAAGAATTAAATTCAAATTTTGGATGTTTCCCATGTGGATTATGAAATCTACAGCAGAACCTAAAGAAAAAACCCAGAAGAGTTGTATGATACTATAGGGTTCCTGAAGCACTAGATAAATATAATGTACTGGCTCCAAACATGGAGATTCCTTTTATCTCAAATACAAGATAAAATAAATCATTTAAAATAATATCAACCTGTCCTGAAATGTAGGGATGAATTATGATTTGGATGGAGTTCAAGCGGATGATTTTAAAAGCAGTGATAAGAAAGTCCATATGGTATATATATCTACACTCTCAGAATTTTCAGCCTGAAATGACTTGTGAATATACTCAGAGTTCTTTACAAAATGTTAGTTGTTACCAACTTGTTATAAGCACTTAAAGCTTAGGCAACACAGTACACTAGTGTTTTGGCATGGTCTTTTTGTGTATGAGAAAGGTTAACAGATCTTCCTGCTTTGCCAGACCACCTCCACCTGCCTTGAATGTCATGTCATCTGATGATTATGAATGTAGAGGGGACTGTGGTGGTTTGAGAACATTCTCCATAGGCTCGTATATTTGAATATTCTGTCCCCTGGTACTGGAAGTACATAGGAAGGGTTAGGAGGTGTGGCCATGTTGGAGGAAGTATGTTACTGGGAAGGCTTGGAGGTCTCCAAAGGCATACTGTTCCCAGCGTGTCCTCTGTCTCTGCCTCCTATTTGCAGATCAATATGTTAAATCCCAGCTATTCTTGCACTCTGTCATCATGGACTCTAAGTCTCTGAAACTGTAAGCCAAATTAAACATTTCCCTTTGGAAGTTTCGTTGGCCATAGCATTGCATGTAATACAGCAATAGGAAAGAAACTATATAGAGGCCGTTGCTTTGTTGATTTGGCAGACTCTAGTTTATTTTAACTTACTCTTTTGAACTTTGTTCTGGCAATTTCTACAGGCTTGTTGAATGCTTGTGCCATGTGCCAAGGAGACAGTGGCTGGGAGCTCAGTGGAGACAAGCTCAAAGAGTACATGTGAGCGTGGCGGTGAGTTGTTGTCAATTGATCCTGAATATTAGTCTAGTTGTTTTGACTTGTGTTCAGTAGCTAGAGGGCCAAGAATGATCATGAACTAGCTAGAAAGGGATGATTGAAAGAGAGACAAGAGTGCATATAGTAGAAGAATACACGAAGAGAAGCAAGACGAGTGTATGTAGTAACATTTGTGGTCTTAGTGTACAATGCAATGAGTTGATGACAGTGATGTTTCAGGAAAAATGCAACAACACGTGCTAAGTTTGCATTGTCAGGGGAATGCTGTGCACGTGACTAATAGTGTTAACCACCAGGGAAGGCACTGAACAAGGTGGCAATAACCCTAAAATTCTAACTCACTGCACATCAGGGAATGGGTTGAATTGAGGAATGCATGAATTGTGAGTATCTTGAGAAAACATTGTCTGCTATTCCTTCTCAGCCTGGACACACAGGGGAGGGCCTAGGCCCTGCCCCAAATGATTTGACAGACTTTGAGGACTCTCCATGGAAGGCCTTGCCCTCCCTGGGGGGCAGAAGGGGGATGGGCTAGGGTTTGGTGGGGGTGACAGGGGAGGATGGGAGGGTGAGGGAACTGGGATTGACATGGAAAACAACCTTGTTTCAAATTTAAATAAGAAAACAAATAAAAGGAAAGTATCTTGCTGAATGGACATCATTTCAAACCATGATGAGACTGAAAAAAAAAAAATCCCAGATCCATATATCAGATTTGGGCACTACTTTGTTCCAGTTACTATCTCCACTTTCTCTCCTATAAATACCTCAACAATTCTCAGTCTCTGGTGCTAAGACTGCAGCTTTTCTGGGTAAAATCTTCTTACTCCACTGTTCTCTATGCTTCTGTCACATGCCTAAGTCACAGCGATGCAGAGAGGACGTGGAAAGATTTTAGAGGCAGGTGAAGGTGTGACTTTGTTGTTTTGATTGCATCCTATTTTCCAATAGTGTCACAAACCACACTGTTACTTAACTTTTTCTTCAGTCTTGTGATGTGCAAAAGGGGTTACCACAGATGATGCCCTGGGCTACTCTGCAAAGCATGCTAGGAAATGACTTACTTTCCTTCCAACATTTTAAAGATGAATTAGAAAAAACGAACAGATTTGTATGTCTACATTATACATTATTTACAGGCAATGTTTTGTATTTTCTTTGTTATATTCTTGATCTGTTATAACTTTATTTGGAGGACTAGAAGTATCCTTTTAACTCCAGCAACTTCACTAACTGTATCCCCATTTCAAACTATGTGTCTATCAAACTAGAAATTTATGTTACAAAGTATCTGCCAAGAATAAAACACTAATTCAAAACTAGCTGAAAGGAAAGGTTTTTTTGATCATTGCCTTTCTGTAAGCTACCCTGGATGCAATATCAGCAATTTGCCAAGTGGGCTCCATTCCCTTTGGTAATTACTTAATTGCAAACACAGGTTCTTTTTTTTTTTTTTTGCTAGTCATAACTATTAATATCTGCTTTCAGACAACACATTATACATCACATTAAATTTTATCTAGATATGCTTATCATCTACGTATGCACATTTATCACATAACACGTACACACACATGCGCACGTGTGTGCACGCGCGCGCTCTCTCTCTCTCTCTCTCTCACACACACACACACATACTGAATGGCTACAAAGGGATGAAGAGATTGCATAAAACTTTAAGTAGCTCTGAGAGGTTTTAACAGAGGCAAAGACCAAAGGCTTGTGGAAATTCACAAAGGAATTTGACACAGGTTAAATAAGGAACCCTTTGAGGGGCTACTGGAGGTACTCCACTGAGGCTAGTCTCAAGGTCAGAATTGAACTGAGCCTCAGTCAGAGCTGACCTGATCTACAGAAGTGAGGTTCAGGGCTGTGGAGGGGACATAAATGAAGTGCAGGTATCAGTTAGAGCAGACAAAGAGGGTGATTGTGGGGTGGCTTTGGTGGTATTTTATTTGTGATCTAATAAAGCTTGCCTGAAGGTCAGAGAAGCAGAATTGCCAGCCCACCAGCTCTTACCCCTACCTCAGACTGAAAGGGCCATCCTGTCTCCACGAATCCTCAGCATGCCTGGAGACTGAATGGTGTATACCCGAATGAGACCCCGAGCCCCTGTCTTATGTGCCTCTCTAGTGCTGGGATTAAAGGCCACCACCACCCAGTCTCTATGGCTAGGTAGTGTTGCTGCTGGGATTAAAGATGTGTTCTACCACTGCCTGGCCTCTATGGCTGTAGCTGGCTTTGCATTCTGCTCTTCAGGCAAGTGTTATTAGATCGTAGATAATCTATCACCACAATCCCCCTTTTTGTGTAATACAAAAAATAAGGTTATAACTAATATAAGAAAACCCATAAACAATATGTACAATAAGTATATGTAATATATACAGGCAATAAGTACATCAGCAAAGGTTAATCCATTTGCATTTGACGAATTCAGAGAAAATACTCCATTATCTATCTTATCTTGGTGAGTCCAAAAGGTTGTACCTAATTCACTTTCCATTCTCATTTGCATTATCAAATTATCTTTTAATGTCTTAACTTTTGCAGCATTCAGACATTCAGTCTCCAGCCACACTGAGGATTTGTGGAGACAGGATTGCCCTTTCAGTCTGAGACAGAGGGAAGAGCTAATGGCTGGCTGCTTTGCTTCTCTGATCTTCAGCTTTAATCCCAATTCCCTTCTCTGGGTTTTTATCATTCATGCTACAGTGGCATTTACAGTAGGCTGTATCAGTGGTGGCTACAAAGCTCATCTGCTGCCTGAGCATTGGGAACTCTCTGCTGGTCCCTGGGTTCACACAGCAGATGACAGTTCAGGGGGACACATCCACACGGCAGTGGCCTCTTTATGAGGCTCTGATCAAGGTACTGTTCTCTTCCTTTGTTGGGTTTGATATTCCAGACACATTTCCGATGTGGTCATCTTAACGTACTTTGGGAAGTTTACAGACGGAGCATTTTCACTTTAGGAATAAATCATTTCTCGGTCTGTGTCTCATGGATAGGTAGTTAGTTGGTTTACATGCTCAACAAGGGGCAAATCCATTCTGCCTGCACCCTTGTTCAAAATGGAGCCAAATGCTGTTGTAAACGGTTACCCAGGGCTAGGCACAGCCTTGAGGAAGCATTGTTTTATCAATGTGGAATAATGAGATCAGGACCCATCCTGATTTGGCAAGAACTTGGGAGTCAGACAGTTTTCCTATTTATCACTTCCTTATCCCAACTGAGATTCAGCGTCATATAGTTGCTGTCAATTTCAAAGTGTAAGTTGTTTGCAGACTTCATACAATCTGAACATCTGAAACTTTTTCT
Source organism: Phodopus roborovskii (assembly GCF_943737965.1). Lineage (NCBI taxonomy): Eukaryota > Metazoa > Chordata > Mammalia > Rodentia > Cricetidae > Phodopus > Phodopus roborovskii. Next base: position 21,977,179 of record NW_026125397.1, on the reverse strand, counting down.
AGGGCAAAAATTTTGGTTTAAAGTCCATTTTTGGTGTTGGCCACTACCACAGTCCTTACAGCATAATAAATAATTGACTCCCACCAACCAAAACAATGCCGATTCATAATATAGTTATCATTAGCACAGAAATATGGTCAAGTAATAGCAGGATTTGTGTCATTATTAAACATTGTAACGATTTTGTACTGAAATTAATTTTTATTTTGTTAATTTTTAGTGAGAAATGGAAATTAGCACTAACGACTCAGGCACTGGGAGTCAGTGAGTAGGAGAGCGTTCTACAGACTCGTTTATTAGTGAGACCCGCCTTTATCCCCCCTCCCAAGGTCCCATTGGCTCAGGGGCTGGCTCTGCTGTGTGTCCTTTCCTCATTGGTGACTCTGGGTCAGGTGTCTTCGTCAGCAGTCTCTGGCCCCAGAGGCAGGCTTGGCTCAGGGAGGAAGTGCCTGCTGTGTATGCTCACGTGGGCCGGTCTGGGCACCCAGGCAGGGCAACTGAGGCTTGGGTAGGCTGGCCAGCCATTTCTCCTACACATAAAGGCAAAATGAATCATTTGGACATGTATGAGCTCATGGGTTTTATAGACTTTACAGCCTTCTTGAGGAAAGTTCTAGAAAAGAGTCAGCATCTGTAAAAGGAGTGACGTCAGACATTGGAAATGTTTAACTGAGGGTTAGGACGATGATCATCGTGATGCAGGCAAAGAATATGAATGGTTTAAAGTTCAACACAATAGAAAATGGACAGCTGCAGGAGTCTGGAAGGGATGATCCAAAAGCGATCCAGACAGTTAAAACTGTCAGGAATGCAGTAGATATTCATTTCAGTGTGAAGGATAGACATCTAATATGTTAAAATACCTGGGAGAGAGTGGAGGCAAAGAGGAAGGGAAATGGTAATTTTGTCATTATTCAGTAGTGCTAATAGTAGACTCAATTGCTTCATGATTAAAAAGTTAAAGTAAAACCTAGTAGTTACTAGACAAAAAACATAAATCTCTAAATTATTTTCAAAGCATCCTGTGTGCCTGTACATACACAAGCTCAGAAAATAGAAAACACACCAGGAGCTTTGACAGCAAAACTAAATCCAAGTCTCTCAGAATAACTATAAGTAGCAACAGAAAAAAAAAGCTCATGGACTTGCTGGACACAGGACAGTCATTCAAATCCTTGTTTAAAAGCATGTTTATGCTACAGTTGGGAAGGAATAAGCCAGTTACTTTGGAAAGACTGAAAATAAAGCAATTGGAGAGACATTCTGGCAAGCAGCAATCAGGGGTGATTTTTAATATCAGATACAATTGCATTTGGGGGGAAAAGTATTAATTGCAAAGCTTTCACTGTACTCTGGGTCTCACATCACATGCAAATCTAATAGTGTGAATGCTTCTGTATCAAAAAACATTTCACTAGGGAGAAGAAAGAAGAGCTGCCGGGAGAAATACAAATGGAGAGTGGCAATTGCAATTCACTTATCTTGGTAATAGTTCATGTGAACAAGAAATTATACACAGTTGGACTTTGGGAGCACATTCCCCATAGAGAGATACTCCCTTAACCTAGAGGCAGGAGGGAGGGCCTAGTCCCTACTCCAGATGACTTGACAGATTTAGATGACCCCTCCTGGAAGGCATCACCCTCCCTGTGGAGTGAGGGGGGAATGGGATGGGAAGGTGATCAGGGGGTATGGGAGGGAGGGAGAGAAGAAGGGAGGGAAAGGGAACTGGGATCGATATGTAAAATAAGAAAAAATAAATAAAAAATAATAAAAAAAGAAAATAGCAAAGAAATAGAAGATTTAAGAAGCATAATGGCTTTTGAAGTTAAGTCTAATTGACATGCACTTAGTGTTCTAAATGAATGAGGAGACAATTCTTTTTCCTAGAACTTTTAAAACTTTAACAAAGTGTTGCTTTTATTAGGGTTGTTTTTTGTTTGTTTGTTTGTTTGTTTGCTTTTTTAACAAAGCAATACATTAAATGTATGTGTATTTGCTTTGGAATTCATAATGCAAAGTGTAAAAGTAAACTTACAGGACTAGTGTAATAGCACAGAGGGTAAAGATATTTGCCATGTGAAGCTAAGAAAATGAGTTAGATCCTTTGGTCTGACCTAGGAACAAGAGAACTAACTCCCTACAATTTTCCTATGACCTCCACAATCACAAACACCCAAACATGTACAACAACACTAGTAAAAATGTTAAAATCTACAAGCAAGGATCAGGATCAGACATGGTGGTGTTCATACCAACCCTACCCATGATGCTATGCTACACAGATGCATCAGGATCTTGTAGTGGGGTTACAAGAATGAATGACGGATGATCCGGTATGGGTACAATTGGAATAAGTCACTTTCACACTAATGGCTAATGCTAAATAAAGGACCTGTTCACATTTCTCCTTACAAGGAAATCAGCCCACTGCACTCCAAGGACACTCCAATTATTCCCCAAAACACAAGTAAACTTCAAACAAACAAAGAGGCTAAGTTTTGTGACTTGGACACAGCAGAGAGATATCAGATATAGTTCTTTACTAATACCTATTGTCCACAGGGAAAATTGCTGGTGGCCCTGTCAGAGGAGCAGCAGGTGGCAATTGAAGTTGGGGGGGGGTGGGGAGGTTGGCCCACCAGGAAGAAAAGCACTGACAGGTGAATCTTGGGTAGGCAAGGATCTGAGGGTTTCAGCTGCAGAATGCCGCTCGCTCGCTACTGCCATGCATTTACATGTTTGCCATTGCCGTTTTTCTCTGGTATCTGGCATGGTGTGAATGGGCATGGGGGAATCCCCACTGCCTTTAATATAGTGTGATTATCTCGTGGAAATATCCTGTTCTACTAGGCAATTTTATCTTAGATTATATGAAGATGATTTCCTCTGTTTAACTGGGCAGTGATGTTCTACAATAATAGTGTTAGTTTAAATAGAATTTTGATGACTGGGGGGTTTTAATAAATTTATTGAGGGATTATGATAGAGGTTAGTTTAGTGGGAAAATTAATATAGTTAAAAGCAAGGTATGGTGATAAAGCAGGGACTGCAGAGGACAGACAATAAGGACAAGGGAATGTCACACAGCTGGGACTCATGAATTCCTCTTGAGGAGCTGTACAGACTATGACTTAGGTTAATGATTAAGAAAAACAGTTGTGTCCCAGAAGCTATGCTAGTTCTAGCTCTTAATATTAATGTTGAGACATATGCTCATGGGTGTCAGTGAGCATCATAGCTAACACAAAGCTTTAAATATGACTTAAGTTTAGGTTAAGATGCTTTTGTTAATAGCTTTGAGTTGAAATAGCTGTGGAAACAGTCTAAAGTTTAGAAAGGCACATAGTTGAGTGAGGGTCTCATTAAGGTCAGGGAACAATAACGAAGCAGCCCAATTATTATTGGTTGATGTGCTTTTCTTGTTAGGGTGGGTTGGTGATCAAATACGATGGTTAATTCCTTATACCCAATTCTGTCCTTGGCTTTCTGATATATATATATCAGAATGGGTATGCACCCTGAGTATTTAAAGTAGACATATATAAAACTTTAGTTTTGTGATTCTTTTTAAAATTTCTTATAAGATTATCTTTTGTGATAAATAACACAGTGACTTTTGTAACTCTAAAATGCAGCCTGTCAGTAAAAGAACTGGCTGAGAAAAATACCTTGTTTATACTCTTTATAACAAGTTGCTTGGTACACAAATGTATGTGGGTTCTTTGAACAACTTGTTTTTCACCTGTAATACATAAAATGTTTAATCATTAAGATATATGGAAAACATGCTGTTTTTTTTTTTACTTGTACTCATTGTAATAATTCACTTGAAAAATAGAACACAATTACATTGTCATTTTTATACTGCTTGAAAGATTTTGCTAGGGTATATAAGCTGTACAGAAAAAATATAGTTAGTTAGAAGGAAGATATCAAGAGAGACATGTTATGAGCATGTATTTCTGCCGGTCATTCTGGTCCCACAGCTGAACCAGCTCCATACTAACACACAGAGACACTGTATTTGATATAAAGCTGTTGGCCAGTTACTAGTTTCTTATGGGCTAGCTCTATATTAAATATTAACCCATTTCTATTAATCTAAGTATTTCCATGTGGTCTCATCTTATCGGAGAGAGGGCCGGACCTCTGTTCTCTCCAGTCTCTACATGCTGACTCCTCCCTACAACTTCCTCTCTCTTCGTAGTCCTACCTGTTTTGCCTTCCTATTGGCCAACAGTGCTTTCTTCATTAACCAATAAGAGAAATATATTTACAGAATGACATCTCCCATCATCTCCTCTTTTCTGTCCAAATAAAAAGAAGGTTTTTTTTTTAACCTTAGCATAGCAAAATATATCATGACAGTAGGTATCTATATGGATAGAAGAAAAGAAAGAGTTGAGAGATGGTGATAGAGAAACCTAAAGGTGTGTGTGTGTTTTCCCTTTTTCACCAGCCCCAGAGTGTTAAGTTTAGCCACTCTTGCTGGCCCCACAGAATTAAGATTTACTCCCTCAGAAAGAAAAGTCAAGTTGAGTGATTCGTTCCCTGTGGATTCCCTCTCAATCCTGAAAGCTGGCACCCATTGCACCAATAGAAAATATCACCATTGACATGCAGCCAGCATCCTTTGAATGACCAATACTTGACAAAGGCTTCCAAGAACAATGACCTGATGGGAGATATCCTTCTGTATATATGTTTCTCTTATTGATTGATGAATAAAACACTGATTGGCTAGGCAGGAAGATAGGTGGGACTAGGAGACAAGGAGAATTCTGGGAAAGGTAGGGGGAGGGAGACAGTAGAGATGCCATTCTGCCAAAGCAGTAACATGCTGGATTATGGGTATGCCACAGCCTCCCGGAACTACATAGATTAACAGATAGGGGTACATAATTTAGAGTGAACTAGCCAATAAGAAGCCCATGCTATTGGCCAACAGTTTAATAATTAATATAGCATCTGAGTGTTTATTTGGGGGCTAAGAAGGGTGACAAGACCTGGGAAAAAAAGAAAACTTTCATCAACAATGACCTTGTGTGTTCTGTTAGCCTGTTCTCCATTCTACAATAGCAATTGATCCTTCCCTGTCAGAGATCAAACACTTCATATCCAATGAAGGTGATTTTCATAGATCACTCACATTCTTAATAAGTTCTAAGGATTCTTACTGATAAAATATCTTGGTTAGAGATTTGTTATGAAAAGAGACACCATGACCATGGCATCTCTTACAAAGAAAACATTTAATTGGAGGGGCTCACTACAGTTTGAGAAGTTTGGTGCATTATTATCGTAGTACAGAGCATGGCGGCATGCAGGCAGACATGGTGCAGGAGCTAACAGTACTACATCAGACACACAACAGGAAGTGAACTGACTGTCACACTGAAGGAAGCTTGAGCAAAAGAGGCCTCAAAGCCCACCCTCACAGGGACACACTCCTTCTAACAAGGCCACACCTCCTAATAGTGCCACACATCCTAATAATGCCATTCCCTTTGGGGGCCATTTTCTTTCAAACCACCACATATAACCTTGTTTAATTAGGAAGCAGCTTATTATTAAATCTGACTAGTCAATGGGGAATAAATTACATTCTTGAACCATTTTGTTAAATTGCTGTTTTGTTCATTTTACTGCATGCTAGCTATTTCACTTGGGATTGATATGACTCAACTGAATAGGTTTTGTCCCACTGGGTCACTACTGGTTCATTGTCTTTCATATTTAAAAAAACATATATTTATTAGGTACATATCATGTGCCACCACAGGGCAGCACCAATTCAACAGTGAATGAAAGAGTTAAGGTCTTCACTCTTCTGGTGCTTACATGCTTGTGGGTAGAGACTGATAGTAAATGACAATAAACAAGGACCTGTCACCAAGTAGAAGTGTTAAGGTGAAGATGAGGTGCTATTTTAAAGAGATGCTAAGGGACTGTAGGTAATGAAAAAGGTTTAGAAGAGGTGCCATTGGAGTAGGGATCTGCATTGGTTACTTTTCTCATACACTTAAGGAAAGCAGCCTGAGAAAGGAAAGGCTTTATGTTGGCTACCATTCCAGAAGGGAAGCAGTCCATCACGGATGAGATGTTATGACAGCAGGAGCTTGGTGTGCTTGTCACATTGCATCCACAGTCAGGAATGAAGTGAAATGGATGCCAAGGCTCAGCTGATTTCCTTCATTTTTATTCGTTTGACCTCAGTTCAGAGTTGGTGTTCTGGCTGCTGTTATATCAGCTTGATACAAGCTAGAGTTTTCTGAAAGAAGGGAACCTCAACTGAGAAAATGCCTCCATAAAATCAGAGTCTAAGAATTTTATTAATTAGTGATTGACTGGGGAGGGACCAGGCCACTGTGAGTGGTTCCATCCTGGTCCTGGCTTCTATAAGAGAGCAGGATAAACAAGCCATGGGAATTAAACCAGTAAGCAGCACCCTCCATGGCCTTTGCATCAGCTCTTGCTTCCGGGTTCTTGCCCTGCTTGAATTTCTGTCCAGACTTCCTTCAATGATGGGCTTCAGTGTGAAAGTGTAAGCCAAGCAAATACTTTCCTCCCTAATTCACTCTTTGGTCAAGGTGTTTGAATGCAGCATTGGAAATCCTAAGAGAGGTGGTGCATTGACATTCCGGGCAGTGCTTCCCTCTTCAGGCAATCTTTCTGGAAACAAACTCAGAGACAGGTGTGTTTCCATGGCAATTTTGAGTCCAGGCCAGCCAGGTTGACAACAGAATAGTAACCTCTACCAGAGCTGGATGACAACAATCAGTCAGGGGAGAAAGCTTTAGTGAAGAAAAGCTTCCTAGCTGGGCAGATAGTCAAGGAAATCACAAATGTAGGACCCACCTGGGCATATCCACAGAAACAGAAATTCTGCCCTTTCCTCAATTTTCACTTTCCCCCCCTCAGTTAAAGAGTAATTCTCACTTTTTTTATTGGCGTTTTCTGAGATAGGGAGGATCTGATTACTTTGTAGCCAGACTGTGCTGGAGCCCACTAGCCCAGGCTGGCCTTGTACTCATGACAGTTATCCTGTTTCTGCATCCTACATGTAATCTGACACACTGTGATGATTCTCTTTAAGGTACAGAATGTTTGACCATTTCATTTAACTATGTGTGGGTAAGAATGGGAATAATATAAAAATGGCTCCATTGATAAATTTCATTTTTTTTTGCTATTTAAATAAAAATAGTAAAGAGTTACAAGGAGAAATAATCAAAGAAGCCTGAACAATTGAATCAACAGTTTCAATTCTCACCTTACATATAAGTCATAAGTCAGTACAAAGATAATACTCAAAGCTAGGTGCTCAATTTTAAAGCTTCTATAAAATTCAGACAAAATTATGTTATTTAAATGTTGCCTTCTACTAGAGGCCCCATGGACTACCCACATGTCCTCCTAACTGACACCCACATTCAGGGGGCCTGCTTTTGTCCTATGCTGGTTTTAGAGCTGTCAGTCTGGGGCCCATGAGCTCCCCCTTGTTCAGGAACAACATTTCTCCCTAGTGTATGAATGGACGTTGGGACCCCACCCCACACAGATTGGTACTCTCTCAGCCTAGACACATGGGAGAGGGCCTAGACCCTGCTCCAAATGATGTGACAGACTTTGAAGATCCCCCATGGAAGGCCTCACCCTTTCTATGGAGCATAGGAGAGATGGGATGGGGATTGGTGGGGGGGGCATGGGAGGATGGGAGGGAGGAGGAACATGGATTGATATATAGACTAAGGTTGTTTCTAATTTAAAAATATCTTGCCTTCATATAGTTAAGATGGACCACCACATTGACCCATGCTGTGACAAGGTGGGCATCACTCTCAATACTTGGATGACCTCAGAACCAGGTTGCCTCTAGGAAATGTGTGTTTACTCTTGTATCACATCTAGTTGAAACTATCTTATTGCCTCCCTACCAACAGATTAGAAACATTCTTCCTTCAAAAAGTGCCCACATGTGCTAGGGCTGTAGAGTTTTGGTAGAGTGCTTGCTTCTGGTGCAAGTAATTCTAGGTTTTATTCGCAGCACCCCATAAACCTGGTGTGGTGTTGAATGGCTGTAGTCCCAGCAGTCAGGAGGCAGGCAGATCAGAAGTTCAACACAATCCTCAGTTACATAATAAGTTTGAAACTAGCCTTGGATATACGATATTTTATCTTTTAAAATGCTCATTTTAAATGATCAGCAAAATGTCTTCCTCTGAGTTAATTTTATCTGCCTGAGAGACAGACTGTATTTAGAACTGTGCTGAAAACACAATACGATTCGAGCCATTCTATGACATCTTTTGGGTTCCATGTTGGCAATTGTGAAATTGCTTAGATAGACATGTGCAGAACTTGAGGCAGAAATCACCTGTAAGTTTATGCCACGCTATGTTCAGTGGTTGCATATCTTGTCTCAAAGCCAAGGGACAATTGCTGAAATTCTAGGCATCAAGGACCCAGATAATTGATGATAATGAGAATCTTCCCAACTCTGAGAAGTGAGGAAAGGCTGCAGAAGGTATGGTCAGGAGAACCTACCTTGCCTTTTGATATTTAGCTATACAGAAGATTGCCCTTTGCCCTTTGATATTCAGCTATACAGAAGAAGCCTTGATTGCCCCAGACTACATTGAAATTTCAATTGTTCTTAATTTTGCATTTCTCTTTCTAATAAGAATCTGATTTCATTTTTAGAAAGAAAGTTAAAAATAACACCTCGCTTTAAAGAGACTAAAGTTGGAGTCAGTTAGCAAGATAATTTACAGTTTAGAATTTTCACTATATCATAAAACATTGGTGGTGGTGCTAGTAGTGGTGGTGGTGTGTACGTGTGTGTCTGTGTGTGTGTTTCAATCACAGTTACCATGGTAACCAAATAAGTAGTCCTGGGCTCTTACAGCTTCATTGTCATTCAGACTATATTTTTCCTACCATTATTTTTAGTAATATATTTTAATGAAATGGCTGTTATATTTCACTGCAAGTTAATAAGGATCCAAACACCATTAATTTCCAAGGTATTTGTTTTTAATGGTTATGAAGTTCGTGTCAGAATGTTAAAATGCCAGCCTATTATCTTCACTGAGCCCTTCTGGGCTGAGTCTGCCCAGATGCAGAACAGTGCATAATTACATTTCTCAGCTGTGAAGTTCATAACTATTAACCTTTGGCAAGGATCACTGAACTGCCATGTTGTAAATCACCCCTGGTCTCTTAACACTTAGATGGCTTCAAAGAAGAGCTGGCTGTGGCAACCTGGCATGAGCAACCAGTCTAGAGCAGCCAAGCCCAAGCACCAGCAGGGAACCAGCCTGCAATGCACAGACACCCCGACCCCTGAGCTGACACCTTCTACTAATTTTGAAATGAAGTGTTTGAACTCTAACCAGCATACCACTTCGTAAAGTATCTCTAAAAGCTGTTCCCATGGTAACATCTGAAGATATTTAGAAATCTTCACACTGCCTACATAACCTGTAGATCTACATAGGAACTATTAAAATGTGTGTAAATGTATGTGTTTATTTGCTTTCTTATAATAGAGGAGAGGTGCATATGGAGCTCTAAATATGTGCAATGTAGAAATGTCATACATACAGTTACATATATATGTGTGTGTGTAGACATACATATATATATATATATATCAATGATAAGGGTGTCTTTATGTGTGTATATGACTTAATACTTTAATGAATTCATTATGAAGCCACATTGTATTAATAGAATTTCAAAAATGTATAGTCCTACAAAAGTCTTCTACATACTGGGACAAAGATAACATACAACAGAAATTTTAATACTTATTTTGTCATCTCACCTTAATTTACTTATAAATTTTGTATAGTCTAGAACTTGAATTTGTATTCCTCATTAATAAATACTTTCATATACATCATGTCTAGATATAGTGAATTATGTACCTGAAACATAGAGACTATTTAGTTTGATTATCAATTAACCTGGGTATAACAGTAAACATAAGCAAACAGATAAGCTGCACCAGAGTCCGGACCACACATATTTTCTCTTGCTTGGATCCATTTATATCACTGGAGAACTGTGCTCCAGTTACTGGCCACTTGTCTCCTGTAGCAGACTCACCTGCAGCTCTGGGGAACTTTGATCCCAAAGTCCAGCCTTCATGGATCTGCAGCAAAAAGGAGAGCCTGCCTTTTCTGTAGGACACCTACATATCCAATGAACCTCCAGTACCAGGTGAGAACTTCAGCTTCCTCTGATTATGCCCACCTATACCTCTTGGGAAACATGAGCCAGGATCTGGCCATGGCCTCATGTACCAGGCTTACCGATGGCGCTCAGGTAATTTTCTTCAGAAGCCCTACAGTTCAGGGCTCTTGCAGCAAGGAGGGGACTTCGGCTTCTCTGTGTAGGTGCCAACATGACCCTGAAGCTCCATGGAGGGAAACAGGCATCTCACCTATGCCGTGTCTCTTGAACTTGAGAAATGCCTCCACTGAAAGAGTAAAGGTGGATTGAACAAAGAAAGAGATATGGATGGAAGAAATGAAGGGAGAATAGAAATGAAGGAAAAAAGGAAGGATTGACACAGCCAATGAAGGAAAAAAAGGAAGGATTGACACGGCCAATGAAGGAAAAAAGGAAGGATTGACACGGCCAATGAATAGCTCCCGATACTGAAGCCGCAGCGCAAAAGCGGGGCAGCATGAAAACCCGAGACAGCATGTCTACTGATACGGCAATGATGAGATCTAATGGAAATTACTGGAAGGACACCAGAGCTGCTGAGGGCCAGCCCCAGTGCCCCCTCAGGGTACAGAAGAAGGCTCACGTCTAGATATCATATGCTCTGGTGTTCATTGAAGGAGAAAACTTAGAACATTAAGGAGAACAAGTTACACAAAAGTAGACATGGAAGTGGGTCAGTGTGACACATCTCGGTAGAATAAGACCCCATGAAAGACATACAAATCTCATATCTCATATATAATTGGAGATATGTTGACTATTAAGCCAATTCTTAGAATGGTAAAAGATAAGCATTTAATTAGTTAATTAATCTAATTAATACTTGTGGAGTTCCTGCTTTCATGGAGACATGATTCCTGGTCCCAGAAAATAAGAATTAAGCTACATAGAAAAGAAAACTCACAGTAAAAAGAAAACACTCACAAATATCACGAAGTGTATTTCCCTAGTGGTGAAACAGATAACAAAGTATAGAACAGAAAGTTTCCCTGCCAAGATGAAACAAAAGGAAAGCATTTTAGTCTCCTACTTGAAGTAATCATAAAATAAATAAAATATATAGCAGTTTTTAAGATACTGAAAACTAGGCAATGAAACGTCATGAATTTTATGCTTTTTTCTCATTGAATTTCTCTCTTCGGCAGTTTGAAATACAAGGAACACTTTTATAAAGTTATTTCCCTTCATTTATTGAATATATTCTATTACTGTCTAGTATGTGCCCAAAGACCTTTTAAGCACTACAGATACAGCAATTGGAGTAGGGGAAACATACATAAAAATAAAATTGTAAATAAAATGCATAATCTGTCAGAAATGATAAATGTTGTAATAGAGAGGACAGAGCATGGTTATCTGTGGGGAGGAATCACATGCCCTTTTAAATGAGGTAAACAGAGAGAGCTTTGCTTAGACAATGCCATGTGAGCACAGATGTGTTTGTCATTAAGGAGAGAGCAACATGAATACCGGAGGGAAAGCCAAACTTACGATGAAAATAAGAGAAAATGCTGTAAGCATGCCATGTGCTTTAGAGGATTTCTTAATAGTATCAGATGCATGGTCCAGTGTAGATGCAGACACAACTAATCAAATTCCTCAGTGTGTCTGTGCGTGCGTGCGTGCGTGTGTGTGTGTGTGTGTGTGTGTGTGTGTGTGTGTGTAGGGGAGGGAGGCAAAGAATGTTGGGTTATCACTGAGAAATTTCAAAAGAACCCTATATAAAACCCCTCATTTGGCAAGGTAAAGGCAGATACTGGGGCAGGTAGCCAAAACAAACAAATCCAGTGCAACAGGGACCGCTCACTGCCTAAAGCAGATCAACAAACTGTGTGATGTGGCTTTCTTCCAGAGCAGATGTAGCCCACAGGCTGCCCACACGAAACAGACTCTCGCGTACGCGCGTGCGTGTGCGCACACACACACACACACACATACACACACACATATACACACACACACACAGAAAGAGAGAGAGAGAGAGAGAGAGAGAGAGAGAGAGAGAGAGAGAGAGAGAGAGGAGAGAGAGAACACTAGTAGATTGTCGTCTGATCTCTGGTGGCAGAGACATTTCAAATATTGAGAAGGCAATAGATTTCCAACTGAATAAAAAGAATCCGCATTTGCTCACTGAGCTCTGGCTGTTTTGCTGTTGACCACAGCTCACTTCCATGAATGACTAGGAAAGTTCGCATGTTGTTTACATGGCCAGCAAAGGAGGTATCTGGAAACTGTTAGAAAGCTAAGGACCTGAGAGGGAAAATGTTTTGTGAAAGGGTGCTCACAGGAGTTGCCCAACACAGCAGACTCCATTTCTACTGTGGCAATTTTAAGCAGCAATTAGTGTGTAAAGCTAGGATATAAAATGGGTGTCTGGATGTAGAGAAGCTGAGAGGCCCTTCTAGAAACTTCACGGATGTGGGCAGGTAGAAACTGCCACCCAGGACTCCAAACTGCCTTGGTAAAGGACCTAGCAACCAGGCGGGATACAGGGAGGACTAATCATGAAGAGGCTGGAGCACTGGAAAAGGAGCAACCCTAGGGAGAAACGGCAAACCCGTTTCCAACCAATGAAAGGCCACTCTTTCCAACCAATGAAAGGCCACTCTGAACGAGGGTAATTTTCTAACTGCCTATTCGGGAGAAATTCACATATGTCAGTGAAGGGAACTGTAATCTGAGCACGGGGACATCTCTGTCTGCATATTTTTCAGCTATTGTTTTAGGCATTCCAAGAAAGAGTACTATGAATCAAGCAAGAGAAGACAAAAGAAAAACTGGGAGGTTTGATCTAAGAGCAGAGAGGCACAGGTGGGTAAAAACCACACTATCTGTTCTTACTGTTCTTGTTCACTTAGGCTTGCCAAACTGCTCTCTCTCTCTCTTTTTTTATTCTGTGGGCTACTGTGTCTTTCACAATGACTCAGCATTCTAGGAAGACTTTTGTTGTTGTTGTTTTTTTTTTTTTTTTGGTTGTTTGAGACAGGGGTTTCTCTGTGTAAATTTGGAGCCTGTCCTGGTACTCTCTCTGTAGACCAGGCTGCCCTGGAACTCACCGAGATCTGCCTGCCTCTGCCTCCTGAGTGCCGGCATTAAAGGCGTGCACCACCTGCAAGGCGGTCAGCATTCTGGTTGTAGAGAAAATTTACAAATGAGTGGGAATAACCAAGTAAACTTCTGTGTGATTCTGTGTACTAACCGAATCTGTTTATTCTGTTCATTGAGCTAAAATTTCAGAGCAATTAAAATGAGTAGATACAGGGAGGGTTCTTTCTACAAAGCAGTGAAGACATTATTAGCTAGTAGCAACCTTGCTTCGATGGTTTACTAAAGCTCATGGCATATTACTGAGGGAGCAGAGTGTGCAAACAGTTGTGTCAGAGCTTAATTGCTTAGATTTAAGGGATAGCACTTAGAGATACATTAAATTGTAAAGTGTCTAAGACATCTGCCTCTCAGGTATAATACGCAACAGCTCTTTAAGAAAAGTCCAGTAAGACAGAGAGACCAGAAGCATCATTATGTTGCATGAATGACTGGGCAGTGGAGAGATGTGCTCTCTCTCTATGGTCCAAGTGTGGATGATTTCATAGCCAAGGAATGCTCTGGTATAGGGCTTAGTGAGTCAGACATGGCTAGATCAAATCTTGATTTATACCCAGGGAGATGAAATAAATGTATACTTGTCAAATAAATGATGCTATTCAATAAGATCTTTTAAAGACAACAGTACTGAGCAACTTGGAAGACTATATGTTACATTGGGAGCACACGGGAAGCCCTAGGAAACTAAGAGGAAATATGTAACTCCATACCCCTGAGTTGACACATTGATAGATATTTTCTACTCTGAACCAGAGTCATCAGAATATATGGCTTTGCCCATGCAAGATGCTGAGCAGAGTTGGTCATCAATATTTTAAAATATTTATTCTTCCAAGTTGCCTTTGGCTGACTCAAGTGTCTTGGAAATAATTCTAGTAACAGACTGCAGGCTGTGTAGAACTTTGGATTTATAATAGTATCTTGGCTTTTGACAATGGGATGCATGCTGACTATGCATGGAGAATGTTCCTCAGGAAATACATGCTTTCTCATCCTTAGAGAAGACACCATTCAGGGAAGGACTGAGGGGTAAAGGTTCCCACACACCAGTTTCTCTGAATCTCATGTCAACTTAGTCTCCGTATTCAGGTGAGAATTTTACTACTGGTTTTTCTTTTTTTCCATCCTGCTTCCTTTCTCCATCATACCCCCTTCCTTGTCCTTCTGTTTTGTAAGTACAGGACCCCCCCCCCCAAAAAAAAAGCTGAGGTAAAGCTGGTGAAGTTTTTCCTTCACAGAACCTCATCAAGGTGAACAGCTATTGTGCTTAGTTTATCACATAGCATACCGTCCCAAAACATGGCAATTTGTGTTTTAGTCCCTCATAAATATGTAATCTGAGGGTGCTTAGTGGGAAAGCAGAGACATAGAGTCTCCAAAGGCAGCCTTCCATGTTTATCAGCTGGTGTTAGATTTAGCTCTGGTAGTTACCGGGCTGGGAAAACTCATGGGAGTCAGCTGTGCTCATTTTCAGAGGCTGGAGGGCAAGCTCCAGAAATGCTGTGCTTCTTCTGTTGGTCCTGTTAGAAGAGCACCTACTGTCTTCCAGGATGTTTTTGCCCAGAAGCTGCTATAACCAACAACGTTGGTAGAGATAGTGTTTCTTCTGGAGAAAGGTATGGAATAATCATGGTTTACTGGAGAGGGGAGTTTATGGGAAAGGTTTGTCCTCAGTCTTTTTCACCACAACGGCTTTTCCACAATGTTCTCATTCAGCCCAGGACAAAGGTCATGGAGCAATCCGAACAAGGACTGACTACCACTGACACTTGCA
This sequence comes from Phodopus roborovskii, assembly GCF_943737965.1. NCBI lineage: Eukaryota > Metazoa > Chordata > Mammalia > Rodentia > Cricetidae > Phodopus > Phodopus roborovskii. The sequence continues at coordinate 21,962,058 of NW_026125397.1, read as the reverse complement.
ACTATGTGCAGAATAAATGTTGCCTCCTGTAAATTGTTCTTTTTTAAAAAATGTAATTTAATTTAACTTTTTAATTTTACTTATCGATCCCAGTTCCCTCTCCCTCCCTCTCTCCCTCCCTCTCTCCACTCCTCCTTCTTTCCTTTTCTCCCACCCTCAAGTGCACCCCTCCCACCCTCCCCTCCCACCCACCCACACTCCACATATAGGGTGATGCCATCTAGGAGGGGGCATCTAAATCTGTCAAGACATTTGAAGTAGGGACTAGGACTTCTCTCCCTGCTAGGTCTGTGCTACTGGAGTTATGTCGAGGAAGCGGTCTCCTATACCAATTTGTTCAAGGACTTGAGTTTTGCACTGTGGCAATAGACATGGGTCTATCTGTAGTCTTCTACACACCATCATCCAATTGTGCCAGCACCATTTATTGAAGATGCTTTCCTCCCTGCATTGCATACTTTTAGCTGTATTTTAGCAGGTGTTTGTAGGTGTGTGGGTTAAAATCAGGATTTGCGATTTGATTCCATTTGTCTACTTGTCTATTTTTGTGCCTATTCCTGGCTGTTATCAGAACTATAGCTCTGTAGTAGAGCTTAAAGTCAGGGATGGTGATGCCTCCTGAAGTCCTTTTATTGGATAGGTTTGCTTTGGCTATCCTGGTTTGTTTTTCCTTATAAAGTTGATTATTATCCTTTCAAGGTCAGTGAAGAATTGTGCTGGGATTTTAATAGGGATTGCATTGAATCTATAGATTGTTTTTGGCAAGATGGCCATTTTTACTATGCATATCCTACCTATCCAAGAGCATGGGAGATCCTTCCATTTTCTGGTATCTTCTTTAATTTCTTTCTTTAAAGATGCAAAGTTCTTATTATATAGCGTTACCCCAAGAGACTTTATGTTGTTTTTGGCTATTGTAAAGGGTGATATTTTTCTGATTTCTTTCTTAGCCTCTTTGTCATCTGAATAAAGTAGGGCTACTGATTTCTTTGAGTTTATCTTGTAACCAGTTAGTTTGCTGAAGGTGTTTATCAGCTGGAGGAGTTCCCTGGTATAGTTTTTTGGGTTGCTTATGTAAACTATCATATCATCTGCAAATAGAGACAGTTTGACTTCTTCCTTTCCAATTGTATCCCGTTGATCTCCTTTTGTTCTCTCATTGCTTTAGCTAGAACTTCAAGAACGATATAGAAGAGATAGGGAGAGAGGGTAGCCTTGTCTTGTTCCTGATTTTTAGAGGAGTTGCCTTAAGCTTCTCGCCATTCAGTTTGATGTTGGCTGTTGGTTTACTGTATATTGCTCTTATTATGTTTAGGTATGTTCCTGTTATCCCTGATCTCTCCAAGACCTTTATTATGAAAGGGTGTTGGATTTCATCAAAGGCTTTTTCAGCATCTAGGGGGATGATCATGTGGTTTTTCTTTTTCACTTTGTTTATATGGTGGATAGCGTTGATAGATTTTCATATGTTAAACCATTCCTGCAACCCAGGGATGAAGCCTACTTGGTCATGGTGGATGATTTCTCTGATGTATTCTTGGATTCGGTTTGCTACTATTTTATTGAGTATTTTTGCATCAATGTTCATAAGGGATATTGGTCTATAGTTTTCTTTCTTAGTTGTGTCTTTGTGTGGTTTGGGTACCAAGGGGATTGTGGCCTCATAAAAAGAGTTTGGTAATGAACCTTCTGTTTCTATTGTGAGGAATAACTTGAGGAGTATTGGTATTAGCTCTTCCTTGAATTTCTGGTAGAATTCTGCACTGAAGCCATCTGGCCCTGGGCTTTCGATGACTGCTTCTATTTCTTTAGGGGTTATAGGTCTATTTAAGTTGTTTGTCTGTTCTTGATTTAATTTTGGTAAGTGATAGTTATCCAGAAATTTGTCCATTCCCTTTGAATTTTCAAATTTTGTGGAATATAGGTTTTTAACGTATGTCCTGAAAATTGTCTGGATTTCCTCTGTGTCCATTGTTATTTTCTGATTCTGACCTTTTCATTTCTGATTCTGTTAATTTTCATGTTCTCTCTCTGCCTTTTCGTTAGTTTGGATAAAGGTTTGTCTATTTTGTTAATTTTCTCGAAAAACCAAATTTTTGTTGCATTGATTTTTTTTTGTATTGTTTTCCTCGTTTCTATTTTATTGATTCCAGCCCTCAAATTGATTATATCCTGGCATCTATTCCTCTGGAATGATTTTGCTTCTTTTTTGTTTTAAGGCTTTCAGTTGTGCTATCAATTCTCTAATGTGACTATCCTGTTTTCTTCATATGGGCACTTAGTGCAATGAACTTCCTTTGTAGCACTGCTTTCAAGGTGTCTCATAAGTTCGGGTATGTTGTGTCCTCATTCCTGTTGAATTTTAGGAAGTCCTTAATTTCTTTCTTATTTCTTTTTTGACCCAGGTATGGTGCAATTGGGCATTGTTACATTATGTAGGGTTTATGCAATTTGCATTGTTGATGAATTCCAATTTTAAAGCATGGTGGTCTGATAAGATACATGGGGCTATTCCAATTTTTTTGTATTTGTTGAGGTTTGTTATGTCACCTAGTATGTGGTCTATTTTAGAGAAGGTTCCATATGGAACAGAGAAGAAGGTATATTCTTTTGTGTTGGAAGGAATGTTCTATATATGTCTATTAAACCTAATTGAGTCATAACTTCTGTTAGTTCTTTTGTTTCTTTGTTAAGTTTCTGAGAGGTGGTCCTATCTAGTGGTGAGAGTGGGGTGTTGAAGTCTCTCACTGTAAGTGTGTGAGATTTTATGTGAGCTTTGAGTTCTAGTAGTGTTTCTTTTATGAATGTGGATGCCTCTTTGTATTGGGGATGTTGATGTTCAGAATTTAGACTTTGTGCTGATGGATTTCTCCTATGATGAATACGAAATGACGATCTTCATCTATCTCTTTTGATTAATTTTGGTTTGAAGTCTAACTTGTTAGATATTAGGATAGCCACACCTGCTTGTTTCTTGGGTCCATTTGATTGGAAGATCTTTTCCCAGCCCTTTACCCTGAGGTAATGTCTATCTTTGAAGCTAGATGTGTTTCTTGTATGCAGCAGAAGGATGGATTCTGCCTTCATATCCATTCTGTTAGCCTGTGTCTTTTTATAGGAATGTTAAGACCATTAATATTGAGAGAGAGTAATGACCATTGATAGTTATGCTTGTTTGTTTTAGGTTTGTTGTTGGCAGTGGTATTTGAATATATTTGTCCTGCTTTACCCTTGGGTTCTGGTGAAGTGATATTATCTATTGCCTATGTCTTTGTGAGTGTAGTTGATTTCCTAGGGTTGGAGTTTTCCTTCCAGAACTTTCTGTAGGGCTATATCTTGTTTTCTCTGTCTATAGTGATTGAGAGTTTTGCTGGGTATAGTAGCCTGGGCTGGCATTTGTGGACTCTTAGAACTTGTAGAACTTGTAGAACTTGTTCTTGTAGAACATCTATCCAGGACCTTCTGGCCTTGAGAGTTTTCATGGAGAAGTCAGGTGTAATTTGATAGGTCTGCCTTTATATGTTACCTGTCCTTTTTCCTTCACTGGTCTTAATTTTCTTTTTATTCTGTATGTTAGATGTTTTGATTATTATGTGTCTTTTTTCTTTGGTCCAGTCTATTTGGTGTTCAGTATGTTTCTTGAACTTTCATGGTCATGTCCTTCAGATTGGGAAAGTTTTCCTCAATGATTTTGTTGAATATATTTTCTGTACCTTTGAGCTGGGCTTGTTTGCCTTCCTCTATGCCTATTATTCTTAGATTTGGCATTTTCACCGTGTCCCCCATTTCCTGTATGTTTTGTGTTAAGGATTTGTTGGATTTATGATTTTCTTTGGTCGATGAATTTATTTCCTCTAGTTTATCTTCAGTGCTGGAGATTCTCTCTTCCATCTCTTGTATTCTGTTGGTTATGCTTGTGTCTGTAGTTCCTGATCATTTGCCCAGTTTTTCTATTTCCATCATTCCTTTGGTTTGTGTTGTCTTTATTTTCTCTACTTCAGTTTCCAAGTCTTGAACCATTTCCTTCACCTGTTTAATTGTTTTTTCTTGGCTTTCAGTACTTTCTTTAAGAAATTTGTTCACTTCTTCTAATTTTTTGTTTGTTTTTTCTTCCATTTCTTTAAGGGATTTTCTCACATCGTCTTTGAGGGCCTCTATCATTTTATGACGATAATTTTAAGTCATTCTCTTCTGCTTCATCTGTTTTGGGGTATTCAGGTCTAGTTGATGTTGAGGGTAAGGGGAGGGCAGGTTCTTGGTGGGGGTGGGTGGGTGTGTATCAGAGCACCAGGAGCATTCTCGATGGGGACAGGGCTCAGGGGAAGCAAGATCCAAGGAGTTCCAGGGAGTTCCCAGGGAAGGGTGGGGGGGGGATTCTACCTGAATTGTTTCCAGACTCACCTCTAGCCAAAGCCTGGCAATGGGGGTCAAAGAAGAGGCTGATACTCAGCATGTTTCCACACTGATTGGCAGATCTAGCTGGAGCCTGGCACTCTCCAGCTGAGGCCTCTCTAGCAGAGGCCTGGCGATGGGGCTAAATTTTTCTTTCAAGTAGTTTGTTTTATAATGTCAAGAAAATGAATAATATAGTCAAACAAGCTCATTTTCTTATTAGTTATATTTTACCTCTTCATGGTTCAAAATCAATGACAAATTGGGCAGTTAAAGTCATTCTAAATAGTGTGTGTGTGTGTGTGTGTGTGTGTGTGTGTTTGTACATTTTCAACATAGTGTTTTAAAATATAACCCACATGTCACCTCATCATACAGCCTGCATTATATTATGACTCCTTGTTGAGTTTGATTTTTGGCTCATCTCTGAGCTCACCTATTATTTCTCATGTTGCTATGCATCTGTTTGTTTGTTTTTTTTAAGGTGCTTTCTTTTCAAAATTGCAGTTTTTAAAAGACTTGGGATTGTAGCCTGGTTATCCTTTGCTTTATTTCTAATATCCACTTATGAGTAAGTACATACCATGTTTGTCTTTCTGGGTCTGGGTTATCTTACTCAAGATTGTTTTATCTAGTTCCATCCATCTGCCTGTGATGTCATTGGTTTTTTGTGTGTTTTTTACAGATGAGTAGTACTCCATTGTGTAAATGTGTCATATTTTCTTTATCCATTCTTCAGTTTAGGGGCATCTAGGTTGTTTCCAAATTCCTGCTATTACAAATAATTTTGCTATGAACATAGTTGAACAGATGTCCTTGTGGTATGATTGTACATCCTTTGGGTATATTCCCAGAAGTGGTATTGTGGGGTATTTAGGTAGATTGAGTCACAGTTTTCATGGAAACCAGCTCACTGATTTCCAATGTGGATGTACAAGTTTGCAGTCCCACCAGCAATGGAGGAGTGTTCCCTTTACTCCACATCTCTCCAGTGTAAACTGTCACCAGTATTTTTGATCTTAGCCATTCTGTCAGGTATAAAATGGTATTTCAGAGTTGTTTCTATTTGCATTTCCCTGGTGGCTAAGGATGATGAGCAGTTTTTTAAATGTCTTTTGACCATTTGAGTTTCTTCTGTTGAGAATTCTCTGTTTAGATATGTACCCCAGTTTTAATTGAATTTTTTTGGTAATTTGGTGTCTATTTTCTTGAATTCTCTATATATTTTGGAAATTAATTCTCTGTCAGATGTGAGGTTAGTGAAAATCTTTTCCCATTCTGTAGGCTTCCATTTGTCTTATTGACCATGTCTTTTGCCTTACAGAAGCTTTTCAGTTTCAGCGAAGTCCCATTTATTAACTGTTGCTCTCAGTGTCTGTGATACTGGTGTTATATTCAGGAAGAGGTCTCCTGTGCCCATGTATTTAAAGTTACTTCCCACTTTCTCTTCTCTCAGCTCCAGTGTAACTGAATTTATGTTGAGGTGTATGATCCATTTGGACATGAGCTTTGCGCATGGGGATAGATGGATGTATTTGCATTCTTCTTTATATTGACATTTCGTTATGCAAGCACCATTTGTTTAATATGCTTTCTTTTTTTATTTCTATTGTAAAATTTTGACTTCTTTGTCAAAATCAGGTGTTCATAGGTGAGTGGATTTTCAGTTCATCTCCTTTGATCCATGTGTCAGTGTTTATGTTACTATCAAATTGGTTTTATTACAATAACTCTGTAGTTGAGCTTGAAGTAAGGCATGGTGCTGCCTCCAGAAGTTCCTTTATTGTACAGGATTGTTTTGGCTATCCTGGTTTTTCATTTGTTTGTTTGTTTGTTTTAGTTTTCCTATATGAAGTTGAATATTTTTTCCCAAGGCCCGTGAAGAATTGTTTTTCAAAGGATAACCAGGCTGCAACCCCCAACTCCAGAGAAACAAGGTAAAAAGGAGGTCACAAGAGTGACACACATGGAGGCCCCAGGAAGGGGAAATAGTTAAAATATGTGGGTAAACTGAGGGGGTGGTTAAAAGGGGGGAACAGGGAACGGGAATATGATGGAAAGGGGGTTGAGAAGCCCAGTGTGGGAAAGGATGGGTGAGGGAGAACAATGAAAGAGATATGTTGATAGAGGGAACCATTATGGGTTGGGGAGAAATCTCGTGCTATAAAATTCCTAGGAATCCACAGGAATGACCCCAGCTAAGCAACAGTGGAGAGGGTGCCTGAATGGGTCTTCTCTTATAATCAGATTAGTGACTACCCTAATTTTCATCTTGGAGTCTACATCCAGTAATTGATGGAAGCAGATGCAGTGACCCACAGGCAAGCACCAGGCTGAGCTCCTAGAGTTCAGTTGAAGAGATGGAGGACAGATCATCTGATCAAGAGGGGTCAAGAACATGATGGAGAAAACAACAGAGAAAACTGACTCAAGCTAGTGGGAGCTCATGAACTGACAGCTAGGGACCCGCATGCCCTAAGAAGAATGTGGGTGACAATTATGTTATTAGATCTGTTGGGGGAGGCTCTGCCAGTGGGATCAGAATTTATTCCATATGTGTAAACTGGCTTTTTGGAGTCCATTCCCTATGGTGGGATACCTTGTTTAGCCTCAATACATGGCTGAGTGGCCTTACCTGCTCTGAGGAGTGGATAGGGAGTGGTAGGGGAGTATAAGAAGGGGAGGGAAGTGATATTGGGGTTGGTATGTAAAATGAAAAAAATTAAAAAAATAGACTATGGCCCCCAAACTAAACTAACCCTTAACACTTAAAAGTGTTACAGAATTTAAGCCACACAGACACATGTCAGTCTTTTGACTCTGTGGAATGTTTGCTTGGCAGGTAAGACACAGGATAAAGAATCAGGCCTTAGTTAAGGTGGATAGGTAGTTCAAAGCTAAATGACAAGGAATAAAGAAACCAGACTTGCATTATGTAGAACTTGTTTGGGTTTCTTTCTACTATATCTGCATGCTGATCCACATAAGTGCAAATTACGGAAGTAAGTATTGTAATGTTTCAGTTCTTCTGAAAGTAAAAGCCAATCTCTCCTTTGTAGTAGTAAGCTTGACTACAGTACCAAAATTGAGCTACATATTCAATACAATCTCCATGAAAATACCCAAGAAAAAAAATCTTACAATTCAGGTGGAAGCACTAGTCTCTGAGTGGCTCAAGTAGTTCTTAGCACAAAGAACAATCCTTGAAATTGCATACTACCTGATCTCAAACTATATTACAAGAAACATAGCAATAAAAGCATCATTGTATTAACACAAAAACAGACAAGTCTACCATAGTTTGTAGAGTAGAGGTCCTACAAAAATAGACAAGTCTACCATAGTTCATAGAGTAGAGGTCCTAGAAACACACACAGTTGCAACTACCTCAAACCTTTGATGAAGATGTAAAAAGTACACACACACAGTGGTGAAAAGTCATCATCTTTAAGAGTAGTGGTGGGAAAACTGAATATCCATATGGAGATGGACATGAAATAAATGTAATTTTTTCCTTCATCTTTATTTTTCCTTGATAATTTCATTCTATATGTTCTGATCATATTCATTCCCAATACTTACAGACACATATACCTTCCTTTCTTATCCAGGAATACTTATGGAAAAACAAAAACCCCAAACCAATCTACTGATTCTAAATTTTACTGTCCATATACTCAGGGTATTTGAATATTCACTGGAGCATGGTCATATTAACCCATAAATAAACTAACTGCAAGTGAATCAAAGGCCCACATTTTCAGCCTGAAAGTAACTAAAAGATGAAGACAGATGACCCAAATTAGTAAAATTAGAGATAGATATGGGAATGAAACTGTAAGCACTAAGGATATCAACAGAACCATAAGGACATAGTTTTAAAAATGTGATTCTACTATAGCATGTTTCCAAGTGATGCCTCAAATGACCCTTAGTTTTAGTTATTTCTCCCTTTGTACCCTCTCTTAATCCCCTGTTCCTTCCACCTTTCCACTTAATCCTCCTACTCCAGTCTTCCCAATGTCTCTCCATAATGATTTATTTCATTTCCTATATCTTAAGAGTTCCTTCCCTCATTCCTGTTCCCTTCCTTTATACCTAAACTCTGTGATTATATGGATACCAACATTACTACCGAAGGCTTAAAAGTTAGCATCTGCATGTAAGAGATTACATACCATATTTGTCTTTTGGGTCTGAGTTACCTCATTCAGGATGATTTTTTTTCTAACCCATCGATTTACCTGCAGATTTCATGATGTTTGTCTTTTCTCTTTAATAGCTGAGTAATATTCCATTCTGTAAATGTGCAAAATTTTCATTATTCATTCATCTGTTGGTGATGGATATCAAGGCTGTTTCCAATTACTGCCTATTATGAGTAGAACAGCAATGAACATGGAGTATCAAGTGTCACTGTAGTAGGATATAGAGTTCCTTGGTTATATGATCAACAATGGTATAAGCTGACAGATCTAAGTTTCATGAAGAACCACCACACTTATTTCCATAGCGACTGAAGAGGTTTGTAATTTCAAACAATGAAAGAGTGTTCCTCTTACTCCATGTACTAAACAATTAACTGTCATTGGTTTTATTGTCTTTGTCCATTATTGCTGGTATAAACTAGAACCTCAAAGTAGTTTCGTTTTGTATTTCCCCAATAACTAAGCATTTTGAACACTTTCAAACGTATCTCTCAACCTTTTCTGTTTTCCCTTTGAGAACTTGTTTAGTCTGTGCCCCATTGTTAATTGGATTGTTTTTGTAATGTCTATGTTTTCAGTTCATGGTATCTTCGTCCATTATGTAGCCTGACAATTTGTTCAAATGATAGAGTCCTTTGCCATACAGAATGTCTCAATTATTAATTTTGATATCTTAGTACCTGTCCTATATTAGTAGTGTCCTATTGGGAAAGTCTTTTCCTATGTCAATGCATTCTAGGCTATTTGCCACTTTATCTTCTATCAACTTCAGGGTATCTGGTTTCATGTTAAGATCCTTGATCCATTTGAAAGTGAGGTTTATGAAAGATGATAAATATGAGTCAAATTGCACCCTTCTACATGTAGTAGTCCAGTTTTCCCAACACAATTTGTTGAAAATACTGTATTTTTTCCAGTGTGTATTTCAGATCCCTTTGTCAAAAATCAGGTGTTCATAAGTGTATGATCTTGTGGCTAGGCCTTCAATGTGATTCCATTGACCAGTGTGTCTGTTTTTTATATCAATAACATGATGTTTTTAATACTCTCTAGTTCTGTAGTACAACTTGAACTATGGGATGGGGATAACTCCAGCAATTTTTTTTTATTATTTACAGTGGTTTTAACTATTCTGAACTTGAACATTATCCTTTAAAGTTCTGTGAAGAATCATTTTAGTAGTTTGATGGGGATTGCATTGACTCTGTAGACTGCTTTTGGTAGGATGGCCATTTTCACTACACTAATTCTATCAATCCTTGAACACTATTTTCTAATATCTTCTTCAATTTCTTTCTTCAATGTATTAAAGTTTTAATTATACAAGTGTTACACTTCCTTGAATAGAGTTACTCCAGGATATTTTTGAGCCTATTGTGAAAGATATTATTTTTCTGATATCTTTCTTAGTCCATTAGTCATTTATATGTATGAAGACTGCTGTTTTGTATGGTGTGTGTGTGTGTGTGTGTGTGTTATTGTGTTGAAGGTGTTTATCACCTGTGGAACTTTCCTGGTGGAATTTTTAAGTCCTTTTATGTATAAAATCACAATCCCTGAAAAAATGATATTTTGACTTCTTCATTTCCTGTTTGTAGCCCCTTGTACCCCTAAGTTGTCTTATTGCTCTAGTTAAGACTTGAAGCACTACATTGAATTGATTTGTAGAGAATAGTCATTATTGCCTTGCTCCTTATTTTAGTGGAAATGCTTAGAGTGTCTTTCTGTTTAGGGTGATGTTGGTTGTGCATTTGCCATAAATCATTCATATTATGGTGAGATATATTCCTGTATCCCTAAATTAGGACTTTTATCATAAAGATATGCTGGATTTTGTCGAAGGTCCTTTCTGTATATAGTGAAATGGTCATGTGGTTTGTCTCTTTCAGCCCGTTTATGTGGTGGATTACATTTATAGACTTATGTATGTTGAATCATCCCTACATCTCTGTGATGAAGTCTACTTGATCATAGTATCTAATCTTTTTGATGTGTTCTTATTGAATAATAAAAATTCAAGCATTTTATTGAGAACTTTTGCATCAAAGTCATACAGAAATTGATCTAAAATTTCTTCCTTTGTTGAGGTTTATATGTGGTTGAAATATCAGGATAATTGAGACCTCCATAAAAAGAATTAAGCAATGTTCTCTCTCTTTCTATTTTGTGTAATAATTTGAGGAACATTGCTAGTCTTCTTTGAAAATCTAGTAGAATTCTGTGCTGAATTTATCTGGCTCTGGCATTGTTTTGGATTGAAGCAATTTATTTACTTCTTTTATTTTACTTGCGGTTAGAGACCTATTTAAATTGCCTATCTGATCTAGATTTAAGTTTGATAGGTGGTATATGTCAAGAAATGTATACATTTCCTTTATGTTTTTCAATTTGGTGGAGTTCACATTTTTAAAAGTATGTTCTATCTCAATGACAAGTAAATAATTCTCCAGTTCCAATTGAGTTGTTGGTCAAATGGTTCCCATGGAACCCTCCAAATGCCTCAGACTCTTGTGAGACTATTGGTTGCTCTCTGGTTGTAAGGCCCTATTCTGAAGACAATACCCAAATACAGAGAAGTAGAGTTGGTGCTTAACTGGAGCTTTAATCCTTTCTGACTAGTGCTCACGTACTAGAAAGTACTCTGCACACTATCATAGGAGAAAAGTAAGCATCAACCCAATCACAACCCCTGAAATCTAAAATGGTGATGTGACTGCACAATATGTTAGTTCAATAGTGGCACAAAAGTTGTGGGAGTAACCAACCACTATCTGAGAGGATTTAGGACTCGCTCCATGAGACAGAAGACATGCTAGATACTGTTTGGTAGCTAAGAGTCTAAGACTAGATGGGCTGTGGACCTAGGGGAAAATGAAACATTACTGTTCTATTAAAGGAATATAGCAATAAGATGAAACATACTGCTGTGCTCATAGATAGGCAAATGTTTTGCTCAGCTATCATCAGCAAAGCTCTTTCCTTCAGTAAATGTGAATAAAATAGTATATGCCTATATACTGTGTGGAGTGAGAAACCTTGGAATACTCAGTGATAAATGGGAGTCTCCACCAAATCACACACTGCAGGGCTCAGTGAACTCTGTGGAAGAGGAGGAACAAAGATTATAAGAGGCGGTAGGGATGGGAAACACCAAGTAAATAAGACATTCTAGGCATAACAGGGATGATGCACATATGAACTCCTAAAGACTGTGGGACCATGCCCAGCATCTGCATAAGTCTGAACCACATAGAGTCCCAGTGATAAGAGTGAGAGATGGACACAAGCCTTCATCACTACCGAGAAGCCATCTCCAATTGACAAACACCTGCAGAAGAAAAATTAGTTTACTCCAAGCGTGTCTCACCAGACATACAAACCTCACTTGAGGCCCCATTCCCAGCAGTAGACGGCAAACACAAAATAAACTCAATGTTGTTTTAGGAGATGCTTGACTTTGTGCTTCACTGGGCATGTTTTGCCTTACTTGCCTTTCACTTACATGTTATGGTTTCCAAATTTGTGTTTTTTATAGTTTTTGCTTATATGTATGCTCTTGCATGTGTTTTCTACATGCATTTCCTTGTTTTTTAATTTTGTTTTCATTTCTCATTTGTTTGTTTGCTTTGTGTTGCTCTGCTTTGTTTTCTAATGACAAAAAGGAAGGCATGGGCTGTTGGATGAGTGGGCTTGAGGAGAGGATTTGGGAAGAGACAAGGAGGATAAAGCATAATCAGAATCTAATGTAAGAAAATAATTTTCAGTTAGGAAAAAAAACTGCTATCATCCTTGAAACTTGGTAACATTAAGATAAGAACATGTACTAATTGTATTATTACAAGACAAAATTCTTGTAGATATAGTCTAGGCATCCAGCCTAACATTGGTTTTTGACAGGCCATACAAACTTCACGGGGAAAATAGGAGGAATAAATAGCACCACCCTACTAGTACTAATGATTGCATGACTAATAATGAAGCCATCCTCCTTGAAGTATGTTCCTTCCCGGATGTGGCTGAGATGAATCCCAGGCACTGAGCATCTTTGATGCCATGCTCTCTTCTTTTGTTATCTTAGTGCTGAAAGCGTAGCAGGACATTCTTAGAGCTGGTGAGATAGCTCAGTGGTCAGGAACACCGGATGATCCTCCAGATGACACAGGTTCAATTCCCAGTACCCACAAAGCTACTGACAACCATCTGCAACTTGAGCCCCAGTGGATACAACACAATTTTCAGGCATGCAAATGGTGCAAATATACACATGCAGGCAAAACCAAAATGAAACAAAACAAAACCCGTACACATAAAATAAAATAATATTAATAAAATAAATTTTAAAATGTTAGTATCAAACAAACAAGTCAGGTCCCCCCAGTGATGATTTCTTTACAAGTAAAAAAGTAGTTTACATTTATTTTTCTTTCCTAGTGAAATATTTAAGATGAAGAGTATCAAAGGTTTCCTTTTAAAAAATGGATTTATTTTTTAATTGTAAACTGTGTTGCAATTGTTGTTAGCACTGTCACCATGATGATGAATATAAAAACAGGAAAGCCAGTTTCAGAACTCTAACAGTATCTAAAATGTAACACAAATATAAAATAATGAGCTAAAGGAAAGATAGAGATTTTTCTTTCTTTTCCTGATTCAGAAAGCATTTGGGGCCAGGTGCTGGCTTTGTCTGTGAAGCTCGGAGGGTCTCTGGATGAGTGGGACCCTAGCCAAGTGGGGAACCAGAGCCAACACTACTTGAAGCAGCACATGGTGGAAACTGTAAACCCAGCCGGGTTTCATAAGGGATGAAGAACCAAGAAAATAGAAGAACACAAGCACAAAATGAGAGAGCTTGCCAATTCATTGAAAAAGGTTTTCCATTTTCCCATTGTTCATGAGGGTGGAAGATTCCAGATGGATTCATGGGTTCAGATTCTAGAGAACAGGCCCGAGGACCCAAGAGAATATGAACAATCACAAAATCCAGGCCAGAGAGATGTCAGCAAAAGAAAAAATATATGAGTGAAAACAGGGAGAGCAGAACAAACACCGAAACCCTCCCTAGTCAAAATATAACTGAAAGCTAATGTTCCAAAATATCTAAACTTACTTTTTAAATCAATGTATCAATTCCAGAAAAATTATGAAATACATTTAAAATATTTTTAAATTAATCTACATTTAATATTTAAAGAGAAGAATAAAAATTTGACTTCTTTTTTTAGTAGAGCTGAGTTTTTTAATAAAAACAAGTAATTATTAATAAAAAGAAATGCATTGTTTTTATTACATTTATCATAAAGAACCCAGACTCACACCAATATTTCAATAATTTACAATTCAAAGGAAATTAAATTTATCCTTTATCCAGAACAGAAATGGTCTCTGGAGGCATTTTTAAAACCACTGCCAGATCTCCCTTAATTTAAAAAGAAAGTCAAAATACTCTATCATTTAATCCTGTTTACTCATGAGAAATTATTCAACAATCAAAAATTGAAGGACTTCCTACAAAGTAAGTGGCCAAAAACAAACACTTGAGAATTATTAGGGCCTTTTAATATTTTTAAGAATTCAGAAGGACAGTAACAGACTGAAGGAAACCAAGGGTATGTGACTTCTAATGCAGCACAAGGATCTGACTGAGCTTTTTTTTTTTTTTTTTTTTTTACATAAGATCCCAGTTCCCTCTCCTTCCCTCCCTCTCTTCCTCCCTGCCTCCCTCTCTTCTTCCCTCCCTCCCTCTTTCTGTCTCTCCCCCTCACATGCACACTGACCACCCTCCCCTCCAATCCCCCTGCCACTTCACATGTAGGGTGATGCCCTTCAGGAGGGGTCATCTAAATCTGTCAAGCCATTTGGAGTAGGGACTAGGACTTCTCTCCTGTCTCTAGGCTAAGGGAGTATCCCTCCATGGGGATGTGTTCCCAAAGTCCTTTTGTGCACCAGGAATACATCCTGGCTCCACTGTCTGAGTTCCCTTAGACTGCCCAGGCCTTCTGGCTGAGACTCATGTTCAGGGGGTCTGAGTCAGTCCCATGCTGGATTCCCAGCTATCAGTCTGGGGGCCCGTTAGCTCCTCCTTGTTCAGGTCAGCTGTCTCTATGTGTTTCTGCAGTGTGGTCTTGTCCTCCCTCTCTGCATCTGGGTTCTAGTTCGGCTCAGTGTTTAGCTGTGGGTGTTTGCTTCTGTTTCCATCAGCTACTAGATGAGGGCTCTATGATGGTAGATAAGTTAGTCATCAATCTCATTATCAGGGAAGGGCATTTATGGTAGCCTTTCCACGGTTGCTCAAATTGTTAGTTGGGATCAGTCTTGTAGGTCTCTGAACATTTCTTTAGGTTCAGTTTTTTCTTCAATCCTATAATGGCTCCCTCTTTTATGGTCTCTCTCTCTCTCTCTCTCTCTCTCTCTCTCTCTCTCTCTCTCATTTCTCCCCTGACTCAATCTTCTTAGTCCCACATGCTTTCCTCTCCTCCCCTTCTCTTTCTCCTAGTTCCCTCTCCACTCACTGCCCCGCCCCCCCATGTGCTCTGGAGATCTTGTCCCTTCCTCTTTCTGTGAGGGACCTTATATGAATCTCCTAGAATCCTCCTTGTAGTCTATGGCCATACCACCCTGAACTCGCCTGATCTTGTCTGACTGAGCTCTTAAACCAGAGGGGGGAAAAACGCTGAAAAACTAGCAAAATAAGAATAAAGCTTGCAATTCAAATCAAATAAACATACTAAATCCAAACTATGAACTTTCTATAAATGTGCAATAGAAAGATGAAAATTTATTATATTGATAAATGCCATTAAATTGTGAACCTTGTTAAAAAAAAAAGATTCTAAGAGTCAAAGAGCACTATTAATAGGAAAAAAACAGCAGCTTAGAGAATCGGAAAAGGTTTTCAGCAACCCCACATGTGTCAGAGAGCCAATATCCGATATATAAAGAATTCAAGCAACTAGATATCAACAAGTTAAATAATCCAATTAAAAACTGAGTACAGATCTAAATATAGAATTCTCACCTGAGGAATCTCAAAAGTCTGAGAAATACTTTAAAGATGTTCAGTGTTCTTATCCATGAGGGAAAAAACAAAAACTACTTTGAGATTCCATCTTATACCTGTCAGAATGGCTAAGATCAAAAACAAAGTTGAGAGCTCGTGCTGGCGAGGACGTGGAGTAAAGAGCATGTCTCTAGTGCTGGTGAAATTGCAGACTAGCACAGTGACTGTGGAAATCAGTGTGGCCGTTAGTCAGAACGTTGGGAATCAACCTACCTCAGCACTCAGTTACATCACTCTTGGGTATAAACTCAAAGGATGTTCCATGCTACCACAAGGCCCCTTATTTAGCTATGTTCATTCAGGCTTTATTTATAATAGCCAGAACATGGAAAACAGCCTGGATGCCCCTCACCCAAATAATGGATAAAGAAAATGTGCTATATTTACACAATCGAGTATTAATCCATTGTTAAAAACAATGCTATTATGAAATTTTTAGGTAAATGGATGAAACCAGAAAAGATCATCTTGAGTGTGTTAATCCTGACCCAGAAAGACAAGCATGGTATGTACTCACTTATAAGTAGATATTAGCTATAAAGTAAAAGATAATATATAGTTCCAATAATATTGCTTCTAAAAACATTACATCTTAGCATGCAGTAGAAATCTATAGCCTAGGTCTTCTAGTCCAGACCTGGGAGAGGACTGTAGCAACACCTACACACCACCTGGGAGCCTACCTTTCTTTGTGATGAGGAAGCACAGTTCTGCCCTGGGCCATGATGGTCTAAGCAGGACAAGGAGAGTCATACGTGTGGTCCTGGCTCCGAGGAGAAAACACTGGCTCACCAGGCACCTTGCAGAGCCAGACAAATGGGCACTACTATGGTGAGCAAATGTTTGGAGTGCTATGAGAGAGAGAGAGAGAGACAGAGAGAGAGAGAGACAGAGAGAGAGAGAGAGACAGAGAGAGAGAGAGAGAGAGAGAGAGAGAGAGAGAGAGAGAGAGAGAGAGAATGTCTGTAGACAGAGGCATATCTGAACAGGCAAACGAGATGAGGCGTGGGCTGAGGTGGGTGCTTCATTGTCACCCAGGGCCGTGGTGATGCCTAGGCCTGGGCTTCTGCTTGGGCCCATGACTGTTTTCATGGCTCTGATGCAGCCACAGTCTGTTGATATTCATCACCCTTGACACCTCCAAAGGCAGAGAGGATAGGGCTACACAGATTTGGTCCCATCCCTCAGTGGCTGCAACACTAGGGAGAACTGGTTCTGCCCAGCACCGAATGAAGCCCTCAGGGGAGATGGTCCTACACTTCACCTGGGCAGCACAGTAGAGCTGACCCTGTTCGCAGGGACATGGCCGAGCTGGCGCTGGCCCTGAGGGTACGAGAATGGAAAAGCAGGCCACACCCCTCCTGTCTGCCAGGTGGTGGCATGGATGAGGGAAAGATGCTCTCCTCCTCTGGCCCCTCATCATCTATGGCAAGTGGGGAGCATGTTCCAACGCCTCACCAGCTGCAGCACTAAGGAGATAAGGAGAAAGGGCCCGGAACCTCTCAGGGGCAGCACAGTAGAGTCGACCCTGTCTGCACGGGCGCAGGTGAGCCAGATAACTGGTACCACCTCTCTGATCTGAGGTGTGGTGGTGAGAGGAAGGGAAAGATGCCCTTCAGCCCTCCCTCCTCTAGCTGGCAAGAGAGCAGAAAATCGGTAGGAATCATTGAATTTTTTTTTTTATTAAGTCTTGTGGGAAAGTTTCTGTAGACGGATGTCCTTAAGGAAGGACAGCAGAATGCGGTCTACTTTATGCACATGGGAGAAAGAAAATGCAGTGCCAGACATGTATGAAGAGCACTTGCAAGTCACTAGGCAAAGAATATCCAAGAAACAAATGAGAAGTTCTCTCCTGCAGCACACAGGAAGGGATGCAGAGACCCACAGCCAGACAAGAGGGGCAGAGAGTCATTGGAACACAGAGCTCTAAAACTGTAGGTCTCCATCAAAATCCCTTCATGCAGAGCTCAAGGAACCCATAGGAAAGGAAGAAGGAAAAGCATAAGAGCTGGGGGGGGGGGGCGGGAGAGAACACCAGGACAACAAGGCCCTCTGAATGGGCTGAGCAAGGCCCACATGAGCTCACAGACACTGAAGCAGCATGCACAGGGCATTCCCGGGTCTGCACCATGTCCTCTGTGGATATATTATAGCTTTCAGCTTAGTGTTCTTATGGGACTCCTGATGTGTGAAGGACGGGGTCTCTGATTCTGTTAATGCTCTTGGGGATCTTCCCCTTCTGTTGGATCGCCTCGTCCAGACTCAATGTAATGGGTTTTGTCTTAATTTTATTTTTTCATATTTGGTTGCTATCTCTCCGATGCCTGTTCTTTTCTCATGAGAGACAGACAGAAAAGGAATGGATCTGAAGGGGAAGGGAGATGGAGACGAACCGGGAGCAGTAGAGGGAAAGGAAATTGCAGTCAGTATATGTTATATGAACAAAGAAGCTATTTTCAATAACAGTAAAAACACAAATGAGTTTGACAAGCAAACAAGAAACTAGTGAGTAGAGGCTGTGAGTACATGACTCACAATCCATGGCATGAACTCAGACTGACCATGACAAGAATTCCCATTTCACTTTAGTTCAACAATTTCACCAGCTTTATCTATTAATGGTATCCATGTAGGATTGACTCTTACTATTTAAGATAAGGTTCCATCTTGGCTGAATGGACCTTGGTTCGTAGTATTTATTAAATTATCTAATCAATTATCATTAGGCAAAAAGGTATTCAAATATTGGGATACTGGAAGTAAGAACACCAGTCAAAATGTAATTTCACATTCATTGATATGTTTATGTGTTTTCCCTTCAATTCCTGACACTTCTGTTACTTTTCCTGGTGTAAATGCTGTGCAATAAGAAGGGGATATTGAAAGTATGCAAGATCTAATAGTTGATTGTGCTTATAATTTTCAAATTAATCCATCATGTACATATAATATTGCAAATACTAGGCTGGTGAGATGGCTCAGCAGTGAGTAAAGGCATTTTCTGTGCAAACGTGATGTGCATTAGATCAAGAGAACTCCAGGTGAAGGAGATAATAGGACCCTGAGATTTGTTCTCTGACCTCTGCAATGTGCAACTACACACACACACACACACACACACACACACACACACCATATATAAAGATAGTAGAAATAAATGAAAAGTTGTAAAAATAAATTACAAATGTCTCTTTAATTCACAGTAAATTTCCAAATGGATAAGAATCCTTATAATTAATTGTTAAAGGGATTGGACTTTTTCTTTAAAATGAAACATTTCTACCTTGATAGTAGTCCCTAAAAATGAGAAGAACATTACTCAAATAAGATTTTTATTTTACTTTAACTATGTCTTTTCTCTTTTTTGTTATATTAAAAGTTAAGAGTAAACTGGATATTGGTGTCTCGTGCCTTTAATCCCGGCACTCCAAAGGCAGAGACAGGTGGATCTTTGTGAGTTCAAGGCCAGCCTTGTGTACAGAATGAGTTCCAAGACAGCCAGGGCTACACAGTGAAACCCTGTCTTAAACAAAAAAGAATGAGTGAAGAAAATGTTAAGAGTTAATATGGGAGCCATTTTGCTGGATGAGTCTGTGGCCCATGCCAACTCCTGTATTTTCACACTGAAGTGAAAAAAATAGCATTAGTTAAAAATGGAATACAAGATAAAGACCACTGATACATATTCAACTCCAATAAGTCGAACTGTTCTATTGTTTTAACTTGCTTTCTAGTATTTTATGTAATTTTATAACATACCTTTTCCAAATAACCAGAAATTGTCCTAGCAGGTGTCACACGTGAAAGGAATTTGCATGCCTACACAGTTCAACATATGTCCCAATATTTTGACTTTGTCTATTTGCAACTGTACAAACTGAAAAGGTGTCTGTGGGCCTACAGCTCATAGTATTCACCCAGATCTGCATTTTATACTGTTTGAGAACTCATTGTTGAACTGCTTTATCTGTCATAGGATGGGGGATGTTCCATACATACATACATACATACATACATACATACATACATATATTTCTCTTATTGGTTAATGAATAAAACACTGATTGTCCAGTAGCCAGGCAGGAAGTATAGGCAGGGCTATGAAGGGAGGAGAATTCTGGGGAGGAAAGAGAGAGAGGAGCAGCAAGGGAGATGCCATGTTGTTACTGGGAAGATATAGTGAGCTGGGTGTTCTTTTGTAATTTGGTAAGATACCAAATTACATAGGTTAATAGTTGTGTGCTAATAATTAAGAGATAGCCTGTAAGAAGTGTAAGCCATCAGCCAAACAGTTTATAAGTAATATAAGTAAGTCTCTGTGTGTTTTTTGGGGGACTGAAGGGCATCAGAACCAAGCTGGACAGAAACTCTGTCTACAGTCATAGTTAAGTGGCTGCTTTTAATAGTGACTATGGGTGTGAGAAGTGGTGTGTTATTCCCTCTGAAACTACAAAGCTGTGCTTTTTCTATAGGGACTAACCTTGTGTACTGGCCCAATGACAAGGATCTACTGAAGGGATGCATGTACCTAGTGGAGTGGAGGGGACCTTAGAGTCAAAGAGTCTATGTTTCTTTCTTGTGAATACACAAGAAAACTAATGTTTTAAATTTCCATTTGAATTTAAAGGTCAGAGAGCAGGAGGATCAATGATGTTGTATGTATTATGTCAGAGGAGATCCTTTTGCAATATTTTTTTATCTGCTCAAGTTCCCATTTGACTAGATAAATATTAATAAAGAATTCATAAATAATGTAATAGAACTACTGAAATTCATACTTTCTACATGCAAGATAGATATGAAAAATCAAGAGTGTGCCTATAAATACCAGGAAATAGCTTTAAAATCCTATTCAACATAGCTATGTGAGAGAGCGACCTCACTTGTTCAATAATCAAGTTGAATATTAATGTCAGCCTGACATATCTTCATAGATACACCAAGAAATATGACCAAACCTCTGGGATTCGCATGGCTCAATCAAGTCAACTCACACAATTAGTTAGCTATATCATAAAGTCTTAAAATACCAAGTGTACTACAATGTGCATATCCAAGCTATAAATAAAAAGGAATATAATCACATTCAAATAGCCAATATCCTGCCATATGGAAATGAAGACCTGCTTTTCGAGGAATGCCGGAGGACCGAGTCTGTGTCATATTCTTTTTAAACTATCCTGTTTCTTTATTGGACTCTGGTCCCCTTTCCTGTGTTATGTCACACTCAGTTTATCAGTATATCCTTCTGAAAATTCTCACAGTAAGTTCACAGTGGCTGAACATTTTGGCTTCAGCTATAAAGCTTTCATCAATTGCCTTCCTGCAGCTCTCACAAGCTATATTTTTCAGGGTTCTGCACAAATATTTGCAACTCCAGGACTGAAGGGTAGCTTGCTGCTGTTGCTAAGTTCTGAAAAATGCCCATAGCATACACCATTTGCCAACAACTGCTGTTTTGCGCTATAATAGTGAAGAAAATGGGCTTGGGATTGCATGGCCTTGGCTTGAAACCCTGGCTCTGCCACTTAAAATTTGCATCACTATAGAAAACAAAATTAATCACTCCAAGCTTTAGTTATTCACCTGAAAACTGGAGTATTTTAGACTTGCAAATTTGTTGGGATGCTGAAATGAGATGATGAGTATTAAATATTTAGCCCAATGATCAGTAGAGAGTAAAAAGAATCTTAGACACTACCAAACATTTTTGTTATTTTTGGCAATTAATGGCTGCTGTTGGTACTTTATCTTTGTTGCTTCTGCTCTGGAAGGGCGTTTATATAGACCACTCTAACTTTGGCAAGACTGGAATGTCTTCTTAGCCAGGGTACTCATTAAGCCCCACACAGCATTTTGACTCTGTTAGACTCTCGGGCATAAGAAAGAACTAGCTAGCAACTCCCTGGCTTATGGGATGGGCCAAAAGCTTAGTCTTTAGTAATTGTTCTCATGGTAGGGAAGGGTGAAAGAAATATCATTAAGCAGAACTGAACATGATTTCATCATATTGTTAAGAACTTTCTACATACAAAATTAACTCATCGTAGATTCAGTATCTTTATCTCTAAAATGGAGATGAGTGTTACAGTTTTCCTGTGAAAATAAAATGACAACATGCATGCAGAAAGAACCTCACTACTTGAGTAGGTAGTTACCGTGAAATACTATGAAAATGGAATATTAAAACTAAATTGGTGTGAATTTGATACCTATGTTTGCAAGATTCTTTATGTTTTGAGACAATTCTAAGAATGTGAAGTCTGTTTGTCCAGTCAGAGTGAGTATGAGGGACTATCTGAAAAGTAGGTAAGTGGTCCCCAGTCGCAATATACCTAAACAGTAATCTGTGACTCAAGTATCTTCCCACATTCTTCTCAGTAGACTGTCTTCTCACATGCATGGAGCACTGGGCAATTACCCAATTTTAGAACATCTGTACTTGTTAGCACCTCCAAAACATTTAGTCTCAGGATTCTTTCATGGCCCCAAAATTATTAACCATCTAACAACCAGATCTTGGTTTTCAATATTGTTGTCTAGAAGAGGAACCAGGCTCTTTGAATACATAACTGATTCTAAGATCCAGGCAAGAAATACATATGGTGAGACCACATCTTGTAATATCAGAGAACAGTAAAGTACCACATTCATTCCCCTGGGCACTCCATTAACTGTGATAGAAATATGTCAAAGGCATAGAGATTATATCACCATCAGTTAACTATCTGACAGGTGATTATTGTCTGGAATATACAAAGAACTTACAAAACTAACAGGAAACCACATTATGCAGCAGGTACAAAAACTAATGAAATAGACAACAGCTCAAAGATGAAACAAACAAAGATACAAACAACCAAAGCAATACATGGAAGAATGTTCAACTTAACTAGCTGTGGTAATTTAAATAGATATGTTCCCCATAAGCTCATATATTTTAATGCCTAGAAGGATTAGGAGGTATGGGCTTGTGGGAGTAGGTGTGGCCTTATTGGAGGATGTATGGCCTTGTTCAAGGAGGTATGTCATTGAAAGAGGACTTTGAAGTATTTGATCCATTGTCAACTGATTTTTACACAGGACGAGAAATATACAGGGTCCAACTTTTGTTTTATTTTATTCATTAGTATTTGCCTTTTAATGAATTAAAAACAAAAATATTATAATACAAAAATATACAACAAATTTTCTAAGACACTAATGTTGTATTGACATATCATGTAGCCTCCCAAAAAGTCAATTGTTGCTTTCACAAGGAAATGTATGTGAGAAATGACAGTGAGCTTCAGATCTTAAATAAAACCTCTTTATCTATGATATGACTCTCTGACTCATCCAACAGACTGCTAAACTGATCTGTGACTATTGGGACTTAGGGCTTTTGAAATTAACAGAAATGTATAATGACTCCTTCATATACAAATTCAACATGTGATGCCATTGTTTTTTTATTAATAACATTTCAAAAGTGGGTTATGTGCTCTGAACCTGAATTTCAATAGGTTTCTGTCAGGTTATATTACTAAAATGTTGAAAGAGTCTTTCTTTTCTCTTGTAATTCTATAAAACATGTTCTAGTGTTGACAACACTGAATATTATAGCTATTATTATTTATAATTATTGATAAAAATAATATCAAGAAATTCTAGTTACTAGAGTGATTATACAGTTACTAAATTGAATAAAATATATTTGCAAACTAAAAACCTAATACAAGGAAATATGAATTGAATGTGGCAGATGATGTTGGCATGGCAACAAACTCCAGAAGTTAGAAATGCCAATAGAGAGATGTAGCTTTTAGCCTATTTCTGAATTTAAGTGTTTTCATTTCAGTTACATAGAAAATGAATGTCTGTTCACTTTATTATGACTTATGACATTAACTCGAGGTTCTGCTTTTGTTTTAATTATGCATATGTGTGTGAGACTGTGTGTGCGTGTGTGTGTGTGTGTGTGTGTGTGTGTGTGTGTGTGTGTGTGAATGAGTGAATGTGAAAGTGAGAAGACAATTATAGGAAGTCCATTCTTCTCTTCTGCTGCCATGTGGGATCTGGGAATCTCAAGCCTTCACACTTGCAGACAAGCACTTCTATTGCTTGAGCTATTTGTACCAGCTGGTGTACTGTGCTTTTGTGTTTTTACTTATTTGTGTGTGTGTGTGTGTGTGTGTGTGTGTGTATGTAGAAAACAAAGTTTATTACAGAGTAGGCATTCTCAGGGGTCAAAGTGAGTAATAGCCAAGGGGACTACTTGAAGGAACAATACTCATGGAATGAGAGTAGACAATGGCCAGAAGACCATTGTGCTGACCTGCTTGTTGTAACTCACTTTTATAGTATATTATAAAGTCTCTGAGCAGATAGCTGTCCTACAGAGTATTCTCCTGTCCAGGAGATTGACACTGATTGACGTACACATTTGGACTAACTCAGTGTTTAAAATGTTCATTTGTATTAGCATCTAATAATTATACAAAATAAAGGTTTTCATTAGGATGATTTTATACATGTCCACCCCCATTACTCTCCTTTGGTTTCATCCTATTCCTATTGACCACAACTAATTCCCCTTCTACTTTCATGGTGTAACCCAATAACTTTCCCTGGGGACACTCATGGGGACATGTATAAGAAGATTTTACAGAAGTCGGAATACCGTAACATTGTCTACACTATTGTAAACAATGTCTTTCCCTTCCTCAGGAACTACTAACTGCTTATAGACTCTCAAAGAGGGATGAGGTCTCCAGAGTCCCTCTTCAGTCCTTGGCAGGCTAGGGACAATTTTCTTCTGGTAGGTTCAGAAGTACAATAGCCAGATCATGCTCACTTTGCTTCCAGTTGATAGTAATCAGACTCCATGGGAAAGCAATACTAGTAAGCCAATCACAGAACAAGTTTAGCAAGTTTTATTGAAGTGTCACTTAGTACCTCTTCCACATGCTCATGTGAAGGTTAGATTTTTGCAGTTGCTCCTCTGAAATCTGCAGTAAGACTTGTATTTATTCTTTTTGGTTCTGTGTGTTTTCTTTTTACATCATTGGGAACTTTCTGATCCTAATTTACCCAAACACACTAGAATATAAACTATAGTATGTTCCTATACTCAACCCTCTTATCTTTATCTTTGGCCAAATAAATACTTGAATATACTAATACATAATTTTACAACACTGGGATCAGATATAGAAATTCTTTCTTTACTTCTTTACTGAAACTCCTAGAGGTTATGTTATATACAAAGAAGTCTGTCTAATGCTTTGCTTACAAAATATAAAATTAACACTGTCATAACAACATATGTCATAACAAAATTATGTGTAAAATTTAACCTTAGATGCAGGAATACAGGAAACAAATTGCATAGCTCTTCTCTACAGAAAAGTGATTACATAAAGTACTGAGAATTTAAGTTTTAGATAAAATTTGAAAGATAAACAAATATATAAGTTAACCAAAAAAGGAAAACAAACATCAAAAACAAATTTTGTTTATATTGGTTTTTTGAGACAGGGTTTCTCTGTGTAGCTTTGGAGCCTGTCCTGGAACTCACTCTGTAGACCAGGCTGGCCTTGAACTTACAGCAATCTGTCTGCTTCTGCTTCACAAGTGCTAGTAATAAAGATGTGTGCTACCATTTCATGGCATTATCAAGTCCATCTGAGAGATATAGGTGCACACACACACACACACACACACACACACACACACACACACACCTACCTATATCTATCTATATAGCTATGTCTATATCTGTATCTCTCTATATACATATATGTATGTCATTGGTCTTTCTTTGTTGAAACACTATTTTCATCCAGAATTCATTGATTTCATAGTTGGCAATTGTTCCTCTGGGCTAAATTAATCTTAGAAAATCTGAGTGCTACTAGCTAGAGGGAAGCCAAGAGTAATAACAAGAATCTGAGTTCAGAATTTTATACAAAGATTATGATCAATTAATTCACACATCCCACCACCAGGAATCAAACTCCTGAGAAAGGGGTTATAGACATTGTGGTGGGAAGTATAGGGCTGTTGTAGCATTTCTATTTTTATTTTTAAGTCTGTGAAAATTAAGTTTCTTGAACTATGAAAGGTAAGGGAACTCCTGCCTGTGCCCTGTCTCCCCATCTTGTGCTTACTGTGGATAGAGCGGGCTGCCTTGGTAACAGAAGGACAGACATTTACACTCTTCAGACTATGAGGCTGTGACCCACCGAACAGCTAAAAGATAATTGAAGAGTTTCAGAGTGGTCAAGGATGGAGAGTACGAATGAATGCTGTACAGAACTGTGGACACACAGGTAAGACAAGGAGGAGCTTCATAGAGCTGAGAGAGTGGAGAAGACAATAGTCTGTGGAGAGATGTCAAGAAATGCAGAAAGGAAGAGCTGTCACAGCAGAAGACAGGCAAGGAATGACTGGCCTGACTGCTTGAAAGGCTGTAGAGAGTCGCCATTGGCCACCGAGGGTGGTTGATATAGCTGCTAACATTCTCTGCTGAGCACAGGGCTTCTGGCTCTTAAGTCTCAGTTGCTGGCTAACAGCAAGGGAGCTGGGCTTTGCTTATTCATGACTTGCATCTGAACGAAGCTAGAGTCCCCAGCCAACTGGTAATGGGAGAGGGAGGCCAAAGTTCTCTCTATTCTGGAGGTTTTCAGAGTTGTCAGAGTTCCTTGAAAATTGGTACCTACTCTGTTTAAGGTGATTTTCCCTAACTACATGATGCTTGTTTTATAAATTTCAGATCTTTTTCCCCTAATGTTGAATTGCTATTAATTCTTACTTGATTTTGGGTTGAAAATTTAGTGGAAGCTTTCCTTAATCTATCTCCGCTCATGTCTTTGTTCCTTTCTTGTTACCAGATGGATTGAGAACAGTATTCTTTTTCTGTTTGCTCTTTCTGTGGTTTTATTTTATGTATTACTATTATTTATAAGTGTGTGTGTGTGTGTGTGTGTGTGTGTGTGTGTACATTCTGGCATGCCATGGTGTATGTGTAGAGGTCAGAGGAGAGATTTTGGGAGCTGATTTTCTCTTTATCCCATGCGTACCAGAGAACATGTATGACAGACAGCCCCTTTACCTGCTGAGTGAGACATGTCACCTCCTGGTTTGCTTTTTCCTCTCCATTTCCAACCTTTTCTCATTCCTTCCATCTCCAAATTCTATAAGATGATTCAAATTATGCTTGTCAAAAATCTCAAAATAGGGGCCGTTTCACAGGTCAAAGAGTTCTTAATTTATATTGAGATCCGAAAGTTTGGGTTTCAACATTTCTAAGACTGGAAAACTGAAAAATCTTAAGAGAAAGTCCAACTTCTTTCCCACAATATACATTTCATATTGTTTGAACGAGCCAAAACATGCTTCCCGAACTTAGTAGTCAAGACTAAGTGTATGTTCAAGTGATTACTCACTGTTTGGGTGACCAAAAAAAAAAAAAAAAAAAAAAAAAAAAATGCCCTTTTTGTAGTTCTACTAATTATCATCTACTATGCAGGGTAATTGCTATTTATGTACCAAATGGCCTGGGGCCTGTTGAGTAGTAGCAATGGGTAGGTGACGATTGGAAGGACTATCACAGGTCTAGCAAGTTTCTGTTCCCTAGAATCCCAAGTGCTGTCCCGGAAGCAGCTTGCTTTCTATATACTTCACAAATAATGATATTACTGGCATCCCTGTGGATTTCTCTTCTACTTTAGGTTAAATGTATAATGTTGCTTACTTATATCTTGTATAAGATCATGTCAAATTACTTTTCCATTTGGCCATTATGCTCTGAATGAAAATTACTCACTATGACCACCTTCTGTTTATCTTATATACTACCTTCTGAAAAATGGCCCCTGTTCTTTAGGCCCACAACATATGCTTTACTCATATAGTAATGGTAAACCTCTGATCCTTTACTAAATGCACGCCTCCCTCCATAATCCAGAATTAGATTTAGAACCAGGACTCCAGTGCATTTTCTTGTTCATATTCCTGTCATCTTTAACATAATGTAGGGCTTTGAGTGGATTTTGCATTCCAAATCGATGCAGTTAATGCCACGAAGGCAAGCAACAGCCTTGTTGATATTCAGACGAGCAATGGCAGGACAGCAAGAACTTTCAAGGAACCACATAGGAAAACATCTTTAAATAATTACTAAAAGCAAATCCCTTCCCTCTAAACACAGAACTCACGGTAATTATTCACATAAATATTCTTTATCTTTAGGAATTAATTCTTTCCCCCACAAAACTCTAATTCACTTCTTCATGGAATACTTCATATTTACTCCAGAGCCCATATTTATGAAGGAGCTATAATGTCATCATTCTTTTTACTGTTCTCATGGTAACAGATCCCTGATATTCTCAGGGGTCAAATTCCAGGATTTCTAGCATCATATCTAACACTATAGTATGTAGTACTCTTGACTAACCTCTCCCCAAGTTCAAGTTTGATAAGTTTTTCCTATTGTTACTTATAACTAGTCTAAAAATCTTTGTCTGTTGTTTAAATGCTATGCCAGTCTCCAAAGCTTAAACATTTAACATTATAATATCTATCTATTTGAAATAAGTACATAAAGTCAGGGCCAGACAAAAGGAAGGAAGTAATTAGAGTTTTTGTAATTACAGTCTTTGGATGTCACATTTGGTGCTGAGCAAGCTAGTGGCAAGAGCAAACAAGGGTACAATTCTAAACACTATAATTTCCAATATCTGCCAAAAGAAAACCTTTCTTCGCTCAGTGAAACTTAATAAAAATACTCTTTCTGTCAGCCTTACCCACTTGAAATGCTTTAGAAAATGGGGACTATTTTTAGTGCCCCTTTCTATAATAATCTTTCCCTAACTTTTACTGTCTTAATAAGACAGTTTGGTGATTATAATGTGAGATTTTTGGCAGGACTATCAGGCATGTGGCTTTCCCCCCATGTGACATAAACATTAAAAGAAGGGGTGGAGTTGATGCATCTGAAAGTTTCAAAGGGAGTTGAAAAGGTCTGTGAGATACTCTGGATAGGCCAGCATAGCGGGGAAAACTACTTACAAAGATAGGAAAATCAAGGGAGAGCTATGGAGAAGACTGACAGATTTAATGGCCGACGACAGGGAAAGGGCTCAGGTCTAAGGCACAGTAAGGCAGCTAGCTGTTTGGGAGCAGATTTGTTACACGTGTATGATTGCTACAGACAGGAATAGCAGTGTGGGCACTCCCTGGCAAGTACAGACCCACATGGCAGCATCAGGGTTCCTTCGAGTACGTTTTAGGAGAACCAAGAGGTGAAGTGGATTGAAAAGTTGGCCATTGCTGGGATAACCAGCGAGTAGTCAAAGAATGTTAGTTGATCAATAAACATCCTCCCTAGTCAGCCATTACTGGGGTAAAGGAAGTTAAGAATCTTGAGAAACGTGTAAACTTTAAGAAATCAAATTACTGCAGTTAACTAAAATTCTCGTAGTTCACACAAAACAGAGGGGTTTTGCAAAATGGTGCTGCTGTGGCTAACATACAGACAGGGAGGATTAATGGTGGGGAGTATGGGGACTGGCTGCAGCAACTCAGGGCAGAAGCAAGTTCAACACTAATCCCCAAATGACACTTGAGTCAGAATCCACCCATTCATTGTGGGTCCCTTTGACAAAGGGATTAATTTGACCTTGTTACCATGGCGCTCCACTTTGTCCATCTTCCCACACCAAGTCGAAATTCTTCTCTCTGCAAAAGCTATGATCTTGGCCCAAACAACACATCCTCGTGGGGGTACTCAATGGATTTTAATGAGCATCTGGGAGGACCCTGGGAGAGAGCTGTGTTCTCACAGTGCGTGGGCTGGCTTGCTGCTTTCAGCTGTTGGCATCATTCATAGCAGATAGTGTTCTCAGGAGCAGGAGTATTAGTAAACCTTCATTTGTGTGTGTGTGTGTGTGTGTGTGTGTGTGTGTGTGTGTGTGTGTGTGTGTGTGTGTGTGGTGTGGCTGAGGAGAATTGGCTGCAAAAGAGGAGTTTAGTTCTCTTGTTTCTGAAAGCAGTTAAGGATGCTTCCAAGTGACTTCCTCTAATTCATTTCATAAGCTGCCCTCAGGGGCTGTTGTTTGAGCATCTCAAAACACAAGCTTAAAAAAGAAAAATCTCCTTAATACCCGGCAATTCTGATAATCCATTTAATATTTGCAAAAGATAAGTGTGTTAACAAATTTTATTGCCGCTTGTGTTTGAGGATAAAATGTACCTTGAGAAATTCTTGGAGATGGAGGGTATGCAATGGGGGTTCATGTGGTCTACCCAGCTCCAAGGTGTCCAGTAGAATCCCTTTGACTACTCCACTGGGTAAAATGGAGGTGCTGGTGCTGCCACCTCACTGGATCTCGGGGGATCACTCAGCATAGTATTTGTTTATGAGGGTCCAGCATCAAGTCAAATCAGTATCAAGCTTATACTGATCTCCTTCTGTAACTTCCAGTATCCCATCTTCTGTCCCTAGAGGACCATTCCCTTCAAACATTTGTTTCTGCCTCTGGTTTATTTTTTAACTCTTACTCAGTCCTCAAAACCCAGTTTACTTTGTTCTTTCTCTACAAAGTTTTACCCAGGCACCTTAGGCAGTGGTGTTAGGTCTCAGGCACTTCAGGGATGTTTTCTTTATCTGACTTCAACTGGAAGCTTTACATCTTCTACTCAACTGGAGACTTCACATATTCTACTATAGCTTCTGCTTGTGTGTTTATTAGATTGTAAAGTAGTTTAGGAAAAAGGATTCTTTACTTATTTTTTCATTTCCATTCCTATTGTGATTGTTCAATGAATTAATAAAAAATAAGGCACAGAAGAACAGGTCAAGTGGAGAAGGACTGGGTCAGGGCAAGTCAGATTGAAACTTCACATAGCCTTAGCTCTTTGTAGGAGTTAGTGTTAGCCTACAGGATAGGTCCTGAAGTGTCGCCGCCCTCAAAGAACCAGGCTGATGAATACCTGGACATAGAACTGAGGCTGTTAAAGTGAATAAAGCTAAACTTCAATGACAATGGGATTTATAATAGTTCAGTTGTTACTAAAGATAGGACAAGATGTGCAGACTTTGTTTTAGTGTGACAAGATCGGGGCCAATGAGCGGTTGTCCTATGCGTAAGTCCTACCCTGTACAGGGACATTGGCCTTGCCTCCATTTTCTCCTTGGATAGGGAATGAGTACTGGCTCTTCAGGACGATACACACCAATCATGGTTTTCATTCTTTGCCTTTTGTACTTCCTGGTTCAGAAATTCTAGCCTGGGTTAGTCTTTTGCACTTGTTGGCACCATGCTTTGTTTGTTTGTTTTGTTAAGAAGTATCCAGGTGAGGTTTCTGAAGAAAGACTATTTAGCACATCACTCATTAATTTTACTTGGGCAATAATCAGTCATTATCTTTAGTAGTGTGACTTTCCCTGGAAAGATATGAAAAAAAAAAAAAAGCCTTTTCTACCTCAACAAGGACATTGAGAGATCAAAGTGTTGATCCCTCAAAGAACAACATGGAGAATCAATGTTTATTGAGGACAGTTTACAGAACATGTGTACAGGAGCTACTTACAGAAGGCAAACAATTCACCATAGAGTCTACTCTCGCAGGGATGAAGACTCCTGAACGCTGTACCCTGGAGTTTGCACTTTCCCATCTCTGGTGGCCTCAGCATAGACAACTTACTCTGCTCAGCTTGGTTGAGGCCCAAGGGCTGCAGTCTAGCCTGTGTGGCCTGCTGCTGAAGCTGGCTCCTTCGTTTCATCAGGCATTGGGCCAGCATCACCCTTGTCAACCCTAACTGATGGTTGCAAGGACACTGAGCAAGTAATATTCTCTTCCCCGTTCACCTTGTACTAGGTGCTCCAGAATAGCTGCTACCCTAAGGACAAGTTTAGTATTTTCTTTAAGGATGGTTGATTGGGCTCTAAAACCTCATATGAACATACTGTGTGGTTATTCTTTTCCCTAGGAATTCTGAGTCATCTAATAATGACTGTGTTGTCAAGATTTGGCATTTATAGCAAGGTTACAGGATATGACAGTAATATAAAATTATCATCTTCCCATATGCCAGGGAGGAATAGGTGAATTTGGAATTAAAAAAAAAAAAAAAAACAATACCGTTGTATCAGTATCCGAATTAAAATGTAAAATTGACCTAAGACATCTATGAGGAAAACTTCAAAATGTATGCTAGAAGCCTAAGAAAATAAATAAATAGAGGGATTTTTCCAAGTTCATGGATATGAAGGTTCAATAATATCTGTATACCAGTTCTTTCAAATGGATCTATAGATTCAATGTGATCACAAACAGAACACCAGAAGATACTTTTGTGGATGCTGGTGAACCAATTCTAAAGTTTACCTGAGGAGGCAAAAGATCCAAAATAACCACTATATGATTAAAGAAGAATGGAATTGGAAAACTGGTGACTCGACTTTAAGAATTACTATAAACGTCAGTCGTCCACGTAGTTTGGTATTGATGAAAAAAAAAATAAAACCGGGCCAACAAATAACTAATACAAACAGGAATCCTGGCCAAAACAAACAAACAGACAGACAGACAGACAAACATATAAGCATTCTCCGCAGTACTCACAAGAGGATTCCGTGGCTCACATGTAATCATTAGTTCCACACTCTCAATGTAAGCTTACTTTCTATATATGTGGCGGGCTATCTGGAGACAATACTGGATTAGTAATGCCTGTTATGGTTTCTGGAGGAGGGAGGCATTTCATTAATGGTGGGGACATTGGGAGGTGGGCTGGGAAGAAGTGGTTCAGAGGAAAGGAAATGGACACCAGAGTGTATTGCGAGACGAGTACTATCACAGTGTACTGTATATATATATATATATATATATATATATATATATATATATGGACCATCAAAAATAACAATAAAGAAATACTTCTTCAAGTGAAAACTGTACATTCACATGAAGAGCTTTAATAAAGGGAATCCACACACTCCTCACAAAAATCAATTCAAAATGCATAAAAATCTAATTGGAAACACAAAACTTACGCTTTTAAAAATAGCATAAGAAAACTGTCTTAGTAGCGTGTGTGTGTGTGTGTGTGTGTGTGTGTGTGTGTGTGTGTAACAAAATGCCCTGACAAGAGCAGGCTAAGGGAAAAAATAAAAGGTTTGATTGGCTAATACTTCAAGGTGCTGTGAATCATGGTCTGGAATTCCTGGCAGCTGGATGTCCTTACACTACACCAACAGTCAGGAAACAGAGAGACACTGTTGTTGATGCTCAACTACCCTCCACCTTTGGATGCAGTCCAGGATCCAAAGCCAGGCAATGGCAGTGCCCACTTTCAGGGTGGGTATGCCTACCTCAAATCAAATGAGCCTGACAACTATAATTGCTCACACGCATGTCCAAAGGCTTCTTCCCTGGCTCATTCTAAATCCTGTCAAGTTGATAATGAGTATTAACCATCACAAAAGTCTATCAACTGTTCCGGATACAACACAAAGGTAAACTCTTGTGAGACGTTGAAATTTTCTGT
This sequence comes from Phodopus roborovskii, assembly GCF_943737965.1. Lineage (NCBI taxonomy): Eukaryota > Metazoa > Chordata > Mammalia > Rodentia > Cricetidae > Phodopus > Phodopus roborovskii. The sequence continues at coordinate 21,928,862 of NW_026125397.1, read as the reverse complement.
ACTGTGAAACAGAGATCAAGAAAATTAAAACACAAACCAAACCATACATTTGGAGAACAATTTCAAAAGACATCTGGTAAATGCTATTCAGTACGTATAAAGACTCTTAGAACTGAACAGTAGAATTACAACCTAAGTTCTGTGGGTTGCAATACTTTATGGACTTGTACATCATGATGAAGGAGTTACTGTCTAAAACATAGAACCGTCGAATAAGGCTACAAAATTGAAGGCAATGTGGGAGAGGCCATGTATGAGCGAAAATACAAACACACACAGAAAGACATTGTTTTCAACTGCTCCATCCTTGACAAGGACACATTCCCATGTGTTTTTCTAAACCAAAAGTCACTGAAACATCGTTTGAGCCATTGTAGCAGAAACCTTAAGTATAATTGTTCTAATTTCGCTGCTTATGACAAACTGGAAATTATTCAGAATAAACAACTTTTGACTTAAAATGATTGTAAAAATAATAAGCTTGACAATTCCAAATGCTCGCACTTTTAGTATTATTATTCAGTTTGGGGTAATAGTTGTGAAACTGACCTGAGCTGTTGTTGAAACATGGTGCTATTCATGAAGAGTGTGAAATTCAGGGGACATAGACTCAGTCATTGGTCGAGACAGCTGCACTTGTCTGTAACCCGACTAACATGCAAGTATATCGTTCACTCCTTCACTCCTGTGGTTGCCAGTTAAAATCAATTTGCTTTAGAAATTTCTAAACACTTAACTTGATTTTTATAACTGGTTTTATGGACAAGAAGCTGCCCTTGAGGTTCCACATCAGCTGGGGGATGTATTTGAATGACAGCTCAGAATACCTGTCTCTTTAAGCTCTTGTTAATTGTGGGTTTAATCTTGCTGGTCAACCAGGTTAAAAATTAATTATGTTCACTGTCACAGCTATATACCAGAGAGATCATATTTTCTTGTGATTATGAGGTATTTATTTTTCAGAATGTTATTTCCGCCTTTGGTCCACATTAATTTCCTCTCTGTAATGTTTCATTCCCTTTGTTTCTGTGCCCGGACTTTAGGCGTCTGGGGCACATGGGAGCTGTGGCTGTGGGAAATTTGTCATTCCCTCCTCATGTTTTCCTTTTCTGCTGAACCAGAGCTGCCTGTCTCAATGCTTTTGATGCAAGTCTGTAACCCATGCCTTTCACAACAAACTAGCTTCCACGGGCTGCTGTGCCTTTGCGACAAGATAAGTAATGACAGAAAGGACTCTCCCACATTCTGGAGGCGAGAACTCAGAAACAGAGATTGTCTGAAGGGCTGTACTACTTCAAACGTTTTGAGAACAGGCATCTCTTTTGCCTCCCTGGCCTCTGATGACTAGTTGCAAGCCCATGTATTCTTGGGTTGCAGATTCCTCTCTCCAGTGGCTGCTTCTCACAGGACATCCTCCCACTTTTAATGGCTGTCTTTGTGGTTCTTCTGTTATAAGGGAACTAACTAGTTATGTGTGTTCAAAGCTGGCTCTTCTATCCTTTATTACTTACTCATTTACATCTCCCAGATAATTTCATGAGCTGTCTGTCTGTCTGTCTATTTATCTATCCATCCATCTATCATCTACCAATATTGATCTATCTTCATTTGTGTGTGTGCCTGTGTACATGCCTGTGGGGTGTGTGTGAGTGTGTGTGTGTGTGTGTGTGTGTGTGTGTGTGTGTAGAACTCAAGGTAACTTCAGGTATCACCTACCATTCTCTGTCTTTTGCAACAGATTCTCTCATTGAGCTTCAATCCCACTGATGCAGCTAGTTTAACCAGACAATGAGCTTCATGAATGCACCTGCTTCCTCTTCTTGCTTGCTTTCCACTGCCAAGGCGTGGGATACAGGTATCCCTGTGCCCTGCTTTTTCTCGGGTGCTGGGGATCTGAATTCAGATGAACTGCCTTGTACAGCAGGCATTTTACCAACTGGGCCAACTCCCCAGCCCCGGGCTGTTCTTTCCATTTAGCACCGCCATACTTACTATGCTTATATTAGTCTGCATTCTTCTACCTTCTGTCTGGTGGCACAGATGGAATTCCATTCTGGATGGACAGATGAAAGAGGAGAATCAAATGGCTAGAAAGGAATAGAAGGCACTACAGGGTTCTTTATTGAAATTTAAAAATGCTTTATGTAACAGTAATACCTAAAGAATAAAGGCCGTCAATTTGAGTGGTAGCAGCAGGGGGCAGGGCGTAGGTAGAGCCTCCCCTCCCCCCGACAGAAAAAGGGAAGTGATGTAAATACAACTCTCACATATGAAATCTTAAAATTTAAAGTTAACTTTTAAAAGTAAGTTGGAAACTATTTTCTCGTGTTTATGCTTTTTTTGGCCTGGGAAGACTTTTCATTTGAGGCAGGTTGAGATAAAGAGAATAAATAGTCCATAAAGATACATGGGAATATACATTCTACACTATGCCTAATACCACATGGCAGGTACCATATGGGATTTTAAAATTCATGTCGGCACACATCCCACCCATTACAGAAAATTGCTCCGGTCTTCAAAATGTTTACAAACATCTTAGTGTTTATGTCTTATGTAACATTGTCATAGTTTTAAGATTCCCCAGGACTCGCTTTTGCCTTCAATAGTCAGATAAAATTATTAGGTTGCCTTCTCGTGGTTCTTTGATTCCTTCCATGCCTTTGTTTAATGCTTACCAGCATCCAGTGTTCTTGGATCTTACTCCTAGTACTAAATCATGAAGATTCACCCTAAGCACGTAAGTGTATGACAGGAGCAGAGATGGCAAGGAAGTCTATGGGCATCATACAAATCCACATTTTTTTCTTTTTTTGAGACCTACTTCATTCTCAGTGTGTTTACCCATTGTATCAAAAAATATTATGATATTGACATTAACATATGCATTGTTAGGAGAGCTTAGAGAGCAACCTGTGCATTTGTCATCAAATGATTTCCAACAAAGAACACACAATAGAGAAATGGAAGTCCCTCCAATAAGTGATATTGCAAACCTAGACGTCTGCACACAGAAGAATGAAATGGGATTTTAAAAATCTCATACCATGAGATTGCTCAGGGAGAATAAAATGACACGTAATGAGGAGAATCTTTAAAATGTTCCATTAATCTCTTCTCTGCTCTAAGAAGAGCCCCACCTAAATATCACACGCTCTGAAGGTAAAGCTCCTCATCTCACTCTTACATTTCGCTTTTTCAGTCATTGTTTTGACTTCATGTTTACTTGAATGTGATTACAACTGCTGGAACGCGGTGAAACATATCCTTAATTAGACTGAAGCAGACAAGCATAGAGTTTAGCATCCCGGGCCTCTTCCCACATACCCGTTTCTAGCAATGCAGTTGCCAATCTTGTACCCTTGCCTGCACATACTCGTCACACAGTCCTCTCTTCCGACGATGTCCTTGGCAACCTGAGACCATTACCTGTGCATACTATGCACTCATTTGTTTATGACAGCATTATTCATAACGACCAGAACCTGGACACAACCTTGATGCCCCTCAGCCAAAGAATAGATAAATAACTTGTAGTAAATTTACACAATAGATTACTACTCAGCAGGAAAAAACAAATCAGGGGCATCTTGAAATTTGCAGGCAAATTGATAGAACTAGAAGATGCCATCCTGAATGAGGTAACCCAGACTCAGAAAGACAAATATAAAATGTACTCACTCGTAGGTGTATACCAGATATAAAGAATGAACAGGTAACTAACCCAGAGAACCTAAGTAACAGAGAGGACCCTAAGAGAGGCATGCATGGGTCCTCCTAGGAAGGGGAAATACATAAGATCTCCTGAGAAATTTGGGAGCATGGCAGGCAAAGGGGAGGGTGGAAGGGGAGAGGAGAGAAATGCATAGCTCATAAAAAATTTCCCAAACAACACATCCAAGGACTGGTTGGCAGCCTGGGACCCCCATTTACAATGATCTGCATGCACACCCTACTCCAAACAATGGGAGAAACTCTCTAGCCTTTATTGGCCAACAAAAAGTGTTCAAATATATTAAAAATGCCAGCACCAGGCTTATCTGGCCTATGTTTGTTTTGGGTGCATGCTCCATAAGGCAAACTGTTCTATAATTGGATTTTACACGAAGAACCCCTATTTACAAACTTGTGCTATGCATAATTGGGCATGTATATGACGAAAATCAGATGGATTATGAGCAGAGGCATTCGCCATAGGGAAAAGGTTTTATGACCTAAAATCAGTCAACTGAGATATGGAATAACTTATGTTTCTATTAACTATATTCCTTCCCTTGAACCCCATAAACGGAAGCCCCAAGCAGTGATAAAGGCTTGTTTAAATATAATAATGGAGTCCCTTCCCTCATGTGTGTCCCTTTCAGTCTTGACAGTCCATTCCCTTCTACTATGAACTCCCTCTCTGATTTGAATAAAATATTCTTTTTAAAAATATTTTTATTTAAATTTGAAAAAAGAATGTTTTACATTCCAAGCCCAATTCCCACACTCTCCTGTCCTCTCCTGTTCCCTACACCAATCCCCATCCCATCCCATATCTGCTACTCAGGGATGGTGAGGACTTCCACGGGGAGTTTTCAAAGTCTGTCGTATCATTTGGAGCAGGGCCTAGGCCCTCCCCCCATGTGCCTAGGCTGAGAAAGTATCCTTCTATGTAAAATGGGCTCCCAAAGTCCATTCATATACTAGGGATAATACTGATCCACTACCAGAAGTCCCATAGACCGTCTAGTCTTCCTAAATAACACCCATGTTCAGGGAGTCTGGGTCGGTCCTATGCTGGTTTCTCAGCTATCAGACTGGAGTCCATGAGCTCCCTCTTTTTCAAGTCAGGATTTTCTGTGGTTTCTCCAGCCTGGCCTTGGCCCCTTTGATCATCACTCCTCTCTATGTACAACTGGATTCCAAGAGTTCAGCTTAGTGTTTAGCTGTGGGTCTCTGCTTCTTCTTCCATCAGCTACTGGATGAAGGCTCTAGGATGACATATAAGGTAGTCATCAATCTCATTATTGGGGAAGGAATTTAAGTTAGCCTCTCAACTATTGCTTAGATTGTTAGTTGAGTTCATCCTTGTAGATTTCTGGACATTTCCCTAGTGCCAGATTTCTCTAAAATCCTATAATGTCTCCCTCTATTATGGTATCTCTTTTCTTGCTCTTGTCTATTCTTTACCTGACTGTATCTTCTTGCTCTGTCATGCCCATCTCTCTCCTCCTCTTCCTCCTAATTCTCTCTCCCCACCCCCCATGCACCCAATTTGTTTGGAAGATCTTGTCCCTTTCCCTTTCTCCAGGGAACCATGTATGTCTCTCTTAGGGTCCTCCTTGTTTCCTAGCTTTTTTGGCAGTGCAGATGATCCTTTGCTGTAGGTCTAAAAGCTATATATGGGTGAGTTCATACCGTGTTTGTCTTTTTGTGACTGGGTTACCTCACTCAGGATGGTTTCTTCTAGTTCTATCCATTTGCCTGTGAATTTCAAGATTCCATTTTTTTATTTTTTGGTTTATTTGTTTTGTCTTTCTCCACTGAGTAGTACTCCATTGTGTAAATGTACCACATTTTCTTCATCCATTCTTCAGTTGAGGGGCATTTGGGTTGCTCCCAGGTTCTGGCTATTACAGATAATGCTGTCATGAACATAGTTGAACAGATGTCCTTGTTGTAAGAATGTGCATCTTTTGCATGTATGCCTAAGAGTGGAATTGCTGGATCTTGAGGTACACTAATTCCCATTTTCCTGAGGAACTGCCATACTGATTTCCAAAGTGGTTGTACGAGTTTGCACTCCCACCAGCAGTGGAGGAGTGTTCCCCTTTCTCCACATCCTTTCTAGCATAAACTGTTTTTGGTGTTTTTGATTTTAGCCATTCTGACAGGAGTAAGATGATATCTCAAAGTTGTTTTCATTTGTATTTCCCTGATGGCTAAGGATGTTGAACAGTTTCTTAAGTGTCTTTCAGCCATTTTAGATTCCTCTATTGAGAATCCTCTATTTATTCCTGTACCCCACTTTTTAATTGGATTATTTGGTGTTTTGGTAAGTAGCTTCTTGAGTTATTTGTATACATTGGAAATCAGCCCTCTGTCAGATGTGGGGTTGGTAAATATCTTTTCCTATTCTGTGGGCTGAGTTCTATGAAATCTTTAATTTCTTTCTTTATTTCTTCCTTAATACAGGAATGGTGCAATTATACATTGTTCAATTTCCATGATTTTGCAGGGTTTCTGCAATTTGTGTTGTTGAATTCTAACTTTATAGCATGATCATCTGATAAGGTACAGAGGGTTATTCCAATTTCTTTGTACATATTGCGGTTTACTATATTGCTAAGTATGTGGTCAATTTTAGAGAAGGTTCCATGTGGCGTTGAGAAGAAAGTATATTCTTTTATGTTTAGATGGAATGTTCTATAGATGTCTGTTAAACCCAGTTGGTCATAACTTCTGTTAGTTCCTTTATTTCTTTGTTAAGTTTCTGACTGGTGGTCTTGTCTAGTGGTGAGAGTGGGGTGTTGAAGTCTCCCGCTATAAGTGTGTGTTCTTATTTACAATTTGTGCTTTAGAATTGTTTCTTTTATGAAGGTGGGTGCTTTTGTATTTGGGGCATAAATGTTCAGATTGAGACTTTGTCCTGATGGATTTCTTCTGTGATGAATAAGAAATTCCCTTCTTCATCTCTATTGAATGATTTTAGCTTAAAGTCTAATTTGTTAGATATTAGGATTGCTACACTTGCTTCTTTCTTGGGTCCATTGGATTGGAAAATCTTTTTCCTACCCTTAACTTTGAGGTAACATCTGTATTTGAAGTTGAGGTGTGTTTCTTGAATGTAGCAGAAAGATGGGTTCTGTCTTCATATCCTTTCTGTTAGCCTGTGTCTTTTTATGGGTGAGTTAAGACCATTAATATTAAGAGATACTAATGACCATTGATTCTTGTTTGTTTTGGATTTGTTGTTGTTGTTGATATTATGTGTGCCCCCCCCATTTTGTTTGGCTGTTGGTAAAGTGGAATTATCTATTGCCTATGTTTTTGTGGGTGTAGTTGACTTCCTTGGGTTGGAGTTTCCCTTCCAGAATTTTCTGTGGGGCTAGATTAATTGATAAGTATTGTTGAAAGTCTGTTTTTGTCATGGAATATCTTGGCTTCTTCATCTACAGTGATTGAAAGCTTTGTGGGGTATAGCAGTCTGGACTGGCATCTGTCGTCTCTTAGTGTTAGTAGAATATCTACCCAGGACCTTCTGGCCTTCAGAGTTTCCACAGAGAAGTCAGGTGTAATTCTGATAGGTCTGCCTTTATATGTCACTTGGCCTTTTTGGTTTTTGCTGCTCTTAAATTTTTTTCTTTGTTCTGTTTGATTATTATGTGGCTAGACTTTTTTGTGGTCCACTCTTTTTGGTGTTCTGTAAGCTTCTTGACCTTTCATTGACATGTGTTTCTTTAGGTTGGGGAAGTTTTCTTCTATGATTTTGTTTTCTGCACATTTGAGGTGGGTTTCTTCACCTTCTTCTATATCTATTATTCTTAGGTTTGGCCTTTTCATGGTGTCCCATATTTCCTGTTAGGGATTTGTTGGAGTTAAGATTTTCTTTGATTGATCAATCTGTTTCTCCTAGTGTTTCTTCAATGCCTGAGATTCTCTCTTCCATCTCTTGTGTTCTGTTGGTTATGTTTGCATCTGTAGTTCCTGATCATTTACCTAGCTTTTCTATTTCTAGCATTCCCTCCGTTTGTGTTTTTTATTGTCTCTATTTCAGTTTTCAGGTCATGGACTGTTTGAATTGTTTCATTCATTGTTTGATTGCTATTTTCTTGGCTTTCCTTAAGAGATTTGTTGATTTCTTGATTTTTTTTTCCTTTGGTTTGTTTTTTCCTTCCATTTCTTCAAAGAATTTTTTTTCCTCTTTTAGGGTCTCTGTTATCTTCATGAAGTTGTTTTTAGAGTTGTTCTCTTCTGTGTTGGGGCATTTAAGTCTTGCTGGTGTATAGTTCCTAGACCCTGGGGGTGTCACATTGATTTTTCTGTTGCTTATTGTGTTCTACACTGTTGTCTACCCATCTCTTCTTCCAGTGCACACTGGTGGGGTCTCTCCCTCTCCTTGTGGGTACAGGACCAAGGTTCTTTTCTGGTGGCTGCAACGAGGTCCAATACTCTGATGGCTCTCCCTCATCCAGTGAGTAGAGGTGGGACTAGGGTGCTGGCAGACTCCAGATGGGCTGGTCTGCTGGGATGTTTTACCCTGTGTACAGGCCCCAGTCGTCAGGAGGCTCTGAGCAGGGCCCCAGACGGCAGGTCAAATAAAATATTCTTACTCCTTCCCAATATGTGTGCAACTTTATTTCATTCTCAATTAAGAGGCCTAGGACCTGAAAACACCTGGCCCAGACCCTGGACATCAGTAATAAGACACAGAATTTACTTTAATTACAGAGGAAGAAAAGCATTTGTAATGACCTGACCAACCTTTTAGTGAAATACTTTGCCTAACTTTAATGATTTCAACCTGGGACAAGTCATTAATATCCCAAGAAGCCATCATAGTAGAATTCCTGTCTTCTCTGTGTGAATGGGCACATGAAAAAATGCTGCATGTACTTGGATCAAATAATTCAAGGCACATTCTCTGTTCTACATTTTTCTCCTGCTTACTTGTAAGCACATGGAATTTCATAAGTCTTTATCTGTAATTCTCACTGCTTTCTAATAACACCCAGGAGGTTAAAGCAAGCGTGTTATTATATATTAGAAGCAAATATGAAGAAGAAACCCCCTAAGAAAGAGCTCTACCATGAGACTGGGTTCACTGTGTGTTTAAACAAAGTCATTATTCATTAACTCTGGCCTTTAACAATCAAATAAACAAAACCATGCTCTACAAGGCATCCATTAGCACACTGATGTGCATAAATCACTAGCCATGTGACTTAGGGCTCAACCATTTGCCAAACAGCTGCTTTCTCAGCTCAAATAATGAAGAGAGAGGGAGGGGGTAGACAAACAGCTGAAGCCAATTAGTGGGTAAGCATTCATTCCCAAATATCTGAGGCAGTTGAGAGGTTTATTTTGGAGGCCAGATATGTTGTTACTCAGATCTAAGAAAGAAAGCTCCTTTTACAAAAAATTGAGGGGTTTATGTTAACCCATGTTTGTATTGGGCTCGCCTCCAAAGCACAGACAGAGAGGCAAGCAAACAAACAAACACGAAAACAGATAATTAAGATCTTGGATCCTTGAAGGCAACACAGTGAATTATTTATTTAGGATTACTTATTCCTTTGCTTGTGGAATATTCCAAGCATTCCTGGTACTGGGGAATGTGAGTGTAAAATTCTAGTGTGAAGCAAGATATCTAATTTCAGGCAGAAATTCTGTTTTAGAAAGACAACTGGAGCAGTCAGCAGAAGACTGAGCATATCTGATGTGCTTAGATGCTAAATGGAAAGGAATTTCCACCCAAGGAATCACTTCAAGAAGGTTGCATTTCAGGTCCCCGTGGTGCTTCAAGTAAGAAATGCCCAGCACAGGCAAAGGTATTTGAATGCCTGCCCCTGGCAGGCAGTGGTATTTGGTGAGGTTATAGGAGCTGCACTCTTTATGAAATATGCCGCCAATCACATTTCCATTTACCACAGACATTAGGGAGGAAAGGGGGAGTGACAGGGGATGGTAGGTGGAGATACTCACGTACAGTCAATCCTGCTAGAAGGAAGGTCAGGCCAGTTATCCTGATATGGAAAAGACATTCGTGACATATGAAGCAATTAATGTTCTCTCACTTTTTGGATTGGCTTTTAATTTTGTTTTGACATGCAGAAAAGTGCATTATTTTACTTGATATTGTTTTAATACCTAGAGTCTCAGCAAGCATACTAACAACATACTAAGGTTTAGAAAACTTAAAATTACCAAATTAAAAAAAATTATTTTTTTCTCATAGTGCAATAAGACCTACATAGCACAGAAGAGGAAAAAAAATATTCTCATTTAGAATTGTAAGTAGTAGATTAGTACTATAAGGTATGAATACACTCACAATGTAAAATAAATGTGTTTGAAAAGTAACACATGCTATCAACACCTGTAACAAAAGCCATGATAACAATCATAGTTCAGTCAGGCAGTGGTAGCCCTCACCTTTAATCCCAGAACTCAGGAGACAGAGGCAGACAGATATCTGTAGGATTGAGGCCAGCCTGGTCTACAGAGCATGTTCCAAGACAGGCTCCAAAGCAATACAGAGAAACCCTGTCTCGAAAAAACAAACAAAAAACAAAAACAATAACAAAACATGATTCCAACATTTAATTTACTATTTCCTATTTGTATAAATCATTTCCTGTTAGCCTGAGAAAATTCAAATAAGTAATGTAAGCTAAAGGAATTACTGATTCATATATTAGGTTATATTAGTCATGGCAAATTGGAATAATCTTTGTATTTTGAGAAAAATTGGCACATCATATCCTAACTACCTAGTGAGTTATAGTTCTTAAAATATCGTTAAAGTAGCTAAAATACTAATATAAGATTGACAGTAGAAATTAGGCTAGTAATGTAGTAACTGGCAGCTTTTCATCATTTGTATTTAATTATTGTGATAAAACAACTTTAAAAAGTGAGGTCAATTTCGTTTACAGCTTCAGAGTTTCCAGGCTGTGGATCCGATGGCTTGGGTCTGTGATGGCCCCATTGATAACAGAAGGAGGGCAGGGTACAGAGGCTTATTCACCTCTTGGATAGGTGTGAAAGAGACAGGAAAAGGGGGGACTTGTTGCACGACATTATTTTAACTAGGCAAACTGTGTTACATTTGTTTATTCAGCAGAATAGTACTCTAACTGTGTGAAGGTGTGTTACAGTTGTTTCTGCTGCCTTGGTTAAGGTTGTAAAGAGGTGTTAATATTTGTTTGCGTTGCATTTGTTTAATTGGGAAAAGATGTGCTGCTGCTGCTCCACTTTGCTTGCCTACGGCATCTGATTGGTCTAATAAAAATCTGAACAACCAATAGCTAGGCAGAGAAAGGATAGGCGGAGCTGGCAGGCAGAGAGAGAGAGTAAGCAGGAGGAGAAATCTGGGCTCAAGAGGGAGATAGAAAAGAATGAGGGGAACCAGAGGGCCACATCCAGCCACCAGCCAGCCAGACACATGAAGCGGTGAGACTAAGATACGCAAAAGGAAAGAAAGGTGACAAGCCCGAGGCAAAACGTAGACGAAGAGAAGCAAGTTAAGTTAGAAGAGCTTGCAAAAATTGAGCGTAAGATAAGGCTGGGCATTTGTAACTAGTAAGCCTTGGCGTCATGATTTGGGAGCTGGCTGGTGGCCCAAAAGAAGAAGCCTGTTACAGGAACCAAACCCCATAGCCTGTCTACCTTGAAGAACTTAAAACCTCCAGCTAAGTCTCAAATCTTGAAGTCTCTGCCACCTTCCAATCTGTCACTGTGGAAACAAGCCCTTTGTGCACAAAGCCTTCGGTGACATTTTGGGACAGGGCAAGAGAGTGCAGAGAGCAGTTCCTTCTTGTTGAATTCTTGCTGGGGCCATTTCGGGTTTAACTTGGATTTGATCCCATGGAAAACTACCCAGCATGATGCCTCAGCTAACTTATTTTAGCTTTGGTTAGGCTGCTCACTCCTATGAGAAGCCTCACTGCAGTTGCCCAAGTGAAATGCCCAGATGTGGATTTTGCCTTCAAAAAACCCATGCTCTGTTTGCTTAAGGCTACGAATACCTGAGTGTGGTCACAGCCGGCTGGAATAAAGACTTTGAATTAGCTATAAACTGTGTCTGAATACTCATGGGGGGGGGGGGCTCCCTGTAACAATTTTAACTTCAATTTGCAACAAATATGGGAACTTTGTAGTCAAACTATACAAAATGTGTCTATGTAAAGGAAATATTCCCAGATAGCATACTTTTATTTGGACAGTTGAAAAATCATATTTTTATATTTGCTTTTACTTTTTCTTTAATTTCCTTTATTAATAAAACTTTAATTTGAATTTTCCAAATAATTAGTGAAAGGCTTACCAGGCATGTGAATGAGTGTGTGTGTGTGTGTGTGTGTGTGTGTGTGTGTGTGTGTGTGCAGATGTAGGTGAGGGGATTTGAGAGCAATAGATAACCTTGGTACTGTACCTTAGACTCCATCCACATGTTTTTTAAGGCAAGGTTGCTCACTAGCCTGGAAGCAGTTCACTGAGTAAAGTGGGTGAACTAGCCTATCTGTTTTTCTCCAGTGCTGGGGTTATCAGCCCACCTCACCACCCTCAAGTGCCACATCTGATGATTTGAATGGATTCTGTGGCTCCAACTTAAGTCTTCATATCTTGCAAGACAAGCACTGTACTCCCCAAGCCATCTCCTCAGTCCATAAAAGGCAAGTAATGAATGATATTACTTTATTATTTATGCCGCCATGTTTTTATTATATTACACTGTGTATAACTGTGAATGTGGCTTTATGACCAGGCCACTCCCTGGCCCTTGTCTGGGCATCCTCCAGAGTACGGCAGTTCTCACAAAACAGTTCCAGCATTCCAGCAGCCCCTTCTTCCAAAATGAGAGTTGTAACTTGCTAGGCTGCCCAGCTTACTTTGCTGAGGATTTTCCTAGTCCCTTCCTCCTCATTCTGACAGACTCCTTCCTTGTGTGCATTTGAATTCAGGTTTCCAGGCTGGGTGGCTGTCTTGGCTCCTTGTTTGGGTGTTTGCATTACAGGATAAAAGCTGCAAAATAGGGCTCTTTGAAAAATCCTTTGGATTCCGCTTAGAAAGCAAGGAAATGATCAAAATAGCATCCCTTGAGCATGGTTGGCAGGGCTGGGTTGTGTTGAAGTTTTCTTTCTTCCTAGAGCTGGCATTTGCTGAAGAACTTTGCAGACAGCAGACACCTTAAAGAAAGAGATGCTCACAGATCCACTTAGTTCGTAATTAAATTAGTGAACCAAATTTGCTGACCTCTGGATAAGAGCTGGGGTCACATGAATAACCTAAAAAATCTTTTCATATTCACTTCTGAGGGAAAGACAAAACAAAACAAAAAAACAAAAAAAAAAAAAAAACAAAACAAAACAAAACAAAAAAAACATGCAACTTCTTCCAAATACAGCATTGGGAAAATTTATTTTATTTCTTGCTGGTGGCTCTTTGTGGAGTTGTGCCTTTAGTTTGGATAACAGTTCCTGTCGCTTTATAGTTATTTTAAAACAAAATGACATTGGTCATTTTTTTGTTATTATTGAAAAAGGGGGAGATTAAAATAAAGAGCCTTTTGGTAGGCTTGCAGTTGGCTCTCCTCACTGGCTTTGCTTAAAAGACATTTCTGGGTCTGAATCCCTCTGATTGATGGTCATTTGAAGTGATCCAGACCCTCTGATTCCCTTTTCTACCTCACTGCCAACCCTCTCCGATGTTCTGCTGTTCTGGGATTGGTTCTGTTGTGCTTGAAAGGAAGTTCAGTTGGTCTCAGAATTTCTCAGAGAGAGAGAGAGAGAGAGAGAGAGAGAGAGAGAGAGAGAGAGAGAGAGAGAGAGTAATAATCGCAGGGGGAAATGGAATTCTTCATTAGGTGATACAGTACTCTTTATAAGCTTCCAGATATTTACTTTCTTGTGATTTTTTTGGTTAAATATTCCACAATAGCAGCATCTTTAGTAGAGATCTTGGAAAACAAAATAAATATATTTAAATTTATTGACATTATAATTAGGTCTTATTGTACAATAATTATTGCTCATATGGTTTAAAAAGATACATTTTGGAAGAGATTAGTTCAAATTTTATTATTTTTCTCACTAAAACCCAGTACAGTTACTTTGTTTCTAACATTAAAAACACATTAATGTGGGTTTTAAGAAGGAATAAAAAATAAACAGAAACCTTTTCTATTTCTTCTTAGTCACACGTAACCATTGTTACAGTCTATGCTGCAGAGTTAAACTTCTAGAATAAACAAGAGAAATCATTCACTTTGGGAGCATCCCGACCTTTATGCTTAACCAGACAACACTCACTAATGGAAGTGCAGCCATTTATATATTAAAGAGGTCAGAAGAAACACACCAGGCCTGGTTTCCTCCTCCACAAAGAGAAACAAAACAATAAATCTACAGCTGCTTTAGAGCTGACTACGGGAGATCGTAGTCAGGTGTCAAAAGAGATCAGAGTAGTCTAAGATTTAGAGACCAGGTACAGTAGCAATAGAACCATAACTCATTTCAGTATCTGTTACTGAGGCGATGACCAAGAAATTTAAAAGTCCTGGAAACAGGATTTTTGAAAAGAACTAAAAAATCTTGAAAATGCACAGATATGTCAAAAAAGTGTATTTGAAAGTATAGTAAGTCAAGAAGAAAATGTCTGAATTTTAGAACTGGGCTACAAACTGAAGAGAGGAAAAAGAAAATCTAAGAAATGAATAGACCACTCCAGATCAGATCTTTAAGACACCATTAACTAGACAGATAGCCATGTAAATTAAATACTCATGGATTAGAAGGCATAGAATACTTAACCAGTAAAATGCTAGCATAAAGGTGCAGTGCTCTGAACGTATTTTCATAACAACATATTGTATACAAGGCATCCAAAACATAATACAGAAGAAGGCTTCAGCAATCTGCATGTGATGGTGCCAAGTGACATTTAAAGAGATAGGATGAACAACAGATTTCTCAGCAGAAACCCTACAGGTCAAGAAGTGATAGAAAAATGTATGCCAAGTTCTGACACAACATAACTTAAGGAAGCAAACTACAGCCAGTAAGGCTATTTTTCACAAATGAAAGGGAAATAAAATCCTAAAAGAAGAATCACATTGAGGTAATTCATTATGACCACACAAGCCTTGGGAAAAGATGCTTAAGGGAATTCTTGGCCCCCAAGTGAAAGAAAAATAATCATTGTCATGAAAGCATTTGGAAACATAAATCTCAGAAAAGAAAAACAGAAAGAAATTGACCTCAGTACTGTAAGCCATCAAACCGTAAGAGACAACGCAATGGAAAGTCCTGACAGCACCAGAATGCCAAGAAGGTGTCCTACCTGTCAAAGGTGACCTCTGATGTAAATGCACTAAGTTGTCAAAGTAAAAGATGCAGCCTGGCTCAACAGCAAATCCACACCCAAACCAAAGAAACCCAATTCACTATTCAGAAAGGAAGATGTTGGAAAATGGCACTCGAAGCAAATGAACAGGAAGTATGAGCAGATTTACCATTTGACAAAACACAGTTTAACATGAGTTTCTCTACAGTGCTATGACCTGACCTTATGCAACATGGTGGATAGAGTGCAACTTCATGCATGGCTCCGGTATTAACCTGCCTGGAGTAGTTAGGGAATGGAAAAAGGACAAACACACACAGGAAAAGCTGAGTTGGGTCCTCTGGGCTCTAGGATAAGAAAGACTCAGCACCCTGGGTTTCTTTGGTTTGGGTGTGGATTTGCTGTTGAGCCAGGCTGTATTATACACAGCTGAACAGGGAGGCAGAGTTATTACATGGCCTGACAAGGAGGCAGTGTTTTTACATACAACTGAAGAAAGAATTAGGTTCAGCCAATCTCAGTAGGAACAGTCTCTATGGGACAGCCTTCAGACTATAATCATCCAGGGAAGAAAGATATTGTGGTCATTTTCGAAATACATTGTCAACATTGGGAAGTTCTGTCACTTCTATAGAGTCTTTGCCATAACTGTACCTGTGTCAAACAATACATATTCGCCACCTCCTTACACTTCATCACCCCTTACAACAAAGTATTTATTTAGGCTCAGTGTGAGGGTATAGTCTATCTCAGTCAGGCTGGAATGGTAGGGGCCATGATACTACTTGATCACATTTTCTCAGTAGTCAGGAAGCAAAGACTAAGAAAGGGGTTGAGACCAGGCATACACGTGTGGATACATGCATGCCACCTTTGCACGTGGTGGACAAAGGATGACTTTCGGGAATTGGTTCTCTCTCACCATTTGGGACTCAGAGATTACACTTGGGTCATCAGGCTTGTGGCCAAGTGCCTGTACTTGCTGAGCCATCTCTCCAGTCCCAGGTTTGATTTTACATGTACATAATGTTGGAATATATGTATGTATGTATGTATGTATGTATATGCATATATATATATATATATATAGATATAGAGCTATAGATATGATGTTTGTTTGTGTTGAGACAGGGTTTCTTCATGTAGACAGCCCTAGCTGTCCTGGAACTTGCTTTGTAGATCAGGTTGGGCTGGAACGCACAGAGATTTGCCTGCTGGTGCCTCCCATGTGTGGGATTAAAGTGTTCACCACCACACCCATCTGGAATTCCTAATTTAATAAAACAAACATTATTACACATAAAAGGAGATACATGTAACACTGTAATAATTATTATTTTAATCCATATTCATGAATAGAGAGCTTAATTAGACTAAATACAAATTAAAAAATCACCAACAACAAAGAGAGGATATATTTACAGACAAATCCATCCACCAGCTGCTTAGGTATTTATTCAGAATAAATTGTGTACTAGATCACAAAAGAAACTTTTAAAAACTTTTCTAAAAAATTGAAATTGCACACTGTATCTTCTCATTACAACATAATAAAGGTAGGAGTCATCATTGGTAAACCAACCATATTTTAATGAGAATGGTATACTGATGAAATAAGTAGTGATTTTCCTTGAAATCACTGATATGACTACTGGTTTATGAATAATGACACTTATACACCATATTATGCCTATACTAATGGGATATAGTAAATGCAACATTGAGAAGAAAAAGGCATAGGACTGAGTGTATGCATCAAGGTTTAGTTCACATAAATAACTTGACATGGGTCCCGGGGATATAGATAAATGATAGAGTGTATGTAGCCCTGGCTTTAAAGTCAGTAGTATAAACAACAAAGAGACAAACACACACAAAGAAAAAAATGATTTTTAAAGGATTAAGAATAAAAAAAACTTCATAGCACCACAAAATAGAAGAACAAAATAGAAGAATAAATCAAACTCAGTGAAGTAATAATCATAGGAGAAATAATACTGAGAATAGAAAGTACAAAAGGTCAGTGAAACAAAAGGTTTGCAATTGTGTTAAATTTTTGTTGTTGTTTTTGAAGAGAAGCAAAATGGAGAATACTCTAGCTAGGCTTACTGAGGAGATAAGAGAAAGAGGGAGAGAGAGAGAAGGGAGGGGTTGAGGGAGAGACAGAGAAGCTTCAGAAAACAAATAATCAGAACCAATACCAACAAGATTATAAAGAATCACTAGGGATTACTATGGAAAATATATATGCCAACAAATTAGAAAGCCTACATAACATGGAGAAAGTTCTTGACATGAGATTATTCAACTTGAACCACCAGACCATGAAAAACAGGAGTGAAAACAAGTATTAAGTTTGAATCCGTATGAAAATGTCTCCCAACCAGGGCAGGAGAGATGGTCCAGATGGAGAGCTGCTCTACTCATGTAGAGTTCAGTTCTTAGGAACCTCATGATGGTTCACAGCCAGCTAAAATGGGAGCTGACACCTTCTTCTGCCCGGCAGGGGTACATGTAGACAAAGCCCTCATATACACAAAGTACATAAACAAATAAACCCTTTTAAATCATCCTTTCCAACCAAGAATGCCCAGGACCATTCTGCCTCACTGCTGGTGACTAACAAGCTTTACAAGAAGCATTCCTTATCTGTCAGAAACTATTTCAAAGAACTGAGAAGATGAGTGCTCTTCAGTAGTCATCCCTCGAGGTCATTAGTCATCTTAGCCAAACTATGAAAAGACATAGCAAAACCCAACAAAACCATAGAACAATTTCCAAAATGAAAGCAGATGCAAAAGTTCTTGGCAAACACTAGTAAATTGAGTTCAAAACCTTTAAGCTGACCAGAGATCAATCATCTCCAGGTACATTATGTTGCTTGCATGTGCTACATGTGTGTTTTGCATGGGATGGTAGCTAAGCAGCAGGGTTCTTTAGGAAGCAAGGTGGAAGGCTATTTTAAGTTTTCCAACCAGAACTGTGGGAATAGGCATAAGGGTGAGAAGAGAGAAAGTAGATTGGAAAAGATACTAATTACAGCTGGAAATTGCAAGTGTAAATGAATGGGAAAAGTGATAAATTATATAAACTCCATCAAGGAACTGGAAAATTACTGTAGATCAACCCTGGCTTAGTATTCTCAACAGCAGTCTAGGCAACACGGTTGTGATTAAAACCTTTCCTTAAGATTCCATGACAGATCCAACCTTCAGTTTATGTCTATTTAGGTACTGCAGCAAATTATCCAAAGGGTTCCCATTCACCTAGACAACTACTGTTGGTGGTGTTTCCTGAGAGTTTTCCAAGGTCACTTTTGGTCTTACCCTTCTGCTTCTCAAAGCAATAGATGAGGGCGTATTTGGGTTCTCAGAAAGACAAATGCATCTCCAAACAACATCAGACGGGATCTCCTTGTTACACACAGCACAACTCTAACTGGAAGGCCTATTTTTCAGAGGTGTTACAGGAAACAAAAGGAAAGTTCAATTTTCTTAAGCAACAGTTCTGCTTTAGCTGATTTACTGCACAACCTAACCTTCATTCTTGATTCAAGTATGGCAAGAAATCCTATTGCTTAGAAACAAGTGACCCTGAGAACAAAGGGACGGAAGACATGACAGACATTTCCCATAACTCTCTTTATATAAAGAAAGGGCTGGATGTGTTTTTAAATGATAATGACACCGTTCATGCACCCAGGAGCTCTTTGATGCTGTAAACTTGATTTATTTTCATTATCTTAGAGGTAGTTACCCATTATAGGGGGAGGTAGGATGTATGTCTCCCTTAAGGTGATAACTCAGAAATGGTCAAAATAGCTTGGTGGTTCTCTGGGTCATTCCCATCAATGATGTCATCTTACACCCTAGTGCTCTGGCTTCCACCTACTAATGGTTGGAGCCAACAAGAATAGACTACTTTGCTCTAGTTTGTATAACACATAAAGAGGTTAGTGCGCCCATCAATCATCAAACACATTGTGTGGAGCTATCAGGTCGGACCCTGTGAAGGATGCTTTTAACTTGTAAGAAGGATTATAATCACTATCCAAATTTCCAACACCCCTTTCATAATGACGCAAGTGCATATTTATTTGCAAAGACTGGGAAATAAGAGCCTCTTAAGCATGATCTGTGGTTATATCCCCCTTTCACACATGCTGTAAATATTTTTTAAAATATTGTTTTGATGATTTATTTCTATACCACTGTGTTTACTAGAAATAAGTGGTGGATGGGAGTAATGCTTCAGTATAATTTCCATCACTGTTCATATCAGAGTTAAGTGTCTTGTATCTCTTGGAAACATTGACTTCAGCATACAATTTAGCAAAAGCTGAACTTTGGAAGAAGTCTTGTATCTCTTGGAAACATTGACTTCAGCATACAATTTAGCAAAAGCTGAACTTTGGAAGAAGGTGTTTGTGAAGTCAGTAAATACTGACCAGTTTGCATATGTTACTAATTAAACATAGAAGGGTAGCAAAACTTATATTTATTTAAATTTTATCTTCTGTGTTACCATGACTTTTTATTTACTATTATAAAAATCTCTGGCAAAATCACTTATTAAGCTTTTGAAATTTTTTATCACTTTTGTACCAGTATCTTTCCCTGTTTAATGAATGTATCTTACAGACAATGGTCAGGTATAGATTGATGGACATAAGTCTATGCAGCAGAGAGTAGAAAGAGCCACTTTTGTGTGTATATAAAATATTTACTTCATAATTTAAAGTATAAAAGGTTATTTGATGCAAGCTGTTTTGCTGTACATAGTCTTTAGCAGTGTAATTTTACGTTATGAGTTGTGATTTTTTTTATTTCAAAGCATTTATTCAATTCAGAGTTCTTTCTATGTCTGCACTTCTTGTAAAGATCACGTTATTGTTAGAAAAACGAATCGACAAGGGAAAGTTGGGATAAAGACAGAGTTGAATTATGTGTGCTCCTGTGAATAAATTAGATCACTACCAAAAATATTAATATTTTCTCCTAAGTCTCAGCATGATTAATGTTCACACTCCAGAGGTATGTGCCCTGGGAGAATTTATTTTGCACTGGAAAGGACTTTCTGTGGAGAAAGATGCTTCTGCTGCAAAATAAATTATTTGTGTTGAAGGAGAGGAGTATATTGAGTTTTGGGTGATTTATTCAGTCTTTTGTGATTCATGCTTGGAAAAAAGGAAGCCAAGTCTCCATCTGTAAACCTGATTTTACTAACCACCGATCATATAGCATTGCTTGGAATAATATTTCCGATTTCTTACCAGAACCAGATTTTGATATTCACAAACAAGTAGACATAAGTGAGTCCTGGCAACTTCAAAGTAAATTGGATATTGGGTTATTGATATCAAAATGTAGCTGTAGTCTTCTAAAAGGTGGGCATTTGCTACATGGCCAAAGCCAAGGGAAAGGTCTACCATGTTCATTTCATAGAATTTATGGGAGAGTTCTACTCTGTAGCAGAGTGGTTACTCTGATTCATCAAAAGATTAATTTACATAATTGAATTCGAATGCTATGTGAAGCCCTTGCCTATTTTATTCGGAGGCGTGTTACTCTGGATTCCTCTTCTCTGGTGTTATCAGACTCACTCTGTCTTGGTGGTCAGAGGCCACACTTGTTTGTCATTTGCTCATACAATACCGGTGGGTGGGACACCTGGCTGCTACTTATTTGAGGAAGATCGTTTCCCCATAACACATTTGAGATATATGATGTTCTCAAACTGGGTTTTAGAGTTGCTGACAGAGCAAAGGTTTGGGCAAGAATGGCAGTGGGAAAAGAGAAGGTGGCACAGAGCTTAACAAAACTAACACTGTGTGAAAAGCCTTAACTTAAAATTGTTTATCAGAAACACCTTGCAGAGGTGGATCGTGCACCTCTCAGATGATATAGGTTACTAAACAAATCCCAGTAACAGCTTAGTAATTTGTCCATAGAATTTGAAAATGCTCAGATGCCCCCAAAACATGCCCTGCCTTTCCCAGTAGATTGAGATTGTAAGACTTTATTGCTGAGGAGCCGATATATTTGGTTGCAGGTCATAGAGAAATGAGGTTGGATATGAGGTGGAAGTTTCAGACTTGTGGGTCCGCATACACAGTGCTGGTAGATCTGATGCAAGGTATTTGTGAAGAAAAGTCGTTAATGGTCTTTTCAGCTTGGGACTGATGAGTTATAATAATGTCCTTCCTGGGAAGATATGCTCATTGTTGTAATAGTGACATGGCCATTATGGGGAAACCAATAGATTTCTTATTAAATTTAAGGCCCACTCACAGGAGTGAGCTTGTACCTGGTACAATATTTCTCAAGTACCATGGTTGAGGATGTCTTGGGTTCTAGGAACAACATAAAACTGTTGTTTTGTTAAATGGGCATGGTGTCAAACTGCTTTCTATGTACAGGTATATGGATAGATTAGTGCTGTTCTAAGCCTTCATTAAAGAAGGTTCTTTTTGCCGTGAACATTGGTTAATGCAGACTCACACCTGGTCAAAGAGTAGGGAATAAATGATTGTGGGATGTTCCTTCTTATACAGGACATCACTATCATCCCCTCCCATGCTCAGGGAGCATCCAGGAATAGAGATCAGAAAGAATGTAAAAAACAGAGGTTGGGAGGCACTACTGTGAAATTGTCTTCTAGACAGAACAACCAAAGCACCCCACAATCTCAGGGCTGTGACTGCCTTCACAAGACCTATGTGAGACTTCTGCAGTCATGATTTTATTGTGTTGGAGGGGGAGAATATCATGAGGTCCCAGCTCTCACTGAAGAAGTGTGTGATGAAGAGTGTGTCACTTCGTGATAAGCTGCCCATGTTCTATTAAATAGTCACCAATTATGCAAATAACAATTAAGTAAAATCAGTAAAGGAAAAATAAAAGACACCTATTAAGGAGGATACTTACTTGAACAAGAAAAATTTTCATGTGAAGGAAGGTGGATAAAAGAGGATAATGGGGGTAAAAGTCAGCAAATTCAGGATAAGCATGCATGGAATTATTATTAAAAATTAGAAGAAAATGAAGCAGTGGTTTATATGTGTATCGTTACTGGATAATGTTATACAACTTATAAAATGTAAATCATAAACAGAGTTCTAAGTTGCTATAAGTAAGATTTGTATCTGAGATTTGCTTGGGATTTCCTTTCATTTGATAGCTATTTATTGATTGCTTACTAATTACGCATGCATTAAGGACTGACTTAAGCTGTGTGAAAACAAAGGGAAGTCAAGCAGATAAGGTCCCTGCCGTTTTGGAGAATCTGTTCCAGCGGAAGGAGATGATTTAGGTAGTTTCAAGATAAAAACTATTAAGGGAGAACAAATGAGAGGTACTTGGGAATTCAAGGTGTCATTCTCGGGGGGGGGGGCAGTGAGGGGTGGACTTCGAGGATCCAGAAACATTAAGAAGTCAGAACCAGACAGGTTACTCAAAAAGAGGGAAGTGAAAATTCAGAGTTCAAACAGGGAAGCAGTCAAAGAACCCAAACAAGGTATGTGTCGAGTCAGGTATTGGATGGGACCAGGGGAGTGAGGTAAATTAGAAACATAGCCCCAACCCCGTAGGCTGTGGTCATGGGTCATGGTCCCTGGTTAAACACCTGGGAAGCAGTCTGCGGAACAGATTAGCTCTTGTGACTTCTACTAGGTGCACTCCTGGGATCATCTTTGAAAATGTGAGCCTGACGTAGGGTAGGACAAAGCAAGATTTTGTGTGATATAACCCAGAAAATGGGTCAGCTGTCTCCGTGGGAGCTGAGGTGGCCCTTGTGAGTTTTGCCTCGTTGTGTCATCATGTTGATAGGGCCAGCGCTGCGGCTTCTCTGCTAAGACAGTTTTCCAAGGCATCAGATATCTGATGGATGGCTTGGTATTGTTCCCAGAAGGTCATGAAATACCTCCTTCATGCCTGAAACACACCCTTTAACGTGGATTTTATCTGAAGCACAATGAGGACCCACTGAAGTGTTTTTGAAAATCAATTTTGTGATTGGATTTGTGTTTTTGTATGATTATTCTGGCTGTATTTGTGAAGAATGGGCTATACAAAATGTAAGGAAACAAAACACTGTTTCTACTTAAAAAACTAAGGAGTTTGGTTCAACTTGCCAACTATTACTTTGTCTTAATTACTGAAATCATAACATTTAAACAAATCAAAGAAAAGTACTAACAGGAACAATTCTCTCTATAGAATTGATAAAATTGTGAATTCTAACTGTAATATTAGTGAATGACTGTGTGAGTGCTTGTGTGTGTGTGTTTGTGTGTATGTGTATGCATGCACACGCATGTGCATTTGCATGGGTAGGAAGAGGGAGGGGAGATCTTAATCCTATGTCCTTGCTAGTTATAAGGTTACCTGAGTTTTACAGTTTTAATTTTTTTTTCTGCTTCTGATTTCTGAATTTGAGGTCTTCTGGGATTCATGATGGGTTATGTGATAGATCCTCATGTGCATTTCATTTGCTTTAAAGAATAGACAAGCTTGTGGTCAGCTTCCCTATGAAATAGGTGTTCACTGTGTGAGTTGCTTACTGTGTGGCTGTCAAGCAATGTAAATGGATTGCTCATGATGACAGGGTTATTCTGTATCTTGACTGTGATGGTGGTTACATGATCTCTATGTGTGAATAAACTGGTAACTACTAACAGCCATTGTTTCCATGTCAACAGCCTGGTTTGGATATTGTGCAGGTATGTGAATGTAATGACTGAGAGAAACTGAGTAATGCATCTATAATTCCCCTCTGCACTGTGGATTGATAATTATTTCACTATAAAATTTGTCTTTAGGGAGCCCCTCCCATACACCTTCCTTGGATTATTGCATCCACTATGGTGACAAACACTGATTCAGAAATAGAAGAACAAGAGGACCTTTATTTCCTTCTGATCTGACCTGTATCTTAAGTCCCAGACCCCGTGACTCTTGCTGCCCCCATGGGCACCTAAGATCGAGCACAGGAGAGTTCATCCTCTCTCACTACAATGCATTTTGGATTAAGAACAAAATGTGTGTCACATATGTTTTATTCCACCAGTATGTTTGTGTCTCACAGCAAGGGCCCTCCTTGGTTAGCACGTGCAGCCTTATTCTAAGTCGGGATGTGAAGGTCTCGAGGGGAGGTGTTAAGTGACCTCTCTGAGGGCGACAGCTAACATAGTGGAAAAATAAAATAGCAGACACACATCTCCTGACATACACCCAAGTGCCTTTTCAGCAGTCTAGTATTATTTTCTCAAGTTGAACACACACTAGTGAATCCATGATGCAACACAGGGAAGCGATTTACAGCACATGGCGTGTGTATTCTTTGTTTCCTAGAGTGCCTGATTAAAGAGCTCTCAAAGGAAGTTGACATGAATTAGCTCTATATTCTTTGGCATTTTAAAAGGGACAGTGAAAATGTGATGTTTCTTATCACCCATTTAACCTGTGCTGTCTTCATTTTATGTTAGTTTGTGCTTTAATGCCAGGAGACAAAGGTCCTTGATCTGACAAGGTATGAGACTAGGTATGCAGGGGCCTCCATTCTTTCCTTCCTTCCTTCCTTCCCTCCTTCCTTCCTTCCTGTTTTCCTTCTCATTTCTTTCATTCTTTGGCTTTATGACCAAAAGGAGAAATTAAATTCTTGGAAAGAAAAAAAAAATAAAAAACTCTGTGAAATACAAAGTGCTCACCATCTGTTTTCCTCATTTTTTTTTTTTTTTTTTTTTGGATCTCTTAAGAGATTGGCTTATCTCTCTTGGCTCTTGGAGTCTTAAATTGAAAACATTGTTTTGATTTATGTAAGCTGCCTTGATTTATGCACTGTTAAAATGAATATCAGATGGCTTTATACTTTTGCAAAGGCAATAGCTCGAATAGGTAAGCCTTATCATATCATCTGAAAATCATGATGCTGAGACATGGGTATTAAATAACATTGTTTAATTATTTCAACTACTTTGGTATTTGGGATTCGGCTTGGACAAAAATGGACTTGAGTTACAAGACTGACATGCAACACATACTTATTTTGTAACCAGATAATCATAGGAAGCTGAAAGGTCCCTTCACCAAGGAAGTTAGGTAAAGATTACAGATAAGTTCCACTTTAAAGAAAAGCAGATGACAGGGAAAAGGCACCAACAAAGAAAAGGCTGTGCTTGGAGTGAACAAGCTGAGAAATTGTCTGTGCTGTGCACCATGAATCCTACACAAGGAGAATGATAATTAAGTGAAAGCTAAACATTAAGCAAAACGCTTAGAATTTTGTGAGATACTTTCCTAGAGAATTCAAACCTGATGAGGCTCAATGACATACACAGAGACTGATGGAATTGATTTCTGAGAAATTCATGTTTTTAGATGATTTAATGACATGAATCCACGGGACTATAGGCATTAAATTGTCCCATAATCCATGGCCACAATAGCAAGTGTGTCATTGTTTCACTAGACCAGTAAATGGTAGGTGAAAAGAACAAAAACTAGCAAACAAACAAAACCAAAAACTGATTATACTTTTTGTAATGGGTGCTACACCAGAGGTCAGGACAATGTATATATATTGGAGGTGCTAGTTATTAAATTTCAAGTATAAGTTTTATTATAAATACTACCTGGTGAAAGCAACTTGTATTAAATTAAGATTTTATACTTGCATGTGTTACACCAAAAGTAAAACAAATTAATGACTATAAAACTATGCAAAAGGAGTTTTCTGGAAAATATAGTGGGACATCGGCCCTACTAACTCTTTAACTTTATGATTTATGCAGCTCATTGAACTAAGCCTTCCTGTTCTTTATCTGCACATAGCTTCTCACCAGAAATCTGTGATGGATTTTCAGTGTAGACTATGGCTCCTGAAGATTGCATTTCATTGTGGCTTGATAAAATCTGTGAATAGCCTTCATAATGGACCTTTCTTTTTCAAAGATCATCTAAACAAATTCTCTGTGGTGGCTGTTGTAGGAGTAGACTAGAATGAGCAGGAAAGCTAGAAGAAGGGGATAGGTGTAGCCACACTCTTAGCTATTAACCTTAGTCAGCTTCTGAAATGGAAATTGTAGACATGCTGCCCGTAGAAGATACTGAAATGAAAGAGGGATGCCAATGGTTCCTTGCAATCATTTGATTGGCTGTCTGCACCCTGAAACCTAGTGGTTTTGGGGGAAAGATTTTCCCTGGATCCCTGTCCACGGATTGGTCAGCTTACTTTATTATACAGACTAAATTCACCCCCCCCCAGGGGTAGCTCTGTGAACAGTGGGATGCCCCTGACCAATTTTTGACCAAGGAGATACCCCACAGACTCGCCCACAGACCAGTCTGATGGAGGCATTTTCTCAGTTAAGGTTTCCTCTGCTCAGATGACCCTGCCTTGTGTCAATTTGACAAAATGCTAAGCCTTCCAATAATTGATCACCAACTTGAGTTTGGAGAGCTGTACTGAGATAGTCCGTCTGTGGCACTGAGCATGCCCATTGGGGGGTGGAGCCATGGGCGGAGTGACCTGTGGAAGGAGGTTGGAGGGGAGCCAGGAAAGGCTCTCCTGCTGGCATGACTCGATAGGAGAGGGTTGAATTTCCTGGTGTTCATCTGTCTAGGTTGTAAGTTTTTTCTCCCTGAATAAACATCTATTCGGTCTATTTGTTTATCCTGATCCTTATTTAACCGCGATAGAGAGCCACTTAAATTTCTTGATTTCATTGATGCATTTAGTCTTTAGATATAGAAAAAATAGAAAGAGAAATTAAGACTATAAAGAAGATAAAAAAAACCATAGCAAGTGACATTTTAAGTAGGCCTATAAATATAGATAACCAACTAATTAAAGAGTTATTTCTGTAACTCTATGGATTTTGCAACGAAGACAGGAACAAACTATCATGCTTTTACTCAAAATTGCCTAATACGTACATATACTTAGCTTAATAATAAGTCATTGACTTGAACACCATTGATTACTAAGTGGTAGCTTTTTACTGGACGATCTGCAGATTGTTTTTCAAGTTCAGGCATTAATAAGAAATAATGTTATTGCAAATATTGTGGAAAACTTATCATCTGCCTTTCAGCTTGGCATTCATGAAATGGAAAAAAGAACCCAAACTCAAAGGGCCTGTCTGTAGCGTCATTCATTGAAAGCTCTGACTACCATAATTCATGGAGTCATATGAAAATGAATTTCAAAAAATACCATTTTAATGAATGAGGACATTTTGACATTTTTCTTCGACTTTTTGTACACATGTACATATTTTTGTACATGTGTACATTTTGTACAGATACACTTTTTGTACATATTTTGAGCCATGAGTTATAATCCCAAAGCAAACTCAGTACTATTCTCTTATACTGCTTCTAAAAGGGACTGTGACTTTGAATCCCACAGCTTCTAAATTAGGTTCCCAAATTAAGCTAGCATTTGATTCTAAAAGGTTTCTGCATTGTGGTGCCAAATGCTTAAGTACAAATTGTAAATTTAGTAATTTAAATGAGAATTAATCTAAGCCTTGACAAATATTTGTAACGAGAAGATAAAATTGTAGGCATTTGAATGCTTGATTTTTACTTTAAGTGTTTGCTTTAAATATTCATTATCCTATGATTCTTATTTATATTTCACTTGGGTGTCTAGGAATATTGCTCATTTTCTTGCTATAATTTAAAAAAAAAGTACTTAAAATGAGATATTGCACAAACTTCTGGTAGAGATGATATCATATCATCAGTACCACGAGTTTCCCTTATTGTCATTAGTAGCAGGGGTTAACCACAGAAGAATCATGTCATCAGCACTATGAGTTTCAGTCGCCATGAATAACAGGTCAGTCTCTACTCTCATTTCTTTATGTGATCATAAAACCAAAATATTATAATTTTAGCTTCATATCACATTGCACCAAATACTAAAATGCAATATGCAGCAAAACAGCTTTCCTTTTAAGGCATGAACAGACCAAATATGGGGGAAGTCATAGATTTAAAGCACAAACATTATCTTATGATATCTCTTTTACTGTAACCTACTTTCCATGGTATTAGGGAAGGCATAATGAAAAGGAAGAATAATTGAAAAGTCTCTGATCAAATCCTCCCTAAATTACTCCACAAAACATCCAGAAATTACTATTATAGTAAATCACAAGGCAGGCCTAAATTACTGCTTTAGTACCCAATCTCTTTGGATATTATTATTTTTCAAAATACACAGAGGTGGGGAATGCAAAAAATATTAATTTTCTCTGAGAATTCTGACCACTTAATCATCTAAAATGAATACCAACAATATTCATGGGGTTGGGAGATAGACGGAATTGCTCAATTTTCCTTTATATCCATGATAATTTTGAAACAGCTAATAGGAAGAGATGTTTAATATGAGAACCTTTGGTCCTGAGAGGATTAGATGACAAGCTACAGCTGAATATTTCTGAGACGATTGTCAAACTTGAGCATTAGAGCCTGCTCAATGTTAATACATACCCAGCCCATGCCTTAGACTGTGATCCCGATTATATAATGGTGTTCAGATAAAACTGTTCTTCAGATGGTACTCATGAGTGCTGATACATACATTTATAATAGATATGGCCATTCCCATTGAGTGAGTGAGGAAATGGTGGCTGAGCTGTGCTGTCAGTCACCAGGGCCATTTTTGCATCAGGTGTTATGGTAACATTGGGCCAGGAAGAGTGGTTTCTTCTCTTTGGTTGGGCAGTGGTTCATGGAGAGGTCAGGATGAAGCACTTTAGTTCTTAGATCCTATACACTTTCTCTTCAATAACCTCAAATGAGATTATCCTGAGAACAAAGCTTGCTTGAAGTATTCAGCCTGGGAACAGGTAAAAATATATGTTTGCTTCAGTTGTAAAAACAAACAACTCACTATTAGATATATTTCCAATATGAGAAATCCACATAGATTTTTTGAAGTAAATAATTCTAATAATAGATATTTCTCTTAGTTTGCCAATAAGGAAAATGTTCCTATAATTGCTTATGTGTTGACCACATGTCTTGTGACACGTATGACCAATAAATCCACACCCAAATGGAATAAGTGATTTATTCTTAGTTAAGCATGTTAATTTCACTTAAGTTTTAGTTAATCTGTCTCAAGTATGCAATCCTGGGACTATGTCCATGTAGGTATTAAAATTTAATCACTAATCTATAAAGCAATGAAATGATTTTACCTCATGAGCTAACTCTCAGTTTTAACGATGTTCTCCAGAATCATAAAGTTATATAATATCTAAAGTATGAGATCTGGCCTGACCTTCTTTGCTTAGCCCCCATAATTATTAGTCATATTCATGGGGTTGGGAGGTTGAAGAAATTGTTAACTTTTCTTTTATATCCATGATAATTTCGAAGCAGCTAATGGAAAGAGACACATTAAAGTGAGGCAATTATTTTTTTTAATTTCAACTATCATTTTTTACATATGAATATGCTTTATCTGGAGAACACTTTTAGATTTACAGTAATATCAGAGTGTAGGAGATCATATATATCCTCTGTCCCCCCACAAACTTTCAGCTTCCTGTATCATCAACATTCCATACCAGAGGGGTCTTTCCTTACATCTAATGAGCCTACATCACTACACCTTCATCAGCTGAGGTCACGTTTTTCATTATGGGTCCTCCTTGGTGTTGTGCACCCTCTGTATAATGACACTTATCTATCAATATGGGATATAGAACAGTCTCACTGCTTTAAAATTCCTCTGGTCATTCTTACCCCTCCTCCAGACGCCCCTGGGTAACATTGACTGCCCTCTTATCTCTATTATGTGTAGAGGAATCATAAATGCATGTTCAGTAGAAGAAAACTTCTATACTATATGACTTTACTTGTCCTACATTCTATAAACGTCAATTACATATTTTAAATTCTGTTCAGTGCTTACTTTTGTTATCATCCACTTTTTAATAACCCTAAAGGCAAATTCACACACACACACACACACACACACACACACACACACACACACACACACACACACACACACACACACACACCCCTTACTGAATTACAATTTAGTATTTCTATGTTTTTTTTAATTCTACAGTTACTCCTTCCATGAGTCATTAAAATTATGGAATTGTCTTCACATGTGTACATTATATATGAGATAAATATATGTGTGTGGAAGAGGAATCAAGTAGGAATCAAGTGTCTATTAACAAAATCTGCATGTAGCTCTGCCTGCCCTGATTTAGTATCTGGCTCTCCACTCTGTCCTTCCCCATCTGTACTGGCTTCTGCACTAATCCTAAAGTGTCATCTCTGGAACTTAAAACTCTTTAGTTTGGATTTCCCAGAAGCAGGTTCTATATCAAAGATCTGGAAGACTATGCAGATGATGGAA
This sequence comes from Phodopus roborovskii, assembly GCF_943737965.1. Lineage (NCBI taxonomy): Eukaryota > Metazoa > Chordata > Mammalia > Rodentia > Cricetidae > Phodopus > Phodopus roborovskii. Next base: position 21,898,418 of record NW_026125397.1, on the reverse strand, counting down.
GAAACATTGCTGTCTTATTTTCATACTTCTAAGGTAGCCATGTTGTAGAAAGGTAGCTAATAAACAAGAGAAACCTGTTCCTCACACTTCTGAAGGGAGGCACTAGAAACAGCCTGTCTTTGGATGTCCATGTGGGCATTAATACCATTTGTGGGTTCTCCATCCTCCCAACTTTATCCAACCCTGGGTACCTCTCCAAACTCCTTTGCTAATACTAACACATCTACCTGATACCATCCCACTGAAGTAGAATTTCAGCATCTAGATGTGGGAAGGGTTCAGTTCATAACAACTGGTAAGAAGCAGAGATACTTGAGGCCAAAAGGAAAGGCTATTTGTGTTACTCATTAGTCAATTGGGGCTTCATGCCACTGGGGATGTAGAGAAGACAGTGCATATCACATCCCAGAAATGTTCCCCTTGGAGGCAGCAAGCTGACATGTATACAGACTCCAGTGAATTATAAACTGATGTGATGAGACAATGAAAAGGAGATCAGGATCCCATTCACATATGGATCCATAAGCTTGTTCCAATGTTTTAATAACTACAGAAGACAGTGCAGCATACAACACGGTTCACACCATACCTAATTTTGCTATGTTTTGTTGTTGAAATACTCATTTTAAATAAAAATTCCACTATTGGGATATTTTGCAGACTTCACTATACTTCCTTATTTTAAGCTTCCTTCCTTCCCTCCTTCCCTCCTTCCTTCCTTTCTTCTTTTCTTTCTTTTTGCACTTCAGGGGATATTTCTCTTCCATATCACAGGATACTGCCTTTGTTCTGATGCCATACCCTCATCCTAGATGCTTCTGTGATGAAAGTTTCTAGATGCTGAGGAGGCATCCCTACCCATACAAGACTTTTACTTTATATTCATGTTAGTGAATCGGTCTTAAGCAATCTAATGGCACAGTCAAATATTGACTATATTCTCCTGCTTTCCAGATTGCATAACACATAAAAATTTAATACCTTGAATTTCAATAAAGCTTGCTTGGATACCAAGCTGGGATGGTGTGAAATGGGTTACCAAAGGTACAACTCTCACCATCTGGCTGCTCAATTATATCACCCAAGATTTTAATAAGACTCCCACACTTCTTCATGTACATATTGAATCATATTTGGCAGGACAGTGAGGCGTGGTTAATGTAGGGTGTTCCTTTTACAAAAGCATCTGCAGGTGTTCTGATGGCCGGTAAACTTGAATTGCTACAGTGATGGACTCAACCAGCCACCCAGAGACAAATGGGTTTTCCTTTACATTTAATGACACATTTGTGGTGTGTCTTCTTACTCTTCCTTTTCTTTAAAATTTCTGCTGCCAGTGTGCCAGGTCAGACTCTCACTGGCATTGGTCTAGGTAACTGCTTCAAGCCTCTTTTCATTTGATCAACACCTGTCACTGAGAGAAGACCCAGAAGGTTTCTGCTCTTTTTAATACTACATTGACTCCCTCCGGATCAAACAGTGTCTTCTATAGAATACCACATAAATCTCTTCATTTTTAGCTATTGCATTTTAAAATACCTCTTTGCAACCGACATTGGTATCTCCTGAATGTCCTGAGATCCAATTTAGTCAAAGATGCTGTCCCCCAACTCCCCCAACCTTCTCCAAAAGTTCACAAAGTCGTGTTTTGTCTTCTTTGACATTCAAGTAACTCCATAATTTTATTACAAGCGACACTTGAAATTGCCTTTCTTTCTGAAAGCCTGGGGGAACCCAGTCCTGGGGGACATTTCTTTCTCCCAGCTCACTCACCGTCATGTCTGCTTAGCTGACGGGAATTCTTTCTCACATTTCTCGACTTGCTTTTCTGGCTCTGAAAGTCCTTTCTAGCCTTATTTTTCCAATAGAACAGACACATATTTCACAAATTTGATCTTATTCTCTGTAAGCATTTGCATAATCTAATTAATTTTGTGTGGTAGCTTACTGTATTAATTTCTACATTGCTCATTATAGCTTTCTATTGGCTATAAACACTAATACCAATAGAATTTTTGAGATTAAAAACAAAACATTCAAGAAACTTCTAATAAGATTTAGTAAACTATCAGAAGAAAGGCCATCTATATAGATAAGCGTTAATTCTATTAATCGGTCATTCATCTGTCCCCTCACTCAGTGAAAACACTGCAAATCCGTTAGGTCACAGAGATGAAGCTGACTCACTAGTGACGTATTCCAAGGGGCAAAATATATGTGTCACAAGCAGAAGAGTGAAGATAGTAAGTTTGCATTCTCTTATGAAGCATTTAGTGCACTAATACCTTGAACACAGTGTAAAATTAAACCAAGAAAAGAAGAGATGCATAGATGAATTCAGGACTACAACTCATTTGTTGTGTGATTTGAGACTTGAGACTCATTACTTGATCATTTACTTTCTTGTCTGCAACAGTAATTTCTTTGAAGGAGCAAAGTAACTAATCCCCACCCCACTCCCTGAAATTTGGGGAGCCATAGAAGTTAAATTATCGATAATAACAGTACTAATAAGAATGTAAAATTACTGTTCACATTAATAATTATTTCACCATTACTTTTGGCAAATGAAAGTCCAAAGAGACTGAGAATATCATTTGCCTTCTCCACTCTTGTACACCCACACCCAACATTCAACTTCCCCACATGTTCTCTGAGAAGGAAACCATGCTCGAACAATACTTCTGTACATGTACAGTGTGGGATGTACTTTTGTGTGATGCCCACAGCTTCCTTCTTGTATGTTTATATGGATCTTCCCCTTGGATAAGACACGCAGGTTCAGAAGGACTGTACGTACCCCTTGCTCAAGGTCACACAGCAAATATCCTGGGTTGTTTGGAACACACCAGGTAGGCACTCTGTTTTCAGTTTGCTTCCTCAAGGCAGAGCTGTTCTGAGCCAAAGGTAGGAATGTGCTGTTTATGAAAAGTGATGTCCTCATAGGGACAGATCTGTGGTCTTGGTTTCCGTGGGTGCACACTTTGTTCAATAGCCATACAGCAGACAGGCTGAGTGTGAAGTGGCCACTTAATATACCCCAAACCAAAGATTTCTTGGCTTTTACACGGTAAGTGCTTTTTATTGATTATTTTCAGAATAGAGTTCTTTTAGGAATCCTTTCAACATTTGCAGACATTTTTGATTTATGACCGTAAGGGCCGGAGGGAGTTCATACCGCCCATCTTAGGAAGGAGGTGTTTGGGAAAGCCGCTTACACTGCACTCCTGAAGGAATTCTTGTCAGTGGCTGGATGTTCAGTTTGACCAGCCAGCGCAGGCCTGGGAGGTGGAACGGTAGAACAGGAAATGCTCATATTCACCAAGTCCATCTCGCTGCTCCTTTTCCTTCCTCTATAGTAAAATCAAACGTCAAATCCCAGCTGTCTTGCAGCTGTAAATGTCCAAGTGACACAGGCTGCTCAGGGTTGTTTGTGTCTCCTTTCCTACTTTTTGTTTTTCTGCATATAGAGAAATGACATTTGAAAGCAGGAATTTAAAATTATTACAGAAGAAAAGTAAAAAGCCATCTGTGTCTGCCCACCACCGAGTCTCCTGCATGGAAAGGACAAGCCACAGTATTTTAGGTTGCTGCAAAGCAACTTCTTGCATTTTCAGCTGGCTGGAATTCTTAGGTCAGAGACTGCCTGCCACTCAAAATTCTAGGACACACATGCCATGTTTTACATTAATGCATTTGGAGAAACTCCTGATGATAATGCACCGAAAACACAAAAAACAAATCTTTCATAGTGGGTGTCTATAAATAATACTTATAAATAATAAATGATATTTTAGCAATAAATGATAATTATTATTTTTCAGTCTAGGAAATGCAATTTCTCCAGAATAAAGTAAGATGCCAGGAGAAAGGACTAATTACTAGTTTAAGAACAGGATGCTGGGGCTAGAGAGAGGGCACAGTAGTTGAAAACATTCTCTGCTCTTACAGAAATCTGGGTTTGGATCCTAGTATCTTTTGTAACTCCTGCCCCAATGCCATCTTCTGACTTCAGTGGACACCTCTATTCAGGTGGTGCACATAAACATACACACACACACACACACACACACACACACACACACACACAACTTTATGTGATAACTCCTTCCACAGAAAGATACATGAAGATGAAGGAATCATCCTCAGTCTCAAACCCAGTGAAAGGAAGTGTTGGTTTTGGGAAAGTGACCAATAGGAGAGATTGAGAATCTGAGGCAACACACTGTCTCCTGGGTTCTACCAACTGTCTTTTAATACATCTTAGATAAATCAAATGATTTCTTTTTGTTTAGATTTCCTTAGATTTCGTTACAGTTTGAGCACAGCACAGAGTGCTTGTCCTTCCAACCTTAGTTCTCAGGAGGATAAGCATAAACTAAGTCCTGGCATTGTCTTTGAATGAGAATATTTATTTCAGTGGCATGCACCTTTGTTACGGTCACTCTGCGTACAGTGGGGGAATGATCTCTGTGCCTTTTATACTGTCAAGCCACATTGATATGCACTCACCACACTGATATTGATGTAAAATCCAACTTGTAGTTAAAGATTCTCTTGCTTCAAGGTTTTCCAAGGTGAGTATTTTTATTCATTTATTTATTTATTTTATATAACCAAGTCCATTTAAATGAAAACAATCATTTATAGACAATATTTGGGAATTTGGGCATCGTTCTTTCCAAACTACTTCCTGCTGGTAAGGGGCGCGGTCATGGGGGATTCGAAGAAGATTCAGAAATCCTGGCTGTAGTCTGCGAAGCTGCTTTGTCCAGCTGTTTTGAATGTAGGATCACCTCCGTCCTTCCCTCCATTTTACCCTCTCTGCCCTCTCACATGCACCCTAACCACCCTCCCCTCCCATCTCCCCACCCCAATTCTATATGTAGGGGAATGCCATCCAGTTGGGGTCATGTAGGTCTGACAGGTCATGTGAAGTAGGGACTAGGACTTCTCTCCTCTCTTGATTAAGGTAGTTATCCCTCCATGGGGATGTGTTCGCAAGGTCCTTTTGTGCACCAAGGATACATCCTGGCTGCACTATCTGAGGTCCCTTAGGCTGCTCAGTCCTTCTGGCTGAGACCCATATTCAGGGGGGCCTGAGTCAGTCCCATGCTGGCTTCCCAGCTATCAGTCTGGGGACCCGTTAGCTCCTCCTTGTTCAGGTAAGCTGACTCTATGTGTTTCTGCCACCTGGTCTTGTCCTCTCCATCTGCATCTGAGCCTGAATGAGGTAACCCAGTCACAAAAAGAGGAACACAGTATGTACTCACTCATATATGGATTTTAGACCTAGACCAAAGGATCACCAGCCTACATTTCACACCACCAGAGGAAGTTGGATATAAGGTGTGTTCTAAGAGATTCATATAAAGACCCTCACAGAACTGGTAAGGGACAAGTCCCCCAGAGCTCAGGGGAAATGGGGGGGGGGCAGCGAATGGAGAGAGATGTAGGAGAAAATGAGGGGGAGGAAAGGAAAACATGTGCGGCTAGGAAGATTCAGCCTGGTTAGAAATAGAAGACAGGAAAGAGAGAGAGAGACAGACAGAGAGAGAGAGAGAGAGAGAGAGAGAGAGAGAGAGAGAGAGAGAGAGAGAACATAAAAGAGGAAGCCAATATTGGTTTGAAGATAAAATTAAGAAATTGTATATGGTGTAGCTAGAAAGGAACACAAACAGCACGGAAAGTCAGTAAAACCAATGTCAGACTGGCCAGGAAGGTAGAGGCATGGCAGGAATGAGCACATGGAATGAAAGAGGTGGCATAGGTCTTGCAGGTTCTGCAAGAATAAGAGGTTTACACTGTAAGAAGAATAATAAGTCTATATTGACAACTGTGTGCTAATGAATGAAAGAGCTTGGATTGAAATTGTAAAATGACAAGTTCAAATACTATCCGGCTCAGTAACGTTTACTCAAAAAAACCCCTAATAACTGTACCCAAGAATCTAAAGAATATGTCTATGAGCTCAAGTTAGTTGATTCTGTGTATTCTCTTGTGATTCCTTTACCTCTGTGGCTCCTACCCTCTCTTTCACAGGATTCTCTGAGCTACACCTGATGTTTGGCTGTGGGGCTTTGCATCTGTTCCTATCAGTTGCTGGGTGAAGCCTCTCTGAAAATGAGGCTAGGCTCTCCTCTACCAGCATAGTAGTGTATCATTAGGAATTATTTCATTGAGTGTTTTTGATGGTTTTTTTTTTTTTTTTTTTTTTTTTTTTTTTTGCTGGTCATGTTTGTTTCTGTTCTAGGTCTCTAGGCTATCCAGTCTCTGTGTTCTGGCCACCCAGATGGTATCAGGCATGGGCCCCCTCCCATGGAGTAGGTCTCTAGCAGCTGGACCTACGGCTGTTTCCTCACTCCCACAAGTCTTGTATCACTTTTAACCCCAACACATGACAAATTGCAGGCAGCACAAATTGTAGCTCCAAGGTTAAGTGGCTGGATTGGTGTCTGAGAACCTCCTGTGGAAGCCTTACCTGGTTCCAGAAGATGGCCATTCAGGCTCTGTGTCCCCCATTACTAGGATTCTTGGCTAGACTGAACTGAAAATCAGGGAGGCAGCAATGGGGTCTGACCCAACCGTCTTCTGCATACAAGTTATGGCTGAGTAACTTGGTGATTCTGTGGGAATGCTAACAGTGTGTGTGGGGGTAGGAGTGGGGGGGTTGACTCTGACTCTCACCTGCTCTTGGGATCCTTTTCCTCCTACTAGGATGCTTGGTCCAGCCTTAATATGAGGGCTTATGCCTAGTGGGAGTGCAACTTGCTAAGCCATGTTTGCTTGCTGTCCCTGGGAGGACCACCCTTTTCAGAAGGGAAATGGAGGAGGAGTGGATCTGGAGGAGAAAGGCGTTGGGGAGGGAGACTGCAGCCTGGATGTAATATACGAGAGAAGAATAAATTAGAAATAAATATATAAAGTAATACATAGAACCTAAAAGGAGGAGAAAAGAAAACAATTTAACTGAAGCTTGCCTTCATAAGGGATTTTTGCAAAAGCCACATATTAGAAAGTCAGTGTTTGTTTATTAGAAATTAAGTTATGTGTAAAATGGCTTCCATGACTATTGATACTGATTTTCAATTTGACGTGATTCAGAGCCACTATGGAAATAAACCTGTGGATATTGTTTGCCTGGTATGAATGAGAGAGAGAGAGAGAGAGAGAGAGAGAGAGAGAGAGAGAGAGAGAGGAAGAGAAGGAGGAGGAAGGAAAGAAGGAAGCAAACACAGTATCAGGTGTCAGCGCTCATCTCTCGCTGTGTCTTGACTACAGTTATAATATGATCAGATGCCTCATGTTCCTGCCATGATGAGTCATGCACAGTATCATCAGAACTGAGTGCAAATAAACTATATATGAATATATATATATATTGCATGAATATGAGTGTGTGCATATGTGTATATTTCTCTTAGAGAAAGCTGAAAAGTACACCCCGCTTTGTCCACAAACTGCTGCTAGCCTCAGTAGTAGTTGTTGGGTAAAGAACCCCAGTGCCATTAAGCAGGGATTAAGGACACAGGAAATGGCTTAGGATAGTCTCTAGGTAGTTCAAACTAAGCCTGTACAGCTGGAGATGTTGGCACCAGGCCTCATCTCTCTGAGGCTTACATGGTCCCAGAGCAGAAAGGTTCAGCATCTCATGTTCCTGGGGAACTGTTATGCAGCCCACACTGTTGGGGTCAATGCCTGGGTGACTCAGCCCTAGAGTGCAAGGACCTGAACCAGAGAACTGGGCTGGTCCTCTGCCTCTGTATCTCCCATGGAGATACCTCAGCAGCACAAAAGCCATTGATCCCTTCTTTCTCATTGCAAACATATTGGGAGGATTAACATGGAGAGATGTTAAAGAGCTTTTATAACTCACCAGTAAACAAATTCTCCCTGCCAGCTACTCTGCAGAGCTATGAGACTCTTGGAGATGAGAGAGAAGGGATAAAGAGTATCTTGGAAGGCAGCCAAAATCACAAATTTCTCCCTAAAATTAAATTAGACTATTGAAAGGGAAACTCACGATCCAGAGCACAAACCATTTCCATTTCCCCCTAAGCATTGTTCTTCGGCTATTAACATGTTTCTTTGCTGGATTGCTCAAATAAAACATTTTTCTTCTTTAAAACAAATAAAAATATTCTACGTAATCATTAAAGTTTTTACTCCGTGAAGAAAATGACTCTTCTTTCAATTTATATGCTGTCAACTAACATGTGTGCTGGCATGTGTGCTGGCATGTGGGCAGTAACAGCGTGACCATAAAACACTCTCAGAATACTCTGCCGACTCATTTCATGTTCGGTTTTCATCTGGTTCCATTTAAAGCCATGAATGTTCTGTTTATGTTAGAATTAATCACATTTAGTGACCCTTCAGCAAGCGCAACTCTGACCTGTTCTCTTCACAGCTAAGTTCATTATACAGTACATATTATAAATATTATTTTGTTGTAGGGTACATGAGAACAGATGACCTCTCTGTGATTTATGTGAGTGTAGTAGGGTTCTCAGGTTGCCTACAGTGTTGAAAACAAACAGATATTAACACACATGTACATCTGTATACATAACTATATGTTCACATATATGTGTATATGTGCAATCTATCTTTAAATGATTTGAGAATTTATTAGTAATGTGGAAAATGGACTTTGCTTAAGAAACTTCGATAAATAAGCCACCTTGCTTTTTATTTTCTCTCTTGAAATACCCTCAAGAAATCCTTGGGTTTTGAAAAATATATGCACCTTCCCTATGCACACACTCCAATATTTGGGTCAAAAATATTCTCAGACATTTCCTATTTGAAAAAAAAAAGTAATGATTCTCTAACTGATTACTATTGTTCAACTATTTGAGGACTGACCTCTCTGGGTTGAGAAAATGAAGCCTGGAGAGAAGTCAAATAATCTACAATAAATTAAATTCTGAAAGTCTTGGGGAAGCTGCTTGAGATCAGGAACCAAATTAACATATTTCTGAGTCTCCAGATGTGCTCTTGCATAACATGAGTCACTTGTTGAATTTTAATTTTTATATTAAGAACTACTATGTTCTGTGTAGCATTTTTGAAAATAAATAACCCAAGTGACACCTATCATGCTAAATTGCAACCATATCCCTAATACTGTTGAAATTTGGACCAAGCAACAGTCATGACCTATGGGCTGTAATAATTCATGGATCTGAAAAATTGTCCCCAGCAGTCTTCATGTTGCATTTCTCTTCATCTATGAGAAACAAGTGACAAATGTTGTTGAAAGTAAATGAGCTGTTCTTTCTATTTAATTCAAGATGTTTTTAGAACTCTAAATAAAAGACTTTAGGAAGAGTTATTTTTTTTTCTTCTTCTGATCTTTATAATGCCCTTTGAATTAAAAGCTTAGCTGGCACTTTAATTGTTGTCTGGCCAAAGCAGTGTATTCATAGACAGGAATGAATGCTAATTTGTCAGCCAGGCTAAATTATGCATGTCCTCCTATCTTTTAATTTCCCATGGCTGTTCACAGCTGGGGGCTCTTCCTCCATCCGGGATTCTTCTGTTTTCTCTAAAGTCTTTACAGTTGGATCACTGAGACCAGGAGACCCTGTGGCTTCCTGTTAGCGCCAGGCTGTCTCTCCTCTCTTGCTCACTTCTCTTCATCTCCTCACACTTGTCCATCCTAAAGTTCATATTTTCTGTAGAATGATTTTTAAGTGCTATGCAGAAGGAATAGACTGGCTTCCTTCTTTCCAAAATTAAATGTTTGAAATTAGGGTACCTTTCATTTTTTATAATGGAAAATTTCTAAAAGCCATGAAAATCAAAATATATAAACAACATAATAGTAGACAATGAGTAACAATGAAGCATTCTTAATTATTATTAGAAAGGGCTAATGGAATTAAATAGGCTTTATGTAAACTTTCTCCTAACTTTTTAAGGAGGCTCTGCAGAATTTTATTCTGAGGGAATCTGATAGAGTGCAATTTCCATATCCGGTTGTGGAAAACAAATACCCAAGAGTATAGGAATAAAGGAAGTTAGTAATCTTTAAAAAACAATCCACACAGCTTTGTGGGTCACCACAATGGACAAAAGAAATCTAAGCAATAGTGTTCCTTTGCAAGTCAGTTTCAGCATCCCAACATAGGAGACTCAAGATTCATTTGATTCCTGAGGTAATGTAATGGCTGCAGTTACATATTGCACATGAAAATAAGTAAGTCAACCTTCCGGTAGATCTGGGCCTTCCAGCAGGACATTTACTGTTCATGGAAGATAAGATTCTTTCATTAATGGTTTTGTTGTAGCTGATTGCACACAGTGAAGCCTCTGCAAATACTTCTTCCTGTGCATAAAATAGATGTACTGAACTTCTTTCATAGTCCTAGATAAGATGCTCATCAAGAATTCTTAGAGGGACCTTCACCACTTGGCCATTTGGCTGGAGCATCTGCCTTCTCTGGATGGAGTCTAGAGCAGCACAAAGCTCCAGAGTCCAGGCCTGAGAGGAGGCATGACTTGTCAGGCTTCTCTCCTAAAAACAGACTTCCCTGCTGTAGCAGGGAGGTTTCTTAAAGAAACAATTGTTTGGAGATAGAAAACCAGAAGCCCAAAATGAATAAATCTGCGTGAACATGTAGGATTAGAAAACCAGTCTCAGTTATAAAGATGTAGTTACATAGCAAACACCAATCAAAATATTTGTACAGTGTCTCTCTTCCTCTCATGCACACTTTAACACTTGAAGATTTTTTATCTCAGTGACCTTGATGCTTGCTCAGTTTGGGCTCTCCAGTTGGTAATATACTGGAGATGTGTAGTGCTCCCATTTAGGTGCTAGAAGACTGATGTGATGAGAAATTTGACTTGACAAGGCACACACACGGCAAATGTGCTTAGTTATATGTGGAAGTAGAAATAGTTGATTTATAGAAACAAAATTAGAATCAGTAATGGCTGAGAAGGAAGACAATAACACAAAGTTGCTAAAGTACAGGTATGTGGAGAGGAACGTGTTATAATGCTCCATAGCACAAAAGGGTGACTGCAATTTACAACTTAATTCATTATATCATCTGTAAAGAGCAAAACAAACACTTGAACATTTTGAATACAAAGGGATGATGTGTTTAAGGAAGGAGACTCAAATGCCAAATACCTTATTTATTCAGTATCTACAGCACGCATTGAATAGTCAGAATTTACCATAGTAATACATACTGCTCTGTTTAGAGACACAGGTCTGTGGTTAAGAGTGCTAGCTCGCTTCTCTTACTGCGGACCTGGGTTCAATTCCAATACCAGCATGGTGGCTCATAAACCTTCTCTAACTCCAGTTCTGGAGAGCCAGTGCCCTCTTCTGCTCAAATACCAGGCATGCATGTGATACAGACATTCTTGAAGATAAAACATCATACACGTAAAATAAACACAATTAAAATATGTACTGTTGATGACTATGTATTGCACTTGATCCATTAATAAATGTTGTATTGATGATGCTTTAAAACAAAACATACATTTTCTTATAGCCTTTTAGATGGTTAAGTTGTGCATTGCTTTGTTTGGCAATGCTCTGTTTTTATTGTGTGACATCTCTAGCTCTGATTAGAATAATTTGGGACAAAATAGAGGTTGGCACTCTATGGTTTCTGGACAAATTCTGGACTTCAATGTACGTATGAGTGGCCAGCCAGCCAATGAAGGTTTTCTGTTGTTTCCATATTACACCAATCAGAAAAGCTAAGACGCAAGGAATAAATGATAACAAATGCTGGTGTGGATATGGAGAAAGGAGAAGACTTATTCATTGCTGGTGGGGGTAAACTGGTACAGCCAGTATGGAAATCAGTGTGGAGTTTACTAAAAAAGCTAGAAATAGATCTACCATATAATCCATTTATATTTCTCTTGGGAATACACCCAAAGGACTCTATGTCTTGCTATAGAGATACCTACATGTCCACATTTATTTCTGCTCTATTTACAGTAGCCAGAAAATGAAAATAGCTTAGATATCTAACTGTTTGATTGATGGATAATAAAAATATTCCATATTTACATTGTGGAATGTTACTCCATTGTTAGGAATATAGAATTGTGAAATTTACAGGTAAATGGATGGATCTAGAAACAATGATTGTGAGTGAATTATCACAGACTCAGACAAATCTCACAAATTTTCTCTGATTTATAGATGTTAGCCTTAAATCTTTAGATATTTTTTTTGGAAGACCTATAGAGCTTAGATATTAGTAAGAAACCTTGTGGGAGTATTCAAGGGAGTAGATTGGTATAAAGGGTTAAATGGTAAATAACGATACAGGAAAGATTTAGTGAAGAATGGATGGGAGGTTAGGGTTCATGAAGGACAACAGGGAGGGATAACTACCAAAATTAACAGATCTGTAAAGGGTCTAATTGCATCCCCACTACTGTAGAAGCTTCCTAAAGTACACACACACACACACACACACACACACACACACACACAGACACACACACAAATAATTTAAATGAAATTTCTCTGTAATGAGGCAAAAATATCCTTACTAGACACTTAGAATAACAAATAAAATACCTAGTCCCATGACTAGGTTCCCTCTTTTGGAGTTGTTGGCTAGTGAGGTCCCATAGACCTCTAAGTGTTACAGGCTATTTTGTTTGTTACCCTGCAAATTCTACAAGAAATGCTGCTGATGACACTACATACTTAAGTTAAAGAACATGAAGAAATGAAGCTTGTATTGACCTGGAAACTTCAGCTCTACTGGTTAGCTTCCATTGCTATGAGAGGTACTTTGCATAATACTGGAGTAAACGAAATAGCAATCTTGACCAGCTGTGAACTCTGCAACCTACAACAATGAGTAGTCAGGCAGACCTGCCTACTAATAATCAACCACTGTTTGATTGAATTTAAAGTCCATTTTCAGGGCCAAAAACTGTGGCTAGACAGGTCATAGTCCCCAAGGGACAACCTATTACTATTACTCTTGTAAATGGACACAGTCTTATATTGACTCATACTGTTTTCTGCTATACCTATTAATATAGGTATAATTATAGTTACAATTAGTACACACTCTGATCTTATCAGAGAAGCATTGATGGAGGGATGTCATTCTGTAAATATGTTTCTATTATTGGTTAATGAATAAAGCACTTTGGCCAATAGGAAAGCAAAATAGGTGGGACTAGGAGACAAGGAGGAAGAGGAAGCAGTAGGGAGGAGATCCAAAATGGAAGACAGAGAGAGCAGAATGCCGGCTCCACTCTCCGGTAAGATGAGACCACGTGGAAACACTTAAATTAATAAAAATGGGTTAATAATTAAGACAGAGCTAGCCGATAAGAGACAAATAACTGCCCAACAACATTATACCTAATTCAGGGTCTCTGTGTGTTAATTGTGGCTGGCACTGCGGTGGGTCCAGGCCAGCAGGAAAAACATTACTTGTAACAAAGCTTCTTTTCATAGTAGATGGCAATTAACACCAAGACCCACAACTGATCAAGAGGGGAGGTTTGGACAAGTTACTGTCCTTTAACTAAGGAACTGTATAGGCAGTTGGTACCTGCTTGGGGAGAAAGAATCAGTTTTCCTTAATGGTGTTGGTCTTCCCTGGTTGAATGACCATGCTCCAGGGAAGGCCACACATCCAAGAGTAGATAGGCAGCATATACGTACTTGAGGGAAAAAAGAATTTTGCTAGGTAGGACAAGGCAGCTGGATCTGGAAGGAGAAGAGGAGATATGAATAGGATCAAAATAACATTGCATGGAATTCTGAAAGAACTAATAAAAGCAAGAAAATTTAATATTTGGAAAAATAAAAAATTATAAATGAAAATAATGTAAAATTTAAAAAATAAAAATATTATAGATCAAAATAAAATGAAATTTGTGTTCAGTGTCTATAAATTAAGATTTATTGAAACATAGCTATAATCTCTGTTTTAGGTATTATTTATTGATCTTTTGTGAAATTTTGAGTTTATTAGTTGAAACAGGGAGCATATAGTTCACAGTGTAATATTTAGTGCTAAAACGTCTCAGAAAACACTGACTCTTGGGATAGTGAATTCTTTTACAGCTAACTCTCAGTCTAGATTTTGTACCATTCATTCAATTATTCTACTTGGGTTCCAATTTGGAGGCACTTTTTGTCTGCCAGCTTGTCCTCTAAGCTCTTGACAGGATAATACTTTTCTATTTAGATGTAATATCCCCTGAGTTGTCACATGTTAACTCTTTGTTCTGTCACTTAAAAATACAAAACTACTGTGGCCTAACACAGAGAAAGCATGCAATTTGCCTTTACTTTGGGAGGGAACTAGAAATGGAGGAGCAAATTTTTAGGATGTTTCAACACTCTTGGTGAGAACTGAGAATCCAATCTTCTGTGTTTACTCTTCAAACAAAAAAGGAGAAATAAGATCTTCCCTCTTGTCTTATTTTTATTCTACATGCAGTGGTTCACCTGTTACTCAATAATCTTGCTTGTTTCAAGGATGCTGAATGCTATACCATTAACAATATTTAGAGAAGAGAGTCAGGATTGGCTAGTGCCTTAAGAGGTCCCTTGGGTTGTACACTGTCTCATAATTTATTGTTTACCCTGTAGTTGAAGAGGGAGTATTTCCATCTGACCTAGTATAGTAGAACCCTGTGACTTCAGCACACATTTTAGTACTGTGATCTCTTGACACCAGGGTTGTCCCTGAACTAAAGTAATTCTTGGTTAAAATGTGTCTTGCTTCCTGGATAAATCAGCATGGCATCACAGCTTTTTTCATTTGCAAACACTTTTAGAATCTATCTATAGTACAATAAAACTAAGGAATAAGACACAGCATCACTATAATCTGCAGCATTTTTTCTTAGGTGTTTCATCCCCAAATACAGCTTTGAAGTTGTGAAAGCACTTCTGTAAGTGTTTTGAATTTAAGTGGTACAATGTGATAATTATTACTCTATTTATAGCTTGTTTCTTGGCTCACATATATTTGGAATAAAAGATAAATTCATTGTTCAGTATATACATATGTGTATATATACATATATATGTATATATATATATACACTACTTTTTGAATAAATGTTAATGTCAAGTTTTACAGTTCAATAATACCTATAGTTTTCTTAAATCTGATAATATTCCTCATCCTTACAAATCTTTTAGTTTTCTTAAAATAACTGTAGTAAAGTATCTAATATCATTGTGAGTAAAATGTTTGTGATGTGAAGAATTAATTATGGAAGTGCTTCACAGCATTCTTTTGTGTTGACTTTTCATGACATGCCTTTAGTCTGTGTCCCTCCTTAGACTATCAGTACCATGATTAGTGTTCCTAGGTTACCTCATTGTAGTATCCATCACCTGAAACTACACTTGATACATAGTTAGTACCAAATATTTACTGAATTAATAAATCAATGTGTTCTTCAGCCTGTGAGAACCAGAGTGTTAAAATGAACATATAAGGTATGGTATGACTTCTCTATAGAAACTGCTTTATATGTCTTCATTATAGCAAACTGATAAACTGTCAAAGAAATCTAGGTTTTTATAGAAAACAAGAAGGGCCTATGGTTATATCATGAGATCAGCATCTGAATAAAAGATTTATGATGTATGAAAATAGAGCCTATATAGTAAGATGGTTAGAGTATCTCATTTCCCTTGGTGGTGAATATTGTAAGTAGGAGACTTGAGTAACTAGTCTATTTCCCCCAAGCAGATTCTTCCACAGGTTTTAAAATCAAATCACGCAACCAAAAGACTATACTCCACTTTACATCTCATTGACATAAATTCCCATATAATTTAGCTTAGAATTGTATTAGCCGTACATAGTCTTGGGCATGGTTGACCTACTTCCTCGATGACTCCACAAACATACAATAGCGATAGCATTTAATTTCACTTCACATGAGTTTGATCAGTTCTCTGTGTGTTATTTGGGGCTGGCACGGCGGCAGGACAAGATCAGCGGTGGCGGGAGGAAAAAACCATACTCCTTACATATATGCAAGAAAGGAGACTAAATAAAAGAAAATAAGAGTAGAAAGATACTTATGGAGTAAATTGCTGTCACAGCTATGCTGAGTTGAAAGGTGATCTTTTCAGATCCTTGTGGCTCAAGCAGACTCCATGCAGTGTTTTTGGGAGGACAGAGTGGGAGGTGTTGGTGTTGTGTCACTCTGGTTTGTGAGGGAAGGGAAGATGCACATCTGGTCCTACAGGTCCAGTGCATATGTGCATCAGATCTTTGCTTTTCACTTGACAAAATAATGATGAGAATCATAAAGTCATTTTATGCTTTGGGAGGGAGTTCCTGCTTTTCTTTTTGCATAGTAGTAATCCGTTGCTGGAAGCTACTTGTTTATCCTATTTTGTAAACAGTCTACTCAAACTTCTGCTCAAGCTGATTCTTCATGATACTGAGATACAAGAATACTCTCTATGTGTTCCTTATTAGATACTATGCAATTATTTTCTCCCAACATGTGGCATGCCTTTCATTGTCTGCATAGTATGTTCTGCATGGATGAAAACTGGACTTTCCTTCCCAAAGAGAAATTCACCAGCCCAGGGTAATAAAACAACAAAAGGATTTCTTTTCAATAAATAGACTGAATTTCATAGGCATAAAAGAACCAGATCAACATGAATTATGACCCTCACTTCATCATACATATAAGTATTAATTTTACTGTATCGTAATCCTACTGCAGAAATAAGAATACATAAAATTTTCATCCATTAAGTTTCTTTTCACACAACCATCCCTCTTCAGTGTGCTTCTAACTTGTACCCTTCAATGTCTCTTTCTTCTTCATCATTTTTTTCAAGTGTATGGGCTTAAAATATACTTACTATTCAGTTATTTTTTTCTTAACTATTGGCTGTATGCTTAATAGGCACCTTTTATCCTTATTACTAATTTGTATACTACTTTCTTTTGTTTGTTTGTTTGCTTGATTATTATTATTATTATTATTATTATTATTATTATTATTAATCATCATTATTTTGTATTTGGTTTTTGAGACATGGTTTCTCTGTGTAATAGCACTGGCTACCCTGGAACGTGATTTGATTTGTAGACCAGGCTGGCTTTGAACTCACAGAGATCCAACTGCCTTTGCTTACTGATCGCTGGGATTAAAGGTGTGTGCTACTATACCCAATGTGTATACTATTTTCTTAATTAGTCTAGCTATAAATTTAATAACTTTACTGATATTTTCTCAATACTAAAATCTTTTTAAATAATTTATTTATTCCTTGACTGCTTTCTGTTTTATGAAAGTGGTTTTTATATAGTCTTTTACTTCTGTGGCTTTATGCCTGTTGTTCTCTACATCTTAAGTTCATATATTTTAGGCTACATTACTGATTTGTTATTTTTACAAATAAAAGGCACTTAGCACCATTAATTTCTTTCTGCTTTTTAAATAAAAGTAAGAAATTTGGACGTTTCATACCATTCAGTATGTTTTAAATTTTGTATTAAAAAAACATGATTTATTCAGAGTGTATTTTAAAACTCATAAATATACAGGTATGCTTCACTTGATTTTTAACTTTAAGTTGATTAAGGGCAGAAAATATCAGGCATACAGTTATAATGGTCATAATTATATTCAGTTTTGATTAAAAATCAAAGTAGGATATATCCTGTTAAGTATTCTGTATAGACTTTAAAGTATGTATTGATTGTTGTCGTTGGTAAAATGTCTTATGCCATTTAGATCAACTTGGTTTTAAAATGTTCCTGTTTTTAAAATCTTCGACATCCTTGTTAATAAATTTGTCTAGTGTCTGTATCACATATGAAGGAACTGTAGGTATTCCAACTATAGGTCTAACTTTAATAAAACATAAGAGGTACACACTGTTAAATATATGCAAGGCATGTGTGATCTGAATAGTGGAATAGTTGAATAGTGGGTTTCTGTACATAACTCTGCCATCTTCTTCAATAACCTTCCTCCTGGCAGGCCCTAGTGAGAGATGACTCAGCCTATAGTGTCTGTTTTTAAGCAAGGGAAATATTGCCAGCAGCAACATTCTCATCTGTAACTATAGAGTCCACTGATGCACTTTGACAGGCACTTAGGCATGTTTCAAAATATCTGAAAGGGTCAAGCCTAGCTCAACCAGAATTTACCTAATTGCTCTGCCTAGTGGCCTGTGGGGTTTTTAGACAGAAACACGTGGTTAGGTAGCATCAAGCTTTCCTAGCAGGTTTTGTAGTGTGCTAATCTGACAATGCTCTTCCAACAGTCAGCTGCCAAATACATAAAGAGCCTTGTTTCTTTTAGCCTAAAATGTTAGAATCGTTAGGAGTGTGAAACGCTGTGGAAATCTCAAGTGGATTTTGGGTTTTCAACAAAATAAATTATTACTTGCTTAGATACCATTTGCTCACATACTCCATCCCCAGGGCTTTGACTGTAGTTTTCTAAAACCTAATACACAAGGTAACATTTATCCATGAACCACTTCTGCCTATCATTCTCTGCAGCTTGTAACCTCACAGCTGTCAAGGGAAACTACCAAAACAGGTAAGTAGATCATCTTCAGTACAAGGAAGTATATTTAAAGCAACTAAAAATCACTTTTTGAAAAACTAAAATGGCAAGCTCTTTAGATTTCATAATCAATATTGGTACAGATGTTCCTTTTGGCAAACATGACCATCTTGGTTCTATACAGACATAAATGTGTGCCTTCCCCTCTCTCGAGAAACACACACAAAAAAGTTCCATTAGAGATGGTATTTGGACTATGAACTAGGTTTAGTTTATGTTGTTGGAATTACAAAAGTTAAAAGCACTTGCTGCTCTTGCAGAGGACCCAGGTTTAGAACCCAGGACTCATATGGTAACATCACCATCTGTAATTCCTGTTCTAGGACATCTGATATCCTCTTGTTGTATCTGTCGTCATTGCATATGCATGGTTCAAAGACATAGACACAAGCAAAACACCTATGCACATAAAACTAAAATTAATGTTTTAAAAAAATGTTACCTACAAATAAGGATAGTCTTTCTTTCCTATTTTTACTTCTTTTATGTCTTTCTCCTGTCTATTTTCTATAGCTAATAAATGAGGGAAGGCACAAGAGGAATTCTTGTCCTGTTACTGATTTTAGAGGAAATGTCCATTTGTTTCCATTATTGATTTTAGAGGAAGTACTTTGTTCCTCTTCACTTACTACAATGGCAGATATTGGTCTGTTGTCTATAACCTTTGTTAATTTGAAGTATGCTCTAATTTTCTAATGTTTCCAGAAATTTTATTATGAAGGCATGATGAACTTTGTCAAATGCCTTTTCATCATCAATGGCAGTGATTATAATTATATGGTTTCTACTCTTTAGTTTGTTTATACAGTGCATTATTTTTTTATTGACTAATATATGTTGAGCCAACCCTGTCTTTCCATAATGAAGCTCATTGTTCAGGTCATAATGTACTTCTGAACACAGTTTGTAATATTTCATTGAGAATTTTTGCATTTCTCTTCATGAAAGATGCAAAATATAGGCTGCAGAGATTGCTCAATGGTTAAGAACACTTGCTACTATTCCAGAGGACCTAGGCTTTATTTCATATGGCAGGTTACAACTGTGTGTAACTCCAGTTCCAGAGACTATAACACCCTTTTCTGACCTCTTTGGGCACAAGGAAAGCACATGGTGCATAGACACACATGCTGGTAAAACAACCACCAGAGTTAAAACATTACAAATGTAAAACTTCCAGACCTCAAATTACATTACAGAGCTGTAGTGATCAAGGCATCCTAGTACTGGCGTTAAAGAAGACAGATAGATTGATGGAATAGAATAGAGGACTGTGAATTAACCAATATCACTATGCCCACCTATGTTTTGACAAAGGAGGCGAAGAGCATATACCAGAAGAAAGATAATGGTTCTGGAAAAACTGGATAGCCATCTATAGAAAAACAAAGTTAGTTAGATTTATACCTTTTTTTTTTTTTTTTTTTTTTTTTACAAAAGTCAGTTCAAAATGGGTCAATGACCCTAATTTAGAGTCAGAAATACTGAAACTTATAGATGAAAATATAGGGAATATGGAATACTTCAAGGGAAGGCAAGAGCATTAATGGCACAGGAAATAGCCCCAAGTATCAACAGATCAGATTACATGAAATCACAATGTTTCTGCCCAGCAAAGGAAACTACAAACAAAGCACACAGAGCCCACAGAAAGCTGTATTTCAGACAAAGGCCAATCCCAGAATTTACAAAGAACTGTAAAAAAAAATATATAAATTAAATTAAATAAACATATTAAATCAATCAGCAAATGAGCTAATGAATTCGGCAGGCAGTTTAAAAAAAAAAAGAAAGAAAGAAAGAAAAGAAAAAAAAAAAATGGCCAGATGGACAGTGAATTAAATTGATCCCCAATGACTTCCCCCCCCCCCAAGACAGTGTCTCTCTGTGTGGCCTTTGCTGTCCTGGACTTTGCTCTGTTGACTAGGCTGAACTCAAGTCAGAACTCCACCTGCCTCTGCCTCCTGAGTGCTGGGCTTAAAGATGTGTGCCACGATACCTGGTCTAATGACCAATGCTATTCACTCAGAGCGTTGCATCTCTCATCTGAGAATATTCTAATTGCAGTAGGCTTTGATTAATACATTAACCTACACCAAACAAGGTTCAGTGAACAAAAGAGCAGAGAGAGCTCAGTTCTGAAATGAACATAAGTGCTGCACCCCGCACCCAAGATGCAGGCATCATTGTGGAAGAGGAGGCTGACAGGATGTAAGAGCCCCGAGGTACTGACTGACAACAAGAAAACGTCTCTGGATGCAGCAAGGTAGCTGCACACATGGATTCGCAGCAGTTCTGACAGCGAAATCCTTGCAAGCCATCAAAGGAGCTGGGCAAACATTTCCACCCCAAAGTGGGGGGGGGGAAGCTATTGGTATTTATTAACCACTGGGAAAGAGGCAGTTTGCTCTAAGAGTGTAACCCTGCAAAGCTGACCATTCTTGAGTGTAAGGTCACACATCCCAGGAAATTTGGGAAGCGGAAAATTAGTTTTGAAGGATTTTTCTTTTTTAAAATAAACAAACTCGATTGAATATGGACTTGGGTGAAAGGAACTGAACTGGGGAACATTTTGGAGAATTTGGATAAATATCACAGTTCACTGTATGAAACTCTCAAAGTAATAATGGAAGGAAGAAACAAAAGTTTTCAACCTCTCTAGCCATCAGGGAAGTGCAAATTGTAACTACAAAAATATCACCTTCACCCAAGTCAGAAAGAACATCATTAAGCAATCTGATAGCAAATGTTGGAGAAGATGAGGAGAAGGAAGGATCCTTAGTCACAGGTGTGATACAAATTAACACAGCCATCAAGGAAATCAGTTCGGTAGTTCCTGAAAGGAACTAAAAAATGGAGCTAGCATATGATCCATCTACCTGACCCTGGGTCTACGCTCAGGGAACCTTTGACTCCTTCAAAGAGTTATTTCCATCGTGTTTATTTATTGCTGCTTTGTTCACTGTAGCAGGGAAGTTGAACCACTTTAGTTGCTCATCAACAAATAGATAATGAAAGTACGGTATATATATAAAATGGAATTTTATTCAGTAAGAAATACAAATGACATGAAAATTTGTTTTTAGCAAAATAGATAGACTTGCAATGTTTAACATTAAATGAGGTTATATAATCTCTGCAAGAAAGAAAAAAATGTTCCTTCTCCTCCAAATGTAGGTACTAGACTATGATATCTTTCTCTCTCTCTCTCTCTCTCTCTCTCTATATATATATATATATATATATATATGTATATATATATGTATGTGTGTGTATAATATCCATATATATGTATATATATGCATATAATGATATATTGTAACATATACAGGAGGACAAGGGAAGGAAAAATATTGGGGGATAAGGAAGGGCTAATTTTTGTTTCTTAGAAAGTAGATTTTTTTGATTTGAGTAAAGGAAAGAGCCAGAAGTCTGTTATGGAATAATCTTTTTGTACACTATGAACATGTGACATTGCCAAGGCGCTTTCTGTTTGGTTTAATAAAAATATGAATGGCCAATAGCTATGCAGGATTTTGGGGACAGAACGGATGCTGGGAAGAACAAGGGTGGAGTCTTCAGGAGTTGCCAGGGACACAGAGCAAGTAGCATGGGATTTACAAAGTAAAGGGAACTGAGCCACATAAAAGATAAGATCTGACAGAGGGCTGATCTCCAAAATATAGAAAGAACTCAAGAAACTAGTCACCAAAACACCAAATAGCCCTATTAAAAAGTCGGGTACAGAACTATTGAGAATTCTCAGTAGAGGAATCCAAAATGGCTGAAAAACACTTAAGAAAGTACTCAACATCCTTAGCTATCAGAGAAATACAAATCAAAACAACTTTGAGATACCATCTTACTCCTGCCAGAATTGCTAAAATTAGAAACACCAATGACAACTTATGCTGGAGAGGATATGGAGAAAGGGGAACACTCCTCCACTGCTGGTGGGATTGCAAACTTGTACAGTCATTTTGGAGATTAATATGGCAGTTCCTCAGAAAAATGGGAATCAGTCTACCACAGGATCCAGCAATTCCACTTTTAGTCATATACCCAGAAGATGCACATCCATGCAACAAAGTCATCTATCTGTTCAACTATGATCATAGCAGCATTATTTGTAATAGCATGAACCTGGAAGCAACCTAGATGCCCCTCAACTGAAGAATGGATAAAGAAGATGTGGCACATTTACACAATGGAATACCTCTCTGCAGAAAAAATACTGAAATCTTGAAATTCCAAGGCAAATGAATGGAACTTGAGGAAACCATCCTGAGTGTGGTAACCCACTCACAAAAAGAGGAACATAGTATGTACTCACTCATATATGGATTTTAGACATAGAACAAAGGATCACTAACCTATAATTCACACCACCAGAGAAACTAGGATACAAGGAAGATTCTAAGAGATTCATACAAGGTCCCCCACAGAAGGGGAAAGGAACAAGATCTGAGCATATTGGGAGTGGGGGGGCAGTGATTGTAAAGGGAGTTAGGAGAAAGAGAAGGGGAGGAGAGGAGAACATGTGGGATCACTAGGATTGAGTCTGGGGACGAATAGATGAGAGCAAAACCCAGAAATACCGTAATTGATGGAGCCATTATAGATTTGAAGAGAAAACTAACTCTAAAGAAATGTCCAGAGACCTACAAGAATGACCCCAACTAACAGTCTGAGCAACAGTGGAAAGGCTACCTTAAATGCCCTTCGTTGATAATGAGATTGATAACTAAATTATATGCTATCAAAGAGCCCTCATCTAGAAGCTGATGGAAACAGAAGCAGGCACCCACAGCTAAACACCGAGGTGAACTCCTGGAATCCAGTTGCAGAGAGGGAGGAGTGATAAGAAAAGGGGTCAAGACCAGGCTACAGAAACCCACAGAGACAGCTGACCTGAACAAGCAGGAGCTCACAGACCCCAGACTGATAGCTGGGAAACCATTATTGGGCTGACTTAGACTCCCTGAACATGGGTCTCAGAATGCCTGGGCAGTCTAAGGGACCTCTGACAGTGGAACCAGGATGCATCCCTGGTGCACAAAAGGACTTTGGGAGCATATTCCCCATGGAGGGATACTCCCTTAGTCTAGAGGTAGGAGGGAGGGCCCAGACCCTATTCCAAATGCCTTGACAGATTTTGATGATCCCTCCTGGAAGGCATCACCCTTCCTGTGAAATTTGTGTGTGGGGGGTATGGAGTGGGATGGGGGTCAGGGAGCATGGAAGGGAGGCAAAGGGAACTGGGATCGATATGTGAAATAAGAATATATATATATATATATATATATATATATATATAGAGAGAGAGAGAGAGAGAGAGAGAGAGAGAGAAAGCGAAAGAGAGAGAAGGGTTGATTTAAGTTATGAGAGCAAGTTAGAATTAGCTAGTTCATAATTAATAAGTCTCCATGTGGTTGTTTGGGAGCTTGCAGTTGAAACAGAAAAATTCATTTGCAGAAGTCATGAAAGAGGTTATAACTATAATTGCTTATCTAGTTTTAACTCTGCATGGATTTTTTTTTGGTGTGTGTGTATGTATGTGTGTGTGTGTGTGTTTTGTAGATGAGTGCACAAAAATGCAATTAATAATGGAAATGGAAACCCCAAAACACAGAAAGGCTGATCTAATGGCACAGAGCTCATTGAGATTGAGATGTATAGATTTTGGGTACAGGAAAATCTTGTTTGAGAGTTTAAGTTAATCTAGCAGCTTGTTTTTGTTGTTGTTGTTTTGGGGTTACTTTTTTCTTTTTTCAATGTCTTTATAAAGAAGTAATATTTTTATTTTAAAAAGAAAACAATGAATTTGGATAAGAGACAAAAGCTGTAAAACAGATCTTATATAAAACAAGAAAGGAGAAACATACTCAAATTTTTTTTTGCAAATAGGTTTAGTAATTTTAATACAAAAATAATTCCAGTGCTAATTGAAAATATAAATATCTGAAGCCTGAAAAATAGTACAGTTGTTACTTTATTATATAAATATAATCAAATTATTTTCTGTTTCTGTTACATCGTCAATGCTAAATGTAAAGTCCATAAATAAAACTTGTTAAATGCCATCCTTCTCAGTCAGGGAGGTGCATTTTTATATGTGTGTGTGTGTGTGTGTGTGTGTGTGTGTGTGTGTGTCTATACACATCTATATATTTATACCTATCCACATATCTATTTGCATAATACAGATATATTTTCATGCATATACTAATATACACATACAAATATGTAATTTTTCCTGTAGGTAAAGAGACATCTATATATCAAGACAAAGAATACTGTAACAACCCAAGAAAGGGCACTGTCCAATGCCAGCACTGTGAACCGGTCTGTTTATTGGGTTTGCTTGCAGGACCTTGGGTGGCTCACAAACAGCTTCATCATTAGGAAGTCTCACCTCAGTCAGTTACTGACCTTTTAAATAATGGCAATGGGAAAAATAGGAAGGGCTTGGGCACTGTGAGGTTCTGGAGAAGGTTATATGAGGGTCTTGATCCTGGGGGTCCTTCCTACTTCTCTGTAAGAGGGGATATTAATAAACCAAAACTTATGAGATCTTTTGTGAGTTATCTTACCAGCTTAAAGGCAGGTGTGATTATGAGCAGTCATATTCTGCACATCCATATGGGAAACACACAATAGCCTACTATTGATTCAATCATTCATTCATTTGTGAAGCACACTTTGTATTTAATGTAAGCTATTATGAGTGCCAGAGGCTTCGTTATGGTGTTGTCTCCTTTTACGATTCAGCAATGACTATGAAATAGCAAATTCTCTGTCAGATTGTTTTCTTTTCTTGTCTGGATGAAAACAATGTTCAACATCCCATGGATGATCTTCCTTGAACTCTCTGCTTTCTGGCTTCAGCAATTTGACTAGGATTGCTGGCCCCATCTGCTGTCACCGGCCTTGTTTCCTAGGTGTCCATTTGCTAAGTTAGGAACAAATGATAATACCTTGAAAACAGAACATAGTTTTACAGCCATTCTTACAGATGTAGTGCTTCATTCCATGATCACATTATAAACTCTCAGGTTGCTGGGCTAGAGCTCTCAGACCAGTCAATCCTGGCATTAATGACTGAGGGTATAACAGATAAAACAGCACAATGCTTAACGATCCTGGTGTGTATTTAAAGGGTTTCTGTCGCATGGTTACTCTACTTAAGTGAAATGGAAAAAACCAGAACTAGAGGGAAAAAAACCTATTGGCTCTTTGCTACATATATGTGAAATCTAAAAGGAAAATAAATTAGAAGGTTCGTGCAAGAAAAAAGAATAGGGTTGACGTCGGGTAGGGTGAAGCAGGTAAGTGCAGGAAGGGTAAATACAATCAGAGTATGAAAACATCAAATGACATACATTGCTTTGCCCAATTAATATACAACAATAAAACATTTTTTATTTTTGTATATTTTTCTCGTATTTGGCTCACGCAACACATATCTAAAGACATGCAAGATAAAGAATGCTGAATAAAAGATACCTATTTCAATTTAAGTTTCTGATTGATACTAAGTCTGTTTTGTGTACGTATATCCCCAGTGAATATGATACTAAAAAATACCTTGTGTAGCAAAGCGTCACATTTAATTGCTCACCCACTTTGTTTTGGACTTAATTTGTTCAGTCTGGTTCGCCTACGACTCTCACTCTTCCTATCACTGTGGAGCAAGCAGACGACGATGCTCCGCCTGCAAATTTTAACCTGCAGAAGAAAGTAAAGCAAGAGTGATATTGTCCCTAAAGTGTTCGGACGTGGTTCTCTTTCCATTATCTCAGAGGCTGCTTGATTCCATTGAGGGAGGCCAGGGTCTTCATCAGTGGCATCATTAAACCCCAATCAGGGGAAAGGTGTGTAGGCAGGCAGGGGTTTTAACGTGTCCAACCTAAGTGAGCAGTGAGCGCTGGGATAAAAGGCTTCCGTCTTTCCTCCTGCGTTTATCTTCATTACACCCTGCTCTGATTTATACGAAAGGCTTGCTGAAGGCTGATGGTTGTCACACGAGTTCAAGCGGTGTCACTTTGTCACAATGACAAGTGCCTCTGGCAGCCACAGAAGCTTTACTGCAGAGTATCAAAAGGGCTCAAGGATGGAGCCCAACCAGGAACTCTGGTGAGGGGGTCCTGAGGTGGCACTCCCTGGGTGCTCAGGTGGCTCTAGGGCAACTGGAGGAAAACAAGTTTTCAAAGTACACTTTGTCAGTCTAGAACATGTGAGTTCTGACCGAGAGCAGGTCTCCATACTCACTTTATAATGAATATTCATACGTAGGTGTACTCACTGCCAACCAGCCTTACTGGTACTTAGGGGATCTAAGCAAAGGATAATTCCCATGGCAGCCTTTGGAGTTGAGCCTGAACCTAAAACAAACAGCATCCACACAAATCTCTCACAGCACTTATCAATCCTTTTCTGTAAGAGAACCTGAGACAGTCGTGCAGAAAGCTTAGGGGTGTGGTGATGGCTGAGAGTCAAAAGCAAAAAAGGTTTGTGTCAGCACCATGGTGCCAGCACCAATATCAAGTGTAAGCATGGTCGCATCCTTCATGGCCAGGTTTGCTCTAGAAGACGAGAAAGGGGAAACTACAGTGTTTCCACCTGCCAGTTTTCAAGTAAAGCGTGCGAGGTGTATTTGTGTTGAGAAATGAAGAACACTATTAGCTATTAAATGAAGAACCCTGTAGCTATTAAATGCATTACACTATAACTAGTACGAGGTACTGCTAAAGAGGTATGCAGGTAAAGAGTATGAGAATGACATTAAAAATTCAAATGTCCAGCATGGGCTCCTACTGTTTCAGCATGTAGGTAAATCAATGTGTACATAGATCAATGATTTTTGGATATTGGAAGGGAGTGTGCATACCCTTGTCTTTGTTCTGTAATTGCAAACTAGTGTCCAGTGGGTATTGTTTACGGTTTAAAATGTCATTTGTAAATTTAATTCCTGAGAAGAAAATTCTGACTTTTAACATGAAACATACCTACCAATGCATACCATGAGTGCATTATTCCCAATCCTGAACCAAGATACAAACAAGCCTATGGTGTGTATTCATTGATTATGACTTCTAACCATATTCCTGCATTGAGGATAATTCAGCACCTTCATTAAATATTTTTACCATTGTCATACCCCTTCTAGTAACCCTTAAATGGATGGGTAATTGTTTTGCCATTGCAGCCTACAATCTAGGATTTCAGTTATAATAGTTGCCCGATCCATTTAGAGAATAGACCTATTTTTATTACCTTGTTGTTTATATATCAGACCAATTTATTATTATTACTCATATGTAGATTCAAGAGAAATTCTCGGAGGCCCTTTAGTTTATAAAATAAAGATCAATGCCTTATATGTAAGAAGTAAAATTGATTAAAAGGGCATAAGATCTCATTAGAGAATTAGAGTGTGTCCTTCTCTTGGAAAATTGTAACTCCCTTTTTATGAATGGAATACAAGTATGAACAAGACAAGGCCAACCCACTTTTCATCATATTCAGGTAAAAATAAGGAAATAGTGACTGCAGTGGGTGAAGTGTAGCAGCAAATTCACTGCTACTCATCTCTTTCAGAAGCAGAATCTAATTGTCCTCCTGAATTACAGCTGCTCTAGTGAGGTCTTTGACCAATAAAATATAGCAAAAACACATTCTGGAGCTCATGTGGTTACGTCAGAAGAGACTCGGGAGTGTCTACTTTAGATAGTGTTCCAGGCATCTAAGCCTGAATGTAAGAAGTCAAATGGATCCCTAGGTCATGATGTGAACAGGTCAGGTGCAGATGTCTAACAGTCATTCATATCATCTCCACTGAGATGCCAACATATGAGCTAAGGCATGCTGGACCCTCTGGCCCAGCCTGGGATCACGTGACTACAATCAAGTAGTGCTGGCAGTTAGCTGTAGTGGAATATCCACCCTGCCAACACCTGTTGAACTGACCACGCCCACTGGGGCATGGGCTTAGGCTGTGGATGTGTCTGATGCAGTCTAGATCTGGGTCCTGACCTGGATGCAATCACTTATTCCAGGTCGGAGACAGAGAAGATCCGAGGAGATCCTTGGAGGGGGAACCAGCAGTGGTCATCTGTTTCTTGTGTAAGTGAATTCTCCATTAAAAAAAACCTCAATCAGCCTGTACTGTGTTCCAGAACCTTATTAGTTAGCAACATGCATGGATTAGTTAAGTGGTGCCTCTTAAATGTCTTACTCAAAAATGTAAGAGTAAAACATTTGTAGCTTTATTCTGGAAGTAGGTGGCGTTTTTCTTAAGGAGCAGAATAGAGCAAGGGGAGTCTCTGTGTATGTGTAACCGCAACTCTATTGACTTTGGCCTTCTTTCTTGTGAATGTGTGTAGACTTGTTTCCGAAAATAGGACCACCTTGAAGCTAACCAAGTGACCTCAAATGCCAGATGAAAGGATGGGGCTGGACTTGGCTTGCTAAGACCCATCAGTAATAATGTTGTTTCAGTCACCTCTTGCTTTGAGGCGGCTGGACAAGACCATTGGCGGGAGGAAAAACCAAACTCCCTACAAATGGCGCCCAACGTGGCTAATAAGAACTTCCACATAAAATTTAACAAAAGCTTAATAAAGTGTTTTAAAAACAAAAGAACAGAGACAATCAAGGTTTCTTGTTAGCAGCATTTTTCTCGGTTGGACTCTGCTTTGCAAGAGACAATCAGATATTCACACGGCTCCTTTAAGGGAAGGTTCCTGACTCACCATAAGCGGCTAAAAACCGCATGACTTTAAATTAAAATATATTATCATAAAAAGCCTGAATTACAGAAGATGAAGTTGGTGGGACGCACATTGTAGAGTAAGATCTTAAATGAAAGGAAAGCATTCCCGGGGCAGTCGCATCAAATATTTAAAGCTATCTCTTTTTAGCAGTGTCCTGGAATTTATGTTATCCCTTCCACATTCCAAGTCACAGATCTATTTGGACTCTCAGTCCCTTCAAATTTTATTTCAATTGTTTGAAGAATTCTATTTCATACAAAGACAAAATGCACACTTGTGTTGATTTGTCTCCCGAGTTTTGCTTTTATTATAAAGGAGGCTTTGCTTTATTTCAAATCATAGATTATTTTATATATTCAGTTATTTATAAACACCTCCCAAGAATATGCAAAGTATCAACAGGGTTATATTGCTTAAAATAAAGTATATGAATTGAACAATATAGTCTTTCATTTGATTTGATTATGTTACGCAGATGACTTTAGTTCTGAAGTAAAAGTGACTAAGAAGAATGTTTGCTGCTGTAAGTCACTGTCAGGTAGTAAAGGCGTCATGTAAGCAATCAATAGAAAACCTCTGTTGTGAGGCTGCACACACTGAGATGAACTAGACTTTGAGGTTTCCATAGCAATCTGCATAATAGAAAGATGGTTTCATTCCATTGTTTAGCTTCATGGTTTCCTACATTGGACCAAGATTTAGAGACAGAGAAATGCATTTAAAATACACTAATCATTAATCTCAATCTAGCAAGGGCATTTGAAGCCATAGTTCTATGCTTAATGTGTTTGTCTAGGGACAATTTAAAATTCTTGGGCCAGTGAGATGGTGCTGTGGTTAAAGCCACTTCTGCCGTGACCATTCGAGCTGGATCCCTCAGTCTTGCATGGTCAGAGAAGGGAGAATCAATTCCTGAAAGAAACTGGCCACTGGTCTCAGAGCTGTTTGGTGGGGGTAGGGGGTGCAGAGGAAGGAAGAGCATGCGCATTTGCTGCGTCGCACATACATGAACACAGCACACGTTCAGTAACTACATATGAAAGTTTTCAGATTCTCTGCTTGGACAACCTAATCTGCCCTGTATGCCACAATTCAGCAGAACGGAGTGGAGAAAAATGTTTTTTCTCGCCACCTTTCAGACTGATGTCTTCCCATGAAAGCCACTCACTGCTTTTAATCGTGTTTGTGATGATGTCCCCCACAGCTTTTATTCTGCCAGACGGCATGCCTCCTTCAAACTACAAACAGCATATGTCTCTTCAGGACCAACTCTAACACACTGTGTTTACCAGGAATTTTAGACGACTTCAACGGGAGTTTTGTTTACCAGGCTACCATAACCTTAAAGATAATTTCTGTACTGGAGAAATAAATGTAGCTAAGTAGTAAGGTTTTGCAGCATTGCTACTGTGGTGCAGGGGTGACTTCCATCATCTTTGTTCCCCAGACCCGCCGTGGATATCCTTGCGAGTCCAAGGAGAGAAAGATGGGGCGAGGTAGGAAGATAGGGGGCTAAATTCTGCTGTTAAAATGGGAACGTTGCCATTGGCTTGAAGATTGTTATTAGGAATTGATTAGACCTTTGTCTCAAACGCCATTGAACTATGGAGTCATCTAATTTTCTTGCCCGGCCTTCATTCTGAAAACATCTTCCTGGTTTTCCTTTCAAGATATGAACCAACAAGGCCTGGTTTGGAATGTTTTACTGGTGACAGGGTTTTATGGCAACGTCCTCTTGTACTCTGTCAAAAGTGTGACCAGCGGCTCTCACCAAGCGCCCAGATAGATTTCAATGACACCATCGATGGATCCATCCTCTATGGTTCATGCAAAAACTGTGACTCCAGTGGTGAGATCTCCCTTGTAAGGCAGATCAGTCAGATATTTTAAACATCAGCTTCCTTTATGAACAACCACATGGTCATGCTTCTATTTCCTCTTCCCACCACACTCTGCTGAGACAGAATTACCTGCTGTCATGTTGGTCTGACCTGCCCTTGCCTTTTACGGGTTCCTGCGAATGTCATTTAATGATGATGTGTCTGAGTACTGGTTTTCCATTATGAGGTCCTGATACATCACAAGGAGTGGAGGAAACACAATACCGCTTGGTGTTTGTGCTGTTGTCAAAAATGCACGGATTCAAATTTATACCTAGAAAACTCGGGCTGTTGCTAACACAAAAATGAACTTCAGTCTATGGGCATGCCACCTGGAATGAGCCTGAGCTCAGCTGGGAGGAATTGTCCCCGAGGAAAATGAGAGTAGGAGAGCATCGTTCAACTAATTTCTATTTGGATGCTAATTTTAATGATTTGATCTTTTAAAAAACTTATACCCCAATTTAATATAATTTTATGATGTCCCAAATTTCAGTTTGTTTTGATATTTTTATTTCACTTGTTTGCAACACATCTAATTTTTAGTAAAATAATAGCTTCTTATTTTGAAGATGTCCTTGTTTCTTTAGTAAGTATAAGCAAAGTTATTTTTGGAAATAGTATTTCTCTGTGGAACTGGAAATCAAGAAATTACTAACTTTCAAAAGGTGAAGCTCATTCCTGAAAGGCACTGTACAATGCAAGCATTTCTCTCGTGTTTTTGTTTATTTATTTTATTTAGTTTTCCAGTCTGGTCAGTTCTCCTTTTATGCTATGCACACATTCCCAGGCCTGCGAGGTAATAGTAGTGTGCCTATGGCTACCTGTAGGTGGCACTCCAGTCCTGCAAGAATAACGGTAGAACTACCAGCTGGTCTCCATTATGGTTTACCCAGATACTGATTTAAGATTCCTTCAGAAAAAATGGAAAAACCAGTGTGAGGGGGAAAAAACTAGTCAAATCTAAGCAATAATGAGCAAAAAGAGAAAACTTACTGGACAAAGATGGAAATTAATATAGACGTGTGCAATATATTTTAAAGATGACATTAAATCACCCTCAACTCCTAAAACTGTCACTTTATCCTTCCTGGGCAAACCTGATTTACTCACTGAGAATGAGTGGCATAGGAGGACTAAACTGGCTTCCTCTTCTGAATATTCAGGGTTTATTAGTAACAAAAAGACATTAGCCTGTGTGGTAAGACAATCATTGCACAGGCCCTGTAAGAAAATTTTATGTGATAAATAACAGAAGTAATTCACTTAAGAACTTAAATATTTCCCATCCTTTATATATTCAAAACTGGCTAAGAATGGGTGCAAAAGAAATATATGTATGTATGTATGTATATCCAGTTTGAGCTGTAATTCATGCCGTGAAAGCAGAGGAAAGCCCAACTTTTGACAGACTCAGAGCAGGAGTTGACAGAAATGTGTAGCTGTGGACTATAGCAGGACTCTAGAACTCAGCCTCACCAATCCCTGGAGATTCAGGCCCTGTTGTAGGTACTGACCTGCCTGCTATAAGATGTTTAACAACATCTCCAGTCTCCATATAAAGTGTAATAAGCCAGACACAGGACCACACATACATGAGTCCTCTATAATCTCACCCATTGTTGGAATCTAAAAAGAATCTAAAAAGAAAAAAAAAAAAAAAAAAAAAAAAAAAGGAAAGCTTTTAGTGTACCCTTATAGATGCAAAGCTATTACCTGTGATTTACAAAGGAAAGCTTTTGAAGTCTTCCTGCTTACAATTCAATAGGCGATATTATTTGATATTTCTGTAAAATTGTCTTGTTCATCTTTTCTCTCTCAGCCCCAGATATTTTTAAAAGTCTCCACGGGACAAAATTGCCCCTGATTGAGAATTGGTGGTCTGTATTAGTTGAGTTTTTATATACAGATGAGAACGTATTTTGAGGTGTCTCCTGCTTACAAAAGTACTGTTTATTTTCTAAGAAATTCTATGTAGTTGTCAACGAGAACATGGCAACCCAACCCTGTGTCTTGAACATGCTCTGCATGGACACATTGTCTCCACTACATGTGAAGCAATGATATTACTCAAAAAAAAAAAAAAAAAAAAAAAAAAAGCCTATGGTTCTTTCAAGTTTTCAGATACTCAAAGGGTAGCAGCATTCCCACAAAATAAAATCATTTGATTCTACATTTTGTGTGTGTGTGTGTGTGTGTGTGTGTGTGTGTGTGTGTGTGTGTTGTTACAGGATTACTGGAGTGCAGTCTTCAAACAGAGATTACAGACCATGCCAGAACCCTTTTAGAGCATGATTTTGAATGACATTGGAGCCACCCAATCTGGCCTCCAACTTGAAGGATAATAGCCAGTTGGAATAGCAGAAAAACACCTTCCTTGGAGTCTAGAAACGTAAAGGAACTAGTTATATAAAACATGAAATGACACCAGATGCCCGGGGAGTTCTAATGACCTTCCCTTCTATCAATCATGTGGGAATAGTGGCTTAGGGGTGGTTAAGTAGTGTGCTCGAAATTATGCAGTAAGAGTGCCAGGACCAGAGCCAAGGTGTCCAGCACACCCTCCCCTGGCTTCCTCGTCACACTTTTTCCTGCTAACTGGGGAAGCATGCCATTTCCACACTCGATGATTCTGCATTTCAATTCAGTAACTTGACTGCCGAACATGCTGACATTTTTAAGTATAATGCCAAGATATTTACAACTGTACTACCCATAATTTCATAACTATTATTTAGTCTTCCCCAGACTCCAGTAAATATTATTTTGATTTTCTTTTTATATCAATAGCATTAATGGTTTTAGATCTCACAAATGTACAAGATAATGCAGGTCATGGAGGGCTCATTTGTGTTTCTGTGCCTGGCTTATTGCATTCTATGTAGTGTCCTTCTATGTAGTTGGAATGTTAAGTAGGCCCCATCAGCTTATAAGAAGTGGCACTGTTAGGAGGTGTGGCTTTGGTGAAGTAGGGATGGGTTTGCTGGAGGAAGTGTGTCACTATGGGGCAGGCTTCTTTGCTTAAGCTCAGCTCAATGTCACAGCCATTTGTTGTCACTGTGATTCTTATTTGATAACTGTTGTGTTATATATTTTGCTATGTTAAGGTTAAAACCCTTCTTTTTATTTAGATAGAAAAGAGGAGATGATGGGAGATGTCATTCTGTATATGTTTCTCATACTGGTTAATGAATAAAGCACTGTGAATAAAGGAAGATAGGAGGGACTAGGAGACAAGGAGGAAAGAGGAAGTAGTAAGGGGAGTCAAGATGGAGAGACTGGGGAGACGAGACGCCTGCCGTATTCCCCAGTAAGATAAGACCACGTGGAAATACATAGAAATGGGTTAATACTTAAGACAGAGATAGTCAATAAGAAACAAGTAACTGACCAACAGCATAATATCAAATACAGAGTCTCTGTGCATTATTTGGGGCTGGCGCGGCAGCGGGACAAGACTGGCGGTGGGAGGAAAAACTTTAATCCTTACATATTCCAATACCCTTCTCTTTATAAAACAAGGTATTAGAATATATTTGATTAAATACTTTTGAAGTAAGACTATATTATCAACAATGTGAAATGTAAATGTGATATAATTGCAAATTGGAACTCAGGTAATCAAAAATCTGAATGGTATGGATGATTTTCATGAACAAGCAAGCAAGCAAGCAAATAAACAAACAGATTCTTATAGAAATCTGATTGTCCTTGGATAATGTACATAAACTTCAAACATAGAATGGATTAGCCTAATAGGAATCCACCCCATTTGTGAAAGATTGTGTAGTAAGATCTCACCACTAAGGGTATCCTTTGAAGTGTTTGTTCCAAGTAAAGCAAATTCCTGTTTTTATCTTATTCAGTTGTTCTGACATGAAGCCAGTAGAAACCCAGCCTTAAATGCTATGTGCGTATCCTCTATCTATAGGATTAATTAGATTATAGGAAAAGAGAAAACTGGAAATGTGGTACAGATTGTCTCTTGAGACAGGGAGGAGCTGTAAGAAGACATTAAAAAATGAGCAGTTATGCAAATTCTAATTCTATATTTCTGCTTTTAATTTAAAATCTCTTGAGTCAATCACAACAGAGCCTTTTCAAGTCACAGCTAAACAGCCCTTGTCGCTCATGTGCCATGAGCTTGGTGTAACGGTGGGGCTGCATAGAGAGGTCTGAGGTGGACACCAGCGAGTCTGAGCTGAGAAGGGGCCACCTCACCAGGCTCTTTCTAAAAGTGGGATCCTGAGTGACACCTACTCATTTGGTGAGGAACAAATCCTAAAATGTTTCCGTAGTTGGGCAAATAAGAAGCAATTACTTGTCAGTACTCTCAGAGAAAGCCATGCGGCAATCTGAGAAGAAAATGAGCTGTGTGTGAATGGCTGCAGATGGTGGAGAACAGATCCATCACCCTGCGGATATCTTCTTCTGATGGGAGATGTCATTCTGTATATGTTTCTCATACTGGTTAATAATAAAGCACTGTTGGCCAATAGGAAAGGAAGATAGGAGGGACTAGGAGACAAGGAGGAAATAGGAAGTAGGAAGGAGGAGTCAAGATGGAGAGTCTGAAGAAAGCAGTATGCCGCCGGCTCCCCGGTAAGAGAAATACATAGATCAGCAGAAATGGGTTAATAATTAAGATAGAGCTAGCCGGTAAGAAACTAGTAACTGGCCAACAGGATAATATCAAATACAGAGTCTCTGTGTGTTATTTGGGGCTGGAGCGGCGGCGGGACAAGACCGGGCGGCGGCAGGCGGAAAAACCATACTCGTTACATTCTTCATTCCTCCCAGGCAAGAGGTTGTGTTTTGACCTCGTGATCTCAGCTTCTCCCAGACTTGTGGTGACCCTGTTGGTCTCATTCTAAGGAAGAAAACAATGTTATAAATATTTCCCTAAAAGGGACATGAAATGAAGTCCATAAAATACAGCGTTAGAGGAAAAGCATGCCTGCTTTTTCTCTTTTCTCTACTTTCAATGTGAAGGTGCATATTGGCTCTTTACACACACACACACACACACACACACACACACGTATATATGTATAGATGCTTATTTCATATGTGGGACTAAGGAACTGTGTGGGTGACAGTTGCTCCCAGCATCACAGGATCAAAGACAAAATATAAATCACAGTATCTCTTGAAATCTCACTCTTGTGTTCACTCTCTACTACTCTGAGACACATGAACTCACTAAATCCCCATTTCTACAAATGGTGTAGAGTAGGTACCTATGAGTTAGTTAGTAAGCAAGCATCCAAAGGCTGAAGCCTAGCAGGCCATAGGGAGATGCTGAAGGTCAAACCTATCTTTGATATCTGATACATGTGTGAGAGTAGCTCTTTAGTTCACTTAACTCTTTACGCCAATTCCTCAGAAGAGCCATCACTTATTCTAAGGACAGAGCCTTAAGTTCTGCATTGCAGCTTCACTGAATCTTCAGGAACCTCTGATCCTGACAACATGTCCAGCAACAAATGCCCTCTTTAAGTCTTGGGAATTATGAATGTTGCTCTTCTGACAGAAACCGAAGAGACTCAGTAGAAAACACACAAATGACCCTCATGAAGGATCCAAACACACAGAGATTGGTGATCAGCAAATTGTGTGCTAATCACACTTCATTTTTTTCTCATGGAATATATACACAGATGTCCACAGGCTGATTAACTCGGAAGAAACACCTGAATGATTGATGTTTCATTGCCCTGGGTATTTGACTGCTATGAATTCATTCATTATTTCAAAACAAGAAAATTACCTTTTAATTTTCCCTTTGTATATTTGAAATGTAATCTTTTGAAAAAAAAATCATAAGTAGCTGCAAGGCACACACAATGAAAGTGTATGTATCTGAGCTTCCGAACTTTACCACTTAGTCTTTTTCTGCCTGAACTTAAAAACTTATAGAGTGTTGTTTATAATAACTAGATCATGATACATTATATAGTTTCTATAGTTTGTTTTATTTTAAGCCAATGAATGCTTTCATTCTGTTTATAGCTGTCAGTATTATTTTCTGTAATAGCCTAGGAAACTTAAAAGCACAAGATGTTCTAGCCTCACACATAAACTCATACATTCAGTATAGCTGGAAGGACCTAAGAAGAAAGGACCTTCATTCTGAGCCTGTTGCTTGCCAATGTTTTGTGAAGTAGACTTCACACTTTAAAATCATTAACTATATCATGTGATTGATTGCTCTTCACTCTTAAAGAAACCATGAGCACAGTGTGATATAAACCAGTGGGTGTTAAATTAAGGAAGATAAAAAGACTTAAAGGTGGCAACTCCACGAGACCCCATTTCAATGAAGCAGGAAAAAGGGAGATAATTGTTTGATAGAGCAATTGCAATTTAAATCCATGTGCTAGGATTCCATATCTGTTTTCATTTAACTAAAAAATTTTCACTGGGAAAGTCTGACAAGATCTAAAGATTAAAATGAAAACTGTCTGGATTTTGCCTTCTTTTTATACAATGTGGTTTCTTCATGTCACCGAGGAATGTTTTATTCCAACTTAAAACCCAACAGTAATATGATTGATGTTGACACTGCCTTCCTATGTCTCTGTGTAGTGTTTACCTGAAATATAAGCAGCAATTTCAGTAATTACATTGGTCAGATAAGAACAAAAATTAAGTAAGTCTGAAAGTTCTAAATAAAATGCTGTTGTCTAGCTATATTTATTTCTTAAAGGAAGAGTGTGTGTTGGGAATAACAAAGCAAAGAATTCCCAGTCTTAGATAAGAAGCTATTGTCAGTTGACAGCTTCTCAGGGAGGAGATTCAGTTTTACAAATGGTGTTAACTATGGTATATCAACTACACTGTAAAGCAGGCCAGATACCCAAGAGTAGTATGTCAATATGAACTGGACTTGATGAAGAGAGAGAGGGAGAGAAAGTTGGGTTGTGGGAGATGGAGTGAATACTATTAACATGCATTGCATAAAATTCTATAACAACTAATAAGCTACTTTTAAAGGTAATGTATAGCTAATAACTTGTAAACATCAAACTTATACATTTAAATTTTATTCTATCTTCAATTACTATTCAATTGTAAAGGCCTTTTCTCTTTTCATATATGTAGCTTCTTTTGTGTATATGTGTGTATATAAATGTGTGCTTGTGTGGGAGGACATATGCATGGGTGTGTATACACGAGAGTCAGATTTCAGCTTTGAATATTGCCTCTCAGGTAGCATCCATCTTGTTTGTTTTGAGAAAAGGTGGTCTTGCCCAGCCTGAACCTCTATATTTATATTTATGTTAGACTGCCTTCATCTGCCTAGTGCCCACAAGTTTGTGAGCCACCACACTGGGACTTTTTTGTGAGTTGTGAGATTAAACTCATGTCCTCATGAATGCATGGCAAGCACTTCACTGACTAAAGCTTTAGTCAGGCACACTTTTGAATTGATGAAAATATGTGAGAGGGTAGATGGTGTAAGTTATTTAGGATAGGCGAAAGCCCAAAGCTCACGCCTTTCTAAGGCTTGATGAGTGGATGTCGTTGAGTTCAGAGGCTATGAAGACCCATACCTTTGCTCCTCAGCTTGCATTCAGTACAGTGCTGCTTGCCATTCTTGTCTTGAAGTCTATATCCCAATAGCCTGTCTTATCTCAAGGTTGTTCTGAAAGCAGAAATGCTGGATATGCTTTGGTTATGCTTACCTGTGCTTTTCTGTGAGATTCCTCCCTAGTGTGATGGTCCTATGGATTGTTTGTGACTGATGTTTGTCCTTTCCAAGAGAAAAAAATCCATTAGAGCAACCATGTAGACTTGATGAATATTAACAACGTATTGATTTTTTTGTGGGTACGATGAGCATTCTTCTGTGCCAACAGCCCTTAAAATAACAATGTTTGCATGGCTGTAGATTTAGAATGTGGGGCATGATGTAAGAAGGTTATATTACTGGCCTGCAGAACATTGATTCCAGCCAGCTAAAACTTGGGATTGTTGTGATATATATAATAATGAACTAGAGATGTAATTTTAGTGAGAATTTCTTTTTTGATTCTACATTCTTGAACTGATTAGATTTTATTTTGAAGAAAAAACCTGCACGCAATGATACTGAGGCCAATCATTCTTACATTTTGAGAGTTACTTTTAATCCTTTTGCATCAGTTATAAGGCAAGTTGTAGAGTGCATTGTTTCTTTGAAATTAGAGAATAATATGAAATGTCATATTCACTGGCTGGCATATGATAGCAAGACCATGTCCTGTGAGGATATTTGAGTTACAAAAGGCATTTTATGAGGTTTAAAAAGCCAAGAAGGCAATGTATGACCAGTGTTATGCACTGTAAAATTTCCAGTGACCATCTGTCTCCTAAATATACATATAGAAACACTATGAAATGAAACACATTCTTGAGAGGAATTAGAAATGCTCCATGAAATAAGATATGCATATGCCTTAAATTTTACCAGTTTCATTCCATGTCCTTAGAAAACAGGTTAGAACATATTCTTTTTTGTTTCACTTTTAAATATTATTTATTTTTTATTTCATGCAAATTGGTGTTTAACCTGTATATATGTCTGTGTGAGGGTGTCAGATCCCCTGGGACTGGACTACAGACAGTCATGAGCTGCCATGTCAGTTCTGGGGATTAAACCTGGGTCCTCTAAAAGTACTTTTTTAACCAGTTCTCTTAAGTTCTGAGGTATCTGTCCAGTCCAAGAGCACATTCTTGATAGTATTGTTTGGAGAAGAGGAACTGAAGGCAACTCATTGTTCCTGTGACTGAGAAGCTTAAAATGTGGGATATACATGAGTCCAGCATAGTACTTTGAAATGAGGACTAGTTTCACATACAGAAACATAGAACTAAACAATACTGCTGGGTATATTAAAGAGAATGACATTAAATGCAGTGTTCCATATATGGAAAAGTGGTGCATACATTTACTTGTATACACATATGTGCAGCTACAACTTTTCAAATGTGTTTACAATGCATATTTGAAATCATTATGAAGCTATGGCAAGAAAGGAACGACAAGAAACAATATTTTTAAATTGAGAATATAATTATTGTTTGAAAAGTGATTATAAAATATTGTCAGAAAGATATAGTGCCATTTGCACTCATCATTATCTAAAAATAAAAACGAATTGAATGAGTGATCCAAGTGTGCAGTTATAGAAAGGATAGGATGTAATTATCAGGTATTTTTTGATGAATAAAGGAGTGAGATGATTTTGTAATATTTCTTGACAATTTTCACCCTAAAATAACCTTTCTTTTTTTAGAATGACATAGATTACTGACAATGGATACTTAAAGACCAACCTGAAAACATCAGTGTGCTGAACAGAATTGTGAAGGCAAGGGAGTTTTAAGAATGCAGGCATTATACTTCTTGTGAAAAAAACAAGTAGAGCATAAAGAGCAGAGCACTCTGGGAACTTTTCATAGTTACAGGGTTGAGAAAAGAAGGGGAGAGTTTCAAATCTGAGCCATAGGTAGATCATGAAAGACATGAAAAGTGAACTCTGCATTTTTTTTCTTGAAGAAATTCCTCTTCATAAGTTAAAACATCAATGTAATTTGCTCTGACTACATGGTACGGCAATTTCAGTGAAAGGGCTATACGGACAGCTCAGGTTAGCAGTGGGAACTTAGGAAACAAGGTGGCTGAGCCTGTTATAGAGAGGCTGTTTGTTCTGAGTTTTTCTTAACTTGATACCAGCTAGAGCCAAAGATGAAGTCTGATTGAAATAGCAACACCAAATACAAACACCAGCCTTATCACAAACCACCTTT
The DNA here is from genome assembly GCF_943737965.1 of Phodopus roborovskii. Taxonomy (NCBI): domain Eukaryota; kingdom Metazoa; phylum Chordata; class Mammalia; order Rodentia; family Cricetidae; genus Phodopus; species Phodopus roborovskii. Next base: position 21,857,377 of record NW_026125397.1, on the reverse strand, counting down.
ATCATATTTGACCAGTAAGCAAGACTGTGGGTAGTTTTTTCTCCATTAATGATTGTTGCTAAAATACCCAGCAGTATCACCCTTGGGTAGATGGTCCTGTGTAGAATAAGAGAACAGGATGAGCAAGCTACAGGGAACAAGCCAGCAACCAGCTCCCTTCCATAGCCTCCTGTTCAGTTCCTGCTTCCAGGACCCTACCTTAACTTCTTGTTCTGGCTTCCCTCACTGATGGACTGTAAGCTGTAAGCCAAATAAACTCTTTCTATCCTTCATAGGTTTTGGTTAATGTTTTTTCACAGCAATGGAAATATAATGAGTGCACCATGCCATAACCTTTCAAAGAAAGAGCTGAAATCTGAGACTCCAGCAAGCTAATGAGAAAAAAATTTGGAAACTAGGGGAAATAGAATTAATGTAAATTAAGATAAAAGTTAAGATAAAAATACACTAGGTGGTATTTAAAACTTACATTTCAGGGTGGCAAAATATAAAACCAGGAGGGGCTACAGGTGACAAAAGACACTTTGTGGTTTGAAGCTCCCTATGGAGTTAAATGACTAATGATTCTGCACAGGAAGGGATGAAGCAGGACCTGAGCAGGACCCTGGGATTTGGTAGCCAGCCATGCAGGATATGTTGTGGATGAGATTTCTTTATGATGGCATGTCCAATGATATTTTGAAATAGATAGCCAAAATTCAAAGAGTGTTTAACAGGAGACAGAGAGCTAACAGGGAAACTGTAACACCAATTATGAGAGTAGTATGTACCGATATATTTAGAAGAGCCCCAGAGGCTTCCTTTACCACTCCCCAGACAACATCTTGTGAAATGATGAACAGTCTGTCTACTCATGCCCAACGTGCAGTCACCAGAAGCTGAGCTAAGTGAGGTGTCTTTTTGAAGATTGCTAAGCTTTCTCACAGGGCATTGAGGAAATAAGGACTTAGAAGGATGCATTGCTTTTATCTATGCCCTCAATCTGATCATGGAGTTCATCTAGCTGCATCACACCAGTGAGTTTGCCACTGTCCTCATCTGTTGTCTTCCTTAAGGTTTTTATTGCTATGAAAAGACACCATGACCTCAGAAACTCTTATAAAGAAAACACTTAATTGAAGTGGTGACCTACCGTTTCAAAGGTTCACTCTGTTATCCTTACCACAGGGAGCTTGGCAGCATGCAGGCAGATATGGTGCTGGCTATATCTTGGCTAGAAGGCAGCCGGAAGTCAACTGACTGTCACTGTGGGAAGCTTGAGTAAAACAGACGTGGGAGCCTTCCCTCACAGTGACACACTTCCTCCAACAAGGTCACACCTCCTAATAGTGCCATTCCCTTTGGGGGCCATATTCTTTCAAATCCCCACATCTGTATTCATCAAACTTAATGGAACCACATTTAAAGTCTCTAGGGACTTTAAAAATAGACACCTTGACACGCACATGGTGTAAAGTGATGTCTTTGTAAGAATGATGCATGCATGGAGAACAATGCCAAGTGCATTTCCTCTTAATGCTTTCATCATGTTTCTCAAGTCTATGTGGACACTCCACTTCATTTCTGACCAATTAGCAGGTAGACTGTCCAAATTATACATGAAGGGTCACAACCTCACCTTCGTAGAACCTGGAAACAAGGACTTTTGTACAACCTTAACAGGCTAAAGACCTCCCACATGGCTTCAGTGACAGTATCAAAACATGCACCCTACTGTCCTCAGCACAAAGATCAGCATGGCTGAAGCCCAGGTTCACCCAGTCTTTCAAAGTCTCTGCAATTTCCTAAGAGAAGCATGGTCCCTACCTTAGTAGATTTAGTCCAGATACTGCTTTTCTTGTCGGGAACATCTTAATTACATTATCAATTTTAAGGGATTTCTAATTAGATAGAGTTAAAGCATCACCTTTTAAAACTTTCATTTATTTATTTATTTTACATATCGATCGCAGTTCGCTCTCCCTTTCTCCCTCCCTCCCAACCCCCCCACACCCCTTCCATCCCATCCCCCCTCGACAGGGAGGGTGATGCCTTCCAGGAGGGATCAATAAAATCTATCAAGTCATTTGGAATAGGGATTAGGCCCTCCCTCCTGTCTCTAGAGAGTATCCCTCCATGGGGAATGTGCTCCCAAAGCCTCTATTTCTTATCTTCATAAATAAAGATCTTTTTCTCTATAGTTTCCCAGAATAGTACTTAAGCACTAATTGTGTACTGGGACATAATCAAATGTAAAATTGTTATGTTACTATTCCTTAAAGAAACATTAAAATTCATTATATTTAAGTAACAAGATAATGTGTGATTGAATGATGGGAGATGTCCTTCTGTATGTGTGCTTCTCTTATTGGTTGATGAACAAAACACTGATTGGCCAGTAGTCAGGCAGAAAATATAGGCAGGGCTACCAGATGAGAATTCTGGGGAGAGGCAGGCAAAGAGAGGAGCTGTCCTGGAGATGCCATGCTACCTAAGGAGTAACATGACTCATTATGGGTAAACCACAGTCTGGTGGCAATACATAGTTTAATAGAAATGGGTCAATAATTAAGATAGAGCTAGCCAGCAAGAAGCTTAAGCCATTGGCCAAACAGTTTATAATTATTATGTCTCTGTGTGTTTATTTGGGGGCTATTCGGCTATGGGACCAGGTAGGAAAGAAGCCTTATCTACAAATGAATATTTGTACTTATACTTTAACTAAACTTATTCATATAAATCCATAAATAAAGACATATATATCATTACGTATTATTCAACAGAAGAAAACATTTCACAACAATGTTTTGAGATAAGTCATTTTCTAAAGTACTTTAAAAAGTAAAACAAACGAACAGATAATTCTTAAGTACAGTCTCTTATTTTCCCATCAGATCCAATTAAACTTTGTAAGTAGCCCTCTTCAGGAAGACAGCCAGATGAGTGGATTTGTATTTCTCCCTCCATTTTGAAAATTGATACACTGAAGGCAGGTTCTCGTGATAAACTTTCTTCTGAGCTTGGTATTTCTATCAAACCTAATCTTCTGTAATACAGCACCCAAAACAAGTGATCGAGAATGAAGTATGGGATTTCCTCTTAATGCTTAACGCTGGTCTGAAGACTGAGTCTGTCAGGCTTTGCCCTCAAATCTATTTGCTGCACTTTAGTCCAAAAATTCACCATAGAGTGGAGAGAGAAAGGATGTGTACAAATCTATGACCATTTCCCACTGTTGTATAAATGATGCATAAGGTCAAACTCACACTTTTCTGAGGCAATGGTCAACAATGTCTGCTGAATGAAAATGCTTGCCAATTTCCTTTCTCTTTACTTCCCATGTATAGAATGGGGGGAGGGAAATTTGGCTCAAGGATTAAACATATACTCACCCATCTTCTCTTTCTTAATTAACTCACATACTGGAGACCGGAAGCCTGAAAATCCCTCAGTAGTCTTTAATGTTGTTTTGGAGCTTTTGAATTTTAAAGTCTGGATTTTTTTTTTTTTTTTGGAATACAAAGAACAACTGAGCTTCATGATGTGTGATGTGAAATGCCATGTATTTTCCTTCCCTACGCCTCATTTCCCTGCATTCCTGGTGTATGATGAATCCCGTTCTCAGTTTACAGGTATGTGGCCTATTTTGGATCATGTCTATGAACTTAACATGCTAGAAAAAGCAGAAGCATTTTAAAGGGCCTCTTCCTCACAGGAGTTTGGAGTTTCAGAATCCTCCACAGGTGCCAGTTACTACTCAATTAACTTCACTCACATGCAGTCGTCTCAGTAATGTATTTGTTGATTTTGACCTTTCTTTGCATGAAGAAAATTAAAAGTTGAGGACTTCTAACAAAGAACTTACTTAAATAATGATGTACATTTTATTTGTGAGCCCATGTGAAAAATCAACATTTTATTACCTATTGAGACTGTATTTCAGTTTAGGTATCCTGTACATCATGACTCTTTAAAAATATGAATTATAAGTGTTCATGTAGTGAACTTTCCAACTGTAAACTATTTGAATTCCTTAATAAGGTCAAGCAGTACGATCTTTGGAGAACTAATTTTATGTGTTTCTTTACATATTCTGCATAATGATCCATGACATTCCTGAGGCTTCCCTGATAAGTTAATGGGCACTAAAAACAGACTGTCATAATGCCCAGGTAAGCAGGCGATCTTAACACTAAAGGGCAGAAATGAACTGGAATGAATTAAATATCCCTCCAAGTGAGTAAATTGTTTTATCTTGGGCTAGTTACTTGATAAGCCATTAAATGTTTCTAGTGACATTCTTGAAAAATTTAGCAAAAAAGCCATAATGATTCAATGACACTTCTTTACCAGGGAACTTTCCACATGGCTGGCAGTCTCTACCTATGCTGGAGAAAAACAGGCACAGTGTAAAAACACTTGAACCTTAATTTTAATGTTTTAGTTGCTAGAAAAAAGTAAAGAATAGAGAGGCATGAGATAAAAGATACTTGTATTGCTCTTACAAAGAGAATCATAAGAGGATGGGAAATAAAAGAACATTTCCATCATCAACAGGAACAATCCCTGATAAAGAACTAAGATATTTAGCTGTGCCTGAAAATGTTACACCATCATTATTCTAAGTCAGGACATTTGGTATTGTTCTAAATCAATGAGGATGAGACAGAGTAACAGGGTAAAATGAAATAAAATTAAGTGTACACATGTGGGAAGCTATCAGAGTTAAATGAAAATGGTTTTCTAAGATGCAAAAGTAAAACAGTAAGAAGAATGTTATACAAATAAAATAAAATCATGAAAGGAGACAGAGGAAGAATGAAGTTTTATAAATGAGACTTGTTTTAGGGTAAAATTAAAGTCAACGTGAGAACTTATTAAAAGAACTGCTTTATTACTTTTTCTCCCCTAAATGCTCATATTTCCATATATGGACTCTAATGGCTTCTTACAATCACGAGAAATTTGCATTTATATCAAGAATTTGGGTACTGTATTTTACTCAATATACTAAAGATTACATCAAAAAATAAAATTGCCCAGTCTCCCGAGTAGGGATGTCAAAGGTTTGTAGTGAGGCAGTACAAATGTCAGCCTCTAAAACAGCTGGTACATAATTCACATTGTACAGACACTTGTGAGAAGGACAGAAATGGTATTAGGAGAGATGATGATCCTTTACCAGTATAGTCAAGGAAGAAGTCATTTAACGTTTGTTTCATAAAGGGTTCATTAATGCTCAGTGGAGTTGGATGGCATCATTTGAAATTTCCAACAAACTCCACTCTTTGGAAAATCGGCCTAAACTCATAGCAGATACAACTTTTTTCTTTCTTGGGGAACTTCTCAGCACCCCATTATAGCTCATTCCAGGTCTTTTATGTCTGCTGCCAGTACATGGAGGGACTCTCTACCTGGAAGCCCAGTGACCAGGCCAGCACAGGAACGTAATATTCACTCTCATTCCTCTTCTCCACTGCAAATTCTCATTCCTTCCTGTCAGCCTCCAATGTCTAGAAACATTTTCTACCTAGGATTTCTAGTAGCCACATCTAGCAGGGACTCAGAAGCATAGTTTACTAGGCAACCCATAGCCACTACACTTTCCTAACATCCAAAGAAATCAACAGAATAAAGGAGTGGAACACCATCAAATACAAGACCAGGTATCAACATCTAGAACCACAGTCATCCCAAACCCAGACATCTAGATGCCAGCACAAAAACACAATCATTAACACCTAAGACAGTATATATGCACTAGAACCTACCAAATATACCAGAGTAAGCTCTGAGAAACACTCATACATTGTTGTTGGGAGTGTAAACCAGTACAGCCATTATGGAAGTTAGTGTGGCCATTGCTCAGGAAGATGAGAATTGATCTACCTCAAGATCCACTATACTGCTCTTGAACATATACTCTGAGGACTCTATATCCTGCTACAGAGACACATGTTCAACTATGTGCATTCCTGCTCAGTTTATAATGGCTAGTGATTGGAAATAGTCTAGATGACCATTAATGGATGAATATATAAGGACAATGTGGTGTGTTTAGCCAAATGGACTATTACTTTGATGCTAGGAAAAATCAATTTACTTGCAGGTAAATTGATGGAGCTGGAAAAAATAATCCCAAGTGAGGGAACAGAGACTGAATAATTGAATATAGTTTATATTTGCTTATATGTGACTGTCAGATTTAAATCTTCCATAAGTAAGCTACAGCTCATATAATCACATGTATGAATAGAGCAATAAACTTGTGGAGAGGGAATGATTCCCCTCAAAAGGAGACATAGATACAAAATTATCGATGGAGTGGGCGGGAATCGGAAAATTAAATGAATATGGGGTTGAAAGAGAGGGTAAGGTAAGAAATATAAGTGGGAAGGGAAAGTTAAGACTCAGAATCATTTCAGGGGTCAGGTAGAAATCTACTACAGTAGGAGCTTCTTAAATATACATACACAAAAGAAATAGAATTGGAATTACCGTGGAGTTTGGGAGGATCTGGTTTGAATTGGGAGAAGGTATAGATTGGTAAGAATATTTTGTATCTTCCTACTGCTATTTTTCCATTCTCTTTTCTATAGCAGTAAAAGAAAAAAAATAGTTTCCCTCACAAATTAGTATATTATATACTATATTTCTTTTCTTGTAAGGAGTCACTCTTGTTAAAATGCCAATGGAGCACTTCTAAAAGTACTCTTTTAACATCAGTCCTCATAGCTCCATGTTTCATTAATTTGGATAACTTTGTCATTATACATTAGATTATTTAATTACTTGATTTCTTCATCACTTGACTACATTATTCCTTTCACTTCAACCTCGCCAGAAACAATGTAGAGAAGCACCCAAAACAAGGATCCTATCAGCATCCAGCAAATATCTAGTGTTAACTGTATATGGTATTTATAATTTTGTTTTGTTTTTGCTTTGTTTTGAATGAATTCATGAATTCATTAAGTAAGAGATAAGTAGTAAGTCGAAAAAGACTTTCTTCACATGCCATACTTATAATTTATGAAACAAGAGCTTAAAGGAGACAAGCACACCTATGCCTAGATGCTTCATTATTAAAATAAAAGTGTTTCAAATGTTTCCCAGAATGGGAAAAATATAACATAGATATCAACTCTTAAGTAGTTTTTGCAAGAAGGAAGTGAGGACAGGAGGAAGGGAAGAGGAGCAAGTATGAAAGTAGAAGAAAAGAAGAAAGGAAGAGAATAAAGGAAAAGAGAGAAAATGGCAAGCGAAGGACTATGATATAGAGCAATGCTCGAGAAAGTGTGTGTCTATCACACACAAAGCCTAAATAGGAAAGGACAAAGGTTAGAATCCAGCATTTGGAGCTGAGAATGTAGTTGATAGGCTATTCCATAGCATGCAGAAAGCTCTGAGTTTGATACCAGAACTTCATAAAACAAGACATGGTGTTGCATGCTCAGACTATCAGTCTCTCAGAGATAGTGACATGAAGATCCTAGATAATGCTAGAAGATGCTAAATGATTATAGAAGATGATGCCAGAAGATGCCAGATGTTAACTGGCAAAAGTATATGTCATCCTTGGCTATGAGGTAAGTTGGAAGATAGCCTGAGAAATATGAAATTCTTTATATTAGATAGAATACCTTCTCAGTAACACTGTGGAATAGACACTTAATGAACAAACAAAACACTTTAAGCTAAGATAATAAAATATAGAATGATCGAAACTTTAGATGTAGCTACTTTTAATATTCTAGTCTAGACTCTTTCCACTTTCCAACCTTTGACTTTCTCTATGTTTGAACACTGTTTCGATAAGAACAGATATCACTAAACTTTTGTGTTGAAGGCTTGGTCTACAGCTGGAGCTATTCCTAAGCAGTTAATGGATCATAAGGGCTAAAACATAATTAATAAATCCCCTGATGGCTAAGTGGTATTACACTTTTTTAAGAGGTAGGGAACTAAGAAGGTAGGGCTCAGGTGGTGGAATTGTGTCACTAGAAGAAAGTCTATGAAGAGTGAGCATTGCCTTTGGTTCATGCCTTTCATTTTCTCTGCTATCTAGCGACCCAAGGTGGCCTGCTCTTCTCTGTGTTTTCTCCCTTTCATGATATCTCAGCATCGCTTCAGGCCCAGCTCTGGCACTAGGAGTCAAAATACATTGTTCCTCCTGAAAATTGTTTACTTCAGGTATTGTGTCACATACCACACAATCTAGCTAAGACTATAGAACTCAAACTATGGAATTAAGGCACTCTCAGGAGAATGTTTTCTCTGGGCATGGTCAGTCCATGTCAATACATGGAGTATGGGAGGCTAGAAGATTTACGTGGAGGATGTCCCTCTCTCTCATTCTGAAGTTGGTTGAGGTCAGGGTAAACAAGAAATGCTTCCTAGGAATGCTAGTGAACACTGAGGAACTCTATCCTTCATTAAAGATAGTGGTTTGAAGATGTATGTGCTTTTATCACGTTGGGCAAAGAAAGAAGAAGTGGAGTCTAGGGCCAAGAGAGCTCTACCATGCCTCACTTATCACGGAGTCCTGTAAGCCAACCTGGATGAGCAACAGCAGGTCAGTTACTCATGGTGCATTCATTAGGGGCATAACACTCTTAGTTGCAGCTGAAACAAAGACACAAATCAAGTTCCAGACAGAATCTATTAAAACCCATTAGATGCCACCGTGGGGGAGGATGAAAAATATGTCCATTCCAGCTAATGGCAACATGTAAGTATCTGTATCATTTTTGTAGAATGATTTTTGATATGAATGAGTGATGATATTCCAGAGAGGATATGTCAACCTAGAGCTGAAATATTAAATTTTGTTCAAGTTGGTATATAGATGCATGGTTTCAGTTGGGATTTACATCTATTGACACATTTGGCACATGGTTTACAAGAAAAAAAAATCCACCACATTGATATTCTTACAGGGATCTGCTATTTCCCAATTAAAACATCTACCTATAGAAAGTAATTCATTCCTCCCAGAATCATTCCCTCTGACTAGTATTTGGCCTGGTAAATTTAAATAGGAATAAAATTTAATCTGGTTGGATCATTTTAGTCATGGTATATAGCTTAATTTCAGCTATTTTGTTGCTTATTTAGAATCCAGAAAACTCAGAGGCTATGGAGGGAAAGAGACAGTGAGTAGAGACACAATTAGGAGATAAGTAATATCATTCCTGATGCCACAAAACATATTTTAAAGATGATCCTTATATATTTCAGAAACATGAAATATATCCGTATGTATGTATGTTCTTCAAGGTCAGTATCAGGTTGAGTCTGAGTATTACGTGTGATAAGTAATACCATATCCTGATCGTCCCCTGAGTTCTTTTGTTCCTCAGTTCCTCTCAGGACTATTTCTAGTTTCCCAGTTTGCAAATTTGGGCTTATTGGGAAGTTCCAGTTTCCTAACAATTCTCATGTGATGGTATTCTTCCTCCTCCTCCCTATCTTCCTCTAATGTCTCTTTTTCCTCCTTCTATTGATTATTGTCGTTGTTGCTGCCTTGGCTTTTTGGAGTAAGGGACCTGGACCATCCTATAGGCCCTCTTGCCTCATTGTGAAAACTGGTTTTCAGACCTTTATCTACCTTTCGTCCTCTTCTTCCCCCCCCTCCTCCTTACCCCTTTCTCTCCCCTTCCTCCCCCTTCCTCCCCCCTCCTTACCCCCTCTTCCACTCCCCTCCCTCCTTCCCCTCCCCGGCATGTGGCTTGCTCTCAGACTTGCCATCTACCTGCCTCTCCTCACATCTCCCTCTTTCTCCTTCCCTTTCTTTTTCCATACACACCGACTCTTCTATCCCTCTTTTTTCTCTCTCTAACTACTCATGCATAGCTTCCGAACAGGAGTTGCTTCAATGCTTGAAGTCACTGGGCTCCTCTTTGATTAAAGACTTAGTGATGTGGAGATGTAGAAATGCCCAGTTTGCTCCAGGTCCCTGCGTGAGACTCTCAGTAGAGACTGGCTGCGTTGAAGATTCACAGTGGAGCGTGCCAGCTTCCCATGCTGCACCCACCTACCAAACATCACATTAAAGCATATTAGCAGTAAGGCATGGTTTCCTTTATAATTGCCCCTTCAAGGAAAATAACTAGGTAGTAATCCACACTGGTGTGTTTTCTCATTTATCCAGATTTTATCTAAACTGAAAAATAGATTTCCAAAGTATTATATAAGCTACACTGCTCACTAAAGATTTTTTCTGAATTATGAAGTTTTAGTTTTGCTTAGAAAATTTTTAGTCTTCCCAACTTCCCTATAATCTTTTCTAGAAGGTACTAGAAATGAACCTTAACTTAAATCTCAAAATGGCTTTCAGGAAGTTTGCACTGTAACAACCCTTCATACATATAATACAGAATTAACTGAATCTTCTTGGAAGTGTCTTTATAATGATGGGCTGAATAGATATGAAGCGTTTATGACACATAAAAATGCATATGAGTAAATAAATCTATACATTTGAAGCTGGTTTGTTGTTTAATTATAACTTTGAAGATCTAGTTTGAGCCACTTGACTGGTCCTTTGATTCATTTCCCAAATGAGCATGTTGGACTGTGTTATATGAGTAAAGTGGGAACTCTTTCCATAGTTGTCCAGAGAGCCCAGACTTCCTTCATAAGGGGAGATCTTTGTGGTTCTTAGACACCATGGCCTTCTTACTCTTTGTCAGACTCTTCCTTTCCCTTCCTTCTGGTAGCTTTCCCAAGCCTGTGGGAAACTCGGGAAGGAATAGTTCTGTGCTAATCTCTGTAATTGTTCTCTTGCTTTTGTATTGTAAATAATCATCAGTAATTCAAACTGGCAGGGATAATTGTGGGGTATGTGCTATAAATAAATCACTTTTTCAAAAAAAAAGGGGGGGGGGTTTGGCATACTGTTTTTTTTTTTTTTTTTTTTTTTTTTCATGTAACTTGAGGTCTGTCTCTACTGGATGTATATACCAGATATCACTAAAATGATAAAATAAAGTAATATTTTAGTCCTACTTTTTCAAAGTAGATTTTAACTATCTGGAAGTATTACTGTAATGTAAATGAGGAAGGCTGGTTCTACCTCTTGTTCTGGTTCTGGGTGCTGCCCTGCAGACCAATCTACATGCCTCTGGTTCTCAGAAAGCATCTAACAGTTTCCAATTGACAAACAAATGACTAAACCAGTCACTCAAAGCAGGCTATCTGATAATATTCTCATTTTAAGCAAGGTTTTCTTTCTATTTCCATGTTGTCTTTGATCAGCCTATTCTTTGAAATAGTTCTCTGTCATAAAGTAGATCAAATGAGTCATTAATACATCCCTGATATCTTTGTCCCAAGGAAGATCATTTTTTGCCAAGCCTTTGCAGATCTATAATGTGAATTTACAGTGACATCTCCTGAAAGTAACACTCTCAGATTCTCTGACCGGGAAGTGACTTTCCCCTAAGTCTAGAAGGAACTGAAAAGAGACAATCAGTGTGTGCCAACTCTTGCCAATCCCACCAAGAGCTTGCTCGGCACTTCCACTTTTAATTACAGATTCACAAACCTTTTTAGAAACCCTAGCATGCGGCGAGACAGTGATGGTGCGTAATTCATGTAGCTTCTCACTTGCTTTCATGGACCAAGGAGCTTGAAAGCTCCATGTGAGTAAAGAAGGATATCGAACGTCAATAGCTTGTTCGTCGAGCTCCACGCCTTCACTCTGTTTACTAAGATTTCATTTCTAGCCCCCACAGCAGGTCGCTGTAAAGTGCACCACTCTCTGTATATGCACATATGATCGTCTGTGTGGCTTTCAAGTTTTTAATCTCAAAGCCCGGAAGTAGCAGCATACAATGCAGGTCAAGGGGAAAAGAAAAGTTTTTAGTTTCTGTTTGAACAGGAGTACCCTGCATGGAAAGACAATCATACTCTCGTAAGACATGTTATTCATTTAACTGAAGTTAAAATTTCAGTGCTAGGAATAAGATACCTCCCTACAAGTTACTGGTCAGGTAAACCCCAGAGATCTCCAATAGAAGACAAGCTACTGCTATTACTTTTGATAACCAGTCATAACTAGATGGTAAGACCCTATTGATGAAGATACCACTTTTTAAATTGAAAGACATAAAAAAAAATTCAATCTCAAGCCAACTTGGAAGCTTCTTCCCTGTTGGATATTTTTCATGGTGCCAGAAGGTTTTATATATACTGCTAAGGGTAGCAGGACACCAGTGGACTTACCTGACAGTGAACTATGTGTGTTACAATACAGACCTGCCATGAAGGTGGGCCTTCTGTTGAGAGAGAGAGAGAGAGAGAGAGAGAGAGAGAGAGAGGGAGGGAGAGAGGGAGGGAACAGGATTGTCAATGGTGTTTTTCTTTCAGAACTGGATCTATATAATTTAGCATAAATTTACCACGGCCACTGAGACAGAGAGAGAGAGTCCATAAAGTTTGGAAGATATGTGGTAGGGATTCTTGGAGAGGGAAGAGGAGGATAAAAAGGTAGGTATCAGAGGATAAAAAGGTAGGTATCAGAGGTAGAAATGAACAAAATATGTTGAATATATGTACAAAATTTCATAGAATAAAAGAATATTAGAAATCCCATATCTAAGCCATATCTTATTATCTATTTGTGACATTCCTTTTACATATTAATTACTGCCCTAGATTTTTACACTCAGTATATTGCATCTCTACTAGCAACTTTCCCGGGTGAATTTAGCCACTAGTTTGAAAATATTTTCAAGTTAATTTGATACAAATGACTTAAGTGAGATAAATTAAGATTAGCTTGACATATTCCCAAAATCTAGCAAACATGTAATTATTACTAAATATGAATATACAATTTTTATGTCTGAACTTAAATTGGGCAAAGCAGAGTTCTGAAAAGAAAGAGAGAGAGTTTCTGTTGAAGAGTACGGAGCTTGACGAACTATGGGATTTTTCAGATAACATTTCTAGGTAACATTGTGGCTCATGGAACTGATGACTAAAGTCAACTCAGGTAGATTTGAGCTGTGTTTTGTCTTGACAGAAAAGAGGTGAAGTTTTTTAAATCATGAGCAGTCAGGGTTCTTATGCAGCCATCTTGGCTAGCTGGATGTCTCCAAGGACCAGAGTGAAAGAGAAAGACTGAAGTTAGGGCATCAAAACCATACCCTTCATGTTTACTTCCTGTAGATGTCCTAATGATGATTCTCCCTGCCTAAATCATACATTTATCAAGTCTGTCTGGATTTAAACACTGTTTACCAATGTGCTGGTTTTCATGTGTTTGTGATTATGTCCTTCTCTCTCTGTGCACAAGTGCAGACGCATACTTTGCATTGCAGGTATGTAAGTAAGGACAATACTTTGCATTGCAGGTAAGTAAGGACAATACTTTGCATTGCAGGTATGTAAGTAAGGACAATGCTTGCTTTGCCTGTTTTGGAACTAACAATAGTCTGCGGTTATCACATACTTATTTCACTTTCATATTTAAAAACTGTCTTCTTCATTTTTCTCAAAATTTGATCTTTGAAGAAGTGCTCCAGTTTAGCTAATAGCAGCCATATTTTACCATAAAATCAGACAGTGGAATTAGTAATCATCAGAGACCTTGCAAACAAAAGAGAAAGTGGAGTAGATATCGGGGTTAAAGTATCTACATTTCAATTTTAAGATAATAGTTTAATCCATTACGTGGTGTGTGAAGCTAGCAGTACTGTGTAAGAATGGTTGGGATTATTAAGAGGGGAAAGACCAACTTTCTTATTACAGCATCAAGCACAAAACTCGCGTCTGCCAAAGAGGTTTCTAACAGCACTGTGTAAGCACTAAAAGAAAGAAAATAAGGGATGGTGAAGCCAGTTATGAAGTATATTCATCAATGAGCAGCAAGAATTCAAATGTCCTATCTTAATCAGGATTTCTATTGCTATGAGGAGGCACCATGACTAAAGCAGCTCTTATAAAGGAAAACATCTTGGTGTGATTTACAATTTCAGAGGTTTAGTTTAGTCCATAACATCATAACAGAACATGGCAGTAGCCTGCAGGCAGACCTGGTGCTGGAGAAGGAGCTGAGAGTTTTACATCTTGATCTGAAGGCAGCAGCAGGAGACTGTGACACTGGGAGCGGCTTGAGCATTGGAGAATCCAAAGCCCGCCCCCACAGTGATGAACCTCCTCCAACAAGGCCACACCTCCTCCAACAAGGCCACACCTCCTTCAACAAGGCCACACCTCCTTCAACAAGGCCACACCTACTCCAACAAGGCCACACCTTCAACTAATGCCACTTCCTTTGAGGATCATTTCCTTTCAAACAATCACATAGCCTAACCACATGTGTCCAGGGAAAGCAAAAATGGAGACACCCTTTAATCTGTAGGATGGTTATGATCACTATGTCATGTTGCTGACAGGCAGGTCTGAGAAACTGTTTGGGATCAAAACTGACTCCTCTCATAATCTATAATCTGCACAACGCCTCTGTTAACACAGCAGCAAAGGGCTACAGTGGCTGACAGTCAGGCAGTTAGTGACAATCTAATCTGATTTCAGCCTTAAGCTCTGGATTCCATGCCCAGCATGGCCAGTGTTTTTCTCACTGAAGAAAGCTAGGCAGGTAAAGAATATATTCCAATTTGGTTCCAAATTCTTACTTATTAAGTGGAACCCTTTGTCCTAGCTAACTAATGTTGGTTTCACAAAGACCTCTGTTTCCACAACATTACTGAAACACCCCACCTCTCTCTAACACACACACACACACACACACACACACACATACAATCACACACTCACATACACACACACAATCACACACTCACATACACACACAAGCACTGATGACAAAACTTGACACTTGGTCTTGAGTTTATATGCTTGAAAAATGAATTGTAAAATGGTGTGTAATCATTTATGTGTATGTACATGTATATATGCTGGGCATGTGTGTATATGCATGTGTTTATTCATGGAGGTTGAATATCCTCTTCATTTGTTATCTATCTTATTTTTCCTTAACACAAAGTCTCCCACTGAACCTGGAACTCATTAACTTGTCAAGACTGGCTGCTGATTGAACCCTAGGAACCAGCCTGTCTCCACTGCTCCAGCACAGGGTTTGCAGACATGGATACTAGACATGGCTCCTAGATTTTGATGTGGGTGCTGGGGATACAAACTCAGGTTTTTGTTCTTGCATGAGAAACACTTTACTTACTAAGCTGTCTCATCAAAAATGAAATTTCATTGCATGGCAAAATTGTAGGAATTACGATGAGGCTACTTCCAATATTTTCTGAAGCAATATAACAGCTAGTAAGTTATAGAGGATCCTAATCCATATGAATTGTGTGTGTGCCAGTTGGCCCAGAGAAAGTTGGGCAAGGTTATCTTATCCAGTGTAATATATCTTATTCCATATGACTACAAAATATAGCATTTCAAGTAGCAGGAAGATAATGGAGAATAATATATCACTTACAAGGAGCAACTTCTAGGCAGTTCATAATGATGGTAGATCTGGTCTCAGTGTCTCTTACAGTAGTGACTCGGTATAGGATGACATATGAATAGTATAAAGGGCTTGATTTAAAAACTGTCTAAGTCTGTTTCTGATTCTGAAATCTTGTGTTCTTTTAAGTTAAACTCATACAAAGTCAGATGAAATAAATGGGATACCTAGAGGAAGAAAAAAAATGATGGAAGAGGTGGCCTTTCTTTACATCTTGAAGATCATTGAAGATCATTTGCCAATTTCAAAGCTCTTCTGTGGAAAATACTAATGGCAATCCCATGTTATTAAAAGTCTTTTATGTCCTTTGGGATCACAATGAGTTTAAAATAATAAGCAAAACAAAAGGGCACAGTCAGATACTTAAACATTGATATGTATGAAATATAGAAGTTGTAATATGATCTCAGAAACCATTGTGGAGGCATCTGATCATAGCCATTACTAATTACTTTTCAAAGTGTGTTTGTGTTTCATAAAACATAGACACATGCAAGTTCAATATCCTTAATACTAGAGTTAGTCCTCTTGACAGGTTCTTTACATGGATTTATTTTGAGGATAAAAGTACTATGGAAAAATGCATATGTGAACCTGATGAAATTCTATTAACTATGAGTACAATCTTCCTAATCAACGTTTAAGAAAACAGCTATTCTGATTTGTTTTGAAATAGTAATTATTAACAAGTGGGCTCTAGAACTTTTTTTTTTCAGATCACTGCCTTTATCCTCTATTAAGTAGACATTGACTTTTAGTTTCGAGAAAAGCAATTTAAAAGAAATTTTCCTTGATACTGGGAATCGAATCTAGATTCTCTTTGTGCTAGGCAAACATCTTAACAATGAACTGTAGCCACAGCCCAGAATTTCACAAATTTTCTTGTAGAAAAGAGGAAAAAGAAAGCCAGATCATTCTTGGGCTAACGTGGAAGAACAAAGTCATTGTGCTTTTTGATAGATAAGGACAATATCAAAAAATAATTATAAAACTGTTGGGGTTCATTCAAGTTAACAATAAGATGACCACATAGTCAGATGACCACATAATCACATTACAACTCTCTCTGGCAGTAAAATGAAGGAAAGCACCAAATAAGTGATATGGCAGATATTTAATGTTTAAATCGATGCATTTTCAAACTCTGTAACCTCTGATGTCAAGGTATGAATGCCAAAAATGCATATGAGCCAATTAATGGCATCTACATCATAGATTGGTAATGTCAATAGGTCAGTATGTTTTACCTTTAATGGCACAAATTAATGTTAACAAGAAAGATTGCTGGTAATGCTAAGACATATGTCAGGCTTTACTCCTCCACTCAGTTAATGTATATCCTGTCTATTGCTTTACTATATAGTTCTCTAAGAATTGCTCATAAAATCAGTGAAATGGTCTGTTTACTCCAGATACATCTTATTCTTGATTTTGTTTTTGGGCAGTTGTTCAACATATTTCTATATATTTGTTTTTTAATGTACTAACAAAGAGAACACTTTGTACAGATTGGAAATATTGAAAGATAAAAGGAATAAATAAAAGGGCTAGAGAGATAAAGCAGTGGTGAAAACCAATTATTGATTTTAAAGAGAATATGGATTTGGTTCTTAATAACATATGGCGGTGTTCAAGCATCTAAAGTTCCACTCACATTGATCCAAGGGCTTCTTTTGACCTCTGTGGACTCCAGGCATGTATATGGTGCATATACATGTAGAAACAACACTCACACATTAAAAACATAAACCTGAACCAAAAATTTAAAAAGCAGTATTATTATTCTACGACATATAAATGAACACTTTTAACATATTGCCCATTTTCCACATTATTCACGTGCTCAGTTTATATGTTTTTCTTTTGTATTTTTACTTGTATGAAATAACTCTTACAGATATACACAATTAAAAAAAAAAACAAATGTATTACTACCTTATTAGTCATAAATACAGATACTGTGAATAATATTCCTGATTTTTTTTAAAAAAAATATGTATTAGGAAGCACCCGAGATACTCTAGAAATACTGAGGGACACCACATAAAGACTCCCATAAGGCAAGAATTGAGACAGCACTCTGCATAGTCCTGTGGGTCTGTATAATTGGAGTATGATTGGAGCTGAGGCTAGAGAGGCTCAGAGAATTTGCTTATCCACTGAGAACAACTGCTAAGCACCTCACTGTCTTAAAATGAACTTAAAAAGTTGTGTGTGTGTGTGTGTGTGTGTGTGTGTGTGTGTGTGTGTGTGTGTATGTGTTTGGTCTGCATACATATCTGTGCATCATGTGTGTGCATAGTGTCAGAAGCAGACATCAGATCACCTACTTGCAACTTGGATTAGAGACATTTGTGAGTTGTGAATTGGGGGCTGAGCCAATCCTCCTCCCCTGCAAGAACAAGTGTTCACAGCCACTAAGCCATCTTTCTGGCCCCAAGGCAATATGTTTTTTTTTTCTTTCAAGTCACTTCTTTACTTTTATTTTTTATACTGTAATATAATTACATTTCTCCTTTCAGTCCGTCCCCCTCCCCCCAATCCCCCCCCACTCTCCATCTAATTTGTGGACCTTTTTTTCTTTTATTAATCACTATTGCATGTATACACTTATATACATACCTCTTCCTAAATATAGCTTGTTCAGTCTGTATGATATTGCGTGTATCTTTTCAGGCACATTGAACAAACATTGGTCTGCCCTTCCCTGGAGATGACCACACTTCTAATCTCAGTTGCCTATAGTTTTGGGGTAGAGTTAAAGCCTTGTGTGTTTTCCACATGCACTGTGGCATGGCCATTGGTGTGGTCCTGCTTCAGCTGACATTTGGTAGTCATATTGGTGATAGTTTGTGGGTGTATCTTCTGATGTTACTAGACAATACAATCTCAAAGCAAACTCTATGATCCTCTGGCCCTTGAAACTTTTCAAATACACACACACACACACACACACACACCAAACACCAGCACTGTTCCCTGAGACTTAGGTGCTAGAGTGGTTTTGATTTGTTATGTTTTATTTTGGGCTTTTTTTTAATTTTTTTAATTTTTTTATTTTGCTTTTTCATGTGTCCATTGGGAGTGGATTCCAAAACTGTGTATTTTGGTTGATTGTGGTTTTCTGTAGTCATCTCTGTCTGTTACAAAGAGAAATTTCCATGATGAGGGAAGAAGACTACACTTATTTTTGGGTACAAGGAGAAATATTTATAAATTGTTGTTAAGAATTACATTGATATAGTAAATTAGTGCCTATAGATTCTCTGTCAATAACCATGATTCACTAGCACTGAGTAGTTAGCTAGGTTTTCAGTCCATGCATTTTTTTCTTGTTGAGTGGATCTTAAGGCCTCATAGAGAAGTGTTAGTTACCACCAAAGCATGTGTACCACTACTATACCCTTATGTATAAGTCTTCTTTTCCAGTTTAGTATTTCTTGAAGATTAACAGCTAGGAGTACACTTCAAAAAAGTACATTGTTACCTTTCATGAAGACCTATTAAACTCATTAGTAACCGGAGTTTGCATTACTGACAATACATTATTTTAACTGGGTCCCGATAATTTCATCACCTATTCACAGGCATTTGTATCTGATTTCTTTATATGGGGGATTTTCAATATAAAAGTTCATCAGAAATCTAGAAAAGTAAAAAAACTATGAACAAAAAAAATGTATGGGTGACTTTGGAAAGTGCATAAAGAATATTTGTGTATTTTTTGCTATGTCTAAGATGTTCTTACATGAGGAAAAAATTCATTTCAAACTAGAAGATAGTTTCAAGAATAACGGGTATGTGAACTATCACTCACAAGGCTTGCACATTGCTGAATGAAAAAAGAACTGTAAGGGAAAAAGAGATGTTGGGACTCCATAGTCTCAAAATGCCTACAGGTTGTGTGAAAAGATGTGTTGCATATTTTAGTGAGGAGAGAGAATTCTGCTAAAACTGTTTAAAGCACAGAAATGAAATCTCTCCAATAATTAGCATCAATAGTGTTCCTACAAACCACATAGGAATGGATCGAAAAGCCAGTTTTATACTTCAAAGTAGAAGCAGTAGAGATCTCAATATCTCTATATCTCTATATCTCTATCTCTCTCTCTCTATCTCTCTCTCTCTCTCTCTCTCTCTCTCTATATATATATATATATATATATATATATATATATATCTCTGTGTTGCGGGGACAATTCTGTCATGTGGAAGAAATAGAGAGTATGACAGGCTGGGTGGAGCAAGGCTAAAGATATGGGGTTGCGCATTTTTACAGAGAACTAGCAGTCTCATTTGTTTGGGACTGCTGTTAGACATTCTTTCTCAAACCATGCAGTGATCACTCCATGCAAAACAGAGAAAAGGAGTTTGCCCCAGACTCACAGTATTTGGATACAGGCAAAGCAAATTTTACAATAAAACCACTTAAATTTTTAAAATTCACATCTAAAAGCAAAACTGCAAGATGTTATTCTAATTGCTTATCAACAAGATGTCCAGTGGAATGCTTGAGTCAGTGTACAAGAATTCCAAGGATAGCTGTTGCATTAGTTAATTTGCCTGACATAAATTAGACTTGGAATTCCCCTAATTCTAAAAAACTATGAAAACAGACTCTATTTTAAGGCCTCATAGATTGTAGGCCAAGTAAAATATCATGTGGATGGTAGTTGTTTGTTGTTGTCATTGCTGGGTTTTTTTCTTGTTTGTTTGATTTCTATTTCTCCTGTCTTTATTTTTATTATTTAAGGCAATTTAAATATATTTTGTCATATGGTTTTGCATGAGAATCTTTGAGCCCAAGTAATATGTCCTTAGTTGCCATTTCAAGGTATACTAGTCATGGAGACGATGAATTTCCTTTTTGTGAAACAGGAATCATCCATAGAATAAAGTTGATGAGAGCATTGAGCATATGTGTAATTACCTAAAATATCATTTTTTGAGGGCTCATAATAATTAACATGTTATCAAAATTATATTAACATAGCAGGCTAATTGTGTGTGTGTAATGCCACACGCACGTACATGTACATTTAAAGGCTGGAAGTCAACGTTAGGCGTTGTTCCTTAGACAAGACACCTTCTTAGTTTTGAAACAGAGACTCTCACTGCCTGGGAGCTTGCCTGGGAAGCTCTACTGGGCAGCTGGTGAGCCCCAGGAATCCTCCCCTGTGCCCCAAGACATGTGCTCTGAAATGCTTAGTGTGTAACTTAAATCTTACAGATTGCGTTTGTAAATGAGAAAATTGAACTGTTCTCACATGGTTTGTAATAGTGCAACTGTTTCTGCTTTAGTGTTTTTTTTAAACACCCTTGTAATGTCTATATTTTCTGCCACACTGGTCCATGGTGTAGCAGACCTATATCTTGGAAGAGGGTAAGCATTTTGCACTCATCATCAGTCCTAAGACTACCTACCATTTTGCAGAGTCAGCCAGAAATACCAACTTGCAACAAGCAGGATTTGAAGAGCTAGAATCAGAGACTGTTCACTATCCCTACACTCCATCCCCCAAATGAAGGGCAAACAGCACTCACTAGAGTAGGAATGATGGCTGACATCCTATGGGGCTTGAGAGTGATTCCCCAGTAGTTGGCCACATGGCTTTGGGGCTTTTCTTTAAGATACATGCGACACTTATCTAGAGAAATTAGGATAACTGTAGTATTTTAGGCTAAAATTATTTTATTCAGCTTCATTGATCATTGTGTTCCCTCAGAAAGCTTATATAATAGTTTACTGTAGATAATAGCTTATACACACAAAGAAAAGACAGAATTAGAAACATTTCCAGAGTCTAGTTATACATTTTTCAATACACTTATCCAACTTGCATAGTTTTTGAATAGCAGAGCCAGAACAAATTTTGATAATGATTCAAAATGCCACGTTTTTCTTCCCTTGAAAGGGTTTTACAATTGGCATGTGAGAGGATATGTACATACATCTGGAAATTTTTAAAGTATATGTTAAATCCCAGTTTCCAAAATTGGAAAACATTAACAGTACACAAAATTACTGTTACAGGGATTACTGGCTTAATTCCACTGAGGTAAATAAGCACTTTTATTCCATGTAAACCGAGAAAACGTTTGCTCAGCCAATCTGGCACCTCTGAGGAGATTTCCTGGTTTACTCCTAAGGATCCCAGGGTTTGTGAAATCTCTCCTTCACACTATTTACTGCTACAAAAATTATGCCGGTAATGTCTGTTTGGTAGCAATGATACTCGACTCAGTAAGCACCAGGATAATTATAAAATGTACCTAAATAACTTCTTTAGAGAGGGAAAGCAGAGGCTCCTGCAGACGCTGTCATTTCGTCTACGATTTTCTACAGATGCTCTTGTCCTCAATCAGCCCCACGGTGGTTCGAGCTTCTCACCCCAGCAAACAAAGCAGAACACAAACACGATTCTTCCCTCCCCGTGCTGAGGAGTTTCTATCCCTTTTCTATTACCTGGAAAAAGTTTATCTTTGAGAACTGAAACATAGTTTTATTTGGACTGGTTGTTCTACTCCATAACCTGATTTCTACATGCTGAAGTCTGGACATATCAAAAGTTTCAAATTCCCTTTTTTATTAAATGAATTTGGCAACACTTAATGGTTAATAATTATATGTGCCCACATAAACATAAATTTGTGATATATACCTATACATAGTTATATATCTTACATGTATATAAATATGTCTAAGTCCATATAGAGAAAATTTGATGACATACTGAATTATCCAAACAATATATACTATTGGTTTTCATCCTCTTTAAGTTCATTTTGTAAATAATAAGCCACATAATGCAAAATATTCATATAAGATAAAGTAATATGTATAATTTCAGGTAATAATTATAATGATTTATGCTCTTCTAACCTGAAAATAAAACTGAGATCTTGATGTTTCAAAACTGTATTTATTTTGCCCTGTCCTTATAAATAGTTTCTAAAACCTCAACCCAAGCTAAATCCTCAAATACTGTAACTTATCTCTGGGCCTAATCTAGAAGTCTCATGGGAACTTTTAAGCCCAGAAGATAAGTTGTCTGGAAAGATCTGCTGGACCAGCATGACATGGTCTGCTCCACGCTGTGATGGCCTGCTAGAGGTTCTGCCTTGTCTCCTCACACTGACATTCTTGTGGTAGAGCCTGCTGTAGGCTGCCAATAGCCTAAACAAAAAACATACTACCACAGTAGAGCTGAGAATTCCTCCTTCTCACACTGTTAGGGTTCTGGCATCAACTTTGCTCAATCCACTCATGTTGATTGGCAATCTCAGATGCACAAAGTGGCTTTATAAAATAATTTGAATTACAGAGTCTTCTTACAAGATTAAGTAAAACGAGGAACAGCACATTGATGATGGTACTGGTACCAAATCAGTCGCCATCACCTTCTGTAGTAATACTATTTAATAGGTACCTTCTCCATCCAGCTTGGCCCTTTGTCCTCACACCTATCTTTTGCCAGTTTATGATGCCAGGAATTTATTCAAAAGAGGCCAATTGTGGCTCCCAAATAAGCACAAGCTAGAGTCATATGAGGCCATCGATCAGCCTGTATCACATTCACTCAAAGCTTTATTTGGGGAAGTAGAGACACATTGTAAAATAGTGTAGCATTATTATATGAATTTAGAATATGTTCAAAGAGAGCTAAGTGGTCAACAAATATTTGAAATATTAATGAGTGTTAAAGATAAAATAAAGGGGAAGCATGGGTTTCTGGGTAAAACTGGAAAAAAAAGAGTCAGATGTTAGGCTGTGAATCAGTAGTGGTGTGTGGCTGTCTGATTGCAAGGGCATATTCTATTACCCGTGCCATTGCATCATGTGGAGTTGCTTCACAATTTTAAATTTCTTACTTGACTGTTGAAGGCAGCTGAGTTACGATTCCAGACACAGACGTAGGGAAAATGGTTTCCCCGTATAACCTAGAAGAATAAGATGGGACTGACCAGAAAACATAGGTGTGGCCACTGAAAAAAAAATCATTTTAGAAAAAAGTTCCCACATCCTTGCATGGACAGCATCTTATTAGCTAGAGTAGCAATGGTAGCACCACTTTACCCAGACTCATGAAGTGTTCTTTATGTTTTACTTGGATTTTCCCATGTTTCCTACATCAGCAGCATTAAGAATATGCTATAATTATATATTTTCTTGGGTTTGGAAACTACAAACTGGACACCCAGTATGTGTACTTTTGGGTAAAGTAAACAGAAAAAATGGAGGACGATACTAGAATATATCATAGTTGGAAAGATTAAACATTGTTTAGTAGAATTTCTGTTTTACTCAAATTAGTGTTGAAACACGTGTACAACCTAATTTTGTCTTTGAGGGTCAAGAATCCTTGAGGAAGCATTCATTTCTAACATGCATAATTCAAACAAAGTAAGAAATCTCTGTTAGAATAAATGGAAGACTAAAAAAGACTGACAAGAGAAGTGATAAAAACCAAATGGTGGAGGTAGTTGCTCTGTACATTGAGGCTTCATAAGAACAGCAATGGATTTAGATAAGGAAGTTATACAATGCATATGGTGCAATGAGCAGTTTAGGATGAAGATTAGAATGTCATAGATGGTGGTCAGGGAAGTGTGGTGATAATTCGGGGAAACACAGGGGGGATGATGGGCAAAGGCATGCAGTGAGCTCTGAGAAAATGAAGGCTGACAGAGACATTTGGAGGAAGACTCAACTGAATACATATACAACTTTTTGCCTTCTTTTTATTTGCATGTTGTTAGCTAGACTAAAAATCAAATTTTCAACCTTTAGTTTCACATTGTTTGTGAAATTTAATTGATTGAACAGCATCACAATGGGCAGTATATGATAGACAATGGAGGTGCAGGTGTCAAGGCTGTTACCAAATCTTACCATAGTCGTTTCTGTGCTTCTGTTCTTTTGTTTCTATGCCAGACGACAAGCTAGAAAATGTGATCGTTCACTTTTAATACACAGATTCTAAAATTTACACCTTCTTCCGATGTTCCTCCCATTAAAACAAAACTGTAAGATTTTAGGGAGTTCCAGTATATTCATTGCAAAGCAGAGAAACCACTTTGGACCCTTCCAACACTATTTGAATATCTTCATGCTAGTTTTCCTATGAAAAATGTGACAATTAGAGTCTTTCCCTCTGTTGTCTGGAGAAAGATCTGGCACCGCATTTGAATTCTTTGGTATAAAGATACTTTCTAGATTGCCAAGCATAGACTGATTGCCAATCGTCTGCTGTATGCTATGATGAACAAAACACACATTTTCTCACAAGTAAAACTTAGATTATGGTTGAAAATATGTATCAACACAAGACTCCAGGTGGTCCTAAAAAAGCAGCCACTGATTGAGCTGTTTTTAATCACAGAATAGAACCACATACATACACATCGACAAAGACATCTTTCCTGCTATTGTAAGCATCTGTCATAATAATCATAGACCCTGTGTGTGTGTGTGTGTGTGTGTGTGTGTGTGTGTGTGTGTGTGTGTGTGTACGCATGCATGCATGTGTGTGTGTTTGAATAATGTGTATTTTCTGAGGACTAATTTGCACCTTTGATTACAGGAATTATGTACATAGAGCTTTTGAGTAGATTCCCATAAGTACACAATGGTTTCTTTTCTTGAGGCATTCTTGATTACTGAAAGATGATGTTCCCTTCTCAGTGGTATCTATTCTGCCCAAATTTTTAAAATTTGCAAAATCTGCTCTTATCACGCTCTGATTTTCTTACATTTTTATACTACTTGTATAATTTTAGTTGGCCACATGTATCCTCACTTATTTCATTGATTACCCATTGTCTTTTCCTCCATGGAGAGCAAGAGCAGAGATCTCCTTGAACTTGATGATGTGCCTCAAGTATCTCGCACGTAGTTGATACCCAGTGTTTTTTGCATAAGTGCTTTTTTCTCTGGTAGATCTTCACCTAGCTGAAGTTGAAGGATTAGCTCTGTAAGTAATGATTATGATACAATTCCACGAGAAAACAATATTGTTATGACATCTTATCCTCCAGGAGATCTGGTTCAACTCTTGGGTTTCAATATTCAAACTGTCTTCCAGCTTCTACATTTCCCTTATAGTAATTTGATGTCTTATCATAGAAAGACAATTGAATGTTATTTTATATGGTATTATGCTACCAACCAAATAAGTATTTCCTGTGTACTGTTTGGTTTGTGGAGTAATAAGGCATAAGGGGCTAGTTCAAAATGCAGCACAGTATTTAAACTGCCCACATTTTTTTTCTGTGTATTGGACAGCTCTGACACAGCTTCAGCTCAGATGGACCCTTTTGGGCTGGCTCTAGGTAGTGGGTTAGAATTGCATCTGTTGCTTATGTGTCTCTGTTCCCCTCGATCCGGCAGCTGTTCAAAGCATAGTCTCCTCTTTTGCAGATTACTAAACATCAGTTACCACACTAATATACCTGGGAACTCTGTTTGTATCGTATCTTCTCACTTTCATTGACTGAACTCTGGAAAACACTCATGCCCAATAACAGTGAGGGAAAATATGCTTAGGTTTAACTTAGGGAGATGTAGAGAAGTCACTACTTTATGATCAGCATGTGGTATCTCCTAAACTCACTGATCAAGTCCTAGCACAAATCTGACGGCCTACTCAACCTCTCTTCCACTTCTTTTCTCCTTTGTTGTTGGTGACGTTTTCTTTTGTGATCTCAGTAAACTGCACATGCTTCTGTCATTAAATCATGTTTTACCCCTATCCTGGACTTTAAATTTCTAAGCAATAGAAGCACCTTTCTATCAAGATACTCATACCTAGTGCCAATAATAATGACATAAATAAAAGGAGTTGTTTATTTCAAAACTAGATTCTGTCAATAACTCTGTTCTGGTTGTGTACAATAGGGGAAATATTGAACAATATCGTATTAAAGTTAAAAGAAGTCACACTGCGTTTAGTGTTCCTATAGTGCCCTTGTTAAGAACTAACCAGAAGGTGATTTGAAATTAAGTCTTAGATTAAAAACGTCACAGTGAATGTCAAAGTATTTATAATAATTGTCTAAGTATTTCCTAATGGAAAGGGTGGAAAATATCTTATCTTGAATATTGAATTTATATTAAATATTTTAGACATTGACAGGAATATTTGGTGGTACTGTATAATGGTCTCTCGGAACTGAAACATTCTTGCTTGGTGGGTACATAACACTCAGCAGGTGAACAAAACTCAAGGCTATGGAGGCAATACACATTTGTTTAAGAGAGGAGACTCTGACCACTGAGCTGCCAGCAAGCTTTACTAACACAAATAGTATAATGGATGTCCTGTGCTATCTGGGCTTTTCAGTGATGCAGCCACATTGAGTCATCCATATTCTTGCAAATAATCCCAGTAAACTCATGGGTTCACTAAGCTAGACTTGGGTGGAAAAGAGTCTTTGTTGTATCACAACTTCTTAAAGGTTAAACAAATGTTTGTTCATGTCTCAAAGAAAATGTCACCTAGAATATATAGGCAAGACAATAGACGGTTATTAGTTTTCTTTTAAACTTTTCCTACAAAAACTTTGCTTCATTTTTAAAGTGACAGATATCACATAAATGGATAAATGTCTGAATTTATTCTAGAAGATTAATTTCTTAATTTACAAATCTGTTTATTTACCCAACTTGTTAGTTAATCTTTTGTGCATTACCCAACTTGTTAGTTAATCTTTTGTGCATGTGGTTCTATTTTTGTCAAGCAATTAAACCTTATAATATTATCTTTACATACCAGCATACCATCCAGGTTAGAATCTGTATTAGCCTATTTTTGAGAACAGTGCAAATGCAAAATCCAAGTCTATGTGTACATTCTAAAAAAAAAAAGAAATCCAAGATTGGGCAGGCCTCTGCTTTAACTTATGATAAGCATGTAATGGTAGCTATCTTCACATGAAGAACACACAAAAGATGGACATGTGAGACAAGAGAACAGAGATATTTAATGACCTGATCTGTTTTTCTTATAAAAAAAAAATCACAGTCTTGGAAAACTCACTTCATAAAACCAGCCCTAATCCCTTTTGAAGATAATGATCTCATCACACAATTATTTTAACATAGCGTTGATGATTTCAGTGTCTCTCAACATCTGCAGAGGGCAGGCACTCCACAATGTGAACCTTCGAGGAACATAATTCAGACATACAGAAATCCTACCAGAATCCGTGCCTTTTCATGTAAAATTTTATTAGCTTTTTATAGACTACATTTGGAAAATTTGATATACAAATACTACATGTTCATCCTTTCCACCCATCTTTCTCCCCCCAAATCCTTCTACAGTCCCCCATTCTATTTCATATTCATGATCTCTTCTTTATTGTTATACACACATACATGCATATATCAATACAACCTTTTGAATTGTTTAGTATTGCTCGTGTGTGTGTGTGTGTGTGTGTGTGTGTGTGTGTGTTTAGGGCTGAACACTTGGAATTGGATAATCTTTCAGGGGGCTTGTCCTTGAAAACTGATCTTACTTTTTCAGTAGCCATTGATTTTCAGTAGCTTTTGATCTCAGGGCATGACCTTGTGAAATTTTCCCTATCCACAGTGATATGTTGACTAGAGTTGTCTAGAAGACACTGTCCCACAGCAGGAATCCTGGTCCTCTAGCCATTACAATCTTTCCACCTCCTCATCTAGGATGCTCCCTCCCTGAGCCTTAGTGTGGGGGGATGTTGTAGATGAATTAATTGAGGTTGGATAATTCATGATCAGTTGTTTTCTGCATTTGAACAGTTGTGGATTTCTACATGATTTTTATTTCAGTAGGATCTTCAACAACATTATGACATGCATTTCTCTCTTCCTTTTTCTGTGTTCATCTATGTGATGACTAGAAGTCCCTAAGTACTCACTTTCATTCTACCTCCTTGAAGCATCACACACTGGTTTTAATTAAAAGAATCAACTCTGCTCCTTGTACTTTAAGATTTATTCTTTCAATACTAAATTAGTTTTGAAAATAACTTGTATAGTGGTTGTCAAGTAAATAATAAGTGAGAAGAATGTGAATTGACCTTGAGATTGCAATCTACAACATCCATAGTACCTTGAATTATATTAACACCTGAAGGCTTAGTAATAATAAAATATATATTAAATGAAAGGCTCATATATAATTTATTTCAAGTAATCAGGTCTCCAGAATTCTAAGTAATCAGATCTCCAGAATTCTAAGTAATCAGATCTCCAGAATTTCTTGTTGAAATTTAAATTTCTTTCTCTCCATGGGTAGCAGACACAAACATAGTAGCTAATGTTGTCTACTAGTAAATTAGAAATTAACCACATTTTGGATATTATATCAAGACCAGTAAGAGTTGGTTTTGTAAACATCCAGATAAGTTACTGCCCATTTAAACTTTAAACTTACCCTATTTTATTCCTTCAATGTAAAGCATGATATTTTTTCATTTTAGTAACATTCTACTTTCCTATCTGTATACCTCATCTGGGTAGATTCACAAACACATTAAAATTGATAACTGACACATACAAACAGAAAAGCATGCATAGCCATATGGAGGAGGAAATGATCAAATCTTGATGCTCTGGGGAATAATTAGGTATGCTTTGAAAGAAGAAAAGGTAATGAAGAACTATCTAATCCAGTAAATATTATCTTATCTGGCTTCAGGTGTTGGAAGAAATCATGTGAACATGATGTTTAAAAATAGCACATTTCTGTTCAACCTAAGAGCATTTCAGCCCAGTATAGTGAATCAGCTAAATAAAGTACCCAGAGCCCCCAGTATAAGGCTACTGATCCACAGAATTGACTTCAATAGAGTCATGGATCCCTGAAGAACATGCTTCAAAGGCCAACAATCACACATGGTAGGAGAAGTCTTCCAACAGACAGGTGCATCTTCTCTATGATCTCATCAGTATCAAGATGTCTTATGTGGAGAATGTGCCTGTTTAATGTTATGAGTCATACGAATGTGCAAGAAAGTCATGATTTCTTCTATAATAGGTACAAAAGTTTCCAAAAACAAGCAAGCAAGCAAACAAACAAACAAAAAACACTAAAGGAATGTTTTTGTACTGTGAATTTTTCAAATAAATTTATAAAGCAAAAGAAGATAAAAGAAAAATACGTAAGTACTGGAATATTAAGGTACTTACTATCTGGAACTGGTTATTCCCCTGACCCTCCTTTTCCCACATCCATGTGCTTTTCATCCATTTCATAGTCCAGTTCTTCCTATGTCCAGGAATCATGGAGAAACTACAGAGAGGTTGTTTTTCTTCTATCATCCCTGTAGTTATCTTATAGAGGCAAAGAGATCTACTTACTTTGTGCCACTCTCTATGAACAAACTCTACCTGGATTGTGGTTCCCTATGGCTTTCAACCGTCTATTTATTCTATGTGGCCAAAGCCTGTATTTAAGCAAGACAAATGAATAAGAGCACTTTATATGGAATAAAACAGTATATCCCTGTGGTATATCTACTGATGCTTGCCAGGGAGTCGAACCCGTAGTGTGAGTAAATTTACTAAATCTTTTCTTAAGTAGAAATCACTCCATATAAAGATTTTAGATTGTTGACTGCAAGGGAGATTATTAACTTTTTTAAATCTTGAAATCTATAAGCTATATTTGCTAGATCTTGTGATCATTGTCCATTTTCTTAAATGGGATGAAATTCAATTCCTTGTCGTTGAAATGGGAACAACTTCAAGAATATGTATCTACTTCTCGTAAAGCAGTAGTAATAGCAGTATCTGTAGCATAGAACCCAAAGTAATCATTAACAATTCAAACTACAATGAATACTCATGACATTATTGGGAAAATTAAGGAAGAAATCGCATAGAACACTTAGCATAGGAGATTGTGCTACATTATCAATGAAACTCCCCAAACTCAATGAAGTATCAATGAGTATTCAAAAAGCTACTGTGCTCTGATGAACTGATGGAGAGTCAAACGGAGATCCCACCGCAGGTGCCACAAACTAAGAGGCAACACAGTCTTGAGTGGCAGGGAATAGACATTCATTTTTTTTTTTTTTTGATTAATTAGTTTCTTTAATTTATGTTGAGCTAAGGTCTTACTCTGTAGCACTGGCCTACCAGAAACTTGCTGTGTAGACCTGTCTAATCTTAAACTCACTGAGATCTATATACTTTTGTCTCTCTGGTGCTGGAATTAAAGGTGTGGGCAACCATGAATTATTAATAGATGTTACATTAATATGGTTCTAAAATTTAAAAAGAATTGGGTGTAGAGTGAGGAAAATATCTACTCACTTATACTTCCCGCCCCCCGACAATCAAATGCAAGTAAATCTTGAAATCCATGATCCCAAACTCCCCTGTACTTAATTTCCTCTCCCTGACAAAAGGGGCAATATCACATCCTCTGTGTTCACCCTGCCTTCCTCCTCAACCCCCAAGTTCTATATTGGTGAGACTTCCCCATGCCACCATATTAAAAGGTTCCTCCTTTCCTTCTTTTTATTTATTTATTTACTTATTTATTTTACATAACCAAGTCCATTTAAATGAAAACAAACATTTATAGACAATATTTGGGAGTTGTTCTTTCCAAACTACTTCCTGCTGGTAAGGGGCGCTGTCATGGGGGATTCTAAGAAGATGCAGAAATCCTGGCTGTAGTCTGTAAGACTGCATTGTCCAGCTGTTTTGAATGTAGGATCACCTGGTACTCTGTTTCAGGCGGTCTGGCTTGATCAAACCACATTAGTCTGGAAGGAATCCACCACTTTTCATTTTCTGTGGAAACAAAAATAGAAATACTTTTCCCCAGTAACTTGTCCTTGAACTTAAATTTTGGAGTCAAAGCATTTTTTTTATTTAATTTATTATTTTACAATGAACATTCTTTCTTTCAAGTTATTCACTCTTATTTGTTTCCACTTGTCCAGTGTCGCGTTCTGCTTGTTTGCCCAATGGTCAGAATTAGGAGGAGACTGGAGAATGGGAGAGCTCAGTTAGGGTAATTCATTCTGTCTCCGGAATTATTGCAAGCAGCTTCATCTTCTCCAATGTTCCCACTTCTGTCATCAATAAAACTTGGCTTTCCATATTTCCAAATTTATTAGACAACCATTGCTCTTGAACTGCAGTAAACTCTCTGTTCTTCCTTCTTCTAGGCTAGGGTAGGCCTTGATGCGTCCTATTAGTGACAGTTTTGGACATGCCTTCCCAAACTTAGACATAATATTTCTTCTATAACACAATCTAGTATATTAAATTCTCAGTTTTTTAGTGATTTCAATTTTTTAGGATGAGTCCACAGCAAAATACAATTGTAATCATTTGTCTAGTTTTTAGATAGAAACTATACCATTTCTAAGCAATATAAGTATAAAATTTTGTGATCAGTTATGATTATTTTTAATCATTAAAAGCAATTCCTTGCACCAATTTTGTAAAACGACTATAAGGG
Source organism: Phodopus roborovskii (assembly GCF_943737965.1). NCBI lineage: Eukaryota > Metazoa > Chordata > Mammalia > Rodentia > Cricetidae > Phodopus > Phodopus roborovskii. Next base: position 21,825,427 of record NW_026125397.1, on the reverse strand, counting down.
CACATACGTTTGGAATAAAAGTACATAGCCTAAAACCAAAGTATGGTCCTACCAGGTAATTTGCGCTCCTGATTTAAGTAGAAAGTGATAGAATGAAGATGTAACTGAATATGATGTAACGTGTACACATATAAATTAGACTGTGTGTTGTAAAATCCCCCAGACATTTTCCCTATACTTTCAGTGATGAATAAATCATATGATAGCTTAGATTTTTTTTTTAAAAAAAAATGTGTTTTTAAATAGAATTTTGCACAAGTCAGGGAAAGTGACAAAGTATTTTAACTATTTTCCAAGAAGGAGAAAGTTTAGAGGGATTAAACTCTTATGTGAGAATTTTTAACACATTTGGATTCTTTGTGTCTCATTAATGTTTTCTTGAAGGGGCAGAATATAAGAATGTATCTCTCTAGTGCCTTTTCACTTAATTCTGCAGATTTTACTGCCTTATCTTTTCAGCCTTGTGGCTTATTTACATAACAGGTATTTATTTTCAATAAAGGCATCATTCTATTGAAATTTGAAAATATTCTACAAAACACAGCCAATTAATTATTGCACAGAGTGAAACAGGAAGCGTGTCTTGGACACTATTTCTTGGTTAACTTATGTGTGTGCATATTTAATCTGTGTATTCAATTATTACTAATTGTACATAATAATTCTGAGAAACAGAGTAGTTTTAAGCCCAAAGACTGACTTACTTCTCTTTATTTTTAGAGCTACAGAAGAGTTTTGCTGCTGCTGACCGAAGCAAGGTAAACACTAGCACTTAATTTAAACCCCAGCTTGTAAAGCCTCAGCATGTGAGCTTTCATTATCCCATTACACTGGATTCTAAAGTTTGATCCTCAGAAACATATCTCAAGCAAGGAAACTGGAACTAGGGAGCTCCACTGAAGGTATAAGGTAATGGTCAGTGAGCTTGGAAGTCTCCTTGGAGCTGATCTAGTGTACCTTGGCCTTTGGTGTCTGCTTGTTACCATAGAGTCTCTATACTTCCGTAGTGTTTCTTCTATCATTTCCCTAGCACTAAAGTTTACTTTCTTTCGAGGCTAGCATAGCCAGCCCACCTTGGGAAAACTGGTTGATGTCAAATGCTTTCTCATCTTCAGTCAAATGGATATTTATTAACCACAGCCCCATCTTTTTAGTTTAATTAAAACAAGAATAATTTCTTTCTCTTGAAAACTATTTGTGAAAACCAAACATTACCTAAGTGGCTTCTTCGCTGAGCTAAATGTTGCTAGCTTCTACACTTAATACTCACAAGATTGGGCTTTTATTTCCCCTAGTTTGGATTGTTCTGTAAAATCTTGGTTATATCCCAACATGCTCATTTATATTTGGCATGACAACATACTTGACAAATAGGACTTAAGAGGGATGTGTTGTGGAATGTAAGTTTAAGATGTGTTATATTTGTTTCTGCCGTGGAATAGTTGTTTAATGGTGCAAAGATGTGCTGCGTTCTTTTATGTTGCATTAGTTTAACTCCTTGAAACTGTGCTACTTTGCCTGCTTGAAACACATGACTTGTCTAACAAAGAGCTGTGAGGTCAAGAGTGAGAGATGGGGGGTTGGTATGCAGAGAGAACGAATAGAAAGGGAAGAGAGAAGAAGAGAAATGAGAAGAGGAGAATGGCCAGGGGCAGCCAGCCATCAACGCAGCCAGCCATGGAGTAAGAAGGAGAGAAAAGGTGTACAGAAATAGAGAAAGATAAAGCCCAGGATAATGTAAGTTATGAAAAGATGATTAGAAACAAGCCGAGCTAAGGCTTGGCATTCACAAAATAGTAAGTGTCTGTTTGGGAGCTGGGTGGCAGGCCCCCAAAGAGCAAAAAGTAAAACAATACACCCACCCCCAAAGATCCAACCAACCAACCAACCAACCAAACAAACAAAAAATGTGATGTAGTTTGGCTCACCTTTTAATCACAGTGAGTTCTCATGTGCTTGGGCAGAACAGGGAAGCAATGCAGGTGTGGAATGGAAGGGAAGTCTTCATTTCCTGACTACCCAGGAAGCAGAGATCAAGAAAGGAAGCAGCCAGGGGTAGCATGCAGGCACGATCCCACCCCCACTGACCTACCTCCTCCAGCTAAGTGCGGTCTAAAGTTTCCACAGTCTCTCAAAATAGCACCAGCTCCCAGGGACCAAATATTCAAAACTTGAACCCTAGGGAACGCGCCCTATTCAGTCAATAACAAGCACACATCTCTTGTTGGGTTTCTAGCGCTGAGCACAGTCATCCTGGTATAGTTGTACTTCTGAAAAGAAGACATTTGGGCAGGAGGGATGTAGCTCGGTGGCAGAGGAATTTCAGGTCCTAGGTTTGATCCACAGGAGCAGGGAACGCCAAGGGGGCAGGGAGAGATGCCTGGCATCATGGCCACATGGATATTCCTTTATCTGTCCTTGACTCATCTCACCTCTCGCGCCAAGCTGCAGGTGAGCATGGGTTCCCATTGCTTTCCCCCCATTCTACTGTAAACCCGTGCTTTTCTGGGCAGTGCTACTTGTGTGTTTATTGTGAACCAAATCAGTTTTTATTGGTTAAACTTCATCTTGTGTGTGAAGTGACAGCTTGAATGTTGTAACAAGACTTGTTGTGACAGAAAGTGTTCAATATTCAACGACATCTTTTCCTGCTCTTTTTTTCCTGGGCACACAGGTTGGTCATATGCATTAGCTTTCTAGAGCTGCATATAAAAGCCCATTGACTGCTGTTTAAAGCAACAGGATATTTTTCTGTCACCGTTCTGGAGGTTGGGAGTTTGCTGTCAGTGCCTTGGTGTTTGTGGTCACTTCTCGGGGCTTTGAGGGAGTCTGTTTCCTACTTCCATCCTGGCTGTGGCTGTTAATAATCTCACGTTCATGGCTGCTTGGCCCGTTATTCCAATCTGAACCTGCATCTTTGAATGATTTCCCTCTATGTAAAAACTTCAGAAGAGTACATGGATAAGTAAGAACAACAGTATTTACAATCACATCAATAATAAAATCTAGGAATATTTGAAAACAAACATTTATGGGGTGGGGTTGTGGGGGTGTTTGAGGTTTTTTTTTGTTTTTGTGGTTTTTTTTGTTTGTTGTTTGTTTGTGGGCTCTCTTCACCCCCTCCCCCCCCCTCTTTTTTTTTTTTTTTTATTTTTAAACTTATTTTTTTTTTTTTTTTTTTTTTTTTTTTTTTTTTTTTTTTTTTTTTTTTTTTTTTTTTTACCCCCCCCCCCCCCCCCCCCCCCCCCCCCCCCCCCCCCCCCCCCCCCCCCCCCCCCCCCCCCCCCCCCCCCCCCCCCCCCCCCCCACCCCACCCCCCCCCCCCCCCCCCCCCCCACAACCAGGGGGGGGGGGGGGGGGGGGGGCGGGGGGGGGCGGGGGGGCCCGTGGGGGGGGGGGGGGGGCTTTTCTAAAAAAGGGCGTTTCCCCCCGGGGGGATGTTTTAAACTTTTGCGCACCAGGGTACTCCGCTCTACTTAACATTAGCTTTTTAATGTATGACTCATAATATCATTCCTGGTGATAAGTAAAATGTTAAAATTATAATCACCTAAAAATACCCAAAATTTAAAAACCAAAAAAAAAAAAAAAAAAAAAAAAAAAAAAAAACCAACAAAAGCAAAAATGGTAGAAAATGAAAATTCTGAATAGCATTTTTTTAGTATGCATATGCTTGTACACACACACACACACACACACACACACACACACACACGTGCAAGTGAAAGACAGAGTTGAATCTTTGGTGTTGTGATACCCAAGATATCCACCTTGATTTGGAGACAGGGTCTCTTATGTGGATCTGGGGCTTGCTTATCAAGCTGGGTTAGCTGCCCAACAGCTCCAGAGATCTTCCAGTGTCATTCAGTTTTTTAGATAGTTTCTGAGTAGCAAATACAGTTTCTTATACTTGTTGGGCATGAGATTTACAGACCAAGCCATCTGTCCAGTTCCAAGAGCAGGATTTGAAAATGAGAAAGAGATGGACTTATGAATCACAGGGGTAGCAACATCCAAAACAGAGACTAAGCTTCCCCAGCAATGTGACAGTTCAATCGGGGGGCTTGGCATAAGAAATGAGTCTAAAAGAGAAATATTAATTTGTATATGAATTTCAGTCCTCCACCTCTCATCCTACAGCCTAGCAGTAACTTCCAAGCCAGTGCAGTTTAGTACATAACTGAAAGAAATTTTTTTCTTTACTTCACTTTAGCTGTTGAGGCCAAAATTGAGTAATTATTATATTCCAAGTACAGCGACTAACATCCAAACTTGATCATAGTTTAGTAAAACCAGACAGTTTAAACAAAAAAGTTGTATACTCTTGTTGCCTCACATTGAAATAAAAAGAAGCAAAGGTCAAATCAAGAAATAGAATGATTTATCCTTAGAACAAGGCATGGCCACACTCTCCCCTAGTTCTAGCCCTCGGATGGCCAAGGACAGGAAAATTACGAGTGTAAGGCTAGCTAGCTGTAACTACTTAAGTGTTATTTTGTCTCCAAAGCCAAAACAAACATAATGAAAAATAGAAGATTCGTATACATGTATGCATCTCTGTGGGCACATTTATATCATGTATGTATAACATGCACTGTACATACATATGTAATTTATACATTAAACAAGTTTATGGCATGTCAAATCAAAGAGCCACAATTGAGAAGCTATGGACATTTTATAGGTGCTGGGAGGGAAGCTTTTTTTAATGACCCCTAGTAGGTCAACAGCGTGCTAGAGCAAGCACCACTCCCGAACAGCTGGGCAACACTATCTGAACTTGATGAGGAAGAGAAAAATATCAGAGCTGTGTGGGAAGATGATGGGGGGAGGGTTGGTTTTGTGAAGACTTGGGATTTGGAAAGGGTGGGTATGTTCAAAACATATTGTATGAAGTTCTGGGGGAAAAAAAACCGTTAAGTTCATTGTTTTAAAAATAAAGAACAAAAAGCATGAAATTGAGAGAGATGTGGAGAGAAAGGAGCATAGACATCGTCATATTTCACTCTAAATATAAGCAAAATCCTCAAACATGATTTTAAAGGGGGGAGAAGAAAAGAGTCTAAAATTTAAAATATTATCAATAACATTAAAATAAGAAAAATTATTAAACAAAAGGGATTCTTTGAATATAAATGAAAACACACCAGTATAAGAGTACATGAGAAAGGTAATAGTTACCAAGGTGCAAGCATCACTACTTACATTACGTTATTTGAGACATTGGCCTACAGTTCTGAGAATAGAGAAGAAGAATATAATTAAAGTATTTTTAAAATGCAATGTTTCTCCAGTGCTAAGGGGAACATGTTTAAGACTTTTGGCAACATCAACCAAAACGTGGTTAAAAATCCATCCTTGGTTTATTTTGTAAAAAATCGTACATGCTGCCACATTGGTAACCATATCAATATGTAGTGAGATGATTCTATTTACCATCAAGCTTGATTCAGTTAGTTCAGAAGAAATGCACCAAAATGCTAAGACGCATAGGAGGGGTTGGAGGGAAGAAAGGGAAGGGAGAAATGTGGTAATTAAGCAATAATCTCAAAAGGGAAACAACAAACACAAAAACAAAGTACCCAGCCTGTGGCAGTACATACACTTCTCTAATCCCAGCATTAGGGAGGCAGAGGCAGAGGGATTAGGAGTTCAAAGTCAAGTTATCCTAAACTTCATAACAATTCGAGGTCAGCCACATCAACACAAGACCTTGTCTGAAAAAGATGAAAACAAAAACAGTAAACCACAGCATGCTGAACACTGCAATCATGTACGAGTTTGTAAGTGTAAAAAAAAAATGTAAATTAAAAATAATAACAACTTGAAACATCAATAACAATTATTTGAAAATTTTTGCATTTTGGTTATGGTTCTGCCTACTGTTCTTTGGGTCACGAGGGGCTTTTTGAAGGTTCCAGGCCTCACTAGGATGTGACTTCAATCTGGCAGGAGTTGTTGGATGTTTTCAGGCATTCTTATTATCTCTATATTTTCACCATATTGTCTGTCCAGCACACACATAATTCAACCTCTTATGTCAAATGTTCCTGGAAAAACAGAAAGACAGCAATTCTACATTTCTTCCAAATAAATAGTTTATTTTAGGTTTTTAATGTGCAGAAATCAAGACTGAGGTCCAGTGCAACACTGAATGTCAGAGGTTAAGAAGGGGAGGGGAGGGAAGATCAGGGAGGCTCATCTGTGAATGAGTTCCAGTTTGCTGGGTTCCAGCAGCATGGGCATGGGAAGGGATAGTGTGTTCCTAGACAGTCCAATGACTGTAGATTGGATGTTGTACTATATGGTTTTGAAAACTGGTAGAAAGAATCTTGAATATTTTCACCAAATAAATGATGAATATTTGAATTTTTATATTTATCAAAATTGTGCAATGTATATATGCATTGAGACCACATAATACTCAACTAATGTACATAGCATGTTTCTTTCTAGAAATCATTTAAAAATAACAGCTTTAAGGAATGACAGAAAAGTTTCAAAGATCATAGAATCCCCATGTACTCTGTAGCTTTTCTTGTATATGTGACAAAATAATGTAATGTGTCTATCATAGTGATTGATACATTATTAGTAATTAGTCTCCATATTTTATTGTGTATATCTTTGCCTTTTCCCTTTTAGCAATTAATGGTAAGTTGTCTCATAAGATTTTCTCAGATGAATTTAGACTGCATTCATTTGGAGATGATATTTTGTTATAGCCTAACAAAGAAACTAGATATTATTTGCTGTGTTTAATTTATTTCCCACATAAGGGAGTATTTTGTAGGTTCCTCTCCACGAAGTTATTTTATTTCTTTCCATTATTAATTAAAACAAGTCACCGTATGGTCCACATCTGAGGAATGGAATGTGTGCTTTGCTTCCTCTTGGAGCATTCAACATATGTGTGTGTGATATAGGTATGTACGTGTGTATATATACATATGTGTGTACATGTAGAAAGAGTGGAAGGAAAGGAGAAATTATAAAGTATTCACTTGTCTACTTATAAAGGAAGACTAATGTTCCATTGCTGGGTTTATTAAATGGTTTGGTTCATTATTATTATCCCAGATTTATAGGTAATAAATATTTTAGAGCCTTGGTTGGCCTCTGCTGTACCACTTAGCCACTGAGGTAGGAACTCTGCCACACGTAATGTAAACACCACTAGCAACTAGATTTGGCTACAGACCACACAATGTCAGTGTCTCCTCTCAAGTATTTACTTTGGCGTTAAAAGACAAAAGGCGGTGATGACATTTCGTTGAGAAAAGGTAATAAACACCGAAGGGTTTTAAGCGAGCTAAATTTTTAAAGCCGCTTTATAATAAACGATAAGTTGATGTTTAAAGTTGTTATGACAAAACTCAAATGACACGCATAGATTATTTAGAAAACTGGAGTCAACTGGTGTCCCTTTCTGACTGTCATTTAGAGCGAGAGAGAAAACAAATCACCAACAATCATGCATTGACGATGAAGGAGTGGGTACTACGCCTTTTCTGCACCAGTTTGTCTCCATGAGGGAAGTCCCTAGAATAAGTTTGTTGATATAAAAACCCGATAAAGATTTTTAAACACTATGACACGATACAGATTTAGAGATAGAATTCCTAATCAACTAAAGTTCATTAACTATCTTTGTTGTTAAAATTTATGTGACCACTACTAACTTTATTGTTGCAGAGAATATAGTGTTTCATATTATTTATAAATCTAAAGGCAGAGCTTCTGAAATGCGATGGTTAAATTTAGACAACACATCTAAGTATCTGAACAAAATTTTATTCTACCTTAGTTTTTTTAAAAAAATATAGAATGTCTTATGGGCAATGTTTTGGTCTTAGCAAATCCATGAAAACTTCACTTCTAAAAACTAAAAAATAATCATTTAACAATGATTTTGTAGAAAAATTAATATTCATTGCAATTTCCTCATAGAAAAAGTCAGTTGTGTTTGCTGGTCTTTAATATGATGGAAGTTTCCAGTTTTACATTTTTGGTAGTGGTCTTCAGCAGTGGCTCACGTTTTATATGTACAAGTCTCATTGACACTTCAGGAATTCATCATGTCACAAGTTGTCCTGGCTGGAAATTACATTCTAGAACAACATATGCTGTTTAATAACTTCACCTTTAAAAAGTTACATCTTTATTTTACAACTACCCTTTTTCATGTAAGAAAGGCAATAAAGACAAGGAGACAAGGGATTTCAGTATGTCTTTAGCTGGTATTGCGCGATTTGATTTTGTTTTGTTATTTTCAATGAATTGTTATTTTTCCTTGTGTACAGCCAAGTATATATGATACACAGTTTTTCCAAGATGATTTTGTTGATTTGGAAGATATCAGCTGATTTGAAATAAAAAAATGACATCATTTTGAGAAATCGTGACTATGTTTATTGGTGATTATTTTAGTAACATTGATTAATAATTAATGCTTAAATCAGTGTATCATGAAGTTACTAGTGTTTATGACTATCATTAATTCAGTTAAATTCAAATTGTTTTTTCTATGCTCATTTTACAATGAGAAATAAAATCAAAATAAGAGTGCTTTTGGAATCAAAATGCTCTTGGGAATTAGAAAATAATTTCATATTACAGCTTTGTTTTTACAAGTGTTTTCACTAGTTCAGATGATTAATATGTCACTTATTTCAAGATAATTCAAACCAAAATTAATTTTAAACTAAAACTAAAAAGATGTCCCTCTACAGAATGATAATCTAACTATTCCTAAGTGTGACAAGCAGAAATTTTTCTAATTATTTGACTTAAACATTGATTATTTAAATTATCATGCCTATCACACTTACCATTGGTTAGTCATTCTTCTAAACACATTACATATGTTGTATCTCTTTTATTTCTCTCAATACCTCATGAATAGGTGCTATCCTGTCTTATCTACATCTGGAGAAATGGGTCTGTGGTGTTAAATGTTGTGTCTCACAGGGTAGACATTTGGAGAAAGCACTTTTGACTGTACTATAAATATCTCCATCTTTCTGCTCTTGGTCACTGTAGTAGCCTCAAAGAGACCATGTGAACTGTATTGTTCCTTTGACAAATCTCCAGTCCAGACTCTTTGTAGTATCCAAGACCGTATTTCTGAAATACACATTTGTGTGAGTTTTTTGAATCTTAAATAATGTTTTTTGGTAATTTCCTATAATACATGTTGCTTATATTTACCCCTTTCCCCTCTCCCCTGTCTCTCTACATCAAGTCCAGTTTGTGTCAGCCCACTAACCCTGGGTGTGTGGCTTTCCCTGGAGTATGGCTGATGTGACAGGTCCTTGGTTTGGGACTCTCCATGGAGTACAGTTGATGTGCAGGTCCTGGGTTTGGGGATTATTCCAGAGTAAGGCTGAAGTGGCAGGTGTCACATACTACAAAGAAGATTGTCCCCTCTTCTAGCAGTCATGAACTGCCAATAGGCACTCAGCTAGGAGTAGGATTTCATGCCTACTCTTCCTTGTTTGGACTTTTTCCAGTTTGAGTTCAAGCATAATCACCATGAGCTCTTCAGTGCAGCTTTCCTATTGTATCTGGAAAACCCTGTTTCTCTGAAGACATCCACTCCCATGGCTCTTACAATCTTTCTGTACCATCTTCTGCATATATGTTCCAGTGTTAAATGGAGGGCTGAGATAACAGACACCCTGTTTACTGCTTAAGTACATCTTCATGTCTCTTCCATTTATATTTACTGTTCCATTTGCCTAGAACATTGGTTCTCAACATCCCTAATGCTGTGACACTTTAATACTGTTACTCAGGTTGTGGTCAAGACCAACCACAAAATTATTTTCACCACTACTTCATAATTGTAAATTTGCTACTGTTATGAATCATTATATATATATATACACACACACATGTTTTCTGATGGTCTTAGGCAGCCAGTATGAAAGAGTTATTTGACCTTCAATGGAATTGCAACCTATAGGTAGAGAACCACTGACCTAGAACATTCTCTCTCACTTTTATATGGATTTTCCCAAATGCAGACCATTTACAAATTATGACTTGTTTCTCTTTATGATTTGATTTCATGACAGGCTCCTATGCTGTTTTCTGTTCACTTGTTGAGACCATATCTCCATTTACTCGGTCATCTTGACCTGTATCTTATTTCCTTGCATGTGTCTTTTCCTGCAACTGAATCTCCTTGAATGTATGTTTGTATTCTAGAATCCCTATGTTGATGACAGTGCTTGCATAATGACAATATTTATAATTATTTGTGAATATTAGACAAATTAAAGCAATTTTATTTTTATTAGAACTTTTTTTTTCTGTAGTTGGTCCCAAGAATAGAGATATGTGTGAAATGTATCTATGTGTATGCATATTTTGGGCATCTTAGAATGTTTTCTATTTCAAATTTGAGTGAAAATGTTCTTGCTGAATTACTGCATTCACTTTAGTTAGAAACTGAAATCAACATGCTTTGTCAGATAAATTTTGTCTCTTGCCTGACAAACACATCAAGGGCTATAGGGAACTACAGGCAGAATCTGTCCCTGAAGTTGAGGCTGTAGGCTGCAGGAGCCAGATGAAATTCTGAAACCTGATTCTTTTTAACCCAGGCATCTTTTCTAAAGTAAGATTCTTTGAGGGTAGGAAACCACTCAGCTCCCATTGTCTACTGTCTGCAGCAGTGCTTTATGATGAGAAGAGTTTCCCACATGGGTTTCCTTGACTTGGGCTTTTAAATGCTTATAGAATGCACCTGAATGCTCTGCAATGAATCAGTGTGAGCTGATTTGTTGAATAAGCTTACCCTGTGACTTTTCCTAGAATAAATATATGAAGTACACTCTGAAATGTCAGGTTTCTAATAAGAAAAAAAGTCCCACCCAATGGTTTTGTAGAAACTGAAACAGCCATAAAAGAACTGATTCTTGTAAAGAAATACTCCATTCAATAGTTGCTAAATGAATTCTAATTAAACATTCTCTTTTTAAAGAAAATAATATAATATTTTCAGACTCCAGGTGTTTGTTTTGCAATATGTCCTAGCTGTTTATTTTGTAACATGTCATACACATGTTGATAATCCAGACTGTTTGATATTAAGAACTTGAAGCACATGAGAATACAACATGAATGTAGGCTAGCTTGAGTATATTAAACATATCATTTACCTGGTCCATGTGTTGATGTTCATACATAAACATGACAGAAAATGAAAAGATGTGGATTCCTTCCAGACTAATGTGGCTTGATCACGCCAGACCACCTGAAACAGACTACAAGCTGATCCTACATTCAAAACAGCTGGACAAAACAGCCCTACAGACTACAGCCAGGATATCTGAATCTTCTTCGAATCCCCCAAGACAGCGCCCCTTACCAGCAGGAAGTAGTTTGGAAAGAACGATGCCCAAATTCCCAAATATTGTATATAAATGTTTGTTTCCATTTAATTGGACTGTTATATAAAATTAAATAAAATTAAAAAAAAATTTAAAAATCTGTAAAAGGGAAGTGAATTTAGAGTCTGAAATATGAACCCATGTATAACCTCTAAGGATATTTGTGTTATTGAAACACAAAACTAAGGAACCATGTTTGAACTCTATGGGCATCATTTCCTATGGTGGGATTTGAAAAATTTGTAGAATGTAAGGGCTTACTTTTTGGGAAGTGGATCTAAAACATGGGGCCATCATGTATTCACCTCAGAAATTCAATGGTTAAATAATCCTACTAATATCACAATGCACTAAATTTGAATTTTATTAGTAAGCATCCATAGGGATAATTCGATTTTGGTCATTTGCCTAACATGTATTGATTTAGCATTGATTCTATACGTACACACAGATGTTTCTAATATGAAACAATTATTATATGATACAGATAAATCAGTTATTTTAAATGTACATGTGGGATGTCAGAAAAGTAATTGTTCAGAGTCATTTCATTGAAGACAAAACAGTACTGTGATTTTCTGTAATTAATTTTGATTGTGCAGAAAACTCAATTTTTCTTCAGTCATAGGTTTATTAACTCATGTTCCTTAACCAAATGCAATAAGAATTAATTTGACATTAGTCACTAACCCTGTTTGATGTTACCAGTTTATGTTATAAGGGGGCAAAGTTGTCATAATACATTTGAAAAAAAAATGCTATAAAGCATCCACTATATATTCACAAAATTCAATATTATGGAAACCCAGTGATTGCCCCAGTGTTCAGTTCCCTTTGTGGTATCACTCAGTTATCAGGATTCCACAGTCAGCCCCAACCTGCCAATTAATATATAGCTGGGCAGGGTATGGAGTACTTCCATTCTGAAGAAACGGTTTAGTAGTGAATCCAAACAGTGTCTTCTTCTCTTACATGTCTGACCAAATCTGAACCAACTCAACACCCACTTTATAGCCTCCTGACAGGTTTTGAAACCACCTAAGTAGCACAAACTAATGCTGATCCCCATTCCTTCCAACAGATAGCACTGTATAAAGCAGTGGTTAAAATATAACCTATAATTTTGACAACCAGAAAAAAGGCCCATAGTGTAACACTATCTGAATCTGGTAACAGAAATTAGTTCATTATTCACTAAGCATCACATCTCCCACTTTGGGTATATAATAATAATAATACATCACCAATCTTTCTTATTATTAAATATGGTTCTGTGCCTTATGTTTTGGTAAAATAAATATAGGCAGACTCAGTGCATAGGTTCCAAAATATACCAACTGTGATTTTTCTTTCTTTCTACTTCTATTGGGTAAGTGTTGATCTCTGATTCTGTTTCAGAGTTATCTTTATTTCAAATAACAGCTATTAGGTAAATGATATGACTATAATAAGTTCAGAGTTCAGTGTTGCCAAGAACTCAGCACAGTTAAAGTAAGAATTTCTAACTTTTTGACCATCTGAATTACACCCTGCTATGTTTTTGCCTGTTCTACAAATGTGAGAAGTAATAAGAGCACAGATGAATGCTGTACCTTTATCTGATATTACCATTAGTGGCTGTTTTGAAAGACGAGTACTTTCAAATCCATGTGGTTTACTTCTATGCATGTTTTGGGTTTTGATAAAAATAATTCATCCAATAAATATGTCCTTTATACCAAAAATGTGCCAAGTAATATTTTAGGTTCCAGTGATGTGTAAATGGACACATCAGCAATCCTGCTCCATATGTGACTTCTTGTCTGTAAATACCTAGTGCAGAAATAAAGGTGTGCTAATTAAATTGCAATATACTCAAGAAGCACTTTAATGTTCTTATATCTTTGGATTTTATCAGTACCACAGGAAGGACCGGTGGGTGATGTCTGAGGTCTACAGTAACAAATATGAAATAATAAAATGTCAAGCCTTATCAATGTGACCAAACAACCTCTGGGGACAGATACTTCACAGATGTCTAGAAGTTGTGTAGCATTTTTCTTCCCTTGGCATGCCCTCCTTCTGGGGCCTCTTCTGACTCTCTTCCCTGTTGCTTCAAGGTTGGCCAACACTGAATGGGCATACACCCACTGACAGTGCTGCGTTTCCTGCTCTCAGAGTTTCCTTTCCTTTCTCATCATTCCTGGTACAGCTAAAGCTAGGCTTCAGGAAGAATGGCTCAAGTGCAATGGAAAGACAGGGAGAATTGTCCCGTTCATGGTGTAAGCTTTTGACCAGTAGGAGGCAGAAGAGGGCAGATAGACAATGGTTTTTCCTTCTTGGTTCTGGATAGTGTCTGAAGACACAGTCATCCCCAGGTGAACCATGAAAGGATGGTTTCTCAGTAATAATCAATGAGTCGCATCTGGTACCAAGCAGTGCCCTTCTCAAGGGTCCACCCGAGGGCATTGACCCACCTTTGCAGCTTTATCCCTTCACCTCTAATTCTTTGTAATTATACACTCTCATTAATTATTATTGGTCATCATTTAGTGTCTTTTCTGGGAACCCTGAATTACTATACATATCAGAATACGGCAGTGAGAACAGGAAAGCTTTGAACGACATGAGAGTGGAGAGAAGGTGTGGGTTGCTAGGTGACAAGGAAAACTCAGGCTCTTAGATTTAATTTCAAAATTAATTAGAAAATTTGCAATTAGACAGGTGCAGCTGGATACAGTTTGGAAGACGGTAGAATATAAAATGTAAGAGTGAATTAACCTTTCATAGATGGTTCGCAGCGGTAATGGTGATTCTTAAAGAGAAAGCAGGAGGTGAAGCTAAGAAATCAGATAATGAAGATGACAAAAGATGGAGATAATCACAAATTATCACAGATGATGATGGTGAGCCTAGAGCAAGCCAAATCTGCATGAAGGGGACAGAGAGTGAGGACGGACCATGTTTGGAAATGCTTCTCATTTTGTTACACACGGAAATGCCCCAGAGATGAACTGGACCTTGTTCTGATGGCCCAGTTCAGTAGCTCTGAGGTGGAAACCCATGGCTTCCTCCTTACCAAACTGTTATTTTCTTCAGTGATCATGCCATAGTAGCCACCATCCTGCTAATGAAGAGAGGCCTCTGCTCTGCAGGTCACTCATGGAGGCCCTGACCAGCGTGCTTAGTCATCCTTCAAATCCATTATTTGCAGATTGGGAGGTTAAAATGTTTATCTGAGCAGTTCGTAATATACCCAAGTCGGTGTCAGCTCTGTTCTGTGGTTGATGTTCACACAAATTTCCAGTTAAACCTGAGATTAACTTTCCTAACCAACTTGCTACTGATTTACTTTCTACACAGGTCACGCTTCTCTGTGACAGGATGTAGAAGAGGTAACCTTGTTCCAGAATTATCGAGATGTACTCAATAAAAATAAATAATGCAATTGGAAAGAAATGAGAATCCCAAATAAGGAAGATTAAAAGAAGTGAGACTAAATGAAAAAATGATCAGCCATATGGCTCAGCAAATAGAGATGCCCATTGCCAAACCTGAAGACCTGAGTTCAAGCCCCAGAATCCACAGTATGGGAATAGAAAATCAGCCACTGCATGTTATCCTCTAACCTTCTTCACAAGAGCAAGAAGACACTACTTCTCCCTTCCTTCCCTCCTTCCTTCCCTCCTTCCTTCCTCCCTCCCTCCCTCCCTCTCTCCCTCCCCCCCTCTCTCTCTCTTACACACATACACATACAATAGTAATGCATTTTGTTTTTATTAGAAATGCTAATGGTAAGCCAAGTTGGTAATTGCTTAAAATAGGTTTTTGTGAATTTGCAAAACACTAACATGAATTCCAAAGTGACAGGGAAATGATGTATTTCTATTGTATATTTGCACAGTCCAGAGGACCTAAGTTCAGTGGTGAGAATTCCATGTTGAACTGAAAGTTAACATGGTGACTTGAAGGCCATGTTTTCTACTGTTAGCCCGGCCTGCATTAAGCCCTCCATGGGAAGCAATCACACCCCTGCTCTCCAGGTTTGCATGAAATTACACTGTCTTTCTGTGCTGTGTCCTGAAGTATAAAGGGAAATGAACTCATGACCTTACAGCTGAGATCCAGAAGGAGATTTTTCTGATGAGCTAAGTTTAGTGGAAACAGGCTTTTACTTCCTTGTAAGCCTGGTTAGTTCACATCCATAAAGAGCTCTGTTAGAGCTTCCCCATCAGAATGCGAGCTAGTGACCTAAATAGGGTGAGGGTGGCTGTCTTGTTGCTGCTGGAGTTCTTAGCAGATACTTTTAGCATAAATGATGGCCGTGATTGATGTGCAAGGGAACCCCACACCTCTCCCCATGCTTATTTGAACGTGTATGGGAAGGGAAAGAGATTACAGGTTTCAAGGATGTATGAAGGGACTAGCCCATTTGAGCATGGCTCTGGCAGGCCTGGCCTCTGTCCCCCTTTCCTCTGCCTTGCTAACAACCACTAGATTGCATCCCTAAAGCTGGCCACCAAGGTCTATACTCCCGTATTTTTCCACTTCTTCCCCCTGAGGCTGACTATTAAGGTCCAGCCATCAAATTATCGAAGTCTAGGGATCAGAAGCCCCCTTTGGCTCACATAATTAACACACTCAGTTAAAATTAAACACCTCATCTTAACACAGAGCCTCCCCTTGTACCTTTGTAAGATACCATTTTCCCATTTACCACCTCTGTCTCCTCTCTATCCTCAGGCAGTCCCTTGTCTTCAGGGACAAATACCCCTGATCCCTCTCCCTAGTTCCCTTCCTCTTCTCCTTCATCCTCTGTCTCCTGCCTTTGTCTTTTGTTCCCTGCCCTTTGTCCCTCTGGGGCAAATAAATCTTTGTGGAGAGAACTTGGTCTAGGGTCTCCAGAGCCCTTACTTTTCCATTCAGTGTGAAGCAACAGTCATGAAAGATCTATGACTTTTATGTGTCTGTCTTCAAGGTTTTCCTATTTGCGCTCTGTATCTCAGAGGCAATGGTACAATGTAGAGTAAAATGCGGTACCTATTTTTTCGCAAATGCAAAAGGAGCAAATGTTACCTACTAACATTTCTGTAACTTCACTTAATTATTAAAATTATTTCACACCCAGAATGAATGTATCTAGAGAATCCTAAAGACAGAGTCAAAGTAAAGAACACTGGTTGGCATGTTTGTCTGTAATAACAAATCTAAATACAGCCTGAAGAGAGAGAGCAGTCAAAATTAGATCCACATATATCAGATTTTTGAATTAGCTGACCAGAAATTTTACATAACCCTGATTGATATGATTAAAAAAAAAACTGTCAGGGAGAAAAGCTGACGAGTAAGAACAGAGTGATAATGTGAGTAGACTAAAAATCCTAAACTAGAATTTGAAATAGAAATTCTGCTCATTAAAAACCAGAAGAAACAAAGGGGAATAGAATAAAGATGGAAATTTAAATTTAAAAAAGAACTGCCTTCGAAAAAGAAATGAAGAGTGCTTGTCTAACAAGGAGATTAGAAACATTTGGGGAAAGGACATGTTAATAGAAATGCCCACTGCAAACAGGGCAGGGAATGAGGAAAATAAAAGACCCAGAATCCAAGAGGGCAATTATGAAAGGGAATTGAGGAGAGAAAGAAACACAGAAAGGAGCAGAAGAAATCTTGGAGTAATAATAGCTGACGATTTTCTAAGCATAAGGACATCAAACTCCCAGCCCAGTACTGTACGCCTTGTCCTTTCTAAGACAATCAGAAACAAGTAGAGAATCTTAAGAGAGGCTAGGGAAGATCCAAAATTTATCTCTAGGGAGCATATCTTCAGAAATCACACAATCAAGACAAGAGTGGAAAAGAATAGTTAAAGTTCTAGGAGAAAAATACCACTTAGTCAAAGTGTTCTGTCCAGAGAAATCTCTTCAAGAGTAAAGTAGAGCTGAGAACTTTCTCAGTCAGACAGATCTTGAGGGAGTGTATTAATAAGAGGTCAAATGACATCTTAGTCTACTTGTAAGTCAAGAACACTTTACGCAGTAGACCCCTGAAGCTCTGTCATGCCAGAAGACAGCCTATCTCAGTTTGTTTCCTATTGCTATGATAAAGCACTATGACAAAAAGCAACTTGTATGGGGTAGGGACCACTTTGTTACACTTCCACATCACAGTTTATCACTGAGGCATGTCACGGCAGGAACTCCAAGGAAAGCTACAAAAGAATGCTCTTTACTGGCTTGCCCTTCCTAGCAGTACAGCCTGCTTTCCTACAGTGCCTAGGACCAGCAACCCAGAGGTAACGCCTCCTACAGTGAACTGGGTCAAGTCACATCAATCAGCATTCAAGAAAATTCTCCACAGGTTTGCCCACATGCCAGTGTGATGAGAACATTTTCCCAGTTGAGGTTTCCTCTTCTCAAATGATTCCAGTTTGTCTCAAGTTGACTTAAAACTAGCCAACACACAACACACAACCACAAAGCTGCATACTGTGATCTACATTTCTGAAAATGCTTGCTCAGGACTAGGCAGGTCTCTATCCATCCATGATACTTACTTTTTCTTTTTCTTTTTCTTTTTTTTTAAGACCAAGTTATTTGAAGAAGATATCAGCAACTACATATAGCCACTAGAGTATCTTTTTAAAAATGAAACTCTGTGGTGGTATATAGTTTATGATCTAATAAAGACACTGAAGGTCAGAGTGCAAAGCCAGCCCCAGCCATAGAAGCTGGGCAGTGGTGGCACACACCTTTAATCAAAAGACTCAGAAGACAGAGGCAGATGGAGCTCTATGAGTTCAAGGCCACCCAGGGCTACCTGAGAGTAAATCTGTCTAAAAGAGAAACAGAGCTCATGCCTTTAATACAAACACTAGAGAGGTACATAAGACCAGAGAGCTCAGGGGCTCAGGCAGATTCAATGTTCATTCCTTTGGTAATTAGTCTCCAGCCATGTTGAGGACAGGATCTCCCCAGACTTGGTAGAGCCAAGAGCTCTTCAGTGGCTGACTGTTTTGCTTCTTCTGATCTTCTGCTTGAACCCCTATGTCTGTCCCTGGGTTTTTTATTACTACTCATGCTACAAAACTCTTTGTATTTATTGCTCATTAGTTCATTTAATTAACATACAAATAATGGGTTCATTTTCCCACGTGTGTATAATTATACTTTGAGTTTGTTTACCTAACCCATCCCCCTCATTTGTTGTTCTGTGCTCCTCTTTTGGGGTCCACCCTTTCCCCACCTCCCTGCCAAGTAACTCTCATTTCTCATTCAGCTTTCTCGTCTAGAGTATGTGCGTGTGCCTCTCTCTCCCCCCCCGTGTGTGTGTGTGTGTGTGTGTGTGTGTGTGTGTGTATGAAAGACAGAGACGTATGAATATGTGCCTATGTGTATGTCTGTGTGTGTGTGTTGCTGTGTGTGTCTCTTTGTGTCTGTAACTCTGTGTCTGTGACTTGTGTGTGTGTGTGTGTGACTATGTGTGTCTGTGACTGTGTGTGTGTGTGTGACTGTGTCTGTGTGTCTGTGACTGTGTCTGTGTGTCTGTGACTGTGTGTGTGTGTGTGTGAGTATGTATCTGTGACTCTGTGTGTGTCTGTGAGTGTGTGTGTGTGTGACTGTGTGTGTAGGTCTGTGACTGTGTGTGTCTGTGTGTGTGTGACTATGTGTGTCTGTGTGTCTGTGACTGTGTGTGTGTGTGTGTGTGACTGTGTGTGTAGGTCTGTGACTGTGTGTGTCTGTGTGTGTGTGTGTGTGACTATGTGTGTCTGTGTGTCTGTGACTGTGTGTGTGTGTGTGTGTGTGACTGTGTGTGTAGGTCTGTGACTGTGTGTGTGGGGGGGGGGGGGGGGGGGGGGGGGGGGGGGGGGGGGGGGGTTGGGGGGGGGGGGGGGGTGTGTGTGTGTGTGTGTGTGGTGTGTGTGTGTGTGTGTGTGAGAGTGTGTGTGTGTGTGTGTGTGTGTGTGTGTGTGACTGTGTGTGTGTGTGTGTGTATATAGCTGCAGGTTGCACCCGATGCCCACTATTTTCACTGTGGTTACTGAATGCAGTCTCAGCAAGGACTTAGGGGTTTGCCATACAGTCTCCCAACCTCTAGCTGCTGCTCACACAAAGTGTCTTAATAGTACTTCCCTGCCCACGCCATCCTTTGCACACCCCCTCCCTGCTGTGTGCGGTACACGACGCAGCTGCCACCACCACAGGTGATTCGCATGTGTGTTGCATCTGGTGAATACATCTTTCCACCATCTTCCTTGAGGTTCCTACAGCTCATTACTCATATCGAGACCCAGGTGTTATTCACTCAAGTTCTTTACTATTTTCCATCTTGTTCTTCCCATGATAGAGTTTATCATAATTGTACTCCTATCACAGCTGTGTGATCCATTTTAATTATAACTCCTCAAAACAAAGACAGAATCTGTTTCTTTCCATTATGTATTCCTTTAGCTCTAGAAATACAGCTGACATTGCTAAATAATTTTTGGAACAATGATAAATAATCCTTTTAAATAGAACAACACATATACTTTAAGAATGTGATTTTATCTGTAAAAAAATAACCAAAACATTAAAATGATCATAGGTTAGGTAAGTGGCTACTGGCCTAGTGGCATGGCATATCACCAAGGTCATGATTCTGTCCACCTTCTAACTATTGCTTGAATGTCTAATCAGAGAAATCTTAATTGCGGCTGAAACTCTCAGCTCTATTACGTTGAAACTTACTTCTGAGGCTAGAGGGAATTTATCTTTTATTTTTTTGGAGATTGCACCTAATTTGGACCAAAGTGAAGTTCTTTAATTCAGCAGCTGATTGCTACCTTTAAGGTGTTAAAGTCTAGTAACACCCACTTTCAGAGTTACCTTTTATTATAATTGTTATTATTATTATTATTGTTGTTGTTGTTATTCCTCACAGTTAAAGATGGTTCAGGCATTTCTGGAATCCAGATCTTAAGGGGCAGAAAGCATGGGTTCCTGGGACAGGTGATGAATGATGTCTATACCCTCTGCTGGTAATGTTTTCCCACTTCTGTCTCATGGCTGAATTGCTTCCAGAGTAAGACAAGAAAAGATCTAGCAAGTTCTGTGTCTGAGACCAATATGTGATATACTAAATTCCATATAGATGTGGACTATCAAATTAAAGGGTATCTCACTGACTGAAAATGGTGATATGTCCCAAAAGTTATTCATTGCTTTTCACTTGCATTGGCTCATATGCCCAAGAGGAACTACTTCTTTGGGGTTAGGCTACAACCTGGTTACTCAGAAACAATGTTTTCCTTTCCTGCCAATCTAGGCTTCCAGAATATCTGCTCAGTTCTTAAGAAAAACAAAATTATGGAACTTGCAGGTAGCTGGATGGAGCTGGAAACAGCAAATGTGAGTGAAGTAACCCCAATCTGTAGGAACAGACATTTCATGTCTCCACTCCTTGGCAGATGTTAGCTTTAAAGTTCAGATATGTGGTTTTACTTGGGATACCCATAGAGGTCAGTAACAGGCCATGGGGGAATCTCAAGGGAGGGGAGTTAGGACACAAGGGTGTAAAGGGTTAAGGGGAATAATGGAACAGGAAGGGTCAAATGGGCAAGGGATGGGAGGATGGGCAGAGGAAGGATATGGGGAGGGTTAACTAGCACCAAGGAGCTTGGATAAAGTCCATTTCTGGAGAACAACAAAGAGCACCGGCAATGAACTGTTGTATTTGGTGTCCTATTGAAAATTGCTTCTCTCCAACTCTAAAACGAGTAACTCACTCATAACACAGGGCTTTTGATTTGTTAGCCAGTGGTGTCTAGTAGGAGCATAATTATTACCCCTATATATGGCAATGCCATTTAAATTCTTTTGGTATGTGAGTACTTGGGAACTACTGTAGTTATAGATTTTTGTATAACTTTTTGAATGTAGGTTTTCTTGTGGTTATAAAAATGTAAAACCACACTCTTAAGAGTGTGGACTACCCATTGACGAAGATTTTTAAACACTTAAATGATAGAAGTTTTACAAGTGTCACCAAATGCTTCAAACAAGTAGTTATTAAGTCAATTTCAACAGTGCCTTGATATTCTTCATTAACTTTTACAAGGAAAAGTTTCAGAAGTTTATGCCTCTAGTCATGATTTAGTTAATTGAATTAAATCTCACAAACAATTTTAAAAGGTCAACACTGAATACTTTTCACCATAATATTACTAATGAAGTATTTAATATGGTATGACAATACGTTATTTATTAAAACAAAAAATACAGGGAGAAAGTTCATACTTGGAATTGGCCACATATGCATTAAATACAGATAGGAACTATGCACACACAGTCTCTTATTGAACCTAAATAAATTTTAATATTTTATAAATATAAATGCGAGTTGGTATCACCCGAAAAATTTTAAAGAAAAGACAGAAAAGTTAAAATCTACCATTGAAAAGATGCATACATGATTGGAGTGGTGGCTCAGGGGTTAAGGATGCTTGCTGTCCTTCCCAGGAGCCTGAGTTTAGTTCCCAGCACACAAATCTGGCCGCTCATGTCTGCTTGTAATTTAATCTCCAGGAGATCCAATGCCCTCTTCTGCCCTCTGAAAACATTATCATGCATGTGACATACACTAACACACATGTACACACACACACACACACATACACAAATTTTTTTTAATGTTAAATATTTTTACATAACATCAAAAACTTTCTCTTTTTTTGCACATGATTATTTGAATGAGCAGAAAAATAAATCAGGTTTGCTTGAGTCACATTGATAGTGAAGATATTTTATGATATCTGTTACAGTGTTTTTCTTCAAAGTCACTGGCCAATGTATCAGAAAAGATAACAAAAATATTCAGCTTTTAAAATTTTTTTTTTTTTTTATAAATTTTTTTTTTTTAATTTTTTTTAAAAAGTTCAATTAAATAAAACAAACTCTCTCAATACACATGAAATTTGTCTTTGTAAGAATAATGCAAAGTGCTCAGCTCCCGATGGGACATCTATGTCCCACATACTCCATCACTAAGACTCAGGGAACATCTTGGGGGATTATAAAGTCTGGAGGTTGGGGAGGCCTGCACTGAAATCAATCAATGAACTTATAGTTCATTCCCTCCCCCCCCCCTCCTTGTCCTCTCTCTCCCTCCTTCCTATTTTCCATTCCTAACCAGGCTCAATCCTCCTGGCGCACATGCCTTCCTCTCCTCCCTCTCATTTCCTACTTCTCTCCCATTAGCTGTCCCCCCCCACCCGGTCTGGGGGACTTGTCCCTTCCCAGTGCTGTGAGGGACTTTATATGAATCTCTTAGAATACAACTTGTATCCTAGTTCCTCTGGGTGTGAATTATAGGCTGGTGATCATCTGTCTAGGTCTAAAACCTAATGATGTGCCTACATTTTTCCCCATTTGTGGGGCCGCCCCCCCCCCCCCCCCCCCCCCCCCCCCCGGGGGGGGGGGGGGGGGGGGGGGGGGGGGGGGCCCCCATTCTGGGGCCGCCGGGGGGGGGGGTTTTTTTTTTTTGACTGTGCATCTGTAAGATTGCCTAAACTCCTGTGGATGGCCATATACTCATGTACATATGACAACTCCTAATTGGACTCAGTGAATTATAAAGGGAAAAACCATAGGAGGATATGCAGTTTAGAGGGGATGTTAGAGGGGAATACATGAGGATAGGCACAAATCTTGTGATCAAAACTTGGCATTTTTGTTTTTGCCATAGCATGTGCTTCAGTTACTAATTTTTATTTATCGACATAATTTCATGTTGCCCATGTAGCTCAGGCTGGCCTCTAGCTCTCCAAGTTAGGAAGATTTTGAATCTCTGATCCTTCTGCCTCTAACACCTGGTTGCTTAGATTATAGGTGAAGTAAATCTTTCATCTGTAATGGATTTTGTAAAATGAAAATCACTGTGGAGAACACTCATGATGATCAATCTTCTGTGGTTGCCAAACACAGGTGTTCTTTGGGGCTATTAAAATCTTCCCTGAGCCTGCCTGCCCATTGCTTTCCTACAAGACTTCTATGTAATGTGCCCAAATGGTGGTCCTGGGTATTTAGGAACACAACCCAAATATATATATATATATTTAAATATATATATGAGGGTGTGTGTGTGTGTGTGTGTGTGTGTGTGTGTGTGTGTGTGTGTGTGTGTGTGTGTGTGTGTGTGTAATTTTGTTGTTGTTCTTTTTTTTTTTTGGTCAGTTTAATGTTTTTTTCTTGAGTGTGAATTTTATAGATGGCAATGTGGACCAGAGAAGCCAAAAATTGGTAGACCCCTACATGGTCTTAAATAAATTCAAGAAACTGCCTGAATCAAATTTCTCTCTCTTCTGACTCTAATGCTGTAATCTTCCCATCTTTTCCTTTTGTTCCCACTTTCATTCAAAGCTATCATCTATAACCCTCTTTCGTTTCCTTATGAAAGTCTAGTTTAGTCTTACATTATAATAAACTCTTTCATATCATAAAATCCCCAGATGACACTCTACAGAATAAAGAAGTCAATTAGTTTGAAAATGTTAGATATTTAATAAAAATAACTCCTTAAGATTATAATTTAGACTTTACTGTCATTAAAGGGACATTGATCTGGGAGCTTGATTAGTTATAAGATAGATATAAAGCAGTGATGATCTTTTATTTCATGAACCAAATGTTCAACAAGACAAAAAGCTTGATCATTTGGGATGATGCTTCAACAGTATAAAAACAATAGTTGTTTTGCTATGACATAATAATCAGGAAATTGTCACCAAAGATGGTAAATATAAGAATGCTATTGGAGATTGCCATTTAATGAATTCTGTTCAACCCATTCCATAAAATAACGTATCGATTGAAGCCCCAATCTCTGACGCAATCATGTGTCTCACGATGACACTCTGCTTAACATCATATCACAAAAAAGACAGTGGCAGCTGGGAGAGTGTGTCTCCTAATGATGCTGTCAACATACCAGTTTATGTAAGCACGTTCTTCGAGGGACACTAACACTGACAATTACCCAAGCATGCCTTTTTGAAAATATATTCCAAGAGCATGGCTGTATTTCCAAGATGGGAAAGTTAAAACAGAATTAGTAGGATGGGTCCTAATCCATCATATTTAGTGTTCTTGTAAGGAAAAAGGATTCAGAGAGGGACAACAGAGAGAGC
Organism: Phodopus roborovskii; assembly: GCF_943737965.1. Classification (NCBI taxonomy): domain Eukaryota; kingdom Metazoa; phylum Chordata; class Mammalia; order Rodentia; family Cricetidae; genus Phodopus; species Phodopus roborovskii. The sequence continues at coordinate 21,800,884 of NW_026125397.1, read as the reverse complement.
TAAGCACCAAGTTAAGCAATAAGGGAGGGGGGGCATCTGCAAGCCTACCAGAGAGACGTCTGAAGAAGCCCAACCTGCCACTGCTCTGGTCTCAGAAGTCCTGCCCCGGGGTGATAAGAACACAGTTTCTCGTGTTTCAAACTCTCAGATTGGGCTTTTTTATTGCATTACCAACAAACTCACAAGCAGGGTAACAGTGAGAACCTGTGTCAAGGAAGGTGAGATTTGGAAAGGACATAGAGCTTGTATCATTTTTTTTTTCCCTGTAGGCATTCAGGGCTTGGTTAGACAAACTCTGCTCTTTAAAATATCAACATGCCTTTCAAAGTTCCTGTTGAAAAGGTTATTTCATATCGTTCATTTCTGCCCATAGTTGTTTTGCTCATTTTAGAAAATTGTCTTTTTTTTTTCCAGCTTAGCATTTTCATCTGACTACAAAAATAAGATTTAAAGAGTGTTCCCCCACAGGTAAAAACAGACTGTTCAGTGTGGGATGAGACAAAGGAAGAGTACAGGGAGCAGATGAATTACAAGACAAGCAGGCCTCTACTTCTCTCCAGAGGGCTCAAGTTCATGGGGAGTGTAGCAGCTCTCCACTGTTTCAGGGAGGTCCTGGGAGTGGCTCAGGGTGTGAGTCACAGGCTACATCTCGTAGTGAATGAAATTCAAGTACACATGTAAATGTAGAATTAAATTCTCTTTGAAAATCTTTTTCTGAACTCATAATTGTCTTTGTAAATATTACACGGTAGAGTTGGCTGGCTTGCATGTCTTTATTTCTTAACTTGGGTCTTTCTATATAATTAAAGACCACTTTCTTGACCATCCTGCTACTGCTCTTCACTGCTGGGCTGGCTCCAGGTACACAGCACAATATCCAGCTGCATTTTTTATTTTATTAAGATTTTATTATTTACAGGATTTGCCACTAAGTAAAATGGTAGCACCATTATAGAGACTTGTTGTTAAGTCATCTTATATTTTAAAACTATATTAACTATATACATTAGTAGGGTTCCTGTGCTGTTTCCACATGTACAGTTTCCATTGATTAAATGTACTTCCCCCTTATATTCCTTCTTCCCTCCAATACTTTCTCCAGCCTCTGGAAATCACTGTCCTAGATTTTACTCAACTTTTTTTAGTTTGAATAAGTATTCACATGAAGGATAACTTGTGATATGTGTATTTCTGGATCTGTCTTGTTTCATTTATTTTTTAATTAGCCACCAGATGGAACTTGATCTCTTGAGAGACTGAACATTACTGGTCATTGCATGGAAATTTAAACTCCCCTAAGCTAGCATGGCGTCAACTCTGGTGAAGTATGACTTAACTAGGTTGAGCAACAGCACAGCTCACTCATGACCTGACACAGAGCACAGAGGATGCACTGTGGATTCTCGTTGCTCATCTAAGTTGATATCACCTCGCTTCCCCCTAAACTTGGGCATTAGTGGACTTCCCAAGCCTGCTGTCACTTTATCCATTGGAGTGCCTACATAACTTCTTGTAAGAATGCCACATATCAGCAAAATGCTGCACTTGATGTTGCTTGCCTAGGCACATCTGGCATCTGCTCACACATATGTGCATGCTCCCAACTGTCTGGTTCTACTTCCAGCTAATAGATGTGCATCTGTTACCCAATCGTAGGCTCTTTTCTCTACAGCTTTACACCAGTTTTTCTGACCTTTTTAAAGCTGCCGAGTCACTTGAAAATGTTTTCTCTTACACACAATTCTAAAAATGTCTACATTCTTGGAGGTTGCAGGGTTTGAGGGTGGGTGGTGTTAATGATTACTTTTCTCCTCTGATAGCATGCAACGCAACTCAAGCATTAGGAATGCTAATCAGTAGTGGCAAAGCTTCTGTGGGTTGGTGGACACCATCTTGATTTTTCCATGTTCTATGACGTAAAAAAGTGTTGTCTTCAGCAATGGGGCCTTACCATCGGGTTCCAAAGTCCTTGGGAACATCCTGTGATGTTTGTGGGGGTGGTTGTGGGAACCAAATGTAATTCATTCCTAGAACGGGAGCTTTACTTGGAGGCATAAGATATCTAGTTGAGGCATTCTTTTTCCTATTATATGGTGACACCATTTTAAATTCCTTTCCTGCTACATATTTCAAGAAGCTTCCTCAATAGTAAGTTTTCATATAGGTTTTTTAAAGGCCTTTAGTCTCAGAACAGTAGTATTTGGTTTACCCTATGTCTCTGGTCTATCTAGGCTCAGGTTCATGGTCACCAAAGCAGTATAGGGTATGGATTCCAACTCACCGGTAGGAATTCAGTCAAATCAGATATCGGTTGCTTACTCCCACAAACTTTGTGCTACCATTGGACTGGCATATCTTTCAGGAAGGACAACTTTTTCTTCAGCACTGGGGCTTTGCTTTCAGTTGGTGGAGAATAACCTGTAATCTTGGCAAGAGCCTGGGTTGTTTGGGAATTGCCATGGGACACATTTGGCCAACAACTCAATTAGATATAATCTAATCCTGAGATGAGAAGTGTCATTTGGTGACAACAAATCATCAGTTGTAGCTCTGTCTTCCCTATTATTTGGTGATTTCATTAGGATGTATTGGAAGCCTCTACTATATTAAGTTTTCATATTACCCTTCTAATATCCTTTCTTTCCTCACCCTCATAACTTGGTCCTCCCATTCCAGTTCAGCCCCCTCATACATCCATAATTATTCTCTTTCCTTTTTCTAAGGAGATCTATCTGTTTCCCACTAGTCTGTTACTCTGAAAATATCCTCTGTAGTTATATGGGTTATAGCTTGATTTTCATTGGTTGATAAAGCTAATGTCCATATATAAGTAAATATAGATCATATTTGTTTTCTGGGTCTGAGATAGCTCACTCGGGATTTTTTTTTTTTCTAATTCCATCATTTACCTGAGAATTTCATGATTTCATTTTTTTTTCAACAGCCCAAAATTTATCCAGAAAGCACCAGATGACAATACAAAGCTATATTACATGGTTCAGGCCCTGGAGATACAAAGGCCCTTCCTTCACTAGGAGCTGGGTTGAGCATCACAACACAAGAGCAGTGATAGCAACGCTGTTCTCACCGAGTTACATGAATAATGAGATGCAAGCACCTTAAACCAGTAGGTTTAACCCCCAGAAGTTATGAATTAAATGTCAGTCTCACTTTACAAATGAGGACCTGGAAGTGTAGAGGACAAATAATTTGTGTAGGAGTCAAGTGAAGAAGGATGGGATGGGACCAAAATTCAGATATTACATTCTCATGAGCAGCAATACACTATCCAAGCTGAAATTCTTGATTTTTACAGATTTTTGCCTTTTCTGGAACTTTGGTAGTAGAAATACCCAAAATATCACAGTAATAATATATAATTTGTTTATCCTTAGTGGGAACATGTTGCAAGTAGCATATTAATGTGTAGCATGAATTCTAATTGGCCTTAATAATAAAAACCTAGAGTTAGATATTGGGGTAAAAGATCAGAGAGACAAAGGAACAAGCCACTAGCTTCTTCTTCTATTGAATCCTCAGACCAAAGGGGCAACCCTGTCCCTGAGAATCCTTAGACTGAATGCAATGTACTCATATCTGTTTTATATTCTTTTCTCTGCCCAGCCATATCCCTTCCTGTATCCACTTCTTTAGTGTTGGGATTTAAAGTGTGAGCTCCCACCACCTGGCTCTGTTTCTCTTTTTAGATAGGATCAATCTAGTGTAGCCCAGGGTGGCGTTGAACTTGAACTCACAGAGATTGGTCTGCTTTGCTTGCTGAGTGCTGGAATTAAATTTGTGTGCCACCACTGGCTGGTTAACTAGTGGCTTAGCTCCATACTCTGATCTTCAGGCAAACTTTAATTTATTAGATCACAAACAAACTATCGCCACATTAATGGATTTCAACTTATTTGCTATGTGCATTGTTTAATAAATCAGAATAAGAAACAAGGGATATTCTTTGATAGAGTGTAACTTTTAAATAATGTGTGAAAAACAGAGCAAATTAATACTATAGTAAGATATCAAATATGCAGCCTCCAAGCATGTTTTTACAAATAAACTTACCATGCACATAGTCATTTTATATCTGTCAGTTCTTACATAAATATTGCAGTCATGGAATTGATGGAACTTCAAAATTTCATTTAATATCATTCTAATGCCTACTCTGAGTATACTGATAGTTAAATCAATAAGATTTAAAAGTATACTTTTAAAGTATTCCAGACAAAAGGCCTCTTTTGTAATCTAAGTTATATGTCATCATCTTTGCTATAATTTCTCTTACTAACCATTCATCAGTGAAAATCAATTCTATATGCTTTACTTCTAGGTCAGGCAAAGCTAGAAGACTACAGAGATGTTTCAAGGGTTAAGTGTGATTGCTAGGAAGTCATACAGAGCAGATTTGGATTGTTGCATCTGGGCAACAAGCCTGCTGTCCAGAAAATAGTTGTGACTCCATCCCTGAGAGATCTAACACCCTCTGATGACTTCAGCACCCCCTCCCCGCTACACACATGCACAGGCATCACACAGACAATTACAAGATATTTTTTATGCTAGTCGTGATGGTGCATGCCTGTAGTCCCAGCACTGGAGATGTAGAGGCAGGAATATCTCATCTGTTTGGAGTCAGCCTTGTCTATATAGTAAGCTCCAGGTTAGTCAAGGCTATACAGTAAGATGGTGTCTCAAGCAAAACAAAACCAAAACTCAAAACCAAACGAATAAAGTTAGACTACAGACATTGCTGTCTGTGGCCATTTCATGCTATACAGTTAGCAAAGACAGGACATTTTCTAAGTCTTCATAAAAAGGAAAGTTTTGAGTTCAACTCCTCTGGTGTTGAATAATCAATAAATAATTTTACTTATGATTAATCTGGATACCACAATAAAATAATTTTCACCTAAATCAAGCATTAGATATACTGTTTTTGAAAGGTTATCAAAATAACATCAAAAAGTGCTGTTTTACCGCAGTATGATCATGACAGGTCATTGCCTTAACTGTAGCTGTGTCTTGATGTTTCTGAGCACTTTCTGACACAGCTCTTTAAGGACTTGCTGGAAAGCCTGTTTTTTCCCCTTCATTTCTAAAGACATCAAAGGATTCTGGTATTTCAGAAGACTGTCAAAATGTGCTGATGCATATTTGAAAGAGCACATATTTTTATAGCTTGCAGTATGTAGTTGATACACACTGTTATTTCTCTCAGGGTTTCAACTGTAGACCTATATAATGGAAAAGGAGTTTGTGTGTGAGAAATACCAGGCTTGTCACAGGGCAAAGGGGACCATCTACTGTCTGTGACTTTTCTTTAGAAGAAATTAAGAGAAGAATCCATCAAATGTTAATGTTAAAAACTAAGAAACTCTGGAATGTTTGTCCAGAGTCCCCGGCCTCAGCGCAAAGGCTCTTACGCTGTTGGGCTCCAGGGGAAGACTTCAGCCAAAGTCAACATGAGCAGAAACTCCATCTGATGGGGCTGTGGAAACAGCTGGGAGCACTTAGCAGGAAAACCACCTCAAATTCCTCTCCCAGAAATGCTGAAGGCATGGGAGATGTGGGGTTAGGGGCGGGGAGGGCTGTCAGGATCTCTCTTCAGCTGTGGTCAGAAAAAAATATTTTCTTTCCCTAAAAACTGCAAATATATGTGTTCAGCCTTGGTCACAATAAACATCTAACCAAAACATCTTTCCTTTTCCTTAAATTAGCACATGTTGTGTCCTTTTTGGCATATTAATCAGCATTTGGTTTAAGTCAGCTTTCTTGGTTTTTCTTTTTAAGATTGATTACGCTTAGGCCCCATTTTCTAAGTGTAATTGGATAGTATCCAGACTATATTAGGGTCCAGCCTGTCCAACGACTGTTTTATTCTGACAAACTTTTACTTTTACTTGGTAAAACTATAGTCGTTAATTCTTTGCCTTGTGAATATTTTTCTTCATTGTTCTACATAAGCAACTTTTGCAACATGATTCTTAGGAAGAAAAATTTAGAAGCCACAAAGAGCAGCACATAGATATTTTTTTTTCTGGCTTTGCTGATGTATAGTGACCAGTTGAAAATAATGGGTTTGTCAGTCCTACAAGAGGGTTTGATACAGCAATACTTTGTGAGATATCCACATACTCGAAGGGCACACATATCATCTCACAGTTGCTCTTTCTGGTGTGTGAGACAGACCTGAGATTTATGTTCTGTAGTTGGTTTTTGTACTCTTTGGGGCCCTCCACCCAGCCCCCAAATAAATATATGGAAACTTATTCTTACTTATGAGATCCTAGCCTTAGCTTGACTTATTTCTAGCCAGCTTTCATAACTTACATTATCCTGTCTACCTTTTGCTCTGGGCTTTTAACTTTCTCTATTCTGTATTCCTTTTTTTTCCTTCTTACTCCATGGCTGGCTATGTTGCTGGGTGGCTGGCCCCTGACCTCCTCTTTTCTGCTCCTTTTTCGATTCTTTCTTCTCTCTTCTGTTTATTCTTTCTGCCTAGCAGCCCTAACTATTTCTCTCCTCTGCCTAGCTCTTGTCTATTTCATTAGAACAATCAGCTGTTTTAAACAGGCAAAGTAACACAGTTTTACAGAGTGTAATGAAACATAAAATAAATACAAAATATCTTTACATCACTAAACAAATATTCCACAGCACAAAAGAATGTAGCAAATCTTTAACTAATATTTCACAACAACATTGTTAGTCACCCTCCTACACACAGCATCCCATGACACTGGTAATCCAAGCTGCACTGTCATATGATAGATTACCAGTATTTGGGTTGGAAAAATAGTATGCTTTCGCCACTTGAGCAACACATCCTGGTGTGTCCCTTAAGGCACTATATTACAGAGTTTGGCATTTGTAGAGATATGTAATATCATACATAGACAATGTATTTTAAAAATAGACTTTTCACTATATAGAATGTGAATTTTGATCTTATGATCACAGTTTTGATAATTATCACTAGTCCCATGACTATAATTTATAGCTATAACAAAGAATGAACCATGGGAAAACTAAGAAAAAAAATAACCAAAATAATATTATTTCACTTCTGAACATTCAGCATCTGAAAAGTCCATAGTGTGATTTTGTATTGGACAAACACGAGTGACACACATATGTGTCTAATTACTTTTATGACAAGTACTACTGAACTTAATGTCTAATGAGTTGCAGACAGGGACTTTACCATCGAGCTATGTTTAGGTTTTAAGCACTGAGACAAGTCTCACAAATAATTTGTATTTAATTTACTTATTTGCGTAAAATAAGTCTATCTATCTATCTATCTATCTATCTATCTATCTATCTATCTATAGTCTTGACTGGCCTTCAACTCACTATGTAGACCAGGCTAGCCTCAAATGCATAACAATCTACCTGTCTCCACCTCTACAGTACTGGTGTAGAGGTATGCATCACCACACCCAGATTATATTTCTTTTTAAAAGGTGTGGTTTATGCCTACCTTTGATTAGATAGCTATTTAACTATTACTCCTTTATAATTTGAAGTAAATTCTATTTGGGGAATATAAAATGTCATCTAAATTTGATATCTGAGCGGTGATGTATTATTGAACACTCTACTTCCAAAATACTAAATAAAATCCTAACGATTATCCTCCCCAAAACATGGGAATATTTTAGTCATTTGTTCACTGTTTCCAAAGTATTAGGAATTACTTCATATTCCTAATATAGCAATAAACTTAGCAAATCCTATTCCATCAAGGTGATTATGACGTTTCAAGTGCAATATGCATGTAAGGAAATGAATATGTATATGTCATGTTTCGGCGATGTCTTTGGTGAGATATAAAACAAGGGAAGTGGGCGTACAGCACACTGAGTTTGTGGCATGCTTCTTCATATAAGATGATCAGAAGAAATTTCCTTGGGATAGTAATTTTCCATGCAATTGTGGCATGTTCTGAGAAACCAACCCATATGTCTAGTGTTCAGAAAAATTTTCCAAGAAAGGAGAAATTTCCCCAGAGTAAAATCTACTTGGCCCATTCAAGAAAGCCTGAAGTAGTTGGTGTGGCTGAGCACATAGAATGTAAACAAAGTAGTGTGACCATGATGAGGTGATGATGAAGTAGACAAGTGTGGAATCTGTTGTCATTTAAGAGGGAACTGTGATTGACATGTAAAACAACCTTGTTTCAAATTTAAATTAAAAAAGGGGGGGGGGAAGAAAAGAAAAGTTGTGCAGAAGACACAAGAGGAAGCCTCCATGTGACAGGGTTCAAGCAGAGGTTTTTTTTTTTTTTTTTTTTTTTTAAAAAAATTACGGTAAGGGATGGTAAAAGGGGGAAAGGAAAGGGGGAGACTAATCTCAAGAGACAACAGCAGGAAAGAGGAGAAAGGAAAGAGAGGGAGGAACAGACAGAGAGAGGGAGAAAAAGAAAGGGAGAGAGGATGAGAGGTGGGCAGGGCCCTTTTAAAAGGAAACACAGTGAATATGTCCAAGAATATGTCTTTGTGGCTGCAGCTGAGGGTGTATCCTGTCAGGACCCCGATGGCAGGCCAGTACAGATGCCTGAGTATTAAGTGTCCATCCCTTGGTCTGGTATGTGAAGCCACAGGAAAGCATTGAACAGAAGCATGAATCAGTCTGACAGATGTTTGAAAGGATCCCTCTGGCTTTGACATGGATGATTCTACTGGGAGGCGTGGTGATAGTGGCTTGTATCCAGGTCATAGCAATGGGAGAAAGTCAAGCTTAAAAAGATCATATTCTGAATTACTGTGTCCTTAATGTATTTCAAATAAACTCACTGGTTTTCTAATGGTTTGGGCGTGGAGCAAGAGATAAAATGATTCAAGTTTTACTCCAAATGTTTTAGTCTCAGCAACCACAGAACTATTTGGAAAGCTTTACAGAAATTTGGTTTCTTTGGAAATTTTTTGGAGACTCTTTACATACCTGTAAGGACCAAGAAATTAAAGAGAAATCTATGTAGGGTGAATCCTGTGAAGTTAAAGCTTCAAAGGAGTCATCTGAGAATTCAGTGAGGTAAGGACTGCAATGTGCACAGCGGATTGCTTGTCAGGGAATCAGTACCAGTAAATGTGGTCTGTGTTGTCACCAACTCAAATTCACATCTCATCAGAGTGACACTGGATGGTCAGGAGGCAGCAGAGAGCAGAGCACACACAAGTCTCCTTTGCCCATATGAGTAAGGACAGCTGCTCTCCCGATGGAAGTCAGATGTTGCAATTTTTCGTGGGTTTTCCTTTGCAGAGGCTACTGAGATGTCACCATAAAAGGCTGGCACAACTCTAATGGGTAACTTAAGACTTTCCTCACCTTAATTTAGATTGGAATGAATTATATATTTTAAAAGAATAACTCTAAAGCAATAGGAGTGCAATTACCATTTATAACCCAAGTTTTTCTTGAAGTTATACTTACTGTGTTTAAAATTCAACAGAAACATGAATATAGGTTAGCATGTACCATTTTTAAAAAATTGCCAAAATTTTGTATAGTGAATTTCAGTTGTTTTTATTTCAAAAAGTTTCAGTATGACATATTTTATGTTGTGCATATGACTACTGAAATGTTTTATAGAGTTAGAACTCACACACAAGTGCATTCATGCTTTAATACACAATTATGTGTGCACAGAAAATTGAGTGACTCTAGCAAATTATGAAGAGTGGTTATGCCTCAATGATTTGGGGCTTTTCACTTAATGGCATTTGAATTTTTTCCATAGTTATTTCTTCAATATATGAATCAAAACTTACAAACACATTCAGAACTAATTGAAATGTATGCTTAAAAGCAAACTTTATTTATAAACAGCAAAGGATTGAGTTCACAAACCAGATCTTCATTTAGCACAGTAAGGCCATTTTTTCCCCCTCATCTATTGAGGGAAGAGTTGCAAGGTCCTTGTTGAGAAAACAGTGGTGAGTTCTCCACATTAAGTCTGGCTTTTGGGAAACTTCCCTCCATTCACTCATTCACTTTAAACAGGAACCCAAAGTGGTCCCAGATGTGAAGTCAGAATACTGGGAAAATATTTGCAAGAATGAGTGTTCACCCATCTGGTGTAATTTAAGTTGTTTTGTTGTTACTTTATCTCAAATTATAGAATCTGTTTCTTTAAAATTAAATTACAAATAAATGTTAGACTACATGACCAAGACAATATTTCATTGACGATTCCAATATTTTGTGTAATCTCAACAACTTCCCAGTGTCCTACAAACTTACCTCAGCTCTACCCATAGATCATCAAGTGAGAAAACCAATCTCCTGTGGCCCATCTGGAAATTTCTAGGCACAGGAAACCAGCAGAAGGTACACTACCAGTATGTTTTATGGATTCCTGTGTATTTATTTAAAGGTGTGATCAAAGGTGCTTTTCTTTTTAAGTTAAAAATAAGGCTCCCTGAACAGACTTGCTACAATAATGTCTCTATAATCAAATACTGACATAAGAAATTTGAGTGAAGAGAGGTCTGCTTGGCTCCTAGGTAAGAAGATACAACGGATCTTTCTGGGACAGCAATGGTGGCTCAGAGAGCTAAGTCTGCAGTGATGTGAACTTGAAGTGGCAGAAACTCACATGTTAATAGAACTGGAACCAGAAAACTAGGCCAGAGACTAGGCTGCTCCTGGCCTCAGAGACTCATCCCATCAGCCTGGTATCCTTGGCTGAAGATGTCACAGCCTCTGAAAACATTAGCCAAGCTAGGGTCCCAATGTTCAGACACCATAGCCTGTAGAGGACATTTAAGATGTAGAGGACATTTCAGATGCAGAGCACAATACTGTTTTGATGTATTCTAATTTCAGAGAGTAGAGACTACCTGAAAGACCTCTGCCTACTTAGTAATTATATCAAATATGATTCATCTGTCAGCCATTGCTGTCTGCTGTAAATGGCTGCATTTACACAAAGGAAGAGATGTTTTAGTGCTGGAATTCACTCAGACTGATTGCTTCTGGCTACCAAGGAAACCACCCAGTTAATAAACGATGCATTCTGTGGAAATTTGCTATTCAGGATTCGTAGAAGACACCCTAAACCCTTGAAACACCTTAAGGAGATATAATTGGTATTTTCTGCTCATGTCTTGATTGTAACACAGTGCTTGAGCTTGCCAATGACCACTTGATGAGAAAATGCAGAGGCAGAACTGTTGAGCACAAGCAAATTCTTCCCATAAACTTGAGCAAGCCGTGTGGATTCTCCTTAAGACCAATTTTCAGGCCAAGAGAAACTAGTCTTCATCACACAGCCAATGAACCAGCACAGCTGCTTAAAGTGGGGCCCAGAACTTGGAAGTTATTCTCCAAGGATTTACATAAGTCCCTTACTTATTTATAGCTGATCTTTGGCTTCAGAGGTTACAGAACACATTTATAATACCTACTAATTGGCTGCATTGTTTATTTATTATTCATCATGCTAGCAATTTTTAGGGATTATTTCAATATATATTTGACTGTCTCAAAGACCTCTTAGTAATATCAAATGTCACAAATTGGACCTTGCAGGAAACAACAGAAATCTCATGAGTCTTCATTTCTGGCTTTGGAAACAAGCCCCACTGAGAGATCTCTCAGGAAGACTTAGCAACACTGACCCTGCCATGAGTAACACAATCTAAAGTCTTTCCTGAGACCATTTAAATTTATTTGGCTAGAAGGAGAGGGGAAGAACACAGTCCTTGAGGTGCTCTTTGATGAGCCATGTGAAGAATATCTGGAAAGAAAAATTAGTATGTTTCCTGTTTGTACCTAAGATTCCATCAGGCTTTCAGAAGCCTGCCCTCTATAAATAAGGCCTACTTAGTGTTTGCACTAAATTAAAAGTTAGCTTTCAGTGAATGGAATTTGCTGTGAATGTCTCTGAAAACACCTGTGAGAATTTTTTATTATATTTATTTTTGAAATTATAATGTAATTACATCATCTCCCCTTTCTTTTTTTTCCCTCTACTTCTCCATCCAATGTCCTCACTCCCTCTAGATGTAGCCCTTTTCTTTGATGAATCTCTCTCACTGTGTATTTAACATATGCAAATATGTCATGCTATACATTTGCATAAAAGAATATTATATCATAAGTAATTAATAAAATATACTACCTTCTGCTGAATCAATTTATGCTTGCATGTATATGACTTCAAAGCTGATCACTTGGTACTGTGATAATTAATTAGCGTCTTATCCTTGGGAACACAGATAAACTAATTTTCCCTCTCTGAGTCATTCTTGATATCTTTTGTTCTTTAAATGTGGAGCCCTATGGGAATTTCCTCTCCCATAATACCACTTCTCTTGCTGCTGTTGATGTTCAAGTCTCATTTAAGAAGATATATTTTTGTGGTGGCATAGATGTAACTTCCCTCTCATTTCCATGAAACACAATTTTATAGCAGAATTCTTGGTCCTCTGTTTCTTACAATCTTTCTGTCCCCTCTTGTAAGATATACCCGTCTGAGGTGCAGGAGTTGTGTTATAGTGTATTCACTGGAGCTGGATACCACACCATCATTTCATTTCTGCATTCTGATTAGTTTTAGTTTTCTGTAATGATCCCCTTAAGCTGCAAAGAGAAGCTTCCTTGATGAGGAGGTGGTGATAGGTTAGTTTCCTCCAAGATGGAAATCTTCCATTCTCTGGGGAGGCTCCTTAAGCAGGAAGGTATACAACTAGCATCAGGAAGTCCCTGAAACTGACCAGATTCTTCAGACCCCTCTCTGTCAAAGTAACCAATAAAAGCAGAGTCACTCTGAGATGAGCAAAACAGTGCTTCTAAGAAGACTCAATCAAGCCGAGCTTCAAGAAAACAGAGTGGATCAATATTTGAATGGACTTTGGGAGCCCATTCCACCTAGAGGGATACTCCCCCCTGCCTAGACACAAGGGAAGGGCCTAGGCCCTGCTCCAAATGATATGACACACTTTGAAGATCCCCATAGAAGTCTGCTTCCTGGGGAGAAGAAATGGAATAGGATAGAGGTTGGGGAGGAGGACAGGGGAGGACGGTAGGGTGTGGGAACTGGGATTGACATGTGAAATAAGCTTGTTTCAAATTTAAATTAAAAAAAAATAAAAATAAAAACAGACAAAGAGATCAGACCAGCCACCTGAAAGAAGCAGAAACCAGCTTAGCTGCCTGGAAGAGGTTTAGAGCTGAGGCACCTGGGAAGGACGCCCCCTACCTGTTGAAATGCCTGTAGGTTGTGCAGTGTGCTCCATGTCCTCTCCGGGCACTGTCACCCATTCTGAGGTGGACATTGGTGATGTAGATGCTTTTGAGTCATTTCTGCTCCTGTACATAACACCCGTAGTCTTGTAAGTAACCCAATAAAACTCATTGGTTCACTTTGGTAGTATGTGTACTTTGGTCTGTTGTGGGTTCCCTATCTGGGGTGAGTAGACATATGTATCCCATTCCCCCCCCCAGGAAAATTATGTCAGACAACAGAGGGTGAAAGCTACACTTCTCTAGTTAAGTGAAAATAGTGCACTCTCCCTTAAGATACTCAGCCTCACTGGCACTGGGTAGTTGCACGTTTTCTTGTACCAGTCATGAGTTCCTTCCTGTAGAGAGGGCCTTGTATCCATTTATCCATCCGTTGGTTTCTGCGAAGATGTAAGTGCCACTGATGCATCTTTAGAGATACCTTGTCTTGCTGGGATTCACAGGTGTCATAGCTTGGGAGGACTACTAGTCATAGCTGGGGAGGACTATGGTCACAACTGGGGAGGACTACTGGTTGTTTTCCTCCCTTGACTATGGTCACAGCTGGGGAGGACTATGGTCACAGCTGCGGAGGACTACTGGTTGTTTTCCTCCCTTGACTATGGTCACAGCTGGGGAGGACTATGGTCACAGCTGCGGAGGACTACTGGTTGTTTTCCTCCCTTGGCAGCTGTCATAGCTATTTCTGGCACTCTGAAAGCTAGACTCTGGCAGAAGGCTTCTAGGTCATATCAGCTTGAACTTTCCTAGTCTTATGCCTGAAGTGTGTAATATTTTCAACAATAGGACTTACTGTCAACACCTGGGTGGTAGTCAGTAACAACAGCAATCACCTATTGTGTTTCATGGTCTTTATGATTCTCCTCACCAATAATTAACAGGAGGTTTCTTATGCCTTGTACTGGCATTATGTTAGATAGTGTATACTACCTCTCTCTCTCTCTCTGTGTGTGTGTGTGTGTGTGTGTGTGTGTGTGTGTGTGTGTGTGTGTGGTGTACATATATATATATATATATATATATATATATATGAAAAGGGAGCTTTATTTAGAAATCAGGGAGAGAAAACAATACAGAAGGAGAGGGGAACAAATAAGAATGTCAGACAAGTCTTTTGTTGTTGTTTTGTTTTTCGAGACAGGGTTTTTCTGTATTGCTTTGGAGTCTGTCCTGGAACTCACCCTGTAGACCAGGCTGGCCTTGAACTCACAGAGATCCTTCTGCATCTGCCTCCTGAGCATTGGGATTGAAGGCATGCACCACCAACACCCTACTGGATGTTGGATAAATCTTAAGGAATCATTTTATTTCATTCCCCTTCATTTAACATATCACTATTCTTTATCAAAAAATATATAGAAATGGCAATCATGTCAGAGGCATCTCAGCTGAAATTGCCTACCTGTACCAAGCTATAACCTTAGGGTTATAATCAGAGCACTGAGGATACAGTGTGACTTGACCACCTGACCATTGACATTCTCTAACCATACCTGTCAGCAGAAAGAAAATCAGTCTTCAGGAGCCCTCTTTTTTTTTTTTTTTTTTTTTTTTTTTTTGGTTTATGATTGTTGTTATTTTTGTTTTTATTGTAGAAAATTCATGGAAAAGGAAGCTAGGGAGAATTAAAAATAAAATGATGCTGAAAATAACCTGTCAGTTTACTGTTGTGCAGGCAGTTAAACAACACAAGGGTTGGCAGAAAGACCCCGGGCACGGTTGGCCAGCAGATTACTCCTTCAGGTGTATGTTCCAGTCTGCCATATCTAGGTTAAGGGAGAGTCCCTTGTTGGGCACTTTGATTTCTCCATCTTTAAGTAAGGATATTAATCATCAGCTTCATAAGGTCCCTGTGTAGTTGACACACTATGTCAGGTGACTCATGTGCATTCTACACATAGTACCTATCAATTTACAGCAATTAGTAACTGATTGTGTTTACTTAGTTCAAAGGCAAAGAGGTCTAAAAAAACCCAGGAGTTCTAGATTTATTTAGCAAGAAGACTGTGATTTCAAGTATAAAACTTCACACTTACAGAGAGTCTCATTTCTCTATTTTGCTCTACATTTACTTTGCTTCTCCACTGGCATAGTATAGATGAGAATAAATACCTTTAGAGAATAAGTAAAACAAAATTTGAGAAACTATAATAGCATTTATGTATCTGTCATTGCAGTGTCTGAAGTTATTCTTTCATTGTTAAAGCGTTTCCTTGGAAAATTGTCCTTTGTTCAAGAACAGGCATTTGATTTTCAGGTGTTTGATGTTTGTGCCTTCCAAAGGAATTGATGAATTACTGAGAACTTCAAAAGCTGTTCCAGGGTATAAGTATAAACCACAAGTACAATAGTGGTAACTTCCCTTAACTGAATGTCTAGGCCAGGCTTTTTCTTTGAGTTTTAGAGTAAATATATTAGTTATTTCCCTAACCAATAGTAACACTTTAGTTCTACAAGGTAGAAAAATTTTGACACAGAGAAACTGAGCAAATGGCCAAGGACACATGGGTGTAATTTCAAAGCTAAGACTTACAGCATAAATTTCCCAGTGTTCCCCAAACAGTGTTCTATGTTCACAATGGTTCTCCCTGAGTGATATGTGTTTAGCTTGAGGGAGGAAATCAAAATGAAAAAAAAAAGCTTTCAGTCTTTACCATTGATAGGTCGGCCCCCTTCCTGTCATTGTGTTACAGCTCTAGAGAGCTACACGGAGGCATCTGTGATTACTACTGAAAAGATACTGATTCCTGAGGCTGAAGCAATTGATTCACAGAGCAAGACCTTCCTTCCATATGCATTATATACATCACTCTCAGCATAGCTCCAATGGGGATACTCTCCTCTGTGGTGGTTCTCATAGCTTTCCTGGATTCTTTCCTAAACTGAAGGAAAATGTCCAGGCGTTAGGTTTGCAGTTGCCATGTCTAATTATCTAAGAGATTTCCCATTAAAACAAATATCGATACTGTCATCCTAAAACAGAACATCTGAATCTGTGTTTGCTCTTCCCTTAGAGATGATGAAAGGAGACATGCTAAAGATGTGGACTGTCTACATGTTTCCAGATAGGAGGAAAATGGCTATCTGTTGCAATGCCTGTGGACTCTCCAGGGTGACTGCCCTGTAGCTTGTGGTGAAGGAGTCTTTCTCCATTGTCAGTGAGGCTTAGAGAGCAACTGCAGAGGTGACCTTCCAGCTCTGTCAATGTGGGTAAGAAAAAGGGAGAGCAAACAAATGCCAGGACATACAAGACCTTTCTTCCTTCCTTCCTTCCTTCCTTCCTTCCTTCCTTCCTTCCTTTCTTTCTCCCTTTCTTTCTTTCTTTTCTTTTGTGAGACTCTAGGGAGATAGTTTTATTGGTTAAGTGCAATAAGCATGAAGACATAAGTTTGATCCCCAATGATATTTCTTTTAGATTATATTTATTTATATGACTTTACAACAGTAGAGGGCATCAAATCCCTCTACAGATTGGAAGCCACCATGTGGTTGCTGGGAATTGAACTCAGGACCTCTGGAAATGTGGCCAGTGCTCTAAACTACTGAGCTATCTCTCCAGGCCTTACATCTTTCTTAATATATACCTATCTTTCAGTCCATGGGCAAGTCTATGGATGGTTTTAAAAAAAACTCCCAAAAGACTAAGGAGAATGATTTACTTAGATTATAGTTTATTTTGGTGCTCTTTTATCTGGTTACAAAATAAATTTAAAAACCATGTAAATACTGAACTGAGCCATGAGTTTTAGTGGGGAAGACTGGTATTACTTATAAAGTATTAGGGAATTAAAGGCATAATTAAATAAAGATGAAAACCTCTCATTGCTAAAAGAAACATTTCAAAAAGGAAACATTGCTGAATGTCATTATTTTTATGACATTTAAATATTTGGGCGAAGACAATTTAAGGCATATTACAATTGGTGATAAAATGCTTGAATTCTAGTTTTTTTGTTTTCAGTCAAACAACTTGTATAGTACAGGGCTCTTATCAACACAGTGCTACTATATTGAGCATGAGAACTCGAGTCCAGATCCCCAGCACTGACTTAAAAACCCGGATCCAGTGCCAAGCACCTGTAATGCCAGCACTGGGAATGCACAGACAAGCAACCCACAGGAAGGGGTGTCACTGGTCAGCTATGAATCAGAGAGCTCCAGGTTCATTGTGAGACCATCTCTGAAAAACATGTGACAGGGTACTATTGAGAAGGACATCCAATATTGACCTACGGCATCCACAAACATGTGCACACACAGGAACACAAAAAACACAAACTTGGATGGTAATTGTGAATGCTCAATAAAAATATAGTAATTGAATATTTAGCTGAGGTAAATAATGTGGTTGGTTATGAAAAAGCTATGCTTGATAATAATTTATGGAAACTTATTGAGTGAAGTGGCATTTTATCTGGTAAAATCCTCAGAATTTTGCTTGTATATGAACAGGAGAATGTATCAATGCGACACACCAGCTGTGGAGAGTAGTCATCTTGTCTGTCCATATGCCAAAGTCTAGAGAAAGAAACTTAAGATGTGCAACCCAATTTGATGTAGCAATTTCAAGTATAACTGATGCTGAGTTACTCATCACAGTGAAGATTCAAAGGCCTGCAAGATGTCTTTGAGGATGTAGTAGAAGAGAATTCCAGATGTATAGCTGGACCAGTCATTCTACGATGCCATGCCATATGAAATTACGTTACTTTTCTTCTACACACAAGAAAATCTATGTGTTTATATGGTTCCATGCACATAGGACAGCCATATGTAAATATTATAATATATGTATATATTGACTATAACTAAAAAAAGAAATTGCTGGTCAAAAGACTGAAAGAAAGCACATAATAAAAAACATATGTCTTATATGAGGTACTAAGATGGTGAATTTGTTTTTTAAAACATAAGGGCTATTTGGATGAGATGTGGGAAAAAATGCTTAGTATAATGCAGAGAAGTCCTTGATTTGAGTGAGTTTGACTTAAAATGAAAAATTCAGTGCAACCCCATTTCTTCATGATTTATTCAAAGAAACCCTATGGCTGAGAATACAAGTCAGTGGTGGGGTGCTTGCCTAGCAGGCTCTTAGGTCATGAGTGTGTATCTCAACAAAGAGAGAAATGAAACCAAAGGAACCATGATGCAGCCAGTGTGGAAGGGAAAGGAGAGGGGTGAGGAAGATTTTTAAAAAGAGGGTTGAGCATAGGCTTCACTCTGATACTGACTCCCTGGGCCAAAACTCAGCCTTCTAAAATCTTCTCTGTTTAGGTTTTATGAATAAGTTTTAGAAATCACAAAGGCAATGACACTTGTAACACTGTAATTTCCAATAAATTTTTACAACTCATTGAAAAAAATATGATTTCTATAGCCTGTCTATCAAATGGAAGGAAAAAGTTTGCAGAATAATTCCTCCACCCCTTTCCATAGTATGGGTTTGCTGAGGAGGAATTGTGATTTGTAGTGCACTTTTCCTTAGCCCAATCTCTTGTTTGAGGAACAGTAGGATACACACAGCAAAGTGGAGGGGGAACTGGGACTGGAATGTAAAAAAAAAAATTAATACAAAAATAACAAAGTACCATCAGCAGAGCCAAATGAAGAGCCTTACATTCCGTTAGTTACTATTACAATGATTGTCCAAATTGTGGAAAAATGGTTCTAGCTCCAAATCATTAAAATGCAGTGGATAAATAACCAGCTGTGGCACTTTCAACACCTCCATGGAAAGCAAACTCTACAGTATAAGGTGTCCTTTAATAACCCAGGTGTGCCCTGTTATTTTTAACAGCCCACATAACCCAATGCTAAAATACCAAGAATTTGTGGCCAAACTCCCTTTTGCATGCTCAAGTTATAGCTACTACCCGCTTCAAACCGTGTCAGTGAAGTGAGGTGTTCCCTCAACTTATTGAAGAGCTCATAATATCTTATGCTGAAACTTCATCATTTCAGACTAAGAATCTGAATCGTTCCTGTTGTTCTGGGAAACAAACAGAAAACAGAAAGCCCTTATGTAGAGGAAAAACAGTTACAAAAACAAAATGCTAGGAAACAAAGGGGTAGTAGTCAGACAACGGGAAAGGATTGTGTTTTATGAATTTCACATGCATGCTGAATGGTCCCTTTCTATAAAGCTGTTTTGCTCTGAGACAGCGCAGCGGTGGAGAAAACAATGTCATTTTCTGCCCCTTGAGCCCAGCATCGTTCCAAGAGGAAAAAGGAACCCTTCTGTATAGATGTTCTCTAACCATAACACTGAGTTCAACTGTGCCTCCCTGATTGCAGAATTCTCACTCTACTCTATAGGAATCAGTTTTCAGAAATAATTTATGTCTCTTTCTGTAATCCAAAGGAAAGGATTTCCAGTTCTCAGTATTTCCTGTGAGACTGAGTGTGTTTACTTCACTTGTCCAGTTTTTAAGCCGACATTCATTTTTTGTCTAGTATGTTGGTTTTGCTTCTTGGGTCACTAGCAAGGTAGTGTGGGCACTTTAGTGGCACTCCTCTGGCTGTTTTATAGAAGTAATTCTAAGAAATATTACCTAAATGTCTGAAGTAGCCAACACAGAACAGAGTTGATATCTTTTGTACTCATGACAAGGATTTTTACCTCTTTTTTTTTTTCCTGCTTTCCCAACTTTTCAAAGCCTAGCAAAATGCAGCCTCCTACTCTCACAAACTACAGCAAGTTGGCTGTCCATTTCCTCCCTTTGATACCCTCTTCTGAAAGAAGGGCTCTGCCTAAAGGTAGATTCATTAAGTTGTGTAAGAAGCATCATGCTCAAGTCTCACCAGAAACAATAACAACAATTAAAGGGTTCAGATCTCACTGCAATAAAGGGAAATGCCATTTCCTTGGCCTCAGACTGAGTGGACAAAGTAATGACTCAGAAAAGCAGCAGCAATTGATGAGCATGCATAGTAAGGTAAGGCGACAAGGAACTAGAAAGAAATAGTGACTTTAATTTTGTGGCTTTGAATAGGATATGCTGTCTCCCTCTGTAGCTGACAGGGTGCAGAGAACTCCTTTAGCACCCCACTACTC
This sequence comes from Phodopus roborovskii, assembly GCF_943737965.1. Taxonomy (NCBI): domain Eukaryota; kingdom Metazoa; phylum Chordata; class Mammalia; order Rodentia; family Cricetidae; genus Phodopus; species Phodopus roborovskii. The sequence continues at coordinate 21,780,570 of NW_026125397.1, read as the reverse complement.
AAATAAGAGTTGCTTTCATTAAGCAAACTGTGCAAAGCTGTGACCTATTTTCATGGAATTCAGGAAAAATTTCATGTGCATTTTTTCCTTACCAGCCAATAAGCTAATTTCTGAAAGATAATGCACAAACACTCTCGTGTGTGCATGCATGCACACACGCATGCACGCGGGCGCGCGCGCACACACACACACACACACACACACACACACACACACACACACACCAAGCACATGGTCAGTCATTGCTTTTGTGATGTCCCCCAGAAAAACTTCCAGTTTATGGCATTCTGTCTATATTTGGCTGTTCCTTTGTGTTTGTGTACCCAGTGCTTAGTGTACAGAAGGTAAGCGGTACTTATTATACATGCAACAGAAGGGTTAGGTACAATAGAGGAAGTAACAGGAAGACAAATATACCTTTCAACTAGAAAATTATGTGCAGTATTACTAATTTAGGAAAATTGGTTTAGTAATATACAAATGAAAGTCAAGTGGAAACGATGAAACTTCAACTTTTAATCTATCAGGACAGTGTAAGCAGTCTTCATACGTGTAAGTGACCTATGCTTTGCTCTCCACAGTTTCAGCATCCTCCTACATTTCTTCTTTTGATGTGCTTGTTGCTGCTGCTTGCACCGGGAGATGATACTCTGAAATAATTATTGATAACTTAAGGTAACCTGAAAAATACAAAATAGGTTGCTGTTTTCTAAGGTAGACAAATGCCTTAAGTCTATAAAAAATGTGAGAAGTCCATCCTACTAGTCACAAGAATCATCCTGTTCTTGCCTCCTAGCTGATGGTACAACCTTCAGCTCACACCACCTCCTACCTAGAACTGCTTTTATTTGGGTTCCTTAGGGCCAACCCAGAGAGTGTATCTGGCTACAGCTTTGTTGCTGAAGCTCTGTGATCAAGGTAATTGTGTCTGCTCTGGGACCCTGTAGCTTATAGAAGCCTGTCTTTTCCTCTTCCTATCTGGTTTTTAGATAGAAATGAAGCCTCTAGTGGGCCTGGGGAAATTCCTATGTCACTTTTGTGCCATCATCTGGGACCCCAGATTTCTGTTGTCTGCATCACAGACCACCTACAATATCTGCAGGCCTCCCCTGTGCCCATCTTGGATTCGCTGAGCCATCTCTTTGACCCTTATGCCCATCTTGTAAGAGCAAGTCACACATAGTGTGTACACTGCTATATCCAAGATTAGGGCCAGGGCAGCTGTCTCCTGGGATGCCAAGAGGTCTTGGTCATTCATGTAGGGTGGGATGCCAAGATACATGAAGTTCAGGGTTCTCAAGATACATAGCAGAATGGGATGAAGAGAGAATGCATACAAATGTTTAAAAGGAAGAAGAATTGAGTTGCCTCTCATTAACAGAAATGGAATAAAGAGTTTAGGTTAAAAAAAAAGTGATCATTGCACATTAGAACCTACAGGAAAATAGACGAGCTTCATAAGCTAGTGTACATGACTTCTAAATTTATTTTCTATCAACACTAAATCAAATGAGGGTCTGCCCCACCTTGTAGAGTCTGTATAGAGAGTTAGCATTACACACACTCAGGAAGTGGCCCACACTCAATTTGGAAATTCACACAGAGATGTCTGGATATTTCCCAATAAAAATAAGACATTTTGCCTTTTTTTCCCTTTAGACTGAAGAAGGATGAGGAAAAATATTTAAAGGCAAAGAAAAACAGCTGTTTCTGAATTGTCCAGAGCTGATTCCATTTTAAGTCAAGGTCATGTGATTTATCAGTGTGGTTTTAATTATATTGTTTTCTAGTGAGCATTATGGGTGTGTCGATGATAATTTCAAATATTTCATAAAAGTTTTCAATTGCCTATGCTGTAATGAGCCACAATCTAGTAGTAAATTAGTCAGAACTCCACCTAATTTCAGTGGGAATATTTCTTGAGGATAAGCTAAATATTTGGACCTAGTATCTTTCAAAGGCAACAATGGTCTGTGATTGAGAGATTGCTTTTGTGTGCAAAAAAAAAGTTCTTTCTTTGCTCTCAAGATAACTAAAGAGTGTTTGGCAATCAAAGATACACACAGATTTACCTACTTCAATAACATAGGGATGTGCTTACTATTTCTGTTTAAAATATGTAATGCATGAGACAATCGTGTCCAGAAATAAGCAATGAAACCTAAGCTACCTTACGATTTCACATCACTGTATATTTGCATGGTTGCCCCCGTGAAAAGCTTTGCTCAACAGGCCTTTTTAATAAAAAAACGAACCTAGAATGACTTTAGATGGTAGAAAGAGATGATATTTAAAAAACAAAAACAAATTGGCGCTTATCTTCAGATCCTTGATATGAACTGAATATGTTTTTAAGTAACCTTTACAAAGAATGAGGAAAGTAGAGAAAATATGAAAACTTTTAAAACAGGACTTAGCCACAGCAGGTTGATGTTATGTTGGCTGCCCTGTGTTGGAGGCTTCTGCTTTCTTCACTTGGCAATCTGTCTGAATATCGTTAGTGCCTTGTCAGAGCACTAAACAACAGGACCACGTTTCATGTTCTCTCTCTCTCTCTCCTCTCCCCACCCCTGTGTGTGTGTGTGTCTGTGTGAGTGTGTGCATGTGTGTGTGCGTGTGTGCATACATGGATCTTAACTATTTTCATAACCAAAATTTCCTGCAAAGTAGTCTAGCCCACTGGTTCTCAACCTTCCCTAATGCTGTGACCCATTAATACAGTTCCTCGTGTTGTGGTGACGCTCAACCATAAAATTATTTTCTTTGCTACTTCATAATTGTAATTTTGCTTCTGTTATGAATCATATTTGTAAAGATATGATATGTAACCCCTGGGAAAGGACCTTTGGTCAGTAAAGGGGTCATGACCCATAGGTTGAGAACCAATGATCTAACCAATTATGTTAAAATCAGTAAAATTTTGATGAAATGCTTTTTCAAAGTAAGTTCAAACCAGGACATGTTTCTTAATCAAGCAGGTATCTTTCCTACTGTTTCAGAATTAATTATTTCACTCATACAGTAGTGAATCTTGGTTGTGCTCTTCCGACAATCAGCAAACATCATTTTTTCAAGTTAACAATTCTTTATGCTCTCACATAAAACAATATGGAAATAAATTTAACTTTAATTGAAATTCAATTCACTCACCAAATCTTTGGTCAATGTTATATGAAAACTCTTCAGATGGAAAAAAATGAGTCACTATAAAGTTTAAAATTATATTGTTTTGACTGCATGCCATGTATTTATCTGTTTTGATGAGTAACAGGTTTTTGAAAGACAGTAGGTAAACTGTCAACATTTTGCTAAACTGAAAAAATGAGAGTGATTTATTGTTCTTGGATAGGAGCCTAGTTTTAAAAGAGAGTAAATGGACCTTGTTCAAACTCACATCGAAGCATATAAGAATGGTTAAAATTAAGTATCTATAATGCTTTTTTAAATAACAAAAATCAACTTTTATTGAAATGAATAATATATTGAATTATCTCATTCTCTAATTTTTATTATGAGAAACATGTGCCTAACCATAATATTACTAAGGAAATAATATTTGGGGATTTAAACATAAATCAACATAGAGTCAAGAAAGAGGTGTAGTTGATGACTTAGAGAAACATTTCATAATTTCGTGCTAATATATTTTTGTAGCCCTCTCTTCACAATACTTAACAAAGTAAATAAAATATCAAATAGTGATTTTATTGGAAGAGTGCTTTGACATAAGGCCTAATAAAATATATATCTTGCTATTGATGATAAAGGGTACTTTTATAGTTTGACCATTTTGGCTGGACATTTATGAACAATGTTCTGGAGATTTAAGTATTTCTTTGTTTGGTGTTCTATAAATCACACATCCCTGATGGGTGTAGACGGCCAGCTATCATCTGAACATTTCACCTTAAGTATACTCATGGTAATGAGAGTATCCATTTGGTTGGGAGCTGTTTTGCATCACTTTAATTTCCATGTACCCATCTAAGAGGGCAGAGAATGGCCTGTGTTATATAACCATTCCTGTGTTCACAATTGCCTTGCTATATAGAATTGCTTTCCTTTCTTGGATCGTACACTGTGGATTAGATCTGTGTACATGGTTGCTAATGACACTCTGTTAATAGCAGTAAAATAAAGTTGCCAGTACTATGACATGAATATTTTATTAATTGTCCAGTCTGGGCATCAACCCAAAGTAAAGCCAACAGGATAAATGGCGCATTGCCATGGCTTTCAATAGTAGATCTTAGCACTGTCCTTCCTTTTCCCAACATTGGCTCAGTTCCCATTCTTTAATTGATCTGCAAGAGGCAGACAGTATTCTTTTTCTTAATTTCCTTGTTTGGGATTGTCTGGTGGTTCCCCCTTCCTTCTCTCTCTATTCACATCTCATCCTCCCCACTATATTGTTTTGTATTTATATGGATTCTTAGTTTTTCTGTCTTTTTTTTCAAGCCTCTTAGTAGACAATGTAAATTTAACAAATCAAGTTTTTCTTTTATATTTTATTATATTCACAGGTGTACCCACACAAAAAAGGAAGTTAGTAGAGAAAATACTAAAAACATATTTATTATTTTAATACAGGTTCTCATGGATCCCTGGATAGCCTCAAACCTACTTGGAATATGTTTTCCCATGTAACTTTCACAGGTACATAGATGATGTTCTTTAGAGGAAAGTGTATTTTTTTAAGCATCCAACTTAAAACTAATGTCTGCTTTAGACCTCATATATGAGCCATTTTTGAATTAAAAATAAACAGATCTTAGAAACTTTATGATAAGGGATTCTGAATACTATTATAACTGATAATAATGTAAGCATGACTAGAAAATTACAGGAGATGAAGTACACATATATAAAATGCAATTTAAATGCCAACCCTATTTTAAGTCAATGAAAAGTTTTGTATGTCAAAATATTTTCAGTGATTATGTATCTTGATTAACAAAATGTCAAAATGAGTTTATGACACAGATCTGATTATATATATATATATATATATATATATATATATATATATATATTCACCTAGTACCTGTTTATGGGAGTGTAATTATAAATTACTATCAAAATGACTATTAACTCCATCTGTCAAAACATCTAGTTTAATCATTCAGGCAATAATTTTACCTTTGTTTAAAAATAATGCATGTTGAATTAGTTAAAATATTTCTCAGAATCAAGTGTTTTGAGAAATGACCAAAATGGTTTGTTACATTCTTTTAACCTGTACATGAGGTGTCTGTTGTCTTGAGCAAGCAAAATCCTTACTAGTGAGTAGTTCCTCTGTCAATACCAAAGTGTTGGCTGTGACTATGCCTCTATATATGTTTTAGTGACAGTGAAAAAGGCAATAAAAGATCATAATTTGGAATTCATAAAATGATGATGTCTGTATTTGAAAATAATCTTTATAAAGATTGACAATAATGTTTATAGTCCCACAGGTCCACATTGACACCTTGGCTGGATACATCTCTTAAGTCAGTAAGATTGAGCCAACCAACCCTATTTCTAGAATAAATCACTTTACAACATCTGTGCTAAAAACTAACATAGTTATCTAACAAAATACTATATTCAGTTTATTAGAAACTTATTTAAATTAAGTCATTTAAATGGCTTATATTATAGACAATATTTTACCCATGGTTCTTCTAGTTTCTATAGTACACTATTGTGGATCATTTGCTGGTTAGCCAGTGTGTCAAATGTTCTTTGAACATTATTTTTAAAGCCATTTGTGACTTTCAGAGTTCCACCCTATTCAGAATTGTGCTGTTTTGTTATTATAATAGATATTTTAGGCTGCAAAGTACCCAAACCTTATGACAAGAAATCCTGGAACGTTAACTAAATATCTGCTAATAGATTAAGTACACATGAACACTATTTTTAAAAAGTAGGGTTGTCATGGTGACAACCTTGTTCTCTCTGCTATGTTAAGGTGGGAATGTGTGTGGTCAGAGGAAGTGCATTATCAGGGCAACATGGTAACATTGCTTCCTACACCACTCGAAATCCAAATGAACAAAACTTTGAATATCTGATGCTGAAGACTGTTTAATGGATTTCTCAATTTTATAAACCTTCTCCAAAGCTATAATATTTTTTTAAGCAAATGAATTTTCATGTGCTGAAACTTATTCATTAGACAGAAAATGATGAGGAAATACTGGAGAAGTCTAAAAGGAACTTTGCAAGACAGAGAAGATGCTATTTTAGCAAAGTATTCACTTAGTAGATGAAGGATTTTTGTATAGTATCAAAAGCACAATGAGCAAAGTATTTATTGCTGTTATTCAGTTTTTTCTTAGAATGAAGATCCACTTGGAAAATATTACAATATAGCCTACTATTCCGTCATACTGGGAAAATGCCTCCTCAGATGGAATTTAATGCTTTTGTTTGTTTAAAAAATGCCAATATGATGATATCAATGGATGCCTTTTGTTTGCAAGTAGCAGATGTCAAATTCAAATTAACTGTGTCACAATGAGGAATTTATTGGTTCAAGGAAGCCAAGGATACTGAAGTTCTCTGGTGAGCCAGTAGCTTTGTTTGAGTACCAGTCTCCATGAAGTTGGAATGTAATGCCTTGCCTGTCCCCTCCCCTGATCCTCCTCCTCTTCTTTATTTCCTTTGCCAATTCATTTTTCTTATGTCTTAGTCTTTGTATCTCATTGTTCCCACCTGTTTGTGAGTAGCAGCCCCAATTTGACTATTTAATGAGCAAAAACCATGGCCATTTCCTAGTGTTTGTGTAACACTTCCAAGGACAAGTTCTGATTTTCTTGACCATCTTTGTTATTGTAGGGAAAGAAAACTGTACTGAGTGAGTCCAAGCAAGTTCTTATGTGGCTACAGCACAGTCTTCTAAAGGAAGGAAGCTAGCAAGAAACCTTGTTATCACGTACCATTATTACTTACTGTTATGACTTCTTTGTCTAGAAGCTCAGTTTGTTTCAGAGCTAATGGTAAAGCTGAGATAATGGTAGAAATATGTGGACTCAGGGCATGGCTTCCATTCCGAGGAAACAACTCATTTGCATAAACATATTCTCTGTCTCTCTGTCTCTCTCTCTCTCTCTCTCTCTCTCTCTCTCTCTCTCTCTCTCTCTCTCTCTCTCTCACACACACACTTAGAACAATTACACAGCTCTTCTGTCACATGCTTTATCCATGTCTCCCATATCTGCAATCTTGTTTTCCTCTTGTTTTAGTTTTTTTTCATTACATATATTTTTTCTCATTTTAAAACATGTTGTGGGGCTGCAAATGATTTAAAACCCACTTCTGAGGTAGTCTGTATGTCAAAAGGAAGAATTAAGCACAGGTTGTCTCCCAGGAAATCAGAGCATTATCTATTTTAGAAATGTGAAATAAAGCATAGACATTTTATTTCAGCAAATATAGATATATAGTCAAGCAAAACATGACTAGAAAATTGGAGATTCTACGATGTACTTCTATTAGCCACTACTAACTTAACTAGTGGCTTGAGTAAACTCAGTTATGACTTGAAATGCTGATGTTGACTTAAAATTACCCATGGATTTGACTTAATTTTTTTGCTTTTGGAAATGCTTAAACTATTTAAGCTCTACAGGTGAATGAATATCCTGAAGTTCAAGATGTTGCTAAATTATAATAAACTTTCCAGGCAGTGTCCTATGAAAAAATACATGACATTCCCCAGTTGCCACATCTTTAAAACATCATTACAATTGGCTCCAGATATCATTGGAGCTTTTCAGTAACTGTGTGGGTAGAGAAGATATCAAGTATAATAGTGACTAATATGTTTATTATAGTATTTTTTGATGCCTTGAAGATACACTTAAGGGTATCCACTGAATTTATTTCTATATATTTCACAACCCCACTATTATTACAAGACTACAGGAAAGAAGTGTATAAATACCCAAAGACTGAAAATGTTTGAGAAGCTACTTGCTTCAGAACTTGCCAACAGCGAGAACTTAGCACGTGTGTCATTCTCTGGCTTCATTGAAAAACTAAACTCATCCAGTATCTCAGATCTACCAGAAACAAATTAGCAAATGCTTGTCGGGACACATAGACAGTACCCAAAGACCTCTGGGAATGGAACTGTCTTTCTGGACTGGAATTAACCAGTCCCTCAGGTTTCCATTCCTCCAAATTCTATTAGGATTTTCCACTCTTTGGAATTTCTGTCAAATTATACTAAAAGGGAAAAGTCTCTCAATATTTCCAAAGGGGATCTATCCCTTTTACTGGGAGGCTTGGCACTCTGTGCAAAGCTTCTCATTAAAGCTCAAGAATAATTCAAAGAAAAAGTGCAAGCTGGAAAAGAAAGGGGGCATCAAAATAGGCGTTACAGTAAACTAAACAATTCCCCCTCCAAATTCAGAAACTTACATTGTACGGTTAAAATGGAATCTTTTCCTTTGTAACCAAATCATGGCTCATTAGATGAAGATCTTCTCCAGACATTCTTTATATCCCAGAGACTAGTGATTAATTTTAATTTATGAAAAAAGAGGAAAGACACATAGAAAAGGAGAAAGCAAAGTGATGGTGAAGACAGACACATAGACCTGAGTGAAATTGACACAAAACAAGGGCCTGGTGGCATTTCCTTACTTTATTCTTGTAAACTTAATATACAAAGGGGTCAAGATCAAGCTGGAGAAACCAAAGAAACAGCTGACCTGAACAAGGAGGAGCTCATGGACCCCAGTCTGATAGCTGGGAAACCAGCATAGGACCCACTCAGATTACCTGAATGTAGTGTTAGTTGGGAGGATTGGGCAGTCCCAGTTTCCACACCCTCCCTTTCTTCCCTGTTCCCCCTACCAACTCCCATCCCATCCCTTTTACGTTCCCCAGGGAGGGCAAGGCCTCCCATGGGGATCTTCAAAACCTGTCATATCATTTGGGGCAGGACCTAGGCCCTCTCTCATGTGTCTAGGCTGAGAAAGGGCTCCCAAAGTCCATTCATATACTAGGGATAAATACTGATCCACTACCAGAGGCCCCATAGACTTTATAAATGAATTCAATATATTTTGATCATATTAATCCCCACCCCCCATCTCCTCCTAGATCTTCCTGCCCTCTTCAGAAGCTCACGGAATCTAATGAGGGCTGTATTTTGATACACTTCTCTGCATCAACACACATGTGCAGTTTTAGATAAATGTGGCAACAATCAGTTTGCTGTTATTTTGCTTGTTTGTTTGCTGGTGATTGACACTGTATTCTCAGCAAGTACCCCACTATATAGCCTTATCCCCAATCCTCACTTGTAGTTCTTAATCTGTTCTTTTTTACTTCTCTCAAGGACGAACGAAGTATTTTCATTCCACTTCGGTAAACAAGTCTCTGTTCAATAGCTCTTCCTAGCCAAATGGTATTTCATAGCATGTTTTAGACCACATCTGATGCCCAGTGTTGGTTTGAGTTTCTGTTGGTTTGGATTCTTTGCACAATGAAATAATTATAATCACTAATCCACATCAGCGATCGGGAAACACTCTGATTCCTGTGTTTCACTTGTGTATACACAACATTTTGTCAAAATGCCTGCTTTTTGATCATGAACACACCACAGAAATAAACGTGCTTGTCTTCTTATCTGTAAAAAAAGGGACATAAATAACATTCTATGCTTAGGACTGCATTGATGATGTGCTGTTTCCTTTTTACTATTATTTCTTTCTTTTTTTGTTTTGTTTGATTTTAGTCTGCTATAACATGTTGCCAAGCTAGCTATCCTTGAATTTCTGATTTTCCTGCCTCTGCTTCTCAAGTGTCTCACCCATTGTTGAGTAATGATTTGAAAGGTAGCATAAAATTAGATTGTGAGGTGAATACTACATGGGGAGAAGAAATAAGTGACTAAACTGAAGTGGCTATGGTCTCATCTCTAAGCAACAACTTAGATCAGTGCAAATGTCCCCTTGATGATGACTCAGTACTCATCAGAATGGACCAGGGTAGCGAGAAACTGCATGAAGATTTTATCTTTCTTCCCCTAAACTTTAGGAAACCTTGTTCTTCTTATAAGAATACTGAAATGATTTATGCTTGTTGGTCATTATTTTCAACAGACTGTCCAGTTAATACTAATTTAAAATTGATAAGAACAGCTAACATTTATTGATGAGAAAGAAGAACTTGTGGCAGATCAATGAGGAACTTTGTAAGCATGAGGAACAGAGCATCAGTGAACTTCAGTCCCTTGCTATGCCTCAGAGTGCACAGGACAGTTGAGAGCCTCACCTGCAACCCACTATTAGAATTTGAAGGTATTATCTGTGCCTGGTCATGGCAGCTTGTCTTTGTTTATACTTTCCTAGGATTTTCTGTCAGAGTCTCATGTAATTCACTGGGCTTTAAAAATTCAATGGAATAAAGACTGGGAACTCATAAAAAATATCTTAAACAAAAATAAAGAAAAAATGAAGGACTTCTTAGCTACCAGTGACCAGATAATGGGCATCAGTACTTGTACAAACCACATCTTTGTCATTGATAAAACAAGACTACACACCAGACAACTTCCAAATGCAACTCCAAAGACATCAAAGAAGCCTAGTTGTAAATGAAGCCATTGCATGCTGGTGATACATATTTCCAACCAAACGCACAGATCCTAAAATCATAGTCACAAGATATGATGCCATTACTTCTGCTTTCTTGTTTTGTTGCAGAACTGAAAGAATTGGTACCCTGTGGGTGAGAACATATTCCCCATGTTGATACGGAAAATTCTCTCTGACTTTAAAGCCTGGCAGTTGTAGAAGTGATGTTAACTATTGCACAAAAGAAAAAAATTCTTCATGGTCAGTCTTTCAGGTGGTATATATTTGTGAACACAGACAATGTGACATTGCGTTGTTTCTGAATTCTAATTCAGTCTTAGATAATATGCGAAATTTTGGCATGAAAAAGTCCACTGATACTTCTAAGCATTTTTGTCTAATTACTTTTTGTTTTCAATTTTCCACTCTAACTACAACTTCTTGTTTGTGTTCCAGTTTCCTTTCATTTAATTCATTGTTTTTGCTCAAACTCACTTTACCCCCAACTATATCTACTTAGAGTAAAGCCTTACCCTGGGAAGTTTAACATGCATTTTTTTTTTAAATAAACTTTCTTGCTGGTTAAATTGCATGATCTATCAATTGTGCCTTTCTAACCATTTGGCATTTTAAAACTTAATTTCACTTATGTCAGTTTATATTTGTTAAATTAAGGAATATCTGCAGTGCAGAAAACTCAACAATTACAATGGTTTATATGAAAAGACAGTTCACTTGAGTCATGGAGAACTGTATACACTCATCCTAAAGACTAGATTCAATCCTGCAAAATTGCTAAGGTTACAGTAAGACAATATATTATTGTAGTTGGCCCTAATAATGGCACACCCTTTGGAAAATGATATTTCTATGATAACTATTAAATATAACAGGCAAAATACAATACAGGATAGATTTAAAATGAGTTTCTTACTTAATTTGCCTTATGAAAATTATTTTAAATTTTAACATATCCTCAGACTGATAGCTTGGAAACCAGCATTAGACCAATTCAGACCCCCTGAACGTGGGTCTCAGTTAGAAGGCCTGGGCAATCTAAGGGACCTCTGACAGTGGAACCAGGATGTATTCCTGGTGCATGAAAGGACTTTGGGGGCACATTCCCTATGGAGGGATACTCTCTTAGCTTAAAGGCAGGAGGGAGGGACTAGTCCCTACTTCAAATGACTTGGCAGATTTTGATGACCCCTTCTGGAAGGCACCATCCTTCCTGTGGAGTAGGTGGGTGGGATGGGAGGGGGTGGGGAGAGGGAACAGGGATTGATATGTAAAATAAGAAAAATAATAAATATATAATGTTTCAAAATACTTTTTCAATTTCTAAATATTCAACTATAAATAAACAATAATAAAGATAGTGAAATTGTCGATTTAGATACAAAGGAGCATTTTATTTATTCAGCCAATGCTAATATGCTGTTAGTTATATGTCAACAGCAGTTTAGTAAGTTCTCTTCCTTGGTAATGTCTAAGGATGCTACAAAATTAATTGACTTGAATAAAACATTTCATTCAAAGGACTGTTTAACATCAGGGGGATTAGTTGTGTTTATACTATAAAGAAAAGTAATCTTTATAGTATACTTTTAGTGTTGGCAAGAAGAGTTCTTTAAACTCCCATCAGCAACCCAGTGTCCCACATCAAACAAAAGAGAGAGGAGGATAGAATGGGCCAAATGCCCAGATGAAGAGGGAGGATGTGGGCTATTAGGTAACAGTCTGCACCTGTGGCATAGGCCACGCCCATTGGGGGTAGAGACAGGGGCAGACTTGACCTGGGGGAACTAAGTCTGAGGAGGGGGCTTGGAGAGCTCTCTTGCTTGCAGCAAGGGGATAGGAGCACATCTGGAGGCATCCTTGGGACCAGGGACCTGCTGGTGTTCATCTGTCTATGTTGTGAGTTATTTTTTCTTTTCCCTGAATAAACATCTATTTGGCCTATTTGTTTCTCCTGATCCTTATTAAACATCATTAGGTAACCAGGTGAGTGTTAAATCATTTGAAGAGAAATTTGAATAACTGAGTGAGTAAAGTATTGTTCTGGCATTTGAATAGCTTGCAATCTGGATTGTCGGAGGCTGTGAACAAGACACCTTAACCTTGTAGGCACACATTCCTCTATAAGTGAAAGGATTAGTTAACAAAGGAGAGATTATGTATTAAATATATGTGAGTTTTAAAAATAGCATGTAACTCTAGCTTTCGCTTAGAGTTTGCATTCATTTCTGGCCACCGAATTGCACCTGAGAAGCATCAGCCTCCTCGAAGGGAGCCATCTTCCTTTTCCACACTTAGGCCTGCTTTCTGCTCTCATCCTGAAATAAAATTCTGTTACTGTTCACATACACTCTCAATCATGGGAACTGGACATGATGAACTTTAGGCACCATAGTTAACATTTTATTTTTAAGGAGTTGCTTCCTACCCAGATGGCATTGGGTCATTGCATAATCGAATTGTTAAGCAAAAACACACCTCATTTCTACATAATTCTACATCAAAGTAAAATGGTAACCGTAAGATAAACAATTGTCCATGAAGGCAGTTCAAAGATTCTCCTAATTTTCGTACAGTACCTAGACACAAGTGATGGCACTTCTTTATCTCTGGGAGGTCACTTTGTTTTTCTCATCCTCATCTTTTAAGTTCTAAGAGGGTTTTCATGTTGACTCATATCTAAAGTGTTATATTGTGGTACACGTTTTAGTGAAATCACTAACTGGACACATCAACTATTCCCTTTCTCCTTCCATCATCTCCTACCAGGAACTCAGAAACTGAGTGAGAGAGAAGTGGGGGATTAGAAATAGATTCAAAAGGATTTAGTTGGTACTCATATTATTTTAGAAAAAAAATACATCACCAAATTTATTTGTTTAGAAGTTTACTTAATGTATGAGGATTTACAAACAGGTTGCAATCTAGTATATCTCTTCAGTATTTATGTTTCTTTTTCAAAGGACAACATTTTATTTTACTTTTAGAATATCTAGTCCAGCATGGTGTCAATGGAGTGGTAGAACAGAGGATTTCACTGTGACATAGTATCTGGAAGCAGGAAGAATATCTGTGCATTTGCCCATTATTGCTGCATCCAGGTTCCTAGCCTGTGGGATGGTGCCACCTACTTTTAGACCTACTCTTCCCTCCTTAGTAAATCGCTTCTGGAAATACCTTCATTACCATGTTAAAGATGTGTTTTACTGGTTTTAGAAGTGCTTATCAATCTACTCAAGTGAATAGTTAAAATTAAGCATCAGAAACCCATCCTTCATCAGCTTGGCAATTCCAACAGTAACATGATTTGTTTTGTACTTGCAATGTCAATGCATTAAATAACCGCCTCTCATGCTGCTATCTATGGCAAATTACGTTCAATAACCCTTAATAATTCTTTATATTTCTGTGTTAACATTCTTCCCTACACAGCTTGGTTGTTTTTTCTTTTTTTCTTTTTGTTTTCTATCAAGATGAAAAATCAGCTAAGGAGTGTGTGTGGGTTGGTCTTGTGGCTTTAACAAAGGTTATGTGGCAGAAACTGTCCTGTCCCTTTTCAAATCTAGACTTTTAGAGATTTAGCAGCTTCCAGTCTTTGCCTTTCAAGACACTTGGGCTAACACATAAAAGAGATCAGACTTAATTTTTTTAATTTACTATAGTCCAACTGACAAGTGTACAGTTGGGGTCATCCCACACTTTCAGTATGAGGTGACCCACCATGGGACCTAGGGTTGGAAGACAAACTTTAATGAGACCAACAGAAAAACCATTCAGCTGAACACAGTCCAATGTTCTCATGAAGATGTCATGGACAAATGAAATGATAATTTTGTTTTAAGCTACCATGTTTTCAGATCATTTATTATAGGATAAAAAAGTAGGTGATTTCATAGGTGAAAGATGATTTCGTAACTCTCTCCAGTCACTGTCTACCCCTTATAAGATCAAGTATTTCAGTGGAGGAGAAGACAAAGTTGCATAATTTGTTTTAGGGGAAATGAATCATCAAATTTATTTATTTTGAAGTGTATTAAGTCCATGAGTAATGAATGAGAAACATAATTGTAGTAACCTAATTTATCCCATTGTATTTATTTTTCAATCAAGAAGAGCCTTATTTTTGTTTTGGATGACACATTTGAGTGTGGTGGGAAGGATGTAGTAGACCTGGGGAGTTCACATCGTGGTGGCCTGGAGAGAGAGGGAATGCCTGTGCTCTTTGTCTACCCTTATTGCATCCTGGTTGTGGTGGAAAAACTGAATGTTATTTAAAACATAAAAACACTCTAGTAAAGAGATGGTTCTTATTCTTTTCTCTGAAACAACTAAAGATTCTACTTTTTTTTCTGTTCCCTCTGCTATTGTAGAAACTCCTCTTGGTTTTATAGAGTAAGGGGAACCATTTGGCAATTTTCCAAAAACATAACTATAGACACATGTTTAGGATACAAACTGCAATTTGCTGAACACTGAATAATTTATTGTGCCTTGTCCTACCAGAGTGATTTCTGCCAAACATTCAAATGTGTACACTAAATTGCTAAACAGAAAATTTCAATAGATGCCATAAAAGGGGAATTAAAGACCTGGAATAGCCTAGTCCTCCTTCTCTCCAGACCCCTGTCTCTCTTTTTCTGTCCCTTCCATTAATTAAAAAATAATGCAATATGCTTTCACATTTCTTCTATTTATATAATATGACTTGAGGCAAACAATCTACTTTTGAAAAGTTCCCTTGTCTTTGCCCTTAGATTTTGACATGGAACATAGCTGACAAGAACATGTCCACAGGCTGATTACTGTCCCATCATTACCTTGCACTGTGCCCAAGTAAGGCAGTCATTCATTGACCTCAATGCATAGAGGAACAGAGCAGGCATGATACTTGGGACCTCAACACTAGATTGCATTTTTCACTAGATTGCATTTTTGTAATAATTTTAAGCATTCTTTATTATGGAAAGCAATTTGCGAATGTGTATGTAAAAATATAGAACACAACAGAGAGAGAGGACAATTTGACAAAAGATTTTCGCTTTTCCCCCCATGTGAAGCCTGGAGATATTGTCAGGCTTATCTGCAAGTGCTTTAACTCCCACCAGTTTGTCTTTGGACATATGTTTATAAACTTCTTATACTAACAGTATACTTAATGATTTAATTCTAATTCAATGGATATGTAGTATCTAACCTTGGAGCCAAAATATCTTACTGATTACAACAAAAAGAAGCTTCAAAACTGCAAGAAGACATGTAATGTCCACAAATGCTCTTAGAAAGGGGCCAGCTACTAGCTGAATATGATAGCTCTGCAATGCTAGTACCCAGGAGGCTGAGTCAGGAGCAGCTTGAGCTGGAGGAAAGCCATGGCATGTTGTAAATCCCTATCTTAAAACAAAAAATCAGTAGGGTTGAGAATATAAGTTTGCAGTAGAATTCTTACCTAGCATACATGAAACCCCAGGTTTGGACTCTGTCTCACTGTCTCTGTTTCTCTCTCTCTAACACACATACACACACACACACACACACACACACACACACACAAACACACATACATACACACACACACACACACACACACGCACATTAACTACTCAGTTTTTTTTTCAGATTTATAGCAATGTCAGATCAAAATGCCAAAGGATTATTTTACATAACAATAAAAATGTCTTATTATATCTTAAATTCAACTTGAGTAGTCAAAGCCTTTAGGAAGAGTAGACTAAACAAAGGGGTCCAAATATTACAAATTCTGTGAAATCAAATGTGGAACTATGATATTTATACACTAAAAGGAAATGTGTAAAAATGAACTGCCAACTTCTTAATGGAATTTAATGGAAGAATTGGTTGATGAAGAGAATGTAGTTCTACATAGAGACAAATACAGATGTAGGCAGATGCAGAAGTATATCATATTCCATATCTAAGAAACATGTATGCAAAGGAAGTGCATACGCTATTATGTAAACTGGCATCATGTTAGAGATATTAGCAAGATTGTTGAGGAAAAACTGTCATTATCCTGTGTTTGTACTTACTGATAAAACAAATTCCAGATGGAATGATCTTCCCAACATGAAAAAGAAACCTTACAATGTTAGAATACCTTTACTGTCTCTGGAAGGCATTGCTTTAAAGTAAGAAAGTCACAAAGAAAAGTTAAACTCATTAGCAAATTATAAATAGAATTAAAATGAAAGTAAGTTGATACAGGATCTCATTTCACACTTTCAAAAACTAGTGCTTGATTGGGGGTTGCTTTGAGGATGAATGGGATCAGAGCTTGGGTGTGGGCAGGTGAGGATGATCCACAAGAAAAAAGTGTGCATGAAAAGTCTGCAGTAAGATCCACTCCTAGGCATGCTAATTCAAAAACCTAATCAAAATCAGATAAAATAATGTAGCAGGCATTGTTTCGTCTGCCAACCAGATCCCAAATAAAGACACGGAGACTTATTATTAGTTATGAATACTTGGTCTTAGTTTAGGCTTGTCCCACTAGCTCTTACAACTTATATTAACCTGTCTCTCTTCATCTACATTTTGCCTCTGGGCTGTTTACCTTTCTTTCATTCTATATGTTACACTTTTCTTGCTTTCTTTGTGTGTGGTTGGCAGGTGGTTACCTGACAGGCTGGCCCCAGGTGTCTCCCTCTCTCTATCCCTCCCCCTTATTCCTAATCCCCCCTCTAGGTGTACACACCGATATTACTACTCCTACCAATTCCTTCTGCTCAACAACTCTGCATATTCCTCTACTGCCTACCTATTGGCCATTCAGTTTCTTATTAGACCAACCAGGTGCCTTAGGCAGGCAGAGAAACCCATCGTTACGTCATTAAACAAATGCAGCATAAACAAATGTAGCACATCTTTACATAGTTAAAGTAATAATCCACAACAATATAAAGAATAAATAACAGATGCTTGTGTGTTCATATATGATGCAGCAATGAAACTAATTGTCCTTTATAAACCATCTTAATATAGTCTCTTTTACACATACAATTGAAATCATATTACACTAATTACAGCACAATTTCTTAATAGTACTCTGAGTGAAGGTTGTACAGCTTTACTTTGCTCAGGAAAACTATTGTTTTTTATAAAAATGATTGTGCTTATTAAAAATAATCTCTTCCCATCTGCCTTAGGCTTCAAGAATAATGATGCAATTTACTTGTCTGTGTTTTATTCTTCAATTTCCATTTCTCACTTACTGCATTCTCCTCTTCTTATGATTATATTTAACAGATTCTTTAATCATTTATAATCTGTGGCGGTTCTTGTAGAAATTCATTGGATGAATATTCAGGAGTCATGAACTAAGTTCCCAAGACTGTTTATTTTAGGAAGCAGAAGTGAAAAGGTGAACAGAACAGACCAAACTTCCCAACTCAGTGCCATGAGAAAGGAGATAGAAACCAATTATGATAACCGGGACAGATTGTTGTTTAAAAAGTAAAAGCTTTTCTAAATTTACTTTTGTCCAGCGGGACACAATAAAAGAAAAGAGATGGATGGGATGTATGTGTCTTTGTAAATCCACACGCAGAAAATTTAGATGAAAGATATATGTTTCCGGGTAGAATATGTGTGTGAGGAAGGGAAGAGTAATAAAAGGAGCATAATGTGTCAGTACGTCATCCGCTGGTTTGAAATTTTAGGAGAGCCAATCAAACCACACTGAAGTGACATCTGAGTGAAAAACATCATGTGATTACGTAGCTCTGACTCGCTGAAGAAGAAAGGAATGCAAACCATTCCCAAAGCAAAATGTGCCTGTTCGAATAGCAAGGAGAGGACAGCAGGACAGAGTCTAGAAGCTAGAGAGAGAGGCTGGGGAAAGGAGGAACTTGAAACTCAGTGGAGCCCTGTAAAGAACTTATTTTAAGTGAATTTTAAAAGAATTTATTTTAAGTGAATTTGTGTATGTTTTCATTTCCTATTGTGACTAGATTATTTCTGTGGACTAATTAAACCAGAATTGTTCTAAAGATTTTAAAGGTTTCTGTTTTTAATCACAGAGAGTACTTTCTATTTTGTGGGTGGCGTTGGGGAATTATACAGATACACAAACGGATGGGGAGATAGAAAGGTAGAGTGACAGATGATAGGCACATGAAAGGTTACCTCATTGTGTTAAATGCCTTCCACATTGTTATTTCAAGCCCGCTGATGTCAACAACAGGCTCTGGGCTTGTGTCACAAGGTGAACTTCACTGTTCATCTTCCAGACTCATCTGAACATTGTCACACATTGCCAGTCAGACTTGCTGAGTTCTTAGAAACAGGAGTGTTAACTTGAGCACCCACATCCTCCTTTTTTTTTTTTTTTTTTTTTTTTTTTTTTTCTCACTGTGAACTGGTCCTTTTCAAAGGTTATTTGCTTCCTTTGAAAAACATATCAGATCCATAGCAATTCCTCATACTGCTTGCCTTGTAGTTTTGTTAAACTTTGGTTGGATGTCTGTTTTTGCTTCTAATGCCTATGGCTTCCTGTTTGGCTCCCAGAAAGAGAAGGGGGAAGGGATTGAGTGTATACCATCATGTTCAGAGGGGAAATCCTCATTGGTGTGGTGTGAGGGTAAGGATTAGCACAACAACAATGGGCATGCCTGAGTGAATATTCACAAAGTGAGAATGTTCCCAATATAAACACATAAAAATCACCCGAACCTGAGAAACCTTCTCCATCAGCTGCCTGCCCTTTAATACCTTTCCTTGTGCATGGATGGGTTTAAGGCTTCTCCAATTCCTGTCAACCAGTTTTATAATAAGAAAAAGTAAAATATAGAATAACTTGAATTGATTTTTGCATTTATATCTTCTTTTTAACAGAAACATTTGATTTAGGAAAGTTGCCTTTTGGTGAAGCTGTTGAATTCTGCTTAGTTTCCTATATTTGGTGGGATTGTAGGAATCAGAGACATGTTTAAATGTGAACTAATCACTTTGATGACTTCGAGGTTGAACTGGTACTGTCAAGCTCTTTGTGAGCACATTGCCACAAAAAGTGCTTTGATTTACTCCTGCTATATAATTAGGCCTTAGTTTCATCAGACCATGACATGTGAGGTCCATGTTGAAACAGAACAATGATTCACACGGGGCTCCTTGAGCAGCCTCTGTGTATTTAGATGTGAGGTTCTGAAAAGTGTGGTTTCTCCTTACCTGCATCCATCACTATGGCATCCACAGACTTAGCAGGCATTCTGCTTTTGATCCTAGCATCAGGACAGCACAATCAGACAACTCTTTCAGGTCATGGAAATCATAATATGCTCATTCCAAAATGCTTCACTCTGTATATTTGAAAGTGTTGATTATTACTCCTGCCAGGTTAAAAGCGTGTGTTTCATTGATGGCCTGATGGGTCTCTTTGCAATGATCAGGAAGGTCCCACAGGTTCACAAAAACAATAGAGCATGCAGCACATCCCACACTAGCACACTAGCTTTGGCTTTTGCCCTCCTTTCCAGTCTTATTTTTCTCATGTTGTTCTTGCCTTAACTCCAAGCTGTACTCCATGAGCTGGCATCCAGTGTCACAGCAAAAAGGCCCTCCTCTGGTTCCTTAGAGAGAGAAACCCAGCTAGTCCATCGGGCTAGCGTCCATAGGCTGAAAGAAAGTCTGCAGGAGTGATCCTCTGTCCATCGGTAGCACAATGGAGACCATGTAAACAATTGGCTGGACTCAGTGTGTTCCAGTGGTTGGGGATGGGTATCAGAGCAAAGCAGAGAGGCTCTCACTTAGACAGTGGACTGTTATACTTGATGCAAATTTCCCAACTTCCATTTCTAGGGTTGTCCCCACTAGAGGGTATGTAGTGTGGATGTGGGCTAACTCTACCCACAACACCCAGAGCACTGGCCCTGCAGGTCATTATGGTATAACTTCGTTTTCAGTGACTCTAAGTGACTTTTGCTGGTGCCAAATCCAAAGCTGAAATCCTGACATACATTCTATTTTTCCAATTTCCTTTCTTTTTTTTTTTTTTTTTTTTTTTTTTTTTAATACTCACTATTCCTTAAGGGTTGTAGAGGGAGATACAGATGTTCCATTTAGCATAGTTGACTTTGACATCCTTTAAACTTCTAGTTTAGCCCATTATGGTTTTCTTTTTTAATATATATGCACTGGAATAAGAAATTCTCTGATGAAGACTGAGCATAATGTTTCCAAATTGGTTCGACACTGGGGCTTTTAGAGAAACTACAGTAGAAACCACAGAGACCATGAATCACCATACTATATGTTCTTGTCCTGATTTATTTCTTTCTTTATTTTACATATAGATCAGTCTGGAGAGATAGCTCAGTAGTTAGGAGCACTAGCTTCTCTTCCAGAGGACCAGAGTTGGAATCCCAGCTACCTGGCAGCTCACAACCATCTATTTTTCCAATTTCTTATGCCTGCTCTGTGCCCCTCCCTAGACTATCCCAGATGATTTTAATTCTAGCTCTAGCAAGCATTTTAGTAAGCCAAGGGAAAACTAGGCTTCTCAAGAATACGGGGTAATTACATATAGCTGCAAAACACCACTGTCTTGAGGAATTCTCATATCATCTTACAAAGTGTTTACTATTTGAACAGCAACAGTAGAAAACACATAAAATCATAGAGGCAAAAGTTGTTGCCAGGCTTAGCCTTTGTATTGACAATCCTTTGAAGTAAAAATGTCACTATGAAAGAGTATGATTGCAACTTGGAAATTTTGTTTTCTTTCTTTCAGTACAAAGTTGTTACCATTGAAAGTGTATCCAATTTTAAATATGAACAACAATAAAATTCATCAGCATCACCAGAATCTGAGTCTATCATTTACTTTAAAAGCAGAGATCTAACTCCCAGATAATGCAAGGGTCTCTACCACTTTCTGTGCATGTGTGAAAAATGGTATGAACTAAATTTTATTTACGTCACAGCAAGTGTCTATGTGAGCATTGTTTTCAGGGCTTGGGATATTAAAAAGTAGCCTTCAGTTCTAGGAATTTTGTGAATACCTGTATAAGATTTTTATTATGTTTTGTTTTGTATTTCATTATAAAAATACAGAATGTCATTTATGTCATGGAAAATATTCTTTTGTAAAGGAACATATTTCAGTTAATCATATGTTTCTAAGTTCATAGTTATTAAATATAATAGGAGAAAACCCAGATGGCTGAGAATATGTTTTTATAAAGTATGCAATGTTTAAGATGAGAAAAAGTAAAATATTAAATTTGTATCCCCTACATGTTTTAAATATAAAAATATTGGTTTTACTTTGTAACTGATTAAATATCTCATAAGACTCTTTCATGTGATTGCACTGAGCCAAAGGATTCATGACCTTAGCCGTTGTGCATACTGAGGATTCATTATAGTAACTCATACAGGGATTTAAGCAATGTAGCCACTCTGGGAAATAGAAAATAAAGACTAGGCATGTTCCCTGAAAGGATTCCTGACTTTAACATTCAAATAGTGAGTGCAGTCCAAGGAGTGTGCTTGTGCTAAAAGTAAAACGAAGCACTCAAAGAAATTCATGACATGTGAGGGAAAGTCTGACTTTGGGAATAGAATTGATTCCCTCAACAAAAGTAAATGAAGGATCGTTGTGTTAGATAGACCCTTGTTAAAACAGAGTACCTGGCCTGGCTATACATAAAGAATATATGTTTACTATGGTGTAGAAATGGGATGCTGAAGATACTTCCTTGTCTTCCAGGAGTGGAGTTTGGCTATGTCAGCTCATGTGGGAAGCGGGAGGTCAAGTAGATATGTTGGGAGAAAGTAAATACAGCCAAGCAGTCCTGCTTACCTCTAAGCCAACCTGCTTGAACAATGACATCTCCAGAGAGAGTCTTACACAATATGTGCATGATTGGATCTGTTGGAACCTAAGTACCACCATTGGTTTCAGGTAAGCAAAACTTATTCAAACCATAAAAACATAGAGAGAGTCCTGTAAAAGGAGCTAAGTTAAGGAAAAGAGTGTTTAGCCTGATGGGATAACATAAAAAATAAT
Source organism: Phodopus roborovskii (assembly GCF_943737965.1). Lineage (NCBI taxonomy): Eukaryota > Metazoa > Chordata > Mammalia > Rodentia > Cricetidae > Phodopus > Phodopus roborovskii. The sequence continues at coordinate 21,757,947 of NW_026125397.1, read as the reverse complement.
CCTTTGCTAATCCACACATGGAGGGCTAGAGTCAATTATGATACTAATCTTGATTAATAATAACTATTAATCAAAACTAACAATGGGAAACATGCATAGGAGGTGACCAAGAGAGTGAGAAGTTAAGTCTATGAGATATGATGACAGAATGAAGGTCTGATACTATTCCCCCTACTTGATAATTAAGAGATATTGGAGGCTTATTCTTTTACATTTTGCTCACTCATTATTGTGACAGGATTAACTGTGTTCTGTATAGTTCCATAAATACTGTTACTGCCACAACAGATTGTTAAGACAGATATCATAGTAATCAGTAAGTATCTAGCAGTAGAGATAATCTATGAGTCTTAGGTTTGTATTCAAATTAGTATCAGATGTCTATAGCAACGTCATAAATTTCACCCCTAACAGAGGCAGGACCGTACACTCTCCTTAGATGCTCCAAACCTTCTGTGTTCTCATATTTAAATAAGAACGTTGTTACGCATTAAATTCTCATGGCTATTTTTAATATTCAGTGAATGCTTAATCTATACTGTAATTAGTAGATCCAAGATGCTCTGTAGAGTTAACAAACCAAAGGCTGGGCAATGCCTTAACAGTCATTACAGACTCAAATCACACAAGACCTGCACAAGACTAGTCCAGCCAAAATTTCATCAGAGCAGGTGGGGAGGAGCCATGAGACCCATCCCTTCCAGAGAGACTGCTAGCAATCCATGGTTATTGAGGGTTGAGGTGGCATAGTCTTCAGTAGTACAGCCACAGATATATGGCTCTAGCTCTAATCCAAACAACCTGCAACCCAAACTGGAACAAGTAACTAAAAATCAGTGGGTCTAATACACACACACACACACACACACACACACACACACACACACACACACGAGCACATGAACATGCTGGGGGGACTTGTTGAGAATGAGAGGGAGAAGGATGAAGTGAGTGCTAGGGATGAAATGTCAGGAAGTCATTTTATAAATGTGTGGATCTGTCAATCAAAAGGATTTTTGAGATGCCTTCTAATATAATTCACTATTTTTATTAAAAGGAATTATTCGTACTGTATATTTTGAACATTTCCCCTTTCCCTAATTCCTTTCAGATCTTTCTTACCCAACCAACTTAATGTGAATTTTTTCACACTTTCTCTTTTTAAATAAACAAATACAAAGGCACAAGAAATACACACACAGAGAGAAGACCGCACAAAAATAGAAGTCAAAACAAACAAGCAAAAGACAAAAAATGTACACAAACAAAGCAAGCAGAGACAGTAAGTCTACAAAAATTTGAGTTTATTTTGTGTTTTCCAAATATTCCTGGTCTTGGGTCCTGCCTTGAAGTGTGGTGAATATACTCAGTGAAATGCCATTGGAGGAAAGGGATTTTTCTTTCACCAACAGGTACTAATTGCAGAAAGCTTTATGGTTAGGGGAGGACCCCGTCTCCATTTCCCCTTCTCAATGCTGGGACCCCATCTGGCTTAAATCAGATGTAGGAATAATTCAATTACAAACATGGTGAGAGGTTTATCAGTCAGAAACTTGTTGCCAATACAAGAAGTAGTTAAAAGAAAGGGCATTGTAAGTATTCCATATGGGAGACAGGAAAAGGTAACTTGGAAATATTTGTTTTATATTGGAAGGAATCATCACTAGTGGGTGAGTAATCATGAGGATTCAGGATAAGAGGGAATTGTTATGAGCAGGTTTCCCGCCAGCCTGGTCCTACCATCACATCATCCCCACATAGTACACAGAGATGCTGTATTAGATATAATGCTATTAGCCTGCTACTAGCATTTCTTATTGGCTAAATCTGTCTTAAATATTAACCTATTCCTATTAATCTAAGTGTTTCCATATGATCTTATCTTACAGGAGAGAGGGACCAGCATTCTGCTCTCCCTGTCCTACATCTTGAATCTCCTCTCTACTACTTCCAGAATCCTCCTTGTCTCCTAGTCCTGCCTATCTTGCTTTCCTATTGACCAACAGTGCTTTATTCATTAACCAATAAGAGAAACATATTTACAGAATGACATCTCCTAACCTGCTGTTTCTGTCCTTGCTGTACCTTTTGGAAGTTGCCCATCTGCACTTCCATAGTATTTTTATTTTCCTTCTCAGGTCTTTGATGAGGTTGAAGATTTAACTATCACAACTATTATTCTCTCTTTCTAGTTAGATATATTAGGTACTAGACTTAAGCTTTCCAGCTTAGGACAACTCTATTGTAAACTCCATTATGCCTTCACCCTCGGATTAGATATGTAGGTCTTAAGTTTGTTTGTTCTCTGATTTTCCTTTTCTTAGAGAACATTTGCTATTCACTGTTTTGTATATAGTTGTTGTATCAAGACTAAATCTTTTCTTTAGACTAAAGGGGGAATTGTAGTGAGATATTCACTTTACCGGCATCTGTGGGGCTGACTCCACCCATTGTGGGTGGAGACAGGGGCAGAAGTGACCTGGGAGAGCTAGGACTGAGGAGGAGCCTAGGAGCCATATCTTGCTGGCAGGATGGAAACAGGAAAGTATCCAGAGGCATGCTTGGGACCAGGAACCTGCTGGTGTTCATCTGTCTATGTTATAAGTTATTTCTCCCTGAATAAACATCCATTCAGCCTATTTGTTTCTCCTGATCCTTCTTAAACCACAATAGGGAATATTTAATAGCTCCTTGATAAAGTGTTGGCTTCAGACATATTATTCCTAAAGAAATTATGATTCATTTTATACAGGTTGGTATACAGAAACCATAATCTAGTACCACATGTACCCTCATCTAGAATATCTTCATTTCTAGACTCAATCTGTAGACAGAACTTAGAAATATGAAAGCAGATTAGGATGAAATGCAGATATAAATATAGAGTTGGTATCGCATGAAGATCATTTCCAATCTTTGTCTGTTACTATCATCTGCCTAAATGAGAATCATTTTCTCCTTGTAGATTTCCATGAACCCTGAGAGTATTTACAGTAATGTTTTATGCAGGCAGGGTTTGTTTCTCTTTTTCTCCTAACTCTATTTCTTTGTTCACATGCTCCCCTTCATGGATAGTTATCTTTCGCCACTTGGTCAATTTCTTTCTTTCTAAACTACACTAGAAAAAAATTGCTAATGGAAATCTCCTTAGTGTTCATAATATATGGCATGATTTTATTTTACCCTTGATCTTGAAAGATCACTTTCTGGTATGCAATTGTAATTGAAAGTTAATTCTTTTTTTTTTCATTTAAATTTAAAACAAGCTTGTTTTACATGTCAATCCCAGTACTATCTCCCTCCTCTCCTCCCCTGTATGTCTAACAAACTCCCATCCTGTCTCCTTTCTGTTCCCCAGGGAGAGTGAGGACTTCCATGGGGACCTTCAAAGGCTTATGCTGGTTTCTCAGCTATCAGTCTGGGGTCCATGAACTCCCCCTTGTTCAGGTCAGCTGTTCCATGGGTTTCTCCAGCCTGGTTTTGACCCCTTTGCTCATCACTCCTCCCTCTCTGCAACTGGATTCCAGGAGTTCAGCTCAGTGGGTATCTAACAATTGTATTGTCAGGGAAGGGCATTTAAGGTAGCCTCTCCACTATTGCTTAGATTGTTAATTGGGGTCATTCTTGTAGAACTCTGGGCATTTCCCTAGTGCCAAATTTCACTTTAAACATAAAATGGTTCCCTCTATCATTGTATCTCTTTTCTTGTTCTCTTCTATTCTTCCCTTGACTTAATCTTTCTGCTCCCTCATGTCCTCCTCTCCCCTCCTCTTCTCCCCTTCTTTTTCTCTTAACTCCCCCTCTCTTCCACCAAAACTCCCAATTTATTCCAGAGTTTTTGTACCTTTCCCCTTCTCCAGGGGACCATGCCTATCTCTCTTAGGGTCCTTCTTTTTTCCTAGATTTCCTGGTGGTGTGGATTGTAAACTGGCATTCTTTTGCTCTGTGTAAAATCTATATATGAATGACAACAATGGTTTTCATTTTGAGAGTGAGTTACCTTACAAAGGATGGTATCTTCTAGTTCCATCCACTTACCTTCGAATTTCAAGATGCCATTGTATTATGTTTTGTTTGTTTGTTTTCCCATGGAGTAGTGCTCCATTGTGTAAATGTACCACATTTTCTCCATCCATTCTTCAGATGAGGGGCATTTAGGTCACTTCCAGGTTCCAGCTATTACAAATAATGCTGCTATGAACATAGTTGAACAGATGTCCTAGTTGTATGAATGTGCATCTTTTGGATATGTACTTAAGAGTGGAATTGCTGGATCTTGTGGTAGACTGATTCCCATTTTCCTGAGGAACAGCCATACTGATTTCCAGAGTGGCTGTACAAGTGAGTTTGCACTCCCACCAGCACTGGAGGAGTGTTCCCCTTTTTCCACATCCTCTCCAGCATAAGTTGTCATTGGTATTTCTAATTTTAGCCATTCTGACAGGAGTAAGATGGTATCTCAGAGTTGTTTTGATTTTCATTTTCCTGATGGCTAAGGATGTTGAGCACATTCTTAACTGTCTTTCAGCCATTTTAGATTCCTCTATTGAGAATTGTCTATTTAGTTCTGTACCCCACTTTTTCATTGGATTATTTGGTGTTTTGGTGACTAGTTTCCTGAGTTATTTGTTTATTTTGGAGATCAGCCCTCTGGGAGATGTGGGGTTGGTGAATATCTTTTCCCATTCTCTGTCCATGCCGTTTTGTGTTGTTCACTGTGTCCTTTGCCTTGCAGAAGCTCTTCAGTTTCAGGAGGTCCCATTTATTAATGGTTGATCTCAGTGTCTGTGCTACTGATGTTATATTCAGGAAGCTGTCTCCTGTACCAATTCATTCAATGGTACCTCCTCTTTCTCTTCTAAGAGGTTCAGTTTAGCTGGATTTATGTTGAGATCTTTGATCTATTTGTACATAAGTTTTGTGCATGGTGATAGACATGGGTGTAAACTGCAGCATCCAGTTATGCCAGCACCATTTGTTGAAGATGCTTTTTTTTAACCATTGTATAATTTTAGCTTATTTATCAAAAATCAGGCATTCATAGGTATGTGGATTAATGTCAGGGTTTTCAATTTGATTCCATTGGTCTACTTGAATATCTTTGCACCAATACCAAGGTATTTTTAGGACTATAATAGAGCTTGAAGTAGGGAAGATTATGCCTCTGGAACTTCCTATATTGTATAGGGTTGTTTTAATTATTCTGGGTCTTTTGTTTTTCCATATAAAGTTGAGTATTTTTCTTTCAATGTCTGTGAAGAATTGTGCTGGGATTTTGATTCCATTGAATCTGTAGCCTGCTTTTGGCAAGATTGCCATTTTAAATATGTTTACCCTAGCTAGCCAAGAGCATGGGAGATCTTTCCATTTTCTGGTATCTTCTTTAATTTGTTTCTTTAAAGACTCATATTTCTTATTATATAGGTATGTTCTTTGTTTGGTTAGCATTATCTCAAGATATTTTATGTTATCTGTGGCTATTGTAAAGGGTGATGTTTCTCTGATGTCTTTCTTAGCCCCTTTATATCCAGTATATTAGGGCTACTGATTTTTTTCTCTCTTTTTTTTCTTTTTTCTTTCTTTCTTTTTTTTTTTTTTTAATCAATCTTGTATCCTGACACATTGCTGAAGGTGTTTATCAGCTGTAGGAGTTCCTTGGTAGATTTTTTCAGGTCACTTATATAAACTATTATATCATCTGCAAATAGTGAGTTTGTCTTCTTCCTTTCCAATTTGTGTACCCTTGATCTCCTTTTGTTGTCTTATTGCTCTAGCTAGAACTTCAAGTACAATATTGAAGAGCTATGGAAAGAGTGGACAGCCTTGTCTTGTTCTCAATTTTAGAGGAACCACCTTGAGTTTCTGTCCATTTAATTTGATGTTGGCTGTTGGTTTGCTGTATATTGCTTTTATTATGTTTAGGCATGTTTCTGTTATCCCTATCTGTACAATACATTAATCAGGAAGGGGTGTTCGATATTGTCAAAGGCTTTTTCAGCATCTAGTGAAATGATCATGTGGTTTTTCCTTTTCAGTTTGTTTATATAGTGGATTACATTGTTGGGATTTTCATATGTTGAAACATCCCTGCATCCCTGGGATTAAGACTACTTGGTCATGGTGGATGATTTCTCTGATGTGTTCTTAGATTAGATTTACCAGTATTGAGTATTTTGCATCAATGTTTATGAGAGATATTGGTCTGTAGTTCCCTTTCTTACTTGTATCTTTCTGTGGCTTAGGTACCAAGGTATTTGTAGCCTCTTAAAAAGTGTTGGCAATGGCCCTTCTGCTTCTGTTGTGTGGAACAGTTTGAGGAGTATTGGTATTAGCTGTTCTTTGTATTTCTGGTAGAATTCTGCATTGAAGCCATCTGGCCCTGGGCTTCTTTGGTTGGGAGACTTTTGATGACTGCTTCCATTTGATTAGGAATTGTAGGCCTACTTATTTTTATCTATTTATTTTATATGCCATTTTTTCTAAATTTGAAACAAGCCTGTTTTACATGTCCATCCCGGTTCCTTCACCCTCTTCTCCTCCCCTGTTGTCCTCCCAACACCCCCTCCCATCCCCTTTCTGCTCACCAGGGAGGATGAAGTCTTCCATGGGGGAATCTTCAAAGTCTAATTACTTATTTGTTCATTTAATTTTAGTAAGTGATATTGTTCATTTCTGTTAAATTCTCAAATTTTGTGGAGTACAGGTTTTCAAAGTATGACCTGAAGATTCTCTGGAGTTCCTCAGTGTCCACTGTTACGTCCTATTTTCACTTCTGTTTTTGTTTGTTTGCATGTTCTCTCTTTGCCTTTTGGTTAGTTTGGATGAAGTATTTGTCTATGTGTTGATTTTCCCCAAAGTACCAAGTCTTTGTTACATCGATTCTTTATTGTTTTCCTAGGTTCTACGTTATTGATTTCAGCCCTCAAATTGATTATTTCCTGGCATCTACTCCTCTGGGGTGAGTTTGCTTCTTTTTGTTCTAGAGCTTTCTCTACTGTGACTATTCTCCAATCTCTTCATGTGGGCACTTAGTCCTATGAACTTTCCTCTTAGTACTGCTTTCAAAGTATCCCATAAGTTTGGGTATGCTATGTTTTCATTCTCATAGAATTCTAGGAAGTCTTTAATTTCATTCTTTATTTTTTTTCCTTGATCAAGGAATGGTGCAATTGCACATTGTTCAATTTCCATGAGTTCATGAGGATTCTGCAATTTGTGTTCTTGTTGAAATCTAACTTTAAATTATTGTGATCTGGTAAGATACAGAGTGTTATTCCAATATTTTTGTACCTATCGAGGTTTGCAATATTGTCGAGTATGTGGCTCTGAGAAGAAGGCATATTATTTTGTGTTTGGTGAAATGTTCTATATATATTAGTTGGGTCATACTTTCTGTTAGTTCCTTCTTTTTTTTTTTTTTTTTTTTTTTTTTTGTTACGTTCCTGTCTAGTGGACCTGTTGAGTGTTAAGAGTGGGGTGTTAAAATCTCCCATTATAAGTGTGTGAGGTTTTATTTGAGATTTGAGTTTTAGTAATGTTACTTTTATGAATGTGGGCTCCTTTTTATTTGGGGGCATAGATGCTCAGAATTGAGACTTCATTCTCATGGACATCTCCTGTGATGAATGAGAAATTACCTTGTTCAAGTCTTTTGGTTGATTTTAGTTTAAAGTCTAATTTGTTAGATATTAGGATTGCTACACCCACTTGTTTCTTGGGTCCATTTGATTGGAAAATATTTTCTCAACCCTTAAATCTAAAGAAACATATGTCTTTGAAGTTGAAGTGTGTTTCTTGTATGCAGCAGAAGGATGGATTATGTCTTCATATACATTCTGTTAGCCTGTGTCTTTATATAGGTGAGTTAAGACAATAAATATTGAGGGACATTAATGACCATTGATTGTTAATTCTTGTTTGATTTAGATTTGGTGGTGGTAGTAGTGGTATTGTATATGGATTTCCCCCTTTTTTTCTTTTGGCTGTTGGTAAAGTGGGATTATCTATTGCCTATGTTTTTGTGGTAGTATAGTTAACTTCCTTGGGTTGGAGATTTCCTTCCAGAACTTGCTGTAGGGCTGGATTAGCTGATATGTATTGTTTAAATCTGGTTTTGTCATGAGATATCTTGTTTTCTCCATCTGTAGTGATTGAAAGCTTTGCTGGGGATAGTCATCTGGGGTGGGCATCCCTGGTCTCATAATGTTGGTAAAATATCTATCTAGGGTCTTCTGGCCTTCAGAGTTTCTATGGAGAAGTCAGGTGTAATTATGATAGGTTTGCCTTTATATGTTACTTGGTCTTTTTACTTTGCTGCTCTTACTATTCTTTTTTTATTCAGTATGCTTGGTATTTTGATTATTATGTGGCAGGGAGATTGTTGGTTTTTGTTTGGCCCACTCTATTTTGTGTTCTGTAAGCTTCTTATACTTTCAATGAAATGTCATTCTTTAGGTTGGGATAGTTTTCTTCTATCATTTTGTTGAATATATTTTCTGCACCTTTGAGGGGGGGTTCTTTAACTTCTTCTATACCTATATTCTTAGGTTTATTCTTTTCATATTGTCCCATATTTCCTGGGTATTTTGTGCAGGGATTTGTTGGAGGAAGGTTTTCCTTGGTCGATAAGTCTATTTCTACTAGTGCATCTTCAATGCCTGAGATTCTCATTTCCATCTATTAGTTATGTTTGCATGTGTAGTTTCTGATCGTTTACCTAGCCTTTGTATTTCTAACATTCCCTCAGACTGCAGGTTTATTATTATTACTGTTATTATTATTGTTGTTGTCTCTATTTCAGCTTTCAAGCTTTGCACTGTTTCACTTGTTTCTTGCAGTTTTTGGTTTGTCTTTTCCTCCATTTATTGAATGTTTGTGTTTGTTTTTTCTTCCACTTCTTTAAGGGATTTTCTCATTACCTCTTTGAGGGATTCTATCATCATCATAAATTTGTTTTCCGGGTTGTTCTCTTATGCTTCATCTGTGTTGGGATGTTCAGATCTATCTGGTGTGCAGTCCCTACACTCTGGGGGCATCATATTGATCTTTCTGTCTATTCCTCATTCCTTCTTCCAGTGAGTACAGGTGGTTCTCTCCCTCTCCTAGTAGGTACAGGATAAAGGTTCTCTTTTGGTGGGTACAAACAAGTCCAGTACTCTGATGCCTCTCCTCGTCCAGTGGGTTGAGGTGGAACTAGGAGGCTGGCAGACTCTGGATGGGCTGGTTTACTGGGATGGGTTCCCCAGTGCGCAGTCCCCAGTCCTCAGGAGGCTGAAAGTTAATTCTTAAAAACCACTCTTAGAAAATATTTCAGTATTTTCTTGTTTCTTTTGTTGCTGAGGAAACATAAGCTGCCATTCTGAGTGTTCTTTCTTTGTAGGTAATCTTGTTTTCCCCCACTGGCTAAATTTAAGATTTAAGGTTTGGTGTCACTATGTCTAGGAAAAGATTTCTTTTTATTTGTTTTTGGCTTTCTATCTCTGTGAAATATCAAACTGTTTCCTTGCTAGATCTTCAAATAATAGCTTTGTTAGTAATTGGTATCCTTTATGCATTAAGTATACATAAAAAGTGAGAAAGGTTATTCTCATCTTAAAGATTTTTTTTAGGTTTTTCATTGTATGCTTATCCAGTATCACATTTTCTACATGGACTTGAAATTTCCATTCATATTCTAATTGTAATAATTACAATAACTTATTGCAAGGACATAAACTGCAGAGATTCTGGATTAATAGTTTTGCAACCATTGGATTAATTTATACGATTGTTATCACTAAAATAGTGAAAAACAATTTTGGATAATTTTATGATTATTATGCATTGGAATGACAATGCTTATCTATTGTGTTAAAATCACGCTTACTTGTTAATTTGTGTTTTTAGTGCAATTAAAATGTTAAATTATGTCTGTGGCTCTTGTAACATATGCAGGAGAAAGCATGTGAGCTTTACCTAGCACTTGTAGGTTCTCTGGGATGATTGCTGTATATGGACACTAATACTGTTAAATATGAACATTTTTCATAAACTTGCATAGAAAATGATGCGTGAATCGTGTGAACAGACTCTATAACTCTTCCCCCAGAATTTGTTTTAGTACGAGATGGCTTTGCTTTTGTTTTTATTTCCAAATATCAACATTCCCTGTATAATGTCTGGTAATATAGATCTGCTTATATCAGGAATTAAAAAAAAAAGACATTCAAAGTTGAATTAATATTCATTCAGAAAAAATACTACTGTATTAGAGCTTCTAAGACTTTGAATAGTATGTAACAACATGTATGACTTTTAAATTAAGCTTTAATCCCATATGTGAGCTAAAAATACATTCCACCCCAAAATTATGGATACCCAAGCTGGTGACAGCAAAAGGAGCAGAGTCTGTAGAAAAGCTCATTAATGTGTGCTAAATTCCAATTAGGAGGGAGGAAAGAGCTCGTTCAGCTACTGTATATTAGCATAACTGCTAGCAACAAAAATACACCATGCATTTAAAGAGCTGTCAGACAGGGGTCTGAACGTTTTCACTATAAATAAGTGACAAATACCTGAAACAGGTTAATCAGTACATGTTACACAATATGTGAATGTATCAAGACATTACTTGGTATTCCATTAATATGTGTAGTTTGTGTTTCAACTAAAGAAATTTCAACAATTGAAAAAAAAGTTAAAGGGAAGGTAGATATGTTAAATATAGAAACATTTAAATTTATTTAATAGATATGAGAGTTCTGAACTTGAATAATGAATATATTTAATATACTTATATTATATATATACATATATATATACATGTATATATATATATATATATACATACATATATGTGTAAATTGCAAACACAGAGACCTGAGTTTGAGCTACAGAACCCATGTGAAAAACCAAGGAACTGTGTCACATATCTGTAGTCCAAGCCCTGGGGGGGGAGGATCCCTGGTGTCTATATGTCAACAGCTAACCTATTACTAGGCATCTGTCCTCTCTCCCTCCCTCTCTCTCTCTCTCTCTTGTTCTGTGGTGGTGGAAACTATTAAAATCAAGGCATCCCATGAAGTTTGTAATAAAGAACAGTCACCCCCTCAGCTGAAGAATGAATCAGAAGATGTGGTACTTTTAGACAATGGAATACTACTCAGGTGAAAAAAAATTGACATCTTGAAATTCGAAAATTCGCAGGCAAATGGATGGAACTTGAAGAAACCATCCTGAGTGAGGTAACACAGTCACAAAAAGAGGAACATAGTATGTACTCACTCATATATGCTTTATATCTAAAATCCACTCATATGGATTTTAGATATAAAGCAAAGGATCACCAACCTACAATTCACACTGCCAGAGAAACTAGGAGGTATCTAAGAGATTCATACAAGATCACTCACAGAAGCGAATAGGGACAAGATCCTCTGAGCATATTGGGAGTGGGGGGGGGCAGTGAGTGGAGAGGGTGTTAGGAGAAAGAGAAGGGGAGGAGAGGAGAGCATGTGGTCTAGGAAGATTGAGGACTGAGTCCGGGAATGAATAGACAAGAGCAAAAAAAAAAAAAAAAAAAAAAAAAAAAAAAGATACCATAATAAAGGGAGTCATTATAGGTTTGAAGAGAAAATTGACTCCAGAGAAATGTTCAGAGACCTACAAGGATGACCCCAACTAACAATCTCAACAACAGTGGAGAGGCTACCTTAAATGCCCTTCCTGATAATGAGATTGATAACTAATTTATAGTCCATCATAGATCCCTCATCTAGTAGCTGTTGGAAACAGAAGCAAACACCCACAGCTACACACTGAGCCATATTCCTTGAATCCAGTTGCAGAGAGAGAGGAGTGATAAGAAAAGGGGTCAAGGCCAGGCTACAAAAACCCACAGAGACAGCTGACCTGAACAAGGGGGAGCAAATGGACCCCAAGACTGATAGCTGGGAAACCAGCATTGGACTGCACTCAGACCCCTGAACATAGATGGGTCTCAGTTAGAAGGCCTGGGCAGTCTAAGGGGCCTCCGACAGTGGAACCAGGATGTATCCCTGGTGCACTAATGACTTTGGGAGCACATTCCCCATGGAGGGATACTCCCTTAGCCTAAAGACTAGAAGGACAAAATTTGATGATCCCTCCTGGAAGGCCTCACCATCCCTGTGGAGTGGGTGCAGAATGGGACAGGGAGGGGGTCGTGAGCATGGTAGGAAGGGGGGAGGGAGAGGGAACTGGGATTGATATGTAAAATAAGAAAAAATAATAAAAAAATGAAAAAAATCCCATAACCCCCCAAAAAAGTTTCTACATATTTTAAAAGATGAGATTACAGTGTCCCCCATCAGGGACAGAAAAACATATTTTTCCTAATGTTTACGTATGTAATCTGAAATGATGAAACCTATTGGTTGCAATTATGAAAATATTTTATTAAAAAAAGAACAGTCACTGCTTTCCTGTGTGCAAAGCTTTAGAGCATGCACAATTTCTCATTAAATTGCATCAACGGTTACATCCTTTTCTAATGACTAAAACTGTACATAGTTTGAGATAGGTTAGAATTTTGTCATTTTACGAACTTTACAGTAAAATTCCCATCACCTTGAACTTCGTGGAAGTGGTGTTGTTGAGTGGGAATAAGGGGTTCTTGCAAAGTGTGACTAACCCCATCTATTCATCACATTTACCTTATTGTTGAGAAGACCATCGTAGGTATTGACATTTAAGAACGAAAGAAAATTGTATGAAATTACATTTTACTGTTTTTTCACTTAGGTAACATTTTTTTGAAACCTACACTTCAACAGAAACAGTAAGGAAAGCTCTGACTGAATCAGTGGCAGGGTCTGGAGGATGCTGAGTTGAGTGAACATTTCATAGGCATATCCAATAGCCTTTGCAGTGCGTGAAGGAACAATAACTCACTCGTGATGAAATAAGACTGACTGTTCAATATTACATCTAGTGACCTACTCTGTAAGGGACCAGAAAATCAATTATTCAATCAGAAAACTTAATTATGTTAAAGTCAGTTTCTCACCCCAAAGCCCTGTGACTGCACTGGGTATGGATTCTAAAATGATGGTTATATCATGTTCTACCAGTGTGTAAAATGAGATGGTACATCGAGAATTTTATAAGTTAGACTAGTGCACATTAATTATTATATTTGTACATAGATCAGGGGATGGAGCTCTATAGACATACACATTCCTTTCCAGTTTAATAAGACTTCAGGATTCTTATCTATAATCATATTCCACAGACCAGCCTCCTTCCTTACATCTGTGAAATTAAATGGTTTCTGGTGCTTTAGCTTCTGTTATAATTTATATAAATATGGGAATTGGCACACTGGGGTCACTAGGATCAAGCTGCTGTAGTGTTTCAGGGTCCTGATAGTAATTCTCATGGAGTTGTACTTTTGTAAGACTTTTAACACATTGTCTGCATCATACACTCACATATATGCAAACTTTACCTATCTTTGTTTTATGTGTTTTTATTTCACATCTTAGTTTACATTGCCCAAATGATGCCCTTCTAGCTTTTCAACTCTTCAATTTTAAATTACATATCGCTTGCTCAGATTTAATGTTATAATGATGCAGTTGCCTTTAAGAATTTTTATGCAACTACTATTTTCCTAGGATTGTAAGCCTCAATTCTAGATGGGAAAGTTATATCTAGTTTCTAAACATACAAGAAAAATGTATTTCATATTTCTAACTCTTCATTTAGCACAAGACATATGGAGATGAGATGGATGGTGCATTGGATATTTAACCATAAATATTATTTGTAAATGTTTATACTATCATCATCACTATGATGCTACATGTTTTCCATACATCTTAATTGACTGAACGGGCAAGGAGAGTGAAAATGGACATTGAGTCCATTTTCTTTCATTGCTTTTGAAGAGCGAACCATGATGATGCTGACACAAAACTTTGTGATGTTTACAGATCTTATTAGAAGCTTTGATCCTGACCAGTCATAGTTACCATAAATTAACAAAAGACAAATTTTAATAAACATTAGCTACCTCTGGATTAGAGATTTGTACTTCATTTTTCCATTCCCCTAAGGGACAAAGTAGAGGCCAATTGTATTCTTGTATCTTATTTCTTCTATACTGATGATTATAGTTGTCAACATTTATTAATTTATTCAGGAACTATTGAGTTCCAACTATGTACACAGAAGCATTTTAAGAACCAAGAATGTGCCTGGTGATGGTGGCACATGCCTTTAATCCTAGCATCAAGCACACAAAAGGCAGGTAGATCTCTGTGAACTTGAAGCCAGCCTGGTCTACAGAGTGAGCACCAGGACAGTCAACAAAGCTACAGAGAAACCCTGACTTGAAATATGAAAAACAAAGATAAAAAAGAGGCAAGAATCCAAGAATGTGTGCAGAAGATAAATTCTTAACTCATGGAGATTATTATGTAGTGTGGAGGCAAAGCAAGGTATGTGTGAATGGTAATTAGTACTAAGGTGTTGAATGTACTCCCTAATCTAATGGATCATTATTCTAGGTACAAGGAGAAAAGCCTTGTGAAGTTCGACTGGGGAGAAACCTGTGGAGGTTGGTGGGCTCTCCTTTGTACCTGGGCTGACCCAGGTTAAATAGCAGTCTACCATATGGAAAATAATTTTAAGTTTATTCTACTCCAGTGGGAAACCACTGTAGGGCTAGGATGACAGAAAAATAAATAGTTATGTATTAATTTGGACTCTCACATCTAAGCAGCAATCTGTAATAAAAAGTTATTCCTAATTATAATGTCAAATTATATAGTTCCAACATGTGAAAGAAATATATCATCTAAGTTACATTTCAAAACTCATGGTTCTTGTCTATAAGCTCATCTACTGAAATATGACGCATTTATATGCAGTCTTTTACATGGTGTATCATCTCCTTTTATGACTTTCATTCCCTGATTCCTCTCCTTGCCTCTGGCTCTTGATTCCTTTTCTGACACGTCAGCCACGTACTTCTACATGTGTTCTTTTTAAAATTCAATTTAAACTTAATAAAGTGGGGTTACTTACTAAATCACCAAGTACCAGTTACTATAACTCTAAAAATAAATAACCGTTTCTTCCCTTGAAGCCATTAACTGCTCATAGTTCCTTAGCTAATGGCAGAGCTTCACAAGCTCACCCCTGCCCTTTAGATGTGAGGGGAAGAGTTAATAAAGGAGACCACTTAGTACAAATTATATTAGGGATTTCGTGATGATGATAAAAAAAAAAATGTGATCCTAAGTTGGGGAAAGGAGAAAGGGGATAAGGGGATGGACTGTGGGAGATGGAGGAGGAGGAAGAGAGGTTGGGTACAGGAACTAACTTCATTAGGTAGGAGCAAGCAATGCTGGCATGCCATATTGAATATGAGGTGACTATAAATAAGAACACTGTTTTATCAAAACTGCAATCTTTATTTACAAAACACAATGAAAATAATATCCAAGCAAATTGTGTACAATTTTATAAGAGAAATGGCATCTCAAGTGGAAGATATGGCATTTAAGAAAAATATAAAGAAAAACTATTATAAATCCTAGATGACATTAAAATGATTTCTCAATTCAAGCAGTTTCAGGAAAAGTTGCATGACTACATAAGGCAGGGCTTCCCATTGGCCATCACCTGAGGCAAACAGAATAATCCAGCTCACTAAATTTCCTGTATTTAAAGTGATGATACTTTTTCATTATGAATTATGGATTTTCTCACCTTGGTTTTGTATTTCATCAACATTGTACTATACACTGTTTTGGTACACGGCATTGTCCTAAGCTTCATGTATTACATGTGTTCAGTAGTTCAGTCTCAGCCTGGCTGTACCTATAAAAGGGCATTTCCACAAAGTTCTTGCTGAAAGCTTTATTCTTTGTGCTGTTATAATTGCAAAACCATAAATAAAGTCAGCACATGAAAAAAACAGGACTCCAATTACTGCTATTTTATATTCAGTTAAGAATATGAGCCTTCACATCCTGAAACAATGATGCTTTGAAAGTAATTCAGATAGGAGCTTTTGTTTCATTATGAAGAAACAGCATTTCTTCCCATGAATGAAATAGGGAAACAAGAACAATGGACAGCTAAGGGTTAGGCATTTCTCTATGGAGAATAAAGAACAGCAACTGTTGGTTACAAACCAGACAGGGTTTTGCATTCTCCTCTTCCCATTGATGATGTAGTGTGGAAAGAAGCTGAAGGTTTCCAACCTGGTATAGTTTGCTATAGTCTGCATTGTCCTAAAGGCACTGTGAGAGCAACCAAGAGGACACAGGCATGAGTCAAACGAGTATACAGTGCAAAAAATAGCCATGCTTGAGAGAACAGACTCTCAGACTTTTTACTGGGTCTGTGTTGTAAAACGAGTCTTGCTATATTCTACAATGGATGGCAAGAATGCCTGTCTTCTTTCATGACACAGGTATGAGTCAAATGAGTATACAGTGTGAAAAATAGGCTTGCTTGAGAGAAAAGGCTCTCAGACTTAACTGCATCTGTGTTGTAAAATGAGTCTTGCTCTATTCTACAGTGGATGACAAGGATCCCTATCTGCCTTCTTTCATGGAGTGTCTGATTCATTATTATAGCATTCAGCAACTGAGAAGTAGTTTTGAAATTCCAATTTTGAGATTACAATATGGTTACAACATTTATCATTCCCCTTTCCTCACCCTACCATACCACCTCTTTATTTTTGTTAGTACACATAAATATACAGGTATTTGCCTGTATATACATATACACAAATATGTATATATACATGTATTCCTAGCTATAACCTGCTCAGTCGGTGTAATCTCACTTGTATGATTATGCCGTTTGGCTGACTGTTTAGCCCTGGACAACCAATTGGTGTGCTCTATGGACAAGACCACCTCTCCCATACCCAGCTCTCTTAATTGCTTATAATTCTTTACGGTAGGAATGAGACCTTGCAGGCTTTTTCTTGTCCACTATGGTGTGCTTGCTGGTGTTGTCCTTGTTCAGGAAATGTTGGTGAGACTACATTTGTAGCTTCTGATGTTACCAGGAGGCAGTTTCATAGCATGTGTCCAGATCCTCTGATGCCTACACTCCTCCTGCTCCCTCATCTGCAATGTTGCATGAAGCTCAGGTGTGGACTGGTTGGTTGTGGAGCCCACTGGGACTGGGTTCAACAACTCAGCACATGGTTTGGTAGTGATTTTCTATAGTCGTCGCTCTTGCAAAGAGGGGTCTCCCTGGTAAGGGGTGAAGACTATACTTATCTATGGGTATAAGGACAAATGTTGATAGATTATTGTTAGGAATTACGTTGGTTTAGTAAATTAGTGTTTGCAGAGCCTCTTCTGGTAACAATGATTTCACTGGCATTTGGGTACTTAGCTAGGTTTCCAGTACCAGACATGGTTTCCCACTTGTAGAGCAGGTCTTACGTCTGATTAGAGAGGTGTTGACTCGTGGCATAGTTGACTCTTAGAGCTACCATGCATTCTGGCCATTGATACAGAAAGCAGGCTTTTTATTAATTACGAAGTGCAAATTAGTTACTAAGGTAGTTTATTCCCACCTATTCTAAATTCAGAAATATATTTATTTAAAAATGTCTATAGATTAATATGGTTGAATATATTCTAACTAGTCCCAAGTTAGTATATCATTAGCCTAGGACAATATGAGGAGATCATTCTTTATTAGCTTTAGGTCCTAATTACCTCTATATTTGACAGCATTAAAAAAGTCTTTCACTTTATCTCTAGTGTGTTACATGTTCAAGTGTCCAAATTTGAATTTGGCTGGTTGTCTTTAATTTGGGGGGGGGAGAGGAAGAAATGAGATGGGAATGCTTATTTCAGTAGCGGTTCATTTGCCTAAGTAAATAAAGAGAAACCAGTGATGGAGAAAACAATGGAAAGCCAACTTCAAGTCTAAGGAAAAAGTACTTGATGCTGTGAGGAAGTTCTCAGCTTAAAGACTTACATTTGTTAGCCAAGGGGGGGGGCGATTATGGAGGGTTGGTGTGGTGGGGGAGGTTGGTGTGGCACAGCCTTAGGGTACTGGCTGTGTGCACAGCTATGAAGGAGAACAATGGTCAGAACCTGGAAGTGGACTTGGGTCACTGTTAACCAAAGACAGATCCACCTTCTTCACACAAGAACCTCCTGGAAGAGAAAGTGAAGCTGGATGAGCAGCTGAGGGAGACCATGGAAAACAGTCAAGCTTTGGGTGATAACTAGAGTCTACAGCAAGCTGGTTGGTGAGGCCAAGTTGTATGGCATCCTGAACTTCTGCAAGGTGTTGCTGGAGGTTGTAGACATCTTGGAGAAGGCAACCCAGGGTGTTCCAATGGAGGAGATGAACAACAACAGTCCTCACTTGAAGAGCATAGAGGGCTCAGGATAACTGAATTCCAGAATCAGGAGGTGTTTACAAAACATGGATTGCTCAGACTGACCCCACTGGGAGCCAGTTCAAACCTGAAGAACACAAGGCCTCCTTCCAAGTCCCTGAGTATGGAAAAGGCCAGGCACTGTGGCTCTAGTTAGTAAGGCGGGCTACAAGCTTCACAGAAGCATCCTGAGGCCTGCTCTGGTAAGGATGCTGAAGAAAATGTAGCTGTGTTCCTTAGGGATCTGGATTTTGTAGGTCGCTTGCTAGAACTTGAAAGGCAAGCTTGTAGTTTATCTGTGAACACATTTGACACTTGCCCAGCCTTACTGGAAATCTCAAGGAAGCTAAACAGAACATCAAGCTGCTTGCATAGTGTGCCAAATGTCCCAGGAGCCTGGTCACAGAGTCTAGGGCCACCTACCTCAGAAGAAGACCAGAAGGGCCTTAGGAGTAGCTAGCATCGTTAACACTGTATCAGCTACACCTGCTGAGTGATGAGTACTTTACATAAATAAAAGATCTTTGTGTGGGGGGATCTTCCATCTGGTGAGAATGAGAAATTGGCATCAGGCTTTGAGCAGATATTTAGTTAGATGTGTTATTGGGGAGGGAACTGTCATTACTTCATTGATAATAAAGGAATCCTAATGGAGCTTCTCATTTTTCTGAACAGTCCAATCACAGTGTCAAGTATATTCTGTGTGGAGTAAGTTCACAAAAAGTTGTGACTTCTGACTCCCTTGGGTCATTAAGTGCACTTTTAATCATTGGCAAATCTTAAATTTACTTTAGTGCCCTTTGTTTTTACTGGTTTCTTAATTATCCTTTTCATCTAACTTTTCTTGTTTTGAAACATATTAAAAACTATTCCCCATATTTCCAAATCATTTATACTTAAAATCCTTGTAACAATTCATTTTTCTATAGTCACATTGTAGTTAAACACATTGGATTCTGAAAATGGTTTCTATTTTTACAATATAGATTCTACTCTGCTTTCTACCATTGGATCAAGGCTGATTCTTTTTGCTAGTGTCTGTACTCTGAGCATATTAGCTTTGGGCCCTTATGATTTTTGTTTTACTGAAATAAACTTTTCCATATTATAAAATGAACTAAATGTTCTTTCAGCAGAGCAGAGCAGCTTTTTATAAAATATAAGGCACATTCCTAATTTGGCTCCTGTTTTTCTAAATGTTTGGATTTTTTTTTTGTTTGAATTATTATGGTACAAATGATTCTTCCCATAGTTCAATTCACTGTCATAAATAAAATATTTATACACATATAGTTTTGGGCATGTGACCAGTTTCTTTCTAGTTTTGGGAACCCTACTTTCTTACTGTGTAGAAAGGATGCTTTACTACATATGTAGTATTTTGAGAAAAATTCTTACCATACACATTTGACCAATTTAATTAATTTTTTTTTTGCTTTGATGCTAGGTGTGTGTGTGTGTGAGATCAAAATTTTCTTAGATTGTGGAATTTTGTGATACTGTGAGAATAGTTAGAAAATGAAGTTCCCTTTCAATTAGAGAATATGCAGGAAGAGTTGGGCATGAGGAAACAGGAAGATTGAGACGGAGAAAGAATGGAGGAGAACAAGAAAAGAGACCATAATAGAGGGAGCCATTACAGGTTTAAAGAGAAATCTGGCACTAGGGAAATGTCCAGAGACCTACAAGGGTGATCCCAGTTAACAATCTAAGCAATAGTGGAGAGACTACCTTAAATGCCCTTCCCCGATAATGAGATTGACCTTACATGTCATCCTGGAGCCTTCATCAAATAGCTGATGGAAGCAGAAGAAAACACCTACAGCTAAACCCTAGCTGAACTCCTGGTATCCAATTAAGGAGAAGGAGGAGTGATGAGCAAAGGGGTCAAGACCAGGCTGGAGAAATCCACAGAAAAACAGCTGACCTGAACAAGGGGGAGCTCATGGACTCCAGTCTGATAGCTGGGAAACCAGCATAGGATCAACCCAGACCCCCTGTTAGTTAGGAGGACTGGGCAGTCTATGGGGCCTCTGGTAGTGGATCAGTATTTATCCCTAGTATATGAATGGACTTTTGGGAGCCCATTCCACATAAAGGAATACTTTCTCAGCCTAGACATATGGGGGAGGACCTGGGCCCTGATCCAAATGATGTGACAGACTTTGAAGACTCCCCATGGAAGGCCTCATCCTCCCTGGGGAGGAGAAAGGGGAGGGACTGGGTTTGCTGGGGTTATAGTGGAGGATGGGAGGGTGAGGGAACTGGGATCAACATGTAAAACAAGCTTGTTTTAAATTTAAATTTAAAAAGGGAAAAAATATGCGGGGAAACAGATATTTTTATCATCTTGACATTTGTTAAAAACTAGCCTAGCATTTAAAAAATGAAGGAGCAGAGTAGTTTTACTATTGGCATGCAGCTGATGGCTAATAGTTCTTCAGGAATAAGTAACCAACCTCCATGCAGAGTGGGTTTGGGTGCGGTGCTGATAGTGCGTTCTCTATTTAGACTCACATGCTGCTTACCCCATCTTGTCACATGCTGCCTATGCAGCAAACACAACAAATTGTTTTCATCAGGTACCACATGAAAAAAATGCCTCAAAGCGGGAACCAGCAGTGAGGGCAAAGACATACTATTTCCACGTGTCTCCTTTGATCAGTTGTCTGTCCTTTCTAGTTTTCAACAACTTACCTGCGAAATACGAGTACTGGCTTTGATGGCCCTCACTAAGGTATTGTTTGTGGAGTTCTAAGGTCAAGTGAAGATGCCTTCCAGGCCTTTGACAAGGTGAGCAACCCCAGGAAGGATAAATCTGAGCATGGCTTTATTTATTTGTTATGTGTCAATATTATCTACCTTGGACACCAGGACTTCATATAAAAGCTTTGCTTGAAACTTTGTTTTAATAACTAAACATATTAAAAACCACCCAATGAATAAACTTTAGCATTGTCCTTTCTATGCATCTGATATAAACATACATACAAATAAAAACTCTACATATACTTATTTTACCTTTCATATTTTGTAACATTTCCATATTCATCACTTTTAAAACATCATGTGTTGGGGAGACAGATATAGTCCTCACTTTTGGGGTGACACAGGCACTGAAATCCCAATCTGTCTCCTGGGTCAGTTTAATGCATAGACTCCACTATCTCTCCTCCTCATGATCAGATCTAGGCAGGCAGCTTCTGTTTTTCATCCAATTTTGGATTTGTTCACCCAAACAGCAACTTCAGCAGTTATGTGGCACATCCAAATTCAAAGTATATCAACTGGTCTCATCTAGACTCACAGCAATTAAATGAATCAACTTTACTCCTAACAGCTCTTTTCAGTGGGTGTGGCCACCATTAAGGGGCTGTCCTTTCTAATCCCTGCCTTTTGCTTCTATTCAAACGGGTAAGTGTGGCCCACAGCTCTCTGAAAGCTGGTGGCTATCCTGAAATCAAGATGCTGTTTTCCTGTTTCCATTTTCCCCTCACGAGTGGTGCTTAACAGAAGTCTCTTTTGTCTATTCCCCAAACAGGTCCTGCTGTTCTCCATTCATATTGTATCCACAAATTGGGGGCTGGAGAGATAGCTAACTGATGAAGAACGCTTGCCACATGGTGGTGAGAGAGAGGACCAGAGTTCTGATTCTAGCCCCCACAGGATAATCCTGTCAACTTACAAACCCTTATAACTCCAGCACGAAGGGATCTGACACACTCTTTTGGCTTCCTTTTGTGTACAGCACATATGCTCAAACACATGTAAGCATTATCTCACACAATCAAATATATACAAAACATACATAAGTAAAGAAAATAAAATTTAAAAATAATTTTAAAATCATGAATTTTTATGAATTGTAATATCCTGTGGAAAGTGACTTTGAAAGAGATTCCTCCTTATTTTTGCAGTGAAAAGTTGAAGCTTTTTTTCTTGAAAGCAAGTGTCATATGATGTAGGATAAGCTACAAGAAAACCCAGAAGAAAGGAAAACATAAATGGAGAGGTTTTTGCTCTCAAAAATGGTCAATTCACCCAACTAATGACTGAAAGGGCTCTAGTCAGCCTTAGCATGACAGACTCAGTGCTGGTAGGCCTTGCCTTCTCCCCCATTCCCTCTGTCTATAAAAACAAACAAACAAACAAACAAAAAACACATTAGATTGCATTCTTAAAGCCAGCTGCCAAGGTCTATTCCCTAATTTGGCTGCTCCCTCTTCCTAAAGCTGAGTGCCAAGGTCCAAAAAATGTAAGTATTAAATTCCAGCCATCAAAATTCCCTTTGGTTGCCCTAGTTAACATGCCTAATCAAAACTAAACACGTCATCCTAACACAGTTTCCCAAATTGCCTTTATAAGCAGCCTCTTCCCTGTGGGCCTCTTCTTTCTCCTCTCTATACAGAGGCAGTCCTTTGGCCCCATAGTCCTCCACCTCCTGTCCTCGTCTCTCATCTCTGAGCTTTATCCCTTTGGAGTAAGTAAATCTCCTACGTGCTGAGAACTTGGTCTTCGGCAGTCCTGTGCTGAACTGGTCCCTTAAATACCCTTATAGGCTTAAAGAAACTTACTGTATTACGTGTCACTATATAATAAATGCATTTGACTTTGGGCCTAGTACAAGATCAGGTCCTCGAAGGATTTATCGGTGGCATTTAGACTATAAAACAGCTGTTTAGATACTAGGAGGCCATGGTAATAACCAAACCATAGTTAAAGAAGAACATCTTTTAATTAACCTAATTATAGCATTAATGTTCAAAAGACCATATTTATCATTTTTATGCCCTAAATTCTCTTACCAAGGACTCATGACTCAGAAGGACAAATTGAAATCTAGATGAACTCAAGGAACCATAAACTACAGGTAGTGAAACATTCTTGCCCTCAAGGTAACTGGCAGCAGTCCAGAGCATTGTTACTATTGGAGCACAATGGAAAGGGATGTCCATTAAGGTTTATGTTTTTAATATGTGCTTGCAAAGAAGAAGCTGTGGCATTTGTGTTGGCTTTCTTTAGTTCAAAGAGAGATGCTTATATATTTGAGAATGAGAACATACAAAGCAGTTACAGTTTTGAAGTTTCTTCAAATTTGCAGAAGAATCAAATAACAGCATATCAGAAATTAAAAAAGAAATGTGCTTAGAGTGTAAGTGAGTCAAGAAGGAGGCTTGTGATTCTTCCTGGGGTGTCCATGTGACTTCACAGGAAAGGCATTGCATCTAAGTGAAGAAATGTACAAGATGGGGAGTTGGGGAATAGAGAAAACTATGAGCAAGGTGGAGGAACTGAGGGAGGAGGGCCAGGGGACAGAGTCAGGGACATGGGGAGGGCTGGGCAGGCAGAGATTAGAAGAAAAGATGGGCTTGCAGGGAAGTGAGTTGTCCAGTCCTGCTGCTCAGTCTGGGTCATACCTGGGGGGGGTGGATTGAGGAAAGAAACAGCGAGACAAGAGACAGTGTCAGCAGGACATCCGGTGAGTTCTGTATTCTGCCTCAGGGTTATTGCCTAACGTTCTTATATACAAAACATTAAAGGGGGGGGGAGCAAAGACTTCCTTACTATGATACAAGGAGCAAACAAATGAAATTACCTGAAACATCAAGTAACTGCACTCTACACCAAACGTTCTGTTGTTTAGGTAAGACGTCCATTACACCTTAGGCCAAATATCCTATTGTCCAGGCAAGACATAGAATAGCCACACCTGTCCTTTAACCTGGGAAGAGCAAGAATGGGTTTAAACTCTCTGACCTTAAGTCAAGATGAAATGGAAGAGCCAATTCTGTGGGCTTCCGCAATGAGTTTCCTTTCCCTACATTCATTTTTGGGTGTGTTCCATGTTCTCAGTGTAGGTATGCTTGTGCAAAAAGCCAGTGATCAAGCAAAATCTCTATTAATCAGAATGCTGGTGAAAATGTTCCGTGTTGAATGACAAAATTAAGACAATTGTCATTTCTTCATTGACGACTCAGGACCACCAGCAAACCGGATAATTATTTGAATATCACAATGCTATGAAGTAGATATCATTTTCTTTTTTGGTTTGAGAATAAATGAATCTTTAAATATATGCAGATTCCTCCAAAATTCCTTATATAATTAGTAGCTTAAGAATTTGGCCGCACAGAAGTTAACAAATTAGGCCATGTAAATTACCTCTCACTGGTCTTCACTGCTCAACAGTTTTGTTCCTAATAGTTAAGGACAAAACAGTTGAACTAAGTGGGCTAGACAGAGTGTGAGCAGGCAGGGGAGAGGGAGACAGATTTCATTTCACTGTGGCTCACATCAGCTGAGGCATAAATGCATAAACGGTTTAAGAGGTTGCTAGAAAACCCACATATGTGAAATAGATGAACCTATATCCTTCCAGAATCCATATTCCATCTAAAGGTGTGACTGACACCTAACATCCTGAAGAAGGCTCCTTTTACTGAACCCATTGTTTGAGTGACTGATTGAGTACATTGAATAACCAGACCATTCCAAAGGCCCAGGTGCATGAGTGGACAATAATGTCAGTTACTACTCTTGCCCCTCTACTTGAAGACAAAGAACAGTGTAAACCCAAGACAGATCTGGGGACACTCAAACTGACTCATTCCAGTCTGGCTGAATTGGCCATATATGACTTTCTTGTATGAGTTTTGCAACAACTGTGTCTAAGAGATTATGGTAATTTGAACAAGACTTCCTCTGTAGTCTCAGACAGTTGAATACTCTTCAACTGATGATACAGCTTTGGAAGCCTTAGTAGGTGCAGCCTTGCTGGTGGAAATATATTACTTGGGGGTGGGGACAGGCTTTGGAATTACAAAAGTCACATGACTTTCCCAGTTTGCTTCTACTTCCTCTTTGAGATTCTACCTATGAGTCCTCAGCTTTGCAGCTTCCAGCTCAAGCTGCCATGTCTGCTGCGTGCATATTCTAAATTTGTTATAAGGAAAACTTTTAGTTAAATTTGCATGCATTTTTGAGTATTATATTTAGTCACAAACTATATGCTGCTCCCAGGAGTTAGTAGTAAGTAGTGGTAAGAATAAGTATAGTCATTTATTATGTTCTAAAATGTTTAATTACATGTATGATGAAATACATGAATTAATAATTAAAGACCCAATCATGTTAGTAGCTGCCACGATATTCTTAATGAACTTTACAATAATAAATAGTCTTGGTTATGGAAAATACAGTGATGGTTTCACTGGAAAAAATATCTTAACCAAATTTATAGTTTGCATTTTGAAAATAATGAAAATCTACAACAGGATCTCTAATGGCTTTTAACTTATCCACATAAATTATTTATAAATTGTAAGTCACAGTGTCATATCATTTTAAGTTCTTCTTCCAGAGAAGGGGTGAATTTATTTTAAAAAAAATCTTAACTATAAATGATGTCTTGAACATGAAATGCCTGGTCTGTTATCCTGCCATTAAATACACTAAAATGTAATTTAAGTTTCTGGAAGAATGATTAATGCATTTATATCAACCCTCGGGAAAAGTTGTGGCAATAGGCTACAGGGGTCTTTAGTTTGCCACACAAAGAATAATTAGTCTCATACTTTCATGATTTTGCCTGAACTTTAGAAAATGAGAGGTAGCATAATCCAGATAGCTCAAAAACATACATGTTCCAATGTGGAACTTAAGACTCCCCAAATTCCCTATTCCAAGTTACAGCAAAACCAGACTAATTATTTTAAAAAAAACAATGAAAGTAATTCATCTAAACAGGGTGTGATATGGTTAAATTTCCTTGGATCATGAGGAACAATCTGAGAATAAAGGTGGAAATAATTTGACCCTACTATTCTGTGTCCATTTGTCAGCCTTAACAATTCATTTTGGTTCTATTTAGAGTGATGGGTATTTTGCAGTCTATATCTAGGTATTTTTCTGGGATATCCATCTTAATATCAGACAAAATAGTCATAACAAAAACTAATCATAAGAGAATGGGAAGAAAAAGTTCCTATCAAAGAAAAATCCACTAAGAGGACATTAGTATTCTAAATTTGTTTTCTTGATAAATACTATTTATCAAAGTGAAATGAAAGTCAGATAAGTAAAATAGAAACAATAATTAAAAGTCTATCAAACAAAAAATCATAGGAATGGGTAATTTTTTTATTATTTATTGAGATTTGTGTCTGGGTATGGTCAATTTTGGAGAAAGTTATGTGCAATGCTGAGAAGAAGGCATATTCGTTTGTGTTTGGTGAAATGTTCTGTAAGTACATGCTAGTTCTATTTTGTTTATGGCATCATTTTGCTTCAGCATTCTCTGTTTCTCTGGATGATCTGTGTATTGGTGAGAATAGGATATTTCACACTATAAGTATGTGTAGGTCAATAGGAGATTTAAGCTGAAATAGTGTTTCTTTTTTGAACTACAGTGCCTTGTTGGGGTACATAGATGTTAAGAATTCTAAACTATACATCCAATAGAGGCACAATATCTAAAATATATCTTTTAATGATCAAAAACTACATATCAATAAATTACATTAAATATCAGGAGATTTAAAAAGGGGTACTCTTCTCACCAGAATTTAACAAAACTGGAAATTTAAATGGCTGAGAAACAATTAAGTTAATATACAGCATTTTTGTCCATCATGGAAATGCAAGTCAAAACTACTTTGGCATTCCATCACATACTTATAAGAATGGCCAATATCAATAGAACAAGTGACATTTCATGTTGATGAAGATGTTGAGTAAGGGGGAAACTTGCCCATTGTTGATGGGAGTAAATACTTTTACAGCCACTTTGGAAATCAGTGTGACAGTTCCACAAGAAGACGGGAAGCAATCTGTTTCATCCAGCTTTACTACTCTTAGGCATACACCCAAATGATGCTTCCTCCTACCACAGAGTCACGTGCTTAACCATGTTCATTGCTGCTCTATTCAGAATAGCCAGAAATTGGAAACAACTGAGATGCCCCTCAATAGAATGATGGACAAAGTAATATAGTACATTCACCTGGTAGATTATTATTCAAAAATTAAAAAAAGAAAATTCACAGGTAAATGCATGGAACTAGAAATAAATTCGATCTCTGTGATGTAACTCAGACCTAGAAAGACAAACATGGCATGTAGTCACTTATAAATGGACATTAACTGTAAAGGAAAGAATAATCATGCTATAATCCATAGACCCAAAGAGGTGAAGTAACAAGGAGGGCTCAATGGTGGAGCACAGATCTTCCTAGGAAGTGGAAATAGAATAGATTTTTCAGGTGGATTGAATAGAGGTGTGGATGAGAACAGGAGCAACCAGGTTCAGGGTAGAAGGAGAGAGTAATATGAGAGAGGAATAGAGTGTGAGGTAGAAACCTAGTACAATGGAAACTCTCCAGAATCTATGAGGGTGACCCTAGCTAAAAGATTATTAGTAATAGGAAATAAAGAGCCAGAAAAAGCCATCTTCTGCAAGCAGGGAAAGCTTCCAATAAAGGGGTTGTTACACCAACCCAGCCATAAAACCTTCAGTCTACAATTTGCCCTATCTACAAGATGTACTGGGGTAAAGGTGGCATAAACTTGTGGGAGCGACCAGTCGATGACTGGTCCAATTTGAGAGCCATACCATGAGAGGTAGCCCACCCTGGACACAGCCTGGAGGGCCAAGAACCAGGGGATAAATAGCCCAGAAAACCAAAATAGAACCAATCAAGACTGGCCAAACACAAGGGGGGAAACGTCAATTAAATAATTCTTAATTATATGCTGTTATACTCATAGAGTATAGCACCAGTGTGGCATAATCAGCAGCAGAGAGGCATCACCCATCAACTGGTAGGAGCCGGTGCAGAGACCCACAGTCAAATGTTAAGTGGAGCTCAGGGAATCCTGCAGAAGAGGGGGAGGAAGAATTGTAGGAACAAGAACAGTCAAGGGCACAACAAGAAAACTAACAGACTCAACTAACCTGTGCTCACAGGGGCTCACAGAGACTGAGCCAGCAACCAGGGAGTCTACACATATGTTACAGGTGGGTAGTTTGGTGTCTTGTGGGACTCCTAACAGTGGTAGCAGGGTTTGACTCTGACTCTTTTTTGCTGGCTTTTGGGACTCTTATTCTCCTACTGGGTTGCCTCATCCAGCTTTAATATGTGGGGAGTTGCCTAGTCTTACTGTAATTTGTTAGACCATGTTGATATCCTGGGAAGCCTGCCATTTTCTGGAGGAAAACTGAGGAAGGGTAGATCTACGGGAGAAGGGAGAAGGGAGCAGAAGAAGAGGAGGGAGGGAAATCTGGGCCAGGATGTAATATATGAAAGAAGAACAAGTAAAAAATAATAATTTGTCTGTAAATTTCATGATATCATTGATTTTTACAGTTGAATAATATTCCACTTTGTACCGTTTTCTTTTTCTATTTTCTGCTTATGGGCATCTAGGTTGCTTCCAGCACACATGGAAATAGATGAGATCTCCTGGGTAAACTGGGAGTAAGGGGTGGTAGAGTAGTGGGGGAAGAGATCAGAGATGAGAATATAAGGGAACAGGATGATTGAGTTGGGGGAGAGATGGAGAGGGAGAGCAATGAAAGAGATATCTTCATGGAGGGAGCCATTGTAGGGTTGAGGAGAAACCTGGTACTATGGAAATTTCCAGGAATCCACAAGAATGACCCCAGTTAAGACTCCTAGCAGTAGTGGAGAGGGTTCCTGAACTGGCCTTATCCTGTAATCAGATTGGTGACTACCCTAATTGTCATTGTAGAACTTTCATCCAGTGACAGAGGGAAGCTGATGCAGAGATACACAGACAAATATTGGGCTGAGTCCAGTCAAAGACAGGAGGAGGGGTTGTCTGAGTAAGGGGTGGGGTTAGGATCATATGGAAAAACCCACAGAGACAGCTGACCTGAGCTACTGAACTCCAGATATCTGCGGGGAGGACCTGCATGGGACTGAACTAGGCCCTCTGCATGTGGATGGCAGTTGTGTGGCTTGGTCTGTTTATAGGGCCCCTGGCAATAGGACCAGGAGCTATCTCTGGAGCTTGGGTTGGCTTTTTTGGGGCCTATTCCCTGTGGTGGGATGCCTTATTCAGCCTTAATGCAGTGGAGAGGGACTTGGTACTGCCTCAACTTGATGTGCTAGTCATTGTTGACTCCCTATATGAGGCTTCATCCTTTCTGAGGAGTGGAGGGGGAATGGAGTAAGGGGAGGTCAGGGGGAGAATGAGGAGGGGAGAGAGGATAAACTTTGGTGGGTATGTAAAAATGCATAGAAAATTTAAAATAAATAATAATAATATTTTGTTGTTGGCCAAAGGGATCTATCTCATCAGGAATATTCATAAAACCCATCCTGTATTCATGACTAGAGGTTGCTCTCAACAAACTGACTTCAGGGCACCATTGCTGAGGACAACACTTAAACAACTCTTTGAACATGAAGAAGCCAAGCTGGTGCCTACCTAAAACCTTCACCTTTCATGCTAGTGTCTTTGTATAGAAAGGTAACCTGCAGGCTACCAAAGGAAAAACTTTAATACCAACCCAACCACAAACCCTTTGGTCTACAATGGTATACTGGCTATAAGATGTTACACATGAAATTTTTTTCCCAAGGGATTCTTTCTTTGGAAACAAATTACTCATAAGGGTAGGCTACATGCCCAGGAGTAGATGGCCAACAGAAAACAAACTCAGCAGGATGTCTGGTTATTCCTTGTCTCATAATGTTATGTTAGAGCACTTAACAAATTATCTTCTTAATCTTATTTATAGAGTTATATATTTTTTCTCTTTATCTCCTATGTATATGCCTTTTGTATATATATGATGGCTTCTAGTTTAGCTTATGTACATAATGCATGAATGCATGAACAAATGAATCTCTTTCTCTTATGCCTTTTCTTAGTCTCTTTTCTTTCTGTTTTCCCCAGTCCAATGTATTAGATTATGTTTTCTCATGAAGTGGATCCAGGTTGAAGGGAGGTGGAGAAGAACTTGGAGGCATAGAGGGAGGGCAAACAGTTATTAGGACTTGTTATATGAGAAATAAAAGCTATTTTTAATAAAAGGAATAAAATGAAACAGGAATATCTTAAACAATGTCCAATAAAGCATATTGAAGCTTGATACTAATATTTTGAAACACATTTAAAACTTGGTGACAAAATAATAAAAATTGATGTTTTGGTGATACAAAATCATTTAACTTGTGAATAGTTTTACCTGTTATTTTTAAGGCAGTGACAAACACATTAGAAAGCAATTATGGCCAGGATTTTGACTAATGAAAGAGTTTAAGATATAGGGAACACATGGAGGTAAGTTCTGGTTTAAATGATGTGCATTGCCCTTCTCTTGCACACTTGTTGCTCTTTATTACATTGTCTGGATTTATGAAGATACAACCAAGTAGGAATTAGGTTCATCTTAAAAATTCATTGAACTTCATTAGAGTTTTTTGACGTTTGATCAACGCAGTCTTAGATCTGTCACTGCTTTATGTTTCTCATAGTGCTGTGACTCTTGTCTGGAGTTAATGACAAGCTAAGTACAATTAGGTGTATACAATGATGAAAGGTGTCATGGTGGTTCTGAAATGAAAGATATTTTAAGAAAATAGATACTTTAAAAATGAAGATTTGAAGAGAAAGTGTGTAACCCTCCTGTCAGTTTTTTTTTCTGATCTGATTAATTTCTTGTAACAGCATATACATCAAAAGTAGATTTTTCTCTCTGTCTCAGGCAGGGTGTGAAAGTCTTACATACGGTTTCTTGCTGTTTTTTTTTTTTTTTAATAAGGGGACTTAACAATGGTAAATTGCTTTGATATGTTTACCTAAGATTTTCTTTTTATTTGAGAAGTAATATAATTTATAGCCAATCTTTATATTGAAATACTCAACGATTTTTAACTGTGGCCATTTTTCTTAAAACTAAATGGTAGCTACATAATTTTATAAGCATTTATTCAGTAATAGGACTGTGCTCAGTTAGTTAGTTTTGCCTTTTCCGCTGAATATTTTTGAATGCCAACTTTACAATACAGTTCATTGGCCTAGAGGGAAGATAATTGGCTAATGTGAAGGAGAGTCTTCTGTCATGGCATTTGGTTTCAGAAAAGAATATCCTTTAACAGTAGACTGAGTTGTGGAGAAAGCCCCAAACCAAGCTAAACACTCACAAATTCAAATATATTAATTCACTACATGTGGACTTGGTTTTCATTTTTCTCATTAAATCTGCTTTGCTATTGACTTTCCTTGAGAACTACGTATTCTGTCCTAAATGTCTCGTCATAGTTTGGGGCAACTTTGTATATTTTGATTTTTGAACACATGTGAGAACCTGACATGTTGCTAATTTCTAACCCTACCTGGAGATTAGATTCTCCTTGGTATGACAGATGGATTGCTGAAAACACTGTGATGGATTGCTTCATTTGATTTGAGTTAGTTCCCAACTCTGAAGGCCCCCAACCCACTATGATGATACTGATCTATGGAAAGTCTTATTTCATGATGTTGCCTTAGAAACCTCAGTGGTGGTTAGTTACTGTCTATGAAACTGGCTCGACAGGAGATGAATGGATGCCCTGAAAAGTTCTCCACACCTTGTTTAAGTTACTGTGTTCTACCTTGAACATCAATCAGGACAGGTTGTTAGAGGTCCCCATGAGTTCAAGGCCTGAAACACATCAATACAGGTGATCGTGAAACCCACAGATAATACTTACAAAATATAGTACAGAAATAACACCTTAGAAAAGAAGTAACTGCAAGAGAAGAAATCCGAAAATATTTAAGTAGGAGTCAATAATTTTTATAGCATTTATATCATCACTGTACAGGCACTTTGCTTATAGTAAAATATGTGTGACAAATTTACCATTTGTCCATTTTATGTCTGCCATGGGTGGCATCACATGTATGCACATGAGTGACCACATGCTCAGACAAAAAAAAAAACACGTCTCAACAATACAAGAAAAACAACAACAAACAAACCTGTCTGACCACCACAGGTTCAGGTTGGCTGTCAACAACAAGAGAAGTTTATAAACCCATACAACCTAAACAACTCACTAGTGCATGAAAATAGGTCAATACAGAAATTAGAAAGAAATTAAAGACTTCCTGGAATTTAATGGAAATGAATAGAAAACATCCCCAGAACTGTGAGGCACAGTGAAGGCCGTCTCGAGAGACGAGTTCTTACACACCAGGCCACACCATAGCTTCCACAAGAAGACCTCCACTTTCATATATTTATTTCTTGTTCTGTTTTGTTTTGCCTTGTTTGGTTGGTTTGGTTTGGTTTGTAGTTTTATTTTGAGTTTTGTTTTGCCTTGAGGGGGAGGTAGCAACGGCAGAGGGCAGACAGGGCTATGAAGAGATGGGTGGGATCAGGGGCTGTGGAGAGATGGGCAGATGGGTGGGATCAGGATTCAATAGAAGTTTACAAATAGATAAAACTGGAATTTCTCCTACTAGTCATTTAATAGCACACTTAGGAAGTCTGTGAATAAAGAAGCAACATCCCAGGGGAGTAAATGGCAACAAGTAAACTCACAGCTGAAATCAATAAAATAAAAACAATGCAAAGAATTCATGACACAAGGAGTTTCTTCTTTGAGAAGACCAGAAAGACTTAGAAAACCTTATCCAAATCCACCAAAAGGGGAGAAACAATATTGAAATTAAGAAAATTAGAAATGAAAAGGAGGGCATAACAACAGACATCAAGGAAATCCAGAGAATCATTAGCACATATTTTAAAAACCTATATTGCACCAAATTGGAAAATCTAAAAGAAATAGATAATTTTCATCAAGAAAATCATTACTTACCAAAGTTTAATCAAGATCAGATAAGCAATTTAAACAGACCTATAGTGAAATAGAAACATTCTGCTTCATTAATAGTCTACCAACCAAAATTTGGGAGTAGATGGTTTTAACATATAAGTCTGAAGCCAGACTTTTAAATAAGAGTTAATGCCAACTCTCCTAAAATCATTTCACAAAAAGAGAAACAGAAGGACTACTGCAGGACTGAGAGATTTCCCTAGGAAAACGAAACAATAACTAGTAATGGATGAATTGAGGGAGGCACCAGAATGAGAACTAAGGAGAGGGAAGGGGGACAAGGTGGGAAATATGGAGAGAGACAGCTGAAATTGAGGACCATTTGAGAGGTAGTATGGAAACCTAACACAATAGAAACTTCTTAAAAGAGAGGTGGGGGTGGGGGGGGAGGAGGGATGGGAGGGAAAAGTGAGAGCGGAATGGAAATCAAAACTTAAAATTAAATTATTTTTAAAAATTAAATATATATATATATATATTTAAATGAAATTGTCAAATAATAGGGGATACAGTGCTCCAAATGGAGACCTCTTGTCACCAGATGAAGTTTCAGTAACAGCTAATTTAGCTGCTAGCCCAGTGGGTTCCATGGGGATCACCAAAGAACTTAGGTTGTTGCCAAGGCTATAAGTTGCTATCTACAAACTGGCTGCAACGTCCCATTGCTGAAGATACCTACACAACTCATCTGGACACAGAGAAATCAAGAAGGTGCCTGCACAGGCAGGGTCTTCTCCTTTCATGCTAGCAGCTTTGGTACAGAAGGTACTCGCGTGCTATTCCAAATCAGAAAAATAAACATCAACCCCAAGTCAAGCCTATTGACTAACAATACCTGCAAGATATATCAATCAACGGTGGCACAAAATTTGTGTGAATAACTAGCTAAAATCTGATTTAACTGAAGACCCACTCAGTGAAATGGAACCCATTGCAGAAACTGCTTGGCTGACCAAGACTAGATAGCCCAGGATCCTAGGATAGAACCAAATACTACTGTTCTAAAAAACAAACAAAAACGACAGCAATTAAAAAAAAATATCTCCCAATGGCATTCTACCATACTCTTAGGTCAGTGCTTTGATCAGGCATCATCAGGGAAGCTTCCTCCTACAGCAGATGGCAACAAATACAGATGCCCACAGCCAAACTATGCAGAGGAGAGACCTTGGTACACATAGCCCTAAATGAGATTGTTGCCATTTAATTCCTCATTCAAGGCTTGGAGAACCCTGAAGAAGAAGATGCAGAGAAGGTGTAAGAGGCAGGGAACATGAAGGACATCAAGAAACAAGGCTCTCTGCATCCATGTGATGGAAGCACACATGAACTCACAGCTCTACATCCGTGTGATGAACTCACAGAGACTGAGGCAGCATGCATATGGCCTGCACAGGCCTGCCTCAGTTGGGTTCTAACAATTCAAAGAAGAAGATATATGGCCCCACCTCAGCCCAGAAGCTATCTCCAATTAAGAACCACTTGCAAATGAAACTTTGGTGTCCTGTAAGGGAGCTTCACTGGGGAGGCTGTTAAGGGTAGGCTGCACGCCCAGCGGAAGATGGCCAACAGAAAATGAACTCTACATCTTTGGAGGTCCCTGGCCTCATAATGCTCTGTCAGGGCTCTTCCTTTTTACAATTATCATTTTTAATTTTTATATTAAATTTGTTTTATTTATACATTTTTATTTTCACACTCTGTCCTACAGGTCCTTTGCATATATACTATGGCTTCCAGTTTACTGTTTTTATACACTTCCTGAGAGAGCAAGAGTGCCTTCTCTTGAGCTCTTCTCCTTTTGTTTGTTGTTTTTTTTTTCTATTCTGTTGTGCTAGATTTGGTTTTATATTTTATCATATTATAATATATTCCATTATTAACCCATAGTAGAAGCCTGTTTGTTTTCTAATGAGAGACTGAAAGGGAGTGGATCTGGATGGGAAAAGAGGTAGGGAGGAGCTGGCAGGAATAGAGGGTGGAGAATCCATAATCATGATATATTATTTGAGGGAAAAATCTATTTATAATAAAAGAAAAATAGATATATACATAGATTATGTCTTATTATCTGGAGTGTTTATTCTTAATTGTCATTATGGCTCAAAGAAAACCCAGGACCAGGTGGGTGTAAATACTGTTACACTCTCTTTATACCAAACTTTGAATTGTTTTAATTAGATCAGTAAGTTCAATGGAGATATTTGCTAAGGTGTGTGTTGGAACTTCTGGATAATTTTTAAACCTAAAAACCACAAGACACAATAACCACGTCACAATAATAAAAATAAATAAATAAAACGTGATTAGGACTGGATAGAGGGCTTAGTGGGCAGGAGTGTACTCTGTGCAAACATGAAAACTGAAGTTCCAGTCTTCAGAATCTACATAATAGTTGTGTATGTCCATGCATTTCCTTTGTTTGTTTTGTTCACTCACTTGTTTGTGGAGACAGTGAGGTCCCTGAAGCTCACTGGACAGCTAGCCTAGATGGAACAGTTAGTTTCAGATTCAATTTCAGGCCCTATCTCTAGAGAATGAGGTAGGCAGCTACAGAGGAGGACACCTTTGACCACTGTATCCATTGAGCGTGGGTACCTGCCATATACATCACTCCCCTACCCATAAAATATCCTCCAATTAGGTGATAATGAAAAGCATAAAAAGTTAGATGAGATTACTAAACAAAACGACAGGTGTAATATAACTACTTCAATATTTGATGTAAATGACTAGAAGTTACCTTAATTAGTGTTTTCTTTGTGTTGACTGTCATGCTGTTCTCCAGTAGACACCAGAAATAATATTGGGAAGGTTTTTGTGACTCAGGCAAATGGAGAAAAACACCTGTTGATGTCTCCTGATATTTCAAGATATTTTCCCAAAGGCAATGCAATTTTACTTCCATATCAGAAGACATGTTTATAAAATATCAGAACTCTGTGGGTGGTGTGATAGCAGCTATTTGTTTCTTGATTACCTGCACCACATGACAAGGTCTCCTTTATCCCAGACTACATTTGAATTTGCTATATAGCTGCTATGACCTGAAATTTACCATCACCCAGCCTCAAATTCACAAGAGCTATGACTGCAGGGTTCTGTCATCATGCCTACTTTATATAGTGCTGTGATCACACCCAGGCTTCACACATGTCAAGTCAGCCTGTCAACAATTGAACAACATTCCCAACTCCTTGAGAACACACAATTCAGTATATTTAGCATGCATATACATGGATACACAAGTCAAAAGGAGGAATGTTTGCTTTTTTTTGTTTTCAAGACAGGGTTTCTTTGCTTTGGAGCCTGTCCTGGAACTAGCTCTGTAGACCAGGCTGGCCTCGAACTCACAGTTATCCATCTCTGCCTCCCAAGTGTGCTGGGATTAAAGGCTTGTGCCACCAACACCTGCCTTGCTAAGGTTTTTATGTGTAGAATTATCACAAGAGAATAATATAGCAATTATCAATTTAAAATTATTTTAACAATTGTGGCTATGATGTTTTGGTTTGTAGAGTGTGGTTTAGTGTAGAATCACAGTTAGGGTTTATTAATCATGCTTTAATTCTAAGTTTTCCAACAGGCACACAGTTCATTGCTGAAGAATCTGGAGTTTAGAGGTGTTTAAATGTGTGTTCAAATTACTTAGTAAGTAAGAACAGACACCAGCCTACAGGAGCCCTTCCTCTGAGGCAGAAATATGTTTTCAATAGACTCCTGTTGTCTCAGAGTTTCACATGACTGCTCTTACTCCTGGATGACAGAGTACAGAGCTAGGACTCTATACACTTGCCTCTGTTAATACATTGTCACAATTAATCTTCTCAAGGATTGTCTTTACACATAAGCATAGCACTTCATATCATTAATGTGGTTTATTATACTATTTATTATTATGTACAATGCTAAACAAATATCCACAGGCAAAATAAATTTGATGTCTTCAATTTTGCAAAGTGGTGACAAATATGTTGAAAGATGATGGGGAAAATGTGATTAATAAAGGCTGCATTAGCCGTGTTTTGGTTGCTGTCTAATTACTGTGGCTATTTTCTGATGCCTCTCAAATAGTGATTTTTCTGTCATTGATCTGAAAACTCTTAAGTGAGCCAATAAAAAAATGGAAGGCATTGTAATCACCCTGAAAAAAACAGATTTCAAATGGTTTTTGTTCATATAACTTTAACTCTATCACTTTGTGGGGAATGCCCAGAAGTTGGAGATATGCTAAGAGCAACTTCTTATATCATGGCTGTTATGCTATGGGTAGGGAGTGTGCCCCGAACTGCCCACTTGTTGAAAACTTGTTCTTCAGATGGGGGAGCCAGTCACTGGAAGCAGGAGGGGTGATCATGTTAGATTGTGAGGGCTCTGACTTCATTAAGAAATTGATCCATTGATAGATTCCAGATTTGATGTGGTGTTTGGAGGTGGTGGAATTGGGATCAGGGGATTCGGGATGTTTGCCTTTGCAGGGTCTTTTGGCCCTACTCTCTTTCCATCTCACTCTCTGTCTCCTGATTGCCATGAGGTAAGTTATGCTACTCCTCCACGCTGCATGTCATTCCTTCTTTATGTCAGCAGGGTCAGAGGAGCTAAAGTGCATGCACCCAGCCAGTACAGACTGGGACCTCAGAAGCTCTGCATCTGCTACACCGTCCTCTTTAAAGCCCATTCTCTCAGATATTTGTCAGTGATAAAACAAAGCAAAACAAACAACCAACAAGACCGCTCACACGATGTAGATAGTTTTACAATGTAAGGCATACTTTCTAAAACATTGGTGGAGCACAATTGAATAATCAAGTATGCTCTGACTTTCATTGAGAGCACAGGAGAACATTAGCCTGGAGGAAGCTCATTTTCATATATGTTGAAAAGCACCTAGCATATATTTGCTATAGTCAATGCAATCTTCACAGCAAGTTTATGATATAGTAGCTTAAACTGATGGGATAATGAGCTGCTGGCAGACATGTTTTCTAAATTGACACTTGAGGATGGCGCAGCCAAAGGACTTGGCATGAATCAGCGAGGGAAATGTGGATTGAGCTCACAGCTCTGCCCTGCAATGCAGCTAAAATGCGTAAAATTGAATTTTTTAAATAGTCATTCTGAAGTCATATCTTACAAACTCTGAAAAAGTAAAATCTTTAACCATTAGAAAGACTACCCATTTTCCCTCCATTTGTATAAAGGTGGGTCCTTCCTCTATAGGCAAGTCTTGAGAAAACCAGTGTCATTTTAAATACTCTTTAGTGTACCTTCTTGAATTGAGTCATTGAGCCTCAGATACTAAAATAGAACAACAACAAAAGAAGAGAAAAATTTTAAAAATGTATAGTAAATATATAGGAGTAGGGATATTTTTAACTTCAAATTACATTTCATGATTTATATGTTGAGATTATTTTCTATATTTGTTACAGGGTTTTTCTTTTGTATATACACAAGAATACGAACATGTATAGACTCCATAATACTTCTAAGGGAAAATATTTCTTCAGAGAATCAAAATATTTTGGTGTCTTTTTAACTTTGTGTTTATTTTCATTTTTAAATTGAGGTTGAACAGTGATGGATAGGTTTCATTATGTTTTCCAAAGGAAGTATTTTTAAATAAACTTTTGCGCATGTACGTGTGGATAGGCAGGCACATGCACGTGTGCGCACACACACACACACACACACACACACACACACACACACACACACACACACACACACACACGAAGCCCTTTCTCTGCTCTCTGATTCCAAGCAAGCTTTGTCAGAACACAACACAATCCAAATAACACACACACACACACACACACACACACACACAGCATGTGGGGGAGGGGAGAGAGAAAGAGATGTGGGCAACCCTGCAAGGATAACCCTTGGGGGAGGGGGTAAGAGGGGAAGGAGTCTACCTGGAGTTAGGTGAGTAGAAGGGTATGCTGTAGACTTGTTTGTTTATTGTGAAATCGGGTTTGCCTGTATGTCCCAGCACTCCATTGGTCCTCTTGGCCTCTAGATGTGTGTTGTCCTTTCTTCATTGGATCTGACAATCATGTACCTCCAGTCAGCAATTTCTAGCCTCTGTGGCAGACTCCAGGTAGGCCCACCAGGGAAGTTACTACAGCGCATGCACCATGAAGGTTTCATGGCTATGGCCCAGTCAAGCCTATTGACTGTCTTCCTCCTACACACACACACACACACACACACACACACACACACACACACACCACACACCACACACACACACACGCACAATGCTTCCATTAACTTTTCATTTAATGATAGACAGTTGCACCTCTTGGGTCTTTAATAGTCTCGGTCTGCAGATTCTGATTAGGCCATATAACTAAGCCTCCCTTC
Source organism: Phodopus roborovskii (assembly GCF_943737965.1). Taxonomy (NCBI): domain Eukaryota; kingdom Metazoa; phylum Chordata; class Mammalia; order Rodentia; family Cricetidae; genus Phodopus; species Phodopus roborovskii. The sequence continues at coordinate 21,718,332 of NW_026125397.1, read as the reverse complement.
AGGAATGGGATATGATTCTTACCTTTTAGTCAAGAGTTTTGGCAGCCCTGCCAAAATGGAGGATCCATTTTCCCTTAGATACCCATGCTTTGTAGCAAAGTTTACAATAGAACCCCTATACATTAAATCAGCCTAAAGGAGCCCAGATCAGTGCCCTGATGTCACAGTAGTGTAAAAGTTCTTATTTTTGTTCTATTGCTCCCCCTGCAAACATGTACCCTAGGCAGGTCTGTGCATCTCTTGGACCCTATGAGTGAAAGCTATGTGTGTATGCTATGGGACATATTTCCCTTTAGCACAGTATTTTCAGATGATTTTGAATGTACTGTTCATCAGCAAACAAACAAGTAAAAACTCTAAATAGCATCCAAGCTGCTTAATGAAAACTAAAATAACTAACAACAACCTAACATCAAAATATACTGATTTAACCTGTGAAGCCAGTACCTCCAGTGCACAATTTAGATTCACAAAGACATAAACTGCGAGTCTTTGTGATCCCATTTGTGACTATTCACACCTAAATATCCAGCCCAGGGAAGAGATGTGTCATCCAAGAAAGTTCTGATTGATGACCATTGCCTACATGCAACACTTGGACTCATGCCTATGAAGACTCAGGCCCAGAGTCTTGAGATTTTGTTCAAACTGATGGTTCGTTAACAAAGAAATGTCAGCTTAGAGTTTGTGAAATTCATAGATGTTTATGAAGAGGACATGCTTAGTAATATCTTTAAAAGTGATGCAAGGGTTATTTTGTTGGCATGTGACTGATTCTGGCAAATGACATTCATATACAAAATTGGTAAGAGAAATAAGTATAGGCCTTCAATCTATTTAGCTCTGAAATTTAAAAAGAACTGTAGGGGCATTATTTTTAAATAGTGTGAAGTAGAAAAACAGAGGGCATTAAAAATGTTCATTGAGTATTAGATATGATTTTAGCCCCTTAAGAGTGGAAGCAGGGGCCAAGCAGACTCCATTTTTTCTCTCAAAACCCTTTAGTGGGAGAGACAGAGAGCACAAAGGAATTGCATAATACAATGGCAACTGTTGATAAATACTACACGGAAGGGAAGAGCAGCTGAAGACTCTAAGTCAAGCACAAGAGCAGGCAGGTGGGCGTGCAAGTGAGACAAAATGGTAGAAAACCCCACTGTAATAAACATGAGCAAGCAGAAGACCACAGGTGAGTGAGGTTTGAACCCTTGAACAGTGCTTGAGCAGCTGGCACAGTTTGGGTCCTCAGGTGATAGCTCTAGGAGCTGTTAAGCTCTGAGAACAACTGTAGGCAATATTTCAACCTCTCTATAAAGAAGAGTAGGAGATTTTACTTATCTTACTAGGAACATGTCTAGAAGGATGGAAGTATTGTTGTTTCCAATTTAATTGTATATATTCATTCATAAAAATAAAATGTAGATAATGATAAAATGATTGAATATTAGATATAAAACAATTAGGTACTTAGACATGGTCTTATGCTGTGTGTAATACACAACTGTGTAGTGTCTATATACACATATATCTATCTCTAGATATGTAGTATATATAATATGTATATTACACATAATATATGCTACTTGCAGTTTGATCAATTTTTATATTAACTTCTTATGGGGACACAAATTTATTGTTCTTTTTATTTTATGGCATGTATATTTGCTTACTTAATAATTACTTAATTTTGCATATCAGTACTCCATATTCTGCCTTAAAAGTAGAAATACTCTTAATATTTTCTACATGTGAGTTATTGACATTTAATAGAGAAAGAAAACTCTTCAAAGCAAGTATTCACTGTTTCTGTTTGAGAACCCTGAAAATGGTATCATTCAGACAATACTATGGAATGTATTTCAATACAATCAAAAATAAAATAAATTGAGTACACACACACATACACACACACACACACACACACAATTACTGGGATCAAGAAGAATTGATTGGTTTCCTAATATATATTTTCCAAAGAAATTATTTTAAAATTTGAAACATGAGGGGCCAATGAGGTGGCTCAGCAGGCAATAGCACTTGATACCCAGCCTCTCTGCCCTCCATACCCATGGTTCATGCACACACCATGCAAACACTCAAACACAAACATAAGTACAAGTACAAATGGATAAACTGTAGTGAAGGGATTTAAACATTAGAAACAGGTTGCAGCTTTAGCTCAGTGATAGACTGCATGCCTAGCAAGCTCAAGCCCTGGGTTCAGTTCACTCCTCCACTGAGAGAAGGAGGAAGAGGAGATGGAAAAGAGGAAGAGGAGGACGAAGAAGAAAGGTTCATTGCTCCTGCCACCATTGAAATGTGTGATTTAATTTATCTCTCTTGTTTTCCCTCCTTAAATGACTGATAGATGAGCAAGGCCATTGTGTGTGTGTGTGTGTGTGTGTGTGTGTGTGTGTGTGTGTGTGTGTGTGAGAGAGAGAGAGAGAGAGAGAGAGAGAGATTTTCAAAACTTTATTACTTTTTTTTGAGATATATGATGTTGGAGAATTGCTTTCTGTTGGGTGAGCATGCTATTTATGTAGTTTTTGTTTCATTTTGTTTGTTTAACCTTATTCAAAACCCTAAATGTGGCAAGCCAAACAACAAATGTGAAAGCATAACTTATTTTACAAGTTCCTTGTGTAAAATGTTTAGCTTAGATTTTATTCAAGTCTACATGTTAATTTTAGCTATTTTAGCTATAGCTATACTCTTTCAGGAATCTGAACTAACAGGCGTGAAGTATGAAGCCCTACAGCCTAACTGTAACATGATTGCTTACAGAGAGCTTTCCACATCTGTCCTGGGTGCTTGGGGAGAATTGGTCTGTCTTGCTACCAATCTTAAAGACATCTGGAATAGTGATATTTGAGGGAGTATATAGAATAATCTACAAAAATAAATGACACAATCATATGGGTCAAGTGGTAAGTGAGATCCAAAGTCGTGGTTGTCCTTGGGGTTGGGATCACTTCCTCTCACCAAACAACTTAGCTTTACTGTTGGTTTTGACTGAAAATTGATTACAGCAAATGTCCTCTTCGAGTTCCAATTTTAGCATCTATTCTTTTCAGCTTATTTTGCAGGCAACAAGTCAAGTGCCAGACAAATCTGGATCAATGTGAGGAATTGCAGCCAGCCACTGCTCTTATGAAGTAAGACCCTCTGGTGGAATTTTAGAACCACCACATAATTTGTGCAAGCTATAATTCTCATAGTTTCAAAGACTAATGTGTAGGAGAAATTAAAGCTGCCAATCATTTTAGAGCCCCAAGGCTGCCACACTCATCTGATAAGGTGTGTGCACTCATCTTGCAACTTAAGAGCTTTAGGCAAATTCTAACCCCGGAGGCTGAAGCATTTCTCAACTAAGGGGGAGGGCTGGGGTGGGAGAAGAGTGGATTTTCCGTTCAGGGAAAGGGGGGAATACTGAATCATCCAAAACCAGACCTGCTGGGTGAAGGATGAGCTGTCTGTGGGGCTATCTGCTTCTTTCAGCTTTGAGGACTGCTCAGACATATTGAGTTTATAAAACAATAGGTTGCTTCATCTGGAAAAAAAAAACGCTGCAAAGATTATTCAAGATGTGGATATTATCCTCCATTGTTTAAAACATTCAAACTTTAATGACTCCTAATGATGTTCTGCTACACTCATAAATTAGTGCTTTGCTTAACCATCGTCAGAAATGCTTCTTCCTGCTACAGAGAGGGGAAAATGCAGACAATAACAAACAATGTGCAGAGACCATATCTGTCTGCTGCCCAGTGCCCTACTCCAATATTGAGAGACATTAAACTCAGCCCTAAATAAGATGTCTCCATCAAATACCTACCCTCAGAGTTCCAAGGAGGTAGAAATAGTATAAGAGCCAAAATGGATGGAGGACACCAAAAAAAAACAGAACTCTCAAATCAACAGGGTCATGTGAACTCACAGAGACTGATGCCGAATGTACAAGGACTGCACTAGTCTGCACTGGGCATTCGCCTACATCACCTGGCTTCCAGTTTAGTGTTGTTATGGGACTCCTGAGTGTGTGAATGAGTGGATCCCTGATCCTTGTGCATTCATTGGACCCTCTGCCTTCTATTTGTTTGTTTTATCCAATTCCAATGTGTTGGTCTTTCTTTTCCATTATTATGAAAATATAATAAATGTATTATTCCTTTAGAAGCCTGTTTATTTTTCTAATGAGCATCAGAGAGGGAGTGAATCCAGATGAGAGGGAGGGTGGGGGAAGAACTGGGAGGAGTAGGGGAGGGCTATAATAGGACGCACTACGTGTGGGGGAAAATAAACCTACTTTCATTAACAAGGAGAAAGAAATCCAGAAATAACTTGCAGAGCAGACTGAGCAGTGTAGCATTCCCTTCCGTCACACTCATGGGTATTGTTTGGTGTTTGTCAGGTAACCAAAATGCTCCAGGAAGAGAAGGGCTTGGATTTTTGTTAGGTGAGTACTGGAAATCATGGGAGTTGGTTATTTGTAATAAATATATTAACAAACAAATAAACTACTGGATCCAATAGAAGCCTCAAAGATGATATGACTTAATATACAACTCAGTTATCAGATGGCTTGTTAAATCAAAATCCTTAAGGAGATACTCCAACACTGACATTTCTTAAGCAGCTCTTTGGAGGACAGAAAGGATGGTGGAACATTATTAGAACTAAGTTACTCAGGAGAATATACATTTAAAGTATTATTTGAGAAGGACAAGAAAAAGCCCCCAAATAGAGAGAAAATAACCAACTGGAGCAGGCTGAGTTGGATCTTCTAACTATGTTCTGTTCTCCTCTTCACTCTGTGTTGGAAAAGGTTGCCTCAAAAATATGTCTCTCTCTCTCTCTCTCTCTCTCTCTCTCTCTCTCTATCTCTCTTTCCCTCTGTGTCTCTCTCTCTCCCACACACACACACAAAGTACAAAATGTGGTGACATCCTAAATGTGGAATTGATACAAGAGTACATTAAAATCCAAATTAAGAAAAGTAATTGAAAAACTAAAATTACTTTATTTATTTGAAAAGCTACAGTGTTTCATTTACAAGAAGATATTTTCAAGACACGAAATAAAAAACACAAGCCAAAGATTGAAAACATACCAGAAACATGGAAACTTTAAAAAAATAAAAAATATATTGTTGCAATTTTAATATAAGGCAAGACAGACTTCAAAGTGAAACTTTATAAGATAGAGTGAAGATAATGGAGACTGTTCAAATGGACAGTATCCGTTTATAACAGCCACAGATACACAGGCACTTACCAGTGTGGCTTCAATTCTGATTTAATTGGTCAGGAGTACGCACTTAGCAACCATACTCTTTAAAAGTTAACCAAGTGACTTATTTTCATACAGTTAAAAATTATCACACAATTTCTAGCCAATAAGAAAAACAGAATATAAAAAGTAACACGGTGTAAATTTTCTAAAAATTAGCTTTACAGAGAGTGGACATGGCTTTTAAGTTCAGAACCTAAATTCTCTTTAAAAAGCATCTAAGAAAAGCCTGGGAAATAATACAATGTATTATTAAATAAAACAATTTAGCCTTATGCCGAGAGGCCAATTTCTCCACCACAAAGCCATCTGTACCTTCAATGTGATTACAATGACAGCTTTAACAATTTTGGGAGAACTTATCAAAGACATTCTAAGATGTGTATTGAAGAACAGTATTCCTGGTTTGACAAATCATTTCTGCTTCCTAAAAGAAAAAAGGAAAATGCCAAGGAAAAACAAGCTGTGTCTACTAGACACACTGAGGAGTCTCAGCAATGCCCAGAGCATGGAACTCCTGGGGGGAAAAAACAAAACGATAGACTAACAAAAACACTAACACAGAAAAATACTAGGCAGTAAAAATAGTACAAATAGTGCTTCAAAAACGTTCTTATAACCATCATCATTGAATTAAATTAAATCCTTTGATCCATTGTCATGGCCCACGTGGTAAATGGGCAAAGCTGACCAGACCTGAAGAAAAGTTTTAAAACAGAACTTGGACAAGGCTAAGAGCATTGGCTCAGAAGTTAGGAGTGTTCACTGCTCTTTCAGAATACCCGTATTCCTAAAACCCACATCTGGTGCTCACAACTCCCTTGACTTCAGCTTTCTGAGGATCCGTCACACGTTCTGGTCTCCATGGATACCCTCACATACACAGACACCTGTTCATAAATACAAATAAATCTAAAAAAATTAATGATGCTTTTAACCATTTATATTTTTTCCTTACTTGGTATATTCATTCTAACATTCTACAGCTCTTTTTGAATAAAATTAATATTTTTTTCTGTATTTGACAAGTTCAATATGTATACAACAAATTGTAATTATTTTTATTCCCTTGCTCTCTGTCAAGTCCCTGCTTCCTCTACCCAGACACCCTTCTTACTAACAAACCTCTTCCTGCGGTGATGCCGTGTGTGTGTGTGTGTGTGTGTGTGTGTGTGTGTGTGTGTGTATGTGTGTGTTTGAGCATGAGCCACATATGTGTGGATCTATAGAGGACAGAGAGGTTGTTCAATTCCCTAGAACTGGCATTACAGGCAATTGAGAGCCGTGGATATGGGTTCTAGGAACTGAATTTGGGTCCTCAGGAAGGAAGAGCAGCAAGTGACCTTAACCACTTAGCCTTCTCCCAACCCCTATTTTTTTTATTTTAACTAAAAAAACACTTAGCCAAATTTTATGCAAACTGAGGTATGCTTAAAAACAAGAATTCATCTGAAAATGCCTTGTGACTGTTTCCTAACTTCCCTGGAGCCCAGGTGGCATTGTGAATTTAATACTGAAAACTGAGCTTCCTCGTGCAGGAAAGTAGGCTCAGGATGTTTCAGCTTACCCAGCAAGCACATCGTTCGTTCTTGGAGGTTAAAAAAAAGTTCTGTAGCTAAATTATATTAAAATTCCCTCCCTTTTTTAAGTGTTCCTGTGGACCACGTGATGAAGCATGCATCTTGGCAGAGACCACATCACCTCTTCAGGAATCTCTGCAGCCTGGATGTTAGTACAACTTGGTCCTGCTTCTCTTCATCTTTGATAGGTGGCTGGGAGGAGGCTGTGACTGTACTTTCTCTTCTTGTGAGTCAAATAGCTGAGGCTTCATTACTGAACAACAGTACTGTGATGGATAGTCTCGCATAGGTGAAGTCTTCAGTCACGTTAGGGCAATACTGGCTTTGTCTGTAAGTGATAAGAAACTCTACCATCATGCCACTGAAGCATACCTGCATCTCAAAATTGCCCAAGAGGAAAGGCAACCCAAGGCAGGAATAGACTGTCATTAAACCCAGGCTTAAGCTCAGGGATAAAGGACTCAAATGAAAAGACGTGTGGAAGTCTTCAAAGGTAGGAGACGCCTGGCTGCCCACTTCACTGAGTCTTGGTGAATGACAATTTCAATTCTCTGGTAGCACCAAACTGGTCTTAGAGTAGTGAGTGACAGACAGACTGTATCCCAAGTCCATATACACATTCCAAGAACCATGTCATCACTAAGACAGGGAAGTTGAGGCTAAGTTACAGGCCCTCTTAGGAGCATTCAGGACTGCACCACAGGCTCCAAACACAAAAGAACCTATTCACTGCAGAGACATGTTAGATTGTACCCTCCAATAATTTCAAGTGAAAAAGAGGGACTTTTTTCTCAGCACATATGTGACATCACTGCTGTATGGTTACAGGGGGCGTTGGTTTGACTTCTTTGAGTAACCATATAATTCTTCCTTCGATTTTCCCTGATACCAGAAACATGGAGCTTTGTATGATCAAAAGATGTGCTATCCTAAGAATCTGACTCATTTCTTGTGAATTGCCTCTAAGTTTCTAGAAATATAGGATTAAACAAAAATAGTACAAGATTTGCATTCACTTTAAAATTACCAACAGCTTTCTTTTATTGAGAGGGTACTAGAATCTAGAGAAGTTCAATGTTAGTGATAACTATGTTTCCTTTGTCCACGTAAACTGCTAGGTTATTAGAGTAATTAAAGCATTTCTTATCACCATGTAGAAAAACAGAGTATATTCTATGCCTCTTCAACTCTAAAACAGTGTGGAGAAGAAGCTCTGAGCAGCTATAACATCTCCTATGGTGTATCCCAGGCAACCCCAGCTGTCATTCTCACGTGACTAGTCTGATTTAATTAATCCATTTGTTTGCAGTACATTGTGGTTGTAGAAGAGAAATATGTTCATAGTCCGCAAGCTGGTTTTAAAATGCCCATTATTGTTAAATCTGAAGTAATAAATGGTGGGATTTTAACATAGTCCAGCTGTTAGTACCACTGTTGCATAAACATACCAAGATATCTTGTTACATTTTTCTATCTACAGGAAGAAAAATTGTATTTTGTTTCTAGCGCATCCAGCTATAAATTGTAAGAGGAGGTTTAATCTGAAGAGCAAGAGGATCTCCAAGGATCGGAGTTATTTCCCTATGAAGAGCTGCTTTCATGAGAACAGTTAAGTGGATCTGAGGGTATAGAACTATCCCTTGGCACTCACAGAATGACAGTTAACCCCTAAGAACCTTGTGTTTTTACAAACAGAAGTATTGAAGGCTTTGACAAGGGGGGAGTGTTTTTTGTGAGGTGCTTAAGTCTGAAAAGTAGGTTACTGCGGCCACTGTTCTGTCAATAGAGCGCTACCCTCCAGCGATCAACTGCACTCCAGGTCTTGTGGAGTCTCTATATACCTGACACCATTACCTGTTTTACTGATTTGCCATCTCTGAGAAGTCAGAACACACTAAAAATTATACAAGATAGAGATGATAAGTGAGTGGAAGCTTACAGTATAAATTCATCAAGCAAATTTAAGGGAAGCATCAATCTAATAGCAACCACAGATAACTTATAGCATGGTTGTTCTGAGGGAATTCTGTTTCAAACATATTTCTTATCTGGCTTAATTGGTCCAGACAAAGCGTTGGAATGGAATTGATAATTTGTATGGTTACTTCAGTAATTGCTGTAAATATATTAATATTTATCCATGCTTTTAAATATAAAGATTTTTGTCATATAATTTGATACTGGTAAAATTGTACAATATAAACTATTATACCCATTTTATAAATATATGGACTAAGTTACAGTTTATATAGTGTTACAAATATCACCAAGCTTTTTAAAAAATGTTTTATTATATATATGTACATATACATATACACATACATATACATATATACATATATACACATACTTCTGCATTTTTGCATACACATGCATATATGTGTGTGTGTATACATATGTGTGTGTGTGTGTGTGTGTGCACGTGCATTTCATCTGCATATAGGCACACCAGAAGAGGTCATAAGATTCCACAGTACTATAGTTACAGATGGTTGTGAGCTACTGTGCAAGTGTGCAAGTGCTGGGAATTGAACTCAGGACCTCTGCAAGAGCAGTTAGTATTCTTAACAGCTGAGTCATCTCTCTGGCCTTATCACTAAGCTTTTAAGCAGTGGATTTAGGATCTCTGGTGCCATTCTCCTATGACAAACTCCTGACTGCCTTACACTTTACATTTTCACATTTCCTTGATCTTACAGTTATACATCTTGCATTTTTATGAGGCTGAGATTCCATAGGAAAACTTTTGCAAACTTTGTATTTTGCCAACTTTTGAGACATTTGTCAAATAGGTTTCATTATTGCTTCTAAAACTAAACGGTGTGGAATGAGCACTCGATTCCACAGTGGGTCTTGGAGCACACGAACATAAATTAGGTTGCCCTGGTGATGACACACTTCCCAGTGTGTGAAACCATGGATGGGCACAGGCTGGTGCCACACACTAAATGAACCATGACCATGTAATAACTTTGGGAATAATAGGCTAAGTTTGAATAGGAGGCAGGTGAGTAGTCGGTAGGTAGGAGATGGGGTTGAGGAGGGCATAGATAACATTTTAAAGGTGATGTGAGGAGTGTGCAACTTAAAGCTCAGGACGTCCTGGAAATTCATGTGGTCTGAACATCAATCAGAGATTGTGGGGCATGCTTTGTATTTCTTTGGTCAAAGCTGGAAAAGGATCTCTCATACTGCATATGTCTTTTCAAATAGTGATTTCTGAAGTTAAAGACATGATGTCTTATAAACAGCATATTTTGAAGTCTGGCATTTGTTTTCTTTCAGCCAAACATTTCCACTGAGCAGCATTGCATTCCACAGCTATAGAATTGTTAGTCTCCATGAAGAAGTAACCAAAATAGCATCAAATTTGCTGGGAACTTGTTTTTAACAGTGTGGCTGTTTCCTACTTCATGTGCCTGTTGCTTAGCACTGGGGATGGATATAAAAATGTGTCATTAAGAATATTGATTCAATTTGAGTATTCCTTATCTGATATCTTCATCAGAGAATATTCACAGATAAGAAGACAAAGGTTCTTAAAATAGAAGAAGGGTTTCTTTGTTGTTTGCCTTATTATTTAAAATGACATATCTTTATCAGGTAAATACTTCTTTTCAGGCTTAATTTTGAAATAAATTGAGCAACAAACATCTTTTTAAGTTTAATATGAGAGAATTTTTACTTTGTTTGCAGAATAAGTTTCAGTATACAATTCCATTATAGAATTTAAGTTTGTCATATTTTTATAACAAAATAGGGTAAATGAGTTCCCACAATATACTATAGAGCCTTTTTAAGATGTCAGCAACATGAGGTGGACATAGGGATCAGCAGTTAGGATCACTTGATGTTCTCACTGTAGAGGAAGGTCTGATTCCCAGCTCCCACATGTCTGCTCACAAATGTCTGGACTACAGTCCAGGGGATCTGCTGCCCTCTTCTGGACTTCTTGACCATTGGATGTACATGTGGTACATAGATGTACATGCAACCAAAACACTTACACATATAAGAATAACACCAGCAACTGCATTTAAGACTTCAGTCTATGGTGTTGCCGCTTGCATTTAAGGCTTTTTGATGCAGATAAACTACATCATTTGTAGAAACCTGTCAATATTTTTTTGGAGGGGAAGGAAGGATCAGATGAAGGTAGCTGCTATTCTACCATTTCGAATGAACTTTCAAGAGAGGGTAAATAAACTCTCTGTATAAACTCTGCCCTTTGCTATGTTGCCATTCCCTTTCAAAAAACACTGAGTATCTCTAATTAATATTGTGCGATATCATTATCATGCTAAAATATTGTGTATACTGTATACTACGCATATATACTATATACATATACTATACATATACTATAACATTACATATGTATACTATATAGTATTATATACTATGTATATACTGTGTAATATATTGTATATTATGCTATACACCACATATAAATAAAATACACTATACATTTATGTAAATATATAATATATAAGTTTACATTGCAGATATTCTTGTTGAATACATATATTGCCATCAACACACCCATGCACACACATGTCCATGTGTATGAGTGTCTAATTATAGTCAGCAATCATGATGTACAACCACATACAATTTACACAGTAATAAGCAGATGAGAGCAAGCAGAGAAGTTGATTCTTTGTAAGACTTCTTACAGTGTGGCAGTTGTAACTGAAATTTGTTACCATGAGGAATTTGCAAAGAATGAAATTCTTATAAATTGTTGATTCTGGCAATAATGCCATGATGTCAAATATTTTAAAATAGTAAAACTTGAAGTAAATTACCTTTGAGTAATAATGATGATGAATTAATCTTGCTTGCTTCTTTTGGGTCACTTGGAGAGACTCCAGACTATTAAAAATCAATTTAATTGAGGCGTGGCATTTAAAAAAAATAGTCAGATTTTACATGCTTAAAATATCTAGGCCATGTAAAGTCTTGAGTTTAAATTTTTGGTCACAAGAGACACATCCTAACTGAAATTATTCTATATGAGAATAATGTATAAAAATAGATTGCAGGTGTGATTTAGTTAGGGTTTCTATTGGTTTGGAGAGGCACCATGACCACAGAAACTCTTTTTTTTTTATTTCACATTGACTTTATTGAAGGTATAATGAAGAATTTAGAAAGGTTATACTTTTTTAGCTTGTAGAATAAATGTTTTATAACTCAATAAATAGCATACATTATTAAATGTATTAATATATTCTTCATTCCATGTATAAAATATAAGTAAACAAGTTTTGATTTTCACCTGGGACTTTTAAGACAGTTGTATACAATTCATATCATCAGATGGTTTATAGGTTTATATCTATAAAAGCATTATTACATATACCATAATATACATAGCATTTATATATATATATGTATATATATATACATATATATATGAGATTAAAATCATGTTGTTTTTATGTGTATTATAAAACTTTGATTTTACATTTACATATTATTTATATATAACAATCACATGATTGGGCATGAAGAATTCTATTTTATTTTATTTTTTTTATTATTTTATTTTATTTTATGTAACAAAGTCCAATTAAATGAAAACAACATTTATACACAATATTTGGGAATTTGGGAGTCGTTCTTTCCAAACTACTTCCTGCTGGTAAGGGGCGCTGTCATGGGGGGGATTCAAAGAAGATTCAGAAATCCTGGCTGTAGTCTGTAGGGCTGCTTTGTCCAGCTGTTTTGAATGTAGGATCACCTGGTACTCTGTTTCAGGCGGTCTGGCGTGATCAAACCACATTAGTATGGAAGGAATCCACATCTTTTCATTTTCTGTGGAAACAAAAATAGAAATCCTTTTCCCCAGTAACTTGTCCTTCAACTTAAATTTTGGAGTCAAAGCATTTTTTTTTTAATTTAATTTATTATTTTACATGTCGATCCCAGTTCCCTCTGCCTCCCTCCCTCTCTCCCTCCCTCCCGACCACAGAAACTCTTACAAAGGAAAACATTTAAATGAGATTGGATAACACTTCAAAGGTTTAGTCTGTTGTCATCATGGCAGGGAGCATGGAAGCATGCAGGCAGATGTGGTGATGGATAAGGAACCAGGAGTTCCACATCTGGACTTGGAGGCAGCAGGAAGAGAGAGTAACACTGGCTTGAGTGTCTGAGACATTAAAGCCCCAGTGATTCCTTCCCACCAAGACCACACCTACTCCAGCAAGCTTGCTCCTCTTAATAGTGCCAACCTGTTTGAGCCTATGGGGAGCATCTTCATTTAAACCACAACCAGATGGTATAGGAAGATTTATTCAGACACTATATTGTTTGTTACTAGTAGGGCATTGAACTACATTTGTGAAATAATTACCGAGACAATGATATTAGTACTGGAAATAGAATTACAGATGCTCAGGAGCTAAGGACTGTCACCAATGATAAAGGGAGAGAAAAAAAAAGTCATTTATAAACAACAATGGTTTCAGGTTTTGCTGACTCTCAGAAACCTGGAAATGTGTTACCATGAGATACCAATGGTGTTTCAGTTCTCTAAAGCAGGAAGTAGTTTGGAAAGAACGACGTCCAAATTCCCAAAGATTGTCTATAAATATTTGTTTTCATTTAAATGGACTTGATTATATAAAATAAATTTAAAAAAAGTAAAAAAAGAAATAAATGTACATTCACAATAAAAATTAAGAAGTTAAACTGTAAAAAAAAAAGAACTTAAATTGGAACACACATTCTTTCTGTTGTTGCTTTATTCTCTAATATTTTAAACATTTAGACTTGTGCTCAAATACATTTATTTTCACTTTGGAGAGAAGATCCTTCATAGTTAGATAAACAAATTGAGATTTTCCACCTTCCCACATTACAGCTTTGGAGAATCAAAAATATGTTGTACATATTCCTAGCTTATTTTAGTCAGCAATCATGTGTTTCTAATATTCTGAGCCTCATAAATGTCATTGTGCCTCTTGCATTTGTCTCATAGAGCACGCTTGCCAAATTAGGTCTGTAGAGGGAAGTCTTCAAAATGCCAATCTGGGTGGGCACAGTTAAAACACGGAGAATCCTAATGATATGAAGCACCAGAAAAAGAAGGATTTAAAGGATAAATGAATAGTTGGAAATGCTAGAATGACATTTAAAATAAAAGATATCTCTGTGGCCCTGAGAGCCACAATCTAGTATTTTCTAAATCAAATGTTAAATCCCTATGCACTGTCACTGTTCCTAGCTTGAATAATGATGCTTTAACAAGTAGAGTGTATTCAGATATGCTCAGCTTGGCATAAATGTGTTTGCCATGTGACATGGCAAAAAGGTAAGGCTTTTTTTGCCAACAAAATAATGAAATGATATGAGAACATGTCTGGGGACATATGGTGCAGCAGATTGAAAGAGGAGAGGCCCGAGGTTCAATTCTGATTCCACCTTCCATTCACCAGAGTGACCCAGGGTAAATAAGAGTATCATAGTAGGCTTCAGAGCCTTAGTCATTTGGATGATAATGGTTCCATCCAATAGTTTTGCTATGAAAATCAAAGAGGGAAAATTAAGCTTAACTATATCAATATGTATAGTAAGTACTATAGAAGCTTTAGTAAAAGCTATAGCATCATTATAACACTGGAAATCGTAAACTGTATCACAGACAGTCTTTTAAACTGTCCTGAATACTTTTTTCCTGACAGAGTCAAAATGAAAGAGGTTTACCACAGGCTGGGCATCATGGTATATGTCTGTTCTAACAACTTTGAAGGCTCAGGTGAGAAGTTTGAAGCCAAGGTTGCAAAGGTCTCATTTTGGACAAGTTTGACAATTTGTAGAGGAAACCACTCATGGGTAACAGGCACATGTTTATGAATTTTTCTCCCAGAGTTCTATTACTTTCACCAATTTAGCTAAGAAAATGGTGCTCCTGTTTGTGTCAGGCAGATAGAAAAAGAATCTATCTTGAGATTCACTATTCCCCTTTTGCAAAGTCTGATCCATAGACAAATGACTTAAGCAGAGCTCAAGCTACATTGGTTTTATAGAGCATAATTGACCTCATGAAAGGGAAATATCTAACCGTGACCAACTTTTTCTTCTACTCAGAGGTAGGAAACGATATGTACGTGTGAAAGGAAGTATCCTAGTTAGGCCCACAGTAGCTTTTATTGTTAAAGTTCCAGTCACTGAGGCACACTAAGACTATAACCCAACCATAGGACGAAGAACACCTCATTCCACCCACTTAGAGATGTCCACCTATAAATAAGAAGTTTAAGGCATACAAAAAGACAAAGAAAAACAGATGGGTAAATAGAGTAAGCACTAAAGCTTGCTTTGGATTTGGTAATAATGGCAGAATTACCAGTATGCACATGTAAAATAGGATTAATAAGATGAGCTCTGGTGGATAAAGTTGATGGCATGCAAGGAGAGATGGGAAATGTAAGGAGGGCA
This sequence comes from Phodopus roborovskii, assembly GCF_943737965.1. Lineage (NCBI taxonomy): Eukaryota > Metazoa > Chordata > Mammalia > Rodentia > Cricetidae > Phodopus > Phodopus roborovskii. The sequence goes on along the minus strand of NW_026125397.1, from coordinate 21,703,015 downwards.
GTTCAAGAACTACAATGAAAAAATAATAAGAATCACCACAGCAGGAATGGAAATGATTCTGAGGTGCTCCAAAGCCGACTGGAATACATTACAATAGAAGATGACAAAGAAGTAAAAAGACAAGCAATACTATAATAAATGAGAAATGTAGGTAACTAAAAGTTGTGACATTTGTAAAAGGAGTTAGAAGAGAAAATGAGGAATAAGGCAGAGTGTATATCCTGAGTAATGATGCGTGAGAATTTCTCCAAAATTAATATCAGATACAAAGCAACAGATCCAGGAAACCCAAAGAACATTAAGCAGGAAGAATGCCAAAAAAATGTCATCTGGGCATACTATACTCAAACTACAATACATCAAAAAAAAAAAAAAAAAAAAAAAAAATGGCGGAAGTCCTGGTAGGAGCCAGAGGATGTAAAAATAACTTTCTATAGATAAGGAAAGATAATGTTTATTTTCTATTTTGCAGAAACCATGAGGCACAAAGAGAATAAAAAGCAATGTCTAAAGAATCATGAGGAGCAAAGTACCAAGCTAGAGTTCTTGATTCTTCAATAATGAAGGTGAAATAAAGACAAATTGAGCAATTTCATAGTGAATAGATTGAGGGAAAGTTGCATTGGCCAGGAACTCACATCTACATTAGGAAAGGAAAAGCATCACATCCAAAGAGTGGGATTGGTCTGACATTTTCATGTTCAGATACATTTTTTTCTCTTTTTAATTTTTATTTACATTTGAAACAAGCTTGTTTTACATGTCAGTCAGTTCCTCGCCCTCATGTCCTTCCCTGTTTTCCCCATCAACCCCCATCCCATCCCCTTTCTGCTCCTCAGGGTGGGTGAAGCTTTCCATGGAGAGTCTTCAAAGTCTGTCATATCATTTGGAACAGGGCCTAGCCCCCCTCCCCCATGCATCTAGGCTGAGAGAGTATCCCTATATGTGGAATGGGCTTCCAAAGTCCATTCATATACTAGGGAGAAATACTAATCCACTACCAGAGGACCCATAGACTGCCCAGTCCTCCTAACTAACACCCATATTTAGGGAGTCTGGGTCGGTCCTATGCTGGTTTCCCAGCTGTCAGATTGGAGTGCATGAGCTCCCCTTTGTTCAGGTCAGCTGTTTCTGTGGATTTCTCCAGCCTGGTCTTGACCCCTTTGCTCATCGCTCCATTCTCAGCAACTGGATTCCAGGAGTTTGGCTCAGTGTTTAGCTGTGGTTGTCTGCTTCTTGAAATTTGCAGGCAAATGGATGGAACTAGAAGAAACCATCCTGAGTGAGATAACCCAGTCACAAGAAGACATAGTATGTACTCACTCATATATGGTTTTTAGATATAGAGCAAAGGATTACCAGCCTACAATTCATACCACCAGAGAAGCTAGGAAACAAGGAGGACCCTAGGAGAGACATACATGGTCCCCAAGCAAATTGGGAGCATTGGACAGGGGGGCTGGGGGAGGGGGAACTTAGGAGGAAGAGGAGGGAAGAGCTGGGCATGAGGGAGCAGGAAGATTGAGTCAGGCAAAGAATAGAGGAGAGCAAGAAAAGAGATGCCATAATAGAGGGAGCCATTATAGGTTTTAAGAGAAATCTGGCACTAGGGAAATGTCCAGGGATCAACAAGCATGACCCCAACTAACAATCTAAGCAATAGTGGAGAAGATATCTTAAATTCCCTTCCCAGATAATGAGATTGATGACTACCTTATATGCCATCCTAGAGCCTTCATCCAGTAGCTGATGGAAGCAGAAGCAGACACCCATGTTCAGATTCTTAATTTAAAACAGCATTTTGTTAAAAATAGAAATACCATCAGTTTATTCAATTATGTTTGATGAGAAGAGAAAGTTAGGATTGCCTTATTATTGTTAGATGTTCCCACCCCACTTTGTGCCAAGATGGCCTGTTTAAAAGCAAACCCAGGTTAATAGTATATGTACACTCCAAAATCTAGGATGACTATTAGTTTCAAAAGGAGAGAAGTGTGATTGCTACACTAGAAATGAGAAGATGTGGACAAGTGTGAAATACTTATTTAAAAACAGAAAGAACAAAAGACAGTGGAAGATAAAAATAGAAGCAAAGAACAGAAGCAACAAACAGAAAACATGCAGCAGGTAATTAACCAATGCTGATAGTCACTTGAAAGTAAAACATGTGGCTTCATGCTCAGGAAGATATAATAGGGAGAGTATGAGTCTGAGACTAGTTTTAACTATATATTAAAGCTTTATGTAAATAAAAAAATTTGTGAAAGTCAGTAGTCTAAATACATCAATTAGAAGGCAGAGAGTGGCAAAGCATATCAAATAATTTTGAATATAATGTATAAAAACCTTTTTAAATATAAAACATATAAAAATAAATGAATAGGTAAGGGTACATCATTCTTAAATTAATAAAATTAAAAATATAACATGGAAATTTTAAACAGATCATACTTCTCAGCAAAGATAGTTGTCAGGTACAAAGGGGAACACATTCATAAAGTAGGCAGTTCTCCAAGAAGATACAAGAAATTAGATATACATACATGTAAGAACAAGGTATCAATATTTGAGGCAAAAATTTCAGGGGGCAATAGATAAAGCCACTGCTTTAGTTGAAGACTCCAAAATGATAGACATATCAGGGGAAAAAAAATCATCAGTGATACAGTTCAATGATTCAGTTGAATTAATACTGAGTATACCAGTGAGATGAATATGATTAACAACAATAGAGCACGTATTCCAATTATAAACAAATTCTACTTGAACTTATAGAAAACATTCACAAAGACAGAGCATATTATGAAACCATGTGCATGCCTTACCAAATTTAAAATAGTAAAAACATGTCTCTCTTCAACTGCAATATAATAAGCTACTGATCAGTAACAGAAATATAGCTTAAAAATCAAAGTTCATATATATTAGACATCACACATCTAAATAATATCATTGAAAACATTTTAGGAGAAGTTTAAAAGTACATCCAAATAAATGAAATTTCAGGGTATATAGCACAAACAGTACTTGAAATTTAGGCGACTGAATGTTCACATTAAAAAGAGAAGAAATATTTAAAGTCAACCACATAAGTTTCTGTTCAGAGAACCAGAAATCAGAGCAAATTATAGTAAATAGAAAAAAGAGAGACAACAGAAATTATAACAAAATCAATAAAAGTGAAATGGATGATTTATAAACATTAAGTAAAACAAAAATCTGAGGATTTAAAATTATTAAAAAATTGATGAGTGACTCATTGAGTAATTATTTTAGAATAAGAAGAGGTTAAAATACCTAATATGTTTGCTGTGGTCACTGAGAAAATAATAAAGGATTACTAGTAAAAAAAAATATAAACCATACCTATAAATTAGATAACCTAGACCAATTGGAAAAAAATTCAATGAATGGTGTAGTCAAGTAAACACACAAGAATTAAAGGACTAGCTGAGAAGGCCTGTGCCAGTTCAGTAAGCTGAACCAATAATTAATGATGTCACAAAACAGAAAACACAAGGTTCAAGGAGATTTGCTGCTGAATCACATCAAAAATCTAAGAAATATATCATGTCAATTTGCAATAATTTCTCTCAGAAGAAAGTGTCTTATAACTAATTAAATAAGGCCAGCATTACACCAATACCAACTCCACACAAAAGTCTCAGAAAACAGTGTCACTCATGAACATAAATGCAAATATGCTAAGCAGTCATCAAATTTCAAAATATATAAAAATAATTATGCAATATGCCAAGTGGGATTTTTCTAGATATGAAAGATTGCTTTGATATTTGAAAATCAATTAATAGACTTTATATCGCTAAGAGGATCTAAGGTAAGTTAGAAAAATTATGACTGTGTCAATGGATGCAGGTAAAGCACTTGAAAAAATCCAATATCCATTTGTGATAAAATTTCCTGTAAATTAAGAATGAAGTCAGCGTCTACAGCTTGATAAGGAATATCAGCAAAACCTCATTGTGCTTAATAATGAGAAACTAGATGTCTCCTCAAAAAGATCATAGGCAGAGATGGTGTCTCTTGCCATGTCTCCTCCTATGAGAAGTCCTAGATCATTAAAATAACATATGAAAATATAATATATTCTGGGTACCACATCAAACAACAATGACTACCTACAGGAGAGAGAGGAGAGAGAGAGAGAGAGAGAGAGAGAGAGAGAGAGAGAGAGAGAGAGAGAGAGAGAGATTTCAGTCAATAGAGTCCTTTCTACCCAAGCATAAGGACTGCCATGAAAGAACCATGCATCATGGCTACACTAATAATCTCAGAACTGGGAAGATGGAGAAGGTGGATCTCTGGAACTCACAGTCAGCCATCTTTGCCTAGTTCATGATTTCCAGGAACAAGTGAGGGACCACTAAGTCTTAAAAAGCAAACAAAAACAAAACAAACAAACAAACAAAAAACATGTTGGGTGGTGCCTGAAGAATGATTCCCAAGTTTGAGTTATGCCCCCACACACTTTTGCACACGCAATAACATGTGTCTTTATTCTTAAGACAACTTGATCATCTATGTTGAAGATCTAAAGTAAATAAATAACAATAAATTATAAATTTAGCAAGACATCAATGGTTAAAAGACAAGTCTGGTACTTTGTATTTACTATAAAAGAATAAGTAGAATTTGAGTGTGAAGACAAAACACTATTTCATTAGTATTCTTCCAGAACAAATTATTTATATATAAATCCAAACTTAGAAAACATTGATAAAGGAAATCAACAAACTAAGAAAATGGAAAAATATCACATACTTATAGATAGAAAAACATCAGTATGCCATTTCTTCTCAACATTATCAAATAAATTCAGAGCAATCCTATTCAGAATTCCAGTAAGATATGTTGTGCAGACTGAGAAATTTGTTCTAAAGTTTGTAAAGAAAGATAAAAGATCCAGTGCAGCCATCATGGTATTAAAGAGAGAAGTTGGAACAGACACTTACTGACTGTGAGAACTGTTATTAAGCTGCTGTAATCAAAGCACAGCCATGATGGAAAAGGAACTTAAGCAGAAAAGAGCTCCCAAAAGTAGACATTATTTTAGTCAAATGATATTTGCAAATGAATAAAGAAAAGGTACAATGATTAAAAGGATAGTTTTGCAGCAAAATGGTGCTAGGACATGAAGAACATGCTCTCTGTCTTTCTCTCACACATACACACTTAGAGAATATATGCATATTACAGTCATAAATTAAATGTTAGCTTAGGTTCCCATATATAACAACAGAACTATAATGAGAAGCAGAAGTTAAAACATTAATGACTGCCAATAAAACACCTGGGTCATGATTATGCGCCATCAGTTGTGGACTCATTACAGCTGAAAAAGGGGAGTTAAAATATAAGCCAAATGCTGAATAGATATCACATTTAATTTTATGAATTTTAATGCACCTAATATTGGGGCTGGAGAGAATAATTAGTGATGAAGAGCTCATACTGCAATTGTGAGGACCCAACACCCTAGAGAGACAGCTCACAACTGTTATGAGTATGTTTTTTCCACCCACCTGGGACCACTGCCGTACCAGCCCGAAATAACACACAGAGACTCTGTATTAGATATAAGGCTGTTGGCCTGTTACTAGCATTTCTTATTGGCTGGCCCTGTCTTAAATATTAACCCATTTCCATTAATCTTAGTATTTCCACGTGGTCTTATCTTACCAGAGAGAGGGTCTGGACCTCTGTTCTCTCAAGTCTCTACATGTTGACTCCTCCCTACTACTTCCTTAAACCTCCTTGTCTCCTAGTCCCACCTTTCTTGCTTTCCTATTAGCCAACAGTGTTTTGTTCATTAACCAATAAGAGAAACATATTTACAGACTGACAACTCCCATCACACAACCACCTGTGACTCCAGCTCCAGGGAATCTGATGCCTCTTAGCTTCTGTGGGCACTAACACAAATGTGCATGTACCCCCACACAATGCACACATTTTTGTGTAATTAAAAATAATAAAAGAAGAAGATGATGAGAGGCGTGAGTGAGAAGTAAGGATGCATGCTGTCAACTGTGATAAAACAGTGTCTGGTCAATGTTTGGGAATCAGACAAACAACAGTTAAAATTGAAACAGAAAGAATGTGGCACAGACTGGGAGTAAACACTGGCAGCAAATAATAAAAGCCAAGCTGGGATTCTGACTACAGGTCAACCTGGCATATGTTTCTCATGGTGAGAAGATGGAAGAGGTCGCAGCACTGCAGCTTGTTTCCATAGGTCAAGTCTCAACATCTAACTTTCTGCATGGCAACTAATTCAGATAAGTAAATGCTCTGACCTTCCAAAATTAGATTGTAGATTTCTGTAGCTCTTCACTGTCTCCAGATCTGTGATTATTAAGCATTTTCATGTGGATTAATTTCCATCAAAATCTAATATTTATTCATTAATTAGTATTAATAATCTTGCCATCATTTGTGATTCTTAGTGTGGATGGTAATAGGGGAAAGATATTTATAGACAAGCATGGAGTTTGTAAGTGATTTTGCAAGGCAGCAGCTCCTCATGCCCATGAGTAGCAAGGATGACCTCTGTTGCCTAGCAACACACTTAATCACAGACAACCTGAGAGCCAACAGAATTGGAGGAGTCAGAAGTTGAAAATGGAAAGCACGATCATTATTTGTCTAGATGGAGATTTATACCAGTTTTCTATAAATTGTGAAAATACTGCCCTTGTGAGTATATTCTTCATGTTTATAATCTCGTTAGCACAGTAGGAGAGTGTATCATTAAAACTTGTGCACTGATCACATCTGCTCACAGGGAAGGGCTCCTATGGCAACCTGATTGTGTGGTGCTGGCTCAGGCAAACGGTCACGAGTACATCTTCAGGTCTTGTACCATGCAGTTCTATCGTGTTTGAAACACTCTGATCACCTGTAACTGAAAGCCTTTGCTCCTGCTGCCTTTTTATCCTATCAATTAGTTGGTTTAGCCATACAAAATGTTGGGTGTGTAAAATGGGGCAAGGGGATGAGCAACCAAATTCTCCATCCTCTTTACTACACGTTTGATTTGTTTTTCCATTAGCAGTGAATAAGCTAGGAAGCAAAGGGCACATATCTCAGGTCAATGCGACTCATTGTCTTTCATTAAATTGTAATAAAGTAGTTAAAGAAACGTTCTCTTAAGTCTGCTAATCCCAATTTAGTTTATTGTGGCATTTAATAAAATTGGATTTTTGTTCATGGAATTCTAAGTCACGGTCTCATTTTTCCACCCAAAATCTATCCATCCAACACTCTTCAGCCATCTTTCTTGTATACACCAGTGTTCCTTCCTATTCTCACCTTTCTTATTATAGTTTACCATAATCACTGTATTAGCAGTGCCCCCCACATCACTGTCTTCTCTTCAAGTTCTGTTCTCTCTTCATTCTGTTTTAAGTGTGTGTATAGAGAGCATATAATCTCTACATCACATGTTTGCTATGTGTCCTTTGAAAAATGATTCCAGATCTCCTATTTGTGCAATACCAAGTTTTCACAACACTATGTTTCAACAACTATGTGAGTTATTCTACTTGAAAGAAGGCCTGTAACCCTGTGAAGTATAGGGTTTCACTTAAAAACCCATGATTGTCTTGCTGTTGGGTTTAAAATCTAGCCACAAACCTATGCCTACCTGTCTGCCTGTCTGTCTGTCTGTCTCTCTCCCCCCCACACACACATATTCTCTCTCTCCCCACTCCTCTGTGTAGTGTGCCAGAGGACAGGTATAATCTTCAGGAAAACCATCCACCTTTATTGAGATAGAGTCTCTCATTGGCCAAGATCTTGCCAAATAAGGCTAGACTGGCTAGTGAATGAATCCCAGGGATCCTAAGCATAGTTTCATGCCTACCATTTTTTATATAAATTCTGGGTATCAACTCAGGAACTCGCACTTCTGAGCAAACATTGTACTAACTGTGCTGAGTGAATAAACTTCCATCCCTCCCAGTTCTCAGCACTATGGTGGTCTGAAGAAGAAATGACTGTAGTGAGAGATTCACTCTGTCCGCACCATATGCACTGACCACACCCACTGGGGGTGGAGACAGGTACGGATGTGACCTGGGAGAACTAGGTCTTGGGTAGGACACCCAAGAGCTCTTGCTTGCTGGACAAAGACAGAGGGCACCTGAAGGCGTCCTTGGGACTGGAACCTGCTGGAGACCATCTGTCTCTGTTTTAAGTTATTTCTTCTTGAATAAAGATCTATCCAGCCTGTTCCTCTGATCCTGATTTTTCCATGATAAATGGCGAACATATGAATGGGGTATGAGTAAGGCTGAAGTTGCCACTTAGCAAATATGGTCAGAATATGGATTTTTAATGTTATCACATTCTACTGGTGATTTCAAATTTCAAACACTAAGACAAATGTTTTAACCCCTACTCTTGAGAGAGGTCTGTGAATATTAGAGTTTCAGTACAGCCTTGTATGTCTAGCTGTGTGATCAAACAATTCAGTTGCTGCTTAGAGTCTACTGTGGTTGGAATGTGGTTTTCCTCTAAGAGTCATATGTTAGAGCCTTGGTCATCATTGATCCTGATATTTTCTCTATGTGTGAGGTTAATATTGTAATAATTTCTTACATTTTCATTAAAAAAATCTGATAGTCTTATTTACTCTGTTTTAAGACTAAATATTATTTGTGTTGGTGATGACTTTTGTGAAACCTTGGGATTATGAATTTGCTGGGACTCACTTATCATCAAAACACAAACCTGTCTTGCCTATGTCTCAAGTATATTTCTTTCTCATACTTTTCTGTAATTCATAGAGGACAGAGCATTTATGTTTATCACAAATCTATGAAAACTTGTACACAGAATGCCAAAGTTTGACTTCATGGTTACAGATAGGAAATTGTTTGAGTGTGGTTAGAATTATTTTAACCTACAGTGCTTATCTAGTGCTCATATACAGTTTGTTTCTTAGTCCTCTGTGAAATAGTCCTAAAATTATCCAAGTACACATAAAATTATTAAACATTTATTAATAAACATTTATTCTTTGTGTGTGTTGTTCATGAATGTGTGTGTGTACACATATGTTTGTGGGTGCATGATCACACATACATGTGTGCACAGAGGTTAATGTCAGGTGCCTTCTATTGCTCATCACCTTGTTTTGTGATATTGGGTTTCTCATTAATTCATCAAAACTGTCTGAGCAGCATCCCTGGAATTTTAGGTAGGTGCTGGATCTGAAGTTTGGTCTTTTGATTTGGACAATAAACACATCATTGACTGGCCACCTTCTCACTTCCAACATTTATTCTTTTTTTCTGATTTGTTATTTTATTTTAAGACAGAATTTCTCTATATAACAGCTCTAGCTGTTTCTGAACTCTCTATGTAGGCCAGGGTGACCTTGAACTCACAGAGATCCATTTGTTTTTGCCTCAAAAGTTCTGGCATTAAAGACATGCGTTGCCACTGCCCAGTTTTCAACATATATTCTTATATTGATATTCCTTATGTAGTTACTTCTAGTGAGCTGAGACTAATAATTATCCTTGTTAATCTTCTAGCCCATGGAATATTTATAGGTAATGCCGCAGACAGGGTGTGTTTAACTAACACTGCTTTCTGTGTTCTTAAGTATTAATATGATTTGCCACATGGAAGCATAAGGATGTTTTTTTTAATCCTTGAGTACAAATTGCTCCTACCTGAAGAAAGATTGCAACCTACCCTGAGTGTCACAAAGACAATAGTCCCCTCTGCCGCTCTGCCATTGCCAGTGTTGATATTTGGCCAAATAAGGAAACTGTTTTCCAGGAACAAGCACTCCATACTAGAATGCTGCAAGTTAACAGGAAAGCACCTCAATCATTACAGTGAGAGCCGGGATTTCTCAGCTGATACTGAAGTTAAAATAGAGCTGCAAGAGGTAGCAAACAGTAAGCCACAAGAGGAAGGTCTGTCTGTACTTAAAGAGTTCTCAAGATATGGGGCAGAGGCTGAAACAGCTTCCCACACAGGAAAAGAAACCCTAAGTGGAACAAGGTGCTTCCTCCCCTGAGGTGCTGCCATTGACTTACAGGCAGCAGAAGTAAGGAAATGGATTTCCAGTGTCAGTTTCTTTAAGCAACAGAGAGAAAGTGCTGTCTTCTTGCTTTTATCCCAACCTTTGTGCTGTAAGCATTGTTCGTGAATAACACAAATGACCTGGAATTGCTATTCATCTCCTCTAGGAGCTTCCAACAGTAAGTAGGAAATTCATATTACTAAAGAATATGTTCACAAATTATGTTTAAACAAAGACAAAGTATGATTTTTAACTGATTCCCTCTTCATTGAGAAGTATATATATTCTCAATCTTATGTTTGGTCCAAGTTGACTTAAACATGTCACTGATTTCTAGGAACTTGTCAACTAATGCATGGAGACCGGCACATACAAATAACAGAGCAAGGTCCATGATAAAGATTAACCCAAATAATCTGTATGCATCTCTGTGCCTATGTTGATTTCATCAAGAGTTTTCTATACACATAAAAATAGAAGGCCTTCCTGTTTCACAAGGGCATTTTGGGGCACACGTAACAATTAACAGCTGACATGGATCAAGGACAAAGGAAGGCTAACAGAGTCCTTCCGTGGAAGTCTGAAACAATTAACAATCAGGCCTAAAATAAGATAAGCAAGGATACAGAAGTAAAAGAACTTTAATCTGAAAACAAAACCACAGGTATAATTGAGACAAAATGCTGTAATTTTATTTATCAGAGATTACTATGGATTAAAGTGCTCTACTTATTCCTCGAAGTGCTACTGCTACCTCCAGGTAGGAGTAGCTATGAGTAGGGATTTTAGGTGGGAATTAGGGTCATTTGGTAGATTCTGATCCCATGTGATTAGTGTCTATATGAGAACAGATTATGACTCAACCACTTACAATGAACCAAGACCATGCGGCAAGATGATGTGGGCGAAGGGGACATCAGGCAGCCTGAGACACTCTTGAGTTCCTGCTTTGCCTTCCCTCAGCAAGGACTCTTTCCTGGGTTAGGAGGAGTGGTCTTGTTGAAGTAGGTGTGACCTTGTTGGAGATATGTCACTGGGGGTGAGCTTTGAGGTTTCAAAACCCGTGCCAGGCCCAGAATCTCCATCTCTGCCTTCTGCTTGTGACTTAGGATGTACAGCTCTCAGCTACTTCTCCAGCAGCAGGCCTGTCTGAGTGCAACGTCCTCCCTGGGTGATAATAATGAACTAACTGTCTGAAATTGCCAGCAAGCCCTCAATAAGCACTTTGTTTCATAAGAATGGCTTTGGTCATGGTATCTTTCTTCAGAAATAGAATAGAAACTAAGATACTCCTGGAGTAAATGGGAGTCATGCTATAATGGAAGGGTCAGAGGGAGGAAAGGAAAAGGGGGAATTGATATAATTTATTTTATTCCAAGAGCAAAGAAATTTAAAAAGAAATACAAAAGCAATTTATTTGCCTTCTGAGTTATTTTCTTCATAATTCCCAGATTTAAGAAGTATTTACTCAACAAACAACATGAATTAATAGAAATGCAAACTTTAACAGACAAAGTGGATTTGACTTCTACATTTCCTCCTTTTGCTCCAGCATAAAACTAGTATGCCCTAGTTGTTTCCTCCAAGTGGAACTGTCACATCCCTCACGTGGACACTGATTGCAATAGTGAAACAACCATGCCTGGCTTGCAGGCTCCAGAGAAAGTATTCAAGGAATACATCTACTGTGTTGAAGTAAAGACAAACATGGGATGGCTAAGTTATCCATTGCTTCTCTCGGCTCCGCAGTTGATGTGACTCTTTTTCCGCATTCTGAGAAAGTTCTCTCTGTGTTTGTCTGAGCCTCTTCTCATAACAGAGGGAGAGACAAGGAATCACGACCTCAGATGGCATCAGAAAATTAGCCATCCCTCTGAGATCCTGCCCACAGCAAAGTAGTTTTGCTCACGGTTGTTCCAGCATTATGTAATATTTCCACCATTAACTTATTGAAGACCTATGATCAGAGAGTTACTATAGTTTAGACAGGTGTCTGGTGGGATGAAGATATCAATTAAAGATCAAGATGGTCTACTAGACTACTTGGGACTTCAGAGACTGAATTATTAGCCCCTGAGACAATTTTCCATTCAGTCACTGGCATCATGCTCAGTTCCCTAGCTTCATGCCATCTTCATGACATGGCTCAGTTCCTTCTGCTTCAAGGCTTGTCTGTGGACGCTGAGAGGGGAGAAAAATTGAGATCACACATTATCCACATGGAAATGTGGGGTGATGTGCTTGAGGAGAGGAAATAAGAAACAAGTGTTGCTACATAAAGCCTCAGGCTCTCTTGAGATACAACTGTGTCTGTTCCATCTCAAAATAAATTCTAAAGATATTCATACAATCTCTGCTCTTGGTGCCAGTTAGTAGTCAGCTAGATAATGGTTGTGTCTCTCCCCGTTTCTCTGCCTTTGATCTCTACTCCACTTGGTCCTCAAATGGTCATGTTGTTTGGGGAGTGGGAGGTGCCTTTAAGAAGTGACATTCACAAAGGAAAAATCAACTTTCTTCACCAGAGTCTTACTAAGTATATAGGGCAGGTCCCATGCCCAGCAGTAATAGAGAACACAAAACAAATTCAAAAGTATTCTGAGTTGGGGGTGGAGGGTTGTCTCGTAGCTGTGTCTGGACTTTCATTTTTTTAACCTTATAAGTCTTTTGCTTATATATTATGGTTTCCAATTTTGTTTCCAAAGGTTTTCTGTGCTTGCCTCTATTTGTGCTTGTGGGAAACCAGCCCTACTCCATTTTAAGATCGGCGGCCATTTTGAGACTCTAGCTAAGTAAGTTTCTGTGACTCAGAATTGGCCCTAAACTCCAAGTTGGTTTGCTGGAGAAGCACAAGGAAGATTCTGGTAACTCCCTGTTCATGCTTCTATAACCAGGCCTGCTTGCAAAATCCCTCCCTCTTTTGTTTTGCCCTACAAAAGGGTATGAGAAATGGGCTCTGCATTGTTCTCTTGAACCCTGCCATAGGAAGAGGCAGCTGCTGCCCAGCTCCTGTGCACATGGAGACAGCTTGCTTTGATTTGAACAGAATTTGGTGGGTGGTGTTTCTCTTCATGTCTGTGGGATTAGCATCTCTTTTACTTTTCTTTGCCCTTCCCCCATTTGTTTGTACACATTTGCCTATTTGCATAGTTGATTATTTCCTGGTGAGGTTTACATTCATGAACTTCTATTTTTTTTTTTTTTTTACATAATTCACACTGAACCCTAAATTTTATATTTATAAAGGCCATTATAAAGCATTAGTTTAGCTACTTCTCCTTAATACTGCTTTTAGTATGAAAAATAAAAATTTTCTGTAGGCATTATGATGAAGTTCTACCCCAGGGCAGGTAAAAACAACCATTCTTTGTGAATTTCTTCAGTTGTGACATGATGTATTAAATAAAAATATGTAAGTACTACATCGTAACTTTATAATTCTACTCATTCTAATAACAATGTTAAGAATGATATATTTAAAATGCACATTAGACTTATATCTTATTTTCAAGAAACATTAGATTTGGGTAACTGAGTTAGATTCAGGACAGTGTTGAGCTAAACAAAGAGAGAAATGCAGCATCCTGAACTACTTAACCCTTGCAATAATTGCAATCAAATGTATTTGCCAATGCTCTTACATTAACACCCAGTATGGACACCTATTCTATCTTCCAGGAGTAACTCTCAGCAGGAGTCTGAGCCTGTCAGCCTATCTCCATGCCTCAAGACTTTGGGGGAGAATTCACTGGGTATTCAATGTTTCCTCTTCCACATGACTAGCTGCAAAGAAACTTAACCAAAGAAAAGATGGGAAACCCATTATAAGGCTCCTTGTCATTTATTCATTGCCAAAATATGTTAGTAAAGCACAGCCTATAATATAATGCGTTGGAGATCTAGAATGGTTGTGGCAATCCCTGTCATATCTCTGAAGGCAACTTCTGGAATGGCAAAGGCCTGGAAAGATTTGGACAGGGAGGGTTATGGGAACTAAATCTTTTCACTCAGCTAGCCTAGACTATCAGGCCCATCTGTGAAGGGCATGCTGTTCCAGATCACTGAGTTAAAAATATTAAGTTTAAAAAAGAGGAAAAGAGGTTAAACCTGTATTGCTTCAGGCAAGCAAAAATTGGAAGAGTCCAGAGTCCTTGAATAAAATTTCTGGTTCTTTAATCAGCTCTAAACAAATATCCATTTCTGTGGCTAACATAATTTTCATGTGTTTATTTATTTGTCAATTTGCAAAAAGTACTTGAAGTTATTTAACCTTTCGAAGACCCGGTGATGTGAAATTCGAAGAGAAAAAGGAAAAACATTTTAGAAATAAGAAGAAAGTGTACTTTCATGCATGTAGAATAAATAAAAAGTACTCTACCTGCCCTTTATTTAATCATTTCCATGATTTTTTTTCTTTTCTTTCTTTCTTTTTTTTTTACTTAATTAGGGGTGAGAGAAGGCAGTGTATCTGATTTTCAAAGCTTCTAGAGTCTGAACTCTTCCTATAACTGCCATGATGAGTAGAGGTTGGTTATCCTGTGCCTACTTAGAGTTATTTCCTGTCCTTTGCAGTTGTATATTCAACCTTTCAACATTGCAACATAGCATTGCACCACAAAGTTCATACTAGATAACCACAGAAGTTAGATAACAAAAGAAAATTCAGAAAAAAAAAAAAACCTCTCATGCTTTAGGTTTATATTTTTGTTTTTAATTTTGTGTTGGGCTACATTCATAATTATACTCCACTTCATGTAGGCATTGGGCCAAAGTTTGAACATGCCTGAGGGAAATAAAATCCATTCCTATGGTGGAGACTCTAAGCTAAAATAAAAAGCATGAGAATTCATTAAGATCCAAATGAAGAACTTCTTTTTCTTTCACACGTCCACTTACAAATATCGATGCTTGTTTAACATGTTAGATTTCTTCTTAAATATGAGCGTAGATATAGCATTTGCATTTGATTATGACTTTGTATTCCATGGGATACAATAATAGGGCACTGCTGTGTCCTGAATGGCTCACCAAAGATGAAAAATAAAAATGGAAAAGGAAAAAGGGTTTATTATCTAAACAAAAGAAGAAAAAAATATGTGCACATGAATAGGAGATATGGTGGTTCTCCAGCTTGAGAGATAGGTCCTGTGTTAGAGCACTTGTTGCCCTAGAAAAGGACCCAGGTTCAGTCATGTGGCAGCTCACAACTGCCTGTAACTTCATTTCCAGGATATCTGAAACCTTATTTGGGCCTTCTCAGGTACCAGACACCTATGTGATATACATACATACATGTAGGCAAAACACTAATAAAATAGAAAGGATAAAATTCTTAAAGGTAAGAAAGGAAAGATGCAGTGATTCTCTGTAAAATAAAAACTGACTGGACATACACCTATATCATGGTGGGTGCGTGTGTCTTCTGCCTTTGTTTTGAAGTTACCTTAATTAAATCTGTGATGTGTATAAGGTAAATGTGCTTAAAATGCTTATATTTGCTCAGTGGGCTTTTCAATTTGTTACCAGTTATAGGATGGCCATTATTTCTTTAGAAATATTAGCTAAATTTTATAGTTTTAGCTTTTGCTATGCTATGTAAACATCATAAAAGGTCCCAAATAAAGCATATGCAATGGGGAGGTTAGCTGAGTAGTTATTAAAGATTATGATACTATCAAGGAAACCTGAGGGACAGAGTGACTCTGCTTTTGCAGGAATGAGTAATTGATAATGGTTTTCTTAACTGTTTAATGTTGGAAACAAAGTAACGTTCATCTTTATTATGCCTCACATTTAAAATAAAAGAGATTTTTAAACGATTCCAAAATTATGAATGTAAGTTCTCAAAACGTTAATTTTTGAATTTACTTAAGAGAATGAAAATGACAACAGATTTTATAAGTCTAGAGTATGACATCTACAAAAATGTTCTGTAATAATCTATCTATATATATATATGACACCTAACCACTTAGTTTTCTGAAATAAAAGTATGTACTTTATTTGGCCCTATCCCTAGTGACAATTGAATTCATATTTTGCAGTCTTTTCTGCCAGAGATTCTGGTTCCCTTTCTGAGCTCAGAATCAAAAAGTAACACTGGCACTTTTTATCAGTACTTTCAGCCCTCACATCTGAAAATTGACTGGGACTAGAAACCTAATTAGGTAGGTCCCCTGTGGCCTGAACTGCTGCCAGCCATGGAGCCTCTTCCTGGTGAGGTGCTCCATAAAAGGGGTCAGAGATCCCAGCACAGCTGGGCTCTCCAGCATGCCCAGGCCCCCAACCAAGAGAAAGCTGATGGAAGCATGTCATGGAGATTTTCCAGGATGTCAGGGTCATGTGAGACAGATCACATAGCACCTGTGACACCACTGGTATTTCATATTAAAATAAGCAACTCCTAATTTCATCCTTTCCAGTATGGGGAGAGAAATAATGAAGCAATTGTTCCTTCTCTTCTTAAATATCAGATGTCAATATCATTGTAAATTATATGCCTGTGTTTTATACTGACTCATTGTATGTATGCCAAGGAAACTGAAGTTAGATTTTTTTTTTCCCTCTACATTTCAATATGATCTAGGAAGGGGGAATTGGGAGCAATTACCCTAAAGTTTCCAAAAATGGTAAATAACCAGACAATATCATTTTAAGAATGCATTCTTTTTCTGAGAACTTCTAATTCCTCTGATGTAAACACATGCGAAACATGGACATGCATTTACATCTGTTACAAAGCTAAACTGAGGCATTGCAGTTCCATTTTATAAAATTTTAGGTAAGGAGATGATGGCTTCTGTAACAGGCAGCTCTGCAAAGAAGAGATTTGGAAAGGGCCTCAGGAACACAGAACAGGCATGACAGAATAGCACAAAAGCTAAAGAACCATAGTATTTGGCTGGTGAAACAATGTTCCGCTTGCTCTGTCCTAACTCATCAAGCGGTCCCTAGTTCCTAAGCTTGTTGGTGGTCTGCTTGTGGTAGATTGAATTTAGGGTCTGCCCTTAGAAAAGGAACAAGTCGTTTACAAATTATAGTTTCCAAATCAGACTGTCCCAAAACTAGATAGATCCGCTCTAGCTTTAGAAATAATTTCTGTATCCAAGTTGGCATGAAATACAGGCCCAGGAGATAGTAGCTCTCTTAGGAAGAAAGTATAATTTAATTTTTATAGTACTTCTAGAAAAATTCAATGAACAATAAAGTATGAATCTTAAATTTGCTTCAACTGAGACAGATGAGGAAAGTATTAGTATGGCAAGTTCAAGTCAACACAGATAAAGGATCAGTCAGAAATTCAACTGGAGATTTTTCTAACTTCACAGAGCAGCCCAGACACCAAAATTATGAAACGTTTTAAAGGTAACAGCTATCAATACCTATATCCATGCAGAAATAATCTATTAACAGGTTCATCAGTGAAAAAGAAGAATGATACCATATGGTCATAGAAATAAAATACTCGATGGTCTCCTATGCAACCCGGAACTAACACTGAGACCTGCCCTGGCATTTATTTGGTTGAGAAAAGTAACATTATTCAGGCATCTTGGTGAGAACATGAAAAGTGTAGAACATCCATTGAGAGGGGCTGCCTATGGCAAAGCTAACAAAAATACACAGGGAAAGAAACTTAAAAATCCCATTCTCCTTTTATGTCTCTACAGGCTTTAAAAGAGAAGATAAAGGCATGTTGTGGAATACATTAGACTTTAAACTAGCTGAACTTCTACAGAGAATACCAAGCTTCTCCTGGTAAAACATACACACAGCAGAAAAGCAAACAGGGAAACATGGGCCTGCTAGGTGCTCCTGTCACTTAATCTTGAGCTGAAATAGTTCCTTATACACATAACAAACCTGACAATTCTGCAAAACGTCAATGAACTGCTTTAAAAAGATACGAAGGTGATACTGAGGCTCTCAAAAGGAAATGATAAGAAATATGCAGTGTCCTGAGAATGACAAGGAGTTTCAACAGCCACCATCTATTCTGTTAGTTAACATCGTCAAACTGTCTATCTGAAAAGGGTTTAGTCCCTCATAGGAATTTAATCTCTCCTGTTTGCTTTTTTCTAAAACCCCGCAATAAATCCCAGTCGGCACCAGGACTGAGTAGGTGACTTTTAAGGAAGAGAATTATGCCACAGAGACCCCCTAATCTTCCCAGAAAATTAGGACATGAAATTTCAAGTATGCATTTATTTTTGTCAAAAAATACTACTGCAACTTCCAACTAAACTAAATTTTGCATTCTCTCCTATCTTTATTTCAGTAACTGTTCCTTGATCCTCCATAGAGCACAGAGGTTAAGAAGATTATAGGCTTCCTATGTCAGGAGAGACGAAAAGTAACTAGATCATTCTTACTGTAGAAGACCCAGAAAAAAATTCCCACTTTTAGCCACATTTCCAAGAATGTGTATGTTTGTCTAGCTCAGCAAAATGCATGTTTTACTGCAATCTGAGCATAATTATCAGACTTTGAATGTCCAAACACTGGAAAGAAATCGAAATGTCTGTCAATAATAAAGTAAAATTGTGTGGTTATTATTCAGTGATGTTCCCCAGAGCAATAAGAAAAATTAAGATGGATAGGAGAGTCCAGTGTAAAAGAGTTTGGACCACATCATCTCATTGGGGTACAGTTCCAAAGTGAAGGAAAAGTGAATCAATGATAATGCATCACTGTGGCAGTAAAAATCCTGAGTGGGTAGGCAATCACCAGAACAGGAAGCAAGAAGCCCCATGGTTTGACAGCATTGCTCAGTTTTTTTTAATATCGATGATGGTAATATTAATATATGTGTGAAGGAAAATATATTGAGTGTACATGAAAATATATTGAGTGAATTGAAATGCCTTTGTTTGTTTTATGTTGGCCATCTACTGTTGGGTGTGGGGCCCTAAAAAGTGGTCTGTTGGAGGAAACTAATTTTTCATTTGTGCGCAGTTATCAGTTGGGGATAACTCCTGAGTTAGGAGTGAGTGCTTGTGTCCATTTCTCTTCCCAGCACTGGGACTACACCTGGCTTAGACACCTGTGCATGCCATGTGCATGCTGCAACAGTCTCTGGGTGTGTATGTGCACTGGTCCTGCTGTGTTTAGAAGGCATTATTTCCTTGCTGCCTTTCAACCCCTCTGCACCTTACAATCTTTCTGTCTCCTCTTCCTGTGGTTCCCTGAAGCCTGAAGGAAAAGATTTGATGGGAACACCTCATTTAAGACTGAGTGTTCTAAGGTCTCTCATTCTCTGAAAACTGTTATGAGAATCTATGAGCTTCTGTATTTGTTTCCATCTACTGGAGGATCCTTTATTTGTCTTGTCGTAACATGCAAGGATCACCAAGTAGGCTTTGTCCCAACTGTCACTGGAAGAGCTCTCTTCTATCAAGTCAAAATAAGCTTTCTCATTCTGCATCGTCCAAATTACTGTTTTGATTCTCTTTCCACAAAACATTTCTTTTTGACTTCCTATTCCAGTGTAGGTTGCTTGGGCCTCATTCTCTTTGCTACTTCCTAGCCTTCTTTCAGAGCTATGAGCACATATCTGTCTTTTTATGTCTCAAAGAGTAGATTAACTTGGGAAAAGCAAGGACGTGTAGAGAAGCTAGTTAAGCAGTCAGAAAACACATTTACTTGCCACGTTAGCTTGCTGTCTTCTGTTGTACCGTTCATAATGGCCTGAAACAATGACAGTAGTAATATTTAAAAAAAAATAACTGTAGATCATCATTAAAAATAATGAGCAAAGCCTGATATATTTACCAGATATGAATGAGACACAGAATGAGTACATTCTGATGATAAAATGACACAAAAAGGTCATGTTTTAGGCATGGATGTCACAAATCTTGAATTTGTAAAACAACCCAATAATACCTAAGAAACACAGTAAAGTAAATTTCATTAAATAAGGTATATCTATACTTGATTTTGTTTCATTTTTTGGCCAGCTAGGAACTTACAGAGAGAGCACTTATCTAAAATTAGTTAATCATGCTGTATCATAAGTTGTAGCAAAAAGGTGTTTGCTGTGATAAAAACTTAGCCTATATCCTTAGAGCTGAATGACGATCCCGTCTCCACAAATCCTCATAGGGTAAACACTCTGAATTCCTGTCTCCTCCTCCTTACATACCTTTCTCCACCCAGTCATATCCTCCAGTCTCCACCTCCCTAGTGCTGAGATTAAAGGTGTGTGGTTCCAAATCCTAGGTTCAAAGGCATGAGCTTTGTTACTCTCCTCTTTCTGTAGCTCAGGATGGACTTGAACTCAGAAACATCCATCTGCCTGTTTCCTGAGTCCTAGACTTAAGGGTGTGTGCTACCATTGTCTAGTTTCTGTAGCTAACTAGTTCTTTGCAAACTCATCTCCAGTGGCTTTATTAGATCATAAACAATGTATAACCACATAGTTCCTCAAGTTGTGGTGACCCAAACAATAAAATTATTTCCATTGCTAGTTCATTGCTGTAATTTTGCAACTGTTACGAATTGAAATGTAAATAGCTGTTTTCTGAAGGTCTTAGTTTACTTCTGTGAAAAGGCCGCTTGACCCCCAAAGTGGTCAGAATTCACTAGTTGAGAACCATTGCTAGCAAATCTGTTGGTCATGCTTAAAACCTTACCACATGAATCACTTCTTGAAATAATATGTTTGCACATTTTAAATTGTAATTAGATTAAAAAAAAATTGCTCATGTGCTTTTAATCGATAAGCCAAACATAATATCTCATACACTCTTCAAAGGATGAATGTCACCAAATAAAATCAGGTTCACTAGCCAGGCATCCCAAAATTTTGTCACTGTAAGAGGGTATTAACAAGGCAGGGAAAAAATTATTTTCTTTGCCTTAATACTATGAGTTTATCCAAAATTGAATTAAACCATTAATTGCAGGCAGTCTATCTTCATGAGGTATTTATTTCTCTTCCTACAGTATTAACAACTACATAAAAAATTAAATAGTAGAAATAAATATTTTTAAATCACAACATCCATAGATAGCCACCCTCAATCTATTCTGCCCATGTTAATGTATGAATTCTTTCCAAAATGTGTCCTCAGCTCCAATCAATTTCAACTTTATTTCATATTGGGTACAGAAACATTAAACCAATTCCTGAACTGGACACATGGCTCAGCAGGTAAAGCTGCATACAGCTAAATGTGGCGATGACCTGAGTACACCCCCAGGACCCACATGGTAGAAAGAGAGGACTAAACCCAGCTAGTTTGTGCACCATGACACATGTCCCCTTCTCCTCCAAAATATATGCATATGTGTAACAAAAATTTTAATCTATTAAAAATAAAAATGAGTAAATTTATACGTGAGAGACCAAGTTACATACATCCCATTACAAATATCTTGTATTTCTACATAATATGATTCTATAGGTTTTCTTCTTTGTTTATGTCTTAGTTTGCGATATTACAAATGCAGTGTAGACTTATGTCACTAAAATATATTTCTAAGTGTTCTACAGCCTGGAAGTCCAAGTCAGCGTGTCCTACAATGAGGTTTATGGTGAAGGCTATTTATTTTCCCAGATTGTAGCCAGCCATCAAATCCTTGGAAAGAAAGAATCCATGCTTGTTCCTGGCCCTCCTTGCAGGTCACTAACCCAATTATGTGAGCACCACCCTTACTTGTAATTAATTCCCCAAAGCCCCAATTTTAAATAAAATACCTGAAGATTATAGTTTCAATATTGGATTTGAAGATTCACAAATACTCTATAAAATTACATATTCACCATGGGAAATCTAGTGCTTGTAATTTCCCATAATATTCATATTTCATATTTTAACCACAAACTTATTATGCATAATACATATATATTAATGCTATAATAATACTATTATATCTAGTATAATAATACTATTATTTACAGTATAATAATATTTTAAGTTGCTTTTTTTTAATGGGCCTATATGCCCAAGCTTTATTTCTACTTAGTGGTAATGCAGATAGAAACTCTCATTTACTCAGGATACTTAAGATGTTTCTGATACTTTTAATCTTGCAAGTTTAAAAATGGGGCAGTTGTTTAGTTGTCTGTAATGTGCATGCCAAAAAGTGGATTGCTAGACTATTAGAGAGGTAAATGGCCACAGATGTCTCATATCAAATTAAAACTAATTGTTAGTCTTTGTACCTACTTCCAGTTACCATCCTCCACTCTTGTGTGCTAATTTGATTTTTTTTTTTTTGTGGAACAACATAATCAAATTCATCCGTATATATTTTCTATTTCTGTTAGTCCTATGGTGTGAACCTTCCTAATTAATTTATGGAGGTCTTTTCTCCAATGTTTGTTTGTGTATTACTTGAATATCTAGTTAAATAAAAAGATTCAGGTTTACATTAATTAAATAACAAAGACATAAATGTAGCCCAGCTTTTTTACTTAAACAAAAAAATAAAGAGGTACAGTATATACTTAATACAGTATATTCAGTAGTGGTGGCACACACCTTTACTTCCAGCACTCAGGAGGCAGAGGCAGGTGGGTCTCTGAGTCCATGGCTAGCCTGGTCTACAGACCAGGAACTACTGGTCTAGTTCCAGAACAGTGAGGTCTACACAGAGAAAAACTATCTCAAACAAACAAACAAACAAAAATAAAAGGAAAAATAAAAAAAAGAGCTAATGAAAATCCTGTTATGCTTTAGCATGTATGAGTATTGAGGATAAGACCCTAAATGAGAGAAATCAGGCATGTAAAGACAAAGATGGTTTCACTCATGAGGTATGGGAAAATGATACCTTAATAGAAGCCACAGAACGGAGTCTCCCAAGAGCTGGGCAGGCAGCAGGAGTTACTCCATGCATG
The DNA here is from genome assembly GCF_943737965.1 of Phodopus roborovskii. Lineage (NCBI taxonomy): Eukaryota > Metazoa > Chordata > Mammalia > Rodentia > Cricetidae > Phodopus > Phodopus roborovskii. The sequence goes on along the minus strand of NW_026125397.1, from coordinate 21,680,108 downwards.
GTTGCAAGGGAATGAGAAGACAGAGCACTGGAGTTTTCAGTCCATACTTAAGGAATAGTTAGTACTGCCCATTCTAGGAATGCTGTTTTAAAAGCACAATAAAAACAAGTAAATAAAAGCTGGGGGTTATTTGCCTTCTGTAAGTTTTAAGAAGTGTCTTCCTGTTTCTTTTGAGCTGGGAAGATGACTAATATTTCCCACACATGGGCTGGATGTTTGATGAAGGCTCTGGACAGCTAGCTCGGCAACAGGAGTCCCACTGTGTGGATTTCAGAATTGTGGGTGACGCCAAGAGAATTTGAAAAGATCTGGACTCCGCGTGACCTCTACTCACTGGAGTTCAGATTCCAGGGTGCAAAGGGCAGCCCCATTTCCTACTTACCAGACATTAACTGAAGCATGAGATTTTTCTTAGCTTAAATGCCGCTCCCTCTACACATTCTTATCAGTATTGCCCCTCAGAGGAAATGGCTCTCTGTAAACCAGGATAGTTTGTTTCCATGAGACAGTTGTGTGTATGCCTGAAACCTGGGATGGTTGATTAGCTTGAAACTTATCTTTGAACTTTAGTCACCTTAGTCCACAATACTCCTGCAAGTATGAAAACAAACAAATGGAGACTGAGCTTTGTTTGTTTAAAAGCAGGAATAATACAAATAGTTTTGTCTACAATGTGTAGCTCACTTTAAAGCTTTATTGCAATGTAAGTAGGCTACCTTGAAAGTAATTGAGTCCTTTCTGACTTTGATTATGAAGGTCATGATCTGGCTTCCTCTTTAGACTTCTAATTAAGACTCAGATGTTTTGTGAATAATGAAGGGAAAGGGCCATTAAAATCTGTCAGTAGATTTTAGTACCTTTACTCCAGTGCTGTAATTATTTCACAAAGAACATCTTTAGTATTTCTCTTCCTTGTTCTTTTCTTTGTAAATCTGAATATGCACTTTTAAAATTTCTCTTAAAGTCCACTCAAAAGGACAGGACACTGAGTTCATATGTTAATTTTTTTAGTCTACAGAATAATGCATCTTGTGTGGTATTTGCATACATACATCCTTGTACCCAGATCTTACTCACATTCTTCCAACCTACCCTTTACCACCCTGATGTGGGATGCCTTTCTGTAGGCTGTAAATATGTTTTATGGTCATTGGTTAATAAAGAATCTGATTTGGCCAATAGTCAGGCAGAATAGAGCCAGGTGGGAAATCCAAGCAAAGATACAGGGAAAAAGAAGGCAGAGTCTTGGAGATGCCACCAGCTGCTGGAGAAGCAAGATCTGAGCTAATAAACCATGAGCCTCATGGTGACACACAGATTAATAGAAATGGGTTAATTTAAGTTGTCAGAGCTTGTAAGTAAAAGCCCGAGTCATCGGCCAAATACTTACATATTCAATATAAGCCACTGAGTGGTTATTCTGGAACTAGTGGGCAGAGGAGAAACTTCCAGCTACACCACCCCCTCTTTGGTCCTCATTGCTAGTCATCCTTGTGGTGTTATATTACATATATGTGTACACATACTTATATACATTATACATATGTGACATATGCATGTATAAAAGTTGCAATGTTTGAGTTTAAAAAATAAAGCTATCAGTACAGTCATTCTCATAAACAGTTCTCATAAACAGTTTCAGGAGTCTGATACAAAATTTAGTTTTTTCAGACTATGTAGCATACTGCAGAACTTTTAAGGTTAGATTTTTTTTTTTATTTTTCAGAAACTATAATACCAAAGTGACGAGAAGAAATTCCTCCCACAATTGCTTGAACCTTCAGTTTCCACTGAGAACTTACTCTCTACAATGATTCTCAATTGCTCTTCTAAGGTAAGACTCATTAAGGTTGCAGAATCCTTGTGATTAGAAATTGAGAGAGCACAATATTTGTGTTTGTTGTAAAAAATAATGTTTTTATGACATAGCATAGTTTGAGGCTTTAGAAAAGTAGATACAATCAAAACTTTTCAAGTCAACATTCCTTATAATAATCTGTTCTTTTCAATTTCAAGCTTTGGATGCTCACCTCTGTGCTCTGGGTATAGCATATTGAGATTGGTAAAGCAGCCATAGTTGTAACAAGGAGGTGAATTTAATGGGATGTCTTCTCCATCCTTGGATTTGCTAATAGGTCTTATTTCATTTGTACTACATCATTCATAATATAAAGCTCAGACATGGGAAGTAGTTACGTTACTGCCAGGAGCTGAAGATGAAGGGTGACGATGATAGTTATGAAAGTAGAGAAGGAGGTGGGTACTTGTGCTGATAGTGGGACAGATACAGGTGACAGCATGCTTAGTTGCAGAGGTTGTCATATTAGTGTTCACATGTGATGTAAAGTCACATAGCAACACACACACACACGTGTGCACACACACACACACACACGCCAATGTAAATGTTCTTGCCCTTATATTGTGTTGTGCTGTTTAAGAAAAAGCCTTTGGGGAAATCTGCTAAAGCATATATTGAACATCCACCTTGAACATCCACCTTCTAGTTTGGAATCATTTCCACAAGCAACAACAAGTAAAGATGTTTTTCAAGTGAGGAGACATGTAGCTGTCACCTTTAACTTAGTATTATACACAGGGATTTTGTAGCTCTTCTAAAGTTAGAGTAGTTTCCATTTATCATAAACAGGCATTGAATTCTGTCAAATGCTTTTTCTCCATCAAAAGCATCTATAGTCTATTTTTCAAAATATCAGTAGCACTTTTCCATAGAAATTGTCATGGTAATCTCAAAACTTACGGGAGTGCAAAGGACCTAAATATCCAAATCAAGAGGTTTTCAATTAATTTATGTTATTGAAAATAAAATAGATTCTTCTCTCATATGATCCATTCCAACCACAGTTTCTCCCCTCTCTGCTCTTCCCAGCTAACCCCTCCCCACCTGATCACTCCCCCAGATTTACTTCCCCTCCAGTTCCTCTTCAGAAAAGAGCAGGCCTCCAAGAGAAGACAAAACAATATACAGTAAAGACTGTCTCCTTGTCCACACCGAGGCTGGACAAGGAAATCCAATAGGAGTAAAGGAGTCCCAAGAGCAGACAAATGAGCCAGAGACACACATTTCCCACTGTTATGAGTCCCACAAGAATACCAAGCTGTCAGCCATAACATTGATACACAGAGGACCTGGTACAGGCCCATGTAGACCATGTACTTACTGCGCCAGTCTCTGAGAGTCCACGTGAGCCCTGTTTAGTAGATTTGGTGGGTTTTACTCTCCTTTTGCCCTCTATGCCTTCTGATTCCTACAATAATTCTTACCTTTCCTGGGGGTAAGTGTTCCTCAATCTCTGAGACGAGGGACCCGATGAATACCTTCAATTTAGACTCTCTCAGCAGGAAGTCTGGCTGTGAAGATTATTTTTAAAGTACAACAATTATAAAAGAATCATATTACCAGATTGCAGAAAACTTATAAAGCCATAGAAATTGTGAGAATGTAAGAGTTGCATACAGACAAATATATCAGTGGAGAAGAATGTTTATTTATTGCTCTCTAAGAAACAAGATGAGATAACTGAATCAGCACCCAATTAAAACAACAGAGGAAATCCTTCAACTCTATCTTATGCTATATATGAAAGGTAATTTGAAATGTATTATAGTCTTTAATATAAAACTGTAAGATCTGAGTAAAAGCTGTTTTTTTTATATTTATTTATTTATTTATTTATTTTGTAGATGTTCAACAGCATCAGCACTCAGGGGAATACTAATTAAAGTCTTAATGAGATACCATTTCACATTCACAATAAAGGCTAAAGTAAGTAATTAGCAACACCAATATAGGACAAATGTAGAGCAAATGAAATTTGCATGCATTGATGGTGTGAATGAGCAATGGTATTGCAAGTTTTTGGGAAACTTTATAATTTATTATACAGATAAAAACATGTACCCCTTAATACATCAATGCTACTCCTATAAGAGAGTGAAGAAATGTTCAGAGAAATTGTATTCACATTAACAAATAAATCCAAGCAGGAAATATCCTCAAATTCGTCAAATATCAAAAATCAAGTGAAATTGAAAGGTTGTACGGATAGTGGATGGCTTTGTATTTGGGGAAGCACTGATGGAAAGTGAATGGGAAAATATCTGTGGCATAGGAAATAAACCATAATAAAAACTACATCGTGTTTACATAACTATATCTGCTTACTAGAAGGCAGGAAAGTATAGACTGGCATACTTGAAAAATAGAACATGCTATTGCATTTCAAGTAAACTTCACTACTTTTAAACAAATTAATTTAGCATAACATTTTTCAAGTTATTAATCATGAACAATGTTTACTTTATGCCTACTAAATAATCTTCTAATTATTACCATGTTTAGTAATACTTGTGGAAGGACTGCAGCCTATCATGGTTTAATAAAGATCAAGATAAACAAATAGGCTGAATAGATGTTTATTCAGGGAGAAATAACTTACAACCTAGAAAGATGAACACCAGCAGGTTCTTGGTCCCGAGGATGGCTCGGGATGCTCTCCTGTCTGCGTCCCACCCGCAAGAGAGACCTCCGGGCTCCTCCTCGGAGGCTGCTCCTCAGACCTAGTTCCCCAGGTTCAGACCTAGTTCCCCAGGTCACTTCTGCCTCTGTCTCCACCCCCAATGGGCGTGGTCAGTGCCACAGATGTAGACAAAGTGAGTATCTCGCTGTAGTAGTCCCATATTACAGTAACCCAGCCTTAAATATAAAAAGGTGGTCCTTCATTTGAGTAATTAACTTCCTGAACGTATCTCCTTTATCTGAGGTGGGGCTAGTCATGTTAGCGTTCTTGTGACAATTTAAAGTATTGTGAGTGATCAAACTCAGGACCTTGTGAATGTTAGATGCTGATTCTATCAGTTAGATACATCCTCAGGCCAAATGATCAAGTATAAAAGGCTATGTTTGGTAAATATTTTATTTCCTTTGTCTAGCAGACTGTAAAGACAAATGTTGGCAAGCAAGCTTAGCTCATAGGGGGAAAACAGAGAATCTGAACCCAGAATACCCTGTTGCTCAGCATTTTGAATTATTAGAAGACACTGCAGCTCACCATCGCTGATAGGTTTCCCTGGCTCTAGAAGTATGCTCTGAATTCAGAAAACCATGCGTCCACAAAACAAGGTCCTCATAGCCCACAGTCATACTGGTTTTCAACTTCAGGATAGTAAGCTAGAATAATGTATCCATAAATAAAACATAATTATTCTAGAGCTGCCCTCCCCCGTCGGTACACCAAATTCACATCAATATGAACATTAGAATCACTTTTGTCTCTCAGTTACAAAGCTACTGTGAATGTAGTCACATGCTTCATGGCTGCCCCTTTAGCAGCTAACACAGAGGCTGAGGTGGCAAAGCAAAGGAATAGAATCCGCTTTCCTTTCGTTTTCTTCCTCATTTACATAGAACTGTCTGGATCTTCACCCTGACATTTTAATTTCAGTTATTCACATCATTGCCTATATTTGCAAGTTTAAGCGTCTTTTGTCTACATTTTATTAATGTATGCTTAGCTTTCCATTTGTGGTGTGCATGTTGTGTACATGTGTGGTGACGTGCTATTTATTATTTATGAAAGCTTACCCGAGGCTTCAGAATGCAAAGCCAGCCACAAGCCATAGGGATTCAGCAGTGTTGATACACACCTTTAATCTCGGCAGCCATACCAGCTAACCATAGAGCTAGATGATGGTAACACACACCTTTAATTCCAGGACTCAGGAAACAGGAAGACAGGGATCTCCACTAGTTCAAAGCCACACTGAGCCACGCAAAATTGATCTAGTCCTTAAGAGAAACAGCTCACAACAGTGGTGATCTCAGCAATTGGGATCACATATCTTTAATTCCAGTACTAGAGAGGCACAAAAGGAAGAAGCAAAGAGTCTCATGTGGAGACTTAGTTTCTAGACAGGGAACGCAATTGTTTCTGAGGATTCTTGGAGCTTGCCGGATCACCCTTTCAGTCTGAGGTAGAGGAGAGAGCTAGTGGCTGGCTGTTTTGCTTTTCTGATCTTAGATCGAAGCTTAAACCTCAGTATATCTCACTGGGGTTTTTATTAATATTACACATTGGTGTTCTTATTACAAACACGTATGTGGAAGTGCATGTGGAGGCCAGAGGTCTGCATCATGTGTCTTCTAACATTCTACATCTTCTTTGTTTGAAGCAGGGTCTCTCCCTTGAATCTGCAGCTCACTAATTCACCGAGACTACCAGAGCAGTAAGCCACGGGATGTCTCCATCTTTGCCTCACTCACTCTACAACAACAGAGGCTTTGTGCGTGGTCCAGATGATCTATGCTCATGTCCTTATGCACTCAAGCATATAACAAGGAACATTCATTCATTCGTTCATTCATTCATTCATGTGTTTTCATCTAGTTGCTGAACATAGACTTCAGTGCCTCCTACAAATAAGCATTATTATAAAATTTGAGGTGTAACTTCAAGCCGTCTGCCTTCCACACTGGGGTTTGTCTGACTTGAGCCTGTGGAGGTTTCTACGTGCTATCACAATTGCTGTTAAGTTCCTATGTGCAACTGCCCTGCTGTGTCAGGAAGATATACTTTCCTTATAGAGTAGTCAACTACCTATGGGTCTCACAACCAATCTATTCCCTCTTCGTCAGTGATCCCTGAGCCTTGTGTTTCAGGGTGTGACTTAGATGTACATTTAGAGCTGAATACTCTGTAGTTTTATTCTCCATGGCTTTCCAGTTATGTGCTCTATGTTACTCACCATGTACTGCAAATACATGCTTCTCTGATGAGATAGGTCTAAGAGCGTCACTAATCTATGGGTTTGGACCAGTGGTTCTCAAACCTCCCTAATCATGTGACCCTTTAATATAGTCCCTTAAATTATAGTGAGCTCCAACCATAAAATTATTTTGTTGCTACTTTATAACTGTAATGTTGCAACTGTTATGAATAACAGTGTAAATATCTGATATGTAGAACATCAGATATGTGATTCCTATGAAGTCAAATTGATCATTGTGGATAAACTTTTTGATGTTCTCTTGAATTCTATTGAAAATATTTTATTGGGAACTTTTGAGGCTGTGTTCATCAGAAAGACTGGCTAATAATTTTCTTTTCTTGTTGAATCTTTGTCTGATTGACATATCATGGTAATATTGGCTATATAAAACAAAATTGAGAATATTTCTTTCTTTTCTGTTTTATTAAATAATTTAAGGAGTATTAGTAAGTTAGTTCATCTTTGAAAGATGTCTGATAGAATTCTTCATTGTATCGATGTGGTCATGGCCTACTTTTACTTAGGAGGTTTTTCCAGTCACTGCTATTATGCCATTGATTGTTATGGGTCTATTATTTACTTCCTGTATATTTAATTAAGTAGATTCTATGTACCTAGAAATCCATCATTTTTTTTAAATTTTCCAGGTAACAGAAATGTAGATATTTTAAATTAATCCTTATAATACTCTGAGTTTCTTCAATGTCTGTTGTGGTGGGTTCCCATTTTGTCACTGATTATATAACTTGGAGTCCTCCTAACACTCTATTAAATTTGCTAACGGTTAGTCATTCTTGTTAATCTTTTTAAAGAACCAACTCCTTTTAAAAATCTCTTTTAATTATTATTCCTATTTCATTCATTTCATCATGAATTTTGATGATCTCTTCCAGACTACTCTTTTTACATGCTGTTCTTGTTTTTCCAAAGTCTTTGGGTATATTGTTAAGTTATCAATATGAAATATCTCCAGTTTTTTTGATGTAGGAGTTAGTATGTATACTTCCCTTTCAGGACTGCCTTTATTGTGCCCTATAGATTTTGATATGTTTTGCTTTTATTGTCATTCTTTTCTAGGAAGTTTACAATCTCATTCTTGATTATTTTCCTTTGATCCTATTTTTACTCTTTAGTACATTGTTAAGTTTCCTACAGTGTATGCCCTTTCTGTGGTTTCTATCACTTTTTTATGTCCAGCTTTATTTCTCTATGGTCAGACAGAATGGGTTGGCAAGTGGGGTAGCTGGCAAACAGGTCACAGATTGGCTCTTGGATTTTCTATTTTGGGTTCTGGGTCCCAGAAATCGATATACTCAGTGACATGGTGGGTGAAATGGCTTGTGAGCAAGCGGTGGGCTAAAAAAATCTTTAGAAATAACCAGAAAAATTTCCATTATTTGAAATGTAGATTTTGTCCATTCTGGCTTTCAATAAATTTCTGTAAAGCTGCTCTGAGGACCCTTTTCAATAAACAGGCCAGGAATTCTGGGAATCTTTTTAATAAAATCTATACTGCAGAAAATGCTTTCTGAGTTATGCACACATAAGAAATCCATACAAAGTAAAATTGAAAACAAAACAAAACCAATTGACACAAAATATTTTGAATACATAAGAGATGAATTATATAGAGAGTAGGATTTCTTAAAGTAGAATTAAATTCTTTTATGATGATTTGATGGCTGAATGAAGTTTCATTAAATACATGTGGTAAGCATTATCATTCCTCTGGTTTGAATTGAATGTCAGAATGGTAAAATGTTCTCGTTTTAACAATTTTATTTTTCGTAAGTATACATGTGTGCAGGTATGTACATGTTGCATGCCTGAGCGTAGAGCCCAGAGGGCAACCTAAGGTGCCCTTCCTCAGGACCTATTTATATTCCTTTCGTTACAAGATCTCTCACTGGGACCTGAGACTCACAGATTAAGCTGAAAGGATGGCTCAGCAATCCCCATGGTTTCTGATTTTTGCTTTTTCCTGAGATCTGGGATAAAAAGCAAGTATCAGCATGCCTAGCTCAAAAAATTTAATTAATTAATTAAGTGATTGGTTAATTATATGTATATATCTACATATATGTATATATCTACATATATATATAAACATACATAAATATATCTGTGTGTATTTAAATACACACATATATATATACATATATGTATATGTATATACCTACATATATATGTATATATATATATATACATATATATAGCAATAAGCAAGCAAACAACAAAGTCAAAACAAAACATTATATGGGCATAGTAAATATAGGTAAAAATAAAAAGTCATGGTCTTGGGAATTAATAGACAAAGCCTCATTATTTTATTCATTTAGTAAGAATTAATTTGTCACTGTTTCCCAAATTCTTACAAATATAAGTAAAGCAATAACACTGCCCTAGGTGTGTGTAGAAATTAAGATCATCAACTGTTGGCACAGATGTCACTAGGAGAAGGGAAAGCATCAATAAAAAGATGAGATTGGGGTTAGGGTGAAAGAAAGAGGGCATGTAAAAAAAAAAAAAACATGGAAGGATTAATGAGTATGGCTGAGAGAGAAGGCCCAGCCGCTAAATTCTAGACTCATAACCAAAAGTATAAGAATTAATGAATATGCACAACACTCTATGCAGATAATGTGTAGCTATATTTTGAACCAGGAGTGGTATTTTACAAACTGAAATATGGAGTCTCAGAGGCTAGACAGAGGAGGTCCAGAGTCGCAACATAAGGTGTAGAAACAGAAGTAGCATCACTGTGCTGAGAACACAGACTAGATGTAAGGGGCTTGAGAAAGGTCAAATAGCGAAGCATGTTGGAGAGGGCAAACGGCTGATGAATATAGGAGGCATCTTAGGAACAATGGGAATCCACAAAGACTTTTACCCTTCCATTTCCAGCTTTATGCCCATCTGTTTATATTGTTCTAAGCAAGGCTGTGCTTGCATAAGCCACACTCGGGACTCTATGCTGGATTCAAGAGTTACCGGAGAACTGATGAGAGTTGCTCTATGCATTTGAAGGTGTGTACTTCAGAGAAACAGTAACAGTTACCTTTGGTAGAAAGGCGACCCAATGCCTAAGTTGGAAAGGGGCATAGAAAACATTTTTCCAATCTCGTCACTTTACAGAATCAAGCTTGATCACATGTCACAACTCAGCATCAATTTCTACCACGGTAAGTTGGTAGCCAGACAGTTCTATTCAGATAAATGGGGGAAACAAGGTAATTAATGTTGGTGTTCCTGAACATACTGAGTAGCAGGTAGAGTGTTTAGAAATCCGAGTTCCCACAGGAGACACAAGGCTAGCTCTGTGTTCATTATTACTGAGTACAAATGGGGATATGTGAAGTTTCTAGTTCTATCCTCTCCTTTGGAATTCATTCAGATTAAAAAGAAAACTAAGCAATTATCAAATGAGTTTAAAACTCCTGACAGATTCTCTGTCACCTGCAATGTGTTGTTCCTGTGCTCAGCCATGCCCTCCAGCAATTCTTCTTATGTGTGGTGTCCTTTTTTGACTCTGGGAGTCACGACTATCTTTCTGGGAAGGCTGCTGCCCTCAGAGTGTCATACAAAAATGACAGACACAAGAAAGAAGATAACAACAGCACCGCTCTTCCTTCTGGGGAAAAGGACCTCTAGCAGGATGCATATGACTTTCCAGTGTGGTCCAGATGAGGGTTCACTTCACTTGAGACTGCTTCTGTAGTGGCTTCTCCCTTCACCCTCTCTTTCTTGGCATATAAACAGGATTAGTGAGGTCACTCCCCCAGAAGACTATCTGCAAAAGAGCTCAAGAAACTCAGCCTCAAACTGTTTTATTTTGATATTGATAGAAACTCGCCAATGATGGGTAAGAGAGTCGGTACAGAATGAGAAGGCCTAGTTCCTAGGCTATTTTCTTATCTGTACCAACCAATCCTGTGAGCAGTGGCTTCCTTTGAAAGAAGAGGGAAATAACTTTATGGCATGCAGCACTGAAGGTTACTGTGAGGGGAAAGGGAAAGAACACATTTGGAAGTGCTTTTTTAAAAAATGGAACAATCTATACAACGTGATTACCTTTCTAAACCATTTTATCATGAAAACCAGTTGTGGATTCTGTGAAATTTCATTATGAATGCACCATTAAATTTGACAAAGTGAGAAATTATTTTAAGATAAATAGAAATTAGCTATAATGTGGACACCACTGAGCTGGCCTTTAGTGTGTTTATTTGCTTAACTTGGGATCCCCCCAATCACTTTTTTCCTACCTATTCTGGAGAAAGCTGTGTATTTGACCTCCCAGCAGGCAAGAGGTATGGTCATTTTTATGCACAGAAAGCACACTTTTTGTTTCCTTGCAATGATTCCTTTCAGTGGAGTATTTGTAAATGAATGTAAACACTTGAGAACATACTGAAAGGCAAAAATTAAGTAAACAATACCAATTACCTTATTTCCAGTATTTCAATAATAATCTAAGATAATGATCATATGCTTTGGTTTCCAAAATGCCCACTGCAAAGAGCAAATTTCAATTGCTGTATTCAAATTATAGTTCCACAATCAGTGCTAGGTTAAAAGAAAATCTAACTACCTGTCAAACCTGATAGGTGCAAAATTGAAGGACTGTTAAATATTATTTAGTAAAACAATACATTATAGTAACACATGCTGACAACTCAACACACGCATAGGCGCATAGGCGTCACTCTCAAGGATGTACTTTGGGCTCCACAATGCACTGTGGCACCTCCCACTCCCCACAAACACACACAATAAACAATAATAAAAACCTTACACCAAAAATAATGCCTGGGGCAGGAACAATGGCTCTCCCCACAAACTAGTTTCTGTACCATCACGGGGAATTAAGATCAAGCCCCAGTATCCACAAAAGACTCTGTTTAAGCAGTGTGACCTTTAACCTTGATGCTGAAGAAGCCAAGACAAGAATATTTTTGGGCTTGATGATCATAGAACCTAGTTAAATAAGACTGCCAGGCACAGTGAGACTCCCTAAATTAAGGTCAATGACAATTGAGGAGGATGTCTCATGTTAATCTTGATACTCCCAGCCATGCAAACACAACACACACGCACACGCACAGACACACACACACACACACACATCTGGTGATCTATCATGTAAATGCCTACTGAGAAGTCAAAACAGCTTCATGTACTGATTTGTATAAAGTATAGCAGGATTGTTCAAATTTTAGCAGAGCAATATAGATAGAAGGAAAAGGAACAGACACCATTTACAGAAGTTATCTTCCACAGTAACTGATTTCTCAGTGGCTAAGTGTAAATGCTATTGTTTCCCCCAAAGCATACTGAATATGCAGGAAAGGGCTGGTAGACCTCAGAGCTCTTCATGTTACTGTGCTTGCTCAAGTGGCAGTGCTTTAAATAAACATTTGAAACTTGGAGCGAGAGAAAAAGATAGCACAGGTGATGAGTAGCAAGTGGAGTGGGCACTGAAAATTCTCTAGAATGATGAATACATAAATGCATAAACGTGTGTGTGTGTGTGTGTGTGTGTGTGTGTGTGTGTGTGTGTGTGTAGAGAGAGAGAGGGAGAGAGAGATTCTCATCCAAACTTGCTAAAACTCAGCTTGTCTTGAATTCATATTTTCCTGAGTGAATATGGCAACATTTTCTGTCCTCTGCTTAAGAGACAAATGGATCCACAGAAACTAGGAAGTTGTGAGGTGGTGTTTACTACTGCGGATGGTGTAGACTCATCTGAGCAGGACCAAGTGTGGTCTTGAATGTGTCATGTCGATGGGCTCACAGCTGAACACTGCAAAAACAAACACTTATCCTGAAGATGAAATTCCTGAAACTCAAAGGCAGCCTTGACAGCTCAGGAACAGCAGCTGCTTCTCGGTGCCCTGCTTTCTATTTGCTCCCACACCATGCCCCAGCTCGGACAGTTAATGCCTAGGACAGGAGACAAACTCCTTAGGACCCTCACTCACCCTTGGGTTCCAAAACCAACCTTAGCCCACTTGGCTTCTTTCTTATCCATCGAAAGGCTTAATGTAACCCGTAAAGACTATTCTCCTGTACCAGGCCAAAAAGGACACTCAACCACATGAAGTTGGGAAATCTGGGAGAAGTCAGAGGAAGGCAGGAAGAAAATGTAAAGCTCCTGGGTTTTATCTTTGCACATGTACTCCTCCCAAATGAAATCATGTTGGACCAAGTTAGGAATGTTAGTGTAATTTCAAGAAAACAAAGAAATGAAGAAAGATAACCACCCCACAGAGTTGTTTTATCAGTAATCTTGATAAATTTTGTACAATTCCTTTGGTAGATCCCTTGTGAATTTTTTTCATGGGTTGTTTACAAATTGAAGCAAATTAGACATTTCTGGATATGTGAGGTTATTTCCTTAGTGAATTGGGGGTTAGGGAACAGATTTGTTGTGTGGAAGGATATTGGGTTGGCCCAGACTTCTTTCTTCAAGGGTTTCAAATTCTTTTAAATGTAGCAGTTTATAATTTTTAAAGTATCCATTTCCTTCAGAATTATGTTTCTAAGTAAATTGACTGGATAGATCTTTTGCACATTTCTCTGGCTAACATGCCACTTAAACCAGGAATACACACACACACACACACACACACACACACACACACATATATATAACACACACACACACACACACATATATAACACACACACACACACACACACACACACACACACACACACACACACACACGTCCCTTATAAGGGCATCTAAGTAAAGCAGTATAATAAAATCCTTGGGTTTCAGTTTTGCTTCCAGTTGCCAAAGTTGGTTGAGAAGGGAGCTGACAAAGAGGAGAAAGGAAAATAATGAGGAAGAGAGGAAGAGAAGCAGTGCCAGACACACACAGAGGTAAAACGGGAACAATGGCGACTGCTTTTCAGGTAAGGACGTGAAGCTTGCACCCTTTGTAGAAGGGTCTGTCTTCAGTGTATAGTTTCTGGGCCTTTGTCAAAAGTCAGGTAGCTCTAATGGCATCAACACACATGGGTCTTCTAATGATTTTTATGTCTCCCTTTGCGACAGTACCATGCTGCTTTTCTAGGATGACTTGAAGTATGGAATGTCTCAGCATCATTCTGTGATACGGAATAGGGAAATTCTTTTCTGTTGCTGTTAGTTCAGCATTCTCGATACCTTTAATGTCCAAATATCCGGGAAACTTTTTTTTCAATGGTTTTATTGAATAAACATTTTATGCCTTTGACCTGAATTATTCCTTTTTTTCTGTACTTATAATTCATACATTTGTTTTTATCATGGAGTCCCAAATATCCCGCATGTTCATTTTCTGGGTGATCTAGTTCTTCTAACTTGTCTCCACGGCTTCATACTTCATACCCTGTTCTCCATGTGGTCCATTGAGTTGAGAAAGTTTCACACTGAGCTTTTTTATTATACTAATTTCCATTTCCATTTCCGGCTTCATTTCAGTTTCATTGTTTTTACTGCTACTACCTTGTTATTGAATTCTATTTTCACATCCAGGATTATTCTTATGCATTCCGATATTTGTTATCTCAGAACTCAACTGAGAGTTTATTCCTGTCCTTTTAAAGTTTATTTGCTTATGTTTTCTTCAAATTCCTAGAGCTCATTGAACATGTTTACAGTCGCTTTTAATTTCTTGAACCATCACTACAGGCTTGGTGCTTTTTTGAGGGGCTAAGTCATCCTGTTTTTTCATATTACTTGTGTTTTGTTTTGCTTTTGTTTTTCACAATGGGACCTGAACATCTGGATTTAAACAATTGGTTGTATTTTTTGACATGGATTTTTGCAAAACTCTGCCCTCCTTTGTGTTGGGTTTTGGAATTTACAGTTATTTTAATTTACCTGGTTTGGGATAATCTGGGAGATGCTTAAAGTTTAGTTTTAGCCACATGGTTCTTATTCACGAATGGGGTAGGTGAGATTATTCCAGTTAAGACAGAGAAGGGCATGGCTCAGATCACACTGGCATGTGCTTTTGTCTGTTAACTTTGGTTTCTGTTTTTGTGTTTCTTAAGTGTTTTGCTTTTGTTTTGTTTATTTGTTTGAAAGAGCAGAGATAAAGAACTTAAAGTTGTAATAACTAGGTGGAGAGAATCTGGGAAGAATTTGGGGAGGGAAAAATATGATCAAAATATATTGCCTGAAAAAAAACAATAAACTCACTGTGTAAATAAATTTCTGTAAGAATTTTCCACGATAAGATTTAAAAATAACCTAATGTCCATAGGACATGCTATGAGATTCTAGCCAGGATCATTGTTTTTACTCTCCAGCCTTGTCTGTTTCTTAGGTATTTTTGTGTTCCAAGCTTGATCGCCAGTCTTCATAGGAACAGACATGCTCTCTCTAAAGAAAGATAGCTACTTACTATTGTTAGTGGCTCCGAATATGAGGTTTTGTTTGTAAGAGAATAGATGCTATTTTAATATCATCTCTCTTTAAGCAGTTGGACTTTTGAGTTGAAACTAGAAATTATTTAAGGTCATTGAGGAAAAAAAATATAAATATAAATGGAGATGCACAGGCCTTAACCATACGGCAAGAATCCAATAACTGTTTAGTTGGCTAGAAATAGGGGCATGGGAGGGAAATGAGGCAATGCTTGCATTGAATGCATGCCATTTTTTATGAGTGTTTTATTATGTGGATATATTTCTTAGTTAAGTGAATTACTGCATGTGTGGATAATTTACTAAACATACATAAATAAAAATTGTTAAAGTCATAGGTCAAATAAGAGTACTTTTCATGTTATTTTTTATTTTTCTGTCTCAGAAAAAAAAAATGTTTGTATATAGGGAACATTTTATTTGGAAATATTCGAAGAAAAACAATATTCCGCACACTCAGTGATTTGTTGCTGGGCTCACCATTGGTTTGCAGGGTTCTGGAAGCCACAAGCAGTTTATGCAGCTGCCAATGTACTTCCTGCTACTGATCAGTATCATGTGCCACTCATAAAGGATCAGCTTGCCATACTGGCTCCCATGAAGCTAGAGACCAGCACCCTTGCTGCATCTTGCCAATGGAAGGTATCTCCAACAACGTATCAAGTGCCTAGGGAATGATTACCATTTGAACTGCAAGGGGGGCAGACATTTGATCATTATATTCATAAAAAATAATAAAGTCAAAAAGTGACACTAACCAGTAAGCATCGTGGCAGTTAAGTTCAAATTAGACCAGTCCTCAGAAGAAAAGCACCAGAACTGTTGTTGGCTTTGAATATTCTGAGACCATTGGAAGCCAAGCAGTGCTCACTCCGGCTACTTCTGAAGATAAAATGTGAGGGAACTGTGTAGCCAAAAAGCAAGAGACATAGGAAGCCAAAACCTCAGTGGCCCTGTGCTGCCAATGTTTCATGGGCACAGTATTTTATCAAAACCTCAATTTCATGAGTTCCTTGTTAGCTTTGTATTTCCCGTGGCAGTCTGTGGTTATTTAAGTGGATATGAAGATGCTATCTGCTTCTTTCAAAGAGAGAAACTGTATTCTAACTGCCATTAATAGTTCAGATGGAGATGGAGTCAGGTTATGAAGTCCAGATACTAAATTTTTGAAGGTAAGCCCTGCTAGACCTCTGCTGCCTATTTGGTTAACATTCACAGACCTCAGAAAAATGCTACCGACATCTGAACACTGGCTGTCATCAAGTTAATATTGTTGAAAAATATTAACGCACAGTCACTCCATTCTTGGCTTATTAATTAGAACCTCAAAGGCTGCCACATGAATTTACAAAAGCCACTAAAGTCTCCCTACCTATTTTCATAACAACACTGACATAAGTAGTAAACTATTCCATATTAGGGTACATCCTTCAGGAAATCTGTGTGTAGTATTAAGGGTTCAGATGAAGAAAAGTTCTGGTTACCCTCAAGAAGTCCTGGCATAATCATATGAAAAGGAAATTAGATCATAATATAGTAAAAGACATAAAAAAAGGAAGCATGTAAAATATTCTCCAGTCAGGACCAGAAATGAAGAAGGGGATGAAGAGAATCTGCATTTTCTATAGAAGGTAAGCATGAAAAAAGAATTATCCAGGCCAGAAAAAGGAGAAATCTACTTATAGAGGAAGCAGTCTACAACAGCATTAGCTGCAAATAGGGACTGGAGCCTCATTTTCTGAGGAAACTATGAGCAGGGTAGGCACTGATAGGAGAAGAATTGGTATCTGTCAAGAGTTCATGGGATAGCCACAAATGACAAGTTATGTGTGGTAGGCCATGGGCAGAGTGCCATGGGTCTTAAACGTCACCTAAGGATGTGAAAAGAAACAAGTCTGCAATTAAAAGGAAAATGACATTTATATTTAGTAGGTTTTTTTATTTCTTTTTCCTTGTGTGGGCTTATGACTGACTTCCAAGTGTGCCCACACTATTACTTTGTATGAGTGTATCCTTTACACATCTTATTTGCTGCTCTTGTATTGAGAAACATAGGAAAAAAGATAGGCCTGGCATGTATTGTTTCTATTACTTCGCTTTATTTTGGTCTGTAAATAGAGTTCACTGAAGGACAGAATTCAGAAGAGACATATCCAGGTGGTAGGGAGTGATTAGCTTGTAGGCTTGACTCTCTTGAAAGTGCCCTTGGGAAATACAACTGCATGCAGGCAACAGACTCAATCCTATGTAAGTACATGTTCAATAGATGTGGTAGATGAGAACATATATAAACAGTTGTTACCATGGAAACATGAGAGATCAGCTCAGGTGGGTCTCAGTAAGGGAGGGCTGGAGACAGGTGTGAAAACCAGCCAGGATTGTGATATCTGCAGAGAATATTTACCTTTATCGCTGACAAAAGGAGATTCAGTAAGAGAGGATAACAAACTACAAGAGGATGTGGTCTGGAAAATGATACAGAAAAAATTACACAAAGATGCCATTAGGGAGATAATGACTGAACTAATATTAGCAAAGTGTAGTAAATTTGCATCTAGGTGCTTTAAATTTCACATTGAATTTAAGCAAAATAAATAATCAGTGTTGTGGCAGTGACCAGGACAATTTCATTATGAAAGTGAAGGTACTATAGCAATATACTGAGGCACGAAGAAGTTGAGAGGGTTATATAAGTGATCGGTTAATGGATAAATTACAGAAATTGATAAGAAAGAAAACACATTAAATTCAGTAAAGATTGGAATTATGAAGTACAATACAATCAATTCTTAGTGATTTAAGAATTGTAGTGCAAGCTCCTGTGAAAGACTATAAACCCTGTCTCGTGAAGACGTGAAGTAAAGGAATAAACAGTACTCCTCATTCATCCATTTTAAGTCTGGTTCATGTTCAGAGGTCGAGTCTCTCATAGGGCTTGACAGATGGCTCAGCAGGGAAGTACACTTGTTCTTTCTTCTTTTGTTTTCCTTTTCATTTTTCTCTCGAACAAACCCAAACACAGTTTCCCCTTCCTCCTCTCTTCCCAGTCCCCCCGCCCCCATCTCCAGTCTCGCCAGATCCACTCCTCCTCATTTCCCTTCATAAAAGAGCAGGTCTTCCAGGGACAGCAACCGAACACAGCACAAGAAGTTACAATAAGACAAGGTGTAAACCCTCCTATCAAGACTGGTTGAGGCAACTTAGAAGGGGGCAAAGGGTCCCAAGAGCAGCACTTGCAGAAGACCTAAGTTCAATTCCCAGCACACACATTGTGTCTCACGACTGACTGTAACCCAAGTTCCAGATGACCCAATGCCTTGTCATGGCCTCCATGGGTACCAGTAATGTACACAGTACATACAATTTCACACTGACCAAAGATCCATAAAAAAATAAAATATAAATAAACAAATCTTTAAGGAAAAAAGTAAGACATTTCTCTTGAATTTGAATGGTCTCTCCCAATTAATTTTTAATATCAGAATGTAAAGAATTGTAGTTTCTTATGTCATTTTATGGTGGTTATCTATGTCCTGATAAATATTGTTTTATGTAGGTATACGTTATATTAAGAAAATATACTTTTGTCAAATGTATTTCCTCAGTAAATACATTTGTACTTCAGTACAAGCTGAAATGAGTTTGCTCGTCACTATAGAAACTTTATTTATGGTAAAGGTATTAAAATGAGAACTGGATGGATAAGTGAGATAGTCTCATTAATAAAAGGACATATTAGGAATCGATTTCTCTATTTGAACATTTTGAGAATTCAACTGTTCTATATGGAATGCAATATTTATAAATATTGCCAACAAAGAAGTAGACATTAAGCAACCCTGGAAAGGCAGTAAAACTATTTCTCTTGGGAAAGTACTCTGGTTTATTTCCATATCATGACACAAATATGTTTCTTAGAAGTTTTATATAATGTATAATATTGTCACAATATTTTTTTTCTAGAAGAAAGATGTATATGTTTCACCAAGAATCTAACATGTTTACATTTTTAATCTAGTGTTAACTTTGAGGAAGTTGTTTTTAATGATATTACAGCAGAAAATATGTCATCAACAGAAACATTTACTTAAACATATTTGTAAGAGAAAATGACAAGGAATATATAAGCAATAAAGAAGAAGATAGCTCTCTGCATATAAGAAAGTTACAGTGATGCTAACAGCATTTGGCAACCTGTGTTAAAAACCAGAATAATTTTAAAATTATTCTATTGTGGTTAAAACTATGAAATTGCATGGTATCTATAAGCACTAAAAAATTAAAGTGATTGGTTTGATTTCATTAATTGACATGTTATAAATGATCTCATAATCATATCAGTTGACTGCACCAGGATGTTATACTTACTACCGATAATTCTGCTTTAGAAACCAATGTTGTGTCATTGAGCCAATTCAAATCTCTGTAAAGACATAAAGCAGTAAAAGAAGATCAATCTCCTTAAGAAAAGCACTGAATATGATTAAAAGAGGAAGTATAGAAAAGATGCAAAAAAGGTCCTGGAAATGACTCCAACTATGCTGCCAAGAAAACACTGAATTCTAATTTTATATAAATACCTCACATAAATATTACTATTGACCTTTTCCCTCCTTTCTCCATCCCCCAACAATCCCTATTAACAGAGAAAAGACAGAACAGTATAGGAGCGTGTTTGAGATATGTTCACCAACTTTCCCACCTGCTTTATGGCATGGCATTATAAAACGTTTATTTTTTGAGACTTTGACAAGGTTACATCAAGCTCTTTTCATGCCAATGCCAGGTTGTGTGTAGAAGAGCATTCTCTAGAAGCCTTCCTCTAGCAGTTTAGTGTTTGGGATTTTAATTTAATTTAAGAACTGTGATCCACTCCAAACTGATTTTTTTGTAAGGTGAAACGTATGAATCTAATTCCATCCTTTAGGTAGATATCCAGTTTTGCCTGAATCATTTGTTGAATAAGTTTTTCTCCCGCTGCATGCTTTTGCAACTTCAGTTCTAAACATTGTGGCCGTGCCTTTATTGGTTTACTCTTGAGTCTCAGACAAGTTTTAATCAACCTTTCTTCAGGCCCACTCCAGGCTGTCTTTGACACTATCTGTCACTCTGTAGTGTAATTACTGATATATGATGCCTACAACTATCGCCTCTAAAGTTCAGCAACATCTGAGCCAGCTACTGTACTCCTGGGCATAGACCCAGAGAATTCCTTATCCCAACATAAAGATATTTGGGCATCTCTATTCATTGCTTCTTTATTTACGACAGCAAGGAAATGGAACAAACCTAGATGCAAATCAACAGAGGAATGGGTTATGTGTTTGTGTTCATACATGGGTGTGTAGAAAGACAATGTAGCTATAAAATTTGCAGCAAAATTAAATACATGTGGAAAACATAATATTAAGTGAGGTAACTCAAACTCAGAAACAAATGCAGCATTTTCTCCCTTATACAGTGATCCTTGCCTATAATGAGCACATGTATATACATAAGCAGGTGTAAGTGTGAATATGGTATGAAGAGGAAGGAGACCAAGAAAGTATAATCCTAGTTTATGAGAAAGAACAGAAGGCAAGCAAGAGAACACATGTTTGATGAAAGACTTCTTCTGAATTTCAACTCTGCCATAGTATTCTTCTTTGTTCTATGCATGTGTGGTAAATAAGTGAATTAAAATGTTCTTGATAATAAGGATTTAAATGCCTATGCTAAGTTTCATGACTTCAGATGCCAATCCACAAAGTTTGGGTATGGGCAATTGTTTATTAGAGTGGTTACTTTATCTTAACTGTGTGTTTTTATTTATGCTGTCATGATGAAGAATGATTTTTTTTTAATTTAAAAACACACAAAAAAGAAAAACTGAAAAGAAAAACAAACAAACAAACAAAAACCAATCATTTGATGTTTACTTTGCTCATGAGTGGTTATGTTTGTTGGGGGAATTCAGTTTGTGCCTTGTTCACATTACAACCCAAATATTGGGTAATATCAAATAGTTTTACCTACTATTACTTGCTGAGAAAACACAGCAAAGGTCATTTATTGTATAATTAGCTTATTGCAGTTTGTAACAAACTAAGAAATATTCACAGCCTCAATGATAGCCAGGGGGAAGAAGATGGCAGCAATGATAGAAATACTCGGGAAGCATGAGTTTTGGATGGCGATGGTGACATGTTCTTTAAGATAGTTGGTGAGAGTCAAAGAAAAGGAAATAAAAAGGTGTAAAGTAAAAAACAGCACACGCAGAGAAAGGAGTCTGGAAGTCTTAGTGATGAATATAGGAGGTAGATTCAAAAGAAATATGAGTGGCAAGGTATGATCAAAGAGGAGAATGAAGGAATCAGGGTTCAAGAACAGCCAGGGAACTGATACAGTAAGCTCCCATGTGTAGGTAAAGGAATACCAGGACACAGTTGTGAGATGTGGTTTTCCGTGGAATAATTAATCCTTATACATGAAAACAAATTAAATAAGCATGGTGTGGTGCAGTGCATCACACTGAGAATAAATGGGAAACCACGTGGGGGTTGGAAAAAAGAGAACTTGAATCATGAAGGAAACATGAGGCTTTGGGAATTAAAGTAGGTTCTTGAGGACATGAGGGAGAGCAACTGATATATCAGTATCTACAAGATGGAATTTTAATGCAATGGTTGGTTTTATAAATCACCCAACACCATTTAGTTACAAAAAATTAAACAGTTAATTGTACAGATCAAGGATCAGGGCTCTGCAGGACAAAGCAAGAGAAATCCAAGTTCAAAGAATCTCTGTTGGGAAACAATTCAGGAAACGCATGTGACATGCTTGACTTGAATAAAAATATTTGGTTAGATGAATGCACACCACTTCTTAACCTGCTGTTCCATGGCAAGATAGCCAAGCACCCCCATCAACACCTGAAGCAAATTAAAATAATAGAGCTTTGTGCTCTGAGAGAATTAGGAATTTGAGAATGAATCTGGGGGAAATTGTGCTAGTGTTATACATTATAAATTAAAATGTGCCCTTATTTCTATTATTTAAAAAAGGTATGTGTTCTCTGTTTAGAAAGTAAACATGTGCAAAGATGTCACAGAGATGCCAGGTGCCCATGGCAACATTGTCTATTTAAAGAAAAGCATCCTGAGAAATGTAGAGTACTGCTAATTTCAATTCCAGTTATTCCAAACTCAAAACAAATAAGGTAATGTCTCAACTGGCCCTATGGAACATGAGAAGGCTTCAGGCTCAGGATTGAGGAGCCATATGGAACTTGTAGTAAGCTTATAACTGAGACAGATGGCTGCAGAATGGAGCCAGCCTTGGGGCTGTGTAAACACCCCAGTGACCATGAGCAGCCAATTAAGAATTGAGACAAGAGGGAAATGTCATTTCAGTTCCTGTAAAATCTATTTGGTACACACATCCATGCTGCTGTTCCAGACTCAACTTCATGGTCCAAGGCTCTAAAATGGAGCCAGAAAAAAATGCCTGCCTGACCACTCAGGGTAAGCATTTGAATTCTTTTCCATTTCTAGGTACCACAGGGATTCGGGTTTCTGCTTCCACTGGCTATTAGCACCAGTACTGTTCTCGGAAAACCCACAGTTAATTATTTCTTTAACTGCTAGAATAACTTTCTATCTCCAAGAGACATTTATCCTTTAGGCAAATTCTAAATACTTGCATCCTGCCAATCACTCCATAGTTCCGACGGTAACAAAATGGAAGCCATAATTCCAATCGCCGTATAAAAGAGATATGCACAGTGTAGTCATAGCACACTGCTTGCTGATTACAGCCGAGGATCAGCTCTCCACTGAGACCCGTAAGCAGAGTGTTTCTCACGGAAGGGCTGGTTTTGCCATCTCAAATGAAATGAGATAACTAGAACGACGAGAAAGAAAAACAAGCATAGAATATAACTATTAGGTCAAATCAAATGCAAACTGAGAAAGAAGCATCATTTAATGAAACATTGGAAAAATAGTTAAGGCTAAATCACAGGATGTATAACAAAGAATTTTCTGGGAACCAGAGAAACTAGGTTCAAAAGGAGTAGACATGAAGGATTTGAATGGCAGTCTCAGATATTTGACCTTGAAGTCTGCTGCTCTGAAGATCCACTAAAAGAATGAATTTAATCTAATGGTTAGCTACAAATACATAGATGTATTTATGTATCAGTGTGTTGGTACATATATATGTATATGTATATATATACATATATATATATATAGATCTAGCCTATCTATTGTTTGATCAATAAATTTGATCTACGGATCATTTATTGATCTATTTATTGTTTAATCAATTCATCATTGATCTACATGTTTATGTATTTATCTATTAGTGTATCAAGGTACCTTTCTATCAATTGATGGATTTATCTATCTATAGATATATAGATTTATTGATCTACTTATATATTGATTGGTTTATCAGTCTGTTGGTTGATATATTAATCTATTGATCTATTGCTCTTTCCATTAATCTATCAATTATTGATACATTGATCAATCTTCTAATCTGTCTATTAATTGATCAGTCTATCTATCCAATATATTTATCTATTGATCTATCTATTCCTTGATTAATTAATGTCCTATCAATAATTGAATTGATCAATTAACCAATGGATCAATCTATTATTCTAGCCATCAATTGATATATTGATCTATCTTTCTGTGAATTTATTTATCAATTTATAAAGATATCTATATGTCTATTGACATAACTATTGTGTCCATCTTTCTTGCTGTAGTGTAGCGCAAAAAGAAACCCACGGGGAGAATAATTAGTATCTATTTATGTTATCTGGACTTCTATATTTGAGAAAAAAATAAAGTTTGCACGGTGGATGAAGTCAATTTAAGAGAATCAGAATATAGCAATGATAGTTCTTGGTAGGACACTAAAGAGTAAGACTCCAGGATAGCCTTCATTTTACTAGCTCTGTAGGTTTTCCATTTTCAAATTTATGTTGGTCAGGTAAAACTAAGAACTTTCAGGATTTAACTGGGTCCTAATTTCAAGTCAAAATTAATTTGTTTAATAACTTTTTGAAAATGAAACTCAAGTGACTCAAATAGAAATTTTTAAAATCTAATTGAGAAATAGTGAAGGACAGTGCTACCACAATCTCCTAATATTCACTGTGCTTTTTATATTTCCTAGTGATTTACTTATTATTTTAAATTATATAATAATAATAATATCACGTCTTTCTTGTTTTATTTTTTCTTATTTTACATATCAATCCCAGTTCCCTCTCCCTCCCTCCCATGCTCCCCCACCCTTCCTCCCATCCCATCTCCCACACACACACTGCATAGGGAGGGGAGGCCTTCCAGGACAGATCAACAAAACCTGTCAAGGCATTTAGAGTAGGGTCTAGGCAACCCCCCCGCCTCTAGGCAAGAGTATCCCTCCATGGGGAATGTGCTCCCAAAATCCTTTCATGCACCAGGGATACATTCTTGCTCCACTGTCAGAGGTCCCTTAGACTGCCCAGGCCTTCTAGCTGAGACCCACGTTCAGGGGGGCAGAGTAGGTACAATGCTGGATTCCCAGCTATCATTCTGGGGTCCATGAGCTCCCCCTTGTTCAGCTCAGCTGTCTCTGTGGGTTTCTGTAGCCTGGTCTCGACCACTTTTCTTATCACTCCTCCCTCTCTGTAACTAGATTCCAGGAATTCAGCTCCATGTTTAGCTGTGGGTATCTGCTTCTGTTTCCATCAGCTACTAGATGAGGGCTCTATGATGGTGGATAAGTTAGTTATCAATCTCATTATCAGGGAAGGGCATTTAAGGTAGCCTTTCCACTGTTGCTCAGATTGTTACTTGGGGTCATCCTTATAGGTCTCTGGACATTTCTCTGGAGTCAGTTTTCTCTTCAAACCTATAATGGCTCCCTCTACTATGATATCTCCCCCCCCCCTTTCTCATCTATTCATCACCAGACTCAATCTTCCTGGTCCCACATGGGAGTTAGGAGAAAGATGAGGGGAGGAGAGGAGCACATCCTCTTTCTTACTCCAACTACTAATACTACCCTCTTATGATGCTCTCTCAAACACACACACACACACACACACACACACACGTAAATACGTAAATACAACCTCATTGGTCCATATAATTGTACCTGTAAGTATATTCTCAGCACTGAGCAGATGATATTGGACAGCCAACTGAGAACTTCCCTGGGGAAGAACACTTGTCCCATTCCCAGTTGTCCATAGCACTCTGTGTGTGTAAGTGTAGTTGATTTTGAAATAGGTTTAAGTTCTTACTCATTCAGAAACATTTTACTCTGGCCAGTTTTTGTGGTCTCAACATTTAGTTATGCAACACAGTGTTGGGTCAGAGCCCATTATTTAAGGAAGCTGTGTCCCTTGAGCATTAGAAGGCCATGGTCCAGCCAACACCTTGATTTGAACCCACTTGAACTTATTTCAAATTTCTAACTCATACCATTAAGACAATCTGTGTTATATTAGCATGCCATTTTGTTATAAGGTGTTAAAAATAACATAATACAAACACAGTAGAGAATATACTTGGAAGCTCTAGTTAGGAGGAAGATGCAACGAGGAAAAATTGTGCTAGATTAAGTCAAAGGGTTGAGGCAGTGAGGTACAAAAATTGCTGGAGAACAAAGTAAGGAGGCCAGAATAGAGTCCCAAGTTGTGCTGAGATCACTAAAGCCATGCATTTATAGAAGACAAGTCAATAGAAGTGCAAAGAGTGATAAGCTCAGGTGACGCGATGAAAAGGAGACTGTGGAGAAGACCCGGAGGGAGAAGACCTGGAGGGTTTTGACAAAGACACAGGATAAAAACCAAAGCCAGCTTAACAGGCAAGAAACCAAAGGAAAGTGATCAACAGGATCAAATGTAATAAATTGCATGCACTGGAAGACTTGTCCCAAGAAAGGGAAAACCAGCTGAGGACCAAATGACTGAGAAAGAAACCCAGAGGCAAAATTGTTTGACTCAGTTACATGTCCTGAGAGGGCAGAAGGAGGGTGCTGCTGTGCACTGGACTTCTATTGCCCGATTCAAATCTTCTCTCATCGAAACAAACGACTCAGGAAGAATACATTGGTCTAAGGTGTAACACGGACCTACTCTGTCAGTGGTAGAAAACACAGCGTTCTATGCTGTGAATTAATATGTTAGATTAACTATTTTTGTGACAGTTTTCTGAAACAAATTCACAATTTCCTTGCTAATAATGACTGATATGTAGCATGAGAACAGGTGTCATTTCAAGTTCCCTTGAGGAATCAGTGGCAGCCACTGAAAGCCACATCAGCAGTCGGTTACCCTTTCTGCCTTCTGAGATGTGAGGCTTTTTTTTTCCTCCAAGACAGGGTTTCTCTGTATTGCTTTGGAGCCTGTCCTGGAACTAAGTCTGTAGACCAGGCTGGCCTCGAACTCACAGAGATCCGCCTGCCTCTACCTCCTGAGTGCTGTGCATGAGAGGCTCTTAAAACCTGCAGATCCTAAGACCAATGTTTACACAGGTATGACTTCCCCTTTCTAAAAATAGGAGCTCAGTAATTGCTTCCCCAACTGAAATTAAACTATTTGTACTGTCTAATCTAAGTGTTTAAGATTATAATGCAGAGATTATTGATATATGTAAATTGGCACAAATCAACTCTCATAGTGATCTCCTGGGTATTTTCATCAATAAATACATG
Organism: Phodopus roborovskii; assembly: GCF_943737965.1. Classification (NCBI taxonomy): domain Eukaryota; kingdom Metazoa; phylum Chordata; class Mammalia; order Rodentia; family Cricetidae; genus Phodopus; species Phodopus roborovskii. The sequence goes on along the minus strand of NW_026125397.1, from coordinate 21,653,195 downwards.
CACTAGGTTATTGAAAAGCTTTGAATTTATTTTTAGCTACTGTGTTGTATTTTAATGGGCTAAGAATGCCAAATAAATATAACACTGATGTTGGTTATAAAATGAGGGAGAAAGTTTATAATAAATCCTTAAAAATAAATAACAGTTAGTGTTTCCTAATGGCTTCCTATTAATTTATGTTAAGAAGTATTTTTGATGCACAGGCATATAAAAGAAGAAATTCACGGATTAATATCTTTCATGAAAATTCATTCAAATTTCCTCAGGAATGCAATAAATATTAAACCCAAAAATGTGTAAGTATAAAAAAAAAAGAATTGCATACTGCAAAAACAAGTGAAATTTAGTCCATCTACCTGGGGATGCTTTGACATTTAAAAAATTCATATGGTGTGAGTCTCCAAATGGCCAGGGGGAAAACAATAAGGACAAAAATCACCCATAGGAGCTCTATCAAATGTTCGGGGGAATAAAGTACTTTATACTCTAAACTTATGATGTACACACTCACAGTCGGTAAACAATGGAAAAATGTATTTCTTGACTTGATAACAACAGACACTTACTTTGTCCAAACTTAAATGATTTCTCTCAGGACAGAAAGGCTCTAATAACTTTAGGATCATATCATCTTGGAAAGAAAACTCAGTTTAGGACATTATGTGAACCAAAGGATCTCAATCTTTCGATCCCTTTCTTTTCTCTCTCCCCATGTATGTGCACATGTGTATGCATGATGGGAGATGTCATTCTGTATATGTTTCTCATACTGGTTAATGAATAAAGCTCTGTTGGCCAATAGGAAAGGAAGATAGGAGGGACTGGGAGACAAGGAGGAAATAGGAAGGAGGAAGCAGGAGTCAAGATGGAGAGTCAGGAGAGAGCTGGACGCCAGCCGCCTCCCCGGTAAGAGAAGGCCATGTGAAAATACATAGATCAGCAGAAATGGGTTAATAATTAAAGGCAGAGCTAGCCGATAAGAAACAAGTAACCGGGCCAATAGTATTGTATCAAATACAGAGTCTCTGTGCATTATTTGGGGCTGGCGTGGTGGCGGAACAAGAGCAGGACAAGACCAGCGGTGGCGGGCGGAAAAACCATACTCGTTACATATGCACATGTATGCAGGTATAAATGTGTGTGGATGGACCTGAAGAGGTCTTTGCCATATTCATTCCTTGTGACTTGATGTATAGATTATTATCTAGATAATGATTCCAGAAAACTATATCATAAGTATTAGAAGTACGATTGTAAAGTTTACATGGAAAAACAAATTCAGGATATCCAACTTGATCCTGAAGAACAATGTTAAGAGGCTATTGTAATAATTTCAAGAATTATCATATCACATTAATTAAAGAAACAAGGAATTGGCTGGTTGGTTTACTGTTAAAAAGACACAGGAAAATCACATAGAATTGGATAACCAGGAAAAGATCCACATATTTTCAGTTCATATGATGTTTGACATAAAAGCAAAGGCAGTTCAATGGGAAAAATATAACCTAGCCTTTTTAACAAATGGTGCTGAAAAATCAAAGTATTACAATTTTAGAACATTGGAGACAATCTATATGTCAGTATTTCATAATGACTTTTTAGGTCAACACAGAAAATCCCAAGGGGCAGGGCAGAGACAAGTTGCACTTAATCAAATGAAATACTTCAATGTCTGAGAGAATTCCCTGCTATGTAATCTATAGTTATTAGTTGTTTGGTTTTGCTTTCTAAATTGCTCTCATGGCTTCCTGACTTGTGTTTAGTGTGAAATGTGTTAGAAAAAATACATATCTGTATAATAATCTATGTTCACATTACTCCATCATTCTCTTGCCCCTCAAGTGCAAAGCCATTCTTCTTGTTGGTCAGAGTTAAACACACATCACTGGCCTTAGTAACTAGTTAATACTTCACTATCTTGATGACATTGAAGAATAAGAGATTCCAGCTTTCTACATCTAACCTTGTGTAACATCTACAACACTTTCATACTAAACACAGATCAGGAAACCATCAAATTGAGAATGGAAATCCATATAAATAGAAACAAAGAAAACAATACAAAGAAGCAATAAAACAAAGAGTTGGTCCTTCAAGAAAAACAAGATAGACTAATTAAAAGGCAAACTAATAAAAAGTCAAAGAGAGAATATGTAAACTAATGAAAAAGGGGACATGACAACAAACTCTGAGGAAATCCAGAGATTCATCAGATCATACTTCAAAAAACCTGCACTTCACAAAATTGGAAAAATTTTAAGAAATAGGCAATTTTCTGGATAAGTATCACATACCAAATTCAAATCAAGAACAGATAAACAATTTAAACAGACCTATAACCCCTAAGGAAATAGAAGCAGTCATCAAAAGTCTTCCAACCAAAAACAAACAAAACAAACCCAAAAGCCCAGGGCCAGATGGTTTCATTGCAGAATTCTACCAGAAAGTCAAGGAAGATCTACTACCAATATTCCTCAAAATGCTCCATACAATAGAAATAGAAGGGGCATTGCCAAACTCTTTTGACAAGGTTATAGTTACCCTGGTACCCAAAGTTCACAGAGTCACAACTAAGAAAGAGAATTAGAGACCAATCTCTCTCATGAACAATGATGCAAAAATACTCAGTAAAATACTGCCAAATATAATCCAAGAACACATCAAAAAAACCATCCACTATGATCAAGCAGGCTTTTCCACAGAGACACAGGAATGTTCAATATACAAAAATCTGTCAATATAATCCATCATGTAAGCAAACTGAAAAAAAAAAACTACATGATTTCATTAGTTACTGAAAAAGCCTTTTACAAAATCCAACATCTTGGAGATATCAGGGATACAAGGAACATACTGACAAAAATAAATAAAGGCAATGTACAGCAGGAAAACAGCCAACATCAAACTAGAATAGAAAGGAGGAAGTAGCTTTCAATGTACTGGCACATGAGCTCTCTCCCTACATAGAATACCAGTAGCACAGACACTGAGAGCAACATTGTCTAATGAGATCTCCTGAAACTGACAAGCTTCTGTAAACCGAAAGATGAAGTTAACAAGACAAGAGGACAGCTTACAGATGGAGAAAAGATCTCACCCCCACCTCTGACAGAGGACCAATCTCCAAAATATACAAAGAAGTCCAGAAACTAGACATCAAAAGGCCAAACAACCAATTAAAAATGAGGTACGGATCTAAAAAAAAAAAAAAAAAAAAAAAAAAAGAACTCTCAACAGAGGAATCTCAAATGGCTAAAAGACGATTAAGGAAATTCTCAATTTTTAGTCATCAGAAAAATGCAAATCAAACAAACCTGTCTTACAACTGTCAGAATGGCCAAGATGAAAATGAAAATCTAAACAACCTGTTTTAGGTCTGTCAGAATGTCCAAGACTGAGCACTCTAATGATAGCTTACGCTGGAGAGGACATGGAGACAGGGGAACACTCCTCCAATGCTGGTAGGAGTGCAAACTTGTACAGCCACTTTGGACATCAGTATGGCAGTTTCTAAGAAAACTGGGAATCAGTCTACCTCAAGACCTAGCAATACCATTTGGGAGGCATATACCCAAAGGATGCTCACTCATACAACAGTAACATTTGCTCTACTGTGTTCATATGGCATTATTCATAATAGCCAGAATGAAGAATCCACCTAGATGCCTTCCACTGAAGAAATAACAAGGGAAATGTGGTGCCTTTCCACAATGGAGTACTACTCAGTGGTTTAAAAAAAAAAAAAAAAAAAAACAAAAAACAAAAAAACAAAAAAAGACATCTTGAAATTTGCAGGCAAATGGACAGAATTAGAAAATGTTAACCTGAGTGAGATAATCCAGACCCAGAAAGACAAATCTAATATGTAGCCTCTTATAGGTGGATATTAGACATAAAGCAAAGGACAGCCAGCCTACAGGCCAGAACACCAGAGAACCTAAATAACAAAGGGAGGCATACATGGATCTGAGCTGGAAGGGAAGATAAAAGATATCCTGAATAAATTGGGAACATGCAGGGCACAGGGGAGGTTTAAAAGGGGAGTAGGGGGGAGGGAATGTATAGTTCAATTTAAGAAAAAAGAAAACAAAACAAAAACTTTGCAACGTTGCCTTCTAAGTCAATGCATAGATCAGCAGGTAAGGGTGCTCACTACAAAGTTTGATGACTAGACTTTGATCACACACACATACACACACACACACGAATAAGCACAATACAAATTTGGTTTTCCATTTATTGTTTTCTGTTATTTTTATTCTAATATCAAGGTTTGACCTTAGCTAGTCTATGTTTTATAGTTATGAGATTCTGAGAAATTTACCCACCTTCTCTTGGATCCCAGTTTTCTCATCAATAAACTGGGAATTGTGAAAGTTAGCTAACACACAATACAACTGTAAGAGCTAAATGCACTAACACAAATAAAGGATCAAAGCAGTGTCCTCTAGCTATTAATAATTCAACTATTGTTAACTATGACACATAGGCATTTAAAAACAATTTGGCAAATTCTTTTGAAAAGCATAGTTGGAGTCCACTTGGAACTAATAAACACTGTATTCTTGTGGAATGTCCCCTGCACACCCAACTTCTAGCCATTCTTCCTGCTGATGAGTGATTCATTAGTCAAGGTTCTTTTCCTGGGGAGTGGGGATGCTTGTGGAGCTGAAACCTTACCTTCTTCACTATGGGGAAGCTAATACCACCAACCAGCTGCTAGACTGCCACACAGACACTCCAGAAAATCCTGTGCAGGGAACAATTGACTTGACAATCTCAGCCTCTAGGTCTGTCTGTGATTCAATCTGTTCACGTTTTGCTTTTCTCTTTGTGTAGTGAAAATACAAATATTGACGCTATAGCCCTTATGTGAACTGAATGTGAACCCCTCTATGAAGACTCTTTCATGGCAGTGATTAATGGCCTGCAAAGGTTTTTGAAATAAAAGCTCCAAACCACATACTAGCCATACAGTTGGTTAAATATTTTGCTTGGGCACTCATACTCAGCCTACAGATAGCCTTGTGTCGACCCCAAATTCCTCCTCATCAGGAAGAAAAGCCTGGGTTTTCAAGAGGGAGATTTGTGGTTTGGGTTTGATGTGTGGATAAAAAAAATCTTATAACAGACAGTCATAACTAGGTTCATCTTAGAAGTCCCTGACCAAGACAAAGCAAGCTTCAGCAGGAGCAGTCTGCTACAGCTGGTATTTGCAATCCCAGGCCCACAGGCTGGGCTAATGATCTCAGAAGGCTAGTGGGAAATCCCTAACAGAAGTCTGTTACCATTCTTGAAATTCACTGCAGCAGGCGCCAGGAAGGAATGCTACTGCCCATTCCTGCTAGACAGCAGTCGCCTCACATCATAACTCTGAGGAACTTCTGGGGTCTCCGGGCCCCTTGGATGGAGAGATTCTGTTCCCTTGCCTGTGGCAGAAGTACATGCCTTTTTCAAACATACGGAAAAATGCCCAGACCAGAAATTCCCTTAAAGCCAAAGGAGAAAGGTCATGGCTGTGCAAGGAAAATACACTGAGGACAGAAAACTGAATAAAACTTTGAGAAGCAGTTCATTAAATCTTTGAAAAAGAATCTAATTTATCTTCCAGTTTTATAAGCCTGCTGTCCAACTTGTACTGAATTTGAACCTCTTTGAAACAAGGCATACACATGCCACTTACTGTTGTCTACTTAGAATATAAAACTCAGTTTCTGGGTCTTTGCTATCTTTTTAAAAATTTATGTGTGCATATATGTGCCTGTGTGAGTTTCTGTGTGCCACACTCAGGCAGGTACTCAGAGGCCAGAAGAAGGTTATCAGGTTCCCTGGAACTGGGACTACAGATGATTGTGTGTTGTTCAGTGTGGGTGCTGGGAACGAAACCCAGGACTTCTGTGAAAGAAGTCAGGGCCATCATTCACCAAGCTGTGTCTCCAGGCCCTGGCTTTCCCTTTTAATGTTCCTTTTGCCTTATACCTGAGAACTGAATTATTACTTAATTTATAAACCAATAAATAAAAAGAATGTTAAAACCAGTTCCTTTTATGGTTTTATTAAATAAGCAGTACTTAGACATGGATTAGCCCATGTTTAATATGTGATTGGTAACAATTAAAGACCATATTATATTTATGAAAACCTATATATGTGTCTCAGAGTCTTTCAAGCCTTTGTTTTGCCATTGGCTGGTACATAATCTTGGGCAACCCTTCCAGTCTCCAGAAGACTAAATCTCCTGAGATAAACAAGTAGTAATAAAGTTATTGATGATTGTAGCGATATGATTAATAAACATGGAAATATCCTTGGAAAGCCAAAGGAGCACAAAAATTAAAGTTTTGTAATTTTACTGATGCTTATTCAACGAATAATTTAGAGTTTCTACTTCTAAAATAAAATGAAGATTGGAATATTGATAGCCTTATCAAATTAAATTATTGTTTAAAACTATATGTTATAAAATAGAGAGGAAATACCAAGAACATAGCTTCATGTGCTGGCACATGCCTGTAATCTGAGCATGGGAGGAGCACACTGGCAAAGACTCACTGTAAGCTCAAACAGCCAAGTGACATGCTCCAGGGCTATGCAGCTGGGCCCAATTGCAAAGCAACAGAAGTAACCAAATTCCAAAACTGCTACCATTAAACCAGGAAGTTGGGATCCGAGACTAATAGCACCTATCTTCTAGAGGGCTGAAACAACATCCAAGTGGTGTTCCTGGAAATTCTAGCACACCCTGAATGCTTCAAATGGACCCCTGGAATATGAATAACTAATGTATATTAGTTATCTTTGTATGCAGTGACAGTGGACACCATCAGCATGGATAAAATCACAGAAACTACAAAATGGCCTGGCTGAACTGGATACAGAACCTAAACTGAACAGTTTTCCCAAGAGCAAATGAGCAAAAAAAAAAAAAAAAGAATGCTGTCATTGATTGAACTTCCCGAATTACACAACAGTGGAGAAGAAAGTTGGAAAATGTCTCACAAAGAAGCTGGGAATGAAAGTAATGCCTGTATTTTAGGTGGTTGATGTCTACATGGAAACAAAGTAGAGACAGCGAGCGTGGGCCGCTTTATATTTGTGGTTTTAAAGAAGGAACCATTCGCAAAAAAGTAACCTTAGATAAATGAAGGAAATGCAGTCACAGGAGAGGAATCAGGGTTCATGTTGAGCCAGGAAGGTGAAATACAAGCTGTAGAGAGGAAGATTAGGCTTGTTAGGGGAGGAAAAGCATGAGGATGGCAGGAAACTGAAGCAGAACAGAGAAATGCCAGTATGTTTGGGAGCAGGAAGGAGACTGAAAGGCTTAGCTTTAGTATCCTTTCATGTTCTGTTTGCAATGTCACCCCAGAGTTCCATGTAATGAAAATACAATAGAAAGTTTGTGCTATTTACCTTAAAGACTAAATACTGACCAATAGAGGTGCATAAGCAAGACGTTATAACTAGCTACCTGTTTGCAGTATTATTCTACAAAATACTGAGTCTTGAAAATATCAGAACGTGTGTTTCTTCTGAGCATACAAGAAAAAAGCAAGTCAAACCTAACACCACCACTATGATTTGGCTGTAAGAATTCTTAAACAACAGAATAAAATCCCAGTGAGAAAAGTTAAGTATTTTACAGCTGCTCAGAAGAGACTATGGTTATAGTGTGTTGTGGACTATTTGATATCTAAGCACATCCCTGTTGGGTAGAGTCAGCTAACATGTCTTGCTCAAGGAATGAATCTTTAAAACATTTACGGTCATAAAACACTTCTGAGACTATGAAATTGAATGTTCTGTGATATAAAATCAGTCCCACAAATCCCAAGGCAGGAGAAAATGTTGATTTTCTCCAATTTATTTCTAATGTTCCAGATTTCACAAAACAATATACACAATGTGTTTTGATATTATCCAGAGAAGCTTGGCAAGAGAAACAAGAAAGTTGTGCATTCATGCTGTGAGATCTTTACTGAGAAAAGAATCTGAGGAAGTTATTCTAAATATTGGGGGGGCTTCTCTGTTCATTGGAGGTATATTTCATTATGACAATCAAATATTTCTGAAAACATTGAAATCTAGCATGCATACATATTAACAAATTTAACAGTTTACATTTTTGATCCTAATGCATATGTGCTAGACACCTCATTTAGAATTATTCTTTCTCATAATATGAAAATTTAAGTTTTGAGTTACTTTGAAATCATTTCAGTGCCACTTTGATTTTTATATTTATTGGAATAGCACAGAAAATGTAAATTAAACTCCAGAATAATTTTGCAACTGTCCTTGAGACATATGCTAATCTGTGTATGAAAACAAACACATGCATATATAATCTTAGAAATCCAGAAAGCCTATAAAGAGACACAGATTTTGAATTATCTTAATATTAAAATTCTATAGCAGCTATATGGTTTTATTAAAATGTTAAAACATTAAAATATCTTAAGCATGACATATGAATATGCAGTATGGTACACATGTATTATTTATTTTATATGTTTGTATAAATAGTCAAGTAGTAGCAAATAAGCTACTTCATCAGAAAAGCATTTGATCAGGTTCTTTCCCTGAAGGTATAAACCATATAGGTTTATAGGTAAATACATAATTCATAATTATTTTTTATAGCCAACATCAACATGGTTTCTACTGTTAAATGTAACACAGATACTTTGGACTTAACATGAAGAAAACTATTTAATACTCTAAGATAACAAATTCTTTAAAGTTTTTATGGAAGAAAGAATAAAAGAATCTTATTTATTTATCTTGCTCTGTATATGTTGAAATCTATCAGCATAGAATGATGATTTCTTTGGAAACTGGTGTTAGTGAGGTTGAGGCATTAATTAGCAGTGCTGAGAAAAATTCACAAGAACTATTTTAAAATGTTTTCCGGTGAATTAAATATATATATATATTCTTGGAACCATTTAGCAATTAACTAGGAAGTTCATCAGGATATCCTGGAGGGCTTTGCTTCTGGGAAAAAGGATAGCTTTTTAGAAGTGCCTGTTTGACAGCATCTATGAATATAAACATTGGAGGATGTATCAGTGGAGGCTGGTTTGCAGGGCCTGAGATGAAGAACACATGTGGTTCTTGCAGAAGACCTGGGTTCAGTTCCCGTGACCAATGTGGTGGCTCAGGATCATCTGACATTCCAGTCCCAGAGGATTTGTAGCTCTCTTTGGGCTCTGTTGGCACCACGCATGCAATTGGTGTGTGGACATATAAGCAGGCAAACACTCAAACACACTAAATAAATAAGCAAATAAAAATGAGTATACCACTGGACAGGAATATGCAGTGTTGTCTTTTTTAAAAAAAAGGCAAATGTTTAATGCATTTATGTTATATCCTAGGAAGTCTTTAGAAGTTTCTTGAACTCCTTCAACCCATCAGAAGTCATTTCTCATCTGTTTCTTCACACTTTTTGCAACTCCCTAAATTTCCTATGGAGGCCTAACCCTGACAACTTGCTGGATGAGGGCTAACAGTGGGTAATCTTATTTTATTTAAGAAACTAAAGCAACAACATCATAAAAGCAAGTATGTTCATACTGTATCTTTTAGTTAATATTTATTTATGTTACAATGGCCTTCTCCTACTTAGAAATCTTGGGTTCGGACACATTGATGTTCTGTGAAGATCACAGAAGGGGTCATGCAGGGAATGAGAGATGAATGATACAACTACTTTAGCTTATGTATAAAAATGGTCCATCCAATACATCTTCTATGGAAAAGCCCAGAAACAGTCTGATATTGCCATAAATAACCTAAGCGAAATCAACAGAACTTCTTTGACTCTATTGCTGACATGAGAGTAAGTGAAGAATTGGAACGGGGGAGCATGATGAGGGAACATGCAAAATAATAATAATAATAATAATACAATAAAACCAATTAAAAAGGAAGAGATCACTGGTTTTTGCCCACTAATTCAATTATTTTAATTGTTAAAGTTCTTAGGCACCAAACAGTGACATACTAAAATGAATGCATTATTTACAATCAGTCAGAACATGTATAAACTGGTTCATTTGCCAGGAGTAGTAGAGCATGCCTATGAGCCCAGAACACAAGAGTCTGAGGTGGGATCACAGTGTTTTTTGAGGCCAACCTGGGTAACAAAAAATAGTTCACTAAAAAACATTTCTGTTTTGAAATAATGGCAACTATTATTATCCTACAGGAAAAGAAAAGGGCGGGGCTATTTATGATTGGTCCAGGTAAAGAATTAGTTAACCCTCATGGGTTGTATTTATCTAAAATATTTGTTTTGCACAAACCACACTTAGGGAATCTTACAAAAAAAAAAAATTGGAAGCCAGGGAAAAAGAAAACACTACTATATATGTCTCCCATTTTTATTTCTGCAAATAAAGACAAGAGAACAAATACAAGGGCATTTATGAATAACCCACTCATAATTCTCAATGTTTTATGACTAGCTTTCAGGTTCAGGGCGAGAAACAATGCCTAGATTCCCGTCACTCTCAGCGTGTCGCTAACAGCCCTTGCATGTTCTTTTGAACATTAGAAGCCTGAATCCCATTATGTAATTATCTACAATTGTCTCTGCTAACAACAGAATAAAGATGTCTTGAAAGAGGTTTATTTGACTCGGAATTTAAATAGTACAAAAATAATCCAAGGAAAGAATAATTGAAATGGTTTAAAATACAAAGATATTGTCTCTAGGGCTTCAAAACATACACTATATTTAATAAATGTGTACATATAGAGTAAAAAAAATCTAAAAATAAAAACAGAATTTTTTATGACAAAAGGCTCTGAAACCATTATTGTTAAAGTGTAGTTAGTTTGTATGGCTGTGACTGCGTCTTTAAGAGTCTTGTAAGTTTTAGTTTTGTCTGTGGATGATTAAGTCTGACATTGCTCTCAGTGAGGACTTTTTAACCCTGAAATGTAGAGAAAGCACTTCCATGTCTTTGATAACTATCCTGGCTAGGTTTTTTTTTTAATTAATAAATTTCATTTAAATGAGAAACAATCTTATTTTACATATCAACCCCAGTTCCAGATCCCTCCCACCCTCCTATAGCCCCCCAGACTCCCCATCCCATCCCTATCCACTCCACAGGGATAGTGAGGCCTTCCATTAAAGATCATCAAAATCTGTAAGCCTAGGCCCTCCCCCATGTCTCTAGACTATGGGAGAGTCACTCCGTGGGGAATGGGCTGTTGAAATCCAGTCCTTCACTAGGGATACATTCTGCTTCCACTGCCAGAGGCCCCATAGACTGCCCAGTCCTCCTATCTGACACCCACATTCAGGGGGCCTGGTTTGGTCCTATGTGGGTTCCCCAGCTATCAGATTGGGTCCATGACTTGACACAAGCTAGAGTCATCAGAGAAGAGAAAGCTTCAATTGAGAAAATGCCTCTATAAGATGTAGGTAAGCCTATGGGGACACTTTCTTAATTAGTGGTCGATGGGGGTGGGGATCCAGCCACTGGAGTGGAATCACCCTTGTGATGCCCTGGTGGTCCTGGGATCTATAAGAAAGCAGGTTGAGTGAGCCATGTGGAGGAAGCCACTAACTACACCCATCCATGGCCTCTGCATCGGCTCCTGCCTCCAGGATCCTGCCCTGTTTGAGTTTCTGTCCTGGCTTCCTTCAATGATAGATTACCATGTAGAAGTATAACCCAAATAAGCTGTGTCCTCCACATTTTACTGTTTGGTCATGGTGTTTCATCGCAGCAATAGAAACCCTAGCTAAGATGGTAACATTGACAAAATAGATTTATGTATTATTTGTTGGAACAAATTAGGCCTTTACCATCCCTCATAATGCTAGTCCTGTTGCCTTTACTCAAATACTTGACTTAAAATTTTCCATGTAAAGTATGCATTTTTTCATAGAACAAGGACTTTCACCAGATACAGTTTTTATAAGACATGTGGGACTGAAAATTCACTACATACCTTAAGTTGCCTTCAAGATCTTAGTAATCCTCCTGTCTCAGCATTCCAAAAACACCATGCTAAGTTTAACCCTTGAATGTTAGTTTTGGGCCCAAGTCAATTGTGCTTGAATACACTTGGTTGAACATATCTGTTTTTGTTTTTGTTTTGTAGTCTTATTTGTAACTTGCGTTTTACCTTCAGAAGTAGTCACTATAGACAATTTTTTTTTTTCTAGCAAAGTGGAAAGATCATTCAATAGCTATGTTCTTACCATGACCAAATGCATGACTTCATTACTTAGCCTCAGAATAAACAGCACCTGATTCTGTTTGCCAAACTAGCCACTCATCTTTGCCATATGAATTCACACACTCTTCTACACCAAATTGACCGTGTACTTAAATATTTTAATGTGCTCATATGTTTTTGTCAACAAATTTGCAAGGTCATCAATTTACTCAGTTTAAACAAAGACCAGGAAGCTCAGGGGAAGGTTAACCCTGCAAAGGCACACACCAGTGATTCTTTCCTCTAACCAGAACCCATCTCCCAACAGCCCATTCTTTATTAGTTTATCAGTGGATTTACCCATGAATGAGGTATGGAGCGATTTGTTGGAAGGCTGCTAAGAGGTGATGCAAGAAGGAAAATAAATCATGAAGGAATTGGATTATTTGCAGAAGAATTATAGTATATTCCAAAGGGTGCCTAGTTTTTTAGGTTTCAGAGAGCCAAAGGGTGTGTGTTTTAGAATGTATTAAGGGAAGAGCCATTATCAGTATTGTATGTTTGTTCTGCAGAAGTATAGTAGATTGATAGCAGCTGATGATGATTTTGCTAAGAAAATGGGTGAACAGTGTATTGTAATCTTTGGCACCAGAGAAGGTAGGATTCTTAGCAAACAATCTGTCAGTGTTGTTGGAGATCATAAGGCACATTCTGAGATGGTAGTAGAAAACCACCAAGAGCCTGTAGCCAGTGGGGATCAGGCAGGAGAAAAAATGATTCTTAGCAAGTTCTGGAGAGAAATCTAAGCCATGATAAATAATGAAAATGAAGAATGGGTTGGAATAGAGGTCAACTAAGGAGAAAATGAAGATTTTTCTGGACTTTCAAGGCTTTGACATCATAGGCACAGATGTACCTACTTTTGTCTATACCATCTCATTTCACCGAGGGTTCCAGTTTGTATTAAGCATTGTGTTTGGAATGGACAATTCTGTGAAAGAAAGTACAGAAGAGTAGTTTCCTCATTCCTACTTCCCACCCCTAAATCTGCAGTTTATTGGGTGTTAGTAAATGTAGGCTCCCAGTTTTCAGTACAATTGGGTTAGTGTCAAAAGCAAATATTCCCAAGCCATTTACATCAAGAAAAATGTTTACATTACTGATGCTGCCCCTTCAGTTTGTTCCTGGCAGAAAAAAAAAAAACACTCTTGGCTCTGAAGGTTCATGGGAACCCTTTTCTTCTTCAGAGGAAAACTTTCGCGTCACCACAGTTAAAGACAGTAGATTGGAAAAATAGTTTAATCCAAGTACATAATCAATGTCAATTCTATCATCTCACATTTTAATTTTTATCATGCCATATAGTAAGCCATTTAAAACAAATTATAGCTTCAACTATAGACATATAATTTCCCTAATGGGCTACTGTCTTAGAATTAACCAATGTGTTATCTATGCTGAGGAATACAGCTAAGGCCTGAGTTTCAATCACACATATATTCTACAATCTTTTATGCTACAGAGCAATAAATATTTACTTTCACTTACAGAATTTCATTTTCCAACCCATTATTCCAAAGGCATTATTCCCTGGAAGTAAATTTAGCTTCATATATATGTATATGTGTATGTATGTATTATGTATAGATATATTCCTTCAGGGTTCAGTATACTGAACTCATTGTTTCTGAAATGACTCACTGATGCTGTGGATTAGCGTGGTTTTAGTGCATGAAATATAACTTGCATTTATGTAATAACTTTACTTGAAGAATGAGAGAGAATTCCAACCATCTGCTTCTCCCTGCCATAGCTTAGATATCTTATTAGGTTGAAAGCACTTTTCTATTTCAGTTTGATAAGGAATGTTCTTTCTGTTTCAATTTGATTTTTCTTTTGTGCACAGGGTGACTGCCTTGCTAAGAGTGTCTTACCACTGTAAAAAATTCAATATTGGCTTTTCAAAGATGGCCTTCTTACATTGTAAATGACACATGATGCCAACCACACTCTTCATTGTTAGTGAATTGTCTTGTTGGAGCAGAGGCCAAGTTGTACAACACTGTATTAATTTGTTTGCAGCAAAACAAACTTGCACCTTTTCTTTATAAAATGTGCATTTATACATGGGTACCACGTATTTAGATCATATCCATCCCCATTCATCCACTCCAACTCCTCCTGGACCATCTCACCTTCTCTCCCAACATCATGTCTTCTTCCTCTTCTCACCACACTTCTGAGGAAAACTGACTCATCCTGTCCCATTGTTCATCAACTTCCAAGTGTGCCTCAGCTAGTGATAGAGCCTCATGAACCCCTTTCTGATCCATGCTGGGATGCTGACTGGCTTGATATGTGCAGGTCTTGTGTAGACAAATACAAGTGCAGTGAATACATGAGCCCTGCATCTGTACCATATTTAGAAGACATTATTTTCTAGCACTCTTACCCAGCCTCTAGCACTTACAGTGTTTTTCACCCAATGTTCCTGAGCCCTGGGCAGGATAAGGCATGGTAAGTCAGTCCCATCTAGGACTAGCCAGTTCAGTCACTTATTCTCTGCACTTTCTAGTTGAGTCTCTGTATTAACTGATATCCACTGCATAAATAAACTTCTACAAACTAACACCACATTCTGGGAATCTGGGTTGGTCCTATGCTGGTTTCCCAGCTATCAGACTGGAGTCCATGAGCTCCCCCTTGTCCAGGTCAGCTGTCTCTGTGGGTTTCTCCAACCTGGTCTTGACCCCTTTGCTCATCACTCCTCCCTCTCTGCAACTGGATTCCAGGAGGTCGGCTCAGTGTTTAGCTGTGGGTGTCTGCTTCTTCTACCATCAAATTTATCCCTAGTATACAAATGGACTTTGGGAGGCCATTCCACACAGAGGGATACTCCCTCAGCCTAGACACATGGGGGAGGGCCTGGGCTGTGCTCCCAATGATATGACAGACTTTGAAAGCCTCACCCTCCCTGGGCAGCAGAAAGAGGATGGAATGGAGGGAGGTTGGTGAGGGGTACAGAGGAAGATAGGAGGGTGCAGGAACTGTGATTGACATGTAAAACAAGCTTGTTTCAGATTTAAATAAAAAATTATAAAAAACATAAAAAATAAATAAGCTTCTCTAATGAAAGGTCCCTGGAGATAATGATAATTATTTAGAAGGCATTTTAATACATTTTCATCTTAGCAAAGGAACAGTAGTAGTGAGTATGACCTCTGCAGCATAAATTCTTGGCAAGGTTTATAATACCAGCGATGAGTTTTTTTCATGTGGAGTGGCTCTTAAGTCTAATTAGAAAGCTGGTTAAGACTGTTTATGACTTTTCTCTCCAAGCAAACTACAAAGCACCTTCTAGCACCATGAAAGCCATCAGGGAGAATGCTTCTAGATCAATACTAGCACCTTTCACCTCTGTTCTGTGATCAAAGTGGGCATCATTGTTATCAAAGCGTTCTTACTACAAACTTCTAGCAAGAAACCAAGAGTGATGCCAGTAGGTAGTATCGTTCTGT
The DNA here is from genome assembly GCF_943737965.1 of Phodopus roborovskii. Taxonomy (NCBI): domain Eukaryota; kingdom Metazoa; phylum Chordata; class Mammalia; order Rodentia; family Cricetidae; genus Phodopus; species Phodopus roborovskii. Next base: position 21,637,494 of record NW_026125397.1, on the reverse strand, counting down.
GGTCTCTGAGAATTCCCTGAACAAGGAGTATTCCATACCTACCATCAATACGGCAACCAACGTCTTCAGGAAGAAAGATTGTCCATCCATGCAGGGTAATTCCAATTACACTTTTAACATCCTATCTGGCCAACCCCATATAATTTTTCAATGTTATGAGCGAAGGCATCTAGGTCTTCATGTGTGTTGGTCAAGCTTTCTGCCACTGAACTACATTTCTCTGTAGTAGTCTTGCATTTTTATAAAATATGCTCAAAAGACTAATGTATTTTAACATGATGCAAATACAAAATACAAAACGCACTAATGAACACATCACTGAACCCTGTACTCTTTCAGGAATTCATTTTAGCATCGTACATTTATTTGCAGGTTCCTTTCTCCAAAGACACAGAAATTCTGTTTACATAAAACTGATGATGGTATAAATCTCTGTGAAAGGCAGATTAAAACAGTTCCTCTTCAAAATGCTTTGGGTGTTGTGTGACAGTCTGCAAAGAGATTATATTCAGCGTCTTTTATGTTGTGTAATGAAACCTGCCACACAGCTCTGTTGACAATAATATATGATTAATAATTCTGATAAAAACATCCCTTTCCAAAAATTAAATACTGCTTACAAATCCATAAATTCTGTACCAGTGTTAACATTTATCTTGACATATCAGATATAATTCTAGGCTATAATCAAATCATTAGCTGTGCTCTATCATTTTTCATTCAGTAGAATGTCAGAGAAATAGGACACAGTGTGCAAAAATGTCAGGAATTTAATAAGAAATCAGACAGGAAAAAACCCTTGGTGATCATTTCCATTCAGATGAAAATACCATTCTGACTTTTGCCTTGTCTTTCTTTTTGATCATATTTACTTAATTTAATGTTTTATACACTTTAAACAAAAAGGTGCTCACTATTCAAATAAGAGACACAGACTTGGAATTACAGACCATTTTAGTTTTACTTCACGCCTCACAAATAAGTAGAAAATCACACACTAATTTGGAAGAGATTTTTAAAAATATTTTCTTACATAAAGAAAAACCATTCTTTTAGCTTGAAAAATTGCCCAGTTTTACTCAAAATCATAAGACCCAAAATCCTCAAAGAGCAAGGCAATGGTTGAGACAGTTGACAAACAGCAGCTACATTTAAAGCTAATATCGTATTTGTCATGTTGGAAATTGTGCCTAACTGAAATCCTGATGCATAATACTTAGAGAATAAATATTGCTCAATGACTGACTCATTTAATGTATTTCCTTATTGTATAAGAATGTGTGACACATTCTCTGTTAATTAATATCCAATTGTTTATTTTTGAGAATTGACCTAACTACTATAGAACTCAACAGCTTAGGACATTGTACAAACAACTTAAACCTCTGGTCCTTAGCTCCCTTGTGTATGAAATGTCTCTGACAGTGATTCTGTGTGGTTACAAATGGAAAAAATACTGAAAGGTAAATGCTTGACACAGGAAAGCTAAATGATTTGGCAAGGCAAATGCTTTCACTCCTGCTGTAGATGGCAAGAACTCTGTCTTTCCAATATATTTGAGGAAAGTTAAGTCATCAAATTATGATACTACTAACTTCAAATAAAATAACCTAATTGTTAAAAGTGTTGAAAGCAAATTTTTCAGTTACTTTATATATATTATATATATACTTTTTAATATATATATACTTTATATATATATTATACATATACATATATAAATATAACTGTTATGTCACTGAAAGTTATCACTATATAGGAAATGATTAAGGGAATTACTTATAGTAATCCTGTAACTAGCATACAAACATGATATTAAATCCTCTTCAGTGTTTCAGAAGTATATTCACAAATCAACCAGTTGCATTTTTGCCTCAACTTGACAGACTTCTTTTCACATCTGACATATTTGGACCATTTCCAAAATTCCAAGCAGACATTCTAATTTGATTTCACATGTTGTGTTTCTGTAACATATAAAATGATTTTGTGTCTTAATATGACTGAAGATTTCAATTTACCAATAATTATGTCTTACTTCGGATTTAAAATGTTTCCTTTCACCTTGAAAGAACTCCTTTTTTATTAATTAATTTAGTAATATCCTACATGATTATTTTAAAATTCTACCTTGTAATTATTCAGAATTCACTATGCCAGGAAGTTTTCTAAACAATCACTGTGTAAGGAGTAGAGTTTTTCTTCCCGCCGCCAGTCTTGTCCCGCCGCCACGCCAGCCCCAATTAACACACAGAGACTCTGTATTAGATATAATTCTGTTGACCAGGTATTAGTTTCTTATCGGCTAGCTCTGTCTTAATTATTAACCCATTTCTATGTATTTCCACATGGTCTTCTTACCGGGGAAAGGGACCAGCGTCTCGTCTCCCCAGTCTCTCCATCTTGGCTCCTCCTTCCTACTTCCTCTTTCCTCCTTGTCTCCTAGTCCCTCCTATCTCCTTTCCTATTGGCCAACAGTGCTTTATTCATTAACCAGTATGAGAAACATATATACATAATGGCATCTCCCATCATCTCCTCTTTTCTGTCTAAATAAAAAGAAATATTTTAACCTTAACATAGCAAAATATATCACATAACAGTTATCAAATAAGAATCACAGTTAACTCTATTTAGTCCATTAACATTTAGCAAGATTTCAAGAAAATATTCCATCATCTATCCTATCTTTGTGTGTCTAAAGTCTAAGTAACTTATCTTTAATCCTAACTAATGAAAACTATAACCATAACTATCTGTCTTCAACTCCTTCAAAGGCCACAGAAGGATAGTATATAAACTCTAGAAATGACAGAGACAACTCACTGCCTGGTCACCCGAAGTTCTTTTGTAATGTTCCATCTTCAGCCCATAGGCCATAGTGTGTCTTCACTGTAAGGTACACATGTATTTAAAACATGACAATATACCTTTACAGTTTGGATACAGCAGCTAAGGAGTGGTCCTTAATGCATCAGTGTTTGGTGAGACAGGAGGCTTAGAGAAGCGTTTGTGTCTTAAGGACTCTTACTGTATCACCTTTGTTGTTTGGATGCACTCCGTCCATTAAAGATTCTATAGCTCAATTGGGCTCATTCAGAGGTAGAGCTTAAGAGAGCAAAGCAGAGCAGAGCGCTGTGGTGTGGCTTTGAAAGTTATCTCCGAAGGATATATCCCCGCCCTTCCTCCTCTTTCTATCTCTCTCCCTCCTTCCCCCCTCCCCGTCTCTGCCCCTCCTCCTCCCATCTCTGTCCCTCTTCTTCCTGCCTTTGTCCCTCCTTTTCCTCTTCCTCCTCCTCCGTCATTCTTTCTCCTCCTTGGCCTCCCACCCCATCTCCTCCTCTTGCTCCACCCCCTTCTCCTTGCCCTCCTCTTTCTTCCTGGCTACCATGATGTAAGCAGCTTTCCTTACTATGTCCTTTCGCACTGGAGCCATCTAACCATGAACTTAAACTTACAAAATTGTGAACCAAAATTAACCTTTCTGCTTTTAAGCTATCTTCCTCAGTTCCAAGAATGAAAATCTGAATAATAGAAATGTATATTATAATCAGAATGCAAATCTTGATTCTACACAATGGCAAATCAGAAAACATCAAAACAGTAATGACCCCTTCAGAACTATGTGTTATATCACCAATGAGTGTATTTTTAACCTTCTCATGATACTCTCTGTATGCAATATAAAACATACAAATGAAATATTCCAATATATTCATCAATCTGAAAATACTTTTAAATGTTACATAAAAATGCTGTTTAGAACATTTATCTTGTGTTATCACATGCTTGGTATAGCATCTGCAAAATAGTGTTTCATGCTCTTAGTGTTTCATGCTCTTTGACTCTAACCTTACTCAGCATACACAGCCATAAAATAGTAAAAATGAGATCATTTCAGTACCCTAAGCACAGACAATTCTTACAAGTAACCTGAAAATAGCACTTACCTTTTCTTTATTTAACAATATTAATTGGGAATAAGCATTTAATTCATTAACAAAAAGATTCAAACTTTTTTTTTCTGTTATTATAGTTGGTATAGTTGGATATATTGATTTTGTTTCATCAAAACTTGAGTTACTAGATAGTAGTCAGGTCTATGTGATGGAATATTAGAAGACTGGCATCTAAGACTCAGTTCGTCATAGGGCAACACTTTAGAGCTGAGTGTATCACTGCTGTTAATGTAGCTACTATTTATTTTAGTGCAAGTCGGGGGTTGCACAGGTACAGTGTACACTCAGAGGTCAGAATATAACTTTGTGAATTTGATTCACTCCTTCCATTCTTTGATTCCAGTGCCTTTTCCCCCACTGAGCCCTTCATTGGTATTCTTGAGCCATCCTGGACCTTCCTCTGTAGACCTTACTGGCCTCAAACTCAGAGGTATGCTTACCTCTGCCTCCTGAGATTTGGGATTAGAAGTGTGAACCAACACCACCCAAAAGTCAAATATTTTAAATATTTTAAAAATCAAAGCAATAACTGTAGCAATATCTTGCCTGAGAACCTGTAACAGTGGCCATGTCTTTTGGGTGTGGTTACAGGTGTGGATGTGATCCATTAAGTGGGAATTGGGAGAGGAATGAGGGCCACTTGGGTCAAGGAGAGCATGGGAGAGGTAGTGTCTGCATCCTTTGAGCAGGGACAGTTACTCACGGTTTCCTGTATAAGTCCATTCCTAAATAAACACCCATTTATCATTCATCTTGGTTTGGCAAACTCATTATAATTCCTTGCCTACAGATAACAGAAATTTACACAACATGGCAATAGAATAGAGAATTTGGTAGATAAATAATTTACAAAAGAAATGTCTGGTATATCCATGCTCATGAATATATGTGTGTAAATACATTCATACACTTAATAATTCAAAAGGAACACCAAATATAGTCTGGATATAGTTTAAAAAGGGACATAAGAGTTAATTTTTGTAATTTATCTCCTAGGTACTGAAATAGTGCATTTAAATTTTCAAGGACACATAGAGGTACCTTAATTATTGATGCCTGTTTTTCAATAGTGGTAGATATTCGAGTTAAACTATTTAAAAATCCACAAGAGTAAAAATGTTTAAGTACTTAAAAATTTTAGTCTTTTATATGCTAAATAATTTAGCCTAAAAAGTGCTGGAGACCAGTGTTCTAGCGTCTGTGTTAAATGCCTGAAGTAATGTGGAAGTAAACAGTACTTCTGCTCTCTGAGTCTGTAAAAGGTTAACTACTTTATTCTTTAATAAGAGATAGGCTTTCCATGAAGGTCAAGCAATGTAAATCACAGGTGAAAATTCTCACTTCTTCATTAAAACCAGTATTTCGTTAGTTCTTGATTTCTTATTGAATTTGGTGTGTGTGTGTGTGTGTGTGTGTGTGTGTGTGTGTGTACATATCTTAAAATGCTAGACATTTGATTCTGACTTGAATAAGCATAAAATGAGGATTGATGTAAAGAATGAAGACATGCCTGTCATAAATACCCTAGAATTTAGTCATGGAGGAGAGACTAAATAACCAGGAAGAGCTAGCACATGTGCATGGCGCCTAGAGAATGAACAGACTGTTTCTGTGCTTAGAAAATCACTCACACCCTTTAGATCCCAGGATGGTAATGGTAATGTGATTCAGCTGAGTACAATGGTGAATATCACCATTATAAGATCTGACACATGACTAATCATTTAGAGTCATCTTTCCAAATAGATCCATGTCAGCCAAACAACCCATCATGTTCAAAATAGAGAAAATGGATCTCTTCCTTTTAGTGAGATAACCACTGGAGTAAGGCAGATTGTATCAAGGTTGGTCGTTCTCTAAACCAAAAATAAGATAATAATGAAAGGCATAAGGGCTATTCTGTGTTTCAATGCAGACAAGGATATTTAGCATTTTAACAAGAAAGTTCTAGACTTAAAATATGCTTTGAAACCACAAGAATGTTTGTTCAGAGGACTGTCTAAGAGGCAAATCCAAACAGGAGAGAAACTGGGCACATGTTAGAGCCTTGGACCATGAAGTTGAGTCTGGAACAGCAGCATGTGATCTGGTATTACAGATTCAAGTATTCATCCATTTCAAATAAGGAGGTGATGGGAAATGTCATTCTGTAAATATGTTTTTCTTATTGGTTATTGAATAAAGCACTGTTGGCAAATAGGAAGGCAAGATAGGTGGGACTAGGAGACAAGGAGGATTTTTGCAGATGTAGGAGGTGATTCAAGATGTAGAGACTTGAGAGAGCAGAGGTCTGGACCCTTTCTCTGGTAACATAAGACCATGTGGAAACACTTAGATTGATAGAAAGGGGTTAATATTTAAGACAGAGCTAACCAGTAAGAAACACTAGTAACAGGCCAACAGTGTTATATCTAATACAGCATCTCTGTGTGTTATTTGGTGCTGACAGGACTCTGGGATCAGGCTGGCGGGAAAATGCTATTAACAAGGAGGAGCCACATGTTTTGCTGGTGTAGGGCCCCACGGTCTGCCCAACTCTTCCCAGATCAACTGTCCACATTTCAAGCTGTCTGAAATGTTGGGCTCACCTTGAGGGAAAGACACAAGCAGCATTTCCAATCCATAGTTGTTTTTCTTTTCTTTTACGAAAATGTGTGTGTGTGTGTGTGTGTGTGTGTGTGTGTGTGTGTGTGTGTATCCACACAAGTGTTTGCAGGTATACACACTTCTGCATGTGGAAGCCAGAAATAGATCTTTCAGGGTCGGAGTTATAGGCATTTGGGAGATGCCTAGTTTGTGTCATGGATGCTGAGGTCTAGACTGGGGTCCCTCATTTGTATAGCAAATTCTGTTAGTCACTGAGCTCTCTCTCTCTTTCCAACTCACTTGTTATTATTAATTCTAATTCTTTAAGTCAAGACTATTTCAAATAAAGTATATTCTCTAAAATTTGTACACATTACATATCCAATGAAGTCTCAATGGTGCGTTTGGCCTATCACCACATTTCTGTCATAATCTGAAAACAATTTCTGCTTGTTTTTCGCTGAGGCACACATGGAATGCCTTTTTTTTTTTTTTTTTAATTGTACCATTTTGAAGGATGCCTTGGCTTGCATACAGAAAATTCTGATAATTTATACATTTTCAACAGGAACTCTTGTTTGGAACACACGTAAGCTCACAAACCCCACAAATATGTTTTCTTTCTCTCAAATTTCAGGCAACAAGGGAGCCAGAATATTTGGAATTTGTATGACCCCAAACTGTGTTTTCCTAACTAATCTTGGCTAGCTTAAAACCCTGGAAAGTCACAATTCACTTCCCAGGCGATTGTCCGGGACAGCTCCACAGCAGCAGAGTTGAACAGGATATCCAGCTATTGAAAGGGACTGTGGCCCAGATGGCCCGCCATGCAGCTGTGGAGGGGCCTCCAGAGTGGGATTGCTCCTGCAGGAAGACTTGGCTTTTCCTCTGTTTTCATCTGGGGGCGAGAGTGCGGTCACGATCCACATGCTTAGCTTGCAGACACAGCAGTCTTCCTCCACGGCTAGAGCAAATCACCAGAGAATAAATCATTTAGGAGGTGCCGGATGCAACATTCATGCAGCTATTTGACTATGGAAAACAGCTTCAACTTTAATATCGCAATGAGAAAGACATTGCGTTGCAGTCGGGAGACCACTTAGGGCTGGTTGCTAAGTTGTGGGTAGGAAAACCAAGGCTGTAAGGATGGAGTCAATGAATTCTCTGACCTCCATGTTAGGGCTTCTCACCACCAAGGACCGGGTCGGCTTTCATGACGCCCTGCTTCTATTTCTATGTATTTTAAGTTTTTGAGAGAAGCGACACATTTTATTCAGAACAGAAGACTCTCGGGGCTCAGAAGTCTGTTCATCTTCACAACACACTTACGAAATAGATGTGAACCATAGTGTGGAGAATGGAAGAAAAAAACATGTTTCCTTGTATGGCAAACTGACACACACTTGTCATTTTAAGCTGGTCAAGAAACACTTTTCATTTTTATTTTCCGTGAAGCACTTGGAGAGGATGTGAAACTCGGGTTCAGAAGAAGACATGGATTGTATTGCGTTCTTCAAATCTGACATTTGTATTCTAGCTCCTACAATTAAATTTATGTTCCTGTACTTGTATGTATGTACTTGGTATATATATAAATTTAGTTTCATTTTGCTAATATTAAAGAAATGTTAATTTGATGGAAGCTAGATGTTAGAACAACGGTATGTGATAACTATGTATAGAGACAGACGATAAAGGCTAACAAGTGAGATGAGATTCAACACTGTACCAATTTTTAGTCACTATCTGGGTATGCATCGTTTTTAAAGTGTGAACATTGCATTTTTCTTTTTCTCTAATTTCTATTGATTGTATTTTTATCTATTGATTTTATTTTTATTTATATGGATTGACATTTGATTTTTTGTGGATCTTTACTAAATAATTTATAATTACAGCATCTAAAAATGTCATGTAAGGATAAAATTAACAAAGTTGTATCAAAGATACATTTTCATAAACATGAATACTTTTTAACACTATTGTTTCCATGTTTGATTAAAATTGGAAATAAATGTCAAATTAAAAAATCTTATGTGATAATTACAAGTTGCTTAAATGAATCAGCTCTTTGTTGGTGAATGATGTTGTCTGTGAAAATTCTGAACCAGATGACCCTTTGAGGAACACAAATGTAATCCAGCACCAAATGACAGAAGTTGACTCACTGTGCTATGATCAGTGGGGTGCATTTTATTTTGATGTTGATTTCTCTTTTTACTGAAATTTACTGTTTAGTAAAAAAAATATAAAATATCTTAATCTTTTCTCTAAATAATTTTTATAAAATAATATAGGAAACATATTTCAATGTGATACTCTTGTGTTAATCATTCATCAATAATCAAGTAAGCTATATTATATTAATTTTAATTGTATTTTGTCTCAGAACTAACTGTCTGAATAGCAAATGCTTAGAAATCCAGAAGAATTTCCCTTTTCCAGTGTAGGAACATTCTCACCACAAATTTCATGTCCATTTCTGAACTTGGATTGTTTTGTTCTCTCTCTCTCTAAGTGTGTGTGTGTGTGTGTGTGCATCTGTGTCTCTCTGTATGAGTGTCTGTCTCTATGTGTGTGTAATATATTCTTAGATTATACTTAAAATTTAAATTCAGAAAGCATAAATATATCCATATATCTCCTACTAAAATAAACAGTTAATAGTGACTTTTTCTTTAACCATTTCATAGTCTTAGGTCTTAAACTAAGTGCTTTTATCTATTTGGGGTTGATTTGTGTAGATAAGGAGAAATTGAATCTTAGTTTCATCCTTCTACATGTGCATATCTAGTTTTGCCAACAGCCTTTGTCAAAGAGGCACTTTTCCCAATATATTTCCCAATGATCTTGGTATCCTTGTCAAGATTCAGGTGATTATATCTTTGTGAGTTTAACTTTAGGTCATTATTCTGTTGATCTACATGTCCTTTTTTGATACCATGGTTCTCTGGTATAACTTGAAATCCTTATTGTAATACCCCTATCCCTGTTGTCTTCATTCAGAATGACTTTGACTGTCTGGAGTCCTTTGTGCTTCTTTGTAAAGCTTAGTACTTTTTATTTGTATTCTTATGATTTTGCGGAGAATGTGTTAGAGTTCTGAAAGGGATTTCATTGATACTATATGTCACTTTTGGCATTGCAGCCACTGTTGCTAAGCTAATTGCACCAATCCATGAGCATGGGAGAGCCTGTCTAGTGTCCTTTTCAGTTCCTTGGTTGGGTATTCTTAAACCTATTGTGATTGAGATTGCTCTGCTGATTTCTTGTTCAGCATGCTCATTTCTTGTTTTGTATGTTAGTATGTTACTTGTTAAATGTGTTTATTAGGTCTAAGGTATTCTGATAGAGTCTTTATGGACTCTCATGGGCAGCATCATATCTCCTGCCAGTAGGTATAATTTGACTACTTCGTTTTCCTATTTATACCTTTAATTTCTTTCTACTATGTTATATTTTAGCTTAAACTTCAAGATGCCATTGAGTGGGAGTGAAGACAGTGGGCACTCCTGTTTTATTGCTTTGACTTTGCCCCATCTGGTATGTTATTAATCAGAGGTTTGCCAATTGTGGCCTTTAATAGAGTGAAATACATGCTTTCTATACCTAGTCTCTTCAAAGCTTTTTACCATGAATGGCCATTGGATTTTGCCAAAGACTTTTTTCTGCTTTTACTGAAATGACAATGTGATTTCTATTCTTGAGTCTACTAATGTAATACAATAATTTGCACGTGTTGAACAATCTTTGCAACCCTAGAATGTAGAAACCCCTTTGATTGTGATGAATAACCTCATTGATGTGTATTCAGATTCAGTTTTTAAAGTTTTGTTGTATTTCTTTTACCTATGCTTTTCAGGAAGGTTTTATATCATTAATTACCTAGGTTTGATAAAGAGGTAATGCTATATTTATAAAATAAGCATGGGAGTATTCCATTGTATTCTATTTTATGGACTAGTTTATGGAGTAATTATATTAGTCTTTGATAGAATTCAACAGTAGCTTCATCTCTTTCTGGATTTTTTTTCCTAGTTTGGAGATATTTTATTTCTTAATCTCAGTGCTTAGTATAGATTTATTTGTGCTGTTTATATCATTTTGGTTTAATTATTATGGATCCTGTTTGTCTAGGAACTTATCCATTTTTCTAGACTTTTCCAATTTCTAAGAATTCAAAAGTTCAAAACAGCTCTAGCAATGCTATGAATTTTGTCGCCGTTGACTGTGTTGTCTCTTTTTTTCATCTCTTGTTTTACTAATTTGGATCTTCCTTCTCTTTAAGTTGGCGTGGCTATGGTTTGTTATTTTCATTTACCTTTGTAAAAGAACAGCTCTTTTATCTCCCATTAGTTATCTGCAGTTTTCATTTCCAGTTCACTAATTCCTTCCTGACCTTTATGGTTGCTTCCCATTTATTTATTTGGGATTTCATATGTTCTTATTTTTCTAGGAATTTTAGATTTCTCTGGTTGCTTAACATATACATTGATAGACAAAAAGAAAAATAAAACACCCTAGAACCACCTCTGTTATATACTACTGATGTTATACTTTCAGTTTTATTTAATTTCTAGGGTTTATTAAATTCCTCTTCTAATTTCTTTGCTGGCCCATTTACCACTCAGTAATGTGTTTACTTTCAGTGTTTAAATATTCCTTTTGATTCTTCTTTCATTTCTAGCTTACTCCATCATAATTAGTTTTCTAGAAATTATTTCAATATTTCTATACACATTAAGAAATGATTGATGTCCTAAAATTTAAATCTCCCAAAAGCTGCTGTAAAGTAAGTACTTGACGATTTTGGCATGGAATACTGCATAGATGTCTGTTAAACCCATTTGTCCTATATTGTCACTTAAATGTGGCATCTCATTGTTGATTTTCTTCTGCTCTGAATTACCTACCTTTGCATGAAAAAATAAGTATTGAAATAACAAACTATTACTGTTCTGAGGCAAATGTTCCATTTTTATCCACTGGATTTTGTTTTATGAAATTAATGTCGAATGCTTGATGTTTGTATGTTTAGAATTAAAATATCTTCCTGAGGAATTGTTTTCTTAATAAATATATACTGATTTTCTTTATATCTTTCCTTTAATTTCAGTTTGATTCTTCCAAACCTATTTGCTTACTGATTCTATTTGCTTGAAATATATTTCCTATTCTTAACACTAAAACAATGTTTCTTTGCTAGTGAGGTGTGTTTCTTATAGAAAACCTATAACTGAATCTTACTACTTCATCCCATTTTTGAATCTGTGTCTTTTTAAATAAAGAATTGAGTCCATTAATATTTAGAATTATTGTCAAAAGGAATGCATTTCTTCCTTTCATTTCATAATTCTAATATATTCATTTGAATTCTAGTATAGTTTATGTTAACTGTTGTCTCTTGCATGCATTTTTCTTTTTCTTCTCAGTCTTTTACAAATATTTTACAAATATTTTCTGTTGTGCTAACTTGATGGTCATGAACATTTTTGTTTCTATTCATCCTGGAAATTTTTTCACTGTCAACTATTGTTATGAGCAGTTTCCTGCCACCCTGCTCCCACATCCACAACAGCCCCAAAATAATACACAGCATTCATTATTAAACTGTTGGCCAGTTAATAGCATTTCTTATTGGCTAGCTTTGTCTTAAATATTAACTCATTTCAATTAATCTAAGTGTTTCCACATTTATCTTACAGGAGAGAGAGTCTGAACCTCTTCCCTCACATCCTACATCTTGACTTTTCTCTATTACTTCTTCCAGAATCCTCCTTGTCATCTAGTCCTGCCTATTTTGTTTTCCTTTTAGCCAACAGGGCTTTATTCATTAACCAATAAAAAACATATTTACAGAATGACATCTCCCATCAAACTATGAAGAATACTTTTGATAGACGTATAATCTGAATTTGGATTCACTGTATTTTAAAGCTTGAAATATATTATTCCATGCCCTTCTGACTTTTAGAAATTTTGTTGAAAAATTCACAGCCATTTTGATGATTTTGTTCCTTTTGTTTCTGTCATAAATAATAATTTATAAATAAAAACTTAAATAATTTATGTTTTGTATTTGAGTGTTTTAACTATAATGTATAAAGTTATTCTTGGTCATATATGTTTATATAATAAATTCTCCCTCCCTCTTGATAGTCATCTCTTGCTTTTAGTAACTTTTCTGCAATGACTTTATTAATCGTTTTCCAATGTTGGCTTAAACTCCTTCTTTTTTTCCCAAGACTCATGAGTATTTGTCTTTGATAATCTGTTGACTGGAAAACCAAGTAAATTTCAGTAAAAACAAAGACTTTCTCTTTTCTCAGTCAGTGTTTTTAAACCTTTCCAGCTCAATCCCGACAAGAAGGATAGCACCCCTCAATCAAACCGAATTATGTGAAGTAGACAATGTTCTCTCTCCTTCTCTCCTGCTTCCCAACCTTTCTTTTCTCTAGTTCCACAACTAGTGTTCATCTAGCATCACTCACTTCACTGGATAGCCTCTCTCCAACTGTCTCCAACTCCTCTCAAGATTCTAGCCATTTGTTTACGGGTATTAGGCCTCATCCTTCCTATAGATTGGCATTCTGCTTTATAGTGCACCCTAACTTCTTTGAAGACTCCTTATAGCCAAACATTTACTTTCCTTCTAATTTTGTATGTCCCTAGAATGGTTAAAACAGTCTAATTTGTTCCATGTGAGAATTCAGATGTTTATTTTTCACATATTCAATTTTAAGTAACCTGATATATTTGTTCAAATATGTCATCTCATTTTTATTTGTAATCTTTTTATAATTCTTTTCTTTCTACCTGGAATATTTATCTTTGTTAATATTTGTTTTCTACTCATTCTGCCTATTTCCTAGAACCTTATTATTATTATTTGTCTTTAATATTTGACAGTTATTAATCATTTGTTTATTAAAAATGAAGCATTTTTCCAGATGGTTGTTTGATGTCTTTCCAGCAGAAAGGTGACTTCACAGTTGGTAAACCTTGGGTTTCAAATCTGAATTTCCTATTTACTAGCTAGTGACATTTGTAAGCCATTGGGGATCTGTAAGATTCAGCTGTGGCACAGGAGAGGATAGGAATGATAAAATCAGTTATCAACAAAAAAACAAAGTTGTATATCTTAGAAAAAACAAAGTACAAAATTAAGGTGACTATTATCATTTAATATGGTAGATTACTGAGATATTCAGACAGTCCTTAAGTACTACAGTCAAAACTCTGTAATATCCTAGTTAATGTACAAAGGTTGTTAAAAAAAAAAAAAAACAGTAGATGGATGGGATCCTCAGTTGTAACACTGGTTCTGGTTTACAGTAGTTTTTGAGCATGGATTTATTAAAGTTTTCATTTAAAAAATAGATACATGATAGCACCTCCCATTGAAGGTGTTGAAACTATAAAGTCCTGCTTATACAGCACCTAAGACAGTGCTTGACATGTAAACAATTCCAAATAAACATCACTTTCTATAACTAGGAGGCTAAAACATATTTTTCTGCCTTTAAGGTCTCCTCCATTGACTTGTTTTCTTAGGAGGTCAAATAGCATGGAAATTAATTTATATTCCCAATAGAGAAGAATCCAGTATCATAGATGTTTCTTGGCTAATTTGTTTGGTAGAAGCTCAAATGGCACTATCTTCCTACAGGACTATCACAGGAAATCTATTGATATGTTTTATGTTTGGACATTTATCCCAGTGAAAAATATGATCATTTTCACTTTCCATTTTGTAGTCTTTAAAATGAAAAGAACAACCTTAAGGAAAATGATCTTTAATACCTGGTTCCTACCATAGACAGAGTTATCTCTCTTTGGGAATGTTTCATTTCAGTCTCTAGTAAGGCACAGAGTCCTGTAATAATACAATAGAACATAGTCACTCAGGGTGTCCCCATGAAAGAAGAACTTCTTTGCATTTGTAAATTAGGTTTGCTAAATAACCCATTCAGACATACTCAATGGAAGGAAAGAAAAGTGATTGCACTGATGTTGGAGTAGTAACCCCTTGTGAATGGACTGCTATCATACCAGAGAGCACTTTTTTCTAGGTCTAAATAAGATAAGTAATTAATAACTTTCTCCATCTTCTGGAAGACCTAGAAAACATTCCAAAATCACATTTATTTGTGTTGTATGTAGATTTGTACATGGATACACACATGCTTTGGGATACAAGTGACAGTCAGAGGACAACTTGTGGGAATGAGTTCTCTCATTATATGGGTCTCTGGAACTGAACTTAGATTGACATTGTGGGTAGCAAGTGCTGATGCCCCATGACCCATCTTGCCTGCCCATAAACACCTTTGAAAATTGCATACTTTCTCTTTTCCAAGTTCAGTTGGTCTGGTGAACAGTGTTTGAAAGACAAAGCAATTATGTAATATGTAAATCTTGTCAAGATTTCTTCCCTGTGAAGCATGCCTCCTCTAATGGAAACTCAATTCTGCATTACTTGAATTTCTTTATTTTATTTCTCGTGGGTTAGTTTCCCTCTATATTCTTGATTGACTGGCCCTGTGCTGTGCTAGGAAATGAGGCTCTAGAGATAATGCTTGATCCCCTGACTATAAAACTTTCCAACAATAGCTATCAATTCACATACAGAATTGAGGCCTCTAGACTAACTCAACAGTTTTGGAGTAATCCCATTCTTTTTACACAGGACTACTGGGCTAGATCAAGGCCTTTACTCTGCTATTATGCCCTAGGTTCATTAGATTAAGCAGTATCATGAGTACCTAAGATCCTCATCACCTGTTTATCCCTTGTGCTTTATCCAGAGATGTAATCTTTAGATTATACCTGAAATGTGTGAAGAATAGCTACACTTGAGTTAGGATTATAGCTGTGTCTCACAGAAAGAGAGCAACATGATAATATTCTAATTGAGATATAATTGTCATTCCTCACTCTTGGTGTATTTCACAGTTTCTCTTGGCAAATATCCATATGCTTTTGCAGAAATGTGTAGCATGAAGAATTTGTATGAATCATAGATTCTACTATGCAGTCCTTTATTGTTATTAAAGTCTTACATATTATTGTGGAGGGAATTCTATGTACCACCTAAATCAATTATACTCAATCTAGATTCCTTTGTGCATACTGGGGAAAATGCAGAGACCATTGAGTTAAGTGTAATTTATATAAGAAATAAGTCAAAAAGGAAGTGTTTCCTTTCACAAGATTAAATTCATCAAATAATAAAGGAAAAATAGACCTAGACTTCCACTCTACATAAAATAATACCATTCTTTGGGTGAGAACCCTCTCATCCTATGAAATGGCCCCAAGAGACAGCTGGCATATTCACAATACAGCAACCACTCTAGAGAGCAATGAATACAAATACGCACAACAAAATCTGTCACTCAGTGACTAACATTCATGTAGCATCAACAGAGAAATCAGCTTTGTAATTCAAGCAGAAAATCTATTTCCTTGGTGTGCTTCTGATAATGCAGACAGTATAAACAAGTTATTAAAAAGCCTAATTGCAGAGGCCAATAGGGAATTCGGCTACTGTCCCTTTTGTTCAATTAAGCAATACCACTCACAGGTACAGCAGAGAATACAGCTGAAATTTCCACCAATGTTGCATGTCATGTCTGTGCCAGGGACCACTCTTCTCCCTGATGTCTGTGAAACTATATATGCATAATAAATAAATTAAGAAGGCACAAAGACATTGCATTTCTTTTATCATTTGTTAGCATAATCCAAAGAAAATGTCTAATCTAAGATGAAGCACTCAGATGAATCACAAAAATTTGCTTTCATGATGTTTCTTATTGTAAGCTTTGACTTTCTATCCAGGTCATGGCACTTAGAAATTCAAGTTTTAGAGCATCCCCATCAATTTGCCTCAATTAGCATGAGCCAATTTGCTTGTTATTTTGATTGGAGAATCATTATCAAATGTATTAACTCAATACCAGAGCCATATCAATCACTAGAGCCAATTAACCTCTTCAAAAATTATTACCTGAAAACTTTTACAACATAATGTATTTGTTTTAGTCATGACCATAATTTGATGAGTAAATAAGAGCAGATAGATATTCTTACTTTGCTTTATGATGATGTAATAACATTTTCCCAAAGAATGCCTAATGCATAGATTTCAAATACCCACTATCATTTTTTTCTCCATGCACCAATAGTTCTGCCAGCATTTCAGATGAATTATGATATAGATCAAAAAGCCATCCCCTTTTCTGATCAAAATACAGTGTTCAAATGAATAGAGAATTCCTGATTACTTTCTCTAGTGCATTAACTTTAGTGAAGCAATGCTGTCATTGAGTTGTGTATCTTGATAACATGCTATTTTATACTTGCTGAACAGCTGAACCATTTCTAACAGAGATGCACATTTTTTTAATATTTATTATTTTTTCCTACTTTACATATTGATCCCAGTTCCCTTGCCCTCCCTCCCATGCCCTGGACAACCCTTCCCATCCCATTCCTCACCCATTCCACAAGGAGGGTGATGTTTCCCAGTAGGGATCATCAGAATCTGTCAAGTCATTTGGAGTGGCATCTAGGCCCTCCCTCCTGTCTCTAGGCTAAGGGAGTATCCCTCCATGGGGAATGTGCTCCCAAAGTCCTTTTGGATGCACTAGATCTTTTAACGACAATTTTCAGTGTTAACATAAATGTCTTTGCCATGTCTGGTCAAGATATTTGTGAGCTGTGCCTCGCTAGTGTTTTGCAAGCAGAATGCTCAGTTTGGTCAAGATAACAGCTAGCAGGTTGGAAGTAATGCATCTATTTGTCTCTTGGCCCCCTCATCTGTGAAAGAAGAAGGCTGCCTGTCTGGCCTCCTATACTGAAGAATAGTAAAGAAAATAAAATGTAGGGTTAATTCTTTTGAAAAGATGAAGTAAGCACTGAATTCAAATGTATAAATCCTTACTCTTAATATGAAACCGAAAGCTGGGTATTGATGGTGCATGCCTTTAATCCCAGTACTCAGGAGGTAGCGACAGGCAGATCTCTGTGGGTTCGAGGCCAGCCTGGTCTACTGAGCTAGTTCCAAGACAGGCTCCAAAGCAATACAGAGAAACCCTGTCTTGAAAAACCAAAACAAACAAACACAATAAAAACCAAAAACAAACACAAACAAAAAACAATACCAACAAAAAAGAAAGACACTGAAAACATTAAGTTTCAAATTAATAAAGTATTTACACCCAAATTCTCTCCATTATCATCACTTGTACCATTTTCAAGCATTGCAACTCAGCTGAAGATCGGCTTCACACAGGGAACATTCTCAGTGGCACAGTGGTCACAAAATTTTGGTAAAACCTACAGTCCTTGCTTGCACATCACTGTGTTGCATCCATTATCTGTTCAATACTGGACTCTCGTGACACATCGGATGGTCCCTGAAAGTAGGAAGTACTCTTAGCATTTCACAGAGTCCCTCATGTTTGCTGGGACAGTGCTCAGTTCACAGAGACAAACATAGCTGATGGCTCAGCAGGTAAAATGCTTGTTGCCAAACTTGATTGATGTGGGATAATGCTCTTGTACACTGTAAAGATTTGTCATTCTTATTGGCTTAATCAAACGCTGATTGGCCTGTAGCCAGGCAAAAGTATAGATGGGCTACCAGAATAGGAGAATGCTGGGAAGAGAAAGGCAGAAGGGTGTTGCCAGCCAGATTACTGAGAAAAAGGAACAAGCCACATGGCTAAACATAGGTAAGAATTATAGGCTAATTTAAGTTGTAAGAGCTTGTTAGTTATAAGCTTTAGCAATAGGCAAAACAGGTTAAGATTTTACAAGCCTCTGTGTGTTTATTTGGGACTGCATGGCTGTAGAACAGAAATTTCTGTCTATACTTTATAATCCAAATTTTATCTCTGGGCTTCATTCACATGGAAAGATAATCAGTTCCCATCAGATATCATTTAACCATCAAACTTGTAAATAAATAAATGTAATAAAATTTTAAAATAAAACATTTTCACTGAAGTTTAATTTCCCCATACCCGACCTGGCCATGCCCTGTTTTTATACAACTGTTTCATCTGTCCAGAAAGGCATTGTCTCCATTTATAATGCATTTCTTGATTTGCCTTAGAATAAAGTCTTTTTTTTATTTACTGATAGGAATTTAAATATAATTATATACTACATTGATCAAAATAGTCTATCTGTAAGAGACAAAGGTAAGGGAATAGGATGAGTTTCACTGTATGGAGATAGGCTTTGAGATTCTTTCTGGAACGTGTCAGATCCTCTCTAGCATGGACAGTGAATATATCCACAAGTTAATAATGGGGACAAAAAAAGAAAGGAAGAAAGGAAGGAAGGAAGAAAGGGAGAAATGCCCAAGGAAGGAAGGAAGGAAGGAAAGAAGGAAGGAAGAAATGCCCAACAGGGTCTGGAGACATGATTTTGCAGTTAATAGCGTTTATTACTCTTGCAGAAGACCTGTGTTCAGGTTGCAGAATCCATATGTCATCTTACAACTTCCAGTATCACCATTTCTAGAGCATCCCTGTCTTCTTCTGGGCTCCATGAGAGCCAGAGATGCTCATGGAACATATATGTACAGGCAGAAAAGAATTCATACGCATAAAATAAAAAATAAATACATATTTCACGAAGGAATCTGTACCAGCTTTTTCTTTGGGCTATCAACCAGTCCCCAAATAATGACGCAGATTATTAGTGATAAATGCTTTAAAAAAAAAAAAAACCCTGAAATTAACCTGTTTGTCTTTACCTTTTGCTGCAGGACTTCTTACCTTTTTAAAAACATGATTCTTTGTTGATTCTTCGGAAATTTCACAGGCACCTTCATCCAGCTTACCTCCGAGTCCTTCCATATCCGCCCCTCACTCCTGCAGAATGCCCCCCTCAAAAATTAATGAAAAAACATTGCTCCTTCGTCTTTCCAACACCTCCTCATTCATCTCAGAGGCATTAGTAGCTGGACACTTTTCGTCCAATCGGCTCCATCTGCAAACTTTCATTTCAATGAGTCATTGATCTGGTCCAAGGCCTCTGGTTTCTGGTATACTGTCGTCACTGGGCTGGGCTCTGATCGACACTCCTCTTAAATGCCCTGTTGTTGCCCCAAGTTACAGAGATTCTGCACTTATCATTCTGCAGGACCTAGCAGGTCAAAGATGGGGCAGCTGTTAGGGTGGGTCTAGATGGTAGTTGAGCTGGTCAGTCTGGGGAATTGGGACCACACCCTCGGGTGAGGAACAAAGCCAGCTCTCCTAGGCCGGTTCTGGGGGTAGGATTATTTCTCCCAAGTGCTGCTTGGATCAGCTCTCCCAAGGGAAGTGTGTGGGTTGGGGGGAGTGATGCCAGTGTTTCTGCTATTATGCCCATTGAGAGGCAGGGCCAGCTATCACAGGGCCCGTGAGGGACAGGCTGGCTCCTTTCACTATCCAAGTCTGCTGACTGGTAGCTTCCTGACTGGTCCTGGGTGTCTTCCTTGCTCTCTCTCTTCTCTTACTCTCGCTCCTTTTAAGCCTAGATTTCTCCTTCTATTTACCCTCCCTCCCTCCCTCTCTCTCCCTCTTTCGGTCATCTGTACCTATCCTTTTTTTTTTTTTTCCTGACTAGCTATTGGATGTTCAGCTCTTTATTAGACCAATCAGGAGCTTTAGGCAAGTGAAGTAAAGCAAATGCAACACATCTTTACACAATTAAATAAATACTGCATAACAATGTAGCACACCTTTACACAGTTAATGTAATACTCTCTGCAGCATGAATAACTGTAGCAATCCTTTGCCTAATTAAATAATATTCCACAACAGGAATCTGCTAACTTCTGTTATCAGTGGGCTTGGATGGAATGAGATAATTTTCTGTGGAGTCAGTGAACACATGTTCAGGGACTTGGAGAATGTTGATTAATGAATTATTTTCTTGATCAATGAAAAAATAACTCACCTATGGTTAGTACTGATAGAATGCCACACAGTACACTAAATATCATGAAGTATGTTTTACATGCCTAGTGAAAATGAGAAAGAAGAAATCCTTTGTTCTACTGAAAAGAATTATGATGTCAGGTGTAGAGATTTACACCTTTAACCCGAGCACTCAGCAGGCAAGGGCAGGTGGCTCTCTCTGGTCTGAGGCCAGCCCAGTCTAAGGAGTGACTTTCAGGCTAGCCAAGGCTACAAAGTAAGACCCCCCAAAAATAACTAAATACATAAATGAAGGAAAATACATGTATCAGATCTTTATGAAATGATATCATATTCAAACCATAATTTTATTATTAGCTAATGAAATTCAAATGTTTCAATATTCTTATAAGCGTAAAAAACATAGGCTTATTGTATCTCTCACAAAAAAAAACTTTTATGTGATCAGTACAGTTGTAGATGTTTAGGAATACATGGAAAAAGTTTAATAGTCATATGTTCATAACTTCTGTAATAGTGTGTCACCACTCTTAATTATAAATGAGCTGGTAAGCAATAATTTCATAATGTCTTTCAATTGGTGCAGGTTTTCCTGCTTGGTAGATATTGTAGATAAGAGGTCTATTAATACTCTTTTGTTAGGGCTTCACCTTGGAGGGAAATAACATTTCATAAGTAGAGTAGAGATTAGGTCTCCCAAATATTGAGATAAACTTACTATTCTGACAAATTAATCCAGAGTATAAATGATATTTCATACTTTCTGCTTGAATTGCTGCCTGAACCATCCCTACCACTAGTAGGGAAAAGGCATGTTTATCAACTAATTCTTTATCAGTAGCAACTAAAGATAGATAATGCAGCATCTCTACTCGGATAATGCGTGTCTTAAGGAAGACTTTTAACTTGTGGGTCAAGAATATTACAACCCAGCTAAGAAAGACAGAGCAGTGGATCAAAGTGCTTACTATCAAGCCTGATGATTAAAATTCGATTCCTGGGTCTCATATAGTGGAAGGAAAGAATTGATTTCCACAAGTCATCCTCTGACCTCTGCATGCCTACAATGTGTCTGTCTCTCTGTCTCTCTTTCTCCCTCCTTCCTGCCCTCCCCCTCTCTCACTTACACAACACACACACACACACACACACACAAGATAAATGTCATAACAACAAATAAACAAACAGATAAAACATCAGAACATTGACAGGGTTAATAATTCTTAGGCTCAAAAGAGCAGAAAAGCAACGTAACAGCAGGATTTCCATGCCTCTGCTGTACGTAGGAACATTACAGCTTCAGCCAGTGGCTGGCGTTACAGTGACACACAGTAGGCCTGCTATTTTTCAAAAGATGGCAGAATATTGTTGTACTGTGAACTATGAACTATTTCCCTCATTTCTTATGTCTCTTGTGCTGTCTGTAGGTCATTTTATTTCTTCAACTGCAAAATCACTAACACACCGAGGACCTCATTCTAATTCTCCCAAACCTTACCTGAGAGCCTAGAAGAGCTACCAAGGGATGCTGTTACCTGGTGGATTCCCAGACTGCTCTGGGATTTCCAGGGCTGAGTAAATTGCTGTTTATAGCATTAACATGCAAAATATAAAAGAATACAAAACAATAGATTTCAAAGAATTTATAGGAATCTAGAGGAAGAGTAGGTCTGTGGTAGATGGCAATAGAATTGGCAATTATAAAACACAGCATGGTTCAGCAGAACATTAGTGCTGCTGAATTCTGAGAACAACCATTAGTCTTTCTGGAAATGTAGACACACACTAATGGAGTATATAAACACATACAAGAACACAAATTATTTAGAACTGGTTCATATGAATAGCTGTTCGGTGCTTCATATGAAAACAAAGATCATTAAACATTCAGTAAGGAATTTAAAGTTTTTTTATGTAGAAAAGAAAAATTTTTAACTCTCTTTTCCAAACTATAGCCTTACAGTGGCCTTGGATGTGAAAAACAGAATGAAGTACTCAAACTTGCACTGTCTTTAAGAGGAGAAGGTTGCAATCACGTCTGGTTGTTAATACTTTTCCAAGCCAACATTTTAAAAGTTGAATGAAATCAGTAACGTTAATTTTAATACAGAAGTTTATGAAACCCAATATTTTCAAAACATATCCTTTAGTTTTTGAGGCCCAATTAACATTTTATATTTCTGGCATATCTCCCTATGACCAAGTCACACATAAAATAATCCCAAAGCCTTGACCAAGTCACACATAAAATAATCCCAAAGCCTTCAGAATAGCACAGATATGTCTGTTTTTTCATGCATACTTAATAAAATCTAATATCGATAACCTTGCCTCCATGAATAAATAATAGACAGACTCCCTGGGAAAATGCTAGCCTGAAAGATTTAATGTAACTCAAAACTGTCCTTTTTCTTATTTAAAATGCTGTTGGTATCAGTTCCCTCATCTAGTTTCTGTGTTCCCTTAGTGAAAGGCAAGTCACACTGAACTCACAAAAAGGATCACTAAGGGGTTCTGTTCGTAGACCATTATTTGTTTCCCATTGTATTAGGAAGGCTATTACAGCCACAGTCCCCATAGAGTAAATGCTTCCCATTTACTTATCTTCTAAGGGTTATTTTTGGAAACTGGATGTAACGAGCAAAACCCAGATGCATTGACACAGAAACAATTCAAACTTACTGTCCAGTTCACATCCAGAAAAAGTCGAAGAATTGGCAGTGTATGCAAGGAACTGACAATTCAAACTATTTTCTTATTTATACATGTCATAAGGCTGAACTCTCACTGAGAGAGAGAGAGAGAGAGAGAGAGAGAGAGAGATCATAAAAGAGGGAGCCATTATAGGTTTGAAGAGAAAACTGAACCTAAAGAAAGGTCTAGAGACCTACAAGACTCCTGCCAATTAGGAATTTGAGCAACCGTGGAAAGGCTACCATAAATGCCCTTCCAGGATAGTGAGAACAACAACTAACTTATCCACCATCATGGAGCCCTCATTTAGTACCTGTTGGAAACAGAAACAAACACTGATACCTAAACACTAAGTCGAACTAGAATCCAGATGCAGAGGGAGAGGGCAAGACCAGGCTGCAGAAACACATATAGTCAGCTTACCTGAACAAGGAGGAGCTAACGGGCCCCAGACTGGTAGCTGGGAAGCCAGCATGGGGCTGACTCAGGCCCCCTCTGAATATGGGTCTCAGCCAGAAGAACCGAGCAGTCTAAGGGACCTCAGACAGTGGAGCCAGGATGTATCCCTGGTGCACAAAAGGACCTTGTGGACCCATCCCCCATGCAGGGATACTCCATTAACCTAGAGAAAGAAGAGAAATCCTAGTCCCTGCTTCAAATGACTTGACAGATATACATGACCCCACCTGGATGGCATTGCCCTACATGTGGAATTGGGGTGGGGGGATGGGAGGGAAGGGTAGTCAGGGTGCATCTGAGGGGGCAAGAGAGAGGGAGGGAGGAAGGAACTGGGATTGACATGTAAAATAAAAAATAAATAAATTTTAAAATAGTGAGCAGAATGCTACATGTAACACTCACGGCCATAAACAAGGAAATACCTGAAATAAATATTTTCAAAGAATTGAAATCCTTTGATTTTAAATCATTGCCACTGAAACATTAGTATTAGAAAACAGCTAGTATTTAATGTGAAGGAGAGTGGGATAAATGTCCATGTGCATGCTCGCATGTATGTGTGTGTGTGTGTGTGTGTGTGTGTGCGCACGCGCGCGCGCTTTAGTATGCATTACTTTTGTGTTTTCACCTTCCCCCAGTTTGTTGAGGCTAGAAGGAAAAGAAAGAGCTTGTACAAAAGAAAAAGAAGGGCCTCTATAGAGGAAACAGCCTGTGAACTCTTGTGTGAACAATGAAGACCATGGGCACCTTCTGTGACTCAAGATAATTTGACTGAGGGCCCAGCAAAGGCCTTCGGGAGTGCTTATCACTGCCCCTCAGAGAGGAAGTAGCCATTTTTGTTGTCATAAAACAAACAAACAGTGTCAGTTTTGCAGTGCTGAGCTAAGAGCTTCCTAATGCGTCTCTGTGACTTCAAACCTCGTCCCTGGATCCAGTAGCAGGTATGAGGGAACTGAAAACAAAGTCTTCAAACTAAGGAATCCCTTCCTGTTCAACGGTCTTGTTACTGTCAGAGTTCTTGGAAAGGCAGGGCTGAGGTCACTCCTGAAGATAACTGCCAACAGGCAAGCAATTCTCCAGGTCATAGAGAGTTGAAAGATTGGTGTGTAATATTTTGCACTAACTTATGAGAGTTGAATGCTATCTGCAAAAATTTCCATCTTGATTAGAGAAAGGAAGGAAGAAAGAAAGAAAGAAAGAAAGAAAGTAAAAAAAGAAAGAAAGGATCTCTGTGAGTTTGAGGCCAGCATGGTCTACAAAGCTACACAGAGAAAGAGAAACCCTGTCTCAAAAGAAAAAAGGAAGGAACGGGGAAAGAAAGAAAGACAGAGACAGACAGACAGACAGACGGACAGACACACACACACACACACACACACACACAGAGAGAGAGAGAGAGAGAGAGATGCAAGTTTTACTGTGATCTTCAGTAAAATTAGCAGAGGTGGATACCCACCAGAACCCTAGATATATTTAACTTAGAAGTGGGCCTCAATTTTTTTCAATAAGGAATCTGTCTAGCTTAGAACTCCAAAGTGTATCACAGCCAGAATCTCCTTTAAGTTGTGTGGCCCTGTTTCCTTTCTCCACATATCTCATCATCAAGGAAAAGAAGTTGCCAAGAAAATGTACACATTAAAAAATCCACATACACAAGCTGGGACTTGGGAACACAGTGAATGGCAGTCTTTAGACCCACAATGTGGTATTGAGTTGTCTTCATGTTAATGTGGTCATTCCTGCTCAGTTTTTGAGGGAGTTTCTCACTAGATTGTTGGAGAATAGTTACTTGGTCCTTGGTCTGTGAAAGTGTGGAAAGCTGCAAAGGGTGTGTGCTTGAACCTGTGGGAACAGGAAATATGAAGAGAAGAAATGAGACAAGACAACCATTGTCAACTTAGGACTGTAAATACTTTATTCTTTCAATGATAATTGATCTGAAAGGATTTACTAGATATCAACAGCTTTTCTCAAGTACAGTATGAAGCCTAGGACTCCCCACAGGATTGGGCTACATCAACACAGCCTTCTTAATATTAAAGAGTCTTTATCTGCCCTGTCTCAGATCCAGGTGTGGATTCTCTTGAGAAACATTTACAACACACAACACATGCACTCAGAATCCACAAGTGTACACAAACACATGTAACAAATAAAACATAGCACAGGAAAAGAACACACACACACACACACATTTCCTTTGAGTATTTGATATTATCCCTTCTAATTTTCTATTTTAAAAAAATCTCAAAACTTACTAAGTGTTATATTTTGTCTTGCTAAGATTATCATATATTTATTTATCTTACTGAAATAAGGATAATGATCATAATTCTATATATGTCTTTGTAAAATTAGATAGTGCAAAATATGCAATATGTACAAAAGTTGCTAATGCATTATAGAAGACTCAGTAAATAGTAGAAATCTTCCATTTATTTCTACACTATTAGAGATGTCCTCCTAACGCTTCTATTTCACTTTTGAAAGTATTTTGAAAAATAATACACTGAGCTAAACTTACAATTTAGCCTGACGATTATTACATTGGTTTTTTATCTCTGCATTATATATCCTTTTACATGCTCACAGGCCTTCCTTGCCTAGACCTATCTGTGTCCACTTCCAGAAGCCACTGGTGGGCTAAGGAGTGAAGTGGCATCTGGTAAATACATAAAAATGATTGGATACATGCTTGTATATGTTTTAAGAAAAATAAAGAAGACTGGACTACGCGAAATCACTAGTGGTAAAACTACTCATTAATGTCCAGAGACCTCACAGGAAAAACAAAAGTCAAATATTACCATAGATAGTACACCTAGGCCAAGGAAAAGTGAAAACTCAGATCACAGAAGCATCTAAACTGCTATGCTAAAAGAGATAATTTGCCGAATGCTCACAAATGTATTTTTAGAGTCGTTTTTATTTTCACTTATGCTTCTTTATAATATTGTCAGATACCAAGTTGTTACTGAACAGACCACTACACTGGGGTTCTGTTCCCTCGGCATTGTAATTTTCAAGTTTGTGATTTTGGCATTTCAGCCTGTGATTTTCCCCAGAATGGTCAGAGTAGGCTGTGTGTCAGGTGCAGTGAAACTGATTAACCACACTGCAGGCTACTTGATAAAGAGCCAAGGGAAAACAGCTGTGAGACCTTTGGAAGCGTGTCCATTAGTGAGTAAAAGAGCCTGTGATTAGCAAAATGTGCCTTATTATACAATCTCATCCTCACAAGTCACAAAAGGTTCCCATCCAGAAAGTATTTTCACAGTGTGAAGGCTACAATCTGGAGGAAATACTGAGACTTTATAGGACCTGAACAGTACTTTTTTTTATTGTTTGTTTTCAGATGCTACCGGAGAACAAAGACCAGTGAATGAATGACCTTCCAGGGCATTACCCACAGATGCACAGATGGGAGCAGGTATAACCAGAGTTCTGGGCTTACAGGACTTCCTCCTCTTACTCTTTTTCCCCGAAACTGCATTATATTTGCTTCCAGACTGTTTTTTTTTTAAAAGAAATCCATGGCAGTAATGTCTTATTACAAGGTCCCTGGTTGGTTTCTCATTATTTTCTTGAAAACCCAACACCTAAAAGCAGCTTTTTCGAAACTTCTGCTCTAACTCCCTCCCCCCCCCCTCTCTCTCTCTCTCTCTCTGAATCTCTCTCTCTCTCTTTCTCTCTGTGTGTGTTTCCTGACCTCCAAGAATTCACTCATACGTATCCTGAACTTCTAAACAACCTGAATGTCCTCCCCAGAGAGTACCTATTTCTGTCAGTTGCTAGGACTGGCAAGGAATAACCACAGTCTATATGGCTTTAACAACAGAATTCTGTTATTTTACTACACAGGAGGACAAAATTCTGAGCTCAGAATCTGGGGGAAGGTTTAGAACCTTCAGAAACCATGAGGAAGATGCCACTTGCCGGGACACAGAGGAGCAGGCCTATTTTCCCAACACTTGGGAGACAGAGGCATCAGTTTATGTCTGTCATCATGCTCACTGTACCCTCCCTGTATGCCAGTATATACCTAAATCTGCCTGTTTATAAGAACAACAGTCCTGTTGAATTACTGACAGACTACCCTGATGCCCTCTTTGTAACTTGGGGAACTAAGACTATCCGTCTTCAGATAAGATCACCTTCTGAGGTGTGGGTAGTGAATCGGACTTCAACACATGAGCTAGAGGGGTTGAGCATTTCTCATACATAACCCCACCTCTGCCTGAATTATCCCCAACCTTAACTGTACTCACTTTCTGTGCCCTGCTCTATGAATTATTATTCACTTGGTTGTTCAGATATGTCATTATCTGGAAGCCTGCTCAACTGTGTCATATCTCTCCTCTCCCTCCTAATACACACTTACATTTATTCCATGTATTAAAAAGTATGACACTAATAATTCATGTAGATAGACTGATGTTCCATGTATATATGTATAAGCACGTTAAGCATTCATTTGTTTTGTTGGAAGGGAAGGCTTCATTTTCATATTCTTATTATACTGCTGAGTGCCTATCACATTGTAAGAGTCCACTTGTAACATGAAAAATAAAATACCCAGAGAGACAGATATTGGGATTCAAGCTTCAAGCTGAAGATCAGAGATGCACAGCAGTCAAACCACTACTTCTTATTAGTATCTCAGGCTCCCTCCTTAGGTGTGCAGGCTCTCCCACACAGCATTTGCCTTCACGAATGCCCCCCCCTTCCTCCGAAGCACACACAAGGCCACAGGGAAGGCAGACCTTCAGAGTCTCTGTGTCAGAAGGGAGCAGTGGCTCCTTGCGCCTTCAGAGAAGCAGTAAATGGGAAAGGGACTCTCCACTCCACAGAGTCCCTACAAATAAGGCCTGACTTGCAAAGGCATCCTTTTCTGTAGAAATACTCAGTAACAGTGAGAATCTCATTTTCAAGACAAGAGAGCAAAACTTTGGCAAGCAAAACCTGAGGCAGTTTTCAGGCTGGGCATACACAGCCAGTGAGTGTGGCTGCAGGTGCCTGAGATGTGAATGTGTCCTTGAGCCAGGATTGTTCCATTCACCCTGCTAGTTTGTAATAACACTTAGGATTCATTTTATACATTACTTAGAGAACAAAAGTATTGCTTTGAAACTTCTCAAATAAAATTGTATATATACACCATCCATCATGCTTAGTTTATAATTATCAAATGAAAATTATTATGGAAAAAACTACTACTACAATAAATTTGGGGAAAAGCATGCCAAATACAACATATATACATATATACATATATACATATATACATATATACATATATACATATATACATATATATATATATATATACATATATATATATAGCAATACTGTGGTCTTTGAAATAATGAGCTATATTCTTAAAGATATCTATGGGTAATGTCCTTACTTAGATTAAGTAAATTATTTAAGAATGTCTGTTGAGAAAAGAAAATATTCTTAAATTTTCTAAGCAATTATTTCTATAGATAAATGGTAGACTGATATTTTCTCTTCTTTATTGATTAATATTGCATTGTGAATTACTTCAAGTATTAGTTTTCAGATAAAAAGAATTGGAACAATTTCACTCTGTGTATTTGTATAGTGTTTTGTTTATTTCTAGCTCAATCTTTTCAAAGTGAATTTTCCTAACATACACCTCTCTTCTCATTAGGCCACTTGAAGTTATTGCTGAAAGAATATGGAATCCCTGTTACCTAGCTTCTCTGGAGCTGTGGATCTGGCTATCCTTTGCTTTACATCTAATATCCACTCATGAGTGAGTACATTCTGTGTTTGTTTGTTTTTCTGAGTTTGAGTTACCTCCCTCAGGATGGTTTTTTCTAGTTTATTCATTTGCCTGTGAATTCCATAATGCCCTTGTTTCTCACAGCTGAATAGTACTCTGCTGTGTAAATGTACCACATTTTCTTTATCCATTCTTGGTTGAGGAGCATCTACGTTCTGGCTATTATGAATAATGTTGCTGTCTGCATTGTTGAGCAAGTGTCCTTGTTGCATGATTGAGCATCATTTTAAAAGTCTGAGATCTGTATTTTAAATATTCCACATCTTTGGAATCATATTCTAAAACTTCTAGTTTTCATTCTTAGTGCTACCCAATTGGCCTTGGAAACCTGTCTAATTGTAGTGCCCACCGCATCTGCTAAGGGAGTCACATTGTCCCTCCCCAGTGCGGTTCCTGATGAGTGACAGACAGAATGCTGCAGATTAAATTGAGACCATCATCTTTGTTTCCAGATCCATATACTCAAATTTTATTTTGTACAGTGCAAAAAAAGTCAGATCTCAGTTATTACATGTTATGATGATGCAGCTGCCACTACTATTTAGGCTAATTTATGTTTTGCCATGTTTGCAAATGAGGTTATTAAAAGATATTATATAGGTGGATGTTTCCCACCAACCAGTGATACTGGGAGGCTTGAGCTAAACATCTAAAATTTATTAGTTTCTGAGGATTTAACTCAGGTCCTTGCACTTTTAACCACTGAAGCATCTCCCAAGAACCTACAGAAGTAATTTCTAAATTCTACAAAATCTTGCTGATGTAATCAAATCAATAATCTGGTAGCAACATGTATTTAAAACATATTGAGCCATTCACATCTAAAAGTTCATTTTAGTTTCTATGATACTGGCCTGTAATACACAATGTTTCAAAACTCTATGTTGAATATTATAATCTGGCCCATTTTTGCCTTTTCTAACACTACTAATATATAATTTCTACCTCATTTTAAAACTTAAAATAACTGTAATTTGTTTGAACATGAAGTTTAGCTTTATAATTTAATTTTATCAATAGTGTCTTTTCCATTTTCAACATCATTTTATGATGAATTGACAGATTGCCTGCCTAAACTTTCCTTATAACTTAAGGGTGTTGCTATGCTGGGCTACATGCTCTTCTCTGACGTAGTAGTTAAGTTATTTATGACTCTTTGGCCTTTACAGAAATTACCCAAAGTTTATGGTATTATCACAGTTTTACAAAACTATCTCACAAAACTAATTGCAGTTTCCTCACAGTGGTTTTAAATATAATTTTAAGATTATGAATTCATAAGAGAGTTATCAAATTCTGCATGTCATAGGTACCTTTGATTTGGGAAGTTACATGTTCTTTTTCATGGTTTGAATTCCCACTGTGTGTTTATTGTGCATGGTTCTGCCTAATACACAGGGGTGTGTTCAGTGTATATAGTAAATACCTGCATAAAAGTATTCTTAAGAAACACAGTGCTCTATTCATAAAGTTTGGTATATCAATTGTTATACTAACTCAAAACTAGAAGAAAATGATCCTGGATCTTGTCTTGTTTGCTTCTGATTGTAGAATAAGCAAATAAAACCATCATCATTTCATTTTTATTTCTAAAAGAAAATATAATAAGATAAAGCAAAAACTAACACATCAAAATATCACAGTACAAACATGAAAGGAAGGATCCCAAGAAAAGGCACAAGACAAAGACGCAGACACAGAGAGCCACTTGTTTGCTAGTTCAGACATTCCATAAAAACACAAAATTGGAAGCAATAGCATATATATATAAAACTTTAAGAGTGGTTTGTGCTAGGTGGTGGTTGTGCATGCCACTAATCCCAGCACTCTGGAAGCAGAGGCATCTGGATCTCTGTGAGTTCCAGGCCAGCCTGGTCTACACATTAAGTTCCAGGACAACCAGAACTACATAGATAAACCCTGTTTCTAAAAAACAAGAACAATGACAAGAAAAAAAAAATGCTTTGTTTCCCCAATGAGACTCCCTTGGAGAAAACTAAGGAATACACAGGCTCCTATCCCAGCCCTAAGGCTACCAAGAAACCAAGAATTACATAAAGCTTTGTAGTTTTATTTTATTACTGTAACATGATAAATAAAAGATCCAGAGACTGATACTTCAAGCTTCAGCCTGAAGATCAGAGACGCAAAGCAGTCAGCCATTAGCTCTTACCTCTACCTCATTTCAGACCAAAGGGGCGATCCTCAGACTGCTCCCAACTTCACTGCTCCTCAGAGTCACTCAGACAACTCAGTCACTCAGTTGCTCTCCTCAACGTGGGTAGAGACTAACTCTCGCTCTCAGAATAGCTCTGAGACCCTGCTCCTATCTTACATACCTCCCTAATGCTGGGATTTAATGCATTTGATCCCAGGTGCTGAGGTCACCTTTGTGTAAGCTGTTTCTTTTAGGACTGGATTGATTTCCTGTACTCAGTGTGACCTTGAACTAACAGATATCTGTCTACTTCTTAATCCTGAGTATGGCATTAAAGGTGTATACCACCAGTGCCTAGCTTCTATATCTAACTAGTGTGGCTGGGGCTTTGCTTTCTGTACTTTCAGGAACGCTTTAATAAATCATAAATAATACATTGCCACAAATTACCATTTATTCATTATTTATTTTTTAATGAGGGTTTTTTTTTAATTTGTGTGTGTGTGGGGGGGTGAAGCACAGTATAATTTTCACAGGAAAAATTCCTGAAAGGCTGAGTTTTATGCCAGCACTTCTCATGCCCAGAACCAAGTAATTAGATTACCTCAGTTATAATTGCCCAATATTCTCTAAAAAAAACTTTGATGAGTGGACAGCATCACAGTCCTTTAAATATGGAGGCTTTCATCTCAGCAGAAATTGATCTACTTTTTAGTAGTTCAATAAGCTGAAAAAGTTTAAAATGTGCATTAAAAGGACTCCAGTATGCCTTACATTTTTCTACACATTAAAACAGTTAAAAAGAGATTCGAATAACATCAAGCTGATTTCAGTAGCTTCATTATTTAGTGAACATAGCCCCCATAATAAAATATGATTATGGTATAGTTTAAAAATTAAAATAGCAATGAATACCAAAATGTTGAAATACAAAGATTTATTTAAATGTTTTATTTTAATTTTAATTGCCTGTACATGTGTGAATGCATGTGTGTGTTTGCATATGCATGGGTGTGTGTATTTGTGTATATGAGAGCAATAAACTACAAGTGTCTTGGAGGTCAGAAGACGTCATCATATACCCTGGAGCTAGAGTGACAGGTAATTGTGAGCTTCTAGTATGGTGCAAGCCTGAGTTTCCTAAATAGTAAAGCACATCCATATTTATACAAGGACCAGACCACTGTCACTGCCCACGTGGACCATGCATTTTTATTTTGTTTTGTTTTTCCATTATTAATTATTTTTTGAAAGTATAATATAATTTTATCATTTTCTTCTTTCCTTCTAAATCTTCTTGTACACATACCTTGGTATCATTTAAATTCATGGTCTATTTGCTTTGTTTTACACACACACACACACACACACACACACATACACACACACACCAGGAGAATGCACTCATCACACACATGTGCTCCACAAAGGCAAAGTACACATGTGTACACACACACACACACACACACATACACATACAAACATGCACACAATTTGTTTGCCCTTGTTTTGAACTATTAGCAAACTGATTGGATATTGACTTGCACAGTAATCTGCAATAAAATAGTATAACCAATAAACAAATGAAAATGTAATATTTTTCAAAAGCACATTAACTGTACAAAGCCACAGCCCGTGTGTGGCTTTGGTCTGGAAACACAGACATGGGTATGGAAAAACAGGGATCAGGTAAGCTGGGTACATTCTGACAGGGTGGCACCAACAACCATACAACAGCCCAGGACCTCAGCTTGTTTGTTATGTGCCTCACAGCAAGAGGAGTTAGTGAGTCTCAGGGAGCACAGTGGGTAAGCAGTGTGGCTGTAGGCATCCTACAGAAGGACCGTTGCTAGTTCTAGGCATCCTGCAGAAGGACCGTTGCTAGTTCTAGGCATCCTGCAGAAAGATGATTGCTAGTTGTAGGCATCCTGCAGAAGGATGGTTGCTAGTTCTAGGCATCCTGCAGAAGGATGGTTGCTAGTTTTGACACACACCAATCAGTCATCTGTAAGCACTCATACTCACATCAGACAAAGCTTTGCCAGTTTCGTCTTAGCCCAGGGGTGGGGCAAGGCAAGGCACTCTCAATTTTCTGTGAGTCTGCGATCTTGAACACATCCACTCGGGGCTTCTTTTGTTAGCCACAGTACAATATCTTTACCCTTACTAAAAGATTTATAAAATACTCCATGCTACTTTGTCTTATCAATAATTTGCCAACATCCTTGGTTCCTTAAGTTAGGAAACACTACACTAAATTTTATATTACATGTGATATGACTGACTCGTACTTCTATTGAATCTTAACTCCAGTAAAATTATTATAAAACTTGGATGTTCTTACACTGCTGAGACTTGAGAAACAGTCCTATAATCAGTAGCATGAATCTTCATTTCTGCCATGTGCTACAACTGGCTGAGATCATGCAACATCTTTAGTGCTCTGCTTTCTTGCCTTCAGTGGTGGTCTTTAAGAACATTATCAGCTTTTACAATCAGCTTGGGGATCTGATCTCCTGCTAAAGTGGTCATTAGGCCTACCACCTGCTTGAACAGATGTAGCTAAATCAATATTACTCACAGTGTGAAAATACCGGGGAACCAATACTAAATTTTCTTTGGAGGACCCAAAGACCTTTACTAAGTGTGTTTGTTAGCTATCAACATCTCAAATTTTACAACTTCATAGATTATTTACTAAAAAGATTTGAGGATCAAGGAAGAAATAGCTAATCCTTTATTTTCTACCCATAATTTCCTTAACATTTAAAGCAATGTTTTTCCCTACCGCTTACTTAATATGCTTTGATTTTTGTGCTTCCTATACTATTGAATCAATCTATACCTGTATCTTTTCTTCCAAAAAAGTAATCAACACATTATGTAGTGATGGTAACTTAGAACATTATTACTGTAATATAGACATTAATTTTTACAAAAGTAAGTTTTAGAACAATGATTAGAAGATGTTACATTGTTTGTCTATTTGCCAAATCTTCCTAATCTTCCTAAAAACTTCATAGAAGTCAGCTAGATCCTCCAACAGGCTTCTGCTCAGCCTACTGAAGTTCACTGTTCAGCCTCACATCAACTTGCATATAGATACAGGAGTACCACAGTAGTTCCTTCAGAGAACATTACATACATACAGCATTATGGCATATAGGTGTCTTAGCTACAATGAGACTTGCAACCATCCTGATGAATTTTCTGGAACTTCATTACTTTGAAATCCACTACCCTATTTTGCCCATAAACAGGTTTTTAACATCAAGCATTGGTCATATGGAGAATATTGGCTTTCTTGGCCTTATGCATTTCCTAAATATGGACACATTGCATTGCATAGTACTTTAAAATCACTGTCATTAACATCACTAGTCTTTAAAGCACTGTCAAGCTTCAGTGGTAGATGTAATTTTCCAGACTTTAAAATTGAATTTGAAAGTTAAAGTGATGTCATTAGAAATAAACTCAGTTGTTCTTTCAGTGACATAGTCCCTTCATTAATTTTTGAGGAGATTTCTTTCCAAATATCCATCTGAATAACTATAATTTGCTTTGCAGTCTTCTTTCAAGTGAAATAAAATGCCATTTTGTGAAAAGGAGTGACCAGTAGCTTGTGACTCAGTCATGAGTGTTTTTCCTTGAGATCATCACCAACATCCTATGTTAGTATGAAGTGAGATTTTATGTCAAAAGGGTGATAAAGTTCTAGTAATTTAGTTTTCAAGTAAAATTAGCATTTAATTTTCTCATTGAGGACAAAGCTGAATGAAAGTGTGTGTGTGTGTGTGTGTGTGTGTGTGTTATTTGTATTAAAACTAAGGCTATATGGTTATCACAGTAGTCACCTGGGTATTTTGGTGTCATGCATTTAGTATAAGTGTTAAGGTGCCAACAGTTTTAACTCATTGGTTTTTGTTGTTGTTGTTTGTTTTGGTTTGGTTTTTGCCAGCAAGATAAACACCAAAACAGTGTGTTGGTTTGAATGATGATGGACCTCATAAGTTCATGTGTTTGAATAGTTGGATGCTCATTTGGGAGAACTATTTGGGAAGGATAAGAGAGAATGGCCTTCTTAGATGTTGTGTATCACTGGGGATGGGCTCCTAGTTTTCAAGAGACACCTGCTTTTCCAATGTGCTCTCTATCTCCTGTTTTTGGAACAAGTTCTGATATTTCCATTCTTCCAGGAACAAAATGTTTTTTCCCCATCATTATGGATTCTCTGGAGTCTGTAAGCCCAATTAAATTCTTTCCTTTATAAGATGCCTTAGTCATGGTGTTTCATTACAGCAGTATGGAAGTAACTAATGCACAGAAAGAAAAAGCCACAAGTACCAGTATTGCAAAGATATGAAAATAGGTTTGACCTTACAGAGTAGGACTGCAAGATGTACAAAGGCTATGAATTATGCATGAAGACTTCTATATCATACAAAATCCTATTTCTCCTGCTAACTTCAAATGAGAAGATACTTAGTGAAGAATATTGTACTGAGAAGTATTGAGAATATTCAGAGGCACCGAGCAAAATTTCAACGAATAAGTTCATTATATAGTAACAAAAATTATAACAAAAATCAAGTTTATGTAAGCCACTGTTATGTTAAGAATACCATGATAAATTCCTAATCATTATGTGCAGAAATATAAAAACTCTGTTTCTGTTGGGAACTCAAAAGACGTAATTAAAGTTACATGAAGTCGTAAGGATGGCATCCTGACTCAATAGGATTAGTGTTCTTTTGGCAAGTGATCTGGCTAACTGTAGTGGCTCATAGCATTTGTCCCCACTGTTCAGGATGCTAAGCTAGGAAGATCACTTGGACCCAAGAGTTTAATGATAGCCTGAGCAATGTAGAAAGACACTTTATCAAAAATAAAGAGATAATTAAATAGACTCCATAGAGCAGGAAACGCAGAGAGAAATCCACTGCCTGCAAGGCCAGAATGCATTACCACAAACCAACTGTGTCAGATCTTAATGAAGTATACCCAGCCAAGGGAACCATGAGAAAACAAACTTCTGTTGTTCAAAATACCCAGACTATGGCACTGTTATGGTAGCCTAAACATGTTGATATAGCACTTGCTTTGTAATTGATGAAAACTCAGTCACAGCCCTAGATTTTACATTCAAAACAAGATAAAACAAAAAGTTATGGACTTGGATGCAAGGCAAGCTTGAAGACACATTTGAGTTCAGAAGTATAAGCATGATAGTACGCATTATTTAACTGTAGGTTCAACTCTAATCATAAAAAGTTAGATTTATGATTACTTTCTGAATGTCCCAGCCACCCTAAGTGTAAGAGTATATTATCTTCAAGTGTCTGGATCTACTTTCCAGAATCAATACTTGTTCCTTAGCAATGGCACAGTAGCAGACAATTGCATAATGAAGCTGTCTGTCTTTATTTACACAATGTATTTTTGTATTCAGTAGGCCAGAAAGAATAGTTCTGTGTAGCAGCTGTCATTGTATTTTCTGCTCATCTCAGTCCTGTCTGCCACTGTTATAATTCACCAGCTGACACCCGCCTTGGCAGAAACCAAGGGCACTAATTTCATGCCAAGCAACAACGGAGCTCTGAACTCTGACACAATTCATCTTAGTTCTAGTTATTAAAGGGGATTCTTTGGATGTTCCCCCTTCTGTTGAAGCATTTGTGGCTGGAAGAGGAGGGGGAGCGAGAGAAGATGGGGGTGCAGTGGAAATGCACACTGGGGAACAGTTGCTGCTCTGTCTGGAGCAGTGGAGCCGGGTCACAGGAAGACAGAGTCATTTGTGAGGGGCGAAGACTGGATGTCCAGATAATGACATTCCTGCTTGTTTGATTTTGAAGAGTTGGAAGGATATGAGAGCACATTTGGTGTCCAAAAATACACTTCTGTTCAACTCAAATGATTTGGAGGTTCAAAGTGTAATTTCTGGCACTTTCTGATTTAGGAAGCTCAAGCTCAGGCATGAAGGCGGTTGATTGTAGCCATCAAAAAATAGCCCTGTTAGAGTTGTGAATGCCTGATAAATAAAATGGAAAACACACTTCTTCAAGATCATTTCTACTCTCCTATGGCCATGGTTTGTATATGCTTCATTCCAAGCAGAAAAATGAATGACCTCAATGTAAAACTCACTTTAAGCCCGAGAATAACCATCATTGGCCAGGCAATCACATTTTAAAATCATGCCTTTTACAAGGTCTTGTAGTTTTTTAAAGCATGCATGTTAGAATCCCCTAGATTTCCCACAATATATTTAGAGTAAGCCCTGTACTTTCCAGGCCATTTCCTGATATGTGTCACATGTACAAAGTGAATTGCAGAAGTGAGAAAACAAACTAGATAAACAGTGTTTTAAATGTCATCTTGGCCCCAGGAGCCCTCCTATGTCAGCCAAACACAATTTTCAGGCTAGATCTATGGTAGCATAGCCTCAGATTTCCTCTTCAAATTCTGTGTATAGTGAATGATGGAGGGAGACTCTAACAAGGATGGCACTTATAATGGCACGTGACTTTCTATCCTCTCACTGACTGATGGGTCATGGCAAGCTGGGGAGCCAGTTGTGAGGAAAGCTTTTTGATAAAGAAAGCATGGGGTTTGCTTTTGATCAGGATCAGGAGAAAGAAATAGGCCGAATAGATGTTTATTCAGGGAGAAATAACTTACAACATAGACAGATGAACACCAGCAGGTTCCTGGTCCCAAGGATGCCTCTGGAAGTGCTCCTGTCCCTGTGCTGCAAGCAAGGGAGCTCTGAGAGCCCCCTCCTCAGACTTAGTTCCCCCAGGTAATGTCTGCCCCTGTCTCCACCCCCCAATGGGCGTGGTCTGTGCCACGGGTATGGACAACATATATATCTCAACTACAATTCCCCTTTTAGTCTAAAGAAAAGATTTAGGCTTGATGCAAAACAGTAAATAACAAGTGTGCTCTAAGAAAAATTGAGAACATACAAACTTAAGACCTAACTATCTAGTCCTAGGGTGAAATCGAACCGGGGTTTACAATAGAGTCATCCTAAGCTGGAAAGCTTAAGTCTAGTACCTAATATATCTAACTAGGAAGAGAGAATATTAGTTGTGATAGTTTAATCTTCAACCTTATCAAAGACCTGAGAAGGAAAATAATGATACTCGGGACAAAGTGAATATCTCACTACAATACAGATATTGTAATCAAAAGGATTTTATATCTCAATATTACATATTAGGAATAATAAAGTAAAAAATAATTCATCAAAGATTTAAAATTAAAATGTATCATATCATGTAACTTTAGACAAATAATGGGTCAAAATCATTCAGTACCAACAGGAAAATGATTTCCATATGTTGTATATAGTTTTGACAACAAAGCTTTGACTACTTCTGGATTCTCCTGACAAGGCAGTTTCAAGGAACACCTGGACTATTTGTTCTCTTGAAAAGATAACTATTGCTTAAGGGGTAATATTTGTAGAACATTAATTTTTATCTTGATACCCATAAAGGTATGGGCCTTGTCTCCTATAAAGGAGAAGAAAAACTTTATCAAACTTATACAAATTTCAGGTAAATGAACTTCGTAAGATCTCAGTGAAACATTGTTAGACTAAGCTTACTAATTTAAATCTAGAAACTTATAAATCTTAAAAAAAATTGACTAATTTATTGCTGTTAATGTGTCATATTATCAATTTGC
Organism: Phodopus roborovskii; assembly: GCF_943737965.1. Taxonomy (NCBI): domain Eukaryota; kingdom Metazoa; phylum Chordata; class Mammalia; order Rodentia; family Cricetidae; genus Phodopus; species Phodopus roborovskii. Next base: position 21,598,197 of record NW_026125397.1, on the reverse strand, counting down.
CCCTCAATGATTACATTTCTTTTTAAATCTATTCTGAATTTATAACACCTATATTTATTCTTTTCTTTAATGGGAGCTTTTGTAGAGGGAGATAGGTATGGATCTATCTTCATTCTTCTACATGGAGTCATCCAGTTTGACCAATACCATTTGTCATGTATATCTACTGGCAAAGGAAAAAATAATTTTTGTTTGTTTGTTTTTCCTGATGGAGTGTCATTGTGTATATCAACAACACTCCAAGGTCACAAAATGGACATAGATTTTTGTGGGGGAGGGTTTTGTTTTAGCAGTTTTTGTCTTATTGGGGTTTTTCCCCCTTTGGATTTTTGTTTCTGTGATTTATTTTGAATGAGAGAAAGAACTCAAGGTTAAAAGGGAAGGGAGGTGGGGAGGATCTGGAAAGAGTTGTGGGGGACAATGAGTACATTATATTTTATGAAAAAATAAACAAAAGAGATATATTTATAAATAAAAGAGATAGATTTATTGATATATTGATAGAAAGATATAATAAAATCAGAGCCTTTTAATTTTCATTTTTATGTATTGACTTTGTTTAGTTGTCTTTTGAGCCAGGGCCTCTTCAGTTTACTTAGAACAGTTTGAAATTTATTTTCTTTAAACTTTTCTACTGACTCTGTTACTGATGTTGAGTTTTATTACTGTTTCCATAATACCATCTTTAATTATTTCCTACCTTCTAGCCTTTAAGTTGGATGCATAAACTATTTTTCAAGTTTCTGAGTGTTTTGATGTGATAGTTTAAAGTGGTTCTTTTTCCGTTGTGGGCCTAGAAAGTTTCCTAACCACAAGTTGTACCTCCATCTTCTCATGAAACCATGCAATATTTTCATTTTCCTTTAATATTTTGGAACATTTGATTTCTATTGACATGCATTAGTCAACAAATTACTTAACTTCAGCTTTCCTTCTTTGTAAAATATTTGGTCATTTGTATGTAAATTTACATACCAACTCACAAGTGACCAAAGAGTAGCAGCTTCTGGAATATCATTTACACAGTAACATTTTGTCTCTTTGCACAAACTCTACATTTTTAAGGTTCATTCACTGATTTTATTTTAAAGACCTTCTATAAGCATAGTAAACTTCTGTTAGTTAAATCAGTTATTAAATATGTTAAGATATTTAATATACACTAATGTAGTATATATTTATATTCCTATATAGTACATATTTAATACACACATTAATATCATTATTATTTGGTTACTTCCCCTTTAAATTCTTCATTAGATAATAAGTTATATTATTATGTGGCAAATGTACATAGTTGCTATTAATTAGTAAGAGATTTATCTCTATTATTATTTATGATGTCTAACTATGCCAATCCATCTTAAAGTTGGGTTAGAATTTGATGCTTCATCTTGGTATTGTGATTTTCATTCTTAATTTTTTTTTCAATACTGTAGTGCGATAGTAGGGATGAAACTCATGGCTTATGCATACTCTATTACCAAGCTGTATCCATAAACCTCTGCTGGCTTTTGCTTTTGTTTTTGTATCCATAGACCTCTGCTGGCTTTTGTTTTTGTTTTGTTTTGTTTTATTTTTTTATACTTAACTATATAAATGAATTGTCATTCATTGGTACTGCTGTGTCCCATCTCAGCCACACATAACATGTTTGCTTATGTATTTGTTTTTAAATTCCAATAAACCTTTATTTAATAGTCGGGGACGATACACTTGTTTTTATTGGATAGACTGATAGTTTATTTCTATGACCTGACATTGCTTTTGCCCAGCGTTTTTATCATCTGATATTGTGGATACTAAACTAATTAATACTATCCATGACAGTGCATGTAAGTGTGTGGATTTAACTTTTTAGTCTGGCTTGTGTCCACTGAGAAATAGCCCATCTATTTACTTTTTCCAATTAGTATATCCATCATTTTATTAAATCTAGTTAGACATTTTGGCTGCCATTTGTTGTTTTCTTTCCAATAGGTTTCAGTTCCAAGTTTTTACTATGTGTCCACCTGCTCATCTGTATCCACTATCCTTCTGGCCCTCTCCTTCCTGCGCTTCTACATGCCTGCCCTCACTGAAATGAGACAAACTTTTGCTTTCCTCCATGTTTTTGAGAAAAAGTCTTACTTTGTTGTTCAAGATGGTTTGGAACTCAGAATCTTCCTGTCTTCGCCTCCCCGATGCTGCCATCCCACTAATGTACCACCATGCCTGGCTTCTATGTTTCACTTTTAAAAGTATGGAGATACCCTTCCCTTATGCCCCTCTATTTATGACTTTTTAAATTCCTTTGTGTCTTTAACATCTGTTTAACCTGATTCAGCCTCTAGTCCAGTAGCTCTCAACCTTCCTAGTGCTCTGACCCCATAATACAGCTCCTCAGGTGTAGTGACCCCCAACCATACAATTATTTTTGTTATTATTTCATAACTTCAATTTTGCTACTGTTGTTAATCATAATGTAATAGTTGATATGAAGATATGATCTTAAGTGAACCGTGTGAAAGGATTGTTCAATCCCACTCAAGGGGCTCGAGATCCACAAGTTGAGAACACCAACTCTAGCCATTCAGTATGTTCAAGTCTAACTGATCTTGAAAACAAATAAATCACACATTTCTCTTTTACATTTTTCTCTCCTTCATTTTTAGAATAAATTAACTTCATTATTCACCCTTTGGGAGTATCACACCATTCACCCCAATTCCTCTCACCTGCTGGTCATCCCATATCTTCCCCTCACCCCTGATGTGTGTGCCCCCCAACACAAAAACCAAGCAAAACAAGGTAAGCAAGCAAGGAAACAAAGCAAGAACAGCTCCCCGAAACCAACCCCAAACAAGGACAAAAGCCTTAGTTTCTCCTTCTTTCCTGCCTCTCCAATATCTCCTCATTCACCCTGGTGGCAGTGTGTCTCCTTCCCTTTCAATGTAACTGGAAAGTAGTATGTATCGTAAAACTTCAGTGACCTTGGCAAGAGACAGAAAAGTTACTCCTCAGATATTATGCCACCATGTGTCACACACAGAGATGTCTGCTGCATGACCCCCTATTCAATGACCCCCTAATGCAATCAGAACTCAGAGTCCTAAAGTCTGTCCACTGTCACTAGCACACACTAACAGCCACAATGTAACCAATGGCTACTAGGATACTCAACTTCAGCATGTGTTTTACTTTATTTTATTTCTATTTATTCTTCTCTCATACATCCCTATACCAGCTTCTCCAAGTTTCCTTCTCTCTCACATCCACTATCCCTGGATCTACTACCGCCACCTCCTGTCACCTCCAAGAAAAGAGCAGGCCTCCCAGGGACATCAACAGAGCAAAGCACAACAAGATACAAGATGCAAACCCTCGCATCAAGGCTGGACAGGGTAACCCAGCAGGAGCAAAAGAGCTGACAAACAAGTCGGAGACATTCCTGCTCACACTGTCAGGCATTCCCCCCAAAACACCAAGCCAACAACCATAACATATATGGAGAGGACTCTGCAATCTCTGCTTCAGACTCCATGAGTCCCCATGAGGCCTGTTTAGTTGATCCTTTATGATCTATGCTCACCCAGAGTCTTCTACCCCTCTGGCTCCAGCCTACTCTACAGGAATGAGTTCTAGGACAGCTAGGGCTACATGGTGAAACCCTGTCTCAAAAAAATCAGTCTCTATGGGATCTGATGATCATGACTGTATATTTCCCCACGTCTTGTTCATTTCTTGAATCGTACGTAATACTGTGATACTGAGAGTTCATAGAAAATTTTCATCTGCAGTGTCCTTTCCCTCGGGCTGATCCTCCGCTGTCATTTCATAGGTCCACAATTTTGTTTCCATAATTCTGTGTATTTTCATAACAGACGCCATCTACTTCTGTGGCTACAAATGTGACCTGGTATACTGTAGATTGTCTTATGCCTAACACAGCTAAACTCTCGAATGCCTTACTGGTGTATCAAAAGTTATACCCGCCTTCATCTGTGAAAATCCCATGCTCCTTATTTCCTAAGTTTTGTTAAGGCAAGGGATCTGAGTCCTTTCCCCTTAGTTTCACAACCAAGCATCACTAGCCTTGTCTACTACTTTAGCTTCTCAGCAGTCCTTGAATTGCTCCCTCTTCTCTTTCTACTGTGGTTGCCCATACAAAGCATTGTTCTGGAAGACACACACCTGTGCCCTGAGCATTCCCCTTCATTGGCAATCCTTCCTGTTCTCAATGCAGTCTCTACAGTGTAGCCAGAAAAAGAACTGTCAACAACATGATGTAAACACTCTACTAGTTAAATACCAAGAAACATAAGCGCTTTATGAAAGCTGCAATCTCTCTCCATTTAAAACTTTTAGCATAGTCTCTGTGTTATCATCACAACAATGTATTGCACTAGAATCAAGATTCACTAGACTCTGTACCGGTTAAGTGAGCTTTAGTCGAGGAAAAGTGACTTACACAAGAAGCAGTTGATAGCCGCAAGTTTCTCTCCAAGGATCCACAAAGGTTGTCCTTTGTGACCCAACCATAAGCAAGAGAGAGAGCTCAGGTCCCAGAACCCAGACCTAGTCCTACTCCCTGTCAAGTCTGCACCTGTAGCATGGGTGTGGTCAGTGCCACAGGTGTGGGTGGAGTGGATATCTCACTATAACAAAGTGCTTTTGAGATTTTTAATTTTATTATTTTAGGCGTATGAGTGTTAGGATTGCATGCAAGTCTGTGAACCACTTGCGTGCCTGGTACCCAAGAAAGCCAAAGAAGGGCATTGGACCATTAGGAAATGGAGTAATAGACCATTGTGAGCCACTTTGTTGATGCTAGGAATCCAACCCAGGTTGTAAGAACAGCAGGTTCTCTTGCCCATGGGGATCCATCTCTCCAGCCCTGAGTTTTGAGTTTCTATGTACCCTTTCATAGCTTCTCTGGCTTGGTCTAGTCCCTCGTTTCCTCTTGTTTTAGCTGATCACTTCCTTCTCTTAGACGTCTGTGAAGACACTTCCAGCCTCTTCCTGTAACCTGTCAGTCACATGCCTATGCTATCACAATACATAGTACAGCATATCACATTGATGCTAAGCATTCTGCTTTCCCAGATCTTATGGACACTCTCTTCTTATCTTCTTAGGTCAAAAAATCCCTATCCATCACACAATGTCTGTCACAATAATACATGTTCATTAAGTCAAATAAACAGCTAGTAGTGATCATTTGCAAGCTTGGAAAAAGTGCTTGTTACTATCAGCTACTTACATAAGTAACTTGTTATGTGAAAAAGTAACAATTTTAGAATGATAAATTCGAGAGCTAAAAGGCTATATAACAGAGTTGGATGTTAAAGAGGGATCTAAAGAGGCAAGAATAACCAAATATATGATTAATGAAGGCAAATTCATTCCCCTTACTCCCCTACAAAATATTCCTGATAGCATCTACCAACATTTTCTTTGAGCCCCCCTATACATTGGTAAAAATTGTGCATTCAGATGACAGCACCATGGAGAATATTTTCTGGCAGGTGAAACAAATGGGTGCAATGACTTTGATGGCACAGCAGCCAAGGTGAGAATTCTATTGAATTCTTGTTTGAAACTGACAAAAAGTATACTAACGCTGGTATTAAATCGGCCTGTCTTTCTCCATTTTCTTTTCCCTTGGGGGATATATACTTCTAGTTACTTATTAGAAACCAGTTGATCCAAATGTGAGTTCTACAGGAAGAGAGCCTTCTAGTCTGAAGTGGTCAGTTCTGATGCAGCTCACATCACCCAGATGTCACTAACCATTGGCTTAGGAGCACTCAATACTTTGTAATACTCTTAAGATTGATGGCTCCTACAAGATCAGAAGAGCGCACTCCTCATGGATTTTCAAAGCCCCCTGTCCTCTGCTCCTGCTTTGGGAACATCAGCAATGATGTCCAAATGAAGACCGCCTGCACCTCTACCGTCTTAAGAAGTACACGGAGAGCTAATGAATTCTAGGAGCATTTTACTTTGAATATGTGATTTTAATTTCAAGCATGCAGTTTTCTTTCACAAATTTGAACTGTTTCTCCTTTACATTTGGAAACCAGTATAAGTAAGATTTGAAGAGCTTTCAAGTTCATCTGTGGATCAGGACATGTTTGAGACACTGATGATTTTCTTGTCTGGGAATTTAAACTTCTTCCTTCTTTTCACCCCAGCAACCTATTCCATGTGTTCATAATCATGAAACAGCATGGGGCATAGTGTAAAATTAAGGAAAGAAATAGATTAAGAGTTGACTTCTGAAACTTCAAAGCTGAATGCATAAGGGAAGAGCGCATGTGTAAAAATTTTGGGGAAGAACAGATAGATTGACAGATTGTGTCTCTTTCTACCAGAAAAAAGGGTTTTGTGCCCTGGGAGGGGGCACAAAGGGAGACATAGGAGGGGTTATGGTAACATATCTGAAGGAAATTTCTGTAAAAGGCCTCACTCTCAAGTTTGACTTGAGAGGGCTGAATGTGCATCATTAAACTACTCAGCATCAAGACCACACCATACTCTCCACTGCTCTGAAGCTTTCTGGAATGTGAGTGACTTTATGAAAATCGTTTCAGCGCTCACTTTTTCCTGTTTCACCAGGATAAGCGAAAATCAGAAGCATTCTTTCAAAATCAGAAGCACTCTGCCAGTGTAGAGTTCTCATCTGTGTGACCACTTTTATTAGATGTGCCCATCATGAACAATGCTGCCAATGCCCTAAAAACGACAGTTAGTCAGTCCTTCGGCACAAATAGCATCCAAGGACATCCATGCACTAGATGCTTGCTTCTCTGGTCAGCGAGTTAAAAGAGGAGCATTGAGGGGTATTGAGTACCCATCCTCGTATTGGTGATAGTGTGGTTAGGAAGTATGGTGGTAGAACAGAACACTTTGAACGAGAAAGCTGATCAGCTGTATACATAGTAGAAAGGAGTCTTTTGCTTACTCAGGCATTTATTCTAAGCATCTCACTTGTAGGCACAAGTGATATTTGTCTTTATTTAGGGATATTTTGCAGGGGTATCATTCAACATTAATTTTAAGACACTATTTTCTACAATATGATAGGGCCTGAGCCATAGAAGTTGTGCATTGGACATCTATGGCTTATTTGGACTTAACAGTATTTTAATTAGAATTTATATTTGGAGAGGTAAAATTAAATACAGGTTTCTGATAACTCTCACAAGACTGGACAACTCAACAACATGAAGATAGCTTCTTCTATGGCTACAGATAAGTTTGATATTTCTGTTCAAGGTTTTCCCCTTGTTTTTCAATTAATCAACATATTCTATGAAAATCTGCCACCACTACAAAAGATTACTTTGAGGCTTGCTATGGAGGCATTTTCTTGCTGGCTTCCTTAATATACTTTCCGTTTTCTTACTAAGAGTTGTTTGGGTTGATCATTACTAAGATTTTTACAGTGCTCAATAGAAACTCCAGAATCTGACGATAACCAAGATTATTGCATTTCAATGAACTGTGATATGGCCTTTATCTGCTTCATCTAAAGAAAATATTTTATGCAAATTCATTAGTTAATAAGATAGGACTCTTTATTTTATGAACGCTAATTTGGTTTACAGCTTAGAAATTCAAAATGCAACAGAAAAAAAAAAAAGTATGTCTTGAAAAATAAAAAGCAAAGCCCAGGCATCTGTAGCATGATGGAAATTGCTACTGAGCTTTGAGAGAAGTCCATTCATTCTCACTGACATTCATGAATGATGACTAATGCATTCAGATAAAATGAGTAATTTACCAAATTACGTGCATTTGGATAGACTCAGATTGAAGATCTTGTTTGTTTGGCTCTGCCCTGAAGTGAATCTCAATGGGGCTCACTTCGTTATGCCTGACTCCACAAATGGGCTTCAGTCACCATCCGAACAAAAGCCTTGACATATAAATAAATGTGCAAATGATGACCAAGCTACATTACGCTTTTTGTCCTTAGCCTGCTCAGGAACGGTCAGCCACATTAGGGCTATCAATAAAGAATAGATGGCACCATTGTGCTTATTGAACAGACATCACCAGAGGCTTCTTTAGCAAGGTCCCAGTGTCACTTCATGCTCCTCAAGACCATAAGAGCCTGGTACACATATCACAAGGGTTCTATTCTAGCAACTCTGTTTCCCTTTAAAAAGTGACCCCTAACAGTAAAAGTGCCTTCCCCATGCCTGCCTATGAGTTGCTTGTACGCCATTGACACCTCTCACATAACACCATAGGCAACGAGCTCTAAACAGTGACATTTTCAAAAGGGGTTTCCATCCTCTGGTATGAACAAGGCATAGAGAAGAGCTTTAACAATCCTAGCTTCCAGAGAGGAACACACACAGGGTCAAATGTTCTATGACACTCCTCAACCTCAAACACATTTGAACTATTTCTGTCAAGAAGTCTCTCTAGATAAACTCAAATATTTACCAGCAAGGCCGTGTTTTTCTGACTGTTGTGAGCATGTTCACTGTGATGATTCACTGAAACACAAACAGAACACTGGTAGCAGACCAGATACAGCAAGCCTTGTAGGTAGAGCAGTGAGCAAAACCAACTATTCCAGGGATGGTAGGAGATGAATGGAGGGCACATACTGATCAATTGCTTGGGCATTAGTAACAGCTCTGAAGTAGAAATATGATGTCGTATGGAACACTCTCCCGAAAACACCATAGACACCCTTGGTCGTCAGCCTTGGGGAGCAAGAATGGCTTCCTGGAGAGCAAGTTTAAGCTATGTTTTGAAGGAAAGTAATAGTGGAAGCAAGTAGATGAGCAGTGGAAGGAAGCAGGTAGGAGCATCCACAGAGCAGAAGTGAAGCATCCAAAGGCTGTAGAGTAAGGATTCCACGGTATTTCCATGACTGGTGAGACACAATGGGGCTAGGATGGAGAGTCTGAGCACAGACCAGGAAGAAGAGGAGGAAGCAAGAGGCCACCAGTGCATGCTGAGTCTTGACTGCTCACTCTGTGACATTTCATCCCAGAGATAATTAAAGGGGAGGTATGAAGTTTTATTAGATATTCCACAACAAAGTTCTGTAAAGAAGATAGTTTAAAAATCAGAAACATGTCTTCTGCTAGTTCTGGGGGTGCGGGGGCTAGATGCCTAAGATCACAGCAGAGTCAGACTCTCCTGAGGCCACTCAGCTTATCTTGCTGATGGCTGCCTTCTCTCTGTCCATGACCTTCCTTTTGTGTGTGTGTTTTGTCCTAAAATCCTTCTGTAAGAATGGTGATCATATCAGATCAGGACCCCTACTTCCGACCTCATTTTAACTTCATTGTATCTTTAAAGCTTCTGCCTCCAAATATGGTCACATTTTGAGGTCTTGGTACTTAAGACAGGGAGACACATCTTGGGGGAAGGAATTCCACATAGTAGAAGGTTTATTGTGTAATAATCTCCTCATTTATGCATTGCGTATTCGTCTACGCTGTGACTTGGAAAATGGGAGAGGAGGGCCAGAGAAGACCAATGCACCCAAGGAAAGCATTTGTTTGTAATACAGGAGAAGATCAAACAGCTTGGTTAGGCAGGCCCTGGGTTGGTTTCACAAAGAATATGTCAAGGAAATCCAGATTAAAAAGCCAGTCAGAAGGGGAAGGGACCAGGGAGAGGTGCACCAAGGTAGACTGTGGATATGGTGGATTTGACGGCAGGAAGCTGAGGTGGTTGACTCTCATGGTTTCTATTTTAATTTTCTGTGAAGTAGGCCATCTGCTGAGAAAGGGAAGAAAGAAAATTGCAGATGTGAATTGAATGGAAAATGTTTTAAATTACAGTTCCAGAGAGTTGGGAAGCTGACTACCCAAAAACTTTGCTAGAATTTCTATGAAGTGTTTCAAGCCTCTTTAGGCTGGATGACCACAGATTAAAATAACTCTCTGTGGGAGAGTTTTTTTATTATTATTATTATTTTCATCCTCTCATGATTAACTGTGTGGGCACAGTCTTAACGAAAAGACAAATCTGGATCATTGTGCTGCCAAAGTTTCTCTGGACAGGCAATTCTCCACACAAGATGGCAAAAGGAATTCTGAGCCATAAAAGGTTCCATCTTTGCCCTTGGGAATGTCTCAGGTGCTTGGAACTTGAAATTAAAATTGTCAAGGAATGGCAGGTGGGAGGCATTTGCTGACAGTGCTGCTGGACTGGAACGTTCTGGAAACATTTCACTGTGAGGCTCTTGGGCACTGTCTCCCAGCTTATCTTGAAGCACATGCTAAAAGCCACATGCCCACATGCCTTGGCTAGATAGATACAATACAGCTTCTGGACGCTGACCTGCCAGCTATTTCAAAATTTTCCTGGCTGCATTCTGTCCTGTATGGGAAACACACAGAATTCAGTAAAAGGTGTGTCATTCTCACGCCACAGTGCGTGAAACTCTGATAGTGAGTGCTACTTCACCCTCCTGCCCTCCCAGGGAATGGCCCTCCCCAGGAATTGGCATCAACCTAGCTAATGGAGGGATTGAAAACCAAGTTCCCTTCTTCTCCGAAAAAGTATGGCAATCTCTTTGAATCTGAAGACAAAGAAGAAAGACATCTCACAATATCTAGAACTATAATGCTGATCTTCTATCAGCTTTTGTGTGTGCATTCCGTTGACCTGACCACCATAAGCATGTGCATACACACACACACACACACACACTGGAAATGGGGGTAGGGAGAGACTGTCACAGTATCGAGCTCCACAGAATCAAAGTAGCTCAGATTTCACATACCTCAAAGGGAAGGAATTTAAGGATCTGAATTCCACAGGACAGATTGTTTTTACATACGCTACTACTTACTATGCTTTGTAGCAGGATATGGACTCTTGGTGTGAAATACTAATAATGACAAAGGGTTTGCCAACAAAAAAGAAACTAGATACCATAAAACATTGTACAAGCAAAGTGCAACCTTAAGATAATGCTTAGATAATTTTGAGAAAAGTATGCTAATCTGAAACATGCAGTCCAGGCAAGCCTTGAATTTTCTGTCTAATGCTATCATTTGTGACTAAAGAGCATAGTTAGAAACATTAGAAACTTGAGAAAGTATCTATCGTGTTTTATGCCAAGAATATAAAAACAAAATACAATCTTAAAAACATGTTCGCTTTCCATTAGTTGGGCGTGATTACACTGGGAAAACTAGACACCAGCAGTTGCTACAAAGGGAGAAATCTTGAACTGAGGTGCTGTTTGTAATGAAAGATCCGACTTGGGAGGGAGAAAGGAGGAAGAAATAAGAGAAGGAGACTGGGTGGTATTTTCATTAGCTGGTACCCTCAGAGAATCCCTTATGTGAAATTCCAAAAATAATGAACAGGACCCCCCAAGTTAAAGATCCTACTGAGCCAGGATTATGACAGCTGGCCCCCTTGCAGTGATACTAACCAAACTTCTATTCCCGGGGCTTCTCATTAATAGAGACATTTGTTTCTGAAATCTGGTTCCTTTCTAATTTCTCATCACTGAAATAGATATGCATGTAAAACTTACGCATTCTCAGCTTCCTTTACCTTGTACAGAATTCTTGCGCGAGAAAAAGAGAAGGAACACAGTTATACAGCAACGAAGAGCATCCATCCCATATCAGAGCCCTCTAAGACAAACCCTCCTCCACCTCTCCCATCATCAGAAACTTGGCCTCCTACCCAAGGGTGGGTAAAGAGCAGTGCCTTGCATTTTGAATGAAGGAAACAAGTTTTTCTAATGAATAAGATGATCAAAATTCTGCAAAGTTTGAGGGGAAGTTTCATGTCTCAGAGTTCAGTTCGAATTTGGTATAGAAGAATTCGGATGCTGCATGTTAAAACATGCTCTCTGATATGCCAGATTCTCACTTTAATCTATGAAGACTAATGACCTCAAAGAGGAGCCAAAAAAAGAGATAGGCTCACAGCTCTACAAAGCTATTTCACCCAAATTAAGAGTGTTTTCAAAAACCCACATGTGGCAAACAGACCTAAGAGTTTGTTCTAATTGAAAGCATTCCATGTTCCAACCTTTGGTCGGAGAGCAGAATTACTTCCCTCTGTTGGGGGTCTGAGAAAACCAAGCTGAGGAAATGCACAGGCTATTTTCTATGACACCTCCGTGCTGTAGACAAGCAGCAATCTTCAGCTATGGCACCATGAAATTATTTTAAGATTTTCCAATATCACATTTTTCTCCCATTTCTATTCCCTTCCTCCTACACAAGCACTCATCCCTACGCCTGTCTAAAGAACAGTGGGCATCTTCTCAAGGCAATTCTGTTTTTACTTCAACAAATATAAAACAAGTCAATTTGGGGGCTTTTTTCCCCCTGATATTTCTCAAGGGATCAGGGACTATGTTTGTTCTGGATAGATATTGATTTATACTTAATTATCAGTTTGTTGCAGTTATAATAGCCTCCCCTGGGTGTTAAGTCTGTCTGCATTCTTGTAGTTTGCTTTTGCAGAAACTGCCAATGTGCCATCTCTTCCTATAACTGTTCATGTAGTTATAGTTGCATCCATACCTCTGTGTGTAACTTTTAGTTATCCTCCATCCTCCCATCAATTACTCCCAGGAAAGGGTGAAAAGAACAGCCACAAGTGGCTGCAAACATGACTGAGCAAGTCCTGTCTTAGGACCAATTGAAGTTTAATAACAAACATTAATTCTGAGAGAACTGTGTCTCTATTTCAGGTGTAAATTGCTATACAGCAACACTAATTGTAAAGTCACTATAGAAGTGCTCTGTGGAGTTCATCAGCAGCTGGGATGTTGACCTCAATTAGCCATTCTGTAAGCACTGAATGCCTGCAAGACACTAGGAAACCACTGACTTCAATAGAGACAGACCTCTGAACATGGTCAATCATTTAAATACTTAAGGATTTTTAGAGAGAGAGAGAGAGAGAGATAGAGATAGAGAGAGAGAGAGAGAGAGAATTTAATTTAGGTTGCCAGCGAAAGAGACACTGCTGCAGCTTGACCTGCATAGTTTCTAGATCAACATTGGCATGAAAAAGCTTTCTGGAACCTAGGAATAATTGAAGGCCCGGCCAACAAAATACAATGGTTTGAGAGAAATATGAATTCTTGAAGCAAGAAAAACAGTGAGCTGTGAAACAAAGCTCAGAAAGAGATGATGCAACAAAGAAATCAGCCTGATTGCTGTGCCTCCACGTGCTTGGTAATGTTGACCTTATTCTGTATGTCTGTTTCCAAAAGTGTGACAAGTACAGCTTTAGTGAAATGTGACCTGATTTTTTTAGGTGTTTCTGTACACTTTTATTATTTTTTCACGGATTATTTTGGAAAACAAGACACTTTTTAAAACTAGTCCTTAGGGTTAGAGAGACAGCTCAGAGGGTTAGAGTACTTGTTAGTCTTGCAAAGGACACAAAGTAGGGGTCATGTCACTCACACTAGGGAACTTACAATAGGCTTCAGCGCCAGTGAGTCTGATGCTCCTTTGACTTCTGTCTTCTGTGGGGCATATACACACCTGCACACACACACACACACACACACACACACACACACACACGCACGCACGCACGCGTGCACATACGTTGTGCCCAGAGAAAGGAAGTAATGCATATTTGGAATTCAGTAACAATTTTCTTCTCTAATGATTATCACATCTCCAAACTCATTCTAGGAGACCAAGTCAGAGGAATTAATATATCTATGTATTAAAAAATTCTAGGGCCAGTGACTTGTGCTATCAGTATTCACTATGGCTATTAAGTGTATGGGTACTTTACTTTCAGTTCATGTCCTGTCCTTTTCAATAAAAACAACTAATTGTATGTTCTTCTTTCAACTATTACACAGATTCAATTTCTAAATGTCCCCTTAAATAAAACGATAATTTTATATAGCATTTTGGGATTAGGTGGTATTTATATCATCATTTAATCACTTAGATATTAATACTATGTAAGCATGTATTGCTCACTAATTGTTGTATGAATGATCATATGGCCCATAGGACTTGATGCTGGAAAGAAGGAAGGAGACATTTATTTCACCTTGTATCTCAGACATTCTAGAATAGGGGTAGATATACAGTTAACACTATAAAATATATCTTTTGTAAAATAATAAATCATTATCCTTAAATTATTATTTTGTTAGTTGCTTCTGATATCAATATGACAAAATACCATACTGACCCAACGGCAGGGAGAACAGGCTTATTGTAACTCTTAGTATCAGAAAGTATATACCACGTGACAGAAAGTCAAAGCAGCTGGGTGAACCCTCTGTAAGATGGGGCAGCTGTGTGGACACTCTGTAGTGTGAATGTGGGGCAGCTGGGTAGACACTCTGTAGTGTGAAGATGGGGCAGCTGGGTAGACACTCTGTAGTGTGAGAATCTGAGCTCTCAGCTCCTCACATCTTCATGAACCAGAAAGTAGATCAAAACCAGAGATGGATGTAAGGTATAATTCTCAAGACCTGCCCCAGTGACCCACTTTTACTAATTAGACTCCAAATTGTAAAGTCTATACAACCCTCCAAAGCAGTACAACCCTCCAAAGCAGTACCACCAGCTTGGGCTCAGGAATTCAAACACCATGAACCTATGGGAAAGTACTTCACATGAATAGTCAATAGTCATTGACGAACAGAGAGACTACAGATAATGAGGGAAACCATGGTGATGGTCAAGTGGCTAAAAACCTAATGTAACCCTGATTTTCCTGGGAGTGCAGGTCCTCTTGAAGCTGTTCAGAACAAAGCAGCTGATTTCACCCTGGTGATTACTTTTACCAATGGATCCTTTAGAAAGGTCACTTATGGTTTTGCCTCTAACCATCTGAGTGCGGTCTTATTTCTCTGGTGTCACTAACTCTGACATCAGAGTGGCATATCCTCTTAAGCATCACTGAAAAACTCATAACTTATTTGTTAGACTTCTGTAGGAGTCACAATAAGAGCAAGAGATAGAAACTATGTAGGCAGTGACCTTGAATCTTGTCCTTGATCAGAAAAGTCCTTAGTTCTATCCTTATAAGAGGCCAGAAGAGCAAAAAGGCTTCATTTTTTTTTTGTCTTTCTTCTTTTATACAGTCAAAATGAGACCCTGTGCCTAAAACCTATACCTGATAGCCAAAACAGACAGGTGCATGAATATCTCCTACATGGGCTCTCCAGAGTGACAGGCTGATCTCACAAATGACTGACTCATCCATTTCTGTCATAAGTTTTATAAAGTACATATCAATAGAACACTACTCCTTGGGATCTGTCCTGCTATCTAGGAGCTTTGTCTTCTACTTTTCTCTTAAAATTCCACGTAGAAGCTTATAATTAAACTCCTTTCTAAACTCAATCTTTTGCCTGTGAGATTCCTTCTTTGAGTTTTGGAGACAAAGGACTTAAAAAACAATGGCTTTGGGTATTTTATTGATTTTTGTAGCCCCTTAGCTATCTCAAGTATGAAGCTTGAGGTAAGAGAGTGTAGGCTCAAGGACTTTCTATTTTCCTCCCATTTTAACAAGAAAGGAATTGCAGATGACTCCAAAATGTGAGATCATCAATGCTGGGTATTTCTCAAAAGCCCAATAGTCTCTACAGTAAGTTTTATACTGCTGTTTCCCAATTTATATATTTTAACAGGATTATCCTAATATTTAAACTTGGTTGAGTTAAATGAAAATTAAACTATGACTTAATAAAATTTGTATGCAACAAAATTAGTGTTCATGAAGACATTTGTAGCATTAAACACAGGTATGCAAAAAGAAAAGAAAAGAAAGAACAAAGAAAGGTTAAAAAAAATCAAGCCTACTATCTCCCGAAGACAGCTCCACAAGAAATTGTTAAACTTCAAAGAAAAAAAAATCTTTAAAAAAAAAATAGAAAACACAGTGAAAATGAACAAAAATGAAAACAATGGTCAGAAACAAAAGAAAAGATAATTCTTTAAAATCTTGAAAAAAGGGGACAAACTCTAGGAAAAATTACAAAGGAAAGGAAGAGTTCATCATCCTTGGGAGTCAGACAGGATGGCACTCATGCAAACCTTTCTAGCATCCCCAGTAAAAGACCTGTTCCCAATGTAAACTGCCCATTCAAATGAAAAGGTGTAGCTCTGCAGAAGAGAAAACTTCCACAGTCCACAGAAAGAGATGGGCTTATGTGAATAGTCACATGAATTTTAAGAAAACTGGGCTTGTAAGCAAAGGTTATAAACGAGTCCAGCTGGCCAATTACGTGAACTCATGAAGTAAGCTAGCGGTTACTTCACAAGTTAATCTTGCCGGCCCTCTTTAATTGTGACCTAGATAATCAGCGTGCTAGCGCAATTCCATCATTCTTCTCAAGTGCTGTGTCTATCTTGGTCCCCCACTCCTTTTTCTGTTCCCTACTCCCTCTGGCCTTCTCTTTCACCTAACTTGTTTGGTCTCACCATGTGTAGAAGCTCCTTCCATGTACTTCATGTATAGAAGAGCATGTCTCCATACTCTGAACTGCATCATATTCTTATCTCAATATCATTTCCATACTCTGAACTGCATCATATTCTTATCTCAATATCATTTCCAAAGTCTTTAAATATACTGTAAGAGAAAATTTACTCCTTTCCAATTACAACAATTTCTTTTTTTTTAAAGAAGCAATCCCATTATAATTGTTGCAGTCTTTTATATGAAATACAAAGCCTACTTCCTAACATGGAGGTCAGCCTATGAAAGTTACATCCTCTGTGTCAACAAAGGCACATAAAGAAAGACAGGAAGATGTACTGAGCTTCTCAGGAATATGAATACAAGCATCCGTCAGAAAATTCTACAAACTGAGTCCTGTGTTACACAGAGAGGATCACATGAGAATATTTCTAAGTACCATCTAGATAATTTTTCCAGGTAATATTATTAATTTGATCATCTCCTGTTGTTTTTTTTTACTACCCTATTTGGAATCTAATATCCATTTTAAAATTTACAGTGCATCTTAAGTAGAATACTGAGTTTTCATTGGGAATTCTTAGCCCTATTTAAATTTCATTAATTGTATGGTGGAAATGCTAAATTCATATGCCAAATTTCTTCTGAACAAACTTGAAATCTTTCCAATAACTAAATTTCACATCCATTGTTGAATTTAAATTTAGTTTGTGGCTCATTCACATGAACCACATTTAAAAGTTCAGTAACCACAAGGGGACTAGCAGATACAGATACCCATTGCACTGCAGAACAGGAAGCATGATTCGCTAATGCTGACATCATCAACCTCATTGAGCAATCTGGTTTCAGTTCAGGTGAATAGCACAAGGCTTTGGTTTTCACTCATCTGTGTTCCTTTACTATTGTATTTATGCTAAATGATAATGGGAACGTTCAGATTCAGTAAATATATTTGGTAGCCAACATTAAGTATTATCTGAATCATTATCCCCATACTGAATTTTTTAAAATCAGAAGTAAATATAAAATGTATCTTCTAAATGTATAATTCACTTTTGAAGTATTTTCATGATAAAAACAATTTACCCTCTTAATATTTTTAATGATAACGTAAGAGCATGACACACTGCTTTTATTCTTTTAGACTACTCAGAAAAGAACATGGTTTGATACTAAAATAAAATGTTCAAGTCAAATAAAGGCCAAACGACAAAGAATAGCTTCATGTAGCATTTGAATGTTTCTAGTCACAAACAACAGAGCATCTATTTCTAATATTCATCAGTTTCTTCATAGTTCAATGACATATTGTTAAAAGTATAATTTCCTTCTCTTCATATCAAAAATATAAAAGAATTCAACTTCATTCTATTTTTGATCTCTTCATTCCAGACAGAATTGAATTGCACTTCAATTTAGAACAAGTTTTAATAATACTGCTTGCTGATGTCTTCAAAGAAAGAAGACAGCTTTATAGACATAACAAGAGAGCCATGGTTCAAACCTAAGGGGAGATTGCTGATTAATGTAGAAAGCCACAAACGGCCAAAGAGAATGCTAGTGGAATGCTCAGACACAAATGGGACATAGATATCACAATACTTACCAAAGGCCCAAGGACCACTGAAGAAGAGCGAGAAAAAGGATTGTAGGAGCAAAAGGTCAAAGACCAACAAAGGGAAATAAAGTCTTCTGATGATGGCAGGGTAATTGTACTCATGGATTCATGTCAGCGTGGTTGTTGTAATTTAAAAACAGTGGCACTCAAGAGAACGATGCCATGTGACAGGGTTCAAGCAGAGGGTTTTTGTTGTTGTTGTTTTGTTTTGTTCTGTTTAATTAGGAAAATGGATCATAAAAAGCGGAAAGAGAAGGGAGGAGACCAGCCTCCAGAGACAGGAGCAGCAAAAGAGAGGAGAAAGGAAAGAGGGGGAGAGAGAGGAAAGATGGGGAAGAGAGAGGGGGGAAGAGACAGGGGTACAGAGAGAGAGAGAGAGAGAGAGAGAGAGAGAGAGAGAGAGAGAGAGAGATGATGGGAAGTTGGCATGGCCCTTTCAAGAGGGAACATAGTGAGTATGCACAGGTGGTGCTCTTAATGGCTGAAGCTGAGGGTGTATCCTGTCAGAACCCCAAGGACAGACCAGTACAGATACCTGAATACTACTAGTGGTAGCAGCAGAAGACCTATCCTTGTACATGTTAAAGCTAGTCAGCATTCTAACATGGTCTGGAAGGGGTCATAAGACCCCATTTTTACCTGAGGAGCTATGAGAATTGATGCCTTCTAGAAAAAGAGCAACTGGTTTTCTTTAAAAGAATGGCTCCTACTAGGTCCACCATGCTCCTGAGGATGGGCAAATACCCATGGATAGCACAAAATTGGAATTAATGCATTTAAAGGGAGAAGGGGACATGATATTGGGGAGTAAGGGAGATAGAGTAGATCTTGGAGGAGTTAGGAATATTGCAATATATTGTGCAAAATTCTAAAATAAAGCAGAAAGGGTGAACAGTTTATACTCAACCTCAACTTACTATTTATTTGCTATTATAATGGTAGTTAACATATCCTCCATTTATTAGATTAGACATCAATGAATAGTAACACAGTCAAAAATAGAGACAAAAGTATCAAAGTTCTCATCAGAAGAATGTTTATTACTTTTATTTTATTTATAGGTTATAGTTTTGTTCACACACTTGTGTAGGAACCATCATTATCTTAAATTTATGTCATTTTATATTGCACATATAGAACACATTACAACGAAAATAACTAAAAGTCACACTGCAATTCTGGAAGACTGCTTCTTCCTGAGGGAAATAAATACATCACTTGGATATCAGAAACACTGCACAGAAGGCTCATAAAGTTCCTCAAAGAGTTAGCCAACACCGAGAGCATAGGATACCCAAAAGCAAAAAAATACGACATCACACTGTACCTGTTCCCCTCTGACTAGCACCATTGATGCTGTGAGAGCCCGTGGTCTTCTGCAATGTGCATTATGCATGAGCTAGAACCTTCAAAAGCAAGTCATCCAGGCTAAGCAAACCAGTTATCTGTGGAGTGCAGAGTTCTGGGGGCAGACAGGGAAAGTGTGAGCGCATTAAGCCCAAGTTGGAAAGCAAAGAGGAGAGAATTTTCAAAGCTGTGATTTTTAGGAAACGGAGATCCGGCTTTTAGTCTTGGGATATTTCTTGTCACAAAGGCGCAACTCGTCTCCTTCCCAGCGATCGAAAAGTAACTGAAGCTGAGTGCGGATGTCGAAGAGGTGGAGAATCTGTCAAAGGGTGGGCCCAGTTTTAGGTCACAGAGCATCACGTTTGAGTCTTTATGCTGTGGACTCAAGGTCTCGCCAACATTTTGCTTTGGCACTAAACTGACCTCAGCTTTTGAAGTTTATGTAGATTTGCTTACAAACCCCCTGCAATGGCAATGAAGAAAGTACAAGGATGCTTCAGTTTGTGCTGTGGCGGAGAGAGTTAAGCCAGCAGCCACTTTGCTCCTTCCGTTTCCATTGCTTTCCTTCCGGGTTTTGTCAGGGACGTGAACCGAATTGAACCTACTGTACAATGCAGGCTACTGGTGTGGAGGCCTCCGGGCTGCCACTGACTCAGCAGCAGCTCTAAGCACTGACCAGGGAAACAAATGACAGGATGGAATCCGACAGCGTGCCACTAAGCACGATCGCTGCCAAGGGAGCAGAGATTTGAAGGTTTATCTGGGTTACTGAAATAGGAAACAGATTGATTTAGTTTATTAAACATCATTTCCTGTTGAGCAGAACAAGAAGCTTTGAAAGCAATTTTATTCCCAGAATCTTTAGACTCTTACCATTCCAACATGAAACTATTATGTATTAGTTTGACAAATATTTGCATATACAATGCACATTAAAAGTATATATGCTCGTATTTACAATATGAAATAGCCTTATTTTGATATTTATAAATATGCATATATTTATAAATCAGTTAATATTTTATATTAAATATGTATATGTGTGTGTTTGTGTATGGGTTTTAAAATAACTAACCTTCTAGCTCCTTTTTGATACTGTGAGAAGTTTTTATTGTAAGTTTTCCTGGAAATGATGTAGAACCAATATATTGAAAGCATATTTCCTATATTTGAAATGTGTAGTCAACTTTTGTAGTCATTGAAGTAATTACTATACTCTGGCCCACAGTGTTTAGGTACTTTTTAATCTAATAACACATTTTAGCCATATCAATGAAGCTGTTTTACTCTCAGGCATGTAATAATGTGGGCAGAAAAACAGCATAGAATCTTACTTTACCATGGATGAGCAAATATTTAATTTGAGATATAAGAATGAGGGGGGAATGTCCCTCTCAAGAAAAAAATTAAAGTACTTATTTTATTCATCTCTACCTGTAGTCCAATTGCAGCTGTCATTTTGACAACACACAGTGACTAGTTTGGCTTGAATCAATTCCCTCCCATTTGGGGATACTCATTTTTCCATTGTATCCAGGCTTTAAAATATAATAGTAGTAATTTTTAAATATGGCCTCTCTGCCAATAAGCACCACAGACATCCTTCTTGTTATTTTTCTTGTTATTTCAGAAGATTTAAAATTGCTAAGCACTGTCCCTTCCTGAAGTCCATGCCAAACCAGCTTTGCCAAGCATGAAACCCCATGTCTGTCTTGCTGCTCCAGGAGCTGCCCAAAACCTTCCTTGTCATTTATCTTTCCTGAGGAGCAGTAAATGAATGCTATCCTCCAAGGCACACTGACTAATATTGACTCCCTTCTTCGAGGCTCTTGCCTGGACTGCAAGTACTTGATAAACACAACAGCCAATGGACACATATTACTATCTTAGTCCCTTCCTATGACTTCCAACTAGGCCCTCCACTCCCTCTCTCTGGATGACAGAAGTCATAGTCAAGTGCAGCTGCCCCAATGATGACGGAAGTTTTATGTTCCATCTGGCCCCACAGCTGTTTAGCCCCAAATAAATACACAGAGTTTACATTAATTTTAAACTGTTAGGCTGATGGCTCAGGCTTCTTATAGGCTAGCTCTCTCTTAATTATTAACCCATTTCTATTAATCTGTGTATCTTCATGTGCTTTTGGCTTACCTGAGAATTCCCACACCCCATTTTTGTTCTGAAGTTGTGATTGAACATAGATTTGCATCAAGTGTTCCCATTGAGGAGTGATGTCTGCACCCTATTTGAATCAGTGTAGGTTTCATTTTATTCAAATGCAATGGAAGCAAAGGTGTGAGATTTCTGAGACTAAACACTGCAGCATTTAGAAAACTCTTGCATAATTTCTTTTCTTGACTACTTACAGCAGTCTACCATGTAATAAGTGCATCAGGTGACCATAATATCAAGAAGTCCAAACTATATATAAAGCCTGTGTGAGTCATTGTCATTACAACAGAGAGCACCAGATAATATTAAGCTTTGAAGTCCTTCCAGATCAGGTTCCACAAAGAATAATGAAGAGGCTTCAGGATGTCGTCATCAGGGAAACTCAAACCATTCCATCTCTTGATTTTCCCAAGACCAAACTGCAGAGCCACATAAAGCATCTCAGTAGATCCTTGTATAAACTCTTCCTCCACTGACCAGGCGACAGTAGCAATCCCTGGTCTTTTATGTTTTTCTTCGTTTCAATTTCCACCATCTGCTTCTGTGGAATTTGCTAAAAACAAAACAAACAAACAAAAAACTCACGAAAGAGTGCATTTCCTTCTCCATCAACAGCACCAGTTTCCAAATTAGGTTGATCAATTGGTACGTTATTCCTTATTGGTCATCAATTCTCCCCATCAGCTGAATGACTTCTCCTAAACTCAAATCTTTCCATGTCATCCATAAGATTTCTTCAGTGGTGTTTACCTGAAATGAAGGCAGAATGAGGTTGATGATGTTGGCATGATCTATGCACACCTCCTGTTCTACACTGTGCAACATGGTATCTGCCAGTCTCTTTTTGTGATGACTGAACATTTAAATGTAATTTGTGTGACAGAGGCATTGAGCTTTTAATTTTATCCAATTTCACATACAAAATTTAAATTTGACAATGGATGTACAATATAATTTTTGGAGTGATTTCAAGTTCAGAACAGGGTGGGCATATGAATTTACCTTTTATCTCTGCTGTCTATTAGATGTAGACAACCACACATCTAATAAAGGAAGAGACAAGATGTGCCATGAAGAAACTCATCCTTATTGACACTTTACTCCACTGTCCTTCAGAAGGCACCCAGAGAACCTGAATTTCTTTGCCTTTTATACCCTGGGCCCTGGTCATTTAAGCAGCCATTCCTCCAATATAAATGTACTGTCACAATTCCTTTTCCCCATCACTCTGCTGACTTTCTTTAACTAATATACTTCCTCTATGCTTTCCCAGAAGGCAAATTCTATGTCAGCTTCTGGGCTTCCTCGTATTTCTTTCTTTCCTCTGAATATATAAGTCCACACTATTTTCTGCCAAAGCTATTTGTTGATCCAATAAAGCATTTTATTGTTCTGTGCTTCTTGGTATGTAACATATTTCCTTATCCTGTGTTCTGACATTTTTAATGTCCTGAACAAACCATCCCAGCATCCCAGGTATCTATGGAAATGCTATTGACATAATGATGAGCTCTGTAAACTGATGGAAACCTGAAAATTACCTAACATGTAGTCCTCACAAACTACTTTCATTCATATATGCATATATCTAAACACATGTATACATAAACACACATGCACATATACATAGACACACATATGCAACCATATATCCATGCTTATGCATGATAACATTGAAGTCAGGTACACTTAAAATATTAACTAGTACATTTTTTAAAAAGGTAAATATTAAGAAACTATTAAAGAGAAACTTTAGATTGAGATCAACCTAAGAAAAGTAAAATTAGAAGCTCCTTTTCCTAATCTTTTTCTCCAAACCATTTGGCATTAGGATTTTATGTTCCATCAAGAAAACATAAACTCCTAAAGTAGTTTGCTTTATAATGTGGACTGCCAAGGCAGTAATGCTACCAGTAAAAGATGTTTTAACGAATTAAGCAGATACAGTCAACCTTATAAAACAAATAAATTTGCATCGTGGAAGCAAGAAAGGCATGTTCCATTATCATTAAAATTTTAACCAGGCAAATTTAAACAGTTAAGTGTGCAAATGCACATACAAAGATAATTCCACTCCAGATTGGGGATGGTGTTACTAAATCATGGTAACAGTGCTTTTTGATAGGATGTTCCGGGGTCCACAGGGAAATCACAGTTCTATTACACATAGCCAAGTGCACATTACTATCTGTTGGGAGGAGGTGCCAGGGTTGTAAACATCTCATATGGCCTGTACTCCATTAGATAAGGATATTAAACCCTCTGATCAATAAGACACCATGAAGCTTTTATGGTCATTGGCAGTTAAAATAGCCCCGAACACTAGCTTGAGTCCACAAAGAACAGCGTGTTTTCCTATCTTTGGGTATCAGATGCAGCTGCATTCTGACTCTTGCTGTTTGAGCTTTGCCCTCTGCCAGGAAGAAGCAAAACTGCATTGCATACCCTGCCTGGTGCCTGCAACATGAGACCTTGAAGTGGGGATGTCAGGTGGACCTGGTTTATGTCACGCTAAGAGAGCCTAGTCATTTCAGATCTTGTAATGGGGTTTTCATTCTTCTAGCTACATAATGCATGCAAACATTATCTTGATGCCTTTGAAAAAAAGAACTTGTCAAAATGCACGGGGAGAAGCAAATGTATTATATGTTTGCTTGCTGTAGGCTGCAGCCGGAAGCAGAGTGGATCACAGAGATTTCAGCTGTGCATAATTATAAGTGCTCTACAGCTAAGCAGCTATAGAACTGCCCACAGAGTGTCTGGGGAAGGAGGTGGTGAAGCATCCACCCAACCCTGCTGCCTAATAGGCTGTACATATATCACACATGTGGAATGATATGTGTTTGACTCCCCCTTGTCCCAATCGCCGTAGACATTTACCCAAGTTTCACTCACCTAACTCTGTTCTCAGAGCTTTGGTCTTCTGCAGAGTGGTGAAGGAGAAGCAAGGGCTCAGATTTCTCTAGGTGTGTCTGGTGCATAGCTTCTCATCTGGCCTTATCAGTGGCTCCTTAATGAAGTGGCATTACAAATCTGTCACAACACTCCTGTCCTTTTTAATGGGAAGCATTCAAAAGTGAGGACACTCCAGGGATGTCAACCCGTTCGTGCACGTGAACGCATGGAAATTACTTTGGAATCACTATTTTAGGCCTCTGCCATAGGACTTGCTGGCACTGGCATTCCCTAGATCATTGGAGTCCTGTTGAAGGGCTGGAGATGCTCAGCCTCCTGATGTAGTTCCCTTCTTTCCTTTTAGCCCTAGAGTAATAACGTTATGTTCCAGCCAGGCTCTGAGAAATGTTCACTCCCTTCAGGGATACAGAGGGCACAAATGAAAATGACTGAACTCTGGAGTTGAAATTGTCAAGGGAATAGATGATATGAGGTAGGAAAAAAACGATCTAATTTTGTCAAGGAAAAAATAGGAAAAATGGAATTTGAGATAAGATACCAACACAGTTACATGTTGTATAACTCACAGAAGTGGAGGATGCAAGGAGATGATATGTGTTGAGGTTCAAAGCCAAGTGCCATTATGCCTCCGAGAACAGTAAGAACACTTGGGGACACTAGTGGATCAAATATGGGGTTACAGATTTTCGAGGGCTTTGCCACACTGAGGAAGGAGAAAATTAGGGGCTATTTTCATTGCTGTCTAACAATGGTACCAGAATCCTTGGCCAACTTCACAAGCATGTGCACAGTACCCAGGGTCCTGTCCCCAGCATGGTAGAAACAGCTATAAATGATAAGTGGACAAAGTGGGGCATCTCAAATTAGAGTAGAAAAGTCTTGCATGTGAATTACAGCCGGCCGTGCATCACTTAATTATGGGGATACATTCTGAGATATGCATTGCCAGGCAATTCCAACCATTGCTCATTGCTTGAATACCGGGGGTGATCTTACACCTCTACTGGGACAGACTGCTACCTACCCAGGAATGCTGGTGTTGCAATGCTATTGCCTATTGTTTCTGGTTTGTTACAGTAGTGAATAGTGCAGACAATGGCAACATGATGCTATCTGTATATCTAAACATAAGTACACATGGGAGGGTACGGTAAACATAACAGGATGTAGGAATTCCTCAGCTCTTTACAGCCTTATGGGACCACAACCATAGTGAAGTCCTCACAGCTGACCAAATCAACACTGTGTGGTGATGGATTTTACTTCAGTGCAGGAAAGAGACTGAGAGATCTCCCCCACCCAAGGTCAGCAACCACTACGCCATGTCTTTAAGTCATCAACCTTTACAGAATTGTTTAGAGAGTTCAATCTGTAACCTTTGATACCTATTGCCTATCATTAGCTACAAATAAAAGCCCTCTAAGATGTGCATGAAAGAGAGGAAACTGCATCTTGCTGAGGGCAGAGGCGTATACTAGCAGAGGACAAGAGAACATTTTCTAAGGAGGAGATGACGGTGGACATTTTGAAAGACGTCATTAATGATTTATTATATTCTTGAATGTCATATTACTCTATCTCATTAATGATTTATCAGGTTAATGTCATATTACTGTACATCATATCATTAAAGATGGATTTCTTTCTCTAATAGAAATGATGACACGGGAGCAAAGAAGTCCATCATTGGCTTTGTATTTTGCTCACTTTGCTCCTTTGACTGGAAAACCCTGTTTGCCTTCTGGGTTAACAAACTGGATTTTCTCTCCTCAAGCATTTCTGGTTTTTTACATTCAATTCCCTTCAAATTCAAAACATTGGCTTATTCCAAGAAAGGACATCTGAGTCTTCATTTTAATCTTTCTGTCCTGAGTTGTATGTTGTCATGTATTATGATAAGTATTGATAACTCTAACAACAATAATAACCATGACAACTATAACCAATATTCAGTATTTCAAGAAGGTAGAAAAAAGTATTTTGACAGTGTCACCATAATGAAATTAAAATTATTGAGAAAAGTATAGGTTAACGTGTTTTAAACAATTCACATTGTATACACATATAAGGACATTTCTAGTATGTAATTAGTATTATAGTGTTTGTTCTTCAATATCAATTAAAAATAAAAAACAAAGAATCAAAGAAATAACCAAGTTAGTTCTTTCAAAGGATTAACAAGTGTTAGAAAACTTTAGCCAAATTAACTGAATGGATCCTCATGAATAAAATGGGAGATGACAGAGGAGATGTTATGATAGACACCAATGAAATCCATAGGATTATAAGACATACTTCAAAAAGCTTTTCTCCACAAAATTGGGAACCTAAAAGAAATGAATAAATTTCTTCCTGTATATGACATACTAAAGTAAAACCAAGAAGAGCTAAAACTTTCAAATAGTCCCAACTCAAGATATAAGATAGAAGCATCAACAGAGCAACATGAGAATAAATAACAGCAAAAATCCCAGGTGGTTTTACTGAAGAAGTTTTCCAGCCTGTAAAGATAAAACTAGTGCTCAAACCACCTAATAAAGTACAAAAGGAGAGAATGCTTCCAAGTTAGTTTTGTGAAACTTGCCTTATACTGCTACTTAAACCAGATGAAGACACAATAACAAGAAAATTACTCTCTCTGGTAAATATGCATGAAAAACTCAATTAAATATATGTAAACAATTAACGAAAATGTCACAAAAGTCATCTACTATGAACAAGTGGGCTTCATCCCAGCATGTGTGGATGGTTCAACATATATAAGTCAATAAACATGATCTGTCCCATAAATAGACTAAAAGATCATCTCATTCGATTAAAAAAATTTAATGCCCATTCATGACAAAAAAGTCCTGGAGAGCCTAGAGAAACAAGGAATGCATCTCAATGTAATAATTATATCATATATATGGCAAACCCACAACCACATAGGCTCGTGAGCATTGCAAGTTTTACTACTGATCTTAGCTACCCTCTAGAACTTGGTGGGAAGGCCCTATTGCTGAAATCGGCACACATTTGAATCATAGAACACAGAGAAATCAGTCTGGCACTACTCTGGAAGCTTCATCACTATTGGTTCCCTTTGTGGTTCTGGATGGTGCTATGCATCCACTAGAGGAGAAAAGGAATTCTTAGTCTTACCCAGCATTGAACTCTGTAAGCTGAAATAATGAGCGTTCTGGGGAGATATTGCAATATTAACATGAACATCATTAATATAACCAACACTATCCAATGGACTGAAGGCCTACTCTACAGAAAAAAATCCACACCTGGCTCTGTTGTAGGGAACCTGAGGCTAGAGAGACCTACTATTTATTAGTCTGCTCAATGGACTTATATCAAAATGAGTCCTAATAACTTATGGTTATTAGATAGATTAATACATCTATCATTACTCATCAATGAAGTTTCTTTCGCAGTAAATAGCAATTAGCACAGACACTTAGAGCTGGCAAATATACAGAGAATAAGAGACCAAGGATAGCTGGGCGCTAAATGGGACAGCTATGCCATACCTCCTCTCCCAAGGCTGAGTTATCATCACAGAAGATAGGGTGGAAAGACTGGAAGACCCAGAGATGGGATGATCACCATGAAACAGTTTTACAGATGCAACAGAAAAATGTGCACAGGAGAACTCACAGTGATTAGGAAAATATGCAAAGACACAGACAGTCTCAAGCTGGACGAAATTCCAGCATAAGGAAGAAAGCTGGTTATGAAGTCCCACTCCTAGAAGAACTACTGGTAATTGATAGCCTCTGGGGAAGGAGCAAAGCCAGTTTTTGTTAAGGGCATGACCCCCAAGTACGTTGGCCATGTTCAGGAAGATGGCCCACACCCTGTAGTTTCTGAGCAACAAATTGTACTCCATGGTACAACACACACACACACACACACACACACACACACACACACACACACACACACACAGAGACATAAATTAGGTAGGCAAGGCTTTGGGGTATTTCTGAGATAAGTTATTAAGGGTGATTAATATAATCAAAATACATTATAAAAATCCTAAAAGAATTAATAAAACATTTTAAAAGCTAGAAAAGCAGAGAATTTAAAATATATCACAAAATATAGATTCTGTCAGTACCTCCACTGGCTTTTCTGGCCTAAACTATCATTCTCATCTGCATTTCTAAAATAGTTACCCCAATGGTACCTCTATCCTCTTGGACCTTGTGACATTGTTCTTAATACAGGGGCTGTGGCATTTGCAGTGGCTGACAGCTTGACCAATGCTTTTCTCTCTAGCCTTTATGTAGTTCCAAGCTACCTCATTAAAGCCATTGCCCAAATCCCATCTTCTAGGTCTCCTGTCATTTCCAATTTGACTACACAAACTTCCTAATTCTTTGTTCTCTTCATACCTATTTTATTCTCCCTAGAGCATTTTTTTCTCCTCTCTGATAGAACATATTTTACAGAGTTATTATTTCTGGTGCCTGTTGGTCAGGCAGGCAGAATATAATTTCCATAAGAGAATTTATATTGTACAAGGAAGAGTACCTGATATAATACAAATTCAAAATTGAGGTCAGTTAACCCAATGAGTAAGATTCAGTATGCAAAAAGCATGTGTAAAATACCAGGACAGAACGAACTGATGGATACTGAATCAACTTGTGAAAAGCAACAATGGTTTTCTCTATTAGAAATGATTAAGAAATAATCCTAAAGAACAGTTTTAAGAATAGGTACAAATTTCAGAAGAATTAACTAAATCAAAGACTTGAAAGACGTTAATGAATAAAATTTCAATTTTGAAGAAAGGACAAAAAATAACATCTCAACAAGAATATTTATGTCAAATTCTTCCCCCTCCCTGATTCATCATTAAGCTTAATGCAGCTGCGTTAGGATTAACATTTGATAAATATTATTTGATAAGGCTGTTTAACGTGAATATGAAACAGTAAAAAAACATAGTAGCCACCAGCTTTTAAAAGACTGATATTTGACACCTCTACTGCTAAATCTAAGTCACACCAGAGGCAAAGAGCAGGGGGCAAAGCAGAGGATCATCAAGGAGGCTTTGCCACAGCAGCAGAGCACTGAGTTCAAAGAGCAGGACACACAGAGTTAAAGGAAACAGTTTATAGTAAAATCAATACCACGGTTGCATCAAACCAGTGCTCAAGAAACAGGTTCACTGTAAAATAATAATAATAATGAATGATAATCACAACAACAACAACATAGCACAACGTTCAAGATGGGCTGCAACTGGATTAAACACTTCCGTTTACCCTAGAACTCCCTGTGTAGACCAGGCTTGCCTTGAATTCACAGGGATCCTGTCTGTCTCTGCTTCCCTGGTGCTGGGATCAAAGGTCTATTCTGCCATACCCAGCAGCTATATTTGGTCAGAACTAATTGAGACTCTCTTTATAATCTAACAACCAGAGAAGTCTTCTAAAATTTCAAGTCTAAATCACAATAAAATTATGGAGTCTTAGTAGATAACAAATTAAGATTTCTGGCTAAGGGAGAACTCCGGGAATAACCAGGTGAGATGAAAGACATCTTTTAGTATCTAAAATCAACAAAGAATGTGTTCCTAGAAAACAGCAAAATGTTTGTGTTGAGAGGAAAAATACAGGGTCACTAAAAAAAAATTGGCAAAGACGTGAATAGACATTTTAGATAATTGAACAAAAAAGATTCCATGTTATTATGAAATCAAACCTCAACTTACTAAGGAAAATGACATGTAAGGCAACAGTGGACTCCACTTGTTGAATTCCAGTGAAAATTAGAGTTGTGTTTATATCATGCATTCCTTGTTATGAGATTAAGACAAAACATGTTACAGCTATTTATTTTAGGACAAACAGGAAAGTATAAGTGTAAGGAACAAAAAGGAAAGTATAAGAAACTATGACACATAGCAGAATACCGTCATACAACAAGAAATGCAATATTGTATTCTGGGGTGACTCCTGGAATAAAGGAATATATATATATATATATATATATATATGTACATATATATATATACATACATACATACATATATGCGTACATACATATATATATATGTACGTATATATATATGTATGTATATATGTGTGTGTGTGTGTGTGTGTGCTAATGAAAAACCTAGTTAACAGTGTCATGCCGGTGTTGATTTCAAAGTCTTGGTAAATGTGTCATGGTCATGTTAACCTTAGTGAAACCTAGAAGAAATGTATATAGAAGTATTCTATATTTTCAGAGATAAGCTAAGTTGAGTTAGTCAAAAGCCCAAATGATTTTCAATTATTAAAATGTATTAAACTTTTGTGAATATAGGAAAATGAAAACTGTAGGAAAGATATGCAAATACAGAAACCTTAATGCAATGTTGATGGACTCATAGACAATATAGATACTCCAGAAACAAAATGTAGCATGTGGCATGTACGAATAATTATATTCATGAATACCTATTGACAAAGAGACACAAGATATATATGCATATATATAGCTCAGTGTATGCATATCATTTAGCTACAGTACCAAGCATTGCCTCCTTCCTATGTGGCAGGCCTCAAATTCAGTCAAATATCCCATTATAAAGATGCCACCATTTCACTAGGGAGTGCAATTCTCCTACTGAAACTGTAGCTTGCTGTTTAGTCTTTCCTTGCTGGTCAGTGAGCTCCTGAGATCTCTGTCTATGGTACTTGAATTAGACACAAGCTTTTTGTATGAATGTTGGATACTCAAGGTCAGGTCCTCATGTCTGTGATATAAGTGCTTTACTCATAAAACTCATTTAGCTCCCCCCAACATTGGTTTTAAGGTAAGCAAAAGCCAATTGTCACAGAAAACTTTGCAAAGTAACCTTTTGTTTTGTTTCATTTTAACTCTAAGGAATCTGAAGGTAGGTGACAGATAATGCACTATAGTTTCAACCTTAATTTGAAGGACTCATATTAGAAAAACTTACTTTTACCTTATACCTGAAGTTTGATAAGTACATTCATTTTAAGTTACATTGGTTATATTTAGTTTAAATTTCCAAATTGTGTACTTTTTTAGATGAATCCTAATTCTGTTTGTATATTCAATGATCTAAGTAAACTATAAAATGGATGTGTGGCTACCCAAATGCCTGCAAGAACTCTAGTTCAAATAAACATAGTATTCCCATACACACACACACACACACACACACACACACACACTTGATGGGGGATGTTCTTCCGTATGCCGTGAACACTTGTGTCTCTTATTGATTGATGAATAAAGCTGTTTTGGCCGAAGGACAGACAGGAAGCGTAGGCAGAGCTACTAGAATTGCAGAAGGCTGGAAAGTGGAGAAAGAGACACCACACCATGTAGCTGCAGAAGGAGAAAGAGACCCGGGCATCACTGCTCATCCAAGACCACATGGAGATACACAGATTAATAGAAATGACTCAAAACTTAAGAATGAGCTAGCCAATAAGAAGCCCGAGCCACTGCACAAACAGTTTATACGCCGCAGTGTGTTTATTTGGGACTAAACAGCTGCAGGACTGGACGGGACCGAAGCGTCGTGCAACACATGCTGAGAATTGAATTTTTTCATAAGGACAGTATTAGACTACAAAAATAAGGTCTTTTTCTAGAAAATGGGGTTACACTATTCTTTTTGCTGACTTTCATGAAAGGACAAAAGGCCTAGCATACATTTCAGCCACAAGCAAAATGAACACAAATAATTGGTTCATGAAATTTACTTATTGCTCTGTAACTGCATATTTGCTTTCTTTCTCTCTTCCTTTCTCTTTCCTTCTTCCTTCCTTCCTTCATTCTTTCTTTCTCTTTCTTTCTCTCCTTTGTTTCTGTCTTTCTGTCTGTCTGCTTGCCTGTCTTTCTATTGTTATGGTGCTAGAAACTGACCTAGAGCCTTGGGCATGCTAAACAAGAATTCTACTATTGATCTACACATTCAAGCCTAAATATCTTTTAAATTATCAATTGCAAAGGCATTTTTAAATAAGCAAACGATTTCAGGTTTATTTTTGCTAGTAAAGTACAATTATGGATATCTTAGTTTGTCTTCATTGTTTTCCAGTAGGAAAAATTCGTGTTTAGTTATTATGCATGTGCTACTTAGCTCTTTCCCAAGGCATTTACCGCTGTTCTGCAGATAGACATAAATTATGAATCATAAATTCATCCAAACATAATTTTGTCAGCATTTTGAAGTCAACATGAAATGAATACTAATTGAATTTGCTCAGACACTAAAAAGTTAAATGTGTTTTATTGCTTTGATGCATTGTGTATATTAATCCATGTAATACTTTACATTTTTGGATGGCCATCTTCCTGAAACCTGAGTTGCTTTTTGAGCTACATTTCATCTGCACAGGTTACCATTCCAGTAGCTCAACAGTAATTAATGGTTTTCATAATTAACCTAAATACATGTGATTATAGGATTTTCAACCTGTAATTACCCTGCCTAATTAGAAAATCATGATGCCAAAAGAAATAATTATGAAAGGTGATGACTTTAAATAAAATCTATGCTAAAGTATTCTTTGTTTACTTAGTAGACCATGTGACTAGCAAAATCACACACTATTACCTTCTTCCCTGTTATGTGCATCTGAAGGAAAGCAAGTGGCATTCATTCACTACTGATTGTTACCCTCCAAGGTGAAGAAGCCACTGTCCCTAAGGAGATTGGAAGGGCTGCATCTTAGTCCCCACTGTGGTTTGGAAAGAATGTGGGACAGTGCGCATGGAACTGACACTCCTTGTCAGGAGCATCATAGCAGCTTTACTGGATTGGTACCCTCTTGTTTAAAATCTGGGGATTTACCTCTCACTAAGTCTGCTAGAATTAAATAGTAAATCATATGACTGTGTGCAAAGAAGGAAGAGTAATATGCTATTAATAAGTTATCTTGGCTTGTTTCCCAGACATTTCTGAATTTGTTTTATTGGTGCTGTGTGTGGTAGATGTACGTGTGCACATTTATGTGTGCACAGATACATCTATGTACGCGTGCTTGCGGAAGTCAGACAGCACCACTGGTTGTCTTCTTTGGCTCTGTTCATCTTGGTTTTGGAGAAGGATCTGCTTCCTGCTCACGGATTCTTTGAGGCTCATGGCTGGCAAGTGTCACCTACACGTGTCTCCTCTTTCCCAGTCTTGCTGCGCCCAGCTTTTTATTAAGTATACTTAATGTAGGGGCACAGTAAGCAATTATCCCCTGTTCCAGTTTTATTTCTCTTTCACTAGCACAATTCCGTGACAAGAAGTAATGTGGGTAAGTGAGCTCAGATGCTTTTTCTTTTGGGCCACCGGCTTCCAAATAACAAACTTGAAAACTTATTAATTATGGAAGCTCCGCCTTACCTTAGGTTTGTCCCACTAGTTCTTGTAACTTAAAATAACCCGTTTGTTTTAATCTCAGTTCTGTCATATGGCTTTTTACCTCATCTCTCTGTGCCGCTCATTCTGCTCCCTTAGTGTCTGGATGGTGAGTCTGTCTTTTTCCCAGCGTTCTATCTGTCCAGAAGTCCTGCCTATACCGCCTGCTTAGCTATTGGCCACTCAGCTTTTTGTTACAGCAATCATAGTAGTACATTTTCACACCATGTACAAATGTCCCACAGCAGGTAAGAAATGTGTTTATTTTAACTTACAGCTCCAGATCACAGTCCAATGGAGTTGAAGGGTAACAGTCACATCCATAGTCAAACCCAGAAACACATGAATGCACGTTCTGCTGGCCTAGCTCTCTCTGCTGTTAAACCAGGGTCACAAACAAGGGAGTAGTGTCACAGTTTCAGGCTGGGTCCTCCCACATAAATTTAGACAATTAATACAATACCCCCAAAACAAGCCAGCGTGGCAACCTGCTGTAGACAATCCCTCAGCCAGATCTCTGTCCAGGTGATTGTAGGGTTTTTTGTTTTTGTTTGTTTGTTTTTGTGTGTGTGTGTTGGGCAATGATGCTAGCCACCATCACACCCACTAAACCAACTTGCTAGCCCAGATTTACATTCAGGACAGGTTTCCCATGCCAGAGAATATCAACCAAATGTGGTTCCAGTGATGGTCAGGATGCCTCACCCAGCCAGGCTCAATTCCTGCATGGAAATCCATATAGGGGCTTGTCTTCCTTAGGCGAAAGCGTGCCAGTTGGCAACCCCTTGACAACAGTGTGCATTGCAACAGTGCATTTGAGAAGTGAGCCTAGAGGGCCCCATATGGAGCAGAAAGGGTTAAGAAACTGAAAGGGGATTTTGCTGTTCTGTAGCACCTACACCTGCCACTCAAGGGACTTGGAGTATTCCCAGCACCAGCACAGTCTCCTGAACTGTTGACATTTCCCCAGGAAACTTTGCTGTGCTGAAATGCCCCTTCTCCCACACCCCACCTGCCAATTACTCAGTCCTGTCACTGTGCTCTCTCAGCACACAGCTCTCCCTCAGTTCAGTCTGCTGTGATGGTGAAGTCTTCTCCAACAGGCTGAGAGCGCTTGGGGAACAGCGGACACATAGTTTACATTATTCTTGAGCACGAATCCATGTCTTTGTTAGTCAGAAACACAATGAGAACGCTGGTAAGGCTTAACGTCTATTGAAATAAAAGGTTTTTGGTTTTTTTGTTTTTTTTTTTTTTTTACTATTATTTATTATTTTTCTTATTTTACATATCAATACCAGTTTCCTCTCCTTCCCTCTCTCCCACCCTCCCATATCCCCCAACCACCCTCCCATCCCATCCCCCCCAACTTCACAGGGAGGGGTGTCTTCCAGGAGGGGTCAACAAAATCTGTCAGGTCATTTGGAATAGGGACTAGGCCCGCCCTCCTGCCTCTACATTAAGAGAGTATCCCTCCATGGGGAATGTGCTCCCAAAGTGTACCAGGGATATATCCTAGTTCCACTGTCTGAGGTCCCTCAGACTGCCCAGGCCTTCTAACTGAGACCCATCCATGTTCAGTCTGAGTCAGTCCCATGCTGACTGCCAGGCTATCAGTCTGGGGGCCCATTAGCTCCTCCTTGTTCAGGTCAGCTATCTCTATGTGTTTCTGTAGCCTGTTCTTGTCCTCCTTCTCTGCATCTGGGTTCTAGTTTGGTTCAGTGTTTAGCTGTGGGTGTTTGCCTCTGTTTCCATCAGCTCCTAGATGAGGGCTCCATGATGGTAGATAAGTTAGTCACCAATCTCATTATCAGGGAAGAGCTTTTATGGTAGCCTTTCCATTGTTGTTCAGTTTGTTAGTTGGGGTCATCCTTGTAGGTCTCTGGACATTTCTCTAGAGTCAGTTTTCTCTTCAAACCTATAATGGCTCCCTCTTTTATGCTCTCTCTCTCTCTCTCTCTCTCTCTCTCTCTCTCTCTCTCTCTCTCTCTCTTGTCTATTTGTCCCCTGACTCAATCTTCCTAGTCCCACATGCTTTCCTCTCCTCCCCTTCTCTTTCTCCTAGTTCCCTCTCCACTCACTGCACCCCCCCACTCCTGATATGCTCAAGAGATCTTGTCCCTTTCTGTAAAAGACCTAGTATGAATCTCTTAGATTCCTCCTTGTATCCTAGTTTCTCTGGCGGTGTGAATTATAGGCTGATGATCCTTTGCTCTCTGTCTAAAATCCATATGAAAAGTAATTTCTTAAATATTTCAAGTAAACTCAATTTCCATGAACATAAAATCTGAGCACAGTTTCATAAGCGAAATTACAATTGCATGTTTTACAGGAAGTGAGCACACACATCAGTTTAACAATAAGAAATTAATTTTTAAAAATGTTGTTGCTCTGAGTTTTGCTTTTCCATTTTGTAGCGTCTTTCCTATTGGGTCACCAGAGAAACACTCTGCAGCAGGTATTCATGCACCCATTGGCAGAGATGCTAATACCTCACAGGGTCTCTGTCTTCAGGATGCAGAACAAACCCAAGTGGGGATTGATTACGTCAGACGTAAGTCCAACTTGGAGAGTCATTGAAAATACTCCCAGACACTTGATCAAAATGTGTTTATAAAAATGTGATCTTGGAGACTCAATGTGCATTAACGCCAACATGTTTTCATCGCGTAATTTTGGTCTATTTCTCTCAATGTCTAAATGACAAAAATAAATGACCCTGTACTGACAGAAAGAAGCCTTCTGCCAAACTTTGGTATTGCATCTATAGTTGAGTAATGATTTCATATCATATTCCTTTATTGCCACATTCAGAAAATAAACCTCATAGTCAGCCTGGCTGCCCCAGGGATTGTCTAAATGCTTCTTCCACAGATGCCTTCTGTTCTGTGAGTATTGTCACTCTCCAGGGACAAAGCTCACAGACATGGCCCAGGGAAACACACTGTGAAATCAGCACTGTGCCACCTTTGACTTTCTCCAACAACTAAAAGACTAGCAAGCAAGTAGAAAGGACAGCCTCAACATTATCTTCTTTCAATAGCTACAAACTGAAATATCGTTAGTCTGGTGAAGTGGCCAAACCAAAAATTTCTAATTAATAAACTAACTCGGGCGTTTGGGTCCAAAAATGCCTCCTTTGGGAAGAACATGGGATAATACTCCCTTTGGCAGTTATCTTAGACAAGTCAGGAGGGAAAGGGATGTGATCTGACAAATCTCGCTTCCAGGTGGCGTGCAGAAGTTGCTGCTGGCTGTTGGGCAGAAATAATATATTGGCCTAGACACTGAAGATAAGACTTCTGAGTTGCATGGATATTGAAATATGTCACTTCTAGAATTGTATAGAAGATTAAGGTTAGAATCAAGAATAAACATATTTTTCTCACAGAAAAGATGTCTGAGCCTGAACAAATTCAAAACTATTTGATGTATAAAACATTATAAATGGAACTACCCCATCATTATGCAAAGTGATCCTACAGTATGGCTAGATGAACCATGTGTGATTTCTGCACAGGAGTCTGTTTAGTAAATATATTACTGTTTATATCAGGAATCTTACCTCAATAGAAGAATGTAAACTTAAAAGGAAGGAAGAAAGGAAGGAAGGAAGGAAGGAAGGAAGGAAGGAAGGAAGGAAGGAAAACTCAAGATGTCTGTAAGTTGCTGGCAAGATAGCAGAACATTGACACTTGACCTTTAATAAGCTGCGAGTGAATTTTTCTTTCCATTTTACCTCTGATTTGACTCCATAACTAAAGACATGTATGCGATTAAAAAACAAACTAAACACAAACATATCATTCAATCTTAAAGCATGCTGGGTTATAATTTGATAAGGTTTTCTGGTAAGAGGGTAGAGTGTTAGGAATAACAGTCTGGTCCGAATAGAGAATTCTTTGAAAGAAACATTAATGCTTTATCACTTGTTTCTCAGCAGCCTGCTTAGAGCCAGTAGGCTCTAAGTACCTGATGGTTTCGATGGAATCATCCAACTGTGACACATATAAAAATTATAATGAATAAAAAAGACACAGTTTTTATAGAATTTACTTGGGTTATTTGGAAAATCAAGTTAACAAATATGGTTTTGCTAAATAACAACAAATACATATGTAATGTCAAAAACTGAGTTATCTCCTATCTTTATTAACTGTCAGGCTAAATCATAAAAGCATTTGATAGCATGTAATAGACAATATAACTGCAATAGAAGTAAGATATGCATCTTGTTGTGAGCAAAGCTTATCAAAAGCCTGAAATCGGATAAACTGGATGAAGTTTGCTAGTTTGCTGGATGAAGTTTGCTAGCTTTCAGAACTTCAGAGAGGGAAGCATCAGTACTTTAATTGTGGAGCCTCCCCCATGACATTTGAAAGGCACACAAGCCTTCAACACATGTCAAGAAGAGATGTGTTCAACTGATTAAAGGGGAGCAGAAAGAAATGTGGAGGAATGTGGTTGGAACAGCACGGAGTCTAGCCTATGAATCTATGATTTCTACGGCAAATATCAACGCTAGCCAACGTTGGGCTCAGGTCTGAAAGGGCTCTCAGTGACAACAGGGAACATGGATGTATTCTCGGGGAAACTGGAAAACAAAGATTTTGATCACATATGAAAAATAAAGGGAAAAGTAGCCTCAATTAATTTAATCTAAATATTACCAGGTAATTAGATATACTCTCTCTGGTTAGAGGCTAGAGCTAGGAAAAACAAGCAGGAATCATGTGAGAAGGAATATTTGACAATTTGATCTAACTAAACATGCCACACGAAGACTTAAAAGGTGTAAGTTTTTTTTTTTTTTTTTTTTTTTTAACATTAGTTGGAAAATATCGTGTTAAATTCTTTTGTGGAAGAAAAAAAATCGAATCTCAAACAGACTTGCAAAAAAAAATGTTTATGTAATTCTAGGTGCTTAAGGACTATAAAGTAGGGCGTAATGACAGAATCTAGCTGTAGGAAGTCAACCAGCAGGTCACTCCTGGAACTGAGTGACAAGACCCAAGCAATCTTGCATTGTATCAGTATGTTGCTCTTACCAGTGCCATGTTATTTGGCTGTTGGGAACAAAGCCTGACTTTCCCTTTTTATAGCAACACCGACTTTCCTTTGACTATGTTATTTGCAAGTGGCATGAAGGTGTATCACTGTCATGTGTGCTTTGGCTTTGCCGTCTTTAGACTTTGACACTTGCTCTGATTCCCATGCAACCGTGCTCTGGCTTCCCAACACGGAAAGAACTAACTCAGCTCACAGTTGGAGCTTGGTCTCGAAAGGTCTGTCTACCAAATCCCCCTTCCACCACATGCTTCATGGACCTTGAAGTCTTCAGAAGCAAGACTATTTGTTGATTTCTTTGTTTCGGCATTTTTGTTACCGCTTTCAGCATCCTGCTTCCCTCCCTCAGTCTCAAAGTTAATGGTGTAATTGTTGACTCATAATTTGTGCAAATGAAAACACAAAAATGAAAACACAAAAAATATGTGGTGTAAAGAGGTTAAGCCATGCAGGTGAGTAAGAATACCACAGGTCTAACTAGAGCTTATATTCTTGCAGCTGGGATAATAAGTCACACTGAATTATCCTAAGATATTTTCCTACATGTCATGCTTGGCAGACTGTATATGGCATGTAGTTTATAATCAACATATGTTCCTTGAATTAATTCAAATTATCACTGTCTTCTAAACACCTAATATAATTTAGTGATATAAATTATTATACCAGTTCTGGAGTAGAAGTAGCCAAACAGATGTGGGTCAGTGGAGCTAAGGAATGGTATTTTAAACAAACATAAATCAAATTCTCCAAAATAAGTGGCAGCACATCATAAGCCAGAGAATAAAAAAACATAGCCCAAACACAGGTGGCTTATTTGACGCCAAATGTTTCTACGTGTTTCTGGTGTGGTGTACAAGCTGCTTTTCAACAAACCACCACACCCAATTGATTGACACCTGGCTTTTTAGCATACACACGAATTATGAAGTGTCCCTTTCTTATTGAGTTGTCTCTTCCACCTGGGGCATTTAATTTTTATAACGCCTATGTGGCAATGTGTCCCATGCTATAAGTCTGCTTTTTCCTACAAACACTTAAATCAAATTATTTTTGTTACTTCTCTATGTTTAGGCATGATGGGTGTTAGACTTTTAAAAGATAGATGTGAGAAAAAATAGGAGGAATAAAGTACATATAGTTGGTCAAGATGCGCACTTTCCTACTATGGAACACATATAAACCATGTGGTACTATTGCATAAAAGGTTATGAATCTTTGAGGCAGACCTATCATATCCAACATCTGGTTAAAATTAATAGCTTTAATTAGTACTTCTAAGTACTATAAGTACTATAAGTACTTAGAAGAAATTGCATTTTGATCTCCTTTCTTCGTGGACTAGTTATAATTTATGAAATTAAAATTATTCTGAAATAGCTAGAGGAACACATCCTGATTATTAAAAAATAGAAAAATGAGTGTTTCTGTCCTAGGAAATAGTTCTCTGTGAAAATTTTAGATATAAAGAATGTCAGCAGAAGATCAAGGGCAGAAGGCACAGAACACTTCCACACAGTACCTCAGTCATTCAAAGTATTGATCGGTTGCTAGATTTCAACAAAGGAGGTGTGAAGAATGTTAGAACTTCTCTAGATTTTTCTCCAGAGGTTAAAATGGGATAGATTTCAGGTAGTATTCAATTTTTCACAGTAAAAATAGAATGAAGGTAATTATAACTCTTATAAAAGAACTGAACTTATAATTCATAAATTTTCATTTTTTTAATTATCAAAATGTAAGGAGGCATTTTGGCATTTTGATTATGAACATTATCTAGGGAAACATTTATTCTAAATATTAACATTCACTATGTTTGCTATTAAATATTATCCTGGGTTCACTTTAATTTTGCCAAGGTTATATGAATGATGAATCTGAACATAGATAAGAAAAATAAATCACAAATACTGGTATGACAATTTTCTTCCAAAATGTATGATTATTTGGAAAGAAATAGTTTTAGGGTAAAACAGTTCTTTCCATAAGACTATTGGTGATAGATATGCTAGCCAACATTTCACAAGTTCTTATTGAAAATAATTTTTGGCAGATAACAAGTATTCAATAATTTCCCAATCCCATATTTTTATGACAGATATCATGTCAAGAGAATTACATGTATTAAGTTACCTTTCTCCCATACTCTGAAGGGTAAAAATTATTATAAACTTCATTGAAAAATGAAGGACATTCCTGCTTGGCCTCACAGATCAGAATCTGAATGTAGTCCAGGTATGTTAACATGCATGGGTCAGATGAAGGACAGTCAGACATGCTACCCTTATGGACATCATTCAAGGAAAAGTTTATATCATGTAGTTGGGATACATTTCTCAAAAAAAGTCATAATATATTCACTTTACCCAATAGAGATCTATCATTCTCATTAGAAAGTTTTCTATGTTTGATTTAATTAGCCTGCTATCACAGTATATTTCTAAACTTTAATATTTGTATATAGCATATTCTCTGCAGTATAGAATTCCACCACCATGCCAGCCCCAAATAATACACAGAGACACTGTATTAATATATAATTCTGTTGGCCAGTTACTAGTGTCTTATTGGCTAGCTCTGTCTTCATTATTAACTCATTTCTATTAATCTAAGTACTTCCACGTGGCCTTATCTTATCGGAGAGAGGGGCTGGCATCTGCTCTCTCCAGTCTCTCCATGTTGACTCCTCCCTCTCTCTTCTTTGTCTCCTAGTCCCGCATATCTTGCTTTCCTATTGGCTAACAGTGCTTTATTCATTAAGCAGTAAGAGAAACATATTTACAGAATGAGATCTCCCATCAGGAGGGCCTAGGTCCCACCCCAAATGACTTGACAGATTTTGATGACCCCTCCTGGAAGGGCTCACCCTCTCTGGGGAGTGGGTGGGGGATGGGACTGGGGGTATGTGTCGGGGTGGGGGTAGGAGTCGAGGCTGGGAGGGAGGGGGAACTAGGATCAATACGTAAAATAAGAAAAAATATTTAAAAATTAATAAAAAATAAAAAAGAGTAGAGATATCTACAATCAAATCAGAAAGCCAATAACATTGAGCTTCTTAGCCAATTAAACTATTCCCTGATAACACAGAAAGCTATTTCTTTTAATACATAGATGAACTTTTGTCAAAGTTCCATTTAATATTACTATAGAATATATTTAATCAGGTGATAATTATAATTCTAAAGTGTATCATTTCAAGGTAAAGAAAGGAAATATTAACATTATGTGAGGTCGTATTCTTTAGGCCTTCTATGGATATATTTTAGGTCGATTATATCAACAAATACTGTTATCTGAAACAAAATGTTATTCATGAATTTTAGTGGTGAGAAATTCTACGTTAGTAAAAGTAATAAAATATTTGCCAAAACAAAACACATTCTTTCTTTCTCTACCTCGGGACTAAATCCGAGTTGCTGATCCATAAAGGGGCGCCCATTTAGATCCCCTGAAATGACAT
Organism: Phodopus roborovskii; assembly: GCF_943737965.1. Classification (NCBI taxonomy): domain Eukaryota; kingdom Metazoa; phylum Chordata; class Mammalia; order Rodentia; family Cricetidae; genus Phodopus; species Phodopus roborovskii. Next base: position 21,555,834 of record NW_026125397.1, on the reverse strand, counting down.
GATGGCAAGTGGAGTGATCTGCACAATTGGACCTCAGCTGCTCTCATGAGCCAGCCACAAAGAGGACAAAAGCAGGTAATCTGGAATGTGCGAGCTGAAAGCCCTGCAGGGGCGAGGCTGGATGAGAATCCAGGAGACACCACCCAAGATCCTGCACCAAAATCACTTCCAGATAGAAGCGAACATCAGTCCAGGTGCCCTATGCTCACTCACAGAGCAGGAACACAGAAAGAAATAACACCACGTGTCAATGACACTACAGGCAAGTCGCATTTAATGTTCTTACAAAACTTCCCTCTCGAGAAGGAACCTGGGGCATCCCAGCTGCTGTGGAAGCGCCACTGAAATCTGCTATGGGAGAAGAGTCCCCAAGGCTCTTTATGTTCTTGACAAGTAAGTGCATTATAACGTGTTCTAATTAAACCTCACTTCAACACTTGTCATTGGGGAAACCATGTGCCCCTCGTCTGCCTTCTCTCTGTTTAAAGATGCCGAGCTCCATTTTGGAACTAGCTTTTCCCACCATGCACGGAACCGGGAGATGAACATTTTTATTTTGTCTTGTATATTTAAGATTGAAATTTTTCTACAGTGGATTTTGTATGTGGCATTTCCTGAACTAAGAGTCATAAAATAAAATCAGCAATAAATTAGAAAAAACATAAAACACCAAGGTTACTGTGAAAACGGCCCAGGTCCAAGAATAACATGCTAAAAGGCAAACACTTTACACCCCTTAAACCTTCCTAAGTTTTCAACACTTTTTTTTTTTTTTCATTTTGCACTTCTTTAACGAAAACCCTTGTCTATATATCATGGCAAGGACTTTCTGTCCCCCTGGGCCCCCTACTTTCCTTATTTATATATTGATTTAAGACCTGGCTGAAATGGACTGACTACACGACAAGTAGAACTTCTTTTCAACAAACTTAACCAGGCACCAACCCTGATAAATTACCCCCATACATTCAGATGTTTGCCCTTGTGAGCAGATGAGGGGTAAACAGCTTAGACGAGGCTCTTTACAGACTTCGTTTGCCCGAAAGAACAAGTATGGGATTGTGTATTGACATTCTGCACAGCGAAGGTAAATATTGCTGTTCCTAAATTTACACCTTCATCTGAAACAGGTTAGCTCATCTAATTCTGTGACCAAAACACGCTTTCCCCTCGCCCTTCTGCTTTCTTGTGACTGCCCTCTTATCCAAAAGTCTCCCTCCGGCTGAAACGTCTTCCAAAAGGCTTCCTGAAACTCAGTACAAGATTTTTCTGTTTTCACTTAGACAGCTTCTTTCATTATTTCTATGTGTATAAAGGTGACGTCACTCCAGCCAGCTCTTTGGGACAGTGTGGGAATGCTGAGAGTTCTCTGTGGTCAGTTACCAAGCATCACCTAACAGAACTGAGCGGGTACCTCTTTGTACCTTTCCTTCATGGAGCATCGACCTTTGTTTGGTCTTTAAGTAGGCAAGCATTCGTCTAATATTAAACAACAGAATGAATGTTTTAAAGAAATGGCAGGAAATGCACACAATATTTCAAAGACAGACTAATTCTCAATATTGAAAAATAAACTAGTAAACACATTGGATGTGCACAGGAAGAAAAATCTTCCACTTCTAAAGTTTTGGTCCCATCACTGAATAGGACATGGGACAGAGAAACTTAAAACTGATGCAGCTGAAGGCATTGGGTTGGGGTAGAATTAGAAAAATGTCTGTAGGTTGAGGAGATGGAAATGTTATTTTGTTGTGGAGCTAAAGAGTGTCACCAGGATCTATATCCTGATGCTGTTTTCTTCTTGCTGATGGTAAATAGTTTGTGCATCTCTTATGGTGATTATGACACTCATCCAATAACATGAAGCCAAGCAGAGAGAGGATCCTGCGTTCCAGCAGTCCTGATTGGACCAGTGCTGTGGAATAACCCTTTGTACACTGTAGAGAATTATCTCTGCGATTGGCTTAATAAGGCAGCGCACTGGCCAATAGCTGAACAGGATAAAAGTAGGCGGCAGAGCCCACAGCGAATGATGGGAAGGAGGGTGGAGTCACGGCGGGGTGCCCGCAGAAGCAGAGGAAACAGGATGGGTAAAAAATGAGGCAAAAAGTCACAAGCCATGTGGCAAAGCATAGATGACATTTATAAGAGTTAGCTAGTAACAAGCCTGAGCCGCTGGCCGAGCTTTGTAATTGATACTCTGAGCGGATGGATTCGGTTGCCAAAGCAGCCATTATATCAGTGAAAAGATCTGAAGCGAGTACAAAAACTAGTGAGACATTAACCTGACTCGACCATAAGCCAAGAACAAGGTCAAATGTGGGAAGAGGAGGATGCTGGGGAGCCTACCTGGAGGTAACTGAGACAGTTACCATGGCTGCGATGCATCCACCACCGTCCCTTCTGGCTCCTGAAAGGATGAGCCACCTTTCCCCCTGCCTATTCTCCTCCAGGCCACTCTCTCCCCATCCTCTCAGATCCTCCAAGCTTGGTGATCAACTCTGGCCAGCTGGACATAAATTCCATCTCTCAGACCAAATTACCTTTTGATTGGAGAGTGCACCAGCAACACTAACAGGATTCCAATGACATTGTCCACTATATTCGATTGCTATTTTACTACTACAAGGTAATTTATTAGAAAGTAACCGCCTGCGCCGTTGGTCACCACAAGCCCATTGATCATATGATAGTGAAACAAGGGCTTCTGTAAGCAATGTTGTAATGTCCTGCCTGGCCTTCCTTTGTGGTTGTGTGTGTGTGTGTGTGTGTGTGTGTGTCTGTGTCTGTGTGCATCTGTTTGTGGGTGTGTGTGTCTGTGTGTGTTTCTGTGTGCCTGTATGTGTGTCTCTATGTCTGTGTGTGTCTGTGTGTCTGTGTGTCTGTGAGTGTATGTGTCTGTATGTGGTGTATGTGTATGTGTGTCTCTGTGTATGTGTGTGTCTATGTGTCTATGTGTCTGTCTGTGTGTCTGTGTGTGTCTGTGTGTCTGTCTGTGAGTGAAAGTGTCTGTATGTGGTGTATGTGTGTGTGTGTGTGTCTGTGTGTGTTTCTGTGTGTCTCTATGTCTGTGTGTGTCTGTGTGTCTGTCTGTGAGTGAATGTGTCTGTATGTGGTGTATGTGTGTGTGTGTCTGTGTGTGAGTCTGTGTGTATATGTGTGTGTATCTGTGTGTGTGTGTCTGTGAATCTGTGTGTCTGTGTCTGTGTGTGTGTATGTCTGTGAGTCTGTGTGTCTGTGTGTGCACTCTGTTACACTTGTGGAAGTTAAGGTTTGATTCTCTCTTGTCATTGTCCATCTTATATGTTTGAGACTCCTCTCACTGAACCTGGAACTCACTGTTTTGAGCTAGAGTTGGGATCCAGTTCCCCAGCACTGGGGTTACAGGTATGTGCTGCCATGCCCAGAAATGTAACCCCTGATCTAGGGACCATCCCGCTTTGTCACTTTGAATTAACACATGTGAAAAACATAGAATATAAAACCTCAAGCATGTGATTTCATATTTATATGGTTTCTATCTTGGCTACTGCAGAGCAGAAATTTTAACTAGAATTCTTCTTAAGAGATTTGCATAATTCATACAATCTATTTTTCCATATACAAAGTGAACATCCAGTTCAGAAAATGAAACTTTAAAATACCTGATCTGAATGTGCACTCCATACTTTAATCTCCATGTGTCTGCTGATGTGGGAAAGTAGTACGAGAGAATTACATGGTGTCTAGGAGATGTCAGCCAGAACAAGAGCCTCACCCTTTGCAGCTGACCAGAGGAATTCCAGAAGCAGGGAGCCAGCCTTATCTCTACCCCCTGACCCCTTGCTGGTACCGCTGACATCCTTCTATCTCCCCTGGAATCTGCCCAGCAGGACCATCTGGCCTTTGTATTCACTTCCTCCTCTGGGTGCTCCTGCTGCTCTCTGGATACTTCTAGCACAGACCCTGCTCAGTTTTATGGTCCCCTTCTCCATGTCACTACTTTTACCTATTCTCCAAGGTCATAAAGATAGCTTATCTCCGGGCCTATGCTGCAATTACTAACCTGAAATCCAGGCCTCTGGATTTGATCTCTGACTGCCTCTGTTGCCTGGCGGAGTTTTAATTTGAAAAATGTAAATGTGGTTCGTGTTCATTTGTTTGAGACAACAGACAAACCTGAACAGAACTCCTAAAACAAAAAACAAAACCTGATCTGCATGCTGAGGTACTGGCAAGTACCCGGAGGTACCTTTCCTGATTCTGTCTTCCTACGCCGTAGATCTCTAGTGCAAAGGTTGCTCAGAAACAACAAAGCACATGCTCACAGGACCAACCCTGCAGAAACTCCTGTACTCATCACCAGCAATGCTTTACTATTTCATCTGTGATCCAGGGTAACAATGAAGCATTTGAATGGGAGCTGTGCCTCTCAAAAAACGAAGCAAGACCCAGTAAGGCATTACATGAGCAGAAGACTGAACGGATAGCTGGTCTGAGACCTAGATTACTCCTCTGTCAGCAGAAGCATCCTGATGATGTTGTTCAGGACAGTAGAGGCCATAACAGGCAGGGTTTTGTCTTGCTTTCAATTATTTTTGTCTTGGTATTTCCAAAAGTACAAGACAGAAGTTGTTGTGTATTGCTTATTAGTCAACCATTCTAGATCAAAGTTCTAGTCCGAATTCAAGAGAGAAAGGCAAGATGAGGGTAGAGAAATACTTAATGGGCTTAATGCTACTTGCTGCCCTATACCTCCTTCAGGACAGCATATGGCGGCTCATGTGACACAAGTCACAACACAATGCTTGTGGGAATGAAATTTGCTGGGCTTGGGGGTGGAAAACCTTGCTCCTTTCTTGATGGCTATTGCCTGTTCAGCTGCAGAAACATTTCAAGGAATTTTCTAACAAGGACGTCTCAGGCAGAAATTTTCAGGTTAGGATTCTTCCTACTAGGTCAGGGTCTTTTCAAATGAGGGGAAATCTGAGGACTGTCATTAACAGTTGTTTAAAAAGCTTCTGCCAAAGCTGTTCAGAGGGTCCCTCTTTTACCCAAAATTTAATGACAGGTGTCACTCACGTGAATGTTTAAAAGTTTTTTCTTCATGGAAACTAAATGTCAGTCTCTCCTTAGGAGAGACAGCTTGGTTCTTGAATTAAATAATTATTTAGACTTCTTCTGGCAACGAGTACCTGGGTTCTTAGAAGTCAATATGAAATTAAAGGCATGGCCTGGTGACTTGTACCTGTGTCCATGGAAATCTCTTTAATATCAGCTAGTGGTTCTCAATCCTTGGCACTGTCATAATTTTGTGAATATATGTAAATGTGAGTATGTGCATACATACTTATTAGCATTCCCAGGACTTAACCTGATTGAATAATCCTGGGACAGTTTATTATGATACACCCTAAAGTTAAACAACGGCTCTGGGCTTCCTCATCCCCCAATTTCCTGAAGTATATGTAATAAACTAGATGCCCCTGCCAAATTAATTTCCCCTACAAATTAATATTTTCTTGGAATAATAATGAGAAAGTGTTCAGAAACGAACAAGCATCCCTACAAAGCTGCTAATTAGATGGGAACGGAAGCCCCACCTTTCCACATCAATAGTAAACAAGGATAAAAGCAGAGAGGGGAGAAAAGCACTGAAAAGAATTCAGAGAAACCCACACAAATGCTGAATTATGGAGGCCAGAACCTGAAACTCTTAGTCCAGAGAGAAGAAATGTCACTTACTGAGGACATGTTTGTGTTCTATCATTGACTTCATGAATAGTATGTGAGGGCTGGAGAGATGGCTCAGAACCAAAAATATAAATAGTAGGTGAGGTTGTTTAACCATGTGTCCTGGGAAGGAAAAATCAAACAAACAAACAAACAAACAAAATACTATCTCTTGTTCAGTCACTTGAGTCATCATATGTCATGCATACTATTGATTCTGAATGCATGTAGGGTTCAGCTTTTAAGGTGTGTTGTCACCTTAAAGGAAATCTTCCTTACTGACTTCTAATGGGGACCTTGTGCTAGCTATCTGAGTATTTTTTTTTTTTTTTGAGTGTGAAGTATATGCATTTTTTATAACAAAGGAAGTGAAATTTTGTATTCGTAGCTTCGGGTTTAAGTATTTATTTGCCCTATATTGGTGACATAAAGTTCACATTTTCACTCAAGCAGTTGTTGAGGGTAATTCATCTGAATTCTTTCATGCGTGAACTGGGATATGTGTTTCTAGAAGAGCTTCAGTGAAATGAGCAGTTCCTAGATGGCAAGTGGCCTTTTGAGCATGAAAAGATTTCCAGGAACGTACGACTATGTGTACCAGCTACTTTCAAATATTCGGTCATGTGCTCCAGGATGTTACAGTCAGCTTGATAACACTGGACTTTAGATGCAGGATGTGAGGAGAGCAGAACCTAAATATTCCCTACTTACAATAGCTTAATGACTGATAATTATTCTCTATGTGACATATGTTTACTTATTTTGTAAAAAAAAATTATTTCCTATGATTCATGAATATTGTCTGAGTCATTACAAAGGAATTAAAATCAAAAGTTATTGGAAATTATTACAACGAGGAAGGGAATTTTACAAAATGCAGAGTCCTCCTCTAGTTGTCCTCAAACTGTTGCTCTCTTTGTTGAAATGAGGAATTTTCTCTATTTGTTCAAGCATGAGAGTAACTCTTATTCACTGCACCGTATTTTTCTTGCATTGCTTGAACTAGGGAGACAAAGGCTTTGGTGTATAGCCTCTTTTATTTCTTTGAGAATTGCCTTAGTGCCACTCACTGTCTATTGCATTGCAAGACGATCAATACTGTGCCTTGTCACACTTTTAAAAATGTAAAACTTCTATGTCAGTTTCCATGTTGCATTTCTTGAATTCAATGCTGTTGCTCATCATCAAGTTTAGCCCTCATCTATTAAAGGTAGGACTTGTCTATCTTTGCATATGAAATCATCCTAAAACAACCTAAAGTAACAATATACATTCATTGAATATATATATTCATTCATTTGGTGTATTTTATGTGGGTAAGGAATATGAAAGCAACTTACCTCAGAGGTTCTGGCTTGCTTCTGACTAGACTTTGAATGTATCCTTTGAAAGCTTGTGAATTAGAGGACTAATAGCCAAATTAACATTTAATGGTTTGGGGAGTTTGGGCCTTTGAGAGTGGAGCCTCTGGTTGGACTTAGTGACTTCACAAGAAGGGAAAGGTGACTAAAACTAGACTACTCTGACTCCCAAGGTTATTATGTTCTGAAGCAGTTAGGAGATCTGGTCAATGTCATAACCTAGATCTCCCCAGCTTAATTAAATGTCTATTCCTTAGCAAATCTCCAGCCTATGTTATGAAAACAGCAACAAGAAAAACCAGATATTGCCTTTCTTGATAGTTAAGTCAAGTTGAAAACTGCAGCTGTATCAGCTGATGGCTAGAGGGAAACTTGGGGACCCATTTCCAGCATAGGAACTCACATGCCTGCCAGTCTGGTGCTGACTATGGGCAAGATACTACAGGTCCTCACCATGGGAACTTCCTCCAGAGATTTTTGCACGCCTTCCTGCTAGGAGAGTTTTGCCTGGAGTAAGTAATATGAGTCGAGGAAAGGGGAAAACCATGTGTCTTTTACAACCTAGCTTGGGAGTCTCGAGTCACATTTATTTCTATTCCAGAAATAACCATTTTGTCATGTGAGTGAGTCACTCAACACAACAGGGGTGTAAGTAATGAAGTGAGTACCAGGAATTGAGTTAAACAGTGGACATTTTAGAGGCAAGCTGCTGCAGTATACTTTTTCTTCCTCCAATGTAAGCCAGGTACTGTAATATGTGCTTTGGGTAGTGAACCTAGAATAGTGAACCAGGATTTTACTAGAGAACATTTGAATGGTACAAAACAATATTTTGTGGTAATTTTTTAGTATCTTTGGAAGGTACATAAATGTATGGAAAAATTATTGTACAGCATATTAGTTTCTGTGCTCACAAAGGACACAAACTAGCACAGATTCTGACATGATGCCACCCAGGACTTAGCAGTCCTTCCATGAATCTGTTTTACTCACTTAGAATGACAGGTAGTAAGTTGCACTAAAAGTAGATCTTGCAGCACCATAAGTTTCATGTAGATGCAGATCATAATTCTTATATTTTTTTTAATCAAATATGTTCTGTGTTCTTGATATGAGAATCCCTTACCCTTTGAAATAGGAGACTAACATAAACATACATGTCCTGGATATGTGACTAAAAAGCACACTGAACGCTGTGTGTTTTTAACGAAGTTTTGATTTAAGTCAGTTCATGTCCATATAGAGGAAGAGATTTGGAGCAGTCTAAAGAACCCACTGGTGGAATACTAAAACAGTTCTGCCTGACTTGCTGAATTTCTGCTATTATCACTGCTATACAAACTTTACTAAAGCTCTATCCACACATGACAAGGCAACATAAAGAAAAAAAGGCATGTGGGTCAGGTGTCAGTTCTGTCTCTATATGTTAGCAGCAAAGAGTTGAATTTTAATATAACATATCAAGTGGTATCTAAAATATCCCGTGCTATGAGTAAATCTAGCAAGCCAAAGCTTCTACTGAGTACTAAAATAAAGACAAATACAATGCTTTAAATAATTCAGCTATCCCCGACTTGATCTATAAATGTGTGAAATCCACACCAAAATTCTAGCAGTTATTTTTGTCTAAACTGACAGATGTGTAGAGCCAAGAATAGTCAAGCCGCCATCTTGAAAGGAGGACAAGGCTGGAAAACGTATACTACTAGACAGAAAGCCTGTCACAGGCTGAGGTGATTGAGATAATGAAGGTAGAGGGTTAGTAGAGGAAAAACAAATGGGCTTGGGAAAGAAAACAGCGTCCAGAAACAGATCCTACACATATGTCACCTAAATTCTTATAAAGATAACATTTTTGTACAATGTAGAAGAGTGGTTACTTTAATAAGTGGCAAAAATCTGGATTCCATCTCCATACCTTACACAACAAATAAATTACATGGATATCATAGGCAAAAATGTAAACTGTCAAAGCTTTTAGATGGTCTTAGAGGAAAGATTTTTTTAACATAATACATAAAACAAAATCCATAAATAAAATTTTAAGATTTAGACTTTTCTAAATAAAAACTTTCCATGTTTCCAAATACTACTAAGGTAATAAAAAAGGTGATCTAAACACTCATAAAAGACTATGTCAAAAGGAGCATACAATAATAAAAACCACTCATACTTACAACATAACTTTAAAAATACAATACTGCAAATATGAGAAAAATATCAGAAAAAAATGAAAAAGAAGAAAGTGTCAAATAACTGAAAAACATCTGAAAACAATCTACTAGTGATTGAGGAAAATAAAATTTAAGAAAAATGTAATGTGACAGAGTTTTTTCAGTGGATAAATGATTGAAAGCCCCAAGTTTGGGCAAGAATGTGGAGTGATGAAACTCCCAGACATGCATAAGGTTTTCTGATACTGTATCCTAAAGCTGGGCAAATTCACATCTGTGACTGGTCCTCTTTCACATTCAGGACACATGCCTAACTGATGCACCCATAGACTTACACTAAATGACAAAGGCAGCATTAATCATAGAAAACACAAAGTAACAATTACTAGTGTGTACTTATCAGTAACATAACCAATTAAACATCATGGTATAATAGCACATCCCCATTAAAAAACACTAAAGAGAAATGAGAATAAGCCACACATAGATAGTAATGTCAGGCTCACATGCTGTGACATAAGCAGCTTAGCTCCTCTTCCTATCTCTGCAGTCAAAAATGACAAGTTGGCACCATGAAATCAAGCATGATTGTTACACTAGTACCACAGAAACAAAAAGGAAATTCTTTCCTTTGTGCCTTTTCCCTTCCAGAAATGTGATTTAGTCACTTATCACTGGATACACTTTTCTAGAAAGAGCAGTCTAGTCTGCAGGGAAACTGTGTAGCTATTCTTTCCCAGAAAATAAACATTCAGAATTGCAAGGAGAACATTCCAGTCCTTGCAGAGAAGGGGGGATTACAGGGAAGATGGACTACTGATGTTCAACCATCCAAACAGAGAAGAAATCTGTGAACAGGGCCTACTTGGGTGGATGTCACAGTGAGGTATATGTAGTACAGGCATTGTAGACATACTTTGCACATGGTAGTGTAAGGAGACACAAATAGCATCAGATAAGGAAAGCCTATTAGTTAAGCCATACTTGAGTGCTCAATACAGAGTTCACAGTGGTGTGTAGAGAGTTTCATGAGTACATGGAGAGTGATGTCTTCCATGCAGAAGGCTAATGCAAGGCACAAGAGAGCAAATGTTCAGATGGGTTCATTCCAGAAACATCCCAGAAAGTGAAAGCAGATGCTGCCATCACCATGTGCATTTTACTACACCGAGAACTCCACTTCTGGGGGTGCATGGTCATCGGGACAAAACTGGAACCATTGTGTTTTAAATACATTATCATGATAGAAAGTACTTTGTTTTCCATTCAAAATACATGGAACCACAGCTGAATAATAGTTGACAGAAAGCATGATCATATAGCAAAGACCACATAAAATGACTATTGGGGTCAGTTCATGTTTGGAGGGAAGTGCTTCTAGCTCTTTTCATAGGAATTGCATCTGCCAGGCAGTGATGGCACACACCTTTAATCCCAGTACTTATGAGGCAGAGAAAGGCTTATCTCTATGAGTTCAAGGCTAGCCTGGTCTACAGAGATAGTTCCAGGAGAGGCTCCAAAGCTACACAAATAAATCTTGTCTTTTATTATGTATTTATGTATGTGATAAATAAATTTTATTTAATTTAGAAACAATCATATTTTACATATCAGTCCTAGTTCCCTTCTCCTCCCATCCTCCCATGCCCTCCACAGACCACCCCCATCCACTCCCCAGGAAGGGTGAGCCTTCCATGAGGGATCATCAAAATCTGTCAAGTCATTTGGGGTAGGGCCTTCACCCATGTCTCTAGGCTAAGGGACTATTCCCCCACAGGGAATGGGCTCCAGAAGTCCATTTGTGCACTAAGGATACATCCTGGTTCCACTGCCAGATGCCCCATAGACTGCCCAGTCCTCTTAGCTGACACCCATGTTCAGGGGGTCTGGTTTGGTCCTATGTTGGTTTCCCAGCTGTCAGAATGGGGTCTATAAGTTCCCACTTTCTCAGGTCAGCTGTTTCTGTGGGTTTTCAGAACTTGGTCTTGACCCCTTTGTTCATCAATCCTCCCTCTCTGAAACTGGTTTCTAGGAGTTTGGCTCAGTGTGGATCTCTGCTTCTAATTCCATCAGCTACTGGATGAAGACTCTAGGATTGCATTTAAGGTAGCCATCATTCTCATTATAAGAGAAGAACATTTAAGGTAGCCTCTCCACTATCGCTTAGATTCCTAGTTGGGGTCATCCTTGTGGATCTCTGTACAAGAATGAGAAGCAGTCTACCTCAAGATCCAGCAATTCCACTGTTAGGCATATACTCAACGGATACACATTCATACAATAGGGACATATGTTCAACTATGTTCACAGCAGCATTATTTGTAACAGCCAGATCCTGGAAGCAACCTAGATGACCTTCAACCAAAGAATGGTTACAGAAAGTGTGGTACATTTACCCAATGCAGTACTGCTCATCTGCAAGAAGTAAGGGCATCATGAAATTCTCAGGTAAATGAATAGAACTAGAAGAAACCATCCTAATTGAGGTAACCCAGTCACAGAAAGACAGAAAGACAAGCATGGTATGTAGTCACTCATATACAGATATTAGGCATAGAACAAAGCTTTATCAGAATACAATCCACACTACGAGAAACTAGGAAACAAGGAGGACATACATGGTGAAGGGGAAAGGGACATGAGCCCCTGAACAAATTGGGAGCACGGGAGAGAGGGAGGGAGGAGAAAGAGCAGGGGAGAAGAGGAAGGGGGGGACATGAGGGATCAGGAAGAATGAGTGGGGAGATGAATAGAGGAGAGCAAGAAGAGGGACACATCAGTAGAGGGAGTCATTATAAGTTTAAAGACAAATTTGACACTAGGGAATAAACCTTGTCTTAAAAAGATTTATATATGCCTGTCTTGCATATGAACTTATATCATCAATGTACAGGGACACCAACACATTTGTACTTAATTACCATGCCAATAATAGGGGGAATTCAATTATTTGCCTCTCACTGCTCTGATATTCCTGAGTTATTCCTGCTGTCTAGATGCCAAGTGATAAAAACTTTCCAATGAGCTTTATAAATCACGGTTATTTAAGTATCTATATAGTCCCCTTAGGGAATCGTGTTAAGAACCATACTTCAGTTTCTGTTGGTTTTATACTCAACTCTGTTGGGTAGAATTTGAGGTGTGAGAACAGAGAATTGATTATGCCTTGAAAGAGACACAAAGAATCAGCTGATCTCGGGAGCATCTCTCAGATTCTAGAACAGTCGGAAGTGTTCGGTCTGCATCATAGTGTGAGCAGCAGCTGGCCAGTACACACTCTGCTGCCTCCCTGCATGATGCCTCTATTCCTTGTTCTTTGAAAACAGTCTCCCTTTAGCTTCTACTGTACAGTGTGTGTGTGTGTGTGTGTGTGTGTGTGTGTGCGCGCGCACACACATGTATATGTGCCTGCCAGAGGTCCCTGTTGAGTATCTTCCTCAGTCACTTGTTTACCTTATCTATCTATCTATCTATCTATCTATCTATCTATCTATCTATCTATCTATCTATTTATTTTGAGAAGCAGTGTCATTCTCTGGTCCTGAAGCTCAACCAATTGGTTCAACCAACTAGCCAATAAGCTTGAGGGGGTTGATTGTCTCTGTCCCTTTCCTCTCTAAACACTGGACTTACATACTCATGCCAACTTTTATGTGAGTTGGTGAGAATACCAACTGAACCATCTTTAGTCTCCTCCCATGAGCTGCTACTTTTTCTAGTCAATTCTAGAGTAAAACAACAACAAAAATAAAATCCTCACTGTAGCCATTAGTGCATTCAAGAGTAGAGAAGAGATTCTGAAAAATCTCCAAAAGTTATGGCAGGTGGATTTTTTCAATCCAATTTGAGCCTGTTATAGCATGCTAGACTCTTGAGAAAAGTATCTGTGGTCACTTGTGTATTATGTCCTTATCTTTGGCGTCTCTTCCTTCTACTTACTGCTGTGGAAGGAAGGGGACAGGAAAGGAAGGAAGAGCAGGGTAATTCCCATTGGCTGGCACTGCTTCCTGCAGCCACAGCAGCTGTTGAAAGCCTCTTGTGCACATTATCTTCCTGACTCCTCTGCTGACCCGTCTCTGAGTACAGCCCCCATCCAGGAAGGACGCTGGCTTCCTCTTCGCCAATCAACCTCTTGTTCTTCCTTCACAGATGTTCTGCCCTCCAGCCAAGGACCTCATGAGCACTACCCATTTTAAAGTGGACCCGGGCTGGCTAACAAAACAGTCCACATCTGGTTGTGAAGAATGTAAGACTTTTGATCATCTCTCAGTGGGAGGACAAGGTTTTCTCCCAGCTGCCTTCTCTACTTTCTTTAGGCCACCACTTAGAATTTTAAAGACATTAAGCATCTGCCTTCCAAGCATCATGGAGAAATTCAGATTGAATTTAGCCATTTCATTGTTAATATCTGCATTTTGTATTTAGGGGCTGGGAAGGGCTAGAGACTCAAACTGAGAACTCTGTATATATTAAGCCTACTTTCTACAACAGAGATAACCCCAGTTGGGAGGTTTGTTTGTTTGTTTGTTTGTTTGTTTATTTTGAAACCATTTGAAGCCTGCCTAGCTCCAAATGGTTTAAAGCTTTTCCACTTGGGTAATATCCACCAATCCATGGTTGAGAAAGCCCTTCCTGGGTGTGTGGGCTGGGAACCAGTTTTACCAGGTGGAAAAGCCATCTGTTTCTTTCTTCACAGCACTCACCTACCACATAATAGTTCCCTTGTGCAGCCCTCTGTTCACAGAACTGTCAGGGCTCTGAAGATAGAAACTCTATCTGACCATTTTGCCACCATTTCCAACAATATTGCTCACGCATCAAGGTAAGTGACATCACCTTCATATGACAAAAACACTTGGGTGATATAAATGGCTTAGGATGCATTAAAGGGTTAATGTCCCTAAACAGATACACAGCATATCAGTGGTACAAAAAATTCACAGGGTAGGGGCACAATTGTGGAGAAAAGTAGATCGCAGATCACGAGCAAAGGTTGACAAAGTGATCTAAAATCCTAGAGACTATAAATATGGGCTAACAAAGTGCATAAATGTCCCAACTATCTGCTCACTATAATTTTCCCTTTAGTCGGCTATTATGTTATATTTACTGGGATGTTTGAACAAAAGTCAATTCACCCCAGACAGAGCACCGATGAGAAACAAAAGCAGTTATAGCTAAATCTAGATTGGTGAACCAATGCGTTTATTAGGGTCACTTAAAGAAACATGGCTAAGGTGCTACTTACAGGGGCTTGGGATGACTTAAGGGCAGCTGCAGTGTTAATATATCCACTCCAGGATAGGTGTCAACATGAGAGAGCTACATACTTAAGCATTCTGAACAATATATGGTAAGTGTAATGGAAAAGAGTGTTGTCTTCCCAAGCCATTTCTTATTCCTATTATAACCTTGAAGAGAGTCCTCATAAATCTTCTAACTGTCTGGGATCCCTATGCCTAGTGAGTTCCATTACATTCTTAAATATTATGAGTCTCTCTCTACTGAGGAATCAACACTCCAATTCAGCTGAAATAGTTCTACAACAGTACTCACCTGTGGCTTTTCATGAGGCTAATGATTCATTCACTAGAGGCATCTCCAACTCCTACATACTCCCATGAGTTTGATATATATTTCAAGAGCATTAAGCAAAGATGAGATGGCTCAGAACATTTGCTTATACTCCTCTCATACTTAGAATGTGGGAAGAAGGATGAACACTAAATGACAGAGAAATGCATCATTACTTCTCCCTGAGGAGGAGGCATGCTTGAAATTTGCCACCCTCTCTATCCTATGGGTATAAGCATCTGAAAACAAGCTGTGCCATACTTTGGTCATGGGTAGTCTGTAAGGTGACAAATCCCCAGAATTCTCCAAACCTCGGCCTCATACAGAAGTAGAGAATTCAGTAAATAGGGCAAGTGGTGTGGAAGATGAGCTTGAGGTGACCCTGTGCAGTTCCCATAGATACCGTTACGGCGCAAATCATAGTCACACGTCTCTCAGCCCAAAAGGACAGATATAATGAAGAAAGTTCTGTCACTCCATGGAGATTTTAATTTTCATTTATTTATTTACTCATGGTTTTTTCTAAACAGGGTTTCCCTGTGTAACAGCTCTGACTGTCCTGGAACTGAGCTGTGGTGGTACATGCCTTTAATTCCAGTACTCAGGTGTCAAGCCTGGTCTACAGAGTGAGCTCCAGGACAGCCACGGATATACATAGAAACCCTGTTTCAAGCAAAAAAAAAAAAAAAAAAAAAAAAACAACCACAACAACAACAAACAAACAAAAAACAGGAAAGGTTACAGACCAACTGCTTATTAACCTCTGATTACTGGTTCAGAAGCAGCCATGGAGGAAATGACAGAGAGAGGGCGAACCTTGAGTGGGTGTGGTAGAAGTGGATGCACCAGTCATCCACAGGGACCAAAGTGTATGTGTTAAGTCTTGGGTACCTGAACAAAAGTCAGTAGAGAAGAAAATGTGACAACAACAAAGCCCCTCAGAACAGCTGTCCTGTAATTAGAAGACAGCTTTAGGGGACTGTGATATTTTTGTGCAGCTAACACAAAATTCAAAATTCTTGTTGAGGATCTTCACCCCAGCAGTAGATCACCTGCTGTTAGGTGCTTATTTTAAGTACTTCAACTATTTTATTCCTGATCATGCTGAATGTTTATTAGTGAACTGACAGCAGTTGATTTTTATTGGTGAAATCAACAGCTTTAAAAAGAAAATCACATGAGAGAGTTAGAAATGTACATACTCTGATAACGATCACTGTATAACAGGGTAATATTTGACTAAACGGTTTCAGCCTCATTTTTTTTCCTGCTTCATTTTATTTTGCTGACTGCCTACACTGAATCCTATGCAATACAAAGATGAGCAGATGACACTGTGTGAGTATATCTCACTGTGATTGGTTTAATAAAGAAGCTGACTGGCCAATAGCTGGACAGGATAGAGTTAGGTGGGAAAACCAGACTAAGGACACTGGGAAGAAGGGCGGAGTCAGAGGAGGCACCGGAGACACAGAGGGAGCAAGACATGCTGGAGGACAGATAAAGACACCAGCCACATGGCAATATCTAGATTAATGGAAACTGGTTAATTTAAGGTGTAAGAGTTAGTTAGTAGTAAGCCCAAGCTACCAGCTGAGCATCTATAATTAGTATTAAGTTTCCATGTTGGTTATTTGGGAACTAGTGAATGGTTATTTGGGAAAAGTTCACCTACATCTGGTCCCATATTCTGTACATTAGATGGATCAGAGTTTGCCTATGAAGTGACAGAAGCCAACACAATATGCAAAAGGAATAGTATATTAAGAAATAGTTTCCCTGGACATTTTGGCTTTCTGTATGTTTCTGAAACCAGACACTCTCTGCCCCTGTTCAATGTTCTGAGAGTCATCAAACTGTGAACATCATTCGGAAACGGTAATAGTTCTCTTCCCCCTGAGCAAGTGTCCAGTTTGTTTGTTGCAGGCATTGACAAACACTGACCAGCAGGATCAGTCAATCTTTGGCTCATCTTTTTAATTAAGTATCAATGTGAGAATCTCATGCATGAATATTGTATTTATATGATGTCCACCCCTTTCTCCCCTTCTAACTCTCTAACTCCTTCTGCACTCCAATTCCCTCTAAAATTCATGACCTCCCCTTTAATTATATATAATACATCAACCTGATAAGTCCATTTAGTGGTGTGTGTGTGTGTGTGTGTGTGTGTGTTTATACCTAAGCATTTGGAATTGGAAAAGCTACCAGAGGGTTCCTTCCCAAAGAAGACTAAATGTCCCTCTTTCAGCAACACTGATTGCCTGTTGCTCTTTACCTATGGGGAGGCCTTGTAAGATTTCTCCCATCCTCATTGGCCTGCCAGCTGGGGCATTGTATTAGTCTTATTTATGTATCCACATTGTTGATATTCCGTGGATATAGCTTCCTTGACACATAGAAAAGACACCATCTCATAACAGACATCCTAGTCTTTATTTTACTCAAGGTCAGTAGTTTCTGTATACTGACTAGTTCTGGATTTCTGTGTTGTTCTCTGTCTGCTGACTGAGGAAAGATGAAATCTCAAAGTAGTCTAATTTGCATTTTCCTAATGGCAAAGAATGTTGAAATTTTTTTAGATATTTCTTAGAAATTTTTATTTCTTTTGAGAACTCTCTATTCTAATACACAGAATATTTTCCTAATGGGCTAATTTGTTCGCTTTACTCTGTTAATGGGTTCTTCATGTATTCCAGATGGTAATACTCTGTCAGTTGTATAACTGGTAGAAATTCTCTCCACTCTGTTGACTTAGTTGACTATTTTCTTTGCTATAAAGATCTTTTTAGTTTTATGAGATCACATTTGTCAATTGTTAGCCTTACTTCTGGGCAAATGGCATACTATTCAAAAAGTCCTTCCCTATACCTGTACTTGATCTTGTGTGGAGGAAAGAAGGAATTATGAGGAATTATGGAGAAAATGCACCCATGATCTTCCAACTGTATGGCTGGCAGAACAAAATCAGCATAATGACAATAACAGCAGGCGTGCTAATGTAAATGGGAGAAATTCTACATGGTCCCACTCCTGTATGAAATGCTTGAGGCGGACAATGGCTGCTGAGAATGAGAGAATCAGTTGTCTCCAAGGATGGAGACATTACACTGTAGGTGATGATCTTCCCAGAAGCATAGGATGTTGGGAGTGAGATACTTTCCCTTGAGGTGTTGATGAGGAGTGTCCTTAGGATATCCAAAATAAAACAGGCTGTTGCCATTGAGTTTGCTTTCCCATCAGATCTTTATAGTAATACCCTATTGCTGAAGGCACCACACACATTGGTAACAGTATATGAAGAAATGAACTGATACTTGATCTCTAGATTTCATCAGAACAGGAAATTGTTAGGTAGGCTGCTGGAATAAATTATTTGTCAATAGTCTTACCCATCAGTGAAACCTGTGAACTAGAGCAATAAGCTGTACGGCAAGATATGCACATGGATGTGATACTGACACAGATGTCACGGGGCAACCAACCACTTTCTTATTGGATTTAAGGTCCACTCTGCAAGAATAAAGTGTGATCCTGGTATTCTAAATCTGGCCAAGAACGAGTGGTTAGGAAGCTCGCTGGTTCCAGAAGTGAATCTTCTACTGTTAATCTGCAAACCCATCTTACAAATCTACTTCTCTATATCCACGTATTAGTGAACCTCTCAGATTTCATCAGAGAAGTTTCTCTGAGGAATGAACAGTGGTTAGCAAAGAAACTCACAAATGGTCAAAGTACAAAGTACAAAGAAGTCCCTGCGGGAGGTTCAGCAACAGCCAGACATTGTGACCCATATCTGTAATCCCTATGATGGCTGATACAGGGGGAGCAAATGAATTCAAGGCCGGTTAGGGATAGAAAGTGAGACCCCTGTCACAGAACTAACCAACCAAACAATATGTGCTGTGTGTATGTGCGCATGTTTGTAAATGTGGGTGTGAGCGTATTTTTGTGTATAAGTGTTAAATATAGAATGATACAAAATATCCCCTAGCATACTAAATATTGCTACCTCAACTTTACTTTGTGAGAGTGTAGAGGGTGTGAGAGAGAGAGAGAGAGAGAGAGAGAGAGAGAGAGAGAGAGAGAGAGAGAGAGAGAGAGAGAGAATTTTACTGTTCTAAGAGTTTGAAGTATCTGTCATGCTTTACAATATTTGCCTTAGGGTTTCCTGATTGGTTGGTAGTATTAATGCCTGCCTCTTGAGTCCCCTCCCCTTATTTGAAGCATGAATATATTAACTATGAAGCTGTGTTAGCCTTGGCCTAGGCTAGCAGCTGGGGAAATACTGCAAATTAGAAGTTCAGCTTTATTCCTTCCTCGCTTCTTAAGTTGTAAACATAATTTATATGTTCTGGGTGGGCAGATCATACCAGAGCTCCATTCTGGAGCCAAGGACTTTTCTGCAGGGCTGTGTGGGGCCCAGTCAGCACCACAGGTGGCTGATTGCATGTATTCCACAGAGAACCATTCAGGATATGTGATGATGACTCAAAAACTGCTTCGTTCCATCCTCTTTTCCCCTTTCCCACATGGTCATTCCTGTCCATTGTGGGATAGACATGCTCCTGAATGTGCACTGCCTTCAGCATATACATCTACAAACTACCCAGACCTGCATGTAGCATCAGACAAGTTGCAAGTCCAGATGGTTGATAACCTTGCCTTGCAGTAAAGGTTTTATAAGTGGTATGCATACAACTCCTGCACCAGAAAGTGTCTTTGGAACAGACCCTCTTATTGCTCTCAGCAGGAAATCAAAGTGCACAGGAAGAGACCACCAGTAGGACAGTGGCCCCAGCGGCTGGAAATTCCTTTTGCAATCAGTGTGTGCAGAAGGTCTCTCTGAGGGTCCATGAAGGTTTGTTGTTTCTGTTTGTTTTCCTGCTGCATCTCTATGACTGGTCAAACGGGTCTCACCACTCTCTTGTCCAGTGCCACAGTGAGCAGCTCCTTTGCATGAGCTTCCTGAGCAGAGCAGAACAGAGCTTCTGCTGGCCGCTCAGCCACACATTACATCGTTTTCTCAGCGTGCTGAACACTGCTCTAGATGCCTTTTCCAGAGGAATTTGTACTGTCACAAGTAAGATGTTTTTTCTACAGTATAGAATGTTGTAAACTGTTTCCAGGCATGCCAGACTCTGAACTCTAGGGAGATGAGGTCTGGAAGATTGAGAAAGCATATTACTTTCTCAATCTTACTTTTTGTTCCAGACGGAATCACTTAAATGAAGTCATAGTTTTATGTTCACGGAGCAGAGGCCACGACAGAAAGGAATATGAGCGATACCGTTCCCATGTATGTATCTTTAAATAAGTGAATATACATCACACATCTAGCACATATGCAAATACACAAATACATATGCATGTATATATTCTACCTCAGATAGATTCAAAACCCTCCTCTATATTATCAATTTTTCTTACATAGAGTAGATATGCACACACACACACACACACACACACACACACATATATACATGGACAGACACATGTATACACATATGTAGCACAGTTACTTTATAAAATAATTAAAATTTATTATAAGAAAAATGTAGACATGAAAATGGTTTTCCTGACATCATAGTTCACAATCGAGTCAAAATTGAAATCTACAATTCCAAAATTCTTATTTCGGTGTTATCTACCTCATTTAGAATATTATGCTTCCCAAAGTGTCCACAGCGATTCTCTCTCCTAAGTGTAGGTCACTAAAAGATAACATGGGAAACCATGTGCTTTCCTCATACACTGGATCAGCCCGTCCTGCAAAAGTGAAGGCGTTGTGGATGACGAGGCCAGTCTGGTAACACACCAAGTATAGGAATTTGGTTTTCAAACAGGGCTTCTGAAAGGAGGCTGTTAGGAGAAAATCTGAATCAACTCACTAGATTTTCCTTTGATATGGAGGCAAACGAAGAAGGGGATGTCTTTCTGCACCCTGAGAAACACAGAATGAGAAAAAGTAAATGTCTAATGAGAGGAGATATTGTACCAATAAATTATGTGTCAGCTGGTTTCTCTATTTTCCTGCCCTCAGGAAGGCCTTGTTAGGACTGGTCCTGTGACCAGATGTGACCCAAACCCTGCATTGTGCATGATACTAAGTTCACTTCCAGTCTGAATCACAGAAAATTATCCTTCAGAAGTAAAGATCATCACCATATGCCCCTTCGTGTATGATTGTAAGGACATCTACTTACCAACCATTGAGACAGCAGAAAACACTGTTAATTTCTGTTGATGCCAAAGTGAGCTATTTCCACGTCTCGTTGTCTGGAAGGGAAAATAATGTTGTTTCACTCATTGAACTGAGCACCCCCAGCCTAACAGCATGATCCCATCCATGTTGTTAGCAGAACAGAAGTAAATATCGAATCAGTTGTGCCATGGGCAAATGAACCAAGAATACAGACGTATTCCCCTGCCATGTGAATGTCTGTTAGCCTGTCACAGCGTTGAGGAATTTCATTTTAACCCTAACATGTGCCCTTTACCCCAAATGTGTAATAAAAAGCTGGGTTCACCCTGGGCTAACTCTCGCCAGAATTATTACCTCTTTCTCCTTGAACTCTGGCTTCTTTCTTCTTTAGTATAGGCAATCAAAATTGCTGCCACAAAATCATTGACATACAAAGATAAGTTTTTCTTGCCATAATCTTTGACTAGGAATAAAATCACTTCGAAAGGCATGCTATAGAAATATTTATAAATATTTAAAAGATGTGTAATTTAGTATAATGTGTTCACGAATGAATATTTCTGCTATTTCTCAGAGTTCATAGTCAAAATATTCCACCAAGCCAGAATTATACATTGACTAAGTGTGTGCATGTTCACCCTCAGGCAAAAACTAAAGCCAATGTATGCAAACTGCCTGCTACTTTAAAACAGCGGTTATTGGATTAAAATTGTGTTTATTTGGGTTACAATACTTGTTGCATTGGAGAAGTTGCCAGTTCAAGACATGACCTCAGGACATGTGTCATATTTGTAGACAGTCTGAAGTTAGACTTTTTTCATGCACACTGACAGTGTATGCCAGAAAGTAAGGTCTTGTCTCCCCCAGGAGAGCAGATGCCCTTGAGTCCAGGGAGAGAGGTTTGTGCTTCAGGCCAGAGAGAAGTAGTGTTTTCTGCCCATGCTTTTAAATGCCTACTGGATGCTGACGTTCTTAGCAAAACAATCTCACCACTTTATATTGTTTCCAATGCCCGAGGCGTTGTTGGATTACTCATGAGAGAGGCTCCAAGGCAGTCAGCTAAGAACTTAGAGTCCTGCAAGTCAGTTATTGGAAGTCTTTTGTCTAATCCAGGGACTAGCTGTCAAATTTTATGTGGAATGTGGATAAGTTGCTTCTATGAAGAATCTTTTATTTTAATGGAAAACACGTTTTGCTAAAATTTTCATGAAGGGAAAAGTACTACCAACTATAATCTTTTTAAAGTCCAGCACAAAGAACTGAACTGTTACAACTAAGCATCTAAATACTGTGACAACCCAGATATTATGCAATGTTTATGAAAATAGGTTGGAAAAGAAGACCTGTATTAGTTAGGGTTTCTATTGCTGTGACAAAATACTATGACTAAGGCAAGTTATAAATAAAAGTATTTATTTAGGCTTATAGTTTCAGGAGGTTGGAATCCATGGTGGCAGAGCGAGGGCATAGTGGCAGGAACAACAAAAACTCAAATCCTGAAGACAAGTGAGAGGCAGAGCAAGCACACTGGGGATGGAAGCCTTTTGCAATCTCAAAGCCTGTCTCTGGTGACACACCACACCTCTTCCAACCTAGAGGCATCTTATATCCCTTCCCAGACAGCGTTACCCCTGGAAACCAAGGGTTCAAACATGGGTATATGAGAGTTACGTATATCCAGAGACGTCTAGGCTTCCTTCCTAGAGCTTGTAAATAGAATGATGCCTTCCAAATGTAGCTAAGTGATAAATGTTCAGTAATATTAGCCTGGGATATAAAGGTAGACTCCAAACACAAACACAGCTGCTCTAATAGTAGGGAACCAAAAAAAGATTATACACAAACAGAGGAGAAACTGTGATGAAGAGAGAAGCAGAAACCAGAAGCATCCCTGAGGACATCCAGAATTCTAGCACCCACTAGCAGTGTAAAGTGCAGTATGGAATAAATGTTACCCCACAGCCTCTCAAATAAACTGATTTTGAACCACTGAACTCCAAAAATCCTGAGAGAAGAAATTACCTTTCCTTTAAGTAATAAATCTGTAGCCATTTCTTAAAGTAACATAGCAAACTATGTAGATATTTTCAATATGTGAGATGAATTTGTAAGGTATTCTCTATTATGAATGAGATGCAGACACTTGTTACAAGCATACAATGTAAAACTACCTTGCATTATAAAATATGTAAGTCGAATTAGGATTATTGCATTGGAGTTTCAGGAAATAAAATATGAAGACCTAGAAAAAAGAAATATATATATATATATATTTAATCTTTATTACTATGATGAAATACTCAAATAAGATATCTTCATAAAGACAAACTTAGCTCAGAGTTTTGGAGGCTGAATGTCCAAACAGCACCGAGCATTGATGCTGCTGGTTCTTCATGATCTTGTCACTTTGTGGCAGGTGTCTCCTTAGAAGGAACATACGCAGCACAGAAAGACCATATCTCAAGCAGCATGGAGACTATAACCCTGAAAGTCCTTGCAGGAGAAGTAGCCATGAAGACTTAATGGCTTCATTGTAGACCATAGCACTAAAAGGCAGCTCATATCTCCATCACCATGCTGAAATATAGGCTTTCAATTACAAGCCCCTGGAGACAAACTTAAGTCATGGTGAAACCCAAAGTCATTGAATGGACCCATTTTAAAGAATGGCTTTTAATGGAAGAAGTTAGAGGCTGTGTTTTCTCTAGTTTTCCCTATGTGTCCTTTCAAACCTGACCGCTTGAGGAATCAGGACAGATGGCTTAATTTGGTTTTGCTTCTCAAAGTTACATGAAATGTTTTACTTAAAAAGTCAAATTTTGTTTAGATGACAGCATAAAGGTTATTGCATTGGGCTTTGTGTAGATGCTGCTCTTTGAGTTAAAGAATACTGGGAAGGAGGAAGGGAGTGAGGGAGGGGGAGAGGGAGGGAGGAAGGGAAGGCAGAGTGTACTAACAATCATATACTGAAGGCATTTTCTTATCTAACATCCCCTCAGGGCTGTCTAGAGACAATTTAGAAGACTTAGGCTTTCTTCTTAATTGTTTGGGCCTCATGAATTAAGGCAGACGTTTCTGTCCCATCAGGCCCTGCAGTCCTTTAGTCCCAAGTAAATACCCTGATGCTTATACTAATTGCATTGTTTGGCCAGTGGCCTAGGCTTCTTACTGGGTAGCGCTCTCTTTCTTTCTCTCTCTCTCTCTCTCTCTCTCTCTCTCTCTCTCTCTCTCTGTCTTATTAACCCATAATTCGTAACCTATGTGTTTCTACATGACCTTATCGTACTGCAGAATGCCCAGCCATCCTACCTTCCCGTACCTACATGGTGTCTCTGTCAGCTCCTCTCTCGGTTCTTCCCAGCATTCCCGGCTGGTAGGCCCACCTGTACTTCTTGTCTGGCTGCGACCTGCTTGTCCACTGGCCAAAACAGCCAATTCATGAGCCTTATTCATCAGCCAGTAAGAAAACATATATTTACAGCATACAGAAGGACATTCCCCATCATTTGAATGAATAAGTTCAAGATACTCATTCTATATTCTGGCTTCTACTTCCGTCCATATACTTCATTTCCTTTTACAATACATATTTCACTGCAAACACTGAAGAATTAATGTGTTAAACACCTGTAGCAGGATCTTAGTTGATCCCTGCAATATCCATTTTCTCTCACTAATTAAATCCCAAATTGTTAGTTGGACCCATCACTACTTAAAATAAAGACTATACTTTCCAGGTTTCCTTACATATGGCTACATGAGGTAGACAGATAACTTATTAAGTGGAGAAAAGAGACATTTCCTTTTCTGGTTGTTTATTGTGAACAAAGACATTGTGATTGAATTCCCACAGTATGCTGAAGTAGAAACTGACTTTAACAGACAACAAAATAATACTAAGTCTGGGTTCTTGATGCTGTGATCTAACCCAGCACCTAAGCCAGCTCCTTAACATAGTGTCTGTTCCATGAAATGCCCATTAGATTTCATTCTTATCAGCGTAATTAATAGTTAAAAAATAGTTAAAATCAGTTATATGTATTTTATCTCTTTTGGACTTAAAGACATATATAGCAAGCTAGGCATTATCATCATATATATGTCCTGTACAAACAAACAAAATTTATGAGGAATATGAGCCAAAATTATGAACAATACATTGCCCAAAACCACAGGGCTAGTAATTGACATATGGGGCACTCCTTCCTGTCTTGATTCCCACTGAATCTTCTTCCCACATTTTTCTGCCTTATCATAAGGTCATCCACTAGGTTTTTTTTTTTTTTGTCTCTGACATTGATCAGTGGATTATATATAACCTTTATAAGAGCAGCAACTGAATGAGAAATAATTACACTGATGTGGATATGTTGCTTTTCCCAAACAAAAAAACAAAAAGAAGCAGCAATAAAATCCTTAGGGAAAATTATTTTGGACGAGATTTCTGGTATTTCCTGCTACTAATTAGGCAGGAAATGTCTTGTTCATCCCTAGTCCCCCAAACTTTACATTCAAGATTTCAACACTTCTTTTTCAGACTGCAAGCAACAATTGCTGGCCTCCAGGGGGAGGGACAAAAGTATGGGTTTAAATGTAAAATCAAAATTGAAGAGGAAAAGAACTCCTGCGCACTGAATCTAGAGCAAATCTGCTCACGCGCACACACACGCACAGGCACACACATATGCACACACACACACATGCGCACGCACACACACACACACACACACACACACACACACACACAATCTGGCTAACCTTCAAAGAGAAACTTTAACATTCTATGAAGATAATTTATTTCCAAATACTTTCAGCCTTGTGAATCATATTGAATAATTTGAAGAAGATTACAAACCAGATTAATTAGAAAGTAGAAATACGTTAAAAATCACAACATGTTTATGTCAATGCATTTTTATTTTCATGTTGTTGACTGTGTTGTTGACTGTGGTTAGAGTGCTTACTGGCAGGATGAGCAAGGAACTGAACAAAATCAATATTACATTTTTCCCGGCGTAGTTAGGTATTTAATAAAAATCCATAGGATATTCTCAAGACAGGGTCAGGGTAATGGAGAAATCTACTATTTTTGCAATGTTTATGTGAATCCATTATCCTTGTATTTTAAAAAATAAAGCTAAGAAATGACATCAATGTGGAGTCTGAATCTGGTGTGTATGTTTACTTCATTGGCTTAAACTTACTAAGCTGTCTTTCCAAGAATCCCTTTTCTCTCCAAGGTTAAACATAAGCCCATAGATGGCATATTAAATGAGCATGCCACACACCGCTCCCTCCTTGTACATTGTTCATTCCTTCAGAGAACAAACATCTAACTTCACAGGATCACTGGGGTACTGGCCACTGCCCTTACAATGCTGCTGTAGCCAGAGATCGAATCCTTGCTGGTTTTCTGTTTCCAAGGCAGGCATAGAGACCCATGGGGTCTGCACGTGGAGTCCACAGGATGCACAATTTTGACCTTCCACTATTTTCGAAATGTGGCTGTCTGCTGAGAGCTGTGGGAGACTCTGCAGGACAGAGGAATGTTAATGAAATCTACTTTCCTAGAAACAGTTGCTGTTGTAGAAAAGCACCCACAGTTATTAGTGATGAGATACTGTAGGAACCTTGGCAATGTCAGCAGCTCTTCACCTTGCAAACACCCTTCTAACTATTGTCAAGAATGGACAAAGTGAGTGTTATATGCAGCGTGTGGTAAGGTTTTGGTTGTGGTTGTTGTTGTTTTGTTTTTAGATATTAAGCATCTCAGGAGAAAGTTCCCATGACATGTGGATGTGGACAGTGGGTAACCCTTGTGGCATGTTCCTGGCTTGTAACAGCCTTAATAGATGGTGGGTTCTTCCTTGAGCCAACATAGCACATGCATGCCATGAGAATTCTTAGTTCACTCGGCTACATTCTTAAAGTTCCACTTCTTAATCTCATTAAGAAATGCAAATAGATCTGTATCCTTTTGGAACTCCATTTTTCCTGTTCATGTTGATTGATTCCCTCTGAGGACTGTTGCTGGATTCACTGCTGGTCCAGGATGGATGCTGAGAGCAGGGACATTTCCCTTGTGGAATGAACACAAGCAGAAGGAAACATGGAGGAAACCAGGCCACATAGCCAAAACAATCACCATGCCATTCTAAATGCATTTGAGAATCAATTTCCAAAATAAAAATGGCAATTTACTGGAGTTTTGGCTGTATTAATCTCATTTGAGTTTGAGGAGATTAACATCTTACTTGTATTAAGTTACCCAAAGGGAATACACTCAATTTTCTATGAAGTTTCCATTAATTTCTCTTAGTAATATTCTGCAATTTGGAGTATAGTTTATCAGCTACTTTATTCAGTGTAGTTGTCTTTCTGTCCCTCTGTCTGTCTGTCTTTGTTTCTGTCTCCCTCATCTTTCGTCAAAGCTCTGCGGTGGCCTTTAGCTTCACACCACCACCTACCTTGAATAAATCTGTCGCATGAGATCTGTTGCAAGGCATGATTTCTGTGCCATTCCTTGGCCCCAATCTGCCTAGGTACACCTCTGCCTAAGTCCTAACAAACACACTATCTGGAAAACACACTCCCTTCCCAATATGTCTCTTTTAAGTCTTATTTTCCTCTGCAAAGGAACACAAGCACAATGCTAAACAGAAACGAGAGTGGACTTCCCCTCCCTTAGCACAAGCTGTAGCAGGGGAAGTGTCTCAGCCTCCCCCCCCCCATTCATTGATAGCTGATGCCGCCTTTGTTACGGTGTATTCATTCTTTGCCAATCCCATATATGCATCTAACACATCCAAGTCTAGCTCACCCCAGCCCCTTCTTGTCACCTTCTCACACCTACCATGCATCCCCTTCTCATAAAGCCCCCTTCCCCATCATACCTCCTCTTTCTGTGGTTCACTGAGTTGAACCAGCACCACCCCCATGAGCATGAGCGTGAAGCTATCCACTGCAGAATGAAGAACTCATCACTCAACCTTCCCTCCCCGGTTACTATCGACTGCCAATCACTCCCCATGGAGGGACTGGTCCTCATGAGCCCTTCCCCTATCCATGTCTGGCCTAGTTTTGAGAAGGACCTTTGTGGGTAACCACAACTCCTGAGAGTTCCAGAGTCACGTCATACCTAGGAGACAACATTTCCCAGCCCTCCTTCCTATCATGAAGTTCTTACATTCTTTCTACCCTGTCTTCTCGTGTTGTTGTTTAGGTCTTGAAAGAGTGGTGCAGATGTGCCACTGGGGACTGAACACTTAGTAACTAAATCTTATAAATCTCATTAACCACCAGCTTCTCTGACCATGGCTGAGGAAGCACCGGTCTACGCATATACACGTATGAAAATAAATGTTTAACACTTCGACAACAGGTATATTGAGCAAAGCAGAGGCAGTAGGCTAATACCTAGGACCTACAACCTCCCTAGCCCCGCACCTTTGAGGAAGTCCACAGCACCAGGTACACATGCCTTCCTGAGGAGCAGGTTCAATTGGTTACCCCATAACAATCATGTCCCTCATGCAACAGTGGACACACCTTGCTAGGCAAGTGAGACACTGTAACAGTCGAGGTCCACAGCTGATAAGACCATTGATGACTGTTGTCCTTCAGCTGTGTGCATTGGACTCCCAGTACTGTTTAAGCCAGCCTCTGTGGAGAATATATCACCTCTGCTCCAGCTTGATTTCTCTACATCATCATACATCCCAAGTGCTCCGTATTTGGAGTATGGCATCGTATCTAGTTCTGGGTGACGGCAAAAAAAATGATGACAATAACTTGTTTTGTTTGGGGGGCCTCAAGGATCATCCAACAACTCATAGAAAAGTATCCCACATTAGTAACTCATGCAGGAAACTGTTTAAACCATTTTAAGAAAACGATATGTTAATTGTCTCATAGGGTAGTAGATTTCCTTTTGGTGAACCCTGCCCCTACCTCCTTCTCCCCCATCTCTCTGCCCCCAGGGTTTAACCTTTGCCACCTGCTCTCTTCTTCATCTCTGTTTTCTTATCACATATATGCCTCCTGGTACTTCTTCAAGTATAATTACCAATAGAGAAGTTCCATTCAACTTTTAAACTGGTGGCAGGATTTTATTATGAATTGATGTTGACTTTTATTATTAATAGATATTGTTCTTTTCTGCAATCATTCATGACTTCATTCTGCTGATAGATGAATTAATTACAAAGTCATCTTTAAATACTAATCTTATAATCCAAGGATATACAGGATTTTTCCATGACATTGTCTTTTATATGCTAATGGATTCATTTTATTTTTGTCTGAATTCCTGAGAAACGGTAGTTTATTTCATGATTTCTTACAACGTGCAGGTCAGATGTTGATCTCAGAAGGGGGAAGAAGGGGAGGAATGGGAGGAGGAGGGAGAGTGAAGGGGGGTTTATGGGATTAGAATTAATGTGATCCTTTCCACTGGGACAACATACAATTTAGCAGTGCGCTCATCTTCTGAGATGGTTTCTTATTAAAAAAAAAAAAAAAACTCAGTTTTAGCTTTTATGATATATATTTTTGAAGACATTTGTTAATTTCAAGTAAATATTCAAATATTTTATCATGAATTTATTCAGGGCATTTCTTTATTCTTTTTGAAATACACAATGTCAATAGCAAAGCCGTCTTTCATACCGCACACACCATCTTTGTATCCTGTGTTTTTTTACTTAGAGGTTGATCAATACTCTTGATCTATTCATATGATTAGCATTTGTGTTTATTGCTCAATATTGGTATTTCAATGATTCTGTACTTTTTATTTCATTTTAAAGTTTAATACTGCTTCATCTTTCTCTTCCTTCTTAGTGAGAAGGACACTTGTGCCCCTGAGTTTTGCATGAATTTTCTAACATGGGCATCACAAAAACATAACTTTACAGATTTCTTTTAAAACACACAGTTTGAAAATCTAGATTTCTACTAGAACCCATGGTTCAAACATTTCATTAAACCCAGAAATTTTTGAATTTTTTTTTTCAAATGGTTACTGACCTCTAGAAAATATTGTAACTCTCCAGATTGTTGACATTTAATGTTACCTGGAGGGCCACTGTGGGTGTGTGTGTTAGTTTTGATATCTAGCCTTTAACTGTGTGATTTTCGTTTCTATGCTTTGAATTCCCTGGCTTTTCCCCGGTAGTGTCTAATTTGGCATGCACTCCATTTGTAGACCATTATCCTCTGATTTCAAACTTGGAAGATCTATTTATTACTGCCACTTCTATTTCTGTCATTTTTCTCTTAATCACTGAGGATTTTTATACTTTTTATACTTCTGTGAAAGCTTTTGCTAGACATTTTATCATCTTACATTTCTAGCTCTGGTTGGCTGATTTTTCTTTAGTTACGACTCACAATTTCTTCTTTTATGTATTTAGTAGTTATTAATTTCTTACCCTGTTGAGTAGCTTAAGCCAGATATTATTAAAGAATGGGGAATTTTGCTTTCACCGTAGTTGGTATGTTTTCGTATCAAACTAACCTTTTCAACTTTTGTTTTTAAGTTTTGTTACAGAGAGTTAACACTAGCTTTTACATAAATGAAAGCCCTCTTTGCAAATCATGGCCTTTTGGGGTCCTCCTGGAATAAATTTAAATGTACTCCAGCTTTTGGGATGGAAAGGTGACTCAGCAGTTATAGGCAACTTTGACTTTTGTAGAGGATCACCGTTCAGTTCCAGCACCCATGTGGTGGCTCACAACCGTCAGTCACTCCAGCACCAGGAGAGCCATTGTCATCTTCTGGCACCAGGCACCAGGCATACATGTAGCACACACACAAATACTTAGAATAACACAAAATAGATATTTCTAAAAACAAACAACAGCATAAAACCCAACCGTGCATGAACTCTGGGAAGTGCCCCCTAAATGGCACAGCTCCCGGGTGCTTTTATGGCTTACTTTGTAGTTTCCATGCTCAGCCTTGTATGAAATTCATGGGAGTACTAGGGGAGAAAGATTGAAGTAGGAAGGGGTAGGATGATAGGGTAATGAGACCAAGGAAGATGTGGCGGGAAGGGAAAAAAACAATCCGTAAGGGAATCTGATCCTCAGTAAGCTACACAGAACAATAAAGAAAAGGAACTTTGCATGGTGGTACCTATATAGGTAGATAAAATTGTTTCTAGAAGCCAAAGATCATTACAAAACATCCTAGTGCCAGGTGTGGAATCTCTCCCTTCGAGTTGCTAGCTTTCCATGGTCTTCAGCCTCCCCGGCAATACAGACAGTTGCCCTTTTCCCACAGAACTGCCTGGTAAGAGCCCATTGCAGAAGGTGGTTGTAGAAAATAGAGAAACCAAGCAGAAAGCTTGCTTCCTCCCTACTGGCTACCCAGAGTGCTGGAAGGTGCTATGAGGCTACTGGAAAAAAAATCATCACCAATCTTATTCAGCCATGGGCCCCGTGTGCAGCAATGTCAACCTGCCAGGCAAGATGTACCACTGTGCAATAGCTAACGGTGAGTGGTGAGTCAGTTTTGGGAATAGTCTGCTGCTTTATGACTGGGTTTGATGCTTGGTCTAAAGCAGGAAATTCATGTCTGGTACCACAAGCCTAACTAAAGTCTGGGTGTTATTGGCTCCAGAGGGGAATCCTGTTTTGCTAACATGATGGGCCTATTAAATTGTCTTCTAGATAGCTAGCTGTGTTTACGCCTATATATTATTGCTGCTGTTAGCTTAAATAGAGAAGCTTCTTTTTGCAGTCTTAACTGGTGACCACAGACTGGTCAAAGTAGAGGGGAAAAAAATCAATGACTGTTAAAAGCCTGGCCATAATAGGACATCTATAATACCCCTCTCAAGGGTCAGGGAACAGGGCAGAGTAAGGATCAGGAAGCATATAAGAGGGAGGGAGTAATTTGGGATGGAGACTTGTAGGTATGAGCTGTCTGCGCATACCTAGTCTTGGACTTAAGGCACAAAACTCCAAGAGACTAGATCTGCCAGTACCTCATCATGAAACATGATGAGCCATGGGGCTCTAACTCTCCCTCTTATGGCTTATACATAGTTGTGGTTGGTGGAAGAGAGAGGGGCATTTCCTTCAGCAGTGAGTCACTGGTGAGTGCCCACGTGCCTGCAAAGAAACTCCAATCTATACTCCTGTAAATGACAGTAACGAGAGTCGTCGTTGGGTTCCCACACACAAAAAGACAGGGAAGTAGAGGAGAGCCAGATGGAAAGGAAAGGGGGATTAAAAGGAGAGGAAGGAGGAAAAGAAGCAGTAACAGGGTGAATATTTCAAAATGCATTACACACATATACAAAATGCCATGATAAAACATTGCACTGTATCAAAACACATCTTTGAAACCCATAAATTGAGTCTATTTGACCAATAAACTCAAATATTTAGTATAAGATACTACACATTCAGAAATACTGAAGTTTCAGAAATCAATTAAAATTGAATACAGAAGATTTTTGTAGCCCGTAACCAAAGCACCCTGAAGTAGAAAACAAGTCATTCTGCTGACAGGCTCCACCAGTGAGATCATTGTTTAAGAGGCAGAATTGTGGCAGAACGCGCTAAGACTGTGTTTTGTTCCCGATTCCAGCTTTTCGCCCTGTGTAACATATTGCCTCTCCTGCTGTTGTTTGTAACCTTTTTACAGTTGGCACAGGCGCGTACATTAAATCCATTCTGATTAATAGGAACATCCCACTGCGCAGCTCCCTTTGCGGTAGTGTGGTTAAGCAGGGTTTTCATTGCCCGAGTTGCCCTGCATGTGTAATGTGTGTTATTAAGTGCTACCTCTTTCCAGCACTCTGAGGCTTTGTAATTACCAAAGGAGGCAACTGGATGATGTTTGCAAATTTCCTCAGAAGCTTAAACAGGGACAATGGCTGCTGGATGGCAATAACAGAATTTATGCCTGGGGATCCCACTGCAAGAAATGGTAATTTCAGTTCAACACTTTTAATTTCCAAGGAACTGTTTGAATACAGACCTCTGGGTAACCACGGCCACATTCATTGGAAAGAGACATGATTGTAATGCTGCCAAACGAAACAAAATTCTCTCAGAGCAATCTTTCCTGTAATATCACTTTGCATAAAACACTTCTACTTAATGGATGCAGAGACACTTCTTTCCGGTAATATATCATTTTTAAACTAAAGATCCAACTTTATAGTATAGATTTGAATGAAAAGTAGTTAAGGGTACATTTTAAACTATCCTTTTATATACTTTAATCCCTATCTATCAATAACTTTCCTACTTTCCTAATGGTCTGGCTGGTGTTTATGTCAAGAAAAGACTTTTTTTTTTTTTTTGGTTTTTGAGATAGGGTTTCTCTGTGGCTTTGGAGTCTATCCTGGCTGGCACTCCCTCTGTAAATCAGGCTGGCCTTGAACTCACAGAGATCCACCTGCCTCTGCCTCCTAAGTGCTGGGCTTAAAGGCTTGCACCACCACCGCCCAGCAAAAAGATTATTTTTAAGAAGTAATTTTTTATTGTATCTTAGTTGAACAGATTCAAGGCTTACTGGCTTACTGTGATATTTTCATACATGCATACACATTATTTTTATTAAAATCCATTCTAGTTGAATCTGTTTCTTTTTTTTTTTTTAAGTGCAAGTCTTGAAGGCAAATACAAGATTAGTAACCAAAGAGAAGGCCTGGGTGATGTGGGTACAGTCACGGCAAACAGGCACAGTATGGCAATGGCAACACACAGGTCTTACAGCAGAGTCACCAGACTTAACTTCAAGACAAGCATTCTGACAAAGATCTAGTTATTCTACTCTATTCTAAGGTGCATGGGTCAAGTAACAATGAAAAAGGCAAGTTTACAGAGTTATTGGAAAGACTTCTTTTATGATGGAGGCAAATTTTGTAAACAGTGAATGGCAGTGTTCAGCCAAGGACTAAATGATGAACAAAGGCAGGGCAAGAATGATAGTGTGGGATGACCACAGCGTCAAAAGCAATATAGCAGTGTGGGGTAGACCAAGATGAAAGGGCGTAGACGGACAGGGTTGAAATGAAAGCAGGACTGGTCACAGCCTTCCGGGAAGCTGAGAATGGAAATGCAAAGGAAGTAGTATTGTTGAATCATATGTTCTGTGTGCTGGTCTATTGGGTAGATGCAGACAATAATAAAAAAAAATGGATATTAGGGCTTGCATGCTGCCCATCCCATCTCTACTGACAGGTCTGTGTGTCTTTCCTGATTGTCAGAAGAAAGCAAAGACCAGGGTCCTAAGGATGCAGGCAGAGCACAGGGTCTCTGGACCTCAGAACTTCAATTCTGCTGCTCTGGATCCTACAGCACATGTCTTTAAAAGCTGAGAGTGTCTGGAATTGCATGTTGGGCTACCTTTGGAAGGGAAGTACAGATTCAAATCGTGATGAGCCAGGCCCCTGGGCATACTTTTATCTTTCTCCATTCTATGCCAGCAACAGGCAAGATGGGTCGGGAGCAGAGTTTGGAAGTGAAGATGATGTAAGAAGAAAGGCACCATTTCCTGTCTCAGAGTTGAATTTTCTCCCCTCTGTAAAAACAATAATGGCTTTTTCATCCGACTGGAAAGGACTGCTTCAGGGAGGAGGTTCGATAGTTGAATATGTCCCACTGATAATATGACCAAGGAATCCAGTTCTGTTTCTTCCATTTAAGTAACTCTCCCTTTATTCTGCATCTAGTCATTAACCAAGGTATGGCTTCCTGTTCCCATCTTGGTCCAGACAAGTTGAGAGCCACACTGGTAACTCTTAAGTGAATGAACACAGAACATTTTTAAATACCGAGGTCTTAAGTAGGGATGTGAATGATACCATATCATCACAGCACAATTTCCAAGGCTTCAGAGACTTAGACAAGCTGTAATTGCAAAGAAACATATGAGTAATCTTCACTACAGCTTAGAAACAAGGCCATAAAAGACGAGGCTTCCCAACTAGGGCCGACTGGTAATGCCTTCATCATTCCTGGAGGTGAAGTCTAAATTTGTTCAAACAATATTATTTTCATTTCTGAGAAGGATCTATGTCCATCTATGTGAGCAGCCTGGAGGGGTTGCACACCGATAAGCAAGTTTGAAATGGAAGATTTCTTCTTGTCTTTGATTCCTTCCCTTAATGCTGCCTTAAAGTGCATC
The DNA here is from genome assembly GCF_943737965.1 of Phodopus roborovskii. Classification (NCBI taxonomy): domain Eukaryota; kingdom Metazoa; phylum Chordata; class Mammalia; order Rodentia; family Cricetidae; genus Phodopus; species Phodopus roborovskii. The sequence goes on along the minus strand of NW_026125397.1, from coordinate 21,520,659 downwards.
TTGAATCTGAATGAGCTGTAGACAAACCTCGCATACAACAGGCAGGGGAATTCAAACCAATGCATTTATTATGTTCAGGACTCACAGCTGAGGAGCAGGACTGCCAAATTCGGCAGGGTTTACACAGACTGCTCATGCTTTTCATAAGCATCGGCTGCAGCCAAAGTACGGCTTTGTGAGCTGAATTTCAATCCAATTGCCAAGTGATCAATGCTAACTTTGCATCAGGATGATGGTTGATTAAGCTAGCTTTATAAGCTCATTTGGTTCTTCAAATATGTAACACAAACACCGAGCTTTCTTTCCAAGTCACTGTCTGTGAGGACAGAGGTTTTGTTTCCATGAATCTGGAGCTGTTGTACTATAATCACATAGCAAGAAACAAAAGAGCTTAAATCGATCTTCCACATATTGGAGAATGTCAAAATACAATTCTATCTATAAAGAGAATTACATCCTGAAATGTTTAGCTATCACAAAAGAATGACCACTAAATTGACTATAGTGGGAGAGATCTAGGGAAAAATAATGAGTTTCCATGTACTATACTGTAGCATAGATGAAAATAGAGTCCAAGGCCCAGGAAGACGGGAGCACAAAGATAATGTAATATTAGGTGCAGTAACAGAACTTCCACCTGAATGTCTCCCCAGGGAACTCATCAGCATGAGATCCAGATAAAGGTTTTCTGAATGCCATTTCATGTCAATCATGGGGGTGACATTCCCTTAAATCCAGAGCCATAGATATCTATATATATTTTATTATACAAAAGGGAAGGCTTAAGATTAAAAAAAAAAGTATAGAGAATGTTTCCAGTAAATGTTTTCCTTTGATGTTTGTGTCTGTTAGAGGTAGAAAGCTTTGCCCTATCTTCATGTTCTCCTCTGAGGTAACAAAGACCAGGTTCTAGGGAATAGGAGATCATTATGGGAAGGGTGCTTACAGGTATCCAGGTGGCCAAGCCTGTAAGACTCGGGCAGCTTGTAGAGCAAACTTCACCTTGCAACCACCAAGATCTGACTTGGAAAACTGAAGAAAAGTAATTAAAGTTACTTCAACCCCAAGCCTCAGATGATTACCCAAGGCTGAGGAAAGAAACCATTCAGTTATTCATGAATCAGCAAGCTGGTAGCTCAGTTCTGGTAGATTATGTATGCATCTCCTGTTCCATTCATAGAGTATTGATTTTCTGGTATACAGCTGATGGCTCAGCAACCTGAGTTTGGTCCTTGGAACCCATGTAAAGGCAGAAGGGGGGATTCGATTCCATAACATTGTCTTCCCCTGACCTCCACACATTCACTGTGTCATATATGTGTCTGCATTCATATATATATACAACACACACACGGGGGGGGGTAATAAAAACTTCAAAATACTTTCACAATGTTCATATTTAACTTTACAGTTTGTTGTAATGGTATTCAATTCCACCAATACTAAAAAATCCAATTCTATGATACCACTATGAAAAATGTCATCTGGCATTAAGATTCATTCTCCAGGATTATTTCATTCAAAGACAATCTAGGATCTAACTTCAGCAACAATTCTATTAGAAAATCTAAATGGTGTGATTGAAGTATTTGATAGCATATTTAAATAAAATGAGTTTAATACCTTATATATACTTAACCAAGGAAAATAAAATTGCTTTTAGAATTTTAGAATATTGTCTCAGTCAGCATGGACTCATTGCAGAAAGACTTAAAAATGTCAAAATCAGGCTAATTTCAGTGACCCATGTCTGTAATTCTGGCAATCAGGAGGGAGAGACAGGACAAAGATCACAAGTTCAAACACAACCTGGGCTATGTAACAAAACCCTGCCACAAAAAGTAAATGCTGAAATGGCAGACAATCTCAGTAGACACCGAGCTCTAGATAAACAGACTATTTATCTGACTTGTGACAACTCATGAACTTCAGGATAGCCTCTAGTAAGACTTCCTACTCACTACAATTATATCCCAAACCTTGTTCCAGCCACTAAGAACAGAAAATAAGTAAGAAGTGCTTCTAATAGTCTGCTTCTGGTGACTGCCACACAAGTGATTAACCATGTTATAATGCCATAAATACCACAACCTTGTTGCACACCAAATGCATCAGCCTCATTCTTGCCTCTGTGTTCCATCTGGCTGTGTCTCTGCGTGGACATCTGGCCTCGACTTACCACATGATCCAGCAGCACCAATCATCTGCCTCTGCTTAGATTTTCCTTCTCTAAGAAGTAGTTTATTTCTCTGCTATCACTCATCAGTGTGAGGGCTCTGCTGTTATCTCCTGACTTTGCCATTCACCATTCATCACATGCTGTATACTCTAGTGCACAGAGGCCTGGCATATCTGCAGCACCTAAGAAACAGTTCACTAACAAAACCGATGAGTGTAGAAACTATAATAATGGCCCAAAAGAAACTCCAAAAAAAAAAAAAAATCCACCTCATTTCTGTGTCAAAATTGCATCACTCTGACCAAGTTATAATAGAAGGCTATACAGGGATATAGAGAATGGAGAACTCCTTGTGGATTACTCAAGTAAAGGAAGAGAGAGGGAGCTGTTGGTAATTCTTGCTTATTAAGCCAGAGACTTGGCCCAGCAACTCTCCAAGAAATCCCAGTGCATCATTCTCTGATAATTTCCCATCAGGCAGCCTTCAGTGGACTTTCATTTGATGTAGAGAGTTCTTTGGGTGCTTTTCAAAGGAATTCCTTAGGTTATGAAGAGGTAAGTGTAACCCATCACCAGTGAACTCTTTACATTTCCCTTTTCATTACAGTTTTTGTTTTGAAGGGCTGTATTTATAATTTCATGTGTGACTTTCCCAGATTTCATCCCTAAAAGCCAAGCTCTGTTCCCATCAGACAGTATTTCTTACACTGATCGTGGTTATGTAGATGCCTTGTTGACTGAGAACAGAGATTACCATGACATGACCTTAAGGGAGTCATTTTTCCTACCTGTGGTTCCAGTCTGTCTTTGATCAAATTAAAACAGTTAACCTACTCTACAATGTGATCATGAGGGCTTGACGTGAGAGCTGTGGGTGACGCTGAGCAGAAAATTCAGACCTCTAAGTGATAAATTACTGGTCACTCTTAGAGGACTGTGTTATCAATCTTCTCCCAGCTTAGCCTTATGTTTAATTCTGGAAACTTTAAATATCAACAATTTATATGATCTGTGATGAAATGAAATGTTATTGAAAAGTCACCTTCCTGGTACCCTTGGACTCAGGTAGCTGCAGGGAATAGGAATGAGAGTGTTGATCCCACTATTACTCTTTTAGTCAAATTAAACAAGCTTTATTTTCTCCCAAAAATGGGGTTTGAGAAAATAGCATCAAGCACAGGGGGAGGAAGGGTTTACATTTGTCCCCAAACTTCCAGGCTAGAGGCATTTTCAAGGGTCTTTGGTTGTGTAGAAACTTGAAAGAATATTTCAGAATTACTTGGCAGAACATCTTCCAGGGTGGGGGGGGAGGTTATAGGTATAGAGTATGGATGTGTCAAATTCCAGAAAGTAGGTCAAGACAAGGTCAAACCCAAGTTTTACAGAAAATTGGAATGAACTTAGTTTGACCTTTGAATAAGATAACTTTCAATCTTAAGATGGACTCAGGATGATCCATCACCCCTGTTCCTTTTATGGGTCCCTTTCAAATCCTTGATAGGGGATGGCTATTTTTTATCTGTTGTATGGGCTGATACTGCCAGAAGGGTATAAATATCTTAGTGGTTTCTATTTAGCAAGAGACAAACAACATTTAGATAATGGCTTAGGGTTCTCTAGTTATATCTGATTGGTTAGAACAGAAGGAATAAATTTTTCATTAAGCCTTCCTTTTTGTTCTGCATAGAGCCAGTTGAGTGGCCTATCATATTGTAGAACTATTTCGGCCAGTGATTTACCTGTTCATAGATCTTGGTTATTTGTTTTTTAACAAGTACCTTTAACAGTGTCCACAGCTTGTGCCGAGCCTTGCCAGCTGGCAATGCATGGATCAGTTTTTCTCAGTGGTTAGCGTCACAATCTAGGTCCGCGTCCCATCTGTCTTCTTTGGAGACCTTAGGGTCACATCTAGGATTTGACATTCTATCACGAAAACTTCTCTCTTTAAATGTTTTAAATGTCATATCAGTAGGTATGAGTTCAGCATCTCTAAAGAGTTTTGAAGTCCATCTATTAAGTATACCTGATTTTAAATACATTTTACTTATTTTTAGTTATTTGCTTTAGGCTTAACCTTGAAAAAAAATTTTTTTTACTTTTGTCTTTTATTCACCATCTTCCTACTATTTTGCTTTAGAGCCCTTTCTAGCCATGTTCACCTAGACCTGTCATTTAGGAGCCTGTATCTATGAGGACCTTTAAAGACACTCATTGGCTCTTCAGATGATGAGAATTTCATGTATATTTGTAGACTTCTGAGTCTATCTAGAAATCACTTCATGTAACAATCTGTAAATGTCTGACAGCAAAAGTCCTTTTATTTTTCATAAAATAACAAACAAGAAGTAAGCCGGACGGTAAAAGAGAAGCTTGCATGGCACAGCGACAGACTGAAGTTGGCCCTGTGTGCTTTGCCAAAAAGAAAATATCTCAAGATTTTATGCTTATAGTTGTGGCCCTAACTCTTTAGCTTTTTTTATTCCTCTCTAGAAAAATACATATATTTTTTGCCATCTTTATCTGTTCAAAATCCTGACCAGATCCCATCTCATGGCATTAAACCTCCCTCTGATAGGTCTTTTAAGTTATATTTAATTAGAGGATTCAGCTTGGGATGCCAGTCCCTGATAGTGTCAGTCAGGTAGACATCCAAATCTGGCCAGGATTTTTTCTATGAGATGGTTTCTTTATTGCCTCATTGGTTTTGCTTTTGGCCACCATTTTCTCTTAATATTTTCAAATGATTTTTTTTCTTAGTCCTCTAAGTGTAAACAAACAAACATGGTAAAAATTATTAGAATGATTTTGCATATATCAAATGACAGTGTCTATGTTTTGATAAATGAAGACTCAGTGAATCTGGGAACACTTAAGGATAAACATTTTGGTTCAGTATCTAACATTTTAGATAAAGTTAGAATCCAGAAGACCAGTTATTCAGTCTCTTTTTAAAGAGCAAATACCTATTGGCTATTGCAAATATAATTTCATTTGTGTTTACTTGATTGAAGAATACAAATTACTGCAGGCTTTTCTTTAGTTACAGGCTTTCAGCGTTTTTTTTTCTTTTGTCACAAAATCAAGTGGGTCACCTGTCACAGGACAAACAGGACATTTTTTTTTTTTTTTTAAATAAGCATGCTCAGATCCAGAGAAGGGGGACATACTCCAACTTCAGAGCCAAGTTTTTAATAAAGCAAAAAATATAAACAATATTTTAATACTATTCCTATCTTTAAAAAAAAAGGAATACAGTGACCAGGGGAAGCAACCAGAGCAGAGACAGCTGAGAGACAGAAATTCCTAGCCCTGGTTATTAAAGCAGCTGTGGAAAACAGCCAAAGCAGTCGATATGGCTCCTCTACCTGCTGAGTCGCCCCTTCTCACCGCTTTTTTTGGCCATGGTTTTGTTTCTTTTTTGTTTTTTGTTTTTTGTTTTCCTTATGGCATTGCACCCCTCGAGAGCTTTCAGCTGCTCACTTTGCTTTCCTCCGGCCCTGATGCAGTGTTTAACTCAGCCTGCAGTTAGCAGTGGACTTGGAATGGGAAGGAAGGCTGCATCAGGAGTTTGGGCTGCTTAGGCAGGGCAGCAGAGGCTGAGGCAGCAGAGGCAGCCTTAGCTGGGGCAGATTTAAAGAGACAGACAGGAGACAAGCAAACAAATGACAACAAAACGAAACCAGTAAACACAGAACACAAGGACACAGACAGCAAAAATGACCCCCGTAAACATGGAACACAGAATGCTCATGTAGTCTCAAAGAGGATCGGTCAAAACCAAAACATGCAGCGGCCACCTTCATTCCTACACGGAACAAGGCTTGACTGTTTACCATCTGGGCTCCCAATATCCAAGGACCAGATGGGCAGAGCAACTTCCTGCTAGTGCCCCGGGAAGAAAACAACTAAACACAGAGAACCAAGAACCAGGCTCCACAAAACTAGATGAGATGGGCAGTGCAATGTCTTTCGAGTGTGCCAGGCAGGAGTTCATGGACCGTGTCAGCTACCTTTAGACTGGATCGCACCAGAAACTAACAGATGTCATCGACAGAGACACCCTCTATAATTTACAGGAGTCCTCCTCAGAAAGGTCCATGCTAGTTTTCTTTCAGTACGACAGTGTACTCCAATAATCCACCAGCGGGAAGCGCCCTTCAGAACATTTTCAAGGTATGCTATGCACCTTGTGAAGTAGCCTGCCAGTTCTGAGCCCCAGAGTGAAGGTCCAGCTTCAGAGATTAGACTGGGGTCTTGATCACATCGGGACTTCCGATTGTTAATCCCACTGAACAAGAATAAAGATCACTCCACAAATTCTTTGAGTGAATTAAGTGAGGTTTATTTTCTGTCAGGGAGGGCTATCTCCCTAAAATAGAGTTTGACAAAATAGCACTGAGCACAGGAGAAGGTAGCCTCTCAAAAAAATGAAAGGCTAAGGAGTTTTCCAAGGTCTTTGGTTATGTAGGAAGTTGGCAGAACATTTCAAAACTATTTGGCGGAACATCTTATCATTAGGATGAAGGTTAGGGTACAGGGTATAGAACATGTAAAATTCCAGAAAATAGGTCAAGACATGGTCATACACAAATTTTAAATAAAACCAGAATAAACTTATTTTGACTTTGTAATGTGACACCTTTTAATCTTAAGATGAATTAATTATGTCTGGGTTGTTTTTTGTTTGTTTGTTTTTTGTTTTATGTTTTTGTTTTGTTTTTATTCATAAAAACCTGAAATATATCCCATTTAGGGGACATATCTAGTTTATTCCCATAGAGGATATATGTGTGAAATGGTCCAGTATTAATGTTTATGTTTTCCAATACACATTTATTGAATACTGAAACTGTGTACATAGAGCCAAGCTGACTTGAGCAAAATGATTCCAGAGCATTGTGTGCTGTGGTTTGAGCTCAGCTCTAGCATCAGACTTGCTCAGAGATCCACACCTACTAAATCTCTCTGTGCTTCCCCACATGCAGACTTGTTCATTGCAGTAGCTCCTTCATAAGCTGGTTATAAAAAGCAAATCACAAAATTTGTGTAAGGTATTGTTAGCAAAGTGACTGGCAACCAGGCATTGTTCAACAAGGCTTGGTGTTTAAATTGTTATTACTGGGCAGCATAGGTAATTATCCACATCCACGATGCTGAGACAACCAGGACACACAGAGAGAGAGACAGAGACAGACAGAGAGAGACAGAGACAGAGAAAGCGCACATTTAGATACCCTAGATATAATTGACAATGTATGATTTGTTGAACCACCATGCTGCATCAACACCAAGGCAGCTAAAAATGTGGCATGACATCCCTCTGAAAGTATGTCTTCCTCAATTGGGAAAATAGTTAAGATTTACTTACACTGTGTTTGTGTAAATGACAGACACATGCTTCCTTTGACCTCATCTTCTAGGGAAGGCCTGATTTCTGTGATTAATAGATAATGTTGAACTTTGTTCCTTTTACCCACCAAATTATACCTACTGGTCTCTTTCTGAAGTATTGATAGGAATGAGTATTTTTCTCCTCTGAGACCTAAACTCGAAAGGGCTCACTCAAGAATCCACTGCAAAATAAAGAAAAATGTGTTTGTTAGCCAATTAGGCTCTCAGCCAACTGTCATTCACTAGGGATTTAAGTCTAGATGGTATTAAATTAATTTTATATGCAATATTTGGACAGTTATCACCATAGAATACATGTTTAATGTCTGTGGTTTGGTAGCTGCAGTGACAATGTGCTGTTTACTAATCATCTCATCTTCAACACAGTCCCAGGTTACCTCCTTAATACTTGTGAAGATGATAGAATTTGTTTAAGAATCTCATTTTCCCTCCATCATAGCACATCATATTACTAGCAGTGAGCAAGCCCATTTCTGGTCACGTTATTTTTCATCCATCTGCACAAATTAAGACTCAGATGATACACACCAATCAACCTAGCATGATTTTTCATGACATAGACCTTGCTTTTATGATCTTTCTACATATTACAATGCTTATATTGCTCTGAACCCTTATGTAAATGTCTCCATACCATGTGTATGGAGCTTTCATTGTCTTTCAATACTGGTTTTGTAAGGTTTATCCAATAATGATGCTTGTAGACTTCATTCATTTTCTGTATGGAGATAACTCTATACACGGTTAGCTCTGGAGGGAACTGCCTCTTCAAGATGATGATCCACGTGCCAGAAAATCAATAATACAGAAATTAATAAGCATAAATTAATGCATATGTGTAGTCTCTTTGGTAAAGGATTTTACCCTGAGGAATTTATTCCATAGAAACTCATTTAAACAGTTTTATAAAGAACGAGTGTTCAATAGAGTACTGTTAGCCTGCTGAAATTTGGCAACAACATATGTGTTTATCAATAGCAATTGGTTAGATTGATTTTATTATAAGCAGAATGGGTTGGGTAATGACAGAAACAGAGACTCATGTGTTTACACAGTAAGCTTTAGAGATCTTTATGTTTACAAGAGAAAGATTGACATTGGTGAGAATATTGTGCTTGATAAACTACCAATCCTACATTTTAAAAGGATTAATTTCTATTTACACCCTCATAACAGGGACATATGTAAGTTGATTTACATGATAAAGGATTGCCAAGAAAATGTGAAGGATGATGTTGCTTTTGAAGGAAATAACTACAATTCTGGTGCTGGTATGAGCTGAAAAGTGAAGCTATGCTAAGCCAGAAGGAAACCAGGGCTTTAGCAAAGTCCTGTTACAGGTGTGCATGGTTCTAAAGAGCTGTAACACTGCAAGAACTGGTCAGCGGCACTCAAAATATAGTGACTATCAGCTGAAATTAGTATAACACCATTAAAAACTAGAGATGTAGTGGAGTTGTACAGTATATTTACTATGTATGCTTGTTCACCCTGTGTGTGACCCTGGGCTCTGTCCTCGGCATGAAAAAAAAAATTGATAGAAAGATGAAACACAAACGCAAAAGACAGAGGGATAGACAGAGACAGAGACAGAGATGCACAGAGAGAATTAAGGTCAGTACACTTCTCCTCAAGGATTTAAGATATGTAGGTCTGTTTTAAAAACCCAAAGTGTGCATTACCAATGAGCTCAAGATGTTGGCAATGCCACTGGACTGAGAACCACTCTATGAGATCTGTGTCTCAGAAGAAAGAATTGGTGAATGAGATCTACGTAAAAGTTAGATTGAATGACCTTGATGACAGAGCCACCAACCATGCCAGTGAGACTTGGGGAACAAGGCAAACAGTACTTGCCCTCAGAGGACAGTCCTCGGAGTCCTGACCACTACCCTGCTTATAGAGCTACTGTCCTTATCAGACACCTGATATAATTGAATTTTGACATAATTGTTCTGGGCAATTGGCCCAGCCAATTCAACCAATAAGGTGAATATATGGAGTTCTTACTTGGTCTAAATAATAAAAAAATCCCAGCGTTAGATACTGAGTAAAAATGCTGAGAGATCAGAGAGAAGGAGCAAGCCACAGCCACACCGTACCTCCTAGGGTCTTGGCAGACAAGTTCCTGTTTCTACCCACTTATATCTTCTCTCTGCCCAGCCATCTCACTTCCTATCTGTGCCCAGCCATCTCTCTTCCTGTTTCTTCCCAGACATCTCACTTCCTGTCTGTTTGCACAGCCCTCCAGATCTCTACGGTTAGCTAGTGACAAACTCCATTCTCTGACCTTCAGATAGGCTTTATTTGCACAAGCAAGATATCACCACAGAAAATCTTAAACCTAGAGCACAGATAATACCAAAGATATTACTCTGAAAAACAGCAACAACAACAAGTAGTGTTTTATTGTTGCTCTAAGCCTGCTCAGCTTGCATCTGGAATGTAGATCTTGTCTACTTGCAGTTAGGGCAAAATTTCACCCTCTTTAGGAGTGATGCCACACATCGCTTTCTCATGAAAAAATAATTAAAATTCCTGAATCTTTGCTCCAAATGTTAATAAAACTCACTCATAAAGCTGAATTTTCATTATCACTTTACTTCTAGAACTCTGGATCAAATGGTAAAAGAAAACACATGGCAAGTTACCTTACATAATCAGCTCAAGATATGTTTCTACCACACTGTATATAGAAACTTTTCTCCATAAAGTTTGATCAAATTGACCTGAATTGTCAAATGTTCAGAATTAAGCTTTTTGCTCAATTTTATTACTTACATGTAGCTTCCATCATGTCAAATAATTATCAAAATGGGAAATACGGATGACAGTATTATTAACATACGCTTCTTTGTAAACAATATCAAGAGATAATTCAAAACAATTCAGGCTCAAGTGCTAAGATCTTGTGTCAAACATACCCAGTGTGAAATCCACTACAAAGTAGAAAAGCAAGTATCCATTGTTGTCAAAAGCTAATGTCTGTATTTTTTATCAGAAAGGTATTTCTCTGAGAAATTAGGAAACGCGATTCCTTCATGAGCTGCTGCATGACTGATTTCAGCAATCGCCATGGCTACTTCTTACATCTCAGTTATTCTTTGTGGGAAAGGTGGTTTGAAATTCCTGACAAAGGTATGGGAACTAGTAAATATGCAAGATGGACAAGTGGTGTTTGCAAATGAGCAACACAACTACTGACTATTAAAACCAGGGACTGAATCACACTTGATGCATCCTTGCTTTTCATCCAGGAAAAGGACCTTGGTACCAGAGAAATGAGTCATTTTAATCTGCCCTGTTGCCATGGATTCCATTGCCCTAGAGACCTCCCAGCGCCCACAGAAGCAGCAGTGTGCATCACTCACAGTTGGAGCTCTCTCAGGGCAAGAGTGGAGGTCTCCTTCCTGAACATTTCTAAGGCAGGAAATGCCACTTCTACAGGGGTGAAAAGAATCCCCTCTTTTCCATGAGTGAACTACTGAGTTTGATTATTTTTACTTTTAATCTAATTCCATTAAGAGATTTGGGTGGGTGGAGGGAACGGTCAGAGTGCATGCATATTCGAGAATAATTAACTTCTCACGTGTTAACATAAGAAATGAATCACTGTAACAACCAACTCATCTCTTTCCTATGTACAGGTTATGAAGATGTACATCATTATTTCAAATCATTTCTCATTCTGTCTTGCTCTGTAAGAAATACTAATGATAACATTAAATAATGGCAACAAAATAATAAGCCAATTCCTAGCACTGACTCCATAAAATTATATTCAGCATAATGAGTCAAAATACTGAAAGAACAAACTATGTTTGCATTTATGTTTTAGGGATGAGTATTGTATATAGATGCAAATAAATAAATTATATGAAGTCTTGTTATGTTTATATTTTATGGTCACTCATAAATTCCCACTCATGTGGGAATTTAGTTTCTACTTAAAATGGGTGGGCTTTTATCTCAGTAAGTTAATAATAACTTAAAACCAAAGAAGTGATGTTTAAATTCTCTATAATACATACATTTATAACTATGAAAAATTAATTTAGAAGAGCTCATTTATACTTCAATCATTAAATATGCACATTTTTAACTGAAATTCACTTAAAAATTCTTCTATAATAATGAATTAGCTGAATTTGAAAACCCCTTAGTAGATAGATATCCCTCAACAGAATTTTCTTTGATTTCATATAATGCTTCTTGACTTTGGTGTAAGTGGAAAATTCATGAAAACTTAAATTTTTGATCCAACTCATATGTACAGGACATTTATCACATGCTGTGGACATTAGTGACTGTGACACAAACTGGAGGTACCTACTCCATATCCACTCTTCATTTCTTCCCAAAGAGAATCCCACTTTTAGTTTTTTTTAAGAATATTTGTTTTATTGTTGTTGTTTCTTGTTTCTTATTAATTTATTTCTTTAATTTTCATTTTACATATCAATCCCAGTTCCCTCCCTCCCTCCTTACCTCTCTCCCTCCCTCCTCTTTCCCTCTCCCACACTTTCATGCCCCCACCACCATCCTTCCCTCACCCCCCACCCCACTCCACATGTAGGGTGATGCCCTCCAGGAGGGGTCATCTAAATCTCTCCAGTCATTTGGAGTAGGGACTAGGACTTCTCTCCTGTCTCTAGTTTAAGGGAGTATCCCTCCATGGGGGATGAGCTCCCAAAGTCCTTTTGTGCACCAAGATTATATCTTGGTTCCACTGTATGAGGTCCCTCAGAAGGCTCAGGCCTTCTAGCTGAGAACCTTCTAGCTCACACCCTTCAGGGGGTGTGAGTCAGTCCCATGCTGAATTCCCAGCTATCAGTCTGGGGGCCCATTAGCTCCTCCTTGTTCAGGTCAGCTGTCTCTATGTGTTTCTGCAGCCTGGTCTTGTCCTCCCTCTCTGCATCTGGATTCCAGTTCAGCTCAGTGTTTAGTTGTGGGTGTTTGCTTCTGTTTCCATCAGCTACTAGATGAGGGCTCCATGATGGTGGATAAGTTAGTCGTCAATCTCATTATCAGGGAAGGGCATTTATGGTAGCCTTTCCACTGTTGCTCAAATTGGTAGTTGCGGTCAGTCTTGTAGTTCTCTGGACATTTCTCTAGGTTCGGTTTTCTCTTCAAACTTATAATGGCTCCTTCATTTATGGTCTCATCTATCTGTCTGTCTGTCTGTCTGTCTGTCTGTCTGTCTGTCTATCTATCTCTCCTCTTGTCTATTCCTCCCCTGACTCAATCTTCCTACTTCCACGTGCTCTCCTCTCCTCCCCTCCTCTTTCTCCTCCCTCCCTCTCCATTCACTGCCCCCCACTCCTCATGTGCTCTGGAGATCTTGTCCTTCTCTGCTTCAGTGAGGGACTGACCGTATATGAATCTCTTAGAGCCCTCCTTGTATCCTAGTTTTTCTGGCAGTGTGAATTATAGGCTGGTGATCCTTTGCTCTATGTCTAAAATCCATACATGAACGAGTACATACCATCTTCTTCTTCTTGTGACTGGGTTACCTCATTCAAGATGGTTTCTTCAAGTTTCATCCACTTACCTACAGATTTCAAGATTCCATTGTTTTTTTCTGCAGAGTAGTATTCCATTGTATAAATGTGCCACACATTCTTTACCCATTCTTCAGTTGATGGGCATCTAGGTTGCTTCCAGGTTCTTGTTATTACAAATAATGCTGCTATGAACATAATTGAGCACATGTCTTTGCTGCATGGATGTGGATCATTTGGGTACATGCCTAAGAGGGGTATTGCTGGATCCTGTGGTAGACTGATTCCCATTTTCCTAAGGAACCACCATACTGATCTCCCACCAGCAGTGGAGGAGTGTTCCACCTTTCTCTACATCCTCTCCAGCATAGGTTGTCATTGGTGTTTCTAATTTTAGCCATTTTGGCATGAATAAGATGGTATCTTAGAGTTTTGATTTGCATTTCCCTGATAGCTAAGGATGTTGAGCACTTTCTTAAGTGTCTTTCAGCCTTTTTGATTTCCTTTATTGAGAGTTCTCTATTCAGTTCTGTACCCCATTTTTAATAGGGTTATTTGGTGTTTTGTTGACTAGTTTCTTGAGTTCTTTGTATATTTTGAAGATCAGCCCTCTATCAGATGTAGGATTGGTGAAGATCTTTTCCCAGGCTGTGGGCTGCTGTTTGGTCTTGTCAACTATGTCCTTTGCCTTAAAGAAGCTTCTAAGTTTGAGGAGGTCCCACTTATTAATTGTAGATATTAGTGTCAGTGCTACTGGTGTTATGTTCAAGAAGCAGTCTCCTGTACCAATTTGTTCAAGGGTACCTCCCACTTTATTTTCTAAGAGGTTCAGTATGGATGCAGAGGTAACAAGCAGGGTTACTTATCCTGGTGAGTCACTCTCCTTTGTACTCATGGATTACTGTATGGTTGTGAGAATTGAGCCTCTTTGTCCCCCAAATTGGGTATGCTCATGGCACTTACTACAGTTGTAGAATCTAAATATAATTTAATCAAATAAATGAGACTGCAAAAAGAAGATTTCTACGAAAACAATGGCAGCAAAACTACTTTTGAAGTAATAATTATTAAAATTGTTTTCAAAATGGAAATCTGTTAGTCAACAAGATGAAGGACTGGGACTGAGGGCAAATATAAAATATTAAAGACAGGTCCTTCTCTCACATAGCTTTAAGTCCCTGCCCACTTCAGATTCCCAAATCTAGAACATATGTGGGATACATACAAAGATGAACCATAAAAGGCCTCTGAACTGGAATTACAAACCAGTCATCTACTGGGGTGGCTGAGAGGCTGTTGATAAAAAGCCTGACGCAATAATGTAGGGTGTTGTGTGTGTGTGTGTGTGTGTGTGTGTGTGTGTGAATGATGATGATGGTGATGATGATTCCCTGTTATAAAAAGTTTTCAATTTAGTAACCATGTTCTGTAAAACAACCACATAATGAGACAGTCACACTTTGTAAAAGCAAATCTCTGTAAGTCTCAACTAGCAAAAGAAAGAGCATCAGCTCCTGGAAATTCTTAGGCGTTCCTGAATCAGAAGGAGTCACTGTGTCAGAGCAACAGAGTCTACGCAAACAATGGCCCCAAACATACCACAGATAAGAAAAGCCTTGTTAAAAGCAGTGTTACATAGAACTGAAGCTCGGAGTCACTAAATAAGATGGCCTTGAGACATGGTAAGGGGAGCCAAGGCCCTGTGTTCTGACTACATCAGTGTGTCCCTCTTATGTCACTTATGCAAGTTGCTGACAATAGCTGTCATTCTCCCAAGAAACCATTCCCTTAACCACCTCCCAGTCAAATGAATCTGAGTGTGCAGTACAGAAAATGATCTTCCAGTACAGAATTATTCACATCGTGATGGGAGGTGAAGAAAAACGGTGAAATCCGAAGAAACTTGACCCTTCACAGGATCTGGAGAGCAATAGGTTTCGGCTTTGTGAAAGGCCATAAAAACATGGCCTTTCAAAACTATATGTTATATATACTAGAGGTTTCCAGAGTGAACACAGGGCCTACAAAAGTAGAGCGTAGCCACACCACTTCTTACTTTAGACCATAGACTTAGCAAGGAACTATCATTCTGAAGGGATCTTCACAGCACACCTATCCTCCTATAAAATTTCCAGGGAAGGCAACTAAGCATCATGTATGTTTATATGAGTAATGCAAATATGAATAATTCAAAACTGCCAAGGAGCTAAGGAAACACTAACCATGGAAAGTTACCTAACTATAGAGGAAAATGAATGAGTGCCTTTGTGTGTGTGTGCCTTTGTGTGTGTGTGTGTGTGTGTGTGTGTGTGTGTAAGTGTTCAAACATCTTCCTAAAAAGGAACAGGGACCTTAGAAAAACATGATAACAAAATTAAAAATAAAAGTAACTCAATAAGCGTGGTATACCGTAAATAGCAGAAGACAGAATAAGCTAAAATGCCACCATTCAAAATACTATGGAGATAGAAGAGAAAGAGGGAAAAGATGTGAGAAAAAAGAGGACATCTTGAGTCTATGTGAATGTTTTTATTCTGGGTAAACTGGGACCTTGGGTCTCTTTAGTCTAAAGCTAAGTGCTCCCTCCCCCTAGCCCAGGATGTGCGTGACAGTGGATTGTAGAATGCAGCTGTGGGCAAGTCAGAACAGTGAGGATCCCCAGGAGAAGATCGTAAGCATCACCGAGTGAATGATGATCCAGAGTAGGCTGCTGGATTTCAGGCTGGTAAACCTTGAAAAAGGCTTTCTTGGGACTGTAGCTCTCAGAGACAGCAGCATTTATCAGCAGCTTATGATGCTGCAGAAGTTTGGTCCTCATCCCCAGAAACTATGATTCAGTCTACACAAGAATCACCTTTATAACAGGGATAGGTGAAGAGATGAGAACAAGGGGGAAGATTGACAGAGGTTGAGGTAGCTTAGTCCCCAGAGTGGGATTCTAGTCATGGAAAAAAGCTCTGGAAACATATGGTCAAAGCTTCAGCTAAACATGGCTCCAAATAAGCACACTACTCCAGGCAGGGGATGGGGTTGTCAAGGCAACTGGAAAGCTTCAGGAGAATAAGGACAATTCACCAACCAAAGGCCCTGAGCTAAGGGTTTTCAGGACACAGGGGGTGGTAAGGAGGATCCTCCCAGATCTTTTCTCTTGGGGATAAAACTAAATTAGTTACCACCTAGCAGAGCAGGAAGGCTGAACTTGAAGCCATATTTTCAAGAGTTTTAGCTGCATCTACTGTCAGCCAGGCTCATGGCTACTAGAGGACTACTCTATACAAAAAAAAAAAAATCAATATCATGTCTAATAAAATTTGCCTTATATGCAAAGAAATGTGAAGTGATTTGCGTAAACGTGCTCATAAATAATGCCTGTGTTAAAATTAGTAGGTCAGGATACAGAATTTTAGCTGTATGTGATATTATACCATATCATCTTTTAATACCCCAAAGGGTAGATTAATGTACAATTACAGAATATTCCTTTACACTGTGTAAATATATGTCATCGTGATTGATTTTATAAAGAAACTAGACAGGTTAGGGTTAGACAGGAGAACCAGACTAAGGACACTGGGAAGAATGATGAAGTCAGACAAGAGGCCAGCCAGACACAGAGAGGAAGCAGGAGATGCAAAACGAAAGCGAGGTAACACCACAATGGCAGAATGCATACTAATATAAATAGCTTAATATAAGTCACAAGAATTAACTAGTAACACACCGGAGGTATTGACCTAGCATTTATAATTGATAGTAAATCTGTGTGTGTTTATTTTGGAGCTGGTGGTCCCAACAAAAACTCTGCCTACATACAATTATGTTTAAAGGTACAAAGAAGATGTAGAAAAGATAGAACTAGATACAACAAAATCTGAAACGTCTCCAAGATGATACTAAATAATTACTAGTGAGTTTAAAAATCTGGCAGTGTCAACTATCAAAATACTGTATGGAGAGAAAAGAGAAAATCAAACAGCCACGAGCAACCTATTTTATAGATGTGCACGTTGAATCCCTGACTGGGGAGAAAAGATTGGTATAATTGAATAAATAATGGATGAGATTTTTTTCACATTAGATGACAATGATAAACTCACAGATGCAAAAAAGAAAAAAAATCTCAATGAATTTAAGTATGAGAAATTTGAAGAAAATTTCAATAATTTAATCACCTGAAATCCGTAGTAAGAAACAGCACCCAGCTAAAAATAAATATGCACATGAAGTCCCAGAGATGAGGAGAACCATACAGAACCATCACTGGAATGAGCAAGCTAGACTATCTAGGTTAACCAATGTCTTAATAACTAGACTATTAAGTAATCAACGAGGAGAAATTAAACCCCAGAATGCACCTTCATAGGAATCATATTTAAATAACCTTCTGAATAGGAAGAACCCACTCCTCCAAACAATAGATTAGGGGATGTTTGTATAAATCAACAATAAGGTCAGAAATAAAACTGTAAATATGAGTGTAGTCTATCACTATGTCTTCAATGCTGTCTTGATAAATAAGAGACCTTTAAAAACCATTAAGTTGAAATCCAATGGGATGTGGGTGGGAAGATGGATTGAAGCCAGAAAATATAACACTTTTAAACTCCTTTCCAAAACACAGAAGTGTGTGCGCACTGTCAAGGGACATCCCCATACCAGCTCTGACATTCAGTGAAAGCCAGCCATGCTTTGCTTAGTTTGGGGGATTTCTTTATCATGTTTTCCTTTCCTTCACTCTGCTCACTGAGCTTCTCCTTCCTTAAGTAACCAGAAATCAAATGAATGTCCTTGGAGAAAAATCTCTAGGGATCCCCAAGGTCTCCAGCGTGGTTGCTGACCTCTCTTGGGGTACAGATGGCAAGTGGTAACTTCTCACAATCAACCTCAGCCCCAACAGCAAAGTTCAAGCGCTCAGGCATAAATCACACTCCTCCACTCAAAATTTCAGCCCTTTGTATTGTATGGAATTTGTCATTCACCTGACTTGTGACCCTCACATTATGCAGCAGAAGACATTTCTAGTGATGTTCTTGTTTCGTTTCTGAGGATGTACTATTTATAAATAACCTTTGTACAGTGCTTGGGACTTGGTGGACATATGTACACTGATACAAAGAATTCTAAATTTGTCCCTGGCACAATGCCCTCGACAGTGATGGAGCCTTCCACCTGCCCCTCAGTGAATGGATGCATATGGCTCAATACTAATTAGGCTTCCTTGCTCAAGATCTCTTTTTGAAGATTCAGTCTGGACCTCTCTAACTGCAGGTGCAGCACTAGCCCTGTGACCTTTTGCTCCAAGATCTGTCACTGAGAAGAGGAGAGGGAGTGGTCAACAGGGACTGGGGGGGGCTGTTTATCTCCTTCAGGAATCATTGTTTAGCCTCCACTATTCATGTCCACAGTGGCCTTTTCCTCTTGGGGAAGCTTACAAGAGAGGCTGACAGGCTTCGTCTGTCTGCTGGCTTTCTGGAACTTTATGAACATGCACCTGGCTTCATTTTCTGAGTATCTTCGCACTCATTTTAACATAAAGAAGCCCCACTTTATTACAAGGAACAAAACCATAATTGAAAGAACACAGGTGGCTGGAGGCTGACTCACAGGATGGGACCTAAGGACAAAGATACTAGACAAGGATCCTCTGTTGGCAAAGAGCTTCTAACCATGGTGCGGATGAGGAACATGTTGTCCTCATCCTGGATGCCACACCAGTCGATAGCAGCCAAAAACGCAGACCACGCTTCATGAGGTCCCATTTATTAATTGTTGATCTTAGCGTCTGCTCTATTGATGTTCTGTTCAGGAAGTCGTCTCCTGTGCCGATGTGTTCAAGGCTATTTTCCACTTCCTCTTCTATCAGGTTAGTATAACTGGATTTATGTTAAGGTGTTTTACCCATTTGGACTTGAGTTTGTGTGGGGTGATACATTTGGATATGTTTTCATTCTTCTAAAGACTTGTAAGGGGTGCGTGTGGCGCAGAGATTGTGGAAGTGGCCAACCAATGACTGGTCCAGCCTCAGACACTGTCTAGAGCACCAGGACCCAGAGGTTGGATGACCCAGAAACCTGGGAAAGAATCAAACATAGTTGGAGGAAAAGAAAGATGTCAATGTAATGATACTTACTGATATTCCGCTGTACTCATGGATTGGTGTCTAGCCCAATTGTCATCAGAGAGGCTTCATCCAGCAACTGGTGGAAACAAATACAGAGACCCACAGTCAAACAGTAGGACATGCTTGGGAAATCCTACTAAAGAGAGGAGTTGGGGAGTGCAAGAGCCAGATGGGTCAAGGACACCACAAGAAAACCCACAGAATCAACTAACCTAGGATTATAGGAGCTCACAGAGATTGAACCAACAACCAGGGAGCCAGCATGGAACTGCCCTAAGAACTCTGCATATATGTGATTGTTGTGTAGCTCGGTCTTTTTGTAGGACTCCTAACAGTGGAACATGTCTTCTCTGACTCCTCTCCTGGCCTTTAGGACCCTGCCCTTCTTACTGGGCCACCTTGCCCAGAGGTAATGCCTGGGGAGGTGCTTAGTCTTACTGCAACTTGATATGCTGTGTTTTGTTGGTATCTGAGGGAGGCCTGCCCTTTCCTGAATAGAAATGGAGAGGAAGTGGAGGGGGGGAGGGCAGGGAAGAGGCAAAGGGGAGGTTAGGGTGGGGCTGGGAGGAGAGGAAGGAGGGCAAACTGCAATGGGGTTATACATAAATAAATAATAAGTAAATAAGCTAGCCTAGGAAGTGATGTCCCCTCTTACGGAATGGCCGGAAGTGTGATGCCTTGCTGTAGCAGGCTACTTTGTCTGGTGCTTCACTCGATACAGAGTTTACAGGGAATCTCAAACGTTCTGGGTTAATAATCCACGGTTTGGTCTACATCATGCTTCTAACAAGAGTTTTCCTTTAACTTCTGTCCTTCATCTTTTCATTCCTCCGGCTGTGTCTCCGGTTTCTGGAGATGAAGGAATGGCCTCCTGAGCACTATTTTAAAACCAATTCCTTTTCTCCAATTGCATCCTTCTCCATAGCACGAGGCTGTTTAGCCGTGGTGGCTAAATGCCAGCCAAGAGCTCCTTTACCTAGGTCAGTATTGCTGAATATGCCACATGCAAGCCAAGTAACTTATACTGGAGTAGGCATGGATAACAAAATCCCAACTAATTGGGCCCCCTGATCAGGACATAGAAAACACCCCATGTGGGGAAGTTGAAGAGGGCTGTACCAGATTAAAAGCAGGCACTCAAAAAGAAAAAATTTAAAAAAAAGGCAAGAAAGAAAAAAGGAATAAAAAAAACGAATGGAAGGAAGAAAGAAAGAAAAAGGAAAAGAAAAAACAATATTTATTGGTACACACTTAACCTGCCCCAAGGTATTTACATAATTTATACCTACCCTCCAGGAGACTATTGCAGACTGGTATTCTTGGCCCCAACTTAGATATGCTCCCAGGAAATGAGGTCTAGCAATACTTAACATCCCATAGATTCAAGAAATAGGAAAACACCTGTTCTTTTCCTAGTCCTGTTAGAAATGGCCCTGACAGAGTCCATGCCCACTGATACTCCTGCCTGCAATGGGCATCCAACAACTTCAACATAGCCAGCTCTCTACCCACATCAAAAAAAAAAAAAATCTAATTATTTTGCAGGAAAACATAGTCACCCTTCAGAGTGAACTGAATTCCTTGACAGCAATGATCCTTCAAAATCCTAGAGGATAAGACTTGATTGCTGCTTAAAAGAAATACATGATTTAAAATAAAAATGCTATTTTTATACTAACCAGTCAGGAATGGTAGAGAAAATGCCAAAAAGTTATCAGAAAGGATTCAAGCTAAGGATACAAATAAGAGCCAATGGAGTACAATACTGATGATACTCTGGGAATAAGAACCCATTTCTTCAAGACAAATTCATAAGGTGTTATAACGGTAAAGAGGGTGTACCACTAAGGCTCCAGGGAAATCTGTAAAATCTTATTTACTGTCCTGCCCCATGTTGTGGTTTAAGAGTATAAAATGTGAGCATAAGCTAGACTTCACAGGACCTTTCAGGAGCTGTGCTGGCTTCCTTCTACCAGTGACAGATCCTCTTTCCTGCGGTCATTAGTGCAGAGCACTTATTCCAGGAAGAGCCCGGCAGTATGTGTGGTATTGAGTCCAGCCACACACTTGGATGGTTTCCTCCACTTGAGTATCATGTTCTCACCTTGAAAATTATTACTCTCCACTCAATATCAGACCGAATCACCCTAGCCCAAGTCAAGCGCTTCATGCCCTACTCACTCAAAAAGCCATTTGTCATTTAGCCTGGCATCAGTATTTTGGGGGATAGTAGGGGGTGGCTTGTTTTGTGTTGTTGCTCTCCTCCAGTCATCATTATTTCCAAAGGGCAGCATCCTATGTGTTTGTATTCATCTTGTGGTTGTTTATAGCACCTGCCCTCAGAATCAGATAGAGGCCCCTTGGATGTGCTTTCAATGATTAACTGATTGCAGAATGACAAATGGTCTGTTTATTTCCTTGATCTTTAGAATGATTTGCCAGGAAGAGTTATACTTAGTTTTCCTCTGTGTCTTCTGGTAGAGGAAGCTGTCTTGGATACACATTAAAATACAGATGATGAATGTCTATCCCCAGGTGTCAGGAAGTACATTCAGCTTGATCTCTCCTAAGAGGATGGGATGCTTATAGGAAACAGCCTGAATGACTCTAAATTGCTATTAAAAAAGAAAAACCACGTAATGTAATCAAAGATGAAAAATGAATAAGTGATAAACACAGGTGGCTGCTTGATACAAATCAAAGAGAAAAGGGCTGGCACCTCATACCAAAAATGAACATAAAGATTAAGAAGATGTTTTCAGCAGTGAAGATGACAAAAGACAGTAAACTCCCAAGAAGAATGGATGAGAAATACCCATCTTAGATACCTCATGAAATGACACATCATTATACTCATCCACCTCTCTCTCTCTCTCTCTCTCTCTCTCTCTCTCTCTCTCTCTCTCTCACACACACACACACACACACACACACACACACACAAATATCACAGAGGAAGTATAAAATGTCAACGTTTTTAACTTTATTTACTAAACACTAGTTGGCTATCTAAATTTGCTGTATATTCTGATACCTGTTTCTGGGGATAGGAAATTTAAAGAGTAGACTCCTTCTACAGCTGTCCATAGAACAATAAAGATACGGTAATACACATGTATGTGTATCACCCTATATAAAATATAGCACATGTTCATATACTTATGTAAATTGGTATCAAGGTGTAAACAAAGCAATATTTAGTGAAATAAGCTTCAGACTATCTGTCAGTTACTGGGTCATACCATATTAGGATTGTTTTTAGAATATTTTTTTTACAAACAATGGAAAATCTAACTCAGAATATATTATGGGGAAACAAAGATTGACCAATTGTAAACTTAAGCTTGTGGGAACAGTGGGTTTGAAACTCAGACAAGATCTGAAGAGCCTCTTCCTTGCATTTCTAAGTTCTGTTCTCTTCCAATGGTTCACTGTTTTGAGTTCTCCATTAAGGCAGGATGAATGTGTTGAATGTGTTTTCTACCATTTTTATCTCCAGTGTAACAGAAAGTACACTCAAGAACCTCCAATGCAGTGTTATTATGTTGCCCTAGTTCCAACTGGGTCATTTCCTATCCTTTGAACAAATTGCCATAGCTAGGAAAATGTGAGGCTCTGATTGCCCAGACATTTGCCGCATTTTCTACTTCAATTCGAGGAGCAATCAACTCTGTCTGGAGTACAGGACTGAGGGAAAGAGAAGAGATGCCCAGATAAAATGTAGGGGGCAATTACCAGGGGAAAGAAGAAGCAAATGTTAAGAAGCATAGTGAACTCAGCAACAAAAGAACTCATGTCTTCTAAGAAACAGACATTGGAGCAAAATTAGCTGAGCAATGAAGTTGAAAAATGGAATATTAGTAAATGATCATTTATGTACATATAAACTCACAGACCTGCAGCATATACAAGGCCTGCACTGGTTCAAACTAGGCAGGGTCTCAGTGCTGAGTAGGGGAAGTGGATACATGTTCCCATCCCTAAACAAGAAGCCATGTCCAGTTGATGTCCACTCGCAAAGAAAAAATTAGTTTTCTCCAGCGGGGTTTCACTGGGTATGTTAGGCCGCATGCCCGAGGAACTCGGTGGTATTTTTGTAGATTTTGTCTCATTTCATCATTTCATTTTGCCCTGGCATTTTTCTATTTTTAATCTGACTAGTCTTTTCTTGGTGTATTACAGTTTCTAATTTTGTGTATTTTTATGGTTTTTGTGTGTGCGTTTTGTGCTTTCTTATTGTATTTTTCTTTGTTTTTTAAACTTTAAAATCTTGTGTGTGTGTGTGTTCTTTTTGCTTACCTGTCTGTTTTCAAAGAAAGCCTGGAGTTGGGTGGGTGGGAGGCAGGGTAGGTTTGGAAGGGGAAACCATGATCAGAATACATTTCATGGAAAGCAATTGACATTTGATTAGCACTTCTGGAGATGCTACTATCAAATAACATGGTCATAAATCATTGGTATATGCCCTTCAGGGGATAAGTAGGCTACAGTTGTCTATTGTACTATGAATAATGCCATAAAGAGCTTCAGTTGTCTATAGTGCAGATGTGTGTACTAAAAGTAATGCCACCACCAAAAGCTGCACTTGGGTGTGTGTCAGTGGGTTGCATAAAAGATGACTCACTTGCAGCATAACCAAAATGACCAACCATAGAACACATGCTACACGAATAAATTCGATCATAATCCACTCAGTAAAATGCAGCTGTAACTAGTATCGTTGACTCTCCTGTGCTAATTTTATACCACTATTATATTTTTATTATGTACCTAAAGAAAACATGGCTCGTTTCAGTTATGGGCATTGGATGAAAATTGAAAGCAAAAGAAAAACAAGTAATTATATGCAAATTCTTATGTGAAATAAGGACAATTAAGGCAGCTGATCGTGTTAAAAAGGCAAGTCATTTATGTTACTTGCTTCACCTTTTTATTTGCATAGTCTGTGTATGACTACATTTTAGGGAATTTTAATTTTTTAAAAAGTTTTTTAAAATATTTCTGTGTGTATGTGTAAGTATCTGCATGTATTTATATACACATGAGTCTGGTGCCATTGGAGACCAGAAGAGGGCATTGTGTCCCCAGAACTGGAGTTACAGACACCTGTATACTCCCTGACTGGGAACTAGGAGCTGAATTCTTGTCCTCTCTAAGAGCAGCAAATGCTCCCAATCATTAAGTCTTCTCTCTAGGCCTTAGTTTTGTTTTTTGTTGTTTGTTTGTTTTTGTTTTTTAAGTGAGTATTTTTTCAATACACTATTACTATAATACCTTGAAGGTGCGTTTATTTACAACACATTCAACAACTCCTTGTAAAGATACCTCTCCCAAACTTCCTTATGCCTTTACACATCAAAGATCATACGAAGGATATTAAGACCAACTACACTGACAGCTAAATGTTACCAAGTACCTACTGGTCTTAACATTTTACATTTATAAGATGGATATTTGACCTAACATCCCAAGTCTAATAGTTTTATGAGTTAAATAAGAAAGCATTGAGAAACTGTGAGGGCATGGAAGAGACAGAACTGCACAGAAGAGCTGGGACCCCAGTGATAGAACACTCGTCTAGCGTGCATCTCGGTCCTGGACTCCATTGTCAGTACTCCACAAGTTCCCCTCACCTCCTCAAAGCCCTCCGTCGACACTGAATGGAAGGGAACAAAGTGAGATGTCAATCAAGAGAGGTAGGAAGAAAACGGAAAAGAAAAAAGATTGAAAGAAAAAACAATGAAAAGGAATTGGAGGGGGGATGTTGGAGACAGGGTTTCTCTGTGTAGCTTTAGAGCCTGTCCTGGAACTCGCTCTGTAGACCAGGCTGGCCTCGAACTCGCAGAGATCCGCCTGCCTCTGCCTCCCAAGCACTAGGACTAACAACGTGCACCAAGAAAAGGAAACATTTTAAGTGTCTTTTCTCTTAGGAAAGCATGATGCTTCACATCTTGAATGTCCCCAGAGGTTTGTATGTTGAAGGCTTAGTACCAGCTCGATGCGCCTGACATGACGATAACTTTATGAGACGGAAACCCAGTAAGAGGTCTCTACATCACTGATCATGCCTTCAAAGGGTGTTTCCTTACTTGTATTGTCTTCTTATCCAAAAGGTGAGCAGGTTTGTTCTGCTGTGTGCTCAGCACCATTGCCCCTGGCAACCCCTAGAAAAGGCCTAAAAGTCTGTCTGATCCTGGACTAGAAACTTCTAAAGCCAAAAAAAGCAAAAGAAATGTATTTCTTCAAAGCTTTTTTGTGTGTGGGGGGGTGGGAGGGTCAGGCTTTTATAAGGTTTTATGCAGCAATGGAAAACTAACACAGAGCACATTAATTACACATCTTTTGTTTAGAAGCAAGCAAAATGATCCGGACTTGACTGAAGGGAAATACAGACCTAATGTTGAAAAGTTTGAAGATACCTTTCGCAGGCTAGATCTAAGAGCACAAAGGGTGTCATTGCAGATGCACCCTTCTGGCAGATTCTCACTTCCACACCCCATCACCATTCACATTCTCCTTACTCCCGCATCTCAGGCCCCTAGATCCATTCCATTCTCCATCAAACTCAACTGCACCCGAGGGGACGTGAGCCACTCCGTAAAATCTAATGTTTCTTTCTACTGCTCCCTGTTTGGAAGTGAATTTCCATTACATTTTATCTTGATATCTTTGGTGCCACATGTTTGCAGAGGGAGAATAAAACCCAGTGAAATTCTGCAGAACGCTGCTATGGGGGCTGGCCAAACAGCAACAAAACCTGAGTTCTCTACAAGGTAAAGAATGTGCTAGGAGAAGGCAAGTTTTCATTAAAAGAACGCGACAGGGAAGAGGTCACTTTAAAGGCAAAGCTCACTTTTCTCTAGTAAACTTTAAAATCCCTCAACTTGCTAATGGCATGCCAGTTCTTACCTTTCCACCTCATCCGTCCAGGGCATCAGCCACAACCAAGAGGAAACCGGGAGAGAAGTGCAGATGCTGTGAACTTTGCCAGTTCATAAGCAAGAGCATCTCTCTTTGTCTTCCTTCCTTCCTTCCTTCCTTCCTTCCTTCCTTCCTTCCTTCCTTCCTTTCCTGTTTTACTTCCCAGTGCCAACAAATATAAAATAAAATTACCAGCATAGAAGCCAAGCTGGAATAAGTGTAGGGAATGAATTCCTACATTATCTTATTTTAAGATCAGGTAGAAACGATTTGTGTATAATGACCTGCTTGTGAAAACTGGAGAGCCCTTCCACTACAGTTATTTATAGTGAATCTTGCCTCCAATCCCAAGACTCCAGGGCAGAAAGTCTATCCATTCTTCCTCTTGTTTCTATCTAGAGTGCATGACCATGTCTCCCCCCCCCCAAGTCCCCTAGGTTCAGGTAGCAGAATTTGCACATAAACACAAAGCCAGCAAGTGAGAAGGCAGAAAATCTGAATGACAGGAGAAGCCTTCAGAGGGTAACCAGCTGCTTGCCTGGAAGTTCCCCAGTATTTAGCTTTGAAATTACAACTATGATGTCCCAGAACTCCCTTAGTTCCAAGGAAACTATCCTCTATGCTTTAACTGTGTTCGGTGCACAATTTGAGGCAAAGATTATAAGTGAGCGTAAGCCCATATGAATACTTAACGATTATTTAGCTGTCAGGAAATGGAACATTCATTTAGAAGGCCACATTTTACACTGGGTCTGGGGAGTTCCAATGTCCAAATACCCACTAAAATGAGCACCCTCTAATAAAATAATGTTTAATGTTGCCAAGTAAAGATCTGGAAGTGTACAGAAAATACACAGAGAGGGAGTAAAGCTAAAGAAACAGTAGCTCATTGGCTGGAATATAAAAATGCCATGGTAGGTTTCTAATATCCATCTAGAGGTCCCTGATTTGAAATGCCAACATAGCAAAACAGTGAGGGCTCTGACAGCCTTTTTGGAGAATGTTCTTCAAGTGAAGCTGCTCAAGCAGTCTGTTCTCTGTGGAGCCCATTTCAGACAGCGTTGTCTCAGCTATGCCATTATGAAGAAGAGATACTTTGTTACTTCTTCACTGCTTGTATGTTTGGGGGACAGAAATCTGCTCAGATTTGAGAGCAGAATAAGAAAGAGTGGGTGGAAAAAAAGACAACTTCCTTCGCTGCAGGGAGCATGGTGGGGAACATCCCTGGCCCCAAATATCCATACCCTTTCCTATTTTCCCCAATCTCTTGGCCAGTAAATTGTGACCAGGAGCAGATGAAGTCTCACTGATTTGTGTATGGATGGAAGTTGGATGTCAGGCAGCTCAGAACAGATGTGAATTCTCTGCCACTCTATGGATGGAGGTGAAGAACTCTAAAACAGGATGATTATAAAATGAAAGGAACCAGATGTCTGGGTCCTCCAAAACCCAACTTGCAGCAGATTATAGCATGAGCAAGAAAAAACCCTTGCTTTCTCATTAATGTTGTATTAAAACGTTAAGATTCTGAGGCACGTGATGGTGAGGCACACCCTTTATACCACCACTCGGGAGACAGAGGCAACAGGTGAGTTCAAGTCCAGCCTGGTCTACAGAGTGAGTTCCAGGACAGCTATAACTGTTACACAGAGAAACCCTGTCTCAAACAAACAACGTAAATTGCTCCAAGTTTATGCTGAGCCAGCCCTGACCCTTAATGACACCGGGATAACTTTCCCCTGGCTCGACACTGCAGCATGCCAGCTTCCCCCACCTCCCCAATGGAAATCCCACACCACAGGCGTGGGGATACTAAGCAGTGAAAATAGAAAAATAGTCAAGGCATTATATGTTTTAACGTTTATAGCTTTTGTACATAACTTATTAGATTTTATGTGGATGGAACTTAAGTTTAGTATCTATAAGATCTGGCATATAGCATGCCGCCTAGAAGCTGTGGTGCACTGCTTTCTACTGTATCAACTACACACCGAGTTTACTACTAAAAATGCTTCAGTTAGCTATAGTCAACTGCACATTATTCTGTTATGTTACTCGCGGTGTAGGGGACAGGTTGTCACACCCCGACAATAGGAGAAATGTGCTGAGCCCCAACCTCTATGCTGAGCTGTAACTCTGGAGCCTCACACAAAGGGCTTCACTGTACCAATCCTGAGTTCTGCCGTCTTTAAAATTGAGGTCTAGGACTAAAATAAAAGCAAATTCATGAAATATTTCTATTAAAATAGTTCACAAATAGCCTGATACAGTGACGAATGCATCCTACAAATTCAGTACATTTACACAGTGACGCTGCTCTGATCCTAACTCCTGCTTTCAGTCCTTCTTGGTCCTCTGGCTATTTCAAGCAGGGGGTAGAGGGGACAGTAAGTAACCAAGAACCAACTTCCTTTGGGCATAATAAACATCAGGTCTTTGAAGCAAGTAAGTGCACCCAGATTGCATGTTTGTGTGTTTTCATCTTCCCTAGTCATACTGCCACAGAAAGTCACTAACATGAGCTAGACATGAAGCCAGTCAGGGGCAGTTCCTACTTATGTGAAAAAACCCCAAGTCTATGTGCAGACAAGAAACAACCTTCCCTGAGTCGTTTTAAAGGAGTAAGTCTTGAATTAGGTCAAAAGGCATGTTATGTCTGCACTGCAGATGCGTATAAGAATAAAGAACCTTGAAAATGCTAACACTAAAAGAAAATCAAGGGGCTTCTACAGTGACTCAGTGTAGGTAAAGGTCCTTACTCCTGAGTCTCGTGACCCAACCTCAATTCCTATGATCTAATGTGTGTGCTGGAAGGAAAGAACTCTCTCCAGCACACTGTCCTCTGACCTACACACAGCACATACACACACACTCACACACACAAAAACAAACACAGACATCCATACACACACACGTACACACATACACATACATAATACATATACAATACACACACACATACACATTAACAATATAAACACGAAATACACACACACTCATAAACACACTTTCATATACACAGAGTTACACAAATAGACACACCCACATGCATAAACACACATACATGTGCATACACATATATAACACATGTAGGTGCACACATATAATACATACATATACACACACAATGCACACATACATATACAATACATACATACACAATATACAAACAACACATACAAATGTCTAATACACAGACACACATGCATACATATACACACTCATAAACACACATTCATACACATATATACAGAGATACACACAAAACATGCTTATAAACCACATACATATACATATGTACACAAACACACATGCACAACACACACATATATATCTACACATGCACAAACTGCATGCATATGCATACATACACAATATACATATGCATATACAATACACACACATACACATACAAGTAAATATAATGAATTATATTTTAGAAGACTGAGTCAGGGAAAGAATAGAGGAGAGCAAGAAAAGAGATACCATAATAGAGGGAGCCATTATAGGCTTTAAGAGAAATGTGGCACTAGGGAAATGTCCAGAGATCTACAAGGAAAACCCCAACTAACAATATAAGCAATAGTGGAGAGCCTAACTTAAATGCCCTTCCCCCATGATGAGATTGATGACTACCTTATATGCCATTCTAGAGCCTTCAGCTAATAGCTGATGGAAGCAAAAACAGACATTGACAGGTAAAAACTGAGCCAGAGAGAGAGGAGTGAAGAGCAAAGGGGTCAAGACCAGGCTGGAGAAATGCACACAATCAGCTGACCTCAACAAGGGGGAGCTCATGGATCCCAGTCTGATAGTGGGGAAATCGGCATAGGACCAACATAGACCCCCTGAGTGTGGTGTTAGTTAGGAGGACTGGGCAGTCTATGGGGCCTCTGGTAATGGATCAGTATTTATCCCCTGTATACAAATGGACTTTGGGAGCCCATTCCACACAGAGGGATATTTTCTCAGCCTAGACACATGGGGGAGGGGCTAGACCCTGCTCCAAATGATGTGTCAGATTTTGAAGATCCCCCATGGAAGGCCTCACCCTCCCTGGGGAGCAGAAAGGGGATAGAATTGAGGTTTGTGGTGGGAACAGGGGAGGAGGGGAGGGTGTGGGAACTGGGATTGACACTTAAAATAAGCTTGTTTCAAATTTAAATTTAAGAAAACTATCAAAAAAATCTTTTAAAAATTAATTTCCAGCCTTTATGAACTTCAAATATGAAATTAATATCTATAAATCATGTATTAATGTGTTACAGATTGTCAACATGTAAAAATCCCTAAGGAAAAAAAATAATGTGAGTATATGCATTGTATAAAAATAACTACACATTTATGTTAGCTACCCTGTTCTTCAATTTTAAAGACCAACTTTAAGTCATTAAGATAGAATTAAATCAAGAAGGTCATGCATTGACAGCTACTGCATCAACTGCTCACATATTATTAAGAAACTCTATTTAAGGAAAACCTCAGATGAGTCAGTTTTACCCTTCGCCACAAAAAATGTGGTTAAAGAATGCAAATGCTCTTCACAGCTAACAACTCTACCCTACGTTTTCTGTAACCAGCTAAATGGCAACAGGTACACATCACCAAGCTACCCAAAAACATGCTGTAGCCCTTTGAATTCTCTTCCTCCTTGAGGACATGCAACCTCACAAACCTTGGTACCTAAAAACAGCATTGAGTTAAAAAAAAAAAAATGGTCCAAATGTTATTACTGCTTTTGCTCTGAGCTGAAGCATCATGGTTTCCACATTATATACTACAGCTGGGTTGCTGAACCATGATCCCTCTGGATATAATACTGGCTATTGCCAGCACACTAAGCCTAAACATGTAGCTTGAAACTGGGGATTCAGTTCAATTGCAGAGAGCTTGCCTGTCATGAACGAGTCTTGGATACGATCATCTGAACTGCAAAGATACAGGAAAGTATAAAGAGAGCAGAAGAAGCTCGCCTGCTCCGTTTTACTTTTAAATTCATACATATTTCTTATTTCTATTGTGCAGTGCTGGTGAAGTAAGCTTTTCTTAAATAATATTGAATTAAACAAAGTCTGCCAGATAAAAATATCCCTCTTCTAGTGCTAAATTGTGATATGTCTGTCAAGTTAACTGATAATTCCCTTCCATCGGGTTTTTGAAAGCAGTCCTTGTAGTTAGTTCACATGAGTATTAAATGACATGTTTGTGTTTCTATGTGAAAGGACTCAACCCCTAAGAGTTGCTGAGAATGATAAATGACAAA
The DNA here is from genome assembly GCF_943737965.1 of Phodopus roborovskii. NCBI lineage: Eukaryota > Metazoa > Chordata > Mammalia > Rodentia > Cricetidae > Phodopus > Phodopus roborovskii. Next base: position 21,489,262 of record NW_026125397.1, on the reverse strand, counting down.
GTCAGACCAGAGATGCTGGTAAAGCAGGCAGGCGAGAAAAAAAGAGATTGAGAAGCCAGGCTCTGGGTTCTACCAGCTGCTCAAATGGCCTTGGTGAGCAATGTCCCATCTTGCTTCACTGGATCCAGTAACAAAATAGTCACTAGACTAATCCCACCCAAAACCTGAGGCTTCGTGCAAAAGCTTCATGAAACAGTGGTACTGAATTCATAACCCTTGATGTCTCTTCGCTACATGCAAGAGATTGAATCCTGTAAGAGTGAGGGTGAATATTTACACTTGCTTCCCAAACAAAAATGTTTTAGAGGAAATAAATCAGGCATCTTAAGGCTGCTGTGTGAGTGAAAGGTTGAAATGTGTCCAACTAAGGAAACAAAATTTGCCTTCAACGTCTGTATTTCTTTATGTCTCAGTCTTTATGCCTCCAGAAATCACTTGGCCATCTCCACCAACACCTTTTTGCAAGAGATGGGTACTACCACAGCTAGAAGATAGAGGGCAGAGACACTTCTCAATCAGCACAACCCCCAAAGCCTTTTCTGGCCAGAATGTCAATGCCATGGCTGAGAAACCTGGCAGCAGGGGATAATAATCTAGTCCAGGCTGGTGACCGAGCTGGTGGCTTTTCTGTCCTCAGCTCTGCATGCTCTCCATGCACCTTAATCAAGAGATCTTACTTATCTGCATTCTGCTTCCCAACTTTGCATAGTTCCATGGTTGCAGACATATTTGTTTTTAAAGAAACATGATCATTTTGGTGCCAAGAAATCTGTATAACTCATGTGCTGCAAGTTGATGTTCTAGGAAATTTACTTAGCCTTGGAGAGAGAACACCAATTACCAGCATGGACCGACCTGTTCTGATACATAGAATGTTAATTTACAAGTGACCTGAAGGTGAACTCTTACGAAAGTCAAGAATGTATTTTCACTAATTTAAGATGTTGTTTTCAGTTTCTCTGCAACCCGAGAGATGTTGAAATCGTCAGAACCAAAAACTATTCTCATTGAATTTCTACCTGGAATTAAAAATGACGGAAATGCAGGAGAAATGTTTCAAATTCAAGAGGAGAGGTGAAAAGTGAACTATTGTTTTTGGAACTCCTGAAACATATTCAATTTCAACTAAGTGTGATTTTTGTCTTCTCTTGTGTGAATGATCTGAACATAGCTAAGATTCTTGAGGAAGACACACGTCTTGCACATCTTGGCTTTCGAAGACTAGACTCAAGGTCGGTGAGATGGCTCAGAGGGTAAACATGTTTGTCGTCAATCAGTTTGAATGGTTTGAATTCTATCCCTGGGACTCACATGATGGAAAAAGAGAATGGTCATGTGCAAGTTACCCTTCCAAAACACACACACACACACACACACACACACACACACACACACACACACACTTTTCAAAATTAAAAAAACAGATCCAATTTACCAACTTCAAAATTCTGTTTCTCATTTATTTCATGCTAAAGTTGGGGTTGACAATAACTCAAATGTCAATAAGTATCCTAGGATCATATTGCTTAGGTACAAACCAAACTGAATTTTTATCCCCTACTTCTCTGTCTTAGCTGATGGACTTTATATCCATCCAGTTGTTCAGCTCACAAATCCTTCACTATACTGAAAGGAAACTAACAGAAACAAACTTCATTCTTGCTACCTGACTACCATCTTTTTCATCCAGAAATAACCCTCTTCTCCAGCACACTCCTGTTACCATGGAAGTAGGTTCTGTTTACATTCTTGCCTTTGCATCTGTTTTCATCCTAGACAGCAAGTTAGTCAAGTTGGCACCAACTCTCTTTTGGCATCCCATTTTACTCAAGGTAAAATTTAAAGTCCTTGAAGTGCCCTTGAATGGGGTAACATCAGGAAAATCCAACTTCTTCATACATAATCAAAAAGTAATATTTTAGGCTTTGTAGACAACTGTGTTTCAATGACTTAAAGCAGCTAACTAAAGAATGTGAATGGCCACGTGGTACCCCATAAACCAAGCTGTGATTAGATGTGGTTACTTGGTCTTTGTTTATCTTGGTCCACTCAGTATCATCAAATATATTGCTCACCACATCCTTATTTCATGTCTTCCACCTTTACAAGATATGCAATGTGAAGGAAGACACGGTAGTGTCTGGTTTGTTTACATAGCATGCCTATCACATAGTGGGCAGTTAGTAAATACTTGTGTGAATTAATACAGATGAAGATATATCACAGAGACATGCTGGTGTGCCGTCCTGTTGGCCATGGCAGCGAGTTCTGACACTGTCCATTTGTGCACATGGACACACACACACCTTTCCACCAGGAAAACATTCCTCGGGCCATGCTTTAGACATGTTAGTCGCTAGGGTAACCATTCACTGGTATAATTTAGTGGAATTTATTGTGTTTTGGCAACACTATTTTTCACAGTTACTCAGTATCTACTATTTCATTCCATCATGATGATAGTCCTGTAAGAAATCAGGAAAAGTTATGGGTATTTACAAATTACAAAAAGCAAAATGAAGAAATTAATAGACTGTCTAAGGATCTTGAATTACAGAGTCCTTGCCACAGCAAAGCCAGAAAGCCTCTGAGAAATCACTTTGCCCAGTGAGCTCTCTCGCTCTCTCTCTCTCTCTCTCTCTCTCTCTCTCTCTCTCTCTCTCTCTCTCTCTCTCTCTCTCTCTCCATTTGATGCTCAGCAGTTAAGGCTTTATGTCTCCCAATAAAAAGGGGATATATTCAGGAGAGAATGAGGAGAACTCTGTACCCTCCAATACTTTGCAAAGTTGTGGCAGAGAGCAAGGCAGTTAAATTCACCCATCCCTGAAAATAATAACTCTCTAGACTTTAATAAGAGAATTATTGGGTGCTAAATGGCAATTTGCTAGTAAGAATGAAGAACTAAAGCAGTATTTACTGGGAAGGTAATAAAACTTTAAAAAATAATCAAACCTTTAAACTTCTACGACCTCTGTTTTTCTAGATTTTCCCTTGGGTTTTGGTGAAGTGCATTCACAGTCTGAAAAATTCTTTCACAAACCCTCCCAGTTTCTTTCTTAATCTTAGGGTTAGACCCGTGTCTGTTTTATTAGTGGCAAGGGTGCAGGCTTCTGTGCTCCTGCATCTTGGGCCTATCCTCTCTTCAGGGAGACATGGCAATGTGGATCAGTGGGTGTTTCATTTAATTTATGACATGTGGTATACTGTCGCTTTGTTCCCTTTGGTGATAGAATCAACACAGATCCAATACAATTGCTCTCTTTGGGTCTTCCAAAGTAACAGCTGGAACATGTCATCTTTTACTACCTGAAATGTCAATTGCATAGAAAAGTAAGTTTTAACAGCTTCTGGCACCCACTTTTGTGATCTCCTCTATTGTTTCCAACCACACAATCAGACAAATCTTTATAACCCACAGTCAGCCTACCAGTCAAGACGTTCAATGGTATCTCAGAGAAGAAACCCCCAACTTCAACCCTCCTTCTGGGTACTCCGCCTCTGCCTTCAATCTTCAGTGCCTACTTTGATTTTCATTACTGATATTTTCTGGCACTTTGGTATCCATGTGTGACCATCTTCTTCTGTTTAACTGCTACAGAAGTTTTAGGATTTGAATTTATTTGACTCTCCTCATAGTAGATTACCCATAATAACTTCTTTAGTATTTTCATAGTCTTCCCATTCTTTGTGTCTGTACCTGCCAAAAAATAAAAATAAAATCTAAGCTTTCATAGTGACATGAAAATCCCTCTTTGTTGTGGAGCCCCTCTGCTTTTTCAGACTCTTTCTGCACTTTTCAACATTGTCTCTGCATTACATTTCTACCCAACAACACATGCGTCTCTGAGGTCAGAGCAATATACCTTGCTTTGCTTTATATGTATGTTTTTCTCTTCAACCTAAAATTCAGAATTTATATAATGTTCCATAGTTGCTATTTTTTTTTCTGACAGACAATGATGACTCTTAGATGGCCATGGTTCATCAATGTCTGTCAGAGAAAAAAAATACAGTAACTATGGAGCATTATATGAAATCTGCATTTTAAAAGATTAATGCAAAAGTCATTTCCCCCTCACAGAATTTAGAGTTTAAGAATTATTTAAGTGAATTTGATATCTATACACTGACATATTTATGTGATTTTTTTTTTTTAACTAATCGGGATCATCTCAGGAGATAAAATTCCTATTCGTATTTTCAGTAAGAAAAACATAAAGAATTTTAATAGTAAAATTTACTAAGAGGACTAAAACAAAAACTTAAAAAGCTAATAAAGATAACAACAATAACCCCCCCTAAAAGAGAAGAGAAGGAAAGGAACAAAACAGCTGCCCCCACTAGACTTAAGGAAGGGGCTAAGGGAGCTGAAGATGGAGGACATTTTGAACAGATTCTCTCTAAGACAGATACTCAACCAAAACACTCACAGTTGTGGCCTAGTCCTGCTCTCTCAGAAGCTACCTCAATACAGAGAAACCCAGCTCAGGATGCCCACCTACTGCCCCCTCTGCAGCAGAGCCAGCTGGAGCTGGGAGATTTCCACAATGAATTAACCATGTAAGTCTCAGGTTAGGAAGGCAAGGGTCTTCCTCTGTACACTGCCCAGTGTCCCTTTACTTCTCTCTGTTGACAGAGGCTCACTTCCTGCCAGGTAGCACAGCAGGGTCCAGCTCCATTCTGGAAAACAAGACAAGGAAGTGTACAGTTAGAGGCAGAAATTAGTGGAAACCTGACCCGAGTTTAATGCAAGTTGTTCAGACAAGGGAAAATGGCTTGCTTGTTATCCATGCAGGATATAAATATGATTGCTGTTTGGTGGGCTAAGTTAAACCATTACATTTCATTCTTTAAAAAATTAGAAATATTTTTACCTTTCAGTAGCCCCACATAACTGTAGAGCTAGTGACCCACAGCTATGATCAGTGTACAAATTATCCCTAAAGATGAAATAGCAGCACTCATACCTTGGTGGTAACCAGCAATCATCTAATTAGACTTTAGGACCACTCAGTGGGAGGAAATTCACAGCTTATACTAAAGCTAACCCAATAGCCATGACTAATGGGGGCATGGAATTTAGAAGATAAACTACTACTGCCATTTCATAAAACCTGTATTCCTAGCTCCTTTCTAAATACCTCCTCTTATACCCACATATGAGTGTTACGCTCAGCCCTCAAAAAACAAACAAACAAACAAACAAACAACATGCAACTGACAGAGATTAGTACAGAAAGCCACAACCAATCAGAATGTAGAGAACATCTTACCATGGAGTTTTCAGCCCTGGTTGATTCGTCTACAACACAGGCCCTACACCTAAGGCTTTGGAACACCACAGAAGAGGAGGCAGAAGTATTGTAAGAGCCTGTTGAGTAGGATGATTGCCGTGAGGCTGTGTCCTCTGTTTATGAAGAGAAAGTTATACTATGAAATCTCAACATAAAGACCTGAACAATGACACCAGCTGACATGTCAATGTGGACACGGGAAATCCCACAAAACCCTGCCTCTAGATGAAGAGCTATAGGCAATTAACGATTGCTGAGAAGGAAAATTAATCTTCCTCAGGGATGAACCCCCTAATTGGTTTTCTAATACCAAGTTGTCACCCCTAAAAATACATTCATATGAGCAACATTAAATGGACTCAATAGGTGGTATTCATACACACACATGCATACATGCACACAAGCACACTCGTGTGTGTGTGTGTGTGTGTGTGTGTGTGTGTGTGTGTGTGAGAATGTGTGTTTGTGACAATAACAAGTCAACAGGCCATGAATTTGAGAAGGAGCTATAGAAACACTGGAGATTGGGTGCGGAGTGGGGGTAATGATCCAAATATAGTATTCATATATGTATTCTAAATTTTTTTAATAAAATAAAATTGTATCGTTAAGAAATGAATCATCCTTCCCTATTCAGTGCTGAGTACGGGATGAAGAATACTGTCTCCTTAGGCCCGTAGTCCTGAAATCTTTAGGGGGCAATGTGATATACAGAATCTCTTCTGGCCTTTCCCTGTGCTGTTGGTTATCAACATGGATTTAGATATGGTGAGTGCCACCAAGCATATTACATCTGCCATTCTCAATAGTCTACAAAATCTTGAAACACACAGAAACAATTATGACAATAATTATTGCATTCTCTGGTTCGGAGGTGGAGAATGAAGAGAAATCAGTAGAACCTGATGAATTAGGGAAAGCTTCTACAGTCAACTCATACCAGAGTTGCCTAAACATGAGAATCAAACCAGCCTGACTAATAAATATTTCCACCCAACGTGGAAAAGTTGGAGACCTGTAAGGTGGTAGCTGCCGTGGCTCTGACACAAAGAAAATTAACTTTTGGTGGCATTTTCCCCAGAGGCTTTTCTGACAGGGGCCACGGCTATCCGTGGTATGGCTCAGCCTGCTCAGGTTTCTCTCCGCTTCCAAATCAACACCATGTGTCCTCACTGTACTCTTTTCTCTCTTATCTCCTTGACATCAAGATTGCTTCTTTAATTTGCCTTGGATGACCTCCTGACACAGGCCACTGATTTTGGCTGAGGAATAGAACAGAGCCCATTAGAGATGCTTATTTTTCCTGGCGAAACAATACCCATGATGCACTACTTCTTCTCAGAGAGCTAACTAATCTCAGCACATAAGCCTTGGGGCTTACTTTGAAAAGACAGGTTAGTGAATGGGAGCTGTTCTTTCTTTGGGGGGAGCATCTGGGAGTAATATTCCCATGTGTCAATTCTGTTAGCTCCTGTCTCACCCACACCAAGACACCTGGCTGCCAGACACACAAGCTGGCATGTCAGAGCCTGTCAATTCCCTGACGGCACAGAGGGTCTTAGGACCAGGGTGGCCCATGAGTGGAATGCTTACCAGAGAAAATCCAGCCTTCTCTTCTTTCTTGGGGACAGGGGTCATCAGAGGGAGGTGGTCAGACAACCCTTGCCACGTTCTTTAGTGTCTGGTTCGCACTGGTGATCCTTTTGTTAGAAAAGTGAGCTCACTTGTGCTCCTGGAGACTGTACCAGACATTCTCAGGCACCTCTGTGTGTTTTTCTCAGAACGAGCAGAGGCAGCCTTTGTTGTTCCCTGGGCATGAATATTCTTGTTGTTTTTGATAAGATTCGATGCATGCCCTGGGAGCGATAGTTTATATGCTTGCATAATGTCCTGGAGATGTTTTAATGAGGTTCAGGTACTTCAGCTGTTTCTCAGGAATGCACTTTGCTTTAAATTCAAACCAGACTGAACTCATCAACACATGTTTCTTTGATGAATTATTATTTACGTGAGCTGACAAAGCCGCAAGATTTTTCCATCAGTCATTAAATCTGCCCTTTCACAGTTGGCGATAAATGTTGATTTTCCTCAGTAAAAATGATCTAAATACGCAGGCAACCTACTGTTTGTTATGTGTGTGTGTGTGTGTATATGTGTGTGGGGGGGCTTAATAGCAGATCCTTTGGTTCTAACAGGATGCAGTTCTTTGCTGGGTTCCAGACTTGGAAAATCTTTTTTCTGAAAATGTCCTCTGGTGCTAAATACTCACCAAGCTCTTAATAATGCCTGATGGCTTTTTCTCAGCAGCTACTCGGGGTTCAGGCACACCAGAGGAAATGAAAGGAGATAAGAAAGTAGGAAATCTCTGCCAATGATGGAGACAAGATGGAGCAGATCACCTCCCAGTGAACTCCTCTGCAGGGAGACCTAAGGGATGCTCAGGTCCCTTTTGAAATAAGAAATTACTATTTCCTGATAAAGTAAAAGTCTCAAGACTATATTTTCTTTTCCCATCGTTGTACTTCAGTGACCTATGGTTTAACATTTTTAAATGAAAAGTTTTAATTTAAATGTTTCCTTTAACTTAATTTAAAAGTTTCATTTTAAATGAAAATGTAGCCTTGTGCTACATTTCAGGGCTAATGTAATAGAAAGAAAATAAATTATGTGAAAAGTGAGTAAACCAAGAGTAGAATATCTTAACCTCAGATATTTGGGGTCAGAAATATATATATATATTTCTGGTAACTGTCCTGTTCATGGCAGGGTGTTTAGCATTAGCTATGGACTCCACCCAGTATCTTCCCCCCCACCCTCTGTGACTAACAAAAGTGGCTCAAGAAACTGGCAAATGTTCCCAGGAACAAAAACACTATAGAACTCCCAATTTAGAGTAGGCTTTCAGACCTGTAACAAACAGAAAAGGAATCTACACATCAAGTGTTTGGGAGTGACCGTCCCCTACCCAAGCCTGCCTGAGAAGAGGAAGAAATGCCTTGGATTGTCTGGAAGATGCTTTCCAGATGTGTTCGCAGAGCACAAGAGAAGGGAAGGCAGTAAGAGTAGGGGTTAGCCGAAGAAGGGCTTGTTAATAAGTTAAATGCATCAAACTGTGTGGAGCTCAGGCTTGCTTGGGCTCCATGTTCAAACACTCCTCAGAATTAACCCAACTGAAGGCAACAGAATCAGGGCAATTTTCCAAGGCTGGTTCTAGAGAAGCCCTGAACTCTTCCACTGTGTGCCTTGCTCTGCCAGAGGATATAACAAGTCTAGAAAGTAAAGGATTTCTGGGTTATAGCTAGATACAAACAATAGTGTTTGCTACCCTGGAAATGAAGGCCTAAGAAACATGATAGGCTCAACCCTGACATATCCTGGGTGCAATTAACTCTCTGACTACTTCTCCCCATTTCATTCACCATTTATCCTGTGAGTCCTCTTTGGAGATGATGTCATCCTAAGTAAAGAGTTTTGGAGTTTTGTAGGAGCAGGAAAAAAAAAATCCCCGTATGGCGAGATGACAAATAGACAGACATATATCACATAAACAAATATATCATTAATTCATATTAATATCATCGACTGATAATTTGACTCACTGAGGAAAGCATCCCAGAACCCTCATGGTAGAAAGGAAGAACCAATATCCCAATTATCTTCTGATATGCAGATATATACCTGAGCATGCATGGGTACACATATATGTGCATGAATATACACACACAGGATATACAGACAGACAGACAGATAAGACAAGATGAAAATAAAACTTTATTATGAGTTAGATTTAGAGACAGCAATGGGGGGGTGTCTTGAAAGGAGTCTTAGTGGGCCAGCGATGAAGGCTGAAGGTCACTGGCATATTGTAACTCCTACCAAACAGGTCACTACATGCCTTTCCTGATTCCAAAGCAGCATTTCTTGTCAGAGACGGTTTCGGTTTAAGTTTACAAGCAAACACATTGAACGGGCATCTGATGCTTCCTTGGCTCTCACTGCAGCCTATCTTTTGAACTCAATCCATTTCAAAGCATGCTCAAAATGTTCTAGTTGAAAAAAAGAAAAGAAAAAGAAAGAAAGAAAGAAGGAAGGAAGGAAGGAAGGAAGGAAGGAAGGAAGGAAGGAAGGAAGGAAACTCTTTATTCTTTGGTCTTTGGTTTCTCTGCCTGTCTACACAGCCCTTGCTCCTGGGAATGCGCTTTCTTTTCATGCCCTCTCCCACTCTCTCTCCAAAGTTCATGGTCTTTCAAGGCTCTCTTCTTATGGTATGTCCTGGGGGTCCCTTCTTGCCTTTGCTCTAGGAAACCACTACACCCAACCTTGACAGTGAATTTCTGATGGACCACTCCTACTTACTCCATTCTTCCTGGGATTAAAGCCATCTGCATTCACCAAATGAATCTTAGAGAAAAACGAGTGAGTTTTATATATCTGCCACCAGGCCCTGCAGCTGTCTAACATTGGGCACTGGACATATGTAACACTGTAATAAATATCAGTGTATCAGCTGATAGGAAGAACTGTTTTTGTCCTATAACTCCCTCTGCGTTTTTATTAGCTGGTTTTTAGAAGAAAGTGTTGTATCTTGTCATGATGAGATCCTTGAATCACTGTGGGAGCTTATCTGAATCCTTCCTTGAACTTGTGCTTCCTCAAAAGTATTAGCTGTGTCTCCTGATGGTTATAAATGTTTGTTCCATCTCTGGGTTATTTGGGTGTCCCCTAGCTTGTCTGGTGTCAGAATGGCTTGTGTTAAATCTGGGAATACAGACACTTTAACAAATGTTCCCAGGTTCTTCAGTTCATGGACGATGACATTCTGGTGCTCCTCTCTCAAGTTCTTTGCTGTCTATTTCAGGCTGGCCTATCAAGAAGCTTTGCAGCAGTGAATAAACAATCAGCATATCTGGAAATGAGAACCCAGGCTGGCACAGTTGGTCAATAATTCAGGAGAAAGAAATTAGTACTTTTACTAACTGAAGAGTCTAAAAATCTTGCAGTGGGGAACATTTGAAAATTTCATTATCAAAATCATATATTAAATGGAAATCCTGGAATATGAATGTATGCCTATCTAATTTAGAGATAAACTTTGATCATACTGCCTTCTCCTATCAATACCTTCACCATTTTTTTTCACTCTTCTCACTCAAAAGACAATACTTTGGTGGAAAATATGTATGTAGGTTGTAGAAGGACCCCACTATTCAAATGAGAGGCAGTCATTAACCCACACACACACACACACACCTAGTATAAATAATATCAATGCAATGTTTCTCATTTATGTTGCATTCTTAATCCAAACCATCAAGTGATGAAATGAGTTTCCAGGGTTTAAGGAGGATGAGGAACATGTGGAATACCAAACTTGGCTTCTGATGCAAGGTTTATTGGTCCTCTATGGTCTGGGTTGCTTGGGAACAGAGCATCAAATGGAGGCCCTTCACCATCTTCTTTTGTTGGTCATCTCACTGGCTTCATCTCATTTACAAACGACTAGTGACATCTACAAATACTTTCAGTGGTCTTTACATCCTCAGCTTGTTTCAGTTGGACTCTTTATTAATAAGTGCATATTAAAATATGTAAGTAACATGTCACAAATGTGTTATCTACTCCACTGCATGTATAGTTTTGTGTGATGGAGACAAGGTTCAACTGTGCGATGTTTTGTTTCTGTTACTGGTGTTAGGCCATCCGCTTCTCCTTGTGTCATGGAATTGTCCTTTGGAAAGGAATTGTCTATCCCTAACGTCTCTTTTGCAAAGCTCCTGTAAATATTCAGAAGCTTAAGACTGTGAGGGAATTAGAAGTTGCTAAAGGGAACTAACATTGATGTGCATGGGGTGCCCTAACCAATTTCATGTCTAATTGGCAACAAAGCAATGAGATTAAGGATGTAGATCTATGTAGACACCCAGTTTTAGTTGTTTACTTTAAGCAGGATATAACACACGGTATGCATCTGGGTTTAGCATGTCCAACCTCTGATTACTTAGAATTGAAACCAGAATGTGAAAGTTCAGACTATGATATACTTTCCAGTGTTTTCTAATGATACTTGGTGACCTGGAATGACTCCAAAACCCTGATTAGATTTCAACAGAAGATCTGCTTATAGTATATGAATACCTAGATTTCAACATAAGATCTGCTGATACTATATGCATATACATATGTACATATATTTTGCACAAGATATATTAGATAGAAAATGTGCATTACATGTTATGTAATTTATGTGGAATGTATGCATTTGCCTAGTAGTAAAGTAATTCTGTTAAATATTTAGGTAGATGACTAGATTTTTTGACCACATTAAAGAGCAGAATTTGACTTCCAATAATTGTCTTCAAATTTAAGGTAACAATGAAGTTTGTAGTGTCTACTTCTCATCTGACCAGAAGAAAATTCTTATTTCATTCAGCATAACTTATAGAAGCCACACACACAAATGACAAGGGTAGAAAAAAGTTTATTTGGTTTGTGTGTATGGTTTGGTTCTGTTTCATCTCTGTCCATAGAGAAATTGAAAGGACTTAATAATAAAAATGAAAGTAAAAGAATAAGATTGTAGGACTTGAAACATAAATGAGAATAGTTATTGAATGACAAATTGAAATAATTATCATAACTGGAGGTCTCTAAGCATCTTTGCAGCTCCGTGATCAAAGCTTGTTTGTTGTTTCGTGGGTTTTGTTTTCATTTACTTTTGTTTGGGGCAGTGGAAGAAACAAGAGACAAATGGGTGACAGAGTCATTGTATTTGCCAGTCTTCCAGCCCTAAAGGAACTTGCTCTCTAAACATTAAAATGGTGACATTTATAGCAATCAATGTGATCTGTTGTTAGAGATATTACTGAGAAAATATACTTACATAATATGGTGTGTGTGTGTGTGTGTGTGTGTACATTTCTTAAAGACTTTGAAATGTTAGAAACTTCAATTAATGAACTGAAATTTACTATAAAGATATTTATACTAAGATTGACTCTTTATTAACCTGTTTTCTTTTACTGTAATGCATTATTTGAGGATGTATAGGTATAAAGAAAAGAGGTTTAGTAAGGTCACTATTTTGGAAGCCCAAACAGCATGGCCTCACATCAATGAGGCCCCTACTGACTCCATGACTTCATGGTGGATGGTGCCTGGAATGGAAAGGTTGCTATGAAAAAGAAACCATTTGCTAATCCAGAACGCCAGATCACAGAGTGAACCTCATCCTACTATTCTTGACCCAACTCCCCTATGAGTACTCCCTCAGTGGCATATGAGAACTAACTTATCCTTTTTGAGTTGATGAACCACCCCATGGACTGTGCTTCTTAAAGATCCTGTAGCCTCTGAACACAATCCAAACGTGAGCCTGTGGGTGATGTGTCAGTTTTAACCATAACCAAATGGTAACAAACTGTAAAATGAACAATACTGTTCATCTTCCTGGGAATGTCCATATGACCACAAAGAAAGTGGTGCTCCCACATCCAGTCAAGAAAAGGATGAAGTCACAGAAGTCAGGATGGTTTTCTCTAGCTAGCACCATTTGGAAAGAGAAAGAAAAAGATGCCCTTGAATTAGAAATAACTTCTGTTTTCCTGGTTGTGGTAAAGCCCTGCTCTTGAAGTGACCTCTTTCTAGGAGTTCTGCTCCTGAGCTGTCTTTATGATAACAGAAAAAGAAGAAAACAAAGGAGGAAATTAGGCTTCAGAATAAGAGTCAGACTGGTACACTGGATAATAATGAGTCAGTATCCCCAAATCTGATCAACTGGAAACATGAACAAATCAGTGAGAAAGCCAGAGAGAAGACAGCAGTGTGATCCTCGAGGCCCCAACCAATTCCTTGTCTTCCACCAAAATTTCTATCATTAGATCATACTAAAAATTATTCAATAAAAAAATTATTCAATAGTTTTATTTAATTCATTTTTCCATTTAATGCTACTATTTTGAAAGAAATTTCCAAGTAAGATTTTGCTCTGTATGTTCTGATCTAAGTAGATGATGACACCTAGAAGCATAGTCACAGGACAGGTGATTTTTATCACCCCCCGAATGCTCCTTTACAGCCAGATGAGAAGCAATTTTGAGTAAGTCAAAGAAAAGAACACCCAAGGGGTATCATTTCTTTCAGTGATTGGCTTAAGGCATAGAAAACTTTGAGTGCCTGGGAAATTGCCCTCCAGAAGCCATTTGGGTGGCCATTCCTTCTGCTGGGCATTGGGAAATATGGCTAAAAACAAGCCAAAAAATGTCGTCGATAGACATTAGAGGCTATGAAAAGTCTGAAATTCATACCCTGAGTTGTTGGCTGAGAGAGCATCCTACACTTGGGCTTTTGAGAGGGTGGGCTGTTATTCAGCTTAAGACTCTTTACGGAACAAAAAGACAAGAGAAGACTTTTGCCTTGAAGATGACTGCTCAGCTTCTACAGAAATGGATGAAAAATAACCGATTGAAAAGTAAACTCCCACACACACATCATTTTAGACATAGCTAGCTAATGGCTAACATAGCATCTGAGGATTGATCTGAGATGAGTTCCACTTGGCCAACTGCCAGTCAGCTTCCTACCACTGCCCAAAAAACAACTAAGAAACACAAGTTATAAGGAGAAAGGGGCTCATGGTTTCAGAGTTTTCAACCCCCCCCCCCAGTCATTCAACCCTGTTGTCTCTATGCCTATGGTACACATCACTGTTCCATTACACGGCAGAAGTAGCTGCTTATCTACCTCACTGCAGACAGAAAGCAAAAAGAGGAAGGAAGAATGACTGAGCTTCATTTCCCAAGGCCCTCGCTCCTTATAGATCCCATTACCTTGCAACAATTCCACAGGCTGGCCACCAAATCTTTAGCTCATGTTCCCTTGGGGCCAAACATTTTCAAAGAAGAAACTTCCCTGCATCTGTGGAGATGAGCAGAAAAGATGGTGATGGCTGTCAATTAATACTTTAGCTGAATAAAGGTGCTTAGCTGACAAATATTATGAATGGTTTCACACAGAAATCAGTCTCTGTTAGAATTATGTTTTATTCACTGATTGTATCAGGTTATCTCAATAGTTACTATGAACGAGTCAATTTGCAATACAATTGCAGTAGACACTATAAATTAATATCTAATCCCTTTCAGCCCTTATCTGGTGCCTTTTGTCCAGCAGCAATGTTCCTGTGGGATGTAACAATATGATAAATGATTTCGGGGTACTATGAGAGTCATTTAAATTATCACTCATGTCCTTACACAATTAACATATGTTCCTTATACGTATTCAAAAAATCAAGGTAAGAAAAAATAGTTCCAAATCAACCATAATTATATCATTCAAATTCGTGGGTACTATCATGAAGATTGCAAAGTATCTACACACACACATGCATGCACTCACATAAGCACACATGCAAGCACACACATACACACACACACAGGTATGCATGGGCACACAAATGTAGCAAGCAACTAAATGAGAGAATGTTGCTGTATTCAGTTAGAACAGCATCCCAAAGTTGGCTGGGGTCCCTGCTAGCTAAGGGATCGTGCCTCATCACTGCTTGACTTCTCAGTGCTTAGAGCAAAAGCACTATCTGAAAGTGATGATATCCCCAGACACCACTTTCATCAAGTTAATGTCTTAAGTAAAATGGATGAAGTGCCTCTGTCTTCTTATTTCTTCTCCCTGCATTGGTTCTTACTTTGCTCCATCCTTTGTTTTTTGCTGTTGTTCTGTTTTTTGTTTGTTCCTCTTGGATTGTTACTTAAAACTATTTTCAGTGTGTTTAAAGGTACTGGGGATTGAGACCAGGGTCTCACAAATGCTAGGCAAGCACTCTATCACCAAGCTCTACCCTCAACACTAAACCTATTCTTTTGACAATAATGTCTCAAAATAGTTTTGTAGCATTCAGTTATAATGTAAAATGTAGATTTCCCTTTTCAAGAAGGAAGTGAGTATTCTTTACTTACAAGCAGCTATTTGGATAACCTTTCGCTCCATTCAAAGCCCTTATCCAATTCCCTCAAAAAGTTGGGAGCCCTGTCCTAGCCTTCCTTCCTTTCTCTGTTTTCCGAAATGTGATTTTGTTTCGGGGGTGGATCTGGCTTCCCTCCCAGTTGCACTATGGAAACTTTCCTCCAGCCATTGTTGGAACAAACTTTCCATTTGCTTCTGTGGCTGAGTTGGCTGCCCTGGGGCTAAGCAGCAGGACCAGGAAAATGGGTGAGGTAGTGAATATAGCTTAGCAGAGACTTCTTCCAAATTGCCAGACCCACAGATAATCAGTTTTGTTTATGTACCACTTTACATACACTCTAGGTCTTCAGCGTGGTAAAAATATCTGTGAATCTTGCATACAATCAGAGAGAAATGTGAGTACAGTAGAGCAGTAGGTTCAGGCGGCACCCAACTCAACGATGGAGCTGCTGAACAATTCCAGGAGCCCGGGATACCAGAAAACATCCCAAAAGCATCATCTGTAGTTCTTCCCAGACCAGGAAGATCCAGGAGACTTGGGTTGGGGCCGCTTTTTACTTTATTCCCAGAACATCAGGATCCTTATGGGAAGGGGTAGAGAATGGGAGTTCATGACTGGCTTTAAAACTGATCATGAAATTCCTGCCATGGCATTAAGAAATAGCATACGGTCTCAGGAGTTCTGAATAGAGTTATGTTCTAGAGCATAAGGCCAGGGCAGATTATGATTTCAAAACAGTGTTTGAATTTCCGGATATGGATTTGCTTGGGAAAGGCCTCATCACCATGCAACCATTTAAAGAATTGCAAGCGCTGTTCTCTTTCTGCAAATCCAATTTTGAAATAGGAAACTCTGGGATGGAATGCTTCAGCCATATGACTTAAAAATACTGATGTTGTTTTGGTTTGTTTGTTTTGCTTTGTTTTAAATTGGATAAACCAGTGGTTCTTTTTGTACAAATCTTCTTTCATACTTCAGTAACATACTTAAATACTGAAAAGGGGGGGGGGGAAGCTTTCAGTTTTGCAAGAGAGGTAAATAAGATAAAAGATTTTCTACCTTGTGACAACCCATGATATTTTCCTCAGCTGTTAGTCACATTGTACGGCTGGCTGTACCCCAGAAACCACAGCCCTCAATTACACTTACTTACAGACATGTGGAAGAAATGCATGCTAAAACAATTAACCAAATTAGGACATTTGCACTTCCCCCCAGACTGGAAGTGCCTGTGACTCTTCAGCCTGTGATTCTACGGGAGCCAGAACAATTATCATCAATCACACTGACCGCATGCATCGTTACCTGGGGCTTTGAAAATGTCAAAGAGTAAACTCTAACAGTTTTTCCATGAACGAAGCACACCCGGGTCTCTGTTGGGCAGTTGAGACCCCATGTGATAATGGCATGGAGGCAAAGCCTCACATCTCTTCCCGAGGTCACTGAATCCCACAGGCAGCCAACTGCACTGGGATCTGCCTAGTCCTGGGTCTGCCACTCCTCCTTTGTGGCCAGATTTTAGTGCTCACTCTAAGGCATGGGCAGTCAGTCCCATCTGAAATTGATGACTTCTAATTATAATAGAAAGTCAGATCAGGAGTTTAGGAGTAGTAAGGGTAAGTAGATTCCCCCCACCCCGCCCCTCACTAACCCATAGGGCGCCGAGCATGTCTGAAAGCAGAGTGAGCTGTTACACACCATATTTGTCAGGCTTTGATCATAGCTTACCATTAAGTATGTATATGTAAATTGCACAAGCATTTGATAATCGTTTGCCGTCAACTAAGCCCCCATGTGCAGTGGCTACAAAAGTGGATAGGGTACCTCTCACTCTCAGAGAGGCTATGAGATAGCAGGAAAGACACATCTGAACCAGCGCATAGAGAAATCTGTGACTAAATGCCAGCTAACCCTCTATAAAGCCACATGAGGAAGACACAGATTTCATGAGTCACAGAGCTGTGGCCTGACACATCCCAGACATGTGGCTTTGATGACAGTGCTGGATGTTTCTGGTTTACCTTTCCAGATCTCTCTCCTTTCCCCCACCCCACTCTTGCCTCAGGAATATGACTCCTAATGACTGGTCCAGTGGGTGCTTTCCCCTGTGACTATCGATTGATAAGACGGATGGTGTACAGGTGTGGTTTCTGTTGCTGTGACATGACGAACACTGTTACCACAAACAACTTGGAGAGGAAATTGTTTTGTCTTACGGTTTACATTCCATCGTGAAGGGAAGTCACAGCAGTAACTCCAATCAGGAATCTGAAGGCAGGAACTGAAGCAGAGGTCACGAGGACATGATGCTTTGTTAGCTCATGCTCCATAGCTTGCTCAGTTGGCTTTTGAATGACCCAGGGTCATTTGCTCAGGGGTGGTGCCCTCCACCATAAACTAGACTCGCCCGCATTTGTCATTGAACAAGAAAGTGTTCTATAGACTTGCCCACAGGCTAACCCAATGGTGACAATTTTCGCCATTTCCTCATTCCAGATGACCCAGGCTTGTGTCAACTTGACACATAATTAAGGAGCAAAGATGGTGTGATAAGAAGAGCTCATGGCCCTCTACCTACTTTCCAAGGATTGATAACAAATTTTACCACAACCCACAATCCTGTCATGAGACCCTTTCCAAAACTCCCATTCCAGGTTTGAAACCCCATATTCCTCTTCTCTTTACCTGTTTAGCCTTGAGAAATGACCCATTGTCCTTCGTAGACCCAGAATTTTGCTCACCTCTTGGTAAATTAACAAGAGCCTCTCTGGCTATGTACTTGAAGAACACAGTTTTTGCCAGGACTCTGCTGCAGTAATCTTTTCAGGAAGAAAGTGTTTGATCAGCTCAGTAATATTCCTAAGAATTAGACGAGAATCACAAATCAGGGCTGTACCAATTACCGAGTAAGACTGCCCTTGGTGGGATGCCCATCCTAATAATCCCAGTTCTGACCCAGCAAACTCTGTGTCACGCAAGAGCCGGCTCCACTGCAACAATTCTTCCATAGGCAAATTAAATCAGTGATGCATTTAGGTGTCACTACTGCAAAATACCCACTCATCCCCCAACATTTGAGAGCGTTAAAAAAGGCATACACTAGATAAAATTTATCTTGCAGCCTTTAAAATAGGTTATATAATCTAGATGACTTCCCCCCCAAAACAGCTCAAAGACTATCATCTAAGAGATAGCTGTCTTCCATACACCTCAAGAAATGAATACCCCTCCCCCCTTCCAATCTCAGTTACAGCAGGAGAAATCTGAGCAAACAGGACTGGTAAACTCATGGTTTGCTACCTTCAGGTCATGTCCTTTGCCCTTCACCTACCACACATGATAGTTAATGAAAATAGTTTCTCCAGTCCTTCATATTTCCATTTCTGAAGCCTCTAACATTCCATGAAATGTATCAAATACATGTCCATTATGGATATGCCTTTTGTGATGCCAGGAGCCTCTGATGGAAGTCTCTGCTACCCAGGTGTAGGTAGAGTTCTAATAGCTTCCCACAGTTCCCAGCTCCTACTGCCCACATATTTCAAATCCTATTTTACTTAGGCTGTGAGGGAATTTTGCAGATGGAGTTATAGCCCCAAGTCCATTGGTCCCTACACTATGGACGTTATCTGGTAGACTTGGCCTCATTTCCCAAACACATTAAAACAGAGGCTTTGGAGCTTTGATTTGTTTGTTTCTCAGCTAGTTGAGGAAAAGGAAGTCAGAGATCAATGTTCCAGCTGACCTAGAAGAAAGCAAGTACCCTTGTTGAGTTGTCTTCTTGGAGGCCTCCAGGCAAGAAAATGAGTGTGGTCTACAGTAGCTACTGGAGATTCATAAGTAGCAATAGCTAGAAAGCAAGGCCTCAGTCAAATGACACCAGGAAATGCATTCCCCAGATTAGTACATTTGCAAGAAGACTTCAAAGCTAGACAAGAGTAGAGCAGTTCAACCCACCTTGTGAGACACGGAGCACAGAATCTAGCTATACCAGGCCAAGCCATGTCATGCAGAAGCATTATCAGATAAAGACCATGAGATGGTAAATTTGTGAGCATTTAAAAGCCATTAAGGTTGTGATAATTTGGAGGTGGCAATAGAGATTTAGACACACAGGCCACACTGTAACTTATGGTTTGTTTATTGATATTTGGAAAAGAGTTAACTCAAGTGTTATTTTGTAGAATTAAAATATGTTTTATATGTAAACACTTGATGGATGTGTATTATTCATTTATCTGCTTTATTAAACAGTATTTGGCACACTGTTATCTATTTAAAGAACTTGATAGATATTTATTTAATGAAGTCAATTTGGAATTATGTAACTTTTCTTCATTACAAGCTTTATTTTAAGAGTATCAATTATTTCCTGAACTCTATAATCGTTTGCACTACCAGTTGCCAGGATCGACAATCTTTTCCTTGGACACAGACTTATGCTTTCAAACTTTTGACAAGAGATTTAGCAAACAAAAAAAAATCATAAAAATAAAAATTTATGCTGGTCAGCAATAAGCAGAAGCTTGAAGAGTCCTTTGGTGCTTGTCTGCCTCCAGTCTGCTTATCTCTCTAGTCACTAGTGGCTTATCAGGTCCAGGAAGCCCTACTTGAGGTGAGGACGGCAGTGATGCAAAGCAGAGCTTCTCACCATCCACAAGGAGCAGGCAGTATGACAGAAGCTCAGCCTTTGTTCTCCCCAAGTGCTGTGATGCCGGATGCTGTGCCGGATGCTGTGGTACTAATCCAGTAGCTACATTATGGCACAGGTGTCTTTCTGCTTTATTTCTTTTTTCCTTCCTTCCTTCATTCTCCCTACCCCCCCCCCATCATGTGTGTGTGGTTTTTTTGGAGACAGGATTTCTCTATATAACAACCCTAGTCATCCTGAGGACCAGGCTGGCCTCGAACTCAAAGAGATCCACCTGCCTCTGCCTCCCGAGTGCTGGGATTAAACCATCACTGCCCAGGCTGCACTGGTGTTTCTCAGTGAAGTTAAAGTTGTAAAAGGATGCCATGTATTCAAAAGCAAGTAAGAAGGGGGTATATGGGGAGGTTTTGGAGGAAAGGGAAGGGGCAATGATGTAATTATTATTAAATCTCAAAACATAAAGGAAACAATTTTTAAAATTTTTAAATGTGAAAATATAGAAGCAGAGGGTAGTACTATGGTTGCCAGCAGGAGAAATAGGAAAAAAAAACACACAATAAGCTGATAAAGCATACAAAGTTATAATTATGTAGAGTGAATAAATCTAGAGCCCTAACCTATAAATAAATAATAATGCTGTATCATATACTGGAAATTTGCTATGATAGAGTTCAGGTGTCCTTCATGAACATACACACATACACCAGGTAATGTTTCAAGGCAAGCATGTGAATTTTCTTGTCTAGTAATTATATGTATGTACATATTAAAGCACTATATTGTTCACCTAAAAACCAATTTAAAAAAAAAAAAAAACGCAAGGAAGTGGGAACCTACTTTTCCTTAGACTAACTAGCTGTTGGGTGTGTACAGTTTCTGATCCCTTCCTGTGGCATCATCTCTAAAGGTGTCTTTTTGTGGCAAGAGCCTCCTGAACTGCTATCAGACCTCATATACAGGGCCAAGCTTCAGATTTCCAAAGCCTCTGCCCTGCTAAAACATGTTCCAGTTTGGTGAGAATTCTCCCATGCTTACAAATCCATAGGATGATTCCCATATGGGTGAATCACTCTTTAAACCACACAGGGACCAAGGATGAGGGCTCAGCCTGCCATTCCAGAACTAAGGAGACAGAGGCAAGAGGGTGGGCTACAAGTGTTAGGACAGTCTGGTGAACAAGTAAGTTACCACCAGGTACTCAGTAAGATCCTGTCTCTTCAAGATTTGTTTGCAGACCAAGTTCTCTATGTAAAAATTATAGGCAAAATGCAAAGTAAGATTTTAGGTCAGAAAAGAATCTCAGGTAGTGACTTAGTCAGTTGTCCTTTCTGACGGACCTCTGTGGTCCCACTGTCAGTCTGATCCAAGTGCTTAGACTCTGCTAACATCAGTGCGGAAGGATGCTGGCTGTCCATCATTCTTTCCCTGCTGGAGTGAAGAGGAGGCCGCCTCACACCTGGGGACCTAATCTTCCACCAGTTGTTACAAAAAAAAAAATCGGACAAAATGTCCTTGCTGAAGTTTGTATAATCTTGGAAGCTAAAATTTTACAGCTTGAAAATTTGTCAAGTTATGAAAAAAGGTAAAAGAAACCAAACTTAATGAGGCAAACAGCCATTAAAAATTCATTTTCTGCTCAATATTTTCAGCCATTAGGGAAATACAAATCAAAACTGTGTTGAGATTGCAGCTCATTTCAGCCAGAATAGCTGTTATCAGATAACAAATACTGGTGGGCTATAGAGGTGAAGAGAAGTTCATTCTCTTTATAGTAGGAATGTAAATTAACACATCTGCTGTGGAAATCAGTATAGTGGACCCTGTAACACATAATTCAGCCATATCATTCCTGGGTTGTCTTATAGAGTAACTGAAGCCCACATGCAAAGGTGTTGGCTTCGTCGCCATGTTTATTGTGGCATTGTTCACAAAACCAAGATATAGAGACAGACAAGGTACCCATAAACAGATGAGTTAATAAAGAAGAGAGGATGTGTTACACACACACACACACACACACACACACACACACGAATAGAATTATATCATTTACAGGAAAATAAAAGGAACACATGGAGGACATCTGGCATCTGGTTAATCAAGACAGACAGAGAGAGAGAGAGAGAGAGAGAGAGAGAGAGAGAGAGAGAGAGAGAGAGAGACAGAAGAATTACACGATACACAGAAACCAAGCATTAAAATAAGGATTGGAACTATGGCTCCATGATAGACTTCTTGCTTAGCATGTGCCAGGCTCTAGGTTCCATTCCTTGGGACTGGAAAATAAAATAAAAGCAAGATTTAAACATACTGGAAAGTAGAAGGAACCTACTAAAGAAGGGAACCAGGAGAGCGAAAGGAAGGAGGGGTCATGAAAGAACAGAAAGGAAGGTGACCACGCTAAAAGCATAGTATTGGCCACTTGGAAATGTTACAACAAAGCCCATTGACTTGTAAACTAAGAACGTACTGTAATTACTTTTGAAAGTACATTTCAACAGGCAAACGCTGACTTTAAATGTGGCCTTCATACAGCACCAAAGCCAGTGTCTTTGCCGTGTAGACCTGGCCAAAAGGCTGCAACTTGTTTTATGAAACAAGTCCCAACCAACACTGATGACTGTATTCTCGACCTTGTCGTCCAAGCCTCCTATAGCGTGTTTCCAAGACAGTTTGGTTCTTTTCTCTCAATACCCCTGTTGGCCTTCATTTCTTTATTTCCTCCCGTCCAGAACACCCTTCATCCTTCTCCATCATTATTCAAAGTCTTTTTCATCTTTACTTTTCAGTTTACTTTCTAGCCTGTACTGAACCGCTGCCTCCAGCTGCTAACCCTCCTTCATTGACCCCAACTGGTTCCATTGGCAACTTCAGATACCATGAAGAGCAGATCATTTGTGTTTAACCTGGACCAGCTACTGTGCCAGATGTTGGGGCTTAAAATGCTAAAGGTATTGGGAAGGATGGGATAATATAAACTGTTAAAAGACTTGGAGAAGATGAGAAAAACACCAATGTGTCTGTAAGTGTAGAACACAATTCTCAAAGCCTTGGGATAAGCTAGAGTTATTTGTGTCCTTCATCAGGAAAGTATTTACCAAAGACACATATGATGACCTTTGACAAGCAGAACTGATGATTTCCACAGCAGTTATAAAGGAATCCATACCAATAATCCAAAAGCTTTGTAAGGCCGGGAACTCTTCCACATAGCTTCATCCTAATGAGGGTTCAGGCTGGGGAGGGGAGTTCAGAATGTCGAGGACTAAATAGTACCGCATCATGTGCCAGCTGATTTCTCTGTACCTGAGTTCCCTTCCCAGCGAAATTCCTACCTACTTAGATCAGAGACTCTTGGGAACATTGAGTGAGACAATGCATTCAAAGCACCTTGCACAGCTTCTAGCACATAGTAGGAAGTCGGTGTTAACACATTTTTATGTTCTCTAAAATACCCATGATGCAAGTGGCTCCGGCATCTGTCTAAGTAATGGTAACAGTTTTCCTGCTCCTCAAACTACAGGTTGACCTTGTTATCCCAATAATTTTGTTAATAGCATTGCCTTCTTTCTTTCTTTCTTCCTTCCTTTCTTTCTTTCTTCCTTTCTTTCTTTCTTTCTTTCTTTCTTCAGACATATCCTGGTCTTTATGAGTTACACAGCCACTCTAGCTGCAGAAACTGCTTTACCACTTCAAAGAGCTGAACTTAAGAGGAAGGTATGGGTGGTACTTCAGGCCAGCTTTGCTGCTCAGCAGCCATGTGAGCTGGCCAGTCTCTGAACGTGGCTGATTAGTAAATGTAAATGCCAGTCTATTTGGGCTGCTGTAGATGGGTTTTTATTTTTCATAAATTAGTTCTAGGCTCTCAGAAGTCTAAAATGAACATGCTGGCAGATGTGGATGCTGCAGACGAAATCCAAGTCATTCTGTTTTCTGCTTCAAAATGGTACCTTCAAACCTTGTCCTCCCAGGGTGGAAAGGGTGTGCGATCCCCTGGGGTCTCCTTAAAAGCACGGAGAGCCTACTCATAAGTGTTTCTCTCTCACCACCTCAAAGTCTTTCACTCCAGTAGCGTTCACACTGCAGGCTGCTTCACAGCACGCCCGGGTAAGAGGAATACACATACCCAACCTGCAACAGCAAAGCTTGCATGAGCATCAACTGGGGTGACTGTTGCCAAGGAATTGGGGGCTCATATTCGGATTCTTAGTCTCATTAAGAAATTAATTTGAAAACAGATTCAGAGGAAGTTCAAAGACAATTTTGTCAGCGTCTAAGAGAAAGAGAGCAGCGGAGAACAAGCTATACATCTCTGCAGCTGTTGAGAGAAAAGAGATAAAAAGAAAGGGAAACTCGCCTCTTTTTGAGTCAGCATCGCAGGAAGCTGGTGTGTTCGGCAATGGAAGCCCGCAGACAGCTGTGAGAGGGAAGTAGAGGAGGTTGTTTGAGAGGGAGGCGGTCCAGAGTTTCCAAGGAGGCATGCTTTTTTTGTTCGTACCTGAAAATGGGTTAAACATAAGGGAAAGGAAAACATGCTTAGTGCCCATATTAATTACTTTCCCGACGCTGTGATAAAACACCATGACCAAACCCAGCAGAGAACAGCCAGTTCTCAACCTGTGGGTCCCAACCCTTTTGGGAGGTCATATCAGATTTCCTGCATAGCAGATATTTGCATGATGAGTCATCAAAATAAGACAATTACAGCAATGAAATAATTTTATGGCTGGTGGTGGCCACAACATGAGGGTCTATAGTAGAGAGTGGTAGCATTAGTGAGAGCCACTGGTGTAGAAAGAAGGGTTTAGTTGAGCTTGTAATCCCAGAAGGCGAGTCCATGATTGTCAGGGAGGCATGGTGGCAGGTGGCAGGCCACTCCAAGGGAAGCGCTTTCCTCCCCAAACAGCTCCACCAACTGCGGACCAAGTATTCAAAGATTCGAGCCTAAGGGGAGCACGTCTTATTTAAAGCACCAGAGTACAGAGTCAGAGGTCTGAATTCAGAGAGCGCCCTATTCCAGGCTCGTGTGTTCCAGGATGAGCAATAATACCAGAGCAACCTGGTGAGAAGTCGAGATAGAGACAGTTATTAAGAAAGAAGATGTTAGGGTTTTGCAGTGATGGGAGAGCCAAGGAAAGCCACAAATATCACATCACACACAGATCTCACCCGCGAGCTTTATGTGGGGATGGCATAAAAGGCCACATCAGAGCAGGGATGGAAATAGAGTGTGCTGGCACCGGCTTTATAAAGGGTATTGCGCATGCGCATCGGGAGAATACGGTACCTGTGGCAATAGTGAGAACGCGTCACATTTGGCAGCTGGTGATGACTTGGCCGCTGGCACTGAGTTACTGGAACCAGGTACAGGGAGCACCTAGTTCTAGAATGTGGGTGATTCTCAGTTTACCAAAAGGAGAAGGAGAATCATCGTGGAGAAGAGGAGGGGGCCAGTCTGCAGAGGAAAAAAAATGCCCATAAAGCTCTGGGCCATAGGGAGCACGGGCTGTGTAGGGCGTTTACATACACCTACCTGCTTTATGTTTGCATTGCTTGGACTTTTCCGGGCCTGCTGTGTTGGTGACATTAAGCCCAGGTGAGGAAGGCCTTCCACCTTTCTCTGCCAACTGGCTCCTTTCATAGGTTAATCTTGATGTTCTGGTCTCCAGTCCCTACTCTCTCACCGCAAAATAATGCCAACCTGCTTCACATGGTTGTTAAAGTAACTGCATGAATTCTCTGGCCCCGGTACAAAGGACTGTTCACAGAGGTATAGCTCATTGCTCTTCCCTGGCACCTGGCATGTGTGAACAGAGAACGAATCCAACCAATATGGGCTTTGCTGAGGAGCTGCCTGCCAAGGGAGAGGCCCGCCACCCTCGCCACCCTCGCCACCCTCTCCACCCTTGCTGCAAGGCCAGCTTCTGATAGCAGGAAGGCAAAGAGCTCTGTGTCCCAGAGCACTCAGGAGAGAGAGGGACCCTATGGCTCCTGATTACAGTTCTTAGCTGTAATCATCCAATTACACCCCTTTTATGTTCTATTTTACTACTTCTGAAAGGGCCAGGGGTATCTAGATATCTAATAGCTACTCTAGCCTGGAGGAAAGCCGCTAAAAATAGCCACTCTATCTGTGGGCGGGTTTCCAGGAAATGCTTGACTTTTGAGCAGTGTGGCATTCTGCTAATCAAGCTCTTGTCTGGATCACTTGACCGCATTGTTTTCAGAGATCCCAGGGCTTGCATCTTGCTTGTACCAAGTGCCACAAAAGCACGGGATCTTAAAGGAATAGAAGCAATTAAAAGCAGACTTGAAAATGAATCCTGGGTGTGCAAGGGTAACTTTAAATCAAGTTAAAAATTGGGTACTGAAGCTGGACGTTGGTAGCACACACCCTTAATCCCAGCACTCAGGACACAGGGGCAGGCAGATCTCTGTGAGTTCACGGCCAGCCTGGTCCACAGAGTGAGTTCCAGGACAGCCTCCAAAAAACAATACAGAGAAACTCTGTCTCAATACATATATATAGGAACTGATAATTCACGCCCTACCACACCATCGCCACCAAGAACCTTGTTTCCCCGTGAAGGACGTTGCTTCTAGAATTTCCTGCCCTTACAGGAGATGTGGGTTTTTCACCTATCGAGCTGGAGATGCACAGGACCCATGTCTTCTTTTGTTTTTTCATAAAACTGAAAAGTAAATTTGGTGGAAGTCTTCAGTAGAGAGATGGGTGGCATTAACTACGTTGCAGAATGCCAGCACAGAAGATGGTTCTCAGATCTTTGTGTTTCTTACAAAGGGCATAGACAAAGGTTGCTTAGGATGAATTTTTCACTTTCACAAATTTTGAATCTGGCATTTTCCTTAAGTCTAAATGTTATATTAATAAATGGTGAATATTATTTAATGCCACTACTATTTTTTTTTAATTTAAATTGAAGTCAGTTATTAAAAGGTCAAACATTACCAATGCTTCTTAGGGAAGCATACTATAGAGATGACATTCGATGTACCAGTCTTCTAAAATTTCCTATCTTTAGTTAGCATTAAGGAATAAAGGTTTAAAATCCAAAGATGAATTACTAATTTCCTTTGAACTTTATTGAAATAAATGAAAATATAACTCTGCCTAACAAAGATAAGGGCATAATTATTCACCTACTAGACACACAAATGAGGTGTGTGTGTGTGTGTGTGTGTGTGTGTGTGTGTGTGTGTGTGTTTTAATCTAATTGAACTATTAATGCAAGATTCGCTAGAGACATTTTAGAAAGATTTTTTTCAGTGTTCACTTTTGACAAAACAGGTTGTGAGTTTAATTAAGAGCATACTCAGAGAAGTAAATCTACAGCAAATGTTTTGTCATGAAGAAATAAATACCTTTGCATGTAATAGACAGGACTATTTTGAAGAGGGAATTGATTCCACTTGTGTTTCAGTTTTGTTTTAAATTGTTTATTTCTCTAAAGATGGGGGTGGGATCCTGACCAAAATCTTCCAGGGGGATGTTAATGAATCGCTTGTGGTCAGGTTCACAGACAAAAGCCCTTTATTGGCCTGGGCTGGGTCAGGTTTCCAGACTCTTTCTACCCTTTTCCATTCCACAAAGACAAAACAAGGCAGAGGCAGGGTTTCTCCAGGCTACTCTGCACTGCAAGGTTTCTGAGTAGGAGCCTGCAATCAAGAAAGTAGCTTCAAGTCTGGCTCTGTTTCCTGGCTTGCCATGACTCTGTGACACTGGAGTCCAGTCTTTATCTGTTTATGACACACCACTGTCACCTTATTTTAATGTTCTACTGGGGCACAAAACCAAGTCACTGGCGCTGGGCCTCAGAATTGGTCTCTTTATGTTGTGGCTCTGACCTGGGCACCTTCACTTCTGGAGAGTGATTGTTGAAGTGGTCCTTATCTGCTTTCTGTGGTGTCTATGAAAGTCCCTACTCCTATGTGTGTGTGTGTGAGAGAGAGAGAGAGAGAGAGAGAGAGAGAGAGAGAGAGAGAGAGAGAGAGAGAGAGAGCAACAGAGAGATAGACAAAGAGAGAGACAGAGAGAGAGAGAGAGAGTGTGTGTGTGTGTGTGTGTGTGTGCGCACACACACACACAGAGCTGACATGTTATTAAAGTGGACTCCAAGAAATGACTAAATGTCAGATGTCAAGCATTTGCCTGAGTCTTTTATGTTGCTTTTACATCCATTGCTCCTCCATAAAACTAAAACATGTCTCGAGCAGTTACACCTTAAAGCAGGAGTTGAGCTTGCTGTAGTGTGAACGTGTTACAAACAAGCCCAGGAGAAATTAAAAACTCTTTCACATATTTACTTCTTACGTAAGACTGTTTTTCTTTCATCCTTTACAGAAATAATTCACTTAGCAATAACAAAATTTTATATATGTAAGAAGTAGCATGCGTGTAAATAAATATCATGAAATTACTTGTACATGTTTGAAGTGTGAATATGGCTCCAAATCTTCTTGAGATGAAAAAGCATTGCTGTGGAAAAGATCCAAACAGCCAAGCTTGTCATAACTTTAAGTTTGAATTTTAAGTTGTTGCAAAAGAAAAAGAAATCCAGATACTAATACACCAATACACAGTTTACAAATCAGCCTAAGACCCGTGGTGGGATCCATGGTGCTTCTGACAGGGGCAGGGAGGCGGGGCGGCCTCTGGAGCCAGAGCTGGCTCCTTTCTTTGTGACTTGCCTCTGCGGGTGTCACTTTCCCTAGCCTGTGATCATCCCATCTGTGAAATACAAATAAACAAACCTCTGGAAACAAAAATCATGATCAAAAGTCAGCTCCCCTCACATCTGGACCTAAGAACCAGTGGATGTGTCAACTGTGACTGTGTGGCATTAAATAGTTCATTCCTAAGGAAAAGACAATGAAAATAAATAACAAAAACCACCGAAGCAGCCGCAGCCACCAGGAAGGGGCTGTGGCTCTTTTATGTCCTTTTCCCATGAGACTTTACTGAAGAAGAGCTAAAATTGTCTCACCCCTAGGTGAGTCGTAATCCCTATTGTCATTCTGACTGCATTCCAAAGCACCAAGATGGTGGAGGACATCTGGGTGTGTCATGAGGGTGCATCCAGACAGAACTAAGAGAGGAGGGAAGAGTCATCTAAGCAACCTGAGCCCAAACAATAAAAGGGATGGAAGGGAAAAGCCTGGAAATACTGGCTTTTATTTTCTCTGTGTCCTGCTCAGTTATGACATGAACAGTAATCCTTTCCCAAGATCTCCGAATGCCATGACGCTCTGCCCAAGCATTTGGTGACAAGTAACCAAGAACTTAGCTATCTGAAATAGTGAGACCAAATGATTCGCCCTTAAGTTGTCCATAGCAATCATTTTGTCACAGTGATGAAAAGAAAAATCACTTTACATTATGCCTCAAATCTTGTAAAATTCGGAGTGACTTAGGCCTGCTTAATCTTCCCTAATCCAGCTTCATTTCCCCTTTCAACTATGGATGTCCCTATTCCCTCACAACAGACGCTCTTGACTTCAAACCATATTCTCCACTACTCTTAGGTTTCCAACTGTCGCATCTGGTAGAAGCAACCTTTTCCAAACGTTTCTCATTGTCCTTTGTGTAGTGAGCTGGAGAAGCCCTCTCTAGCTGATGCACTCTTATCTTGAATGTCACTATAAAGTCCCCTTTTCTTTCCTCTGAGTTGTCTCCTCAATCTTGTCCTTATTATCAGTCTTTTTATTAATGGTTTTGTTGTCCTTGGCTCACGTCTCCTTCCCAAACTCGTCTGTAAAGTCCTTGAGGGACTGACTATGCCAGGAGACTTGTTTGTACAGCCATTCATTCCACTGTGCCAATATAGCCACTTGAATCAAGGGATGGAGTCAGCCATTGGCTGACTGGGATTTGCCATAGAGTTCTCGGAGGACTGAGGAGGTTGGCTAGAAAGACTAGGAAGAGAGAAGAGAGGGTTTCCAGGGCTGGTAGTTGGGGAAAAACATGGAGAGAGAGTCAGCCAATGGACTCTCTGCTGTCTTTGAATGTATTAGGCCTTTATTTCAATTTCTGGCTCCCAAATTTTTATTATATCAGAACAATTTAGATATTCTTTACAACTGACACCAAATGTTGCCTCTGTCTCCTATCACTTACACAAGACTTGCTTAGGGCTTCCAAAGTGATATAAACACAAACATAAAATCTCATGATTTTATTTTGATATTCAAAAGCAAGTTGCCTACCAATTTCAATAATCCTTGTTTTTTTTTGCCTACAGCTGACACCATATAAAGTATGAAATGTATAGAAGTAAAGTATGAAATGTATAGAAATTCACAATCCTTTCCTTACTTATTCTTAGATATCAACAGTCTTCCATGTGTTTTAGAAGAAGAATGGTAAGCAAATGAATTAAAATATTATTAACTTACTTAAAAAGTGTATCAAATATAATTGCAATCTTAAGTACAGCATTTGTAATAATCCTTTAAATACCAAACACTAAGCATCTCTAACTCCCTTTGCTCTCTCTGTAACTAGTGCTTTTATTTTTAAGATTATGTCATAAGGCTGGAGAGATGGATCAGAGGTTAAAAGCACTTACTGCTCTTGTGGAAGTCCTGAGTTCAGTTGGCAGAAACCATATTGTGGCTCACAACCATCTATAACCCCAGTTTCAGTGGGTGGAACATGTCTTCTGACCTCTGTGGGCACCAATCATGTACATGGTACCCACAGATATATGAAAACATAGTACTCATACACATAAAATAAGAAAAGTAAATCTTTAAAAAAAATTAAGATTATATCACAGCTAGAATGTCTTTCTTTGTGATTCAAAACAAAAAGTTACTTTTAAAATTTTATAGCACTAATTTCTAGGAAAAGCAATGAAAACCTCAGGAGTTTTAAGGATTCTAGGTTAGATATGCCTGATGGAAATAGTTACAGTTTAAGGCTTAGATTTGTATTGTTGGAAGTTTTCACATAATAGAAGAACAGTTTTAAGAAAATCTAACCAGTATTATCATGTGGGAATTAGTTCTACAACTAGAATATGCTTGGATATAATTCATTTTGTTCATTCATTAACTTTTATAACCTATGAGGGGGAAAATAGAAAACTATAATGAGAAACTAGAGATGTTGAAAATGTGTTGATTTTCCTCCAATGGATTTCCATTGGGCACCCAAAGCCTTTAAAACTACCTTTCTCTGAAGTGTCTAATGAAGAGTATACCTCAGCTTCTATTAAGGGCCCTGGCTTGATTTACCAGTTTTTCGAAACTCAGCTGTGTTTATTCTGTAGAAAGAAGATATCTGCAGAATTAATTCTTCTTTCCAGTGGGGTTGGGGAATCAGTTAAAAATTCTCTGTAGTGGGAATTCGTTTCCTCCAATAGTTTCAGACTCTTGGGGTACTGGTGACTCCCCCTTTTCCTTATAAGGGATGACATCCACATCCAGAAGCCATACTCTAAGTCTCTAAAACTGTTGGTGGAAATGAATTCCCACTATAATTCTTTTTGGATGATTTTCTCAATGTTTCTTGACTATCTTTACTTCCATATTAAGTTTTAAAGCTCTTTTGAGGCTTGCTTATTTTTATTTTATGCCTGTAGGTTTTTGCCTACTTGTATGTCTATTCATTGGCATGCATGCAGTCCCACAGAGGCCAGGAGAGGGCATATGATCCCTTGGGAATGGAGTTGCAGACAGTTGTTAGCTGCTATGTGGGTGCTGGGTATCAAACTGGGATCTTGGGGAGGAGCAGTCCTCATTCTTAACTGCTGAGCCATTTCTCCAGGCCTGATGCATTCCTTTCTGTTTTAAATAGTGGACTTTTAACATGAACTTTCACTTCCATGTTCTCTTCCTTTGGTACCTGCAGCTACGCTTGGAAATTTCTCTACAGATCAGTCTTGAGCCAAGCCAGGAAGATAGCACTTGTGGAAAAGTCTTTCTGGCTAAACACCAAGAGGAACATGGAGACTGCACACCTCATCCTTCAGTTTGTAAATACCCATGTAGAACACTGGGAATGTTAATGGCTTCTAAAATGAGAACTGGTTTTGTGGAGAGAGAGAATTTCTAAATCTGACTACTTAGCATCCTACTAACTCCTCTTTTGGGAAGTCACTGTCTGCAGACATCCTCTGCGATTCTCAGTGGTCCCTAAATCACCTAAGGAGACAGACAATAAGTTCTTCCAGCTAGTGCATTAAGTTTCAATTTAAAAAGCTTGCTTTACTGAGTGTACAGAACTCGTGTATTAGAGGCATTTATTCTAGATAAGGTTTTAGAAGCTATTTAGCCTAGAACTAAATCACATCTAGACAGCCATGAAGCAGCCTGCTGCTGTTTATTTAGTTGGTGGCTACAACGGGGGAAAAATATGGATTTTTCTGCTATTTGTCTGATCCTATAATCTGTTCAGATGAGTCACCCTTAGTCAGTGACCCTCTGACAAACTAGCCCAAGTCTTTCGAAGTGGTTTCACTCACCCTAGAAATGACAACACGCAGAGAGCAGACTATGCCTGAGCTGTGTTGTCTCACTGACAAATCCACAGAACTGATTAGCTTAATGAGATCTTGAAGATTCCAGCAATGTGAAATTGTTCTATGCAGGGGTGTTTCCCACAGTCTGGCTTCAGCTTTCATTCAGCAAGACTGATATTCTTTACGACACTTGTTGGTAAATGTTAGGCAGATGTTAGGGCAATCATGTGGCTTTGAAAAGTAAAATAAAATAAACCAATTTTCAGGATGAAGTTTGACTGTAACACACAGTCCAGTGGATTTTTTTTTCTTAATCTTGCTGTTGTTTTGGCTTTTTGCAATAGGCTCTCACTGGTACCAAATATGTAACTCGAGCTGGCCACAAACAAGCAATACTCCTGCCTCCACCTTCAGAGGACTGGTTCTGTGCCACCATACTTTGCTTTGAGTTTCTTAGAAATATAAAATAAGAGGTGGAGACTTCTATCTAAAGGCATGTAAAAGTCATAGTCATATAATTTGGGGCAGAATAATTTCATGTAACAGAATATGACATGCCCTAGGATCTTGTGTCCTACTTTGCTTTCTACTTGTTGTGATGAAACCCATGATAAAAGCAACTTGGGGAGAAAAGGGTTTATTTGGCTCACATGGAAGGAATTCAGGGGCAGGAACTGAAGCCGAGACCATGAAGGAACACTGATTTCTGTTTGCTCCTATGCACACATTCATCTCCCAGGACCATCTGCCCAGGAGTGGCAGTGTGCATGGTGGACAGAATCCTCTCTCATCAATCAGAAATCAAGAAAATGCCCCCTAAGGGCATTCCCATAGGCCAGTCTGATGGAGAAAATTTATCATTTCAGGTTTTATGTTCCAAAATATGTGTAGGTTTTTATCGTGTTATCAAAAGCCAACCAATACATCTTACCATGTCACCAATGTCAACCAGTGGCCAAAAACAAAACAAAACCAAACCAGGTCCTTCTTTTTTGGTGTAGAAATGGAGCTCCTTGTTTGCTTGGAGTATTGATTAGCTTCCCAGTCTTCCCCATTCTCAAGTGAGTAGTAATTTTTAGCATAAAGTTTTTTTTTTTTTTCAAGAGCAAACCATAGGTATCAAAAGAAGCTCACAAGATTTACTTATATATCTATATTTTGGGTCATATCTTATATTTCTGCTTTAAGCAAATCCTTATTAACCCTTGCATTGCTTATTTATCCAGTAAGAAACAGGACAGAACCCTCAAGGATGGGGATTGGGCTAGTTCTCTGTTTGGATGGACAAATCTCAGTAAAGACTGTCCTTCCTCTACTGCTTCTTATTCTCCTCCATCTTGATGATATTTCCATCCCAGAGGAGCCTCCTGACCCTCAGCCTGCTTTCATAGGTCATCAGAACTTAATCACTAGCCTAATTGCCATGCCAGGATAATATCCCTACACAGCAGAGGGTTTATTAGCAGGAAGAATACAGGGTAGAAGGGCAGGACCCAAACACACAAAGGACAACCATGTAATCTTGAGCATAATGACCTATGAAATACTTGTTTCATCCAGTTACGTTATGTAAATGTAAGAGAGCACAATGAACATAGCATCAATCTATCTCATAACATCAGAGAAGAGAAAGGCCGTAATAGAGACATTGGGCAATGTGCCATGCCTTCAAGAAGTAGAAAGATGGAATCATAGGGGGTAATGGGGCCTCCATATAAGTAGCTGAAAAATGAAAACCTGAGTGTGATCACCAGAGCCTGGGGAAGCAGGAAGCAGAAAAATGCCTTACCCAGGGGCTGCGAAAAGATGGTTTTGTGTTTCCAAGGTAACAACAAGCTTACACATAAATCCCTTATAGAAAGGAATAAATCACAAACACTAGAATTGCAAATGTCTATTTTGGTGCTTTTTATTTTTAAGGATGCTCTCCATTCAGTGCCTCATTCTGTCCTCCACATCCCTCAGCATCTGCACGAATTCATCCTAAGTGACCCAGTGGAGTCTTCGGTTCAGTAAACTAAACTGTTCCCTCGTGCTCATTTCCATCTCTTCCCCTGCCCAGCGAAGCATCATTGGTTCCAGTCTTTCTAAGGAAATTTGATTCCTGTGCCTGGAAAAGCCACAGGCATCCCTGGTCAAAAATTTATGCACCAATTTTCCCCTCATAGGGTATAATTTCCTTTTCACAGCTGAGAGGACCAGAGTCCAGAGACATTTGATTTTTCTTTCTCAAAGTAACACATTTTCAAATGCAACCAGGGGTTTGGGTGAGTCTAGGACTATCATCTGTCCCTTGCAGAACCTTGTGCATTTATGAGAGTTGAACATAAATAGCTAGTGTAAGGCTTTCCTTAATCCTTATGAGTACTTGTAAAGTATGTACAAAGCTAGTTCAAATGAAGTGAGAATCTTTGTAATTTCTTAGGTCGCCACTGGAGACATCATTAAGAAGTAAGAAATGAGGATGTCCCTCACAGCCTATAATTGGATTTAGCAGGCTCTTAGGGCATAGCATGGTGAGACGCTTCTATCAACTCTAACAGGGAGATCCCCTCATTCACTGGGAATATGCAAAAGTCAGACTAGAGCTGAAGCCACATTCTGCATTTGACCTTCCTGTGAACCTCATACCAAAGGAGACCCAGAAAAACCCTTCCCGGGTGCTTCTGAGGTCTGAGGTCCTGTGTTAGATGTGCCACTGATGGCCTGTGGGCTCTAGAGTCTTACTTCTTCATGCCCTTATATCCATCACCAAGATAACACCCAACCTTCATTTTCCACAGTGCCTACTGTGTTCCTTAAACAGTCCTCACACATAAGCAATTCCAACCATGGTATACAAGAGTACACAATGGTCTCACAGTGTGAAGTTAACCCACCTCACATCATGTCTGTCAGGGCAAATCACTTTACCTATCCGATTTCTCATGTTTTCATATGGACCCTCTGGCATCTTTGACAACTTTGCTCTAACATGACAGTCCATGTATTTGGAGTTCAGGGATACCAGAGGAAGGTGCTACCACAGGAAAATAAGCCAAATAAATCAACAGGGAAATCATCTTGGGTCTACCCCTAGAAACCCAAAGGATGTCCCAGGTTCTACTCAGTCTAACTTGGAGTCCTTGGTAATTAGAAACACAATAGCAAGCCTAAAGTTCTCTAAGTTCCTTGGGCTCAGAATGCTATTGGGGTGTCAATCCCTCACTGTTCCACTTGAAGCTTGACACTGATGTCATCCCAAGGACACTTTACTAGAAACATGAGCCTTGTCCCCAGGTAGGCATGGCTCTTACCTCACCCAACACTCCACTGGAACTTGTAAGAGTTAGAGTGTGTTCAGTTGATGACATTCTTTTTTCAAGCAGTGAGAATAATAAAATAAAGGAAAAGGCCCAGGGGTTTTTGGAAGTTTTGTAGATAGAAGAGAACACCGGACTTAAGATTGAGGAGACCAACATGAAATCTAGCTCTGTGGTGTTTGTTGTGTTTTCTGAGCCTAAGATTTCCTCCCCCAATCTAAACTGTGTGCCTTCTAGACTACTCATGCTTTCTAATATCAAAGGAAACATTGTAGGAACTGTTGCAGTGAAAATTGTATATACGTCTACTTACTCTCCCCATTAATTAAAGAAACACCCATCCTAAAGCCTTTAAACATTTGACTACTAAAATTCCTCAGCTCTAGAAATAACATAGGTACCTCTCTATCTCTAACTGAATGTATCTGCCACTTTGTATGGACTCCTGAACCAAAAGATTGTGACACACAAGAATATGACGATGCTCACAAACTGTTCTTTCCATCTGCTTTCTAGGGGATACTGATGTGAGCCCACAAGCAAAAGGTCGGTCCTGCCCTCATAGTCAATGCATGGCAATCTAAGATTAACAAGCAAAGTTGCAATTGAACAATTTCTTTTTACATTCTAAATTGAAGTTTCCCTCAGTTTCACCATTATGGAACAAAGACAATGTTATCGAATCAAATGGAGGTGGGTGTGAATGCACAACACACACACACACACACACACACACACACACACACGTATGTATAAGAAGTTATAGTTCATATTAAAATAGAAAATTTCAAAGCAGTTTATCTTCTTGTTTTGAGCTTCACTTGAAAGTAATTGGTTCTTCAAAGACCTGGGTATGTCCCTCACAAGCCCACAGCTCACTGCAAACTCTTGCCTGTAGACCAGTGGTCAGAACCCAACTCAAACTTGTTGGTGTTTCAGGATATACTCAGAGCACAGGCAACAAACATCACCAGAAAACTTCAAACCTCCCTCAGATCACTAGTGTTATATTGCCAAGTTTTACTAAGGATGTATAACTTTAAGTAAAACCCCATCCCTTACAGAATATCCTTCTAAAAAGGAGACTCCAAGAAACCACCCATGTCTAGAATAGCATGCTCTGAGTACTAGAAGCAAGGCAGATAGATGGACATTGAGATCTGAGGATGATTTCCTTATCAACTTTTTTTATTTTCTAGTTCAGCGTATCCCTTAGTCTGTTATTTCTCATATCAAAGGCTACATTACTTCCATTCTTTGTAGCTTAATTGAATATGAATGCTCTTTGGATCTCACAGCTCTTGGGAGAAAAAAAAAAGAATATTTAGTTCTAGATTATTGCAAAAGCTCCTT
Organism: Phodopus roborovskii; assembly: GCF_943737965.1. Classification (NCBI taxonomy): domain Eukaryota; kingdom Metazoa; phylum Chordata; class Mammalia; order Rodentia; family Cricetidae; genus Phodopus; species Phodopus roborovskii. The sequence goes on along the minus strand of NW_026125397.1, from coordinate 21,452,201 downwards.
TGTTCCAGCCTGGACTCAACCCCTGTGGTTTTCTATATCTTCATAAAATGTGGGTGAAAACTCCTCCAATCACTTCCCCTCACAGTCATCAGCATCAATGTCACTTATAACTGGTAAATATTTTCCTTACAATATTTCATTTTCTAACTAGAATGTACTGTGTGTGTGTGTGTGTGTGTTTGAAAATGCCAAAGAATAAATTAAGTTAAAATCATTTTCTTTGTGAATGGGTCATGAATTTCCAGGTACATTTCAAGTTCTTCAAGATTAAAGACAGCCGCCCAAAATATACAGACCTAAGTACACTATAGAGATGTGTGGGGATGGCGGTGGGTGCAGTGGGTATGATGGTGTGTGTGCAGAATATAGAAAATATGTAAATGTGCTAAGACTATTTTCCAAGTGCATCTCACTTCAAAGACCCTGAAAGAATGCTGGTCTGCCTAGAACTCCTGGGCATGGGCTGGGTCAGGCGGTGAATCCCGTACGGAAACACACTAGATTCTGGACGTGGACCTTAAATGTGCTTCTTCTTTCATCCTGGAACTCACCACCCAGAAGCACAATGACACTCTGAATCCCTGTCCCCTCACACTGGCCCCTTTCTACACCCTCTGATATGGTGGTAGGGTGACGCCACCGATGAGGAGATGGAGGAGAATGTGAAGACATCCTACTCTTCTCTTATGACATGCACTGACTTCCAAATAGACAGGAGCATCATTTGCTTATCATTAAAGGAAGATGTCAAGGATTAAGCTGGAAATGTGAACACTGATTCATCGACGCAGGAGTTCTACCACTGACTGGTCGAACTTCCCAGGCTACTGAGGAAAGAAAAAGAGCCAAGGTTCCATTTCACAAGTATCTTCCAGTCTAGTAGGCAGAGGTTTACATGGCAGAAAACGGACAATAAACAGGAGTGGTTTTAAAATGAATGAAGGGAAGCCGAGGAGGAAGGGTGGATCTGGGGGAGAGGGGAAGGGAAAACTGGCAAGAGGGGAGGAGGAGGAGACTGTGGTCTGGATGCAATGTTTGAAAGAATCAAAAAGAGTTAACAATGTGTGCATGCTTGGCTGAAAGCACGGAGAACCCAATAATGTCTTGATACGATTTCAGAGTTCTTGAATAAGGTATTCACAAGGCGCAGCAAAGGTGCCGAAATTTCTTTCTTTCTTTCTAGGCAGGGTTTCTTCCTCCTCTGTGAAGCCCTGGCTATTCTAGAACTCACTCTGTAGAGCAGGCTGGCCTTTAACTCAGAGTTCAGCCTCTACCTCCCAAGTGGCAGGATTAAAGGCGTTGCCACCACCTGGCTGAGTTGCAGCAATTGCAGTGTCAACAATTTGCTAAGTAATTACCTGCCCTGGTAATCTGGCTAAGACAAATATGAGTTCTTTAAATCTTTTTCTAAAAGTTATTTATTTAGATGTATTTTATGTGCATTGATGTGAGGGTGTCAGATCCCCTGCAACTGGAACAGACGGTTGTGAGCTGCCATATGGGTGCTGGGAATTGGACCCAGGTCCTCTAGAAGGGCAGCCAGTGCTCCTAACCACTGAGCCCCCCTCCAGCCCTTTTATTCCCATCTTACTTACTAGCTTTATGTGGTTTACAGAATACAAAGAAGTCAAAAAGGCTACAGCAGAGTTCAAGAGGTTCTAAACTGACTGAGAGAAATTCAAATAGAGTCTGGATTCCTAAGATAACAAACCCGACCCCATGGAGAAGCTGTTGTTGGAGAGACCAGATGACGAGAGAATTGGTTTCAGAGTGAAGATACAGTCAGCTGCCGCGATGTAAAGGCAGAACCAAGTCAGAACAGTAAAGAGTGGCTTCAGATCAAGATCAGATCAAGAAGGCACAGAGGCAGAAGGGGGAGCTGAGCAACAGTGAGGGCGGCGTGAGCTAAGCTGAAGCCCAAGACAGTCGGGGGAGGGGGGCTCTGCTTGTCAGTCTTTGGCACATACACCGCATATGAGATGATATATTGGTGTGGGACCATTGCCATTTATTTCAGCACTATGTGTCCATTGTTTTTTTATAAGATCCATGCAAAGACATTATATCATTTTCATGAACTGGTATGTCTCATAAATTCTTAGGCTTAGTTTCTTAGATATGATTCTAATATATCCACATGTGACTACAGTCTCATGTATGTATACTGTTTCAACCACCAAGAATAAGCCACCTCTCAGTCTGAGCTGCTTGGTCAATGCCAGAGAGATGGTGGACACTTGTCCGTCTAGGAGCCCATCATCTCCCATTCTCAAAGTGGAGTTAAAAGCTGCTTCTAAAACAGTCTCTTCCAGCTACAGATGTGGTCCAGTGGTAAAAGACACTTACTGCTCTTCTCGAAGGACTGCATTTGGTCCTCAGCAGCCACACAGTAGCTCACAGCCACCTGAAACTCCAGTTCCAGGAACCCAATGCCCTTTCCCAACAGCGCCAGTCTCAGCCGTGTACACAGTGCACATGCGTAGCCTCAGTCACACACACCTACATACAATAAACACATTTTAAAAATAAAATGGATCCTTTTGGGGCAAGGCACAGTGACAGAAACACAGCAATGTTCACTTATACAGTCAGTAGAACATCGGAGTGGGGGAACAGGCCTGGCTATAGTTGAATGTACGATAGACTAGGTTTTGAGGATTGTTCTAACGGATCCTAAATGAAGACTCGGGAGTCTTAAGAAGAAGTGATTGAGCAACTCAGGTTAAGGTCGATCTTTGATCTCCCCTGGCTAAGTTACCCAGATCTTCTGAGGCGCACTCTACCCTCCCACTTAGCTTCCTTTGTGTCAGAATCTAACCTTCTCACATAGATCATGTTTTTTAAAGGGTTGCGAAAGGATATTGCAATTCTTTCCCAATGGGCAATACCTTAATTGCACCGACATTTAGTGAAGTAGAAAACAGTCTGTGTTAGTGTTGTTGGAACATGCTTCTTCCATTGACTTCCAGGTTTCCTATGTTAGAGGCCCTCAAACCCTCTTCAAGGTCAGATACTGAAGCATAGCTCTAAGTCAGTTGTAGCAGCAGCTGACACAATGGTAATACTATTTGCTTTGAACACTGAGTGTCAAAGATGACATGATCCATGGTGCTTAGGTGTTCAAAGCACTCTGGAATTGGTGAGATAATATTCTGTCCATGGATTCTTTATTGAAAGGGTGATTCACGAGTACTGAGCAAAAGAGAGTTGAAAACCATTATTAGTGAAAAAGATTTTAAATTCTCATGCTTTTCATAACAAAGTGTTTTTTTTGGTACTTTAATATGTATTAACTACAGCTATTACAACATGTGAAGTCAAGGATCTGTGAAGAAATACTAGATTAGGCTTTAGAAAATTCACACAAGGTAATAAGTAGAAACATATATGAATATATAAATATAAATGAGTGTGTGTGCATGCACACACACAACTAAAACACATGCCCAACTGTGGACAGTGTTTACTTCTAAATAATAAGTCCAGTGAGACATATCAGATAGATAAATTAGTATAAATTTCAATAAAAGGTATTTGTTTAGTAAAATGTGGTCTTTGTGGATAGGACATTGGTTTGTTATTGGAAAAGCTTGGTCCTACTTGCAAACTCCCTGCTGGCCCTATTCTGAACGGTGTCTCCCTTCTATGGAATGATGCTCCCTTGGAGCATCACAGACTATCAGACCGAGGAAGAAGCACAGATCAGCCAGGCTGGCTGTCATGTTCACCCATCACACACACACTCATTTTGTTGGGTAGGCTGTTGTGTGGCTCAGTGGGTGAGCTTGTATCGAAGGTTGTGCACCTTCTGGGAAGGGCTCCAAATGAGTCCAAGCAAAACCCAGCCTGAAGGAAACCATCTTTCTCTTACTTTACCCAATGGGAGATGTGGGCTGTGCTGCTGGCAGGCAGAGGCCAGACACGGTTTGTTCTGAAGGGCTAACATGGCTGGCTGTTCCTTCTATCAGAGCACCCTACTCCTAGTTTATTACTCAGAGTCTGCCCGTCAGCTCATGGAGCAAAGGCATCTGCTCTTATTTAAAAAATGACTTACACAGTATTAGAGTCAGCTTTAAACAGAAAAAAGGAAGAAAAACCTTGCATAGGGGGGAGTGTGTGTGGCTTTTGTTTAATCAGACCAGTTCTGTGTCACAGGCTGAAAAATGCCAGGAAATTCCAAGCGAAAGGCAGATACTTCATCCACAACTCTTTCCACCAGGCTTATTTTGTTCTTTCATCTGTCTGCAAACAGTGGATAAACACCAGAAAAACCCTGATTTTTTTTTTCTTTCTTTTATTTTATTATTATTTTTTTTTTTTGGTCATGTCAATTCATGTCATAACCTTGGCATTGCTCTCTCTTCTAATTTAATAAGAATATGAGATTTAGCTGATCCTGTTCTCCTATTTCTCATCCGTGCTGAACAAGCACTTTTGGCACTCACAATTGAAATCACTGGCACGTTGCTCTGTGCCTTCGTATGTTTGGCTATGAAGGAAAGTGTCTTGACCTGCCATCTATCTTTGAGGCCTGAGAAAGAAATCATTTCAACATTCTTGCTCTTAGCCCATGTATATAAATCTATACTAAATGACCCATCTGCTGCTCTAAAGTTAACGCAACCCCGTGAGGAACAGAGAGGGGCTGGGGGAAAGGAAAAAAGAAAGAATAGCAGAGACCCACAAGAAGAAAGGTGCTAAATCTCCTGCTTTGTGGTCAGCGTGGGTGCTGGGTTTTATAAGTGAGATGAAGAATGTCTGTGGCTTCCCTTTGAATGTGCAAAGTGTTCATTTTTCAGTCTGAGTGCTCTGAATTTTTAGAGCTGTACATAATAAAAACATGGCGCCTGCCCCAGACAGCACAGTTCATCTCATCAAGAACTTGGGGGGAAAAATGATCACTTTGACCAGTTGAGTACAAAGGGAGAAAAATGAAACTAACAAGGAGATAGCCTTTCCCCATTATGATGGTCTGTCATTACCAAAGAACAGACCCGCCAGAAAATTTGAGAGAATTATAGCCTTCGTGAGATAGGGCATTCTGGGTAACTGACCCTACCTCAAGATCAGCTTTCCATCCTTCTGTAATGGCTTACCGAGGACCGACGTGCTTCACCTACTACAAAGGTAACTTACAGAAGCTGTTTCCAGTCTGCTCCTCACCTCATTTTCATATGACTTCACAGGATTCAGAACATGGGGTGGCACCCGTGGAAACTGGCCAAAGTAACTCAGCATCCGTTCCTGATGTGGACACATCCATATCTGAGCCACACAGAGTTGGCGTTGAATATCACCTTACTTATGTTTTCAATAGTATTTCCCAAATGTCCATCCAGTATCTGTGGTGGACACAGGCGATGAAGAAGAAAGGATGGGGGAAGAGAGCTCTTATGAAATCCAAAAGATAGTGTGTGACATGTCAACCACCACACAGGTATGCAACCCAGCAGTGTCTTAACATTGAGGGAATCATATATAGTTGCTGTATACGGCTAAGGTTGAAACACGTCCCCTAAAAATTTCATATTCTGTAGCGCTTGGCTCCTAGTTTGGAGCCATAGAGCTAGTATGGAACTTTTAAGAGATGGATCCTGGTGGGAGAGCCTGAGGTTGTGCCCTGAGCGGAAATTGTATTTTGAGACATCATTGCTCTCTCTTGAATGTGACTATCGCCACCCCCCCCCCCAACCAGGCTCTTTTAAGAGCCAGTATTTCATGTTTTTTCTGGACTTGCAGCCTCCAAAACAGTAAGTCAGGCAACCGTGATGAATAATGTTGGTTGTCCACTCAGTAGAATCTAAGATCCCCAAAGAGATCACTTCTAAGCATCCCTGTGAGGGATGACCTAGGTTAGATTAAACAAGGAAGGGAGACCCACTGGAGATATGAGTGGAACCATTCCCCAAACTTTGGTTCTAGAGTGCACAAAAAGGGGAACGTGGGCAAAGAACTGGCATCCATCACTCTCTGTGTCTTGACTGCAGGTTCAGTGTGGCACTGCCTCGTGCAGCCATGACTGCCCAGTAGGATAGACTGGACCTTGAACTGTGAGCCAAAATAAACCCTTTCCTTCTCAAGCTCCTTCACTCAGAGCATATTTATTATAGAAAATAAGAAAATGAACTAATACAGTAAGTATGTTCTTTATAAATGTAGCTTGTCTTGAGTACTTTGTTACAGTGATAAGAGATGGATTAATACAAAGGTGATGAAGAAGGTCCAGCAAGGACCAAATTGGAGCAACAAGCATCTGTAGGGAGGAAGGGGGAAATGTCATCAGAACCTTTAGATCAGTGGTTCTCAACTTTTTGAATGCTGAGACATTTAATGCAGTTCCTCAACGTTGTGCTGACCTCCCCAACCACACAATTGTTTTTGTTGTTATTTCATCTCTGTAATTTTGCTGCTGTTATGAATGTAATGTAAGTATTTTTGGAGTCAGAGGTTTGTCAAAGGGGTCACGACTCACAGGTTGAGAACTGTTGTGTTCGATAATCATGGGCAGAGTGACCTGTGACTTAGAGGCCTGCCTGCTGCCACCAAAAGTACAACATATGGATGGGGTTGAAAGTGTCTTGACCAGCTATCAACCTTGTCAAGTTCAGGGTTCTCATGAACAATAACTGCCATAGATTTGTATTAAAAGGGGGGGGGGTGTGCTCCTAACATCTTTTCCCAGCTAGCAGATTTTCCTGAGGAAATTTCCAGAAATCATTCCAATCCCATCTTCTGAACAACAGTGTAAAACGACTGAGAGAAATTTATAACATATTTAAAATGCCATGACAGGTAACACTAAGGGGACAATATGATGGCTGCCTGGGAGATGATAAATAGTGGTGTCCTTGTGGGTCAACAGCTTTCTGTTTTTGAATTCAACACACTATTGGACATACAAGGCAGAATGTTAAAAAGTTCATGTGACTGAGTACACAAATGAGCTTGTTTGTTTTGGATCATTCAGTATCTGGGAGGGAATTATTCATTCAAGTGTTAATAAATTAGAATTCTTCCTTTTGGCAACTGAGAAATTTTTCTTAAGGAAATAAAAGAGATATCTACACAGTTTGGATTAGTTTATGCATTTTTTTCCCCCCAAAGCTGGCTCAAAGCTTGAATCTCCAAGAGTAAAAGAAAGCTTAAGTTCTTTAGAATGTGTGTCTTTTACTCTATTGATTTATAGTATGTATAAAAACAAATCCTGAGATGTTGGGAACTAAAGAATAAAAAGAACAAGAACTTACCTGCAGACTCTAACCAAGTGAAGACAAACCATGAGCTTTTCCTCTATTGTGAAATACCTTTTGATGACATGACAACCTACTCCTTTGAAAACGTCACTTCTGTATACATTTTTCTCTCACTATACATTAATTTTTCCTTTTGAATTCTCTGCAGGACTGTTTCCAATAACTTCAAAATTCTGAAAACAATGAAAGTTTTGCCCTATTTGTCTATAGAAACAAAACAAAAATTTCCAGATAGTGACACCACACTCTGTGTGAGTGTGTGTGTGTGTGTGTGTGTGTGTGTGTGTGTATGTAACATCCATTTAAATTAGAACTTTTCTCGATCAAAACAAAAACAAACAAACAAAAGACCAAAGGGTTGTTTATTTGACTCCTCCATTCCCCCAAGTCACTTGTATCCTGTTTACTTCTGGATCACCCAGATACTTCTCTTCAAAAATATGCATTTTAAATTTAATGTGTTCTACTTTCCTTGATGAGTTTATTTCAAAGTAAAAGAAATAGCTGTGATTTCCTTGTTCACTTGATGAATGTAGTTCATGCACTGTATGAAGTTTCACAACTATACCACAGGCAACATTTCCTGGAATCTATTGCTACCAATTTTTCTTAGCACTGGCTTTCTTTTAATGAGGATCACCGGATGCATTTATACATAATTACAATTCCTCATGTCCACAGAGGAGTAAAACCATAAAACCCAACCTGCAGCATCCTCACAGCTATTTCCACTCTTATATTCTCTACAACTTAACAGAAAATAGTTATCTTCTTCCTAGCATAGCATCTTTAGACACAGCATGTTCAAACCCTGGTGTGTAACAGGCACTTGATACGTGGATTCCTTTCTTTTCATCTATTTGTCTTTCTTGCTGCATAATTAATGAATTTTCAGTAGAAGACATAGTCATTCTAGTTAAGAACAACTATAAGTGATTTCCTGATTAAAGTATGGTGAGTGTATTTCAGTGAGTATAGATCCTATATTGGAATTAATTCCCACTCAGTCTTTTTACATTTGTGTTGTCAGGGTCTAGTTTTCTGACTATGCTTTTGTTCATCTTACGTCCTAATTGCCCAACCATTTTCTGTCTATTTGGACATAAAGCAATGGGTGTCTTTAACTTGTACCAACAAATGTGAGCAGAAATTTGAGGTGCAGGAATGTAGATAATTGTACTGAAAAATAGACTTGGATCAGCAATTTCACCTTAAAAATAAAACAACTGAGTCTAGGAAAGGGGAAATTGCTTAGTGCTTTCTGACAATAGATATACAATAAGAAGACAGCTCCATGATCCCAATCAGAACACATCTCTCTGTAACAGATGAAGTAAAAACACAATGAGCTCCCCAAATACGACACTGCTTTTCCTTTGGGCTTGTGGCAGTAAAGTAAGGCTTATGAGAAGTAGATGTTATTTATATCTACTTTGATTGTCATCACTGTGACAAATGCCTGAGAGGAATACTTTTAAAAGAGGGAAGGTTCATTTTGGCTCACAGTTAAAGAGTTCTCATTCGTGGTCTTTGGTTTGTATCATCTCTGGGTCTGTTTTAAGTACCCAGCAAAGGTGTTCTACTCATTGATTTTACTCTTAGTTCTCTGCAAATTGTGCCCAGAAAACAGAGAATGAGACAAAGGATCCTAGGACATGATGTATACTGTACACTCAAGGATATATCCCCAGTGACCTAGAATATTCAACATTTCCACCTCACCCCAGGAACACCATTAAATTATGGGTCCATCCATGTATTTATCCATGAACTAGGTGAGAATAGTCTTCATCTTTCCCAGACATTTTAAGGATGGCACGATCGACTGCATTTTCTACATGAAGAGCTGACTCCAGCAATAATAAAGTAGAGATGCATTCTTTGCCTTTGTCATCCCATCTTTGCAAGACTTTTACAAAAGGAAAAATGTAAGCATAAGTGCTCTCTTAATCCTCTCTGCTGCATCTTAAAATTAATAGTTAGCTCTTCTCTCCCTGTGAGCACAGGTATGTGGTGCTCTAAGTTAATCACAGCAGCAGAGTTCCACAGGGAAGTACGGTTGCACTGACACTCATCTCCCTTTCATGTAGACTCACGTTGGCTTCTAGAATCTAAGACAGCACCATGAAAGTGTGCATTGGGTGTGTGACGCTTCACTCACAGAGAGGAGGCAAGGTAAGCCCAAACCAGCTTCATCCCTGTATCCAAATCCTCCGCTTGATGAATACTATGAAATTTGAGACACCAGAGACACTGATGGATACATCACACCCCTTGTTATATGTTACATAGCACTACTGAGACCTTTGTCCATTCCCTCACCTTGAGGCAGCTGCTTGCTTGGCTTGTTTCCATGGAACCAGAAAAAAAAATTATAAAAAGCTACTCATCGTGATTTCACTATAACTTCTCTGTAAATTAAGTATGATCAATTGTCCTCATCAAACATATTTTAATGACTACTACTGATTAGGTATCAGTTTTAGTGATTATATAAGTGATTGATATATAAGTGAAACATCAAACTTTACAGATGTTAACAAGAATATCAGCATTATTGGTAATGAGCATTATTGGTTATTGACAAATGTGTAAGCAGTGCACATTTAGACAGAAGCACTCCCTGGAGAACTTCCCTGGTCACTCACTGGTGTCTTCTCAAGAATGAATTTCTCAGACTATCTGAATATGCTTGCCCTAATGTGTGTGTCTCAAGTATATTAATATTTTCCATAAGAATAGTCAAATTCCAGGAGCAGATTTTCTTGAAAGCACTCTATGCATCACCTCCATGTAACCTGTTGGAGGAGCAAGGTCAAGGAAAGAGAGTGGGTGAAAGGGGAAATAGTTCCTTCCATCCTTCCATCGGAGTCCTGGTGCTGAGCCAGAGGCAGCTTCTAACAGGCACAGGCATCTACAGAGGTGGCAAGCAAAGCAAGAGAGTGCAGAGCTGTGCTGGGGATAAATTAGGAATGTAAATGTCACATGACCAAGGACCAGGTAGAGCACCGGGGTCCTAAGTGAGGCCACTCTCTTGACTGCTTTTTCCCAGTGTTTTGTCGGTTGAGAACATTTCAGTTCTGTGTTACTCCTAGGGAAGTTAGGTGAGGACCTTCAGAGACCACATGCCCAAGGACTATCTCACATATTTGCTCAAAATGTAGCTTGCTGCTACACTTCAAACCCAAAGGGTCACTTGGGACCCCCACCAGCATTTTAGCTCTCTAAGGAAAATGTGTACAAACTGCTCTAAGAAGGAGGTGGCAGGCTGGAAATTCCAAAGTCCTGACTTTCTGCCTTTTTTAAATGAGGAGATGAATCCAACAATGACACACCCCATGATGCCACACGAAGTGGATTTTGCTAAAGGGCTTTCAGATGCACTTTTCAGTCCTTTCCACTATCCAATTCTTCAAGTTGTTTATTCTCCCCCGTGTCTCTCCATGAATGCATACATGAAGCAGACTAGGTTTCATTTTTTATACTGGAACGACCATATGTGAAAGAGAATTAAAAAGTGTGGAAGCTCAGACTGATGTGCGAGCTAGTCTTGAGAAATTCACCTGGTTAAAATGAAAGATCATGCATTTCAAATGGGAATCGGGAAGAGGTTATGCTCAAGCTCTGTCAACATTGACTCGTCCCTCTAGGGCGCATACTTTTATGTGCCTTTTATCTAAAATGTAGATGTTAAGCATTTAATTAATATATAAGAGATGTGCTCAGAACAGGTATTTGAAGATGTCTAATTAGAATTAGCGGTGATCTTGTTAAGCTGCAAGCCCAAACATTCCACCAGACAGGATACTCAGCCTAAACAATTGAAGGTTTCCTGAGTGAGTGTGTATTAATTGAGCCATAGCATTATCCCTTTTCATTTCTCTTGTCAAATACACTGAGGATGCAAAGCAGAGCTCCTTGGCAGGTGGCCACCCTGTGAAGCAGCAGGCTGCCTTTGGCAGATTTATTCTACACACTGCCAGACTTTTGCCATTTGGCTAGCCAGCATGTTTCTTTCTCAGTTCTTTCCTTCTATAAAAATATGGTTTATTCTCAGCAGAATTAAGATGCATAGTTATAATTAGCATCATGTTAGTAATTACATTAAAACATGAACTTATAAAATATTTTTCAAGCGCATGGAATATTTTCAGAATTTTCTAAAGATCTCATCACACAGTTATCTCTAATGGGAAGGTAATTGGTTGCTATTGATCTGTATTTATTGCCAGTGTGTATGCTATAAACCATATGTCGGCAAAGCGTGTAAATAATATTTTATGTAAGTGCAAATTATATAACATATATAACTACAAAACAGATGAAAATTTCTTTTCTTGCTCTAAAGTAATTGAATTTAAGTCAGTTAAACAATTTCCATCGTGAAAACATGCTTTGACTAATAGGACTCTATGTTGAATTCCCAAACTGTATTCTCAAGCATTTTTTTTAATCATGTGTATTTTAAAAATTTAACATCCTGTTCTGAGACCTGAGCAAGAAAATGTTTTCCATGAGGCCAATATTCTAAACAACCTGGATATGATGTGGCGGCAAAAGAATAATTCATTAAGGAAAACCCAGGAAGCTATGCTGCCTAAGGCACAGCGCTCAGGGTGGGGCTTGAGTGGTCCTTGAAGCCACAGCTGTCTCCCAGCACTTCCCACTCTGTCCTGCATCCCCAAGACAAAGATTAGGGCTGGGATGTGTCTCAGTGGCAGAGCATTTGCTTGGCATTCACGAGGTCTTACGTTTTAAAGAAAAGCAATCATGGTTTGCTGTACATTTGACAGCTGTTGGTGGCACTTTGTCAGGGAGTGCGGAATCTGTTGGCTTAACTGGCACAGTGGGGCCACTGGGCTGGGCTAAGAATGTCATTGTTAGACAGGTTCCATGCTGAGCCCTCTTCATCCTGACTGTCTCACATTCCAGCATCATGGAACTGTCTCACCATGGACCTGGCCCTTCTACCATGCCTACCCCAGCAAAATGAACTCAATCGCCACCCAAGAGACAATAAACCTCCTCCCTTAGTTGTTTTTTGTCCATTACCTGATCACAAGAAAAGTTCATTAACAGCAACAGTGCTAATGCGCTGTGGGTATGCCATTGACTAATGTGCGGCTACAACACACAGCTGCCTATGGGATAATTCCATGTTTTTTCATTGTTGTGATAACATGAAAGTCCAATGTCAAGACAGTAGCATTTGGTGATCAGTGAGTGTTACTTTATTGTACCATGAGGGAGGTTATGATATTTCTTCACAAGAGAGAAGGCAAGAGAGCAAGCAATACAAATATTAATAGAAGCTACTTTTCTACAAGTCTTCAGCCTTAATACCTTTTGGGAGCTAGAAACCCATAGTCTTGTCAACTCTTTTAAAATTTCTTTATTTTCTTCCATGTGTATGAGTGTTTGACTTGCATGTTCATATAGCACCACACACATGATTGTGCCCACAGAGGTCAGAATAAAGTGTCAGATTTCCTGGAGCTGGAGTTACAGGTGGTCATGAGCCACCATGTGGGTACTAGGAAGCAAATCCAGGTCCTCTTTGAGAGCAGCAAGTGCCCTTATCCACTGAGCCACCTCTCTAGCCCTATTACAAGTGTTAAAGCAAGTCTGCTTAACTCCTTATCATTCTTAATAAACAGGAGAGTGGATCGTGTCCATGTCAAAATTATGCAGAGCTTTAAGGATCAAGAGAAGAGGTGAAATTAGTTCCAAGCACAGATTTTCCTAGATATATGTGTGTGTTTCCTGTGACATTCACAACAGCCAAGGTGTGGAATCAGCCTAGGTAAAGCCAGTAGATGGATGGAGGATGTGGTCTGTGAATAATAGAATTATTCAGCCACGGATAATGAGATTCTGTCACTTTCAGGAAAAAGGGTGGAAGTGGGAGACATCACATTACATGAAATAATGAGGGGTCCTATGTGTTTTCTTTCACATATGAAACAAAGGCCTGAAACTAGAAGAGGTACTATTAAGCACTGGAAAGGAAGCCAGTAGGAAGCAGAGAAAGGGTAGACATGATGGATGTATAAAGTATTTATGTGGGGAAATCTCATAGTGAATCCATTTGTTCAGTAATGATAACTAACCATAATGTGAAATAGCATCCTGACTTGATTTGGTTGTACTTACCATTTACAGTCACAGGGCAGTTCTGCAGAATGACTATCAGAAAATGCTACATGCAATTACCCTCCTTTGAGAGCTTTAACACTTTACCCTTAGCCATGAGAAGAGTCAAAGCTATGAGAAAGTATTCACTTTCTTCAAACAGAAGCCTCTATATTGCACCCAAGTAACTGTGAGGGCTTCCCTAAGCAGGTCTAGTTCATGGGCGCTTGGTCAGGATGGAGAATGCAAAATTGCAAATCAAAGACACCTGTGGTGTGACCATTAATTACTCATAAGGAAGGTGAGATGTGCTCAAGTCCAGAGTTGTAAGCAGTGTAAAGTGCTGAGAGAGAGTCACGAGCCCCAGGATTGGGGTACCTGGCCTCTGCTACATCCTGCAAGAACTGTTTCAGGCTCTTCAGCCCAGTATCAGAGTCAGTCATAAAACCAACAAACACCTGTGTTTGCAAATTACTTCAACAGCTGTGATTGCTCACATATTTTAATCATGGAGATAATTGTCACAGGGTATCAATAATGAATAAAGCACCATCTCGGTATTCCCTGACTGCTTGAGTTTCTCTTATATTACATTTATTGCAAAAGTTTGGTTTTTCAAATGAATTCTAGGTTTCTAAAAAAACAGGATACTACTTCCTGTGTGTCCTCAGTATGCCTACTAATGCCTACATAAATAAACTGCTTAAAAACATTTCTGGGGAGATTCAGGGCTGAGAACTGAGCTGAGCTCCTGAGGTCCAGTTGTGGAGAGGGAGAAGTGATGAACATCATCAGGACCATATTGGGGAAACCCACAGAAACAGCTGCCCTGAGCATCTGGGAGCTCATGGACCCTGGACTGACCGTTGGGGAAATACGTAGGATTGAACCAGGCCCCTGAATGTGGGTGTCAGTTGCGGGGCTTGGACAGTCAATAGTCCCTCTGGTAGTGGAACCAGTATTTATCCCTGGTGCACAAATGGGCTTTTGGAGCCCATTCCCTATGGAGGGATACTCTCTCAGCCTAGATGGGAGGGGGGGGACTAGGTCCTGCCACAAATGATGTGACAGACCTTGATGATCCCCCATGGGAGGTCTCACCCTTCCCAAGGAATGGATGGGAGGTTTGTTGGGGGAATGGGAAGATGGGAGGGAGAGGGAACTGGGATTGGTATATAAATTAAGATTGTTTGTAATTTAAATACAAAATAATTAAAAAAATCTGTGCGGTACTCTCTGAGCCTACCCCACCCCTCAGATACAATTCCGTACTCTGTAGCTGCCTGCTCCCTTTTCACCGTAACTTCCTCCTCCACCCAGGTTCCATGGATGAAATAACAGAAACCTACTTATTTCATGTTTGCTAATACCCTCCCAGTTGTACCTCACCTCTTTGGTCTATTTCTTTGTGGATGCACAACTGCTGTCCGTTTTAATAGAAAGTGTCCTCCAGAGGCTTGAACTACTATTTCCTTTTAGTGAGATGCTTTTGTCTGCAAGATCCTAGCTTGGGGCAGCTGACTCTAGGAGGCTTCATGGGGGTGGAGGAAGGTAATGAGAGACTTTCTAAAGAGTGGATGGTATACCTGTTTCGATATCTTCCTGTGGAGTTGGGAAGACACTCCTGAAGGAAGAGTGGCATGGGTCTATGGAATTGTGGTTTGAAAGACTACCCTGGTATTTCTTAGGGTTCAAGAAGCCAGAATGAATGGTTACAAAACAGGTGGAATGCCTATGTTAAAAAATAAACCCAGGATGAAACATCATTTGTGATCAAAGTGCAAAAGGATTGTCCAAAACAACTGCTCACACTTGTGTGACATTAGTAATAAAAATAAATTGTATGTAGCAAGTATTCATGCTTGTGAACATGTATAAAACATGAAAGTCAGAAGTAGAGGAATTAGACATTCAAGTAATGTCTAATTTGTTGTTTCAGCAGAAAACAAGTCATATAACTAGCTAAAATATTTATTCATGAATTTAATTGATAATGTGTTGCATAAATATTTTATGCTCTTTCTGGAGTGATAAAAAGTTTAACAAATACTCAACTTTTGCTCTGACTTCTTTTGTTGCTGATTTCATAAAGGCATATGACACATACATTTTTAAAATATATGTATGATTTGTTTTTCTGTGGTGGTGGTGGTGGTGGTAGTCATGGCATGACTTACTCATAATACCTGTGCCTAGTAATTTCATGCACTGTGAAACCGTGGGGCAGCTGGACAGGGCAAGATGCTTTTACATTTATGAAAATCCACATTATCTTTTGTTAAGGGACCTACAAGCTCATACTAGTGCTTGTCTTATTCGCTTGTTTGGAGATGGGTTCTCACTATGAGTCCTGAGAAAACCTTGAACTCACAATCCTTTTGCAGCTCTACACTTTGAGAGGTGTGAATGCATGTGTGTGGCATCATATCCAACTTTAATCTGTCTAAAGAAGACACTTGGCATACTTTCAAAGACTATTTACTAGCTTCTGAAGCCCCAAATGTTACAATTCACCCACAGAATCTTTGCAGAAGGCCTCTACTAGATCCCTTAATGTTTTAGTAGACTCTATGCTTAATAATTCTAATGATGCATCTGATTTTCTTATTTCCCAAGCAAGACTGAATGAAATAGTGCTAATAGGAGCTTGTACATTCATTAGCAAATGATTATGTGGATTTTTACAAATGAGAAAGCTCTCTAACCCCATCCAGCTGCCTCACAAGTGTGTATTACTGTAGATAAAACTACGAAGTGCAGGTATTAAGAATAAATCATGCCATGGCCATGGCCACTATAGAAAAACAACTCAAAGCATACACACATTTAAAAAAAAAACATATGTGTCATATGCCTTTATGAAACCAGTAACAAAAGAAGTCAGAACAAAAGTTGAATATATATTTGTTAAACTTTCTCTCCCCCCAGAAATTGCATAAAATGTCAAGCTTCTACCAAAAACAAAATCATGGGCCTTAATATAACCAATTTAGTAGTAATATAATGAGGTACACATGTATAGGTTTCAGTGTAGCATTGTGTTCCTTCCAGCTGCTATGTATGAACACTTCAAAGTACTTAGTCCTGAATGATGAAGACTCCATGTCTTATTGATTTGGTTGCTAGAAAACTGGGGAATTTTAATTTTCTGTGAACTAGTGGCATTTGAGAAACACATGTGGAAGACTTGGACATTTATATATGTAGGCACATGAATGCACGTGTATTGATTGCACATGAAATGAAATCTCCATGCTGCTTTTTCTATGGATTTTAATTTTTTTCTGATTATCACACACTGGAGAACTAAGATATATTGTGTTTGTTTTCAAAATGCCCAGTGTAAAATTGTGGACGCTGTGTAATCACACAATGCAAAATAAAGTAAGACCCTTCCTTATATTTCAGTAAAATAATATTACAAAGTAAATTGTATATCTGAGAATAGAATACTGTGTTTTTGGTTTTGCTTTAAATTTCCTTTCTGAAAAAGAAAAAGAAAAAGAAAAAAAGAAACTTGCCTAAAACAGACAACAGGGCTCTGTGGTGTTATGTGTGCCCACCGAAGGCCCATGCTGAGAGCTGAACAAGCTTCAAGCACAGCGTAAATTCGGGGTGATCTGAGCTTCTTGTACTTCTGTGAGGCCCCATGTACTGAGCACAGGACTTGAGTTCTCATCTGCACCATTTTTGTATAAAGAAAATGCCCTCGATATTGTGATGGAATAATTTCGGAAGCCATTGTGTTTCTCAAACTGAGCACAAATTAGTCTCATTATGTCCATCATTGTATGTATTTCCATATACTCTACCCTAAATTGGATGATTTTTAAGTGTTTTTCTGTAGGAAACCTAACTTATCCCCAAACTTCCATAAACCTTGATGAAAGTCACAGGCCGAGTATACATTCACAATAGATGGCCAAAGCACTAAGTTTGGGGACGGTTAGAGTGGGAGACAGCAGCCTGGCAGGTTGACAAGAAGACCCCCAGCAGCAGTGGAGGAGTGTTCCCCTTTCTCCACATCCTATCCACTTGCCACATGCCACTTGGGTTGAATGTGCACAAAGAGACATGTGCTGCAGGCAATCAAAGGGACCCGGGAAGAGTTCTGACAAGGAACACTGCTTGAACAGCCTGTAGGAACTACAGTCTAAAAGTCGTCACAATTTGGAACTTGGGGAAGGACAGCATTATAAGTATTCACAGCCTGAGGGGCATTTGGCATTTAATTATATGAGGAAGAGCTTCTTGCTCTCAGATGTACCCAATGATGGAATGAGCCCAGTTATGCATAAATCCTATTTTCTTAGGAAGGCAGTGTGCCTAGGGTCCCCAGGGCACCTGGCAGATGAGCTATGGGAACCGTTTCTTTATGGGTGGCATTTGCAAAGCTTTCTTTCACCTGAAGACTTTGTCAGTCACTAAACCTAAATCTATTAGGCTTTACAAACTATCCTGATCTCAGAGCAAAGATCATTTTTGTTTTTTTGTTTTTCTCAAGATACAGAAAATAAAGCAGGGATACACACCGAAACACTTGTGATGTTGTGGCTGGATCCAGTAGTTTGCCTCCCCCACCCCATCCCTAGCCCCTCCCACCCCACCCCTGCCCCTGCCCCTGCCTTGTAACCTCATGAAAATGGTTCTCTAGCATTCTGTTTCCTTTGCTTTCTGTTCATGGGGTTTTCGGTGAAATGGAGGCTATTAAGAGGACTTTGGAGGGAGGGTCATTGGATCATAGTACTGCCAGAATTTAATCAGCATCTGGTGAGTAATACTTGGGGAATACTAATCCTATATGCTGCCAAGATTGAAATGTTTCTCTTTAGAATAGCAATCATACAAATTGCTCTGATTTCTACAGTGTTCTGCACATTTATGGTTCCAAGAACATCTCAGTCAGAGGGTGAGCAATGTGGGGAAATAGAATTACAGCTAGATTTTCCAGGACCTTCACATGTGCGACCAACTTTGTGACTATGCCTGGAATCTGTTCTTGGCTCAGGGTCAAATGCATACATAAATTCATTCCACATTCCCACCCTATCTGCCTCCAAGAGTAATTCTTCACAAATGCAGGACGTCTGCTTCACGTTCTACTCATTTGTTAATGATCCATGTAATCTGCAATTTTTCATACCTTAGGAGACTGTAAGTCTAGCTGTAGCTTGCATATCTTATGTTTTGCTTTTAAATCTTTAAATCTTCTAGAATGTACTCTGGTGAAATCGCCAAATAATGATCTGAATCTTAACTTTTTTTTTTTAATTTTCTGAGAAATATTGATTGGTTGATGCTACTTCCTTCCTTACTTATTCTTGGAACAATGTCTTACCATGTAGCCAAGGCAGGCCATGAACTCACTATGTAACCCAGGCTGGTCTTTAACATGTAGTGATCTTTCTGTTTTGCTTCCTGAGACTACGAGTGTGTGTAAGATTACTAGTGTGTGCCACCATGCCTGTATACCAACATTCATTTTAAAACACATTCTTGTGGGGGCAGACGGGACATAAAAGCAGTTGGTAGAAGGACAAGGAGTGATCTCTCTTACGCTTCCATAGTTACTCTGCTCTCAGCACTGTTGGCTAAAATTTCGCTTGTTTACATACTTATTACCACCTTCTGTTTAAGACGATCCTCAACTCAGCCGCCAAATGCTCAAAAGCAAGTGGAGTCGCAAGTCATAAAATGTCTCACCCTGTTGCCACCATCCTTATCTAGAATCTGAGAAGGAATAGGCTTTCCAAGTCATCTATCATCAGTTTATACGGGGGTTTCTGCCGTATCAACTACGATTCCAATACTTACTATCTCCACATTCACCCTTGAAAGGTGTTGGCCCGCTTTCTCCTTTCTAGTGGACACATATTCTGAATAGTAGTTGCCAGTTCTTTCCTGATGTCGCTTTCATGGCAGTATCATTACCACTGGTAATGTTGCATTTAAAAATATATTTGTCTGCTGCTAACCAACAAATGTTTAGTAAAACTTTATGCAGAGGGGAGAGTTTATTTCCCTCACATTGAATCCACTCTGTAGGCAGAGTTACTTGTGTTGGCAATAGTAGCTCAAAGGGTTAATATCTGTATGCGAGATCTCATTAAAATTCCTTGCCTTGATATCTGTTTATGGTCATTATTGCTTGCTGCAACCCAAAGTACTATATCTGGTTGAAAAGAAAAGCCAAAGGAAGAAGGCCCTAGACAAGTACTTCATCCCACCCTGAATCTTCATCATCAGAGGCAATGGCTTTGCAGAGACATCCACAACATGCTTACTTGAAGTTTCATGGGTAAGTGGGCTTCAGGGATAATTACATTTAAAAAGAGAAGTTGGGAACATGCAAAATCAGATTGTAACATTCTGATTAAAAGAGTCATGATTGTGCTTAATGTTTAGCACAGAATGTCCACTAATAAACTCAGGGCTTTGTTATCAAAATCATGGGATTGGAAACGGATACTGAAAAGGCAGGTCTGATACTGTATCTTGATTGCCAACTTGATGGGGTCTAAATTGCTGTAGAAACAAATACCTGGAGGTAACTTTGAGAGGTTACCTAGACTTGGATAATAAAGTGAAAGTCTTCCCAAATGCAGTCAAGTACCACTTCATTGGCCTGGTCCCACACTGATAACAAAGGAGAAAGTGACCTTAGCGCATACAGTTCTCCAAGCCTCTTGACTGCACATGTAATGTCACCAGCTGCTCCAAGCTCATGCCACAATGAGATCCTTGCTGTCACAGACTGTACTATTGCCACATTAAAAAAAAAAAACTTTTCTCTAAGTTGAGTTTATCAGGTATTAATATTTTCACAGCAATAAGAGAACTAATTAAACCAGCAAGTAAGCTCCTCCATGCCTACCAAAATACTTTGTCTTATCCCTTCAATGATTTGTCTGTGGGTTGGGCCATGGCTCAAGACTGGCCACAAAGGCCTTTACCAATGTTGCTTAAACTCTAAGGCTAAGTCAATGCTGCTGCCTTAGAGAAGGAAGCTGACATAAAGGAAAAGCGAAACGAGAGAGGGGAACAGATGGTTGGTTCCATGGGTCAAATTCTCTAGCTCTCATGAGGTCATGAGGAACTGAATTCAGACCCTCAGCATACATGTGAAAATCAGGTCACAGTAGCACACATCAATGCCTCATGGGCTGGAGGCAGATGAATTACAGGAGCTGACCTGCCAGCAAGTCTACATGAATGTGACTTTCAAGTGAGTCTTTGTCTTAAAAAAGTAAAGGTGGAGAGTGATGGAGGAAGACACCTAATATCAACCTCTGACATGCACAACTACATGTGCCTGTCTGAACACAACCATACTAATGAGCATATACAACGGTACACAGCTTACACACCTTCATATGTACATGGGCCTTCATTTATACATGAATAAAATCATACTAATAAGCATGCACATTCAACACACACACACACCAAAAAAGAAAAGGGAAATGTTGATGACTCTAATTTCTATAAAATAATTATTGAGGTTAGTTTTACTTAAGCCCTTACTTGTAGGAGTCAATAAATTCTTCATAATGATCAAACTAGACCAATTTATGGTTCTGTATGTAGAGTAAAAAGATATCTGGCTTGTTTATTTATTAAGAAGTCTTTTGACTTCCAATTTTAATCAATGCAGCATGAAGTCTTAGTCATTTATCTCAGGGGAAAAAATCCATTGTTGCCACTAATTAAAATAAGTGATTTTTTTGTCACTTATAGCATGAAGTTCAAAGAATTGATTATCTTAAAAGCTATTCATAAAAGGGCTTACACAATTTCTCAATAATAATACAAGGTACCATACTTAACTGCCTTCCCCATCTTTCTCATCCAGGTAACATCACTTACTCTAAGACCCAACTCTGCTTCTATGGTCCACACAGGTGGAGGCATAATATTATGCTGGTCTCTCAGTTCTTGCATTTTCATCAGGAGAAATTTTAAAGATAGACACAGTTTATGTAGAAGTTAGTCAAGCAAGCATTTCAAAGAGTGACTGGGCTGAACTGCTCCAAAGAGGCTTAGCTTCTCACTAAGCACAGCACTGTCCATCTTGAAGTTTTTATTAATGAGGTGTCAGAGTCATGGAGTAAGGTGACTATTTTATTTCCCAAATCATGGTAGACCAGATCTTCCTGATTGGATAGTTCTTCCCATAATTTTCTGAAAAGTCCACAAACGGGATCAAAGTAATGTGTAAATACTATTGTAATGAACAGTGCTTTTGTTACAATGATTATATAGTATAACTTGTGATCAGGCATTGCAATAATTACAGCAATCTTTTTCCTTTGGATATTTGGGATGTTTTTGTGCTTCTGAATAAATTTGAAGAGTGTTTTCTTCTAATTCTGTGAGGAATTTAATTAGAATTCTGATGGTCATTTCATTGAATCTGAAGGCTGCCCTCAATAATATACAAGTTTACAATATTAATTTTATCAACTTGTGAGTATGTAAGATCTTCCTATTTATCTACTGTCTTCTTCAATTTCTTCAGCATCTTTACTTATTCATTGTGTATGTCTTTTACTTACCTAGTTAGGTTTATTCCTAGGTATTTCCTTTCTTTCTGTATTTTTTTTTCTTTTCTTTTACGATATATCCCAACTGCAAGTTTCCCCTCCACACCTCTCCATTTTCCCACCACCACCACCTCTCCTCCCTGGCAGAATCATTCCTCCTCCATTTCCTTTCAGAAAAGAGTGGGCCTCCCAAGGTTATCAACCAAACACAAGCTACAATAAGACCGCACAGAAATCCTCATACTAGGGCTGGGCAAGGCAACCCAGTAGGAAGAAAAGAGTCCCAAGAGTATGCAAGAGTCAGAGACAGACCCCCTCACACTGCAACTGTTAGGAGTGCCATGAAAACATCAAGCTAACAACCATAATATATTTGCAGAGGATCCAGTGCAGAGCCATGCAGGCTCTGATTGTTGTTTCAGTTTCTGTGGGCCCTATGACCCCAGCTTAGTTGATTCTGTGCATCTTGTTCTCTGGGAGACTTTGAACCCTCTGGCTTCTACAATTCTTCCTCCCCTCTTCCATGGGAATTCCCTGGCCTCTGAGGGGTAGACCCAATGGAGATCTCCAATTGGGCTCTTTCTCTGCTTAATGTGTGGCTATAGGTCTCTGCATCTGCCCCTACCAGCTGCTCACAAAAGCCTCTCTGATGACTGGGCTAGGCGCCAATCTATGAGTATAGAATAATATCATTAGGAATTATTTTACTGATTGTTTTTTCCCTGGGTCTCTGGAATATCCATCCTCTGTTTCCTGGTCATCCTGGCAGTGCCAGGCTGTGGGACATAGGCTTCAAATTAGACCAATCATTGGTTGGATACTCCTTCAGGTTCTGAACTTCTGATGTCTCAGCATGTAGGCAGGGCATGTTGTAGGTTGAAGGTTTTGTGGCTTGGTTGGTGTCCCTGTCCCACTACTGCTAGTTGCCTAGGTGATTTTTTTCTTCTATAAGTTATTCTGAAATGTGTTTTTTTCCTGGTTTATCAGAAGGTTCATTATTGGTATACAGAAAAAATGTTGATTTTGGTTTGTTGATGTTTATATGCTGGTATAGGATCATACATCTTTAAATACAGATACTTAAACAGTTTTCTATTAGTATTTCTTTCTTTCTTTCTTCCTTCCTTCGTTCGTTCGTTCGTTCCTTCCTTTCTTTCTTCCTTCTTTCATCTTATTCCCCTAACTAGGACTTTAAGCACAACACTACTCTGAGAGGGAACTCTCTTGTCTCACATCTGATTTTAAAGAGGCTGCTTTTGACCTGTCTTCGTTAAGTATAAAGTTGGGTATCAGTTTGCTAGATAGAGTTTTTACAGTGTTTCTTTTTCTTTCTTTCTTTTTTCTTTTCTCATTTTACATATCGATCCCAGTTCCCTCTCCCTCCCTCCTTTGCCCCCCGACCACCCTCCCATCCCATTCCCTCCCCCATTCCACA
Organism: Phodopus roborovskii; assembly: GCF_943737965.1. Taxonomy (NCBI): domain Eukaryota; kingdom Metazoa; phylum Chordata; class Mammalia; order Rodentia; family Cricetidae; genus Phodopus; species Phodopus roborovskii. The sequence continues at coordinate 21,428,838 of NW_026125397.1, read as the reverse complement.
GTGAGGGTGGTGCCTTCCAGGAGGGGTCAACAGTAAAGGACACAGACTGGGAAAGTCTTCAGCAATTCTACATCTGAAAGAGGGCTGATCTCCAAAATATACAAAAATCTCAGGAAATTAGTCACCAAAACACCAAATAACCCTATTAAAAATGGGGTTCAGAACTGAAGAGAGAATTCTCAATAGAGGAAATTAAAAAGGCTGAAAGACACTTAAGAAAGTGCACAACATCCTTAGCTATTAAGGAAATGTAAATCAAAATAGCTCTGAGATACCAGCTTACTCCTGCCAAAATGGCTAAAATTAGAAACTAATGACAACTTATGATGGAGAAGATGTGGAGAAAGGGGAACACTCCTCCACTGCTGGTGGGAGTGAAAACTTGTACAGCCATTTTGGAGATCAATGTGGCGGTTCCTCAAGAAAATGGGAATCAGTCTACCACAGGACCTGGCAATCCCACTCTTAGGCATATACCCAAATGATCTACATCCATGCAACAAAGACATCTATCTGTTCATCTATGTTCATAGCAGCAGCATTTGTAATAGCCAGAACCTGGAAGCAACCTATATGACCCTCAGCTGAAGAATGGATAATGAAGATGTGGCACATTTACACAATGGAATACTACTGTGCAGAAAAAAAAAACAATGGAATCTTGAAATTTGCAGGCAAATGGATGAAACTTTAAGAAACCATCCTGAATGAGGTAACCCAGTCACAAAATGAGGAACATGGTATGTACTTACTCATTTATGGATTTTAGACATAGAGCAAAGGATTACTAGCCTGTAATTCACACCGCCAGAGAAACTAGGATACAAGGAGGATTCTCAGAGATTCATATAAGATCCCTCACAGAAGGGGAAAGGAACAAGATCTCCTGAGAATATTGGAAGTGGGGGAGGGGAGGCAGTGAGTTTATAGTGTTTCAAGATGCCTGCCCTTTTATTCCTGTTCTTTGTGGCTTTTATCAAATAAAGATGCTAAACTGTATCAGTGGCCTTTTCTGCGTCTATTGAAATGTTCACATGATTCTTGTGATGATCACATTAACTTGTTTAGGGGTTGTATTGTTTTAGACATATGGAGCCTACTTTATATCCTTTGAATGATGGCAAATTGGTCATGGAGTTTTATTGACTTAATGTATTCTCTAAATCAAATTGTAAGAACTTAACTGAGAAGTTTTTTGTCTGTGTTCATCTGTCTCTATCCGGTTTTATTATCAAGGTAATGTTGGCATAATAAGATAACTTTGGTGTATTTCTTCATTTTCTACTTTGTAGCTTAGTTTTGAGGATTAGTGATGCAGCTTTTCATTAAAGACTTAGAATTCAGCTGGACATCTGTCGGGTCCTGTACTTTCCTTGCAGGTGAACTTTCTGTTATTGTTTCAGTCTTGCTACATGAAAAATCTGCTTAAATTGTTTATTCTTGGTTTCATTAGGAAAGGTTGTATGTGCCTAGGAATTTATTAATTTCCAGTCTTTTAATATGTATTCTTAAAATATTTCCTATTTCATTGGAATCTGCTACAAAATATCCTTTTAGTCTTTGAATTCATTAATTTGTGTCTTCCCTTTTTTAGTTAGTTTGTCCAGGTACTTATCAATGTTATACTTTCTTCTCAAAAAAAAAAAAAATTAGACAAAGTTACCCATTGCTCAAGCTGGCTCCAAACTCACTGTCACTATGTACACTATGTAAACAAAACTAGTCTTGGCTTCCTGATCTTCTTGTGTGCACTTCCCAAACACTGGGAATACAGTGGTGCTCTCAGGGTACCCAACCTTTGTTGATAATTTCAAAATGTAACTTTTTTTTATTGATTCAGTGTATTATTCTTTTAGTCTCCATTAATTTATGCTCTGGTTTTTATTTCTTACCACCTACCAGTTTGGAATTTGGCATCTTTATTTTTCTAAGATTTTCAAGTGCATCATTGGGTTATTTGTCTGTGTTTTTAATTAAGTACTTACATCTATTAACTTTCCTCGTTGAACTGTTTTAACTGTGTCCCATAGAATCTGGTCTTTCATTTTTACTTAATTTTAGGAATTTAAATTTCCCTCCATGATGTCTACTGTGACTCACTGATCATCTGAAAGTGTATTTTTCATTATATAAGTATTTATGTAGTTTTTGGGTTTTATCTTAACTATGATCTGATGTTATTAATAGAAGAAAATAATTAAATTATTTTGTATTTGTTCAGACTTGCTATGTAGCAAAAGCTATGGCCCTTAAAATAAGCCACAGAATGGCCTCTAAAATAGAAGGTTCCATGGGCTTCCTAAGGTGTAGTGTATTTTAGATGGACCATTATGAAGTATCTTTTAAGTCCACTTGAACTGTGGAATAGTTTAATTCTGAAATCTGTTGACTTTTGGTGTGGTTGGCTTATCCAAAATGAGAATGGGATATTGAAATCAAACATTGTTATTACATGAGGGCATGTGTTACTTTTAATGTCAGTGGTGTTTGGTCTATGAATTTAGGAGTCACACCTTTTAGTTCGAATGTATTTAAAATTGTTATCTTCATGATTAGTTGGAGTGGCATTTATTAATATGAAGTGGCATTTTGGTCTGTTTTAATTAGTCTTAAAGCCAATTTTATCAGATACTAGGATAGCTATATTATCTTATTTTAGCTTCTATTTACTTGATAGCATTCTGTCCTAAGACTTTTAGTATGTTGGTATCTTTCTCAGAGATGAAAGATTTTTTTTTTTTTTTGCTGAGAGTAGGTGGTTGGATCTTCTTTTTTTATTCCAGTTAGTTATCTACACTTTCTTATAAGTGATTTAACCATTTGTAGTTGAGGATATTGTTGGAAGATAATAATTGTTGATTTTTTTGATGAATTTCAGATGAATTGTTGATTATATTTCTTTAGTTTCTCTCGTATAATTATTAGGTGCTTGCTGCATTACTGTATTAGACGTGATCCATTCCTTCCTCACGTGGTTCATCTAGTCCTCCAATTAAATGTATTTTTCTCTTGCTCTTTTGACTCAGGCTTGACTGAACATATAAGTCTTGAATTGTCAGTTATCAACTGCCTGGATTTGAAATATGTCATTCCACATTGTCCTGCATTTCATGGTTGGTAATGAAAGATCTGGTGTTTCTGTGTTTATAGGTTGAATTAGTATTTTTTTTCCCGTATATAGATTTTAATACTGTTTCTTTGCCTTGTGTTTTCTACATGTTGAGCATTATGCTGTGGAGAAGTTTTTTTTGTTTTGTTTTGGGGTTTTTTTTTGTTGTTGTTGTTTTTTTTTTTTTTTTTTGGTCATGCCTATCTGAGGTATTGAATGGCTCATCCATTATTTTTTTTTTTTCTACATACGGGGCACTTTCTCCTGTTATTTCATTGAATGGATTCTCTTTGCTTTACATTTCAGCACCTCTATGTCACTGATTTGAGGCTTGTTTTCTTGATCATGTTCTAGAGTTCTTGGACATGAGTGTCATACTCATTTATAACTTTTCCTTTATTGACATTTCAGTGTCATTTCAGTGTCATGTTCCCTCAGTCATGTTGTTCCTCCTGATTTTCTTTATGCTGCATGGTTAAATCTATTAGTAATATAGTGTGTTATGCTGTGTGTGTGTGTGTGTGTGTGTGTGTGTGTGTGTGTTAGAGAAAGAGAGAGAGTTTTATTGGGTTTTCTATTTCTGGTGTCTGTTTTTCTGTCCTTTTTCCTTTCTTTCTTACTGTTTATTTTTTTTTTTTACAGTTTTTTAATTGATTCTTTGGGTATTTCACATCATGCAACCTAATCCCATTCATTTGTCTCTTCCTCCATATCTTTCCTCTACCCGAAAAGAAATAAAAACAATTAAAAATTATGTCAATGCTGACCCTTCTAGGCAACGCCCTGCTCTTCTAAGAATGGCCTTCTTCTCTCTCATACTCATTACAGCTGTTGCATCTCCAGTTCTACCATGCATGTTCCACTTGCTTCCTCTGTCTCTCATGCCTCTCCATCACATGGTCATTCATCATAGCTTCATTTGAAGCTTTGGCGTGTCATGGTGTGTGGGTGTGTTACAGTGAGTCACACGGTATACCCTTTGGTCCAAACAGCTTTATTTGCAACTGTTCGTTGCAATGAGTTGCAACGAATGAGATTCAAGGCTCTGGCTTCTTCTATGCCATCAATAACGGACTATCACCAAAGCTCCTCTCGTGTATCCTGCTATTGCCCAGAGTCATAGAGATCCTGCAGCTATGGCTCTACAGGAACAGCCCTCTCATGCACTGCATGAAAACTCATAGACAGGGTAGATGTTGGGGAGTGCTGACTCAAGGAACTGGATGTGGGCTTAGGTGGTAGCTAAGTTAATCAGTCCAGACTTCCACCACTTCTGCCCCCTTTGAGGGGCAGCACCCAGTGAGGGGTCAACCAACTCTCCCATGTCCACTCTAGAGAGGGGTGAACCAGCTCTCACATGCCCATGCCACTGGGGCCAGGTCTCCTGAAGAACCCTTGACCCAGACATCGGTCCAGATATCAGCATGGCCTCAAGTGGCAGGGCAGCCACTCACATTAGGCTATGCCTCATCACCATTGCATCTCCATTTCGACTTTTCTGGACCCACTCTGCTTCTGTTGGCTTCCCATCTCTCCACCGCATGCTTGCTCATCTAAATGGCACTGGTCGCTTGAGACACAGGCCTGGCTATCTTCCACATATCTACACAGCAAGGGAGGGTGGCAGGTGCACCTCCTTCCTTACTATTTTAATTCTTGATTTCCTTGAGTTTTCTCCCATGAGCCAATTCTTTATTTTATTTGAGACCATTCTGGAGTTTCATCAAGGGCTCAGTAATTCCGGAATGAGGTGAAAACATATAACTAAGTATGCCGTGCTTAGTAGGGGAAAGAACTTATTTGAAGGAATCTACAGATTCAATGGCTTATAGAACCACATGAGTTTTCTGAGTCTAAGTCCAGTATCTGACTGCTTCACTATACAGCAGCCCACTTATTGAAATTATCAGATACCTTACTAAACTAAATGCAATAATGACAGCATTTTATCTACCACCCCATGGAGTTCATTTAAATGGGGAATTACACTTACTCATAGGGTTTTTGTTTTTTATTGAATCAGTGAAGATTCTGAAAAAAATCAATACTCATTTTTTTTCTCCAAGCTTACCAACTGTTTGTAGTCTACTGTGATTCTACAAACCTCTTCTGTTTATCCAAAATGCCTCTAGTCACTTTCTGCTCAGTTTCTTATAATCAAACACAATAAATATTCAGCCTCTGCAAAATTTTCACTTTCACAAAGACGTTGTTTGGAAGCTCTCTAATTGGAGGGGGTCAGTGTACACCCCATTCCATTATTTTGCTAATGTACTAGAAACATTAATGTTCAAATTTAATATCAACCATGACTCATATCTTGTTACCATTTTTTTCTTCTTTCTGCATTTAAATTAACATGCAAAGCAATGGGTTTCGTTATGATGCTTTCATATGTGCATCACTACACTTTGCTCTTACAAGTCTGCTTGCCCAACTGCCCTACCAGGTCCCCAAATTTCAGGTTTGGAAAAAGGGGATGTCTTCCTATAAACCATTGTCAGCGGCAACTTTAGGATTTATACTTAGGAAGGCAAAGCTCCTTATTTGTCAAAAACTAACAAGCATAATAGGACCAGGGCTTGGCTTAGGTTTCAGCATGTTTGGTATAAGGAAGGCTACCTGGAGACTGGTATAGAGGACAGAGACACCGCCCCAGACACTAAGGGTGTTGCCACTGAAGCTTGGACAGTTCATTTGAATGCTCGAGTCCCCATCTCATCCAGTTAGAATATTTTTCCTGCAGTTACAGTAGTCAATGAAGACTACGAACTTATCAGAAGCTTGCTAATTGACCAGGCCATTCATGCATGCCTGCCAACTGGCAGTTTCTATTACGCAGTGGCATACTGATCACAGAGAAGTGACTCAGATCAATCAGAAGTACTTCCATCTCCCAAGGAAAGCAGAGCATAGAATTCCAAGACATAGTGAGAGTATGAAGACTTAACTTTTCCAGGGAGTAGAAGCCTGCCCTTCAAACCAAACAAAGCGAAAACCAAGAAACCCAGACTACAGAACATCTCTTTGTGACTTGCACATTATGCCTGAGGAAAAGGGATCCCATCGATTCTCAAATCATCTAATTTTATTTAAAAAAAATAATTTAGCAATCAGTTTTCAGTTGAAATGCTCTTGGATAACAGAGAAATGGTAAATACATATTACATCACTCGTCTGACTTCATATAAAGGATTGCACTCATAATAATTGAGCATGTATTTTATAAATGCTTATATGTTGTATAATTGGTTATACATTTATAGGTGTGTTGACTTTGATTTAGGCGGGAAAACACCATGCATGTAAGAACCCTGCTTCTCAGTCATTAGGGTGCTGAGGCCAAAATGAAGCAATGTCCTTCCAGACTTAAAACTTAAAAGGCATGTGCTTAATTCAATGTTAACTAATATTGTTACTAGCAGGGGCACAGAGCACTAGTGATGAAGATGAGAAAGACTCTAGCTTATTATTCCCCTGGTTTGTAAAGGTAGTGTAAAGTACATAGTTGTAGATTTGCCTCCTACCCATGGGTCTTAATATTGGTAATACCCACTGGACAACCAAGTTCTTCCTGTGTTACATGCATTCTATTGAACATTATTTTATAACCTAGGGGTGACTCCAAGCTTGATATAAAGCTTAGCAAAATTATCAGATCATTTTATGCCTTCTAGGATGCAGAACTAATGATGCTGTTTGATTAAATTAATTGGTCACCAAAGACATAGGGTACCAATAAAGGTTTGCTGACAATTAAAACAACAAAAACCTGCTAATTATCCCCTTCACTATTTTCTCTTTGAGATATGACATGATAAATATAAGAAGTCACTGTTGAAATCATGTATTGAGGGAGATAAGTTGGGTTATCAACTTAGAACAAGAGTAGCGTTTGACTGTATAGAGGGGAACTGCACCCCTGTGTTCAAGTGTACTCTCAGAAGGGAGTGTGCTTACTCATAGTGACTGGGTTAGATTGTGAGTATTCTTAGAGGGAGAGGGTTTCCTTCATGTGGAAGTTGAATAATTAGACCAGTTTTTACAGGATTTATTTTGTCACTCCTGGAGGTTTACCCACAAATTTCAAATCTCGAGAAAACAATTTGGAAGGAAAGTGTGAAATACTTGTTCATGGGAAATCTGTACCCCACCCTAGGAAAGAGGAATTGTACTTAAGAACTACTCTTTGGGGGTAAGCTGCTTATTGAAATGAGGGAGACTAATTGTCAGAAATGATGAGAAACAAATGTGGAAAGCCCTGTGTTTGCTGCTCTGGCCACATGGGACATTTAAAGAAGCATATGTTGTGTTTAAAAGACGAAGAAGTTGCCATTAAAAAAAATATATATTCAGTGTAAGAGGGAAAAAAAAAGAACATGACTGCTTATAGACAGCAACTCAAGACATGTAAAGAGAGCCCAGGGAACTGCTAAAGGCTGGCTTTCCACTTGGGCATTAGCTCAGCTTTCTTCCTCTGTTTACAATATCCACTAATATCACAAACCAGCTTTGCTGGAGACATATGCTGAAAGGCTAACAACGGGAAATCCTCTAGAGATGGGATGGAATGGGCTGTGGATTTAAGATGCTTAGCTGGGCTTGGGCAGCTTCTTGGGCTTTCAAAAGATTTTCCTTTAATCCCCACAATATTTTAGGAAACTTTTGAAACTTTCACCGTTTTTATCAGGTACCTCTCTGTTAAGAGAGGGCTGTCCCATATATATTATAAGTTGCTTAGCACACGCCTGGCCTCTACACATGAGTTTCTATTGACAGTTCCCTTCCAGCTGTTAATAATGCAGAAGATCTCCAGATGTGATCAAATATTCCCACGGGGGTTCAAAGCAGGAAAGTGGTGGTCCGAGGATTCCTTCTGACATATCTATATATCTTAGTGCATACAGCATTGTTGAGGATGTTCAAATGAAGTGTATTTTGTGTTTACAAATATATTCGGCAAAGGTACAAACTTACATGGAGCCCACTAACAAGGGCAGAAAAAAAGATGGTTCTTCCTTTATCCTTGATAACTAACTGCCCTGTTTCCAGGAAAAGAGTCTGGGCTTTGGAATCATACCCACGTGGACTTGGGTCCAAGCTTCATCTCTTGTCACTAGGGTGATCATAGGCTGGTGATGTCACCTTCCTGAGCCTCTGCTTTTATCATTACTGTTGTTATTGACACGAAAATGGAGTCAGTGCTGAATTCAAAGGATTGTGGTAAATATTAATTAAAATAATTTGTCTTAGTCCTCATACTTGCTAATCCCTAATAAATCCTAAATTGTCATTATGTGGCACAGTGATATTCAGGTTCATTAAAATAGAAGTGTCATCCCTTCTGTTTAGCCACTAAGCTGGTCATGAGTGACAGATCTTGTTAGTGGGAACACATTTTAATTGCCATACAGTGTTAGCTACAGATAGTCAGAGCTCTCTGCAGACTTTACGGTGACTCGCCTTCTCTGTCACCCTCAGGTTGGATGCACATTTGACACTTCTTTCTGCATCACCATTTTTGTTTCGGTGGGTGTGTCTTATGAAATCATCAACTTCAACTTCTGGTTACACTTTGACAAACCACAGAGGTCTTTCAGTAAATGTGTAACATACCGAGCTGGGCACACCAAGGAATGGATAAATATTGACAGGTAATATCCCATGTGAGGCCCACTCAGTACCCGAGCCTAGTCAAATCACTGGGGAGATCAGGTTTCTCCAAGTTTTACTTTAAACAGAAGCGCACTGGCCATAGGAAAGGACACTGAAACTCTTATAACAAATGTAAAGAGATGTGAGTGATATAAATAACAGGCTTGTTTGGGCTATCTCTTGCTCTACTCAGCTGAATTTTGTCCAGAAATGGTGCTGCTTTGAATTGTGAATTCGTCTACCACGAAAAATGAGAAATTCTTTATACAAGCATCTGAGTGGACTGACAATGTGTATAGCATGTTGAGGAAGGCCATGATGTTTGTCTTCCAGCATAACATGGAAGTGGAGTGATCAAATTCTGTTAATGGTTTCTCAATGGGATGGGGACTAGATATCTCCCCAAGAGTTGAGTTACCTGAAGTGGTCTTTGAAGGGTCTACAAGAGGAAGATGATTGTTCATCTATACTCATCTCCATTTGGAATTAGTGTCTGCTTCAACCAGTAGTTTATCCTTAGAAAGACCCTATCTGGAAGCCAAAGGGTCTTCAGTTCATAGAAGACAAAGAAATGACCACTGGTTTACCCTTTCTTCTATTTGTCTCTGCAACTCCGTGGTACCTATTCATCTGTATTTATGGATACCTCAAAGGAATGGGGATTAGACATATAACTCATGCCAGTGCAGGCCAAAAATACTCAACCAAGAAAGGAGAGAGTCTACTCATTAATGAAAACCCATGACGCTCCAGCGTCACCATGTAAATATGGAGGGAGCATTTATCAGAAGAGAATCCTGTTCTAGAGACCCACCCCTCTGTTTCGTCATTTCCAACAGGTAGGCTTGACATATAGTAGTATCAGAACTTGAAACCAATTCACAACCTGCCATAATCAGGCCTCGCTTAGTCATCTACATCCCATAGCTGGTTATGGGCTATGATGACTTGAATAAATGGTTGCTCGTTTGGTTAGTTTTGTGTCAATTTGACATAATTCAGAGTCATTTGGAAGAAGAAATTTCAATTGAGAAAATGTACCCATTAGACTGGCCTATGGGCAAGCTGGTGTTGCATTTTCTTGATAGAAGGTTGCCGTGGATGGGTCAGAGCACTTATTGGATAGTATAAACCCAGGGCTTCTTGTGCTGGGTATTATGAGAATAAAGGCTGACCAAATCAAGAGGGAGCAAACCGGTAAATAGCATTCCTCCATAGCCTCTGCATCAGTTTCTGCATCCAAGCCCCTGACCTGCTTGAGTTCCTACCCTGACTTCCCTCAGTGATGGATTGTTACTTGTAAGTAAAAGTCAAATACACCCTCCCTCCCCAGTTGCTTTTGGTCACAGTGTTTTACCGCAGCAATAGAAACCCTAACTAAGACATTATCATAGCATCTATGCAACCCCTGAAGCTTGTTTCTACTCTCCAGTTCTTCACAAAAAGAAAAAAAACACAAATGGTGCTAATCTCTGTTTTGAATTATTCCCTTAAGAAATATCTAGATCTCAAGTCTTGCTGAAGCAAGACTAAAGCAGTTAGAGTATTTGAAACTTTCTAAGTATTTTTTAAAACGGAAAATTGCTTATATATTTATTACTGTACTTATACAGAGACATTGTGTTTATATCTCCACTTTCCCAAAGCAAAAACAGATGAGGCAATCGACTTACATTCTACAACTTGCCTTGCACTATGTAGACATGTGCATTTATGAATACACACCTAGGCTTTCCCTTCATTCTATAATGTCCAAGATCCACATGTATTTGTGGCTGTGTTTCTCTACTTCAGCTGCATTTTTTTTGTAATTAAACAACTATTTAAAGCAATAAAACTTTTATATATCTAAGCATCTGACAAAGTCTGGACAAACTCTAACAGCAGAAGATAGCTGGACTCTGTTTGACTTAGTCATACTGATTAATTGTATTTTCTCAGGTTTCATCTGCTCGCCCTGAGATTTAGTATGTCTTTCATGTTCACTTTTTGCTTATATTAAGCTCATGAGAAGTTTCTGTGGGTTTCTTAATGACTGAGAATCCAAATAGTCTGTGTCCTGTTTCCTCTGATTTTTCCTAATATTCCTTGACTTAATGAGAAAACAGAAGAGGGTTAAAAACAAAAAAGAAAATTAACATAGAAAGTATTGAAGTTACATTCCATCCCTTTTTATCCTTAAGGATTTCCTTGGTATTAAAGTGATCAGTGGTTTTAACTTAATTTTAAAAATTAAAACTTTATTTTATTTCAAAACAAACAAGGCATCAACCAAACATAAAAGGTGTTGAGGGATTACTATACTCCTGCCGAATATAGGACTGTTTTTGTTTGGTAGTGGAAATACGAACATCAAGGCAATGTTATTCTTTAGGAAACTCAGTTCTAAAGAGAAAACAAAGTGCAAATCCTAAAAGAAGTCAAACTGAAAATAAAAGCCTCAATGGAAGAAAGGCTAATGCTGTGGCCACATAATATAGAGAACAATTAGTTCCAAATAAAGGAGGGTGGATTTCAAAATTATTTTACAGGAAGAACAGGCATTCAGTGTTGAAAATTCCGATCAATGGAACAGGAATGGGGTGAAGGCTCCAGTTCACTGTCCTTTAAGGAAAGAAAGAGACTGTCCTGAACAGAAAGACACGTGTGTCTCCTAATCACTTACCATGCTTCATGGAAGTGACTTGTACATGTATCTGCTTTCCCACCAAATTTAAAATTCTAAGATGACATGTCTTCATCATTCTGCCCAAATTTCTACACAGCTGTCCCTTTAATCATGTGATACCTCTAACATTTAATTAAATCTAATTCATATGTATTTGTTTTTAGCTACCATTCACGATTTGGCTTCTTTTTTATTCACCCAATACTAGCATAATGTTTTGTAAATATGGGTCCCACAGAATTGGCTCCCCTGGGTGAGACCCCAAAAGTGTCTTGTTAATGTGACTACTCAGGGCATACCTGCATTAAAAGCTTAAGAAGGTAACACCATGAACAAGTAGTTTTCACTTTCTTGAACCTGAGCTGTTCCCAACTTACTTCATGACATTATTTTTCTTATGACAGTAAAACACATTTTACAAACTGAGTTCTAAATAGGGACACTGTAAGTTCATCACATTTCATTCTCCCCCTGGCCTCACTAACTTTCACACCCATACTCACTTCATATTGCAAAACTCAAAGTAACAAAAAGACCTTTAGCTCTGTTTCATTTGATGCCTCTAAAATAACTATTGGGTTGTGTGATCATGTGTCCCATTCCTTAAAATGCACATTAAATAATCCCTCTTTCCACAAATATTGGGTACCTTTTATTAATTACAGTAAAATAATTTAGGCTATGTTATTTTAGGATTTAGTTTAGATTTTTGTTCTTTGAAAAATAAATCTTCGTCATTTGGATTCTTGTATTTATTTTTGATGGGGAGTTAAAAGAGGGTTCAGGAAAGACTCCTTCAGTGACACCACCCACAGCTATCTGGTGCTTTAATTCCTTCCTTGGTCTCCATGTCCTTCCCCCTGCATTACCACTGGAAATGACACAGCCTTATTATCATTTGTCAGTCAGCAATGGAGCCCATGTCTGGGCTGGGACTCAGTCCTCCACAGTGTGGGTCCACTCCATACTTAGTCTATGTTCACTGCTATGGACTGGTCCCAGCAAAAATATCACATGTAGTAACGATGCCATTTCTTTTACATTGTAAGATATCAAAAGCTCAGAGAGTCAGCAAATAAGAAACATAATAGATGCCAGGAAAATTTCGTACAAAAGAAAGGCCATAAAACACTGTGGGATAACATATATCATAAAAACACATTTAAAGTTGTAATGAAAGACATTTTACCTTGTGCTTGCTCTAGGTCAAATTCTAAGCTCAGTAGCTGAAATAATGTCTAATTTCCTTGCTTTTACTCTAGTGTGTTAGTACAATATCTTGTACATAGCGTACTCTGAAATATTTTTATTGGATTGAATTTGGCTTTTCGAAGTATCAGGTTTTATACTAGGAATTGCTTCCAAGAACACCTGGATCTTTGAAGAGTAATGAACTCTCAACACTGAGTCTTCACAGGAGAGGGATCTGAATGAGTCACTGGGTGGGGTTGGGGGTGACATAAATGAGTCATCAGGGCTTGGGGTGCAAATGTCCTGAACCTTAAAGCATTCCTGATGCCTTCACTAGAATGTCCAAAAGCAGGTAAACTATATTTTCCATTTGCATTAGATGCCTCTGAGTTAACAGCTTCTTGTATCTTGTTCTTAGATTTCAATAGAAATGGATGGGGTAAAGCAAACAGAAAAACAAGTGAAGATCAAGGGGAGAAAGACAAAGAAGCGGGGTGAGGGAGAGGAGGGGGAAGAGGCAGGAAGAAAATGAAGTTTGTCAAGTTCAAACGTTTACGTTTGCTTAAGAATGGTCCTTAATTAAATTGAATCCCTCTAGATCAGTTTTTCTTGGTCTTTCGTTTTCTGCAATCACATTCAAAAGAGAAAAGTTTGATAATGTGGTACAGTATTTAATGAAACTCAGTAAAAAATTCAAGCATCCAATGGTGTAGACATAAACTATAATTGCATTTTAAAAAAAAAAAAAATAAACAGTATTTCCTCAGACTTGGTATACACCTGCTTCCACTGGTTTCTAGTTGGCTCCTCGTGCAGAGGCAAGGTCCACACCTGCCGTTGGGTCAGAGCTACCATAATGAAGCCTTGTGCCAACTGCTTCTGCTCAGGCTCTTCCCAGCCCCGAGTTTCCCTCATTCTGTGCCACACCTTCATTTTCAATAGATAGAGTAAAACTGTATTCAGGGTGCTTGGCCTTTGAGGAGCAGAACCTGACAATTTTTTCACATAGTAAGTGCTGAAAACGCCATACACTTTGCTCTCAGACATAAAGAAATCAAGTTCCTGCTGACCAGGAACATTATACCCTGCTTGCTAGCTGTCACAGTGCTACAGAGTTCTATGCAGCTTCAGGGTGGCAGTTGACAAAGACAGTCATCAATACTTTTTACCCAGCTCTAAACCCTGTGAGCTATAGTGATGAACGGCCTGGGAAGATGTCCCCACCGATGAAGTAGTGGAACGCATGCTATGGGATGAGAAAATATTCTCTAATTGGATTTATGGCGCACTCACAAGAGGAAACTCAACCCTACTACTATAAAATGAACTAAGGACCCATGACTGGAGAGGTCATAGAACTATGGAAGAAACAGCTGGTAGCATTTTTCTAAAATAGAATAATTTCAAATTGACTTATAAATATTTAACCATGTTTTAGAGATAGTGACATATTAATGACAAAGGGTGCAGCTAATATCCAAATATCAATTTCTAATGCCATTGATGAATATGAAGAGACTTGGCTCCTTGGTCTGAAAGCTACTGGTTGTGTGGCTGGATTTAGAGTGTGCTGTGTTCTCTTATAATATTAACTATTATGGATAAGAAAAGGAAGAGGGTGAGGATGAAGAAAAAAAAAAACAAAAAGCAACATTAAAAGGAAAATCTCATTCTGTCAACTAAACACTCAGAGAAACTAAATCAGTAAAAATATTAAAGCCTTTTAAATAAATACATGCAACTAATCAAAACTGATATCCATGAGCAAATGGTGATAAACTATAGATTTCTTTAAAAGTGGTCATTCTTGATCCTAAAGCTGTGTAGAGAGGCCTGCATGACAATGTTATTTATGGTGGCTGTGCTATGGAGCCAGTAGAAAAGGTGTCAGCACTACAAAAAAGGGGTGTCATTCATCTCGCCCTAGATAAAAGGTTTGTAAAATTAATCATAAGATCAATATGTGATCATTGTAATAGGAAAGAGTATCATTATAGTTTTTAGAAGATACTGCTCATATGTGTACAAATATAAAGTTTTATGTTTAGGACTTCTGCAAATAGGCTTATAAAATAAGGATTTATGAAAAATAATAAATGTTTATCAATCTGACCATAGATTTATGACTTCAGCCCTCATTAGACAAGCTTCTGCAATGGACACTGGTTAACTGGTTAACACAGAGATTCACAATTTGCCATGGTGCAAAGAAAAAGGGACTGTGGAGTAGACAGGAACAAACAGGACATCCATGTAACACCTCATTGTCTTCAGGCTTGGGGACATCAAGGAAGAGGAAAGATTGTAAGAGGGAGGTTGGGGAGAACATTAGCAAACCAGTATCTTCTGAATACAACATTCTACCCATGAACTCACAGAACTCCTGCACAAGATCAAACCAGAAAACATTCCAACATGGAGGGGGGAAGGGCTCACCAGGCCACACCCCTAGCTAAGGATCTGTGGCAAGGAAATTCATCCCAATAACTAATTTGTTTGGTATTAGATTGGGCCAAGGACATGGAGAGGTTAATGCTAATTTTCTAGGTGATCCTCAGTGTGGTAAAAATTCAATACAAACTATTGAACACAACACAAATAAAGCTTGCCTAGAGATCAGGTGGAGCTAGCCACTAGTTAACCATAGAGGTCTGGAGGTCTGTACCGACAGAGACAGGAAGTGATAAGGTGGAGTGGAGACAGGATCTCGGCCATTTTGGTCAGAGAATTCAGAGTGGTAAGAAGTCTCTGGTGGCTGCTTCTCTGCTTCTCTGATCTTTCAGCTCTTACCCCAATAACTGACTCCTGGTTTTTTATTGATAAGACTGATTAGGGCCATGCTTCATCTGGCATCCAACTTTTTGGGCATGAATTCACCAGCAAAGCCACTTTCTTATGGCTTAAAGCCACCAGCATATGCCATGGCTGCACCCGGGGTCCCACTCGAGTCACCTCCCCACCAAATAAGTTTTCCTTCTTTTTTCGCCCAAGCCCAATGAGCAAGTCTGGGATTTTTCGGTTGCAGCCTCTCTGCAGCAAAGGCCGCAAGCTCTTGTGCTCCAAACACCCTCACCACCGGCCTTTAGGCAGCTTCTTCCCGGTGACCCTCTGTGTGTATTTTTTTGGAAGGCAGGCTCCCTCTCCAGGAGGGTTGCTGGCTGTCCCAGGACTCCCTCCTCAGGCTGCTGACACTCTAGGACACCTGCTTGGGCTTATGCCCTCCGTTTTACAAAGCCTGCTGTTGCAGATCTTCCATCTCATGCAATCAGCTCTGCTTTAAGTACTCAATAGGTACGCTCATTGGACTCTTCAAGAAAACACCTAACTGGGTAGAATTTGACACTGTAGAAATGTTTTCAATTTATTTTATGAGACAATTGACTAAGATATGCTTCTTTAAAATATGCTTTAATCAATATTTGTAATTTATCCATATCTCTACTGTCAATAGTTTTCTTTCATTACTGGGGGGCCCGTTGTTAAGGCCTGTAATTCAGTGACTAAGTAGTGCAATTAGCTACCCAAAAACTTGAAAAAAATCAGAAGAAAAAAATGGCTTGTAACATTTTCTAAAATTACACAAAATGACTGGTCATAGCCTAATTTTTAAAAGCATTTTGTAACTTACATTATTTGTTTTCTTGTTCTTCCCTGGAAAGATATGTCTCTGGATGCTGAAGGGGTAGCTGAGTGTTCAGGACCAGAGTTCTATTCCCAGCACCCACATGGTTGCCCACAACTGCCTGTAAACCCAGGTTTGGGAGATCCCACACCCTTCTGGCCCCCACAGGATCCTGTACAAACATATAGCATTTGTGCAGAGAGATAATAAAACATAAATATTTAAAGAGAATATCTGTCTTCCTGTTTTATATTGTTGATCATCAATTTTTTGAAGAATTACAGTCATCTTTTCTGAGGAAGTATTGCTTTATCTGAACTGTCATCATTCAAACTACCTATGCACACCAAAAGCAAACAAAAATCCTCTGTGGTCATTGGACTCTGCTTTTTGTTTGTTTGTTTTACTTTTTTCTTTGTAGAAAGGTAAAGTTTTCAATCAGATAAACATCAAATCACATCAACTAATCAAATGAACCTATTCCAAAGGGCCAAGTTCCAAGTCACTGGGTTTCTTGACTTTAGGCAAGATAACATCATTTCTTTTGACAACTTCATACTAAATGCAGTTAGCATGATTGTGATATCCATCATGATTTCTTTTTCACCTCTGTAACCAAACTTCCCTTCTGCAATGTTAATTTAGAAATAAATAAGAAACTATCTTTGAGAAATGAGAAATCACTGCTCTTAATACTTCTGTTGGATGATTCTTTCTTGTTTTGGGTTTTGTTCCTAGTGTTAACACAAGTCAACAGTTTTTGGTGCCTCTAATTGTAATCAAGACCAAAGGGTAAATATCAATAAAGCAACTTGAAAAAAAACTTTTAGAATAGCAGACCAACTAGATTAATAGTTGTAATGATGACAAAGACAATACTTTATGTGTGTATGGTAGCTATCATTCAGCATCCCTGGCTGACTTTATGGATAAGTATTTTTATTTTACCCAAATAGACCTGACTTTGGATTCATTTGCATGTGTATAAGGTTATTTAAAATATAAGCATTAGTCAAGTATTCCCAGCCCCTGAATTTCAGCTTTTCAATCATTTTTACACTTGGTTAATTTAAAGAATATTGATACACTCTTTGATTTTCTAAAGTAGTTCCTGAGAACTAATTATAGGTGTTATCAAAGTTAAACATCTGCTATAAGAGGTATCAAAATAAGTATAGTTGAACATATTTTCTCTAAGAGAAAATGCAAATATTAGTGATCAAGAAAAACAAATTTGGGGAAATCTATCTCATGTCACAAAATTTATTCATCTTAATGTTGTACTGCCAATTTGAACATCTGAATAGATAAACTTCCAGTTTTCAAAAATTCACATTTACACCATTGCACTCAGTGGCAGCATGGCACACTGTAGAATGTCTAAGATTGCATGTATCCTGGTGTGTCTCCTCTGCTGTGGAGAACCCTCAAAGGTGTTCTGAGCAGTGCCTGTGCTATTAAAGGTCAGTCATCCCTATGGGATAACATAATCTATTCTGGGGTGAAAGGCATCATAAAACCAAGGATCTACTCTTACAGTCTACTCTCAGACTCCCAGCCCCAGCCCCAAGTAACTCTTGACGTCTGCCATGATCACTGAATCAAAGTTCAAAATATGAGTAGCTTATACACTGAGATTACTAGAAGGACCTGAAGGGCTAAGGTAAAAACTCTTCCCAGCACCATGCCAGATTCTGCATAACTATTTATAACAAGAACAACCTCGCTGATAATAAATTATACAAAGCAAACAAAACAAAACAGAAAACACTGTTTTAACAAACAAAGTTCAGTTATTACTTTATGGCAAAGACTCTTACTGGGGTACATGGATTGCTCTCTCTGGAGAGACTTCAGGTGACCTATTAGTCTTCTGATTTGTAATCAAAATTAAATATAAATATGTTCATGGGGATTTTTCTGGAACCTACTTAT
Source organism: Phodopus roborovskii (assembly GCF_943737965.1). Taxonomy (NCBI): domain Eukaryota; kingdom Metazoa; phylum Chordata; class Mammalia; order Rodentia; family Cricetidae; genus Phodopus; species Phodopus roborovskii. The sequence continues at coordinate 21,410,658 of NW_026125397.1, read as the reverse complement.
CACATTTAAGACTCCAAAAAGTCTTTCATCCAGACACTGTAGGGATCTATTTGTTATCAGTAACAATGGTGACATAACAGGAAGGTCACCTCCTTTTCAACTGGCCATGTTCTCCATAGACACACCCCAAGGAAACCCAAACAACAACATTTTCTAGTGACACTGCCCATTTCTTAATGATTTTAAATGCAATAGACTGTGAAGCCCACACGCTACACTAGTGGTCCACCATTCCTGGGACAGTGTGCTTCCTGATGACTCCTAGTTTCTTAGTTCTTCACCCACCATATCCGCTAATCCCCTTCCACTGACATCAGATAAGATGAAAGCTAAAATGCAATAGATGGTTGGGCAAGATGAAGGTGCAGAATGACTGTGACTCTTACACTCTGAAGTTTACAAATCAGCTCTTAGTTGGGAAGTCATTGTTATGAGTTAGGATAAAAGTCACTCCATGTTCAGGATCAGGATAGACTGGTTAACTAGCTGGTGGGATCTTACATGGTCTGTGTAGGACAGAAGCAAAACTCAGGCCTGATAGTTACAGCTCAAAATCCCGTGTTCTACTAAATAAGACAGTTTTTCTGAAAGATATGGAACTTGGTCCTTTGCTTCTACAAGACTCCATTTAAAGAGATTCTGAAACCAAATATATGGACTCCATAGGACTCTATACTAGGAAATATTTACAACTACAAAAAGTAACAAAATGATTCTTCAATTTTCTTGTCCTAGATGTGACCAGACAGCCCCTACAGAGCAAAGAGTGCCCCTATGGTTTACTACACTCAGGTGTGTCTCTGATGGGAACCTCCTTAGGACTGTGAATTGAAACAAAGAATCATTCTAATTTTTCTGCTCTAGTAACTTCAAATCACATTATTTTGACTAAGTTAGTTCCTGAGAAAAAAGCCTGTTTTATCTGTAAGTGTAGCCACCTTTTAAATACATACTACTCCTTATTCCCATGATTCCTTAACCAGTATTCATCTGTATTTTGTTTTTCTCTGGTCCTCTGAAGGCTGGCTTTCCATTATAATCAGGTCTATGGTATGCTTGTCAAGTCAGTCTTTCTAAATCTTAGGGTACATGACATTCTCTGTTCAAAAACACTCCACTGGCCATGACCTACTATAGAAAACTATTAACCTGAATTCAACCCATCTAAAAGTTTTGTAGGGTTTTGCTTTTTTCTGTCTCCCTATATCACAAATGACACCTTGGTGGCACATTTATCAGTTTCTTTCCCAAGCTCATGGATCCATCAAGTATGCAATTGTCAAATAGTTATCAAGTCTAATGCATTCTATTAAACTTAGTAATACCATGAACATATGGCCCCTCACCTCACAGAGCTCATAATCAAATGGAGAAGATAACAGTTCTGTTAATAAACAAACTATAAGTATTATTAAGGCAGCAAAGTAGTGGTTAAGATACAGACTGAGCACATAGAATGGTGGAGGACATGTAGAGATCCACATGCAATAATTAAGGAATATGCTGGAGAACATGACAACCTGGATTGGGAAAACAGTGTACTTGGAGAGCCTGGAGAGTTTGTAAAACTGAAAAAACAAAACAAAAAGCCTATTTTCTTACAGAGCAGAAATCAGAAGAGGGACCTCTAAGGACACGGAGTCCAAAACATACAGATTCGTGGCAGATGTGGGGAGAAAAGGGCAAATCAAACCTTTAAGGAGGGAAGTGCCACAACTGTGAAATAGCAAGTAGACTTCAATAACAAATATAGGCCTTTGGCTTTACAAGAAGAAATACAGCACTAATAAGCAATGCTGAAAAGCACGAACACTGAGGGATTGGAGAAATGACACAGCACATCCATTATATAAACACACGTATTTCAGATATTAGGTGAATAAAATAAAACTGGAAAGTTTTGGAGTTTCTATCTGTGAGCTAAAAGAATCTCAACCCCATCTACTCAAAGTCTTGTACTCAATATAACCCAATGATAAATATCCATGTTCCCAAACATAACTAAATACCCTTGTTTACACCAGTATCTCTACAGACATGAGTAATGTGTTACACTCTGCTATTATGACAGCTGAGACATTTCCAAAACATATAATATATGTATTTACCCATGAATAGCAAAATGAGCATGCCTACATACTAGCTCCATCTATTCTAAGTAATATATTTGATATGTTTTCTGCTTCATGTCAGAGACCCTTTTGTCTTTTCTTAATCTATAAATTGTTTTTCAACAAAATGTCAAGACCTTATGAAAAAATGTAACAGATAGATTTTAAATAAAGTATCTTACAGTGAGCTGCAACAGATCCAGGAGAGAGCTGTGCTGTGTTGAAAGTCTAGGCAGTTTTCATACTTCTGAGACCCTATGCATTTGCAATCAACTTTCTGTCAGTTGGGTCCAGATTGTCCTATTACTGACCCAGAGTTTGTTGTGTGAGCTGATGCTCACATCTCTATGCTCACTGTGCAAACCCAACATTGCTATTTCTACTTACACTCAAGTTTGGTTCTGAATCAGTATTTTTTTTTAACTGAACCTTTTCTTAAAAGCAAATGGACAAGATTTAAAAGTGAAAGCACACTTTCCCAGAGTCTCAAGACATTGTCGTTCAGTTCATGCTGTAGAACACTGGTCTGGGCTTGCTGCTATACAGGAAAGAATGGGTAGAAAGTGACAATATAATCAACTAACCACACCTGACAAGGGTGACAAGTTCTGCAGTACAATGCACTGACTCTGTGTGCTGACTCCAGCATGACAGTCAAACTCTGCCAGGCATCAGCAGAACTATAGTAGTGGCACCCAGGAAATGGTACACAGTGAGGTCCTCAAGCAGTTTTGACAGTCATCTTTATGATGCCAACAAGAAGTTTTGTCAGGTGATTAGAGTACAGAGGGAGATCCAGAAGTCCTTGAACAATGACTGCAAAATTAGCCTAGGATGAAAACCTGTTGGCAAAAAGGAAGGCTGGAACCCCTGGTAGTGCCTACAAGAACTAGATGGGACCACCAGCATGTAGGCAAACTACAAACCTACAGGCCTGGGTGGAGGTTTGAGACACACGGTGAATGAAATTGTATGGAGAGCTACCTCTAACAGAGCATTGACAAGAAATCTTGGGGTGTGCAAAGGACCCCAATAACTACACACTAGGTGGCTTAAAAGCTCCATCTTTTGTAGAGCATTTGTTGTTGAGCTGCTGAATTTTCCCTGTAATGCCCTTTCCACATTTAAAAGCAGATCTACCAAGCTGTTTCTGCTTTTGTGTTAATACATGTGTCCCTGTCCAATTCCTTGATCTGGAACACAAAATCTGGAAATCTTCCTGATATCTGCAGTTACCAGTGTCACCCTGACTCAGTGACTTTTGATCTTTCTTTTGGTCACATTCTTAGGTAGCAACAATAATTTTAAACAGCAGCCTGTTGAAGTAGAAGAAACTGCAAATAGTATCTTTAGGTAACTGCAGTATTGAGATCAGTGGGTTCCTACCAGGCAGAGTGGGTTGTGTGGAACAGCACAATAAGCCCCTCAATAACATCCCATAACCCTATGTTGGCTCTCAGCATAACATATCAGCTATGAAAATAGACTGCACTTCACTACAATAGCCACTGGAGACAGAGGTCATTAAGGTGACACCAAGGAAACATTTTTATAGTATAGCAAAGAATTTTCTCTGGCTTTTCAATAGCCCTTTTCTTTTCACTTCAGTCCTTATTCCTGATGCACCAATTGGCTGCCATCTCTAATTCCTAGCAGCCATCACCATGGGATACAGGTCCTTCCAAGCACATGCTACCACTTACCTTCGTTAGAGAAGGTCATGAAGATGAAAGGTCTTAAATATCAGTGAGGAAAACTCAGGAACATGGTGAGATAAGGGTACATTGTCAGGAAGAACCTAGGAAGATTAGAGGACTGCCCCCCCCAAAAAAAAGCACTTTAAGTAATCATCAATGAGTACACTCAAATATGTCCTCACTCGAAGGTAGGAGATCCTATTTTTCTCATAGAAATATATTGCAAACTATGACTTTCTATTTTCAAAATCTTTTACCTGTACACCCAGATCACTTAGATTAAACCTTAGCTCCATTATTAGTTCTCAAACTTGGGCACTTGAGTTCACTGTGGTTTTTCTTTTTTTTTTTCTTTCTTTCTTTTTTGTTTGTTTTTTCTTTTCACATATAGACTTGGACTCTGTAGGGACTTCATAGAATCGATGAGGAAACTAAACAAATTAACATGCACAGCACACTATATTAACATATAGGACATCACAGAAAGAACCATATCATGGCAAAGGTTCAATAGTAATGGGTGCCATTTCTGGCCCTGTAGCTGTTTGACATCAACATCACTGTCATTGCTAATATAGGAAACACAGAACGTCTTTGATTTTGAAGGAAAAAATTTCCTCTTCCCTCAGGTGGGCTTTAACTCAGGAGTTGGGTTGTCAGCTGACCATAATCACACAAAATGCCCTCTGAGTCAGTTTTCTCTGGATTCTTGCCATATAAATTCAAGTGATGAAATTCACAGATCACAGCCAGTATGTTTTTATAATGAAGTTTGTTACAGATTCAGAGTGGAAGCCTAAGAGTAAAAGGCAAGGCACAGCAGCTGTATGCAAGAGAGGCTCCTGGGAAATTGGGGAGCATCTAACTGCATGGGGAGGAGTACAAGCTTGTCAATCTAGTCAGTACATTCGTGAGTGTCCTGGCGCCTCCTCTCAGTGTCTGTCATGTCCTGCTTATCAAGGACAGGTTGGCATGCTCATCTAGAAGAAGAGATAATGAGGATCCTAGAACTCTTAACAAGGACACACCTGGAACTGTCTCTTTGCAGTCCCTACCCTCCCTGGCCAGGTTCTATCCTCCGTCTCTATCATTAATATCTCATCATCTCTACTCTATGTCATCTCACTGAATTTATACACCCAAACTCTAATTGATGCCCAAGAGTGGAATTGATCCTCATCCAAATCTACCACAGTCTAGCTTTCTGGGGTTCCCCTCCAGACTTCCTCAGGCAAAAACTTCCTCATTCTTCCTCAAGTAAGCTTTCTTTATCCTTCAGGACAGTTTCAGGTTGTATAACTAAATATGTGAATAATGGGGGAAAATGTCACCAGTAAAAGATTTACAAATATACAACAATTAAAACTCGGTTCACAGTCAAACACACAATGAAGGGAAGGCCTTCTGGAAGCATGTGCCTATATTGGTTCTTGTGAGTGGGCTGTAAACTTGGTTCTGAACGCACAACCTGTGCACTTCACAGCATGCACTCACACTTCACAGTGCCAGTGAAGGCTGCCTGACTCACCTGAGCTCAGATCTGGGACTATTGTGTGTTATGATTTGTGCTGTTTCTACTGTACATGGAAATTTTTCTGCTCTACTTATAACAAAATGATTTAATTACAGAAAGCAAAGGTTTAATATTTTCCTACTGTCATTCCTCAGCATGAATAGTATAGCAAATTAGTATAACTTTGTATTGCATGGTGTTAGAATATTTTGCTTTAAAAGTGCTCACTTGAGTTGCATTAAAAGTGACTTAATGTCAGGCTAGAGAGATGGGTCAGTGCTTAGGAGTGTTTGCTGTTCTTCAGAACTTGAGTTTGGCTCCCAGCAACCACATCAGATGGCTCACGGTGGGATGTAACTCCATCCCCAGGGCATCTGACACTTTTTTCTGGCCTCTGGGGGCACTCACCACAGAGCATACACACACACACACACACACACACACACACACACACACACAGAGACAGAGAGAGAGACATACACACATGTGTACACACACATATATAGACAAACACATACGCACAGACACTCCCACATATACACACATATACACATACACATACACACATATACACACACATACACACATACACACACATACACACGTATACACACGTATACACACGTATACATACGTATACACATACACACATACACACATATACACACATATACACATATACACACACATACACACACCTACACACACCTACACACACATACACACACATACACACACATACACACATACACACACACACATACACATACACACACACATACACACACATACACACACATATACACACATACACACACATATACACACATATACACACATACACACATACACACACATACACACACATACACACACATACACACACATACACACACATATACACACATACACACACATACACACACATACACACACATATACACACACATACACACACACATACACATATACACACACATATACACACACACACATACACACACATACACACACATACACACATACACACACACACACATACACACACATACACACACATATACACACATATACCCATACCCATACACATATATACATCCAAAAACACACATCTTTTAAAAATAATTAATGCGCCTTGACTAGTGATTTAGAAAGACAGGATTTCCAATTTTCCAAAATGAACCTAAGCATACTTCTGCAGTTTTATGCTATGAATTCATGCAAAGCAGTGTGCTTAGTACTGACAATTATACAATCAAACACTGAACATGTTCTATGCCCTATTATCAATACTCAGCAAGAATTTAATTCTGTATGTGAAAATCAGTAAGTACATCTATCTTATTGTCATACAAATTCATTTCCATCTTTGATAAATGATAAAACTATGTATATCAAAGAATTGTTTCAATGGTTGATTTGTATACCTATTTTACATACCTATATATCTGTACAGCTACAATGTCTTGATGACAAGGGTTCACATATGCAGAGTTTAAGTAAGGGGTGCTTTTAGTTTAGGAAGGGTGCTCTCAACTACAGGAAACAAATTCAAGTGTATGCAAACTCAGTGGATTGTATATAGCGATCCACAGAGGTAGGACAGTTCCAGATACTTTTAACAGTACAGTTGAACCTCACGTTTTGGAATGAAATTCCTACCAACTTGCTTGCTTCTGTGAGCAGCATATCAGCTGAACTCATTGAACAGATTTTCAAAACAAAACACTATCCACTTGGGAGGGGAAAACAGAGAAAGAGTCATGATTCTGTATGCAGTATACTTCTGAATGAAGAATCTTGTCACTTCCCCTTTCTTCTACCTCAATACCCTCAATCTGACAATTATGGGGTTTTGGTGTTTCATAGGCCAGGGTTTCTCTCCACCACCAAGCAATAATTTACAAACAAAGCCACTAGACTATTCAGGAGACCTCTTCTATGGCATATCCATAAACTGAAGTCAAGATGTATAGGAAGATGTGACTTTCTACGAATAAGAACGGGATTGTACATTCCTTTATGGCTTTCTGTGCAAAACACAGAGGTTTGCAGCTAGAAGGCCTGAAGGATATATCCAATGAATGAATAAAAGACAAGGAAATTCTCCTTTCTTTCTTCCATTGTCCTTAAGGAATGGCATTAGGTAAGGCAACACTAGGCAACAGAACAAGGCTGGCTGTGCAAAGCTCAATCAGGACAAGTTTGACTATTCCCCATCCAACCCTCAGATAATTGTTCTAAATAGTATGAGCTTTATTTGGGTCAGATATGACTAAGCACATTTCAGGGCAGGAAATATTCATGAAAGAACAAACAGGAAAATATTAGAAAGGATTTCAGTGGTATCCACACAATAAATAACCCTATGGCACATACCACTGCATGTCCAGGCCACATTTTATACACACAAATTTAGAGTTTTAGTTGACAATAGGCAAAGAAGCTGTCTAACTCCCTGTGTTATTAATTGTCTTGTGGGACAGGCAAAGAGAGGTGACATCTGTATGACAAGTAAGCAATACTGTACACCACAGTATTGCAACTCTGTGCGTGAGTTTGACTTGAAGAGCTTTGCAATTTGCTAATGTATAGATAAACTAACCACATGGCAGAATTGCTCTTACAAGATTAGTATGCTCAGCTTTATGACTACCTCAAATTGGGTCTTTCTAAAACAACTGGCCAAAGTGCTAGAACAAGTGTCAATAAGAAGGGGACATTTGTAACCTCCCCATACCCCAAAGTTCAGGGGCCACTACAGAACAGGTGGCAGAAAGATTGCAGGAGCCAGAGGTCGGTAATGAAAACTGTCTTTTGTACATAACAGGGGGTTTTATTTTATATCAAAAGAGATAATGCTGTGAGAATATTTGGTGCTAAATATTGTAAGGTACTAACTATATACCTTATGATGATATATATATCCAGCCACACCTTTGCACTGCTTTTCACATTATCTTTAAATGATCCCTATAATGTAAGGACTCTAAGCCAGCATACAACAGAGATGTCTACACATCCATGGTTGTGGTATCACTATTCACAGTAGTGAAGTCCAGGAATCAGCCTAAGTGACAATCGGCACTGAGGTTTCCCTGACAGTGTCACACAGGAAAGCAAACCGCTTGAAGAGATGAGTGGATAGCCGGTACAGATAGACTTTGTCAACTTGGATCACACTTCCAGTAGTCTAATGCCAGGCAGGTCATTATCAACGTTCTGAAACATGGCACAGTTTGGAAAAAGTTTTCCAGGCAATAGTTATTCCCATTCCAGGCATACAATAAAGCTTAAGGTGTGGCAAAGTGCACATGTTCTGAAGGGTGGCTTCTACAACCAAATGGCCTACAACCTTACGTGATCTCTGACCAATAGCATTGAAGTCAGCAGGCCAGGCCATAAGTTACATGTGACATCTCACCTAAGGATGGGTGATGGTCTAGGGAGGGAAGAGTCTGGAATAATCATTTGGGGGAATTTGGGTGAGGCCTTCCTCGATAGCAAAAGGTAGGTGAGCAAAAATGTTACCAGATCGTTAACAAAACCCACTCTCAGCTTTCTGAGTGGAATGTAGGTGTTTGATTTTATCTCTTCCATTGAGGAGATACCCTGGGTGACTAACATCCCTGATTGACTTAGTGCTTCTCTGTGAGTACAAGATTCTCTTTGTGCCCCCAGCATACAACATAGAGAAAACAGAGTGTATAAGAACATGAACTCTAATCAGCCCTAGAGAATCCAAGAGCACTTACAAGTGGATGGAGAGAACTGGAGGGCATCATGTTACACAAAATAAGCCAGACTCAGAAAGAACTATTCCATTCTTTTTAATTTGCAGAATCTATATTATATATAAGTAAAGCTATAATGCATTTATATAGCAACCACAAATCAACAAATAAAATATAGGTGGCATTAAAGCAGAAAAGGAACTATTTGGGGTACGGGAGGGGAGAAATTAAAAAGGGGCCGAAGAGGGTAATTGGTGATGAGTAAGAGACACACATATATGAAAATTTCCCTATGAAACCCATCATTTAATGAAGAAATGCTAATAATGTTTTAATAGTCAATTGGGACCGGTTTTCCCAAAAGAAAAACAATCTATGGAACATAATTCAGTATATTGTGATTGTCTCTTTCTCTTTCTATCTAACATACACACACACAGACTCACACATACACACACCCATCATCATCATCATTCTGTAGATGGACAAATGAATTCTAAACAAGGATGATTTCTTGGAAAATCCAAATTCAAAGACTGAGGACTTGCCCTGCTTCCCTGTGTGTTTGCAGCTTTCATTTTGTTTTGCTCTGTGTAGGGAGCTTCTGTGGGCAGCAACAAAATTACCTAAGGAAGTTCCCTAGTCTCCACGTTTCAGTGATTGTGTGAAGCTGTCTCCCTGTGACACTGGTGATCAAACATCATTGACTTCCCAGACTATATTTGAGTAAAGACACCTGGAACTATAAAATGCTGACATCTTGACACTGATAAAAAAAATAATAAAATGTGATGAAACTTTTACCATGTAAGCAGGTCCCTTCATGACTGGACCTGTTTTGCTTCATAGATGAGGAAATCTTAACTCCAAGTGTTTGAGTGACTTTTCCCAGCAGCCTCATTACTAGCAAATCTAGACTTAGTCCAACTCCCTTCCTTCAAAGATTCAAATTCTATCATTAGCATAATGTAGAAAAACATACCAAAATTCGTCTTTGCAAAATAATAGAACTTCCTTCTGAAAAGGATAGAGACATTCCCAGTTCAGCAGAACCTTAGAAAGCCAGGTTCTGTCCAGGCTTTCTGCTTCTAGGAAGGTCTGCTGATGACCCAGTGTCTCTTTCCCCTGCTCATTTCTGCTGGCTTGGCCCCTTTCTTTCCTTTCACACAGTATTGCTTTATATAACTACATTCAAGCTTGTACACCAATTTTCTTTACTAGCTGTTGAATTTATGGAGAACATGAGTTGAAAATGAATTTTATGAAATGAACATTAAAGAAAATACAATACTTTTATTTTTTTATTTCAACACAAGAACAATAATGCAATTTTTGTAAGATTGCTGTGAAGTCTAAATGTGTTTAATACACACAAAATATTAGCGAGGTATAGTGGTGAACGTATTTAATCCCAGCACTTGGAGGCTAGAGATAGGCAGATCTTATGAGTTTGAGTTCAGCCTGCTCTACATAGGGAATTCCAGGCCATTTAGGGCTACATTGTGAGAATCTGTCTCAAAACAAAACAAATATATATTAAGTGATTTTTGCAGATCATTTAACTATATCAAGTTACACACTAATATCTCAATGTCATTTATCTGTTGAATGCTTGCACATTCTTCTGGAACTAGCCAAAAATAGTAAAGTATCTCCAAAGGCCAATGATTACCTTATAATTTCCTGTAGTCCAATTTTTCTTTGGGCCACCAGCTCACAAATAACATGGAGACTTCTTATTAATTATGAAAGCTTGGCCATTAGCTTAGGTTGGTCCCACCAGCCTTTACAACTTAAATTAACCTGCCTTTATTAATCTACATTCTGTTGTGTGGCCCTGATATCTCTACTTTGTATTGTATTTGCAACCCTGGCATCTCCATATTGCCCATTCTGCTTCCCCCACATCTGGCTGGCAATTCCCCTTTCTTCTTCCCAGAGTCCTCTTTGTCCCTGGAAGTTCCACCTAACCTCTTCCTAACTAGTTAATGGCCATCCAGCTCTTTAGCAGACCAATCAGAAGGCAGCTTGGCAAAGACACATCTTCACAGAATTAAAAATATTCCACCAACTCCCCTCTTCTCAGGGAGAGTAAGTGGATGAATGAGGTTTCAGAGGCTTAATTTTGTGACTGTGTGAATTCTCACGGTGCCTTATCCCACGCTTAGGAACTTCTAAAACTATAGATAAGTCCAGTTCCTAAAATGAGGCATGTCATCTGTCAGGAGTCATTAACATTCAGTAAAAGAAGGACGAATCCTGAGTAAAGAACAAGGCTTCACTTGCTCTCTGCTTCTAGCGTTAAACCCAAGGCCAGATCCATTCTGTCAATCATTCCACCCTCATGAGAGGCAGAAGCAGCACTGATTCCAGAGAATGCTGGCCCCAGGAAGATAAACCATTTGCCCTGAAGAAACCCACAGACAAGGAAGGGGGCATACCAAAACATGTCAGTACAACTTACTGTTGGTGATATGACGAGTCCCAGCGTATGTGCTATGTTTTCATTTAATTATATCATCCAAGCAAGCCTTTGTTTATCCAATCTGTGGCCTACGTTTTCTTTCTAGTGTATTTCAAGTTCCTTGAGAATAGAGACACTGTCTGTTATGTGATCACTGGTGTTTATTTGAGTGTCCGCTTTCATTTTATCACAAGTGCTATCTCATACTTACTCTGACCAAAAGCAAGTCAGGCCAACAAAACCTAGTGGTCTTCCATTAAAATACAGACAATCCCAGGCTACAGTGGTTCAACTTGGCAAGTTTCTTAGTTTTTGCATGGTTCCAAAGTAGTGCGCATTCCACAGAAACCAGCCCTTAAATTGTGAACGTTGACTCCCCTCTCCCCAAAGAACTGTACATATGAATAATGATTCTCTCCCAAGACAGTGGGCAAAGACAGTAAACTGCCTGCCAGTCATACCATCATGAGGGGAAACAACTGATAGGAACTGTAGCAGGCTGTGCTCCTAAACTTGGATATTGGGTAGGATGCCTATTACACAGGGTTTTCAACTTGCTTTCAATTCATGCTGATAACCCTTACCAAGTATTGATCAAGTTGCCTGTCTGTGCCTCATGATCCAAATACATAGAGAAGTACAGTCCCAGGCGACTTTTAGAACACACACAAATCTTTGTTTACCACTTAGCTAACTACTGTCCATTGTCTGGGAAGACCAAATGCTTACTGAGAGTACCCCCTACTTACTGTAATTGCAATGCTTCAGTGTAGCTGCGAGCATCCTAAGAGGTCTCCATGCTAGCAACTGGGCTCCCTCTAAACATCCTTGAGAGTGTTTATTTGAAAAGATTGCCCTGTTTTCCTTCGGGGTTAAGCCGTGGTCACTGCAGGAAGACATGATGTGGAGCAATGGCAAGCAGCGTCTACTTGTTCCTCAGAGACTGCCTATTCCTGTAGAAAAACAAAATGCATTCTAGCCCACACACGTTAGAGGCATTTTTCAGACACCTAGATTAAAGAAGATAGGTCCTACAAATAACATATTTGTTGGAGAGAGTGGAGAAATCACAAACTCCCTTGGATAAACATTATTAAATGCATACTTAAGGGGCCAGTTGCGACAGTTCCCCCTGGCACTCACTGACAAGCTTGACTCTGGCTGTAAATTAGGTTGCAAAACTTCCTTGTCAGAGAGATCACCCTGTTAAGAGGACTCAACCCTGGCTTGGAATCCACAAGGACAGAAAAATCAATGTGACAGAAAAGCAGTGGCTGTGTCAAGCCTAAGCAAGGGGAGACAGAGGTTTTAAATTGATCATGATTGAGGATGCAGGGGGACCGGGCAAAGGCATATTCATTGTGTCCTTGAAACAGGAGAAAGTGGAGCCTGAGGAGCTTGAGGCGCTCGCTCGCTCTGTGTGTGCTACCCACAGACACTCCCTTGTTTTATAAACAAGCCTCTGTGTTTACTGTGGAAGTAAGAGGCCTTGTTGATCATGGGTGACCAGTTGAAATTCATCAACTCTAGACGATTTTAGCTGAAGCAATGGAGCATGGTACCTTTTCCTGTGTAAATTGGGACTAGAAGTTGGGAGCATCTCAGGTGCTACACTCATTTTAATTTCACCCAAAAGGGGTGGGGAGTCTGGGAGTGGGACAGCGGAACTTTGGCCTGGCTGATGTTTTGGGGCAGAGACTTTAAATGGTCGAAAGATCTGTCAACAGTTGCTGCAGGCCATCATGAGGTGACAGCGGTGTGCTTACAGTCCCCTTGAGGCAAAGGTAAAATCCCACCTCAGCTATTACATTCCATTAGCAGCTAGTCAAGACCACCATAGTAGGATGCCTGCCACTATGACCAATTGAGGTAACCGAGTCTCTGCACCAGAAAGGCCAGCACCCCCATCAGTTGTCTGCAGACTCATCTTGTTCCGGGGCTGGGTACCACACCTTTCTCATTCTCATCTCTGAAGTCCTGATTCCTATACTCTGATTCCTATACTCACAAGAGTCATCTCTGACCAACAGAATGAGAATTTCACAAACTATTACGGAACACTATCTTCCTAAGGGTATGGTGGCTGCTTCTTTGACCTGTCAGCAGGAAACCTACACAAAATTGAGTCCATTAACTTTTTATCGTGGATAGAATGAAAGGCCCATGAGACCCAGTCCCTCCCCAAACATGTGTATAGGCCAATAATAAATGCATACAGGGTCCCTCCCTGAGTCTACACAGGCAGGTACCAGCTGTAGGGGAAGATGCATCTTAGTGGTGTAACAACTTACGAGTTTCCTGTGTTCCTTTAAGTAACTCCTCACTCACTCTTCTATTAGAAATCCTAATTAAATCCATTGGTTTGCCAAATTAGAACTAAATGGAGTTATTTCTTTTGCCAATTGGTGTTGCTCTGTAGTGGGTGAACAGACACTTGTTGTCTCCCTGGGAAAAGTTTACATGGCAGTTGCTGGCCATGATGGGACAGTGACACTCTACTCTGAAGCCACAGTAATGACTGAGCAGCACCAAAAACACACAAAGCACAAAATGTTCTACCAAGCAGTCTATAAAAGGACTGTGGAGATGCCCTTTCTATCTGTGAGGCCTCCTGCTGGAAATGACGGAAGACTAAATCTTACCTCTGCCATGTGGAAAGTTCATATGAACTGCAGGATAAAAATGGTAAGCCAGCAGAGAGCAGAAGATGCCTCTAAGGAGGACTGAATTAGCAGGATAAATAGTGCAAATAAATGTAATTACGATTATATGACTTGTTAGCAGTACATTTTCTAGAAATCCAAAGTCAAGGGAAAGAAAAGGTTGTGTTGCTGCATGTACTTAATAGTCCTGAACCTGTACAGCGACACGGCCATGCTCATGACCATGGCTGCCCCGGTGATAGAGTGTCTTAGCTTTCTGTATTAAGCAACTTGCTTTGGCAAGTCAAATCATTCTGTTTTCTGGTAAAGCATGTATGGCCATCGGTTCATTCTTTTTTTGAGCCTGAAGAACAGGTTCTTATTCAAGGCAGCTCACCAGGCACCTTGAGAGCAAGCGCTCTCTCAAAGGATCTGTGTAGCTCAGACAGCATCTGGTCTGTGCTGTGTGGCTTTCCGGGAGAGCAGGTTCTAGGCAACTCCCATTGCCCCGTGAGCTATCTCATCCGAGTCACTCCCTGGTCATTCCACCTGGTTTCTTTTCTCCCTTTTGTTTCTAACTTCCTGGAAGAGTCAGAGAAGAAGCCAAAGCATTAAGACATTTTTAACCTTTCAGTATTCCAAGAGTAACTTGTTTTTTTCCTTTAAACTGGATGGAAAATTATGATCTCCTTGCTTAGGTCAAACCCATAGGCCACAAAGAACATTTGATGTGCCAAATCTGATCTTGAGCTGTTGACATGACTATGAAATAGACATTTTATTATCCCTCTTTTGTAGATGAGGAAATAAAATCTTAGTTTGTCCTACATAAGACATCAGAGTTAGGTAGGACATGTTGGAACTGAAATATGTGTAATTTATTCCTTACAGCAGCTATAATAAATTCTGGTCTCTGAAGTCACTCATAGTGAGCTAAAATCAAGGGGGTCATGGATGCTCTCTGGAAGAATCTAAGTTCTTCTCTTTGTCAGACTGAAGGAGGCCTTCATCTGTGCCTCACAGCCTAGACTTACATCACCGGGTTGCTGCATCATATCTCCTTTCCTTCCTTATCAACTTTCCTCCCTCTGCTTCTCTCCTGTAAGTATGCTTGTGATTACACTCAGAACCTAGCTGAATAATCCAGAATCATCTCTCCATCAAGATCCTTATCATAATTATGTCTGCAATATCTCTTTTGCCTTATAAGGAGCAATCACAAACTCGCAGCAGCAGCAGAACCAGTAAAGTTTTTGGAAGTGGAGTCATTACTTAGCCTATGAGAATTACCATTCAAGCTACCTCCCACTAGATAAGGAATTGTTCCTGCTGGGGTGGTATCTCAGGTGAATGAAAGAGAAAAAGTGAAATGTACTTTTCTGAAGAATAATACAGGGCAGGGGTCCTGGCTTGTGCTTACCACTATACCTGCCCACTCCTTAGTTGTGCCGGTCTCGGCGTCCTGTGGATCAGGAGTAGTGCAGAAGTCTTAGTGTGTCCCACCCTGGTGAACAGTAGAGGGACTCCACAAAAGTCCTCAAGGTTCGTGGGAAATATGAAACCCAATGACCAGTTTCTTCCCTGCTTTATCTCTGCAGACACTTTCAATGTAACCTCTATGTAAGCAAATACTGTAAGTGCTGATTATTCCATTAAAATTAACTCATAAACAGAATAGCTTAAAAATAAACAACTTAATTATCACAAAAAATGTCTTTGGTCTGAATTTGTAGTGGCTTCCCTGGGAGGTCCTGACTTGAGTCACTCATGAGGTTACAGTCATCATGCAAGCTAAGGCTGAAGTTTCCTGGAGGTTTCATTAGGACTAAAGAGTCATTTCCAAGGTGGCTTGCTCACATGGTGGTTGGGTAAGAGCTTCAGTTCTTTGCAACAAGGAACACGCCATAGGATATTTGAGTGTCCTAGCAGTGTGATAGCACCTCCCATAGAGCATGTAGCTTAAGAGACAAAGCAAGGAAGCCATCACAGTATAGCTTATGACCCAGCCTTGGACAAAATGCATCACTTTTGTATTACGCTGATCACAAAGACTAAACCCCCCTACAGCGGAAGGGAGTGAAATTTTACTAGAGTATGGATATCAAGAAATTAAACTGAGGCTATCTTAGAGGCTGCTACTACAACCTACCCTCCTTTACTCAACATAGTACTAGCAGTCCTAGCCAGAGAAATGAACCAAGAGAAAGCTGTAAAGAGCATCCGACTTGGAAATTGGAAAGGCACTCCATGGCTATTTGCAAATGATATGATCTTACGTTTAGAAAAGCAGCTTCCACCCAAACAGCTGATCCCATGACTTACCTATTGTGAATAGCGCGGCAACAAACAAGAGCGTGTTGGTGTTTGTCTTGTGTGCTTGGTTTATGTACAGGAGCAGCATGGCTGGCCCAGGTGGTAGCTGTCTTTTTAGTTCTTTGAGGAACCTCCACATCAGTTTTCCTAGCAGTCACCCTAATTCAGATGCCCACCAAAATTTCATATGCTCCTTACTCCTCAAGAGCATTTGTTTATTATTATTATTATTGTTGCTATTATTATTACATTATTACTATTATTTGGTTTGCTTGTTTTTTCTTGATGACAGACATCAGCATGGGTTGCGGCAGAATTCCAGTGTAGTTCTGATTTGCTGAAGGCTGAATATGTGGGTTGTTTTTATGTTTCATTTGTTTATTAGTCATTTGTATTTCACCTCCTGAAGAGTCTCTTCTCCATTTATTTGTCCATTTATTGAACCATTTTCTCATGTAGAATTCAAATTTTTGAGTTCCCCATGTATCCCTGAGAATAACTTCCCATCAGCTCAATGGCTAAAAAGACAATCTTCTGCCCTGGAGGCTGCCTTTGCACCCCGGCAATTATTTAGTTTGCTGGGAAGCAGCTTTAGACTAATGTGCTTTACCCGTGATATCTTGTTATTATTTCCCGAGACATCGTAACCCTTTTAAAACATCATGTCTTTGTGTTTTTCCCTTTTTTTTTTCCCTCTGGCAGTTCCAAATGTTTAGGTCTTTCATAAAGTTTTTGAGCTGACTTTGTGCCACATAAGAGTCCAGAATCAAGTTCCACTACTTTCCAAGTGGTTAATCAGTTTCCCACGCCATTTGTCCAATAGACTGTCTTTTCTACAATGTGTGTTTTTGCTGCCTTTGTTGAGAATCAAATAATCACAATTGTAACTGTGTTGGTTTAACTCCAAGTTCTCTGTTCTAGTTATTGCCATGCATAGCTTCCTTGTACCAATACTATGCTGGTTTTGGTACTGTGGCTCTGTGTTATATATGAATTGGACAACTGTTAAATCTTTAGCCATGGATTTTTTTATTTCTTTCTTTGAGATTGTTTTGGCTATATGGGATCTTTCCTTCATCCATTTCAGTTTTAGGATATTGTTTCTTTTTTTCCTTCCTTTCTTTTTCTTTTTCTTTTTCTTTTCCTTTTCTTTTTTCCTCTTTCTTTTCTGTTTTCTTTTTCTTTTCCTCAAGACAAGGTTTCTCTGTATAACAGCCCTGTATATCCCGGAACTTGTTTTGTAAACCAGGCTGGCCTCTAACCCACAGAAATCTGCTTGCCTCTGCCTCTAGAGCATTGGGATCAATGGTGTGTGCCGCCACACCCAGCTAGGATTGTTTCTCTAGTTTTGTGAAGAATACTGGTGGGACAGTGGTGGAACGCCAACTAATGTGTAGTTCTTTATTGTTGTCAAGGGTTTGTCGATCTTATTTTTCTGGCCAAGTCATAATTGTTCCTTTCTATTGTTCTTTTAGTTTCTGTCTCACTGACTTATCTCCTATTTTCATTGCTTATTCACTTCTGTGATTGATGGATGGGCTTGTTCTTGTTTCAATAAGACTTTGAGGTATATAAGTGCGCCATTTTTAAAATTGCTCCGATTTTTTGATTTAGGCATGGACAGCAATAATCTTCCCTTTTAGGGTCACTGTTATTGTATCTTCCTGGCTGTAGTTCATGGTGTTTCCACTTATGCTTGATTACACATTTTTTTTTTCATTCCTGGTCTTGCTATGTACCCCATGTTAGCCTTGAACTCAAGACTCTCCTGCTTACAAGCCCCACAAGTATCCATAGACTCATATTCAGATGCTCCATCTGAAGCTACTGTAACACTCTCATTTTCAGAGTAGGCCTGGCTCTCCTCAGATCAGGGCTACATGATCCATAAAGAGTCCTCAGGTTCAGAACAAACAATTCCTCCTAGGTTTCTATCACATTTGGTTCATTTGCTTGTTCATTTGCAGTAATTTTCAAGTGTTTTCTTTCATAACTTAATTATGTTTTCCCCCAGATGTCCTGAGAGACTTTGGTTAGCAAAGACCATGATCGCTGATGATAACTCTAGAATACCAGTTCTTTTAGTTAATGAGTAAACTTCTTTCAATAAATTGCCTTCCTAATACAGCAATTAAGTGAATTTAATGAAAAACAACCAAGTGTTATGCATGGTTGTCGGTAAAGATCAGCAGGTTCCTGCCCTCAGGCTACATACAGATACTCCATACGTGACCGGTGAGCATGTTCTTATTCCCATTTTCTGTCCTCTTTTTAAATTTTCCTTCTCCTTCGACACTTTCTAAGTGTCACTGAAAACGTGAGCATCACTTATCTCACTGGTAACAGCCAGTGTGCAACCACAAGTAGTGTCAGGTTCTTATCTGTGTACTTCCTCTAACACCACAGCTACGAGAGCATCAATTCCAGCCTCCAAGACACCGTTTAGAGAGATGCTAAAGGAAACAATAAACGTATATCTACAATGCCTAAAATCTTTTCTGTGCCTGTACTCAATGTCTCAAGTGAGTCAGATGCTAAAAACAAATGTTTAACTGTTTTAAAATATTGATTAGAAGCCCATCTGTTATGTTAGTAAAGATGATAGCACTAACTGGATGTAGTTGCCACAGGAAACCCCATCCCTCCCTCCCTCCGTATGTTAACAGCTCTTAAAGGATTGCCTATCACTTAACAATGCACACTGAATATTTGTTAAGTGTGATTCTTGAAGCTATGTCTCTTCACACTAAATTTAGAACTGATCTGTTTCACCACTACCAAGTGCCTATGTGGATTTTTGCCATGTCACTTAATTCAAATGGTAGTTCTCTATGTCACTAGTCACTCTGTCTCTGTGCTCATAGATCATTGCCTCATTCAATCCATATCAGACAAGTATCTTCTTGGACTAGCTGGGGGTCAACACAGAGACCCTTGACTGGACGATGTGCAGTGACAGACTTTGGAGCACTCAGGTCAAGGTATGCTTGGCTATTCCTTGGTGGTACCATCCGAGATTAATTACGCAGATCCGCTTAACAAAGGCTGAATGCCATCCATGTAGTGAGGCAGATCCCCAAAGAATCCTCTGTAGCAGGGTCAGACTTCTTTCCCCCAGCTCACCGAGCAGGGTGGCCATCGACACACCTGGGAAAACTGTGGTAAGGGAAATGAGAAAGGCCAGCGATGCTGCACTAGTGGAAGATCTGTGCACAATAGAGATGCATCCAAAGTAGGGGAAGCTCTCTAGTGTCTGTGGCACACAGAGACATGCACAGCATGAGAAGACGCCCTATGTGGGTACACACCTGGGTATGCAGGGACAACCTCAGGTAGAGGCAGTGCAGAAAGAATTACTTCCTATTGCTGCTGTCACTAGTTACCTCTAAGTCGGTGGTTCTCAACCACCCCATTACAGGTCAAAGGACCCCTTCACACGGGTCAGTTAAGACCAGAGGAAAGCACAGATGTTTACATTACAATTCATAACAGTAGCAAAATTATAGTTATGAAGTAGCAACAAAAATAAATTTATGGTTGGGGTCACCACAACATGAAGAACTGTATTAAGGGTCACAGCATTAGGAAGGTTGGGAATCATTGCTGTAAGTTAGCAGTATCAGTAACATGCACTTATCATCCCACGGTTCTGTAGGTTCAACACATTCGTACTGGTATGCACATGCACTTTCCTTTATGGACTGTCCAGAAGAACGTCTGCTTCCTGGCCTTTCTCAGCTCTAGAGGTCACCCATATCCCATGGCCCACATCCTTTTCCTTCTGTTTTCAAAGCCAGCATCTGGCAATTGAGCTCTTCCAGCCACCGTGTTACTCCGACAGCCACTTCTGCCTTGCTGTGGTACTTCTGAGGATTCCTCGATTGTATTAAACTGACTAAAAGGTCAAGACAATGTCCCTATTTTAGAGTCGATGGATAATCAGTTTCACATCCCTCCACATCACCTAACCTATTTTTAGTTTTCTGATATTGGGATACTGGTATGTGTGGAGGGAGGGGGAAACTGGAAACTGCTGTTGTTCTGTGTGTCACACTGCGCATGCCCCACGTGTAGGAAATATTAGCTAGTTTTCATCGGTTTTCGGTCAAACTGTTCGGATTTACTTTGAAATAAAAAAAATTAATAAATGGGGCACAAGGATAAATTCCTCCAAAAATACTGCCTTGTACCTCATAGTTTACCAGGCAACTTAGAAAAGATCATTTCAATACATATTCTGATTTAACATTGAAAACCCTGGAAAAAGGTAAACTATTAATCTTCCTGATGAAATCATATGTCCCAAGGGAGAAATAAGTTTGTGTTGACAAGAAACCAAACAAGAAGTAAGTGAACGGATATGAAATATAGAATTGATTGATTGATTGATTAAAGACAGATGATAGATATATGGATTCATTTTTATGAAACGTACAAAGCAAGTTTGTAAGGAAAACACACATTAATGGTTGTACTGAACCATGGATGAGAGCAGGGTAAACATTAGCTAGAAATTGGCGTGAGGAAGCTCTGAGGAATACTGGGAATCTCCTGTGGTAGTGCTTACCTTTACCTTTTAATATTTGAATTTTAAAAGTCATTGAATTTTTCATTTACTGTAATGGGTAAGTTTGATGTTATATCAGTTATATAGTCATAAAGCAACTCACAGCAGAGACAAATGGCATTTGCATGAGAGAGTAGCCCGTTAAAAACTGCTGCTCATAATGAAGATGTTACAAACACCCACTCTTTAATCCTTCATTTCATCCCAGTCCAAGTAACAGACAGTTAATTTAGTTTGTTTCTCCTACTTATGAACAAACGATCTCAAATATGGGAGGAAAAGAAAAATGAATAAAGCTTTCACATGATCCAAACTTGCTAGTCCAGCTCTAAAAATGAGTCACGAAGGCAACTTTTTCCTCTTGAAAATGATTGAGGAAAAAGCTATGTGCTTGGTTTAGCATAATTGACCACAATAATTACAGTGCATGAGGATTGATGTTGTATTTATAAGAATGCCAGGTCTGGAGGGCAAAGGGGAATTCATTGCAGAGTGGGGGCAGGGTTCATAGCTTGAAATCCACAAAAAGCTATGCACATTTTTTTAATGGCACACACTAGCAATTATGGGCTGCAGAAGTATTTGTGCTTGTTCAGAGGTTCCATACGAAGCATATGAAGATGTTCATTTTCTCAATAAATCCAGCTCTGAGAAAAGGTGTTAAACTGTCAAATCTGAGACTGGTGTCTATTTTTGCTATAGCCACATCTTCAGTAATGGGATGCAGAAGGACCCATCCTTTAAGAGAAGCCAATTTGGGATAAGGGTATGATTCATGTACTTGAAAGGGAAATAAAGTGCAAGTTATAATTTAATTCCAATATTAAGTAGTATTGGTGGTCAGATTTACAGCACACATTAGTCACCGGTTTTATTTCAGACCAGTAATAGTGACACAAAAGCCTCTTTGTGTTCCCATCGGGCAAGCTATCTCCCAAATGACTCCTCCATACATTGCTAATTTTACTATTTGTTAAAACAGGAGAGGCACCAAAGTCGTTACTCCAACCCAGATTAGTGCATAGGATAGGTGTGAAGATGCCCTCAGCTCAGCATGACTGTGTTACAGTATGAGGTGCCTATGCTACTGTCACTGTGAAACGAAAGCTCTGCAATTTAAGGTTACAAAGAAGTTCCCATGTGTTACAACTTTTAGTTGGTTTTCTTCCGAGTGAATAAAAAGAACAAAGAAAAGGGAGATTGGTCTGTGGATGACGGCACACACTTTTAATCCTAGCACTTGGGAGGCAGAGGCAAGCCGTTCTCTGTGAATTCAAGGCTAGCCTGGTCCATAGCGCAAGTTCCTGATAACCAGCATTCTGTAGAGTCCCTGCCTCAAAAAAGAAAGGAGGGAAGGAGGGAGGGTAGGAGGAAGGAAGGAGGAAAAGAAGGGAGAGAGGGAGGGAGGGAGGAAGGAAGGGGAAGAGGGGGGTGAAAGAAAGAGGAAAGGGAAAAAAGAAAAAAGAGCATGTTTAACTATGAAACTAAGTCAGCTAGTAGCTGTGTGGTTGTTAGAAAAGAGTATTTCCTTCTTAGTGAGTTTCAAGAGCATGTATAAACTCTAAATGCTCAGTGTCTTTCTTCCACAACTGAACAACTAAAGAAACCTAGCTTACAGTGTGTGTGGGGGGGGGGTGCACACGTGCCTGTATGTGTGTGCACATGGGCTCCTGTGGGGCACATGTATGTAGAGGTCAGAGGTGAGCCTCACATGCTCTTTTTAGCAGCTCTGTACTTTGTGTTTTGAGAGAAGGTGTCTCGCTGAGTCCTGGGGCTCATGGATAAGGCTAGATTGGCTGTCCAGTAAGCCCCAGGGATCTGGTTTTGTCTCCTCAACACTAGTATTATGAGCACAGAACCACCACACCCTGCTTTTATTGTGAGTTCTGGGGATTGTGCTCTGGTCCTTCAACTCATATAGAAAGCAATGAGCTATCTCCTCACTCCTCTGGGTGGTGTTTTATATTGAAAATTTTCAACGCTTATCTGAATCTGATTTTAACCTATCCTGTCCATAATCAAATGAAATCAACTTGTATTAGTACCAGGAGGATCAGATCTACATCTAAGCCACAGCCAACCACTACTCAAGCAATAATAAGTAGAGCAGAGGCCCATGAGTGAGCTAAACTTTGCCTTGTGGGGTTCACACAATAGCACCATCACTGACTTCCACCCTGGGTCAAGATTCCACGCCTACACCTACATCTAGGAACTATTGAATCCTTACCTCCAGCACATTCTAACCAACTGAAATTTGCATGGTTTCCTTATGCATCGGGGTCTTTGAATTGTTCCAGCCTCCCAGAACCCTTCATATGCTATGGTCTGCATCCCGGAGATCTGGCATTTGCTCGAGCCACATCATGGTGAAACTCTTGTCATTGCAACAAGATGTTGAGTTCTGTTGCACCAAGGTCCAATGCAGAGGCAACAGGAGTTTGTACTCGCTCCCCCTCTCTCGGTTTAGGAAAATTTCTTTTCTTTCTTTCTTTTTTAATTATAAACTGCAACAATTCTTGATCCTACCTCAAGATTTTCTGCTTTTTCAGGGAACACTGAGGGAGAGTTAGAAGTAATAAGGGAAACAGCTGGGCATGAACTCAGTGACCCTCATCTTATGAGTCATAGCCAAGATGACAACATCCAGTCCTTTTCCTTGGCATCCTAGTCTTTTCACAGGGCTCTGTGGAGATTAAGGATCTTCCTGGAATACTTCAAAGGCAGTATGAAAGCACAGAACACAGCACATATCTCCTCATAGTTTACTTCCCAAGCATTCAGAGAGCGTTACTTAGAAGAATGTGAGCTATCCATGCAAATTTTAGACATACCACTGATTAAAAATCTAGTCACACTTAGCAACATAAAAAGAGACAAGTGAAATAAACTTTGGTAACGTTTATCATTTAACCAATTACATACAGATACTGTTTCAACTGTCTTTCAAGCCCCATATGCTGCCTCCACTTCACAGTTGAGCAGAGTCACAGTGTCTGTGCTTGGTGGCCACAAAAAAAGTGCTTACTGACTATGTCACTAGGGGTAGGCCTTCAGCAAAGCCAATCATATAAAACATGAAACTTTTTCAACGAGTGCTGTGCCATCAGCTCTTGCTTTGAGTGAGGCAAGCTGTCAATCTAAAACAATGTCTTTGAATGATCAAAGCCTACAGACATTCACAACCGGTAAACTTTTCTATGGTTTGCACAGATCTCTTCCAAAGTGAAAGGTTTTCCATTACAGCAAGAATGGTGTGAAAAATGGAATATGTGTTGGATGAAGATTTTTAACTCTGAACCATTCTACTTTTCTCACAGAGAAGTCTCTCGAGTCCCCCGAAGTGACTGTGATAAGAACTGCTCCACCATCACCAGAGAACACAATCATAGTCAGGCCATTGTTGGCACATCTCATCCCAAGTCTGTGGTGGTGCTCCATCCTTGCCAAAAATCGTAGATGCAGATGAGAATCCTGAAGGCCTGATCCCCACTCTCCTGTTAATTAACTTTACAGGCACGAAGCTGCTGACCCTAGGAAGACAAGCCTTCCTTCACTGAGACACAGGGTGGATGCCTTTCCTGCGTGAGAATGTTTTGCTTTAATGTAAACAAACTGGAGAGGACAGAGATGAGGTTCAAATATGCTCTCATCAAAGCAAACAACCAAGCCAGTTAGGATATCATTTTCCTGGAATGTGTTGCGGATTCCAAAGGCAGGCAAGCACACACATGTCAGAGAACATGCTGTCCTCTGATGGACAGAGCCTGAGCACTTAGGTGAATACATTCATGAATTCATGTTTCCATTCTTCATAATGGTTTTATATGTTTAGATATTTTTGAATCTTAAGAAAAATCAAAGTGTACCAAATATTTACTTCAAAGAATTGCTTGATTCTGAGGACGGTCGGTCCCAAGCAATGCTATCAGGGGACCTCATTGAGTATTACATCATGTTTTGCTATCACTGACACCCACTTGTTCTGGAGTCTTCCTTTTATAACAAGATAGATACAACATGTTGACTAAGGGAACCAAGCTCCCCAACAATGAGTATTTTAACACAGATGTAAAAAGAGTATGTTTATTAAGCCACTGAGCATCCTACAATGTAGGAATATATGGAGTGTGTTTGTGTGTGTGGAGGGGGCAAAAACAGAAACACAGAAACAGAGAGATTTTTTTTTTTTTAAAGATATTTGAATCTGGTTCTATTTCATCCTGTGAATGTTGCTTGGAGACAGAACTGGGCACACTTTCACTAGCTCCGGCATGAATGGCTGAGTTGCTCATCACATATCCTGGAACAATACCTTTCTGTATTGCAAAGCTGATCTGGAGTAAATGGGGCAGATCAGAATTTGTTTCTGTATATGCTCTTCAAGTCTTCAAAACTGCTTCCTCTTTATTTTGTTGAAAACTCCCCCTCCCTTTTCTCCTCAACTTCCACTGAGTCTCAATTCCCTGAGAATTGCTTCTTTAAAAGTGACTGATCAAAGATGTTGCTAGCTAGGAGCCAGGAAGTTTGTGTCACCATTCCCCAAAGGTCAGCTGGAGGGCTGTGGCCGGCACCATGGGAAGTGGCCCCTGAGCAAGGAAACACGGCCATGCATTTTCTTCAAGGCCATGTGACAACCAAGAATCCTCCAGAGCCAGACAAGAGGAAATATTCCAGGAATGGCTTTGTGGTTAGCTGTATTTTCCCACAAATTCCTCAGGGATTTTTACGGAACCTGCCCGATCTCTGCATGTTTATGGAAGGACCATTGCTTGAGTCCTTTGTTTCTGCTACTTTCTACACTGATTGATGTCAAATGAAACATAATCGAGCCATTAGCAGTACTACAAATGGAATGAGCTGGGATGAAATGAAGTCATAAATAAAAACTAATGTGGTTAATAGATACATAAAACATCATTCTTAGGGGGTTTGTTTGGTTGCTTTTGTTTTTTGTTTTGTTTTGTTTTCAATAAGAAAGGACAGTATCAAAAAAGCCTCAAGTGGAAACAGTTTACACCTGAAGAGGTCTGGTCAGAACCCAACCCGTTTGAAAATGGCCTTGCTCTGTGTCTCTCTCTCCTTACTGCCTTTACCTTTGGGCTGTGCTGTTTTCCTGTCTTCAGTTAATGGAGCAATTAACCTGCATGAAATGGTACAAACAAAGGTCGGTCATCTAATGCCAGAATGTTAGCAGGAGTCCATGTTCTGGATTGTAAGGGGCAAATCGCCACTGATCACAAGGGGCTTGGGGCAGGAGAACAATGACTGAAAATCAGTTTCTTCTTTTCCTATAGGAATAAAACTGTCGTGCGTGCCTACCTTCTTGCAAGTAAAACAGCCAGAGCAGAGCAGATCTTCACTATCCATCGTCTTGGCCTGCCTGTTCTACCTCTACTGTAAGTAAAGCCACGGGAGGGCTTTTTCTCCAACTGCCTAACGCCTTAGCATCTTTTTCCAACCGTGTCTTCTTTCTCACTGTGAAAGGACGTATTCCCACTGTGGTTTCTGCACTTTCTCGGGACTAGCTTCATGGAAACCTCAGTCTATGTGATCTTCACCCTCACTAATGAGGGTTGTTCTTGAACTGAGTCTACGTTATAGAATAATTACAGCAGCAGCGAACCAGATTCTGTTTAGCGCCAGGTAGGTGGATTCTACCTAGAGTATGGGTTAGAGGCACCAGGTGGGTGTTTAGCGCCAGGTATAGGATAGAAGTTAGATTTGAAACCCTGCTGTCATTCCTGGCCTGAAACAATCAGGCAAGACATGAAGCTTTTGCTGTAGATGATGACTGTAATTGTTTGCAGGCTTCTTTCTAATCCAAGCCCAGCTGTGCTTCATGGACTGGACAGTCAACCAACTAGGAATTATGGGACGTTCACAGGTGGAAGCAGGGAGAAAAAGATAGCAGTAAGAGAAGAATTAAAAGAGAATGTGTTGCCTAATCCCTTAGTTCTGGGGTTCAATATCTGTTTCTGTTAAAAATCCAGCAATAAACATTTTAGAGTTGGTGGGACATAAACAGTCTCAATAGCATTTTTTTCCTTTTGTTTGTTCTTACATTTAAAAATGTAACAGCTATCTCTGATTCCTTATTTGTTTACAAACAAAACACGTGCCAGGCTGGGCTCGCAGACTCTAACAGACTGTAGTATCTAAAGCCAGACTTTGCTCGTTATAATATTTGCAAAGGCTAGGGAGTCAGCTCTGCCGTTAGATCCTTGATGCTCGTATAGAGATGCAGAGCTCGGTTCCCAGCACTCACATCAGACAGTTTATGCCATTTACAATCCCAACTCCAGGGAATCCAATGCCTCTTTCTTGCTTCTCTGGGTACCCACACATATACACATATGCATATGATTAAAAACAAAATAGATACAAATAGATTTAGAAATCAAGACACTGAATTGTTTAAAAAGACTCCCATTAGCTTGTGATTCATAAGTGAAAAACGTTTTTAAAAAATATAATCCAAAGAGTCAAGTCAGAGAATGGACTTCCAGGCTTCCTTTTACTCTCTTCTTCCAGAAAAATATTAATCTAAGAAAATAATGTAATCTAATTTCTAACTGTGGAGCTATGAAAATTGAGGTTTTTCTTCTACTAAAATTTACATAAAGGTCATAGAAATATATGATACAAAATAATGGCTATTTAGCAAAACTTTTGGTGGCCCATGAGGTAGTCTCCATAAATACCAGGGTTGATTTGGTTATCTAAAAGGAAACATCTATGGCCAAACCATCCTGAACAGACCCTATCACATCTACAAGAAGAAAAAAAGAAAAGAAAAAAAAAATATATATATATATATATATATGTATGTATGTGTGTGTGTGTGTGTGTGTGTGTGTGTGTGTAAGAGGATTTACTAGCCTCTTAGGATGTGGTTCACATAGTCCAACAACCATTGTCTCCCCATAGAAAGGCCTCGGATTGTGTAGTTGTTCATTCCATGGGGCTGGGTGTCTCTGCAGTTCCTGTCTGGCACTGAGAGCCTGGACAGTCCCCAGAGATCTGCTGGTCTTCTATCTACCACACAAAAGCTGGTTCTGCTGAAGGAATGAAAACACAGGGTAGACGGACAAGAGTGAGGGCAAACAGGTAAAAACAAGTTTGTCACTCCATGTCCAGGAGGTACCAGCACATTGAGGGTAGATCTCCCTCTTCAGATAACCCTGGTCCACAGAAGAGTCCCAGTGACTTGTATTTCAGGTGACCCCAGGTGCAGTCAGGTTGGTAATGGTGCTTATTCACCACACATCACTTTAGCTGAAACACTCCAGCATCAAGAAATAAGAGAACGCTTCAAGCTTGGAGAGTCGTCAGGACTCCCATCAAAGGTAGCGCCCTATTGGTTCCCACTTTCAAACTAGCTACCTGAGAGGTGCACAGCCCCAGCTTTCATTTGTGCGGTACGTCTTAGTGCTCACCTGCTACTCCCCAACAACAGGCAAAAGTGCAGTGGCTTCATATTGTCCCCAGAACTCTGTCTTAACATGACATTGTCCTCTCCCTGAGCAGAGCCATTAGCATGCTCTTTCCGTGAACTTGAACTGTCCTGTCACAACACAGACATCCCTAAGCCCTGACAATAAAACACAAAAGAAAAACCTCAACTGTTAAATGGCAGCAAAGTCATGAGTCACTGTGGTCCTCTGTTTGCTCCTCACCTGCCCCAGGCCTTGCCCTGGCACAGCTCCTCACTCCTGGGAAGCATACGGCTTTTGTAGACTCTGGTTGTAAATGATTGATGTTTGGCTATTACCCTTCCCAGTGTGTTTTTCTCCCTGTATTTACCTCTCAGACATTGTCACAGTTACCTTCTCTTAGTCCCCGTCACTTTTCTTGCTTCAGAAGCATAAGGGTGTTGACTCGTTGCCTGGTTGCGTTGTGCTAGTATTTTCTTGTTGCTGTGAACAAATGCTTGAAAGGGGTAACTTGAGGCTAACAGCCTTTGATGTGCTCACAGTGCGGGAGTTTCTGGGCCCTTGTGGTGGGACAATGGGAGCACGCTGCAGCTGCGTCATCAGTTAGGAGGCAGAGATCATCCAGAGGTGCACCAGGGGTGCCAGGGTTGAACAGCATGCACAGTGGCCATTTCTTCTGATGAGGCCACACATCCTAAAGGCTCTGTGATCCCTCCAAAAACCATCTGGGGACTAAATGTTTAAATGCATCATCCTACAGGGAACATTTTACTTTAAATTATAACAGTGATCTTCCTTAGCTTTCTTAACAAAATGAAACGCTCTGCAAGAATGGGTCAAAGGTCATGTGAGATTCCTGTTTCTACACGCTCTGTGTATAGGCAACGATGTCAGGGATAAAGGCTCAGCTCTGGCAGGCATCATTCCTGACTCAGTCGTAGACAATGACACCTAAAGACTAATGAAGCCAAGCTTAACACAAGAGATTACATGATATTTAGTAACCCTTCTTAGGAATCTGAAACTCTTTGACCTCTGTCAATCTTTTATTGGGTATTTGCAATGGTTAGAAATAATATTATAAAAGTACCTCATTTTTCATTTCACAGCTCGGTTACATGCAAGCAGGGAACACACTGTGCACTCAGCCAGTTATGTATTATACAAAGTGATCCTGCCCAATTTGGAGAGCTGGTCATAAAAATCAAGAAGGGCTTTTTTTTTTTTTTTTTGTTTTGTTTCTCTGTTTTTGGAGACAGGGTTTCACTATATAGCCTTGGCTGTTCTGAAACTTACACTATAGATCAGGCTGGCCTCGAACTCACAGAGATTCATCTGCTTCTGCCTTCCAAGTGCTGGGATAAAAAGTATGAGCCACCACTACCTGGCATAAAGGAAGTTCTTACAATAATTGCCTATAGTTAACAAAAGATGATGTTGTACCATTGGCCTATTTTTATGAATATATTTAAACACATACAAATACATATACACATACATATACACATACATATACACATACATGTATGTGTACATATGTATACATACATATACATATGTGTATATGTATGTGTATACATACCCATGTGTGTATATATACACATATACATATATGCATGTACATATATCTATTTCATAACAGGCTATGAGGAACCATCACCCTAATACTCTCTAAATACTGCCATAACACCAACCACCTTGACCACCAACCCTCAGAGTCTTCTTAGAAGAATATTAACATAATCTTAAATGTCATATTTAGGTGTTTGAAGGTGGATTGTGTTTCCTTGAAATTCCTATGAAGATATTCTGCCAGTCTGGAATCTCAGAATTTGGCCTTGAAGGATGTGATCAAGTTACTATTGTAACCCCAGAGCAGTTCCTAAACCAATAAGACTGGCTGCTCTACAAAGAGATTTGGACACAGACCACACAGACAGGGACAAGCCCACGCAGATACAGTCTAGAATGTGACCCTCTGCCTGTCGCAGAGCAAGGAAGGAGACACAACCATACTGTCAGCTGCTTGGCCTTGGACTTCAAGCCTCCGGGAACTGTAAGGACAGAAATTTCTGCAGCTTGAGCCTCCCAGTCAGCAGCCTTTGGTTGCAACAGCCACAGCAGGCTGACATACTGCATAACTTACATCATTCAGACAGGGGAGCCAAAGAGTAGAGGTTTTAAAATGAAGATGCTAGAGAAGTTATTTACTTCCTACTGGTAAATTGCAACCATTATGAACCAGAGACACAGAGATCGTGTGGTGAGGATTAATGAGATGACCTCGGCTAAATGCTCCTTTAGAGATAAATTCCATAATTTTACCACCTAGGTTCATGAGTTTTTAAAATCTATTTTTCTTTAATGCATGCTGTATGAAGTCAGCAATACCAATAGTCCTTATTAATCTTGTCTCTTTTGTCTCATTACTAATTAATGTTGTTAGGGCAGAGAATGTTGTAGAAAAGGATAAAAAAGAGATAAAGACAAGGAAGTCAGAGAGCAAATAAGAGTCTGTTCATTCAAATCTCAACCTACTAAGAATACTAACCCCTCTCCAGTTATACCAAACCCACATGTCAGCCTGTCAAAGAAGGAGGGAGGAGAGAGAGAGAGAGAGAGAGAGAGAGAGAGAGAGAGAGAGAGAGCACTTAGAAGCACAAATTGAATTCACATGCTGCTTCTTCTGGATAGGCATCTTGTTCTTAACTCCAGTTTCTGAATTTAATTCTTTCTAACTCAAGTAATTTAAATCCAACTCCCACTGAAGATAAGCAAAGTATAGTAAAGACAATAGTAGTTCTTGGTTTTTAAAAGCATCAAATAGATGGCTGGGTACTGAGTAATTATTAGGATAGAATAGAGAGACAAGATCCTAGAGAAATAAAGGCAGGGATGTAAGTGTATCCGGGTCTGGACACAGACCTAGACTCCACCGGTCACGCCCACACCTGTCCCCAAGTCCCCAACGGGTGTGGTCAGTACAATGGGCAGGGTGGATCTCAATACAACTGTACTATAGGCTGTTTGGTTTAAAGCTCGAAAATGTACTTTTTCATAGGGCTAGAGACCAAAGATTAATGTTTCCCTTCTCTTCCTGAGGTCCTTCTTGCTTGTTGGCAGGCAGGTGTCCTCATACAGGACAGGGAGAGAAAAAAGAGGAGAGGAGGGGAGAGGAGGGGAAGAGGGGAGGGGAGGGGAGGAGGGGAGGGGAGGAGGGGAGAGGGAGGGGAGGGGGAGCTGGGGAGGGCAGCAGGGGAGGGGAGCAGGGGAGGGGAGGAGGGCAGGGGAGGAGGGCAGGGGAGGAGGGGAGGGGAGGAGGGCAGGGGAGGAGGGGAGGCACTCCAAAGTCCTATTGGGTCAGCCCCCTCCCTAATGATCTCACTACATTCCTTACCCTCCTGGCTCAGCACAAGTGTTTTAAGGTGACTGTTTCTAACCCTGAAACCAAAAGTGAGAGCTCTCAGCTTTAAGGTAAGGGGCTAGGAAATCACCTATCTGTGCCGTGGGTTTTCCTGGGGGATGGGAAGCAGTGCAGAGAACTAGGCTAGGTTCTCTGGGGTGACAGGGGTCCCCTGTGCATGTCAGTCAACAGCAGCTAAGTGATTACACATCCAGGGCATAACCTCATGAAGTGTGTGTGTGAGTGTGTGGTGTGTGTGTGGTGTGTGTGAGTGTGTGGTGTAGTGTGTGTGGTGTGTGTGAGTGTGTGGTGTAGTGTGTGTGTGTGAGTGTGTGTGTGGTGTGTGTGAGTATGTGTGGTGTGTGTGTGGTGTGTGTATGGTGTGTGTGAGTGTGTGGTGTGTGTATGTGTGAGTGTGTGGTGTGTGTGGTGTGTGTGAGTATGTGTGTGTGTGGTGTGTGTGTGAGTGTGTGTGGTGTGTGTCAGTGTGGTGTGTGTGAGTGTGTGTGTATGTGAGTGTGTGTGGTGTGGTGTGTGTGTGTGTGTGTGTGTGTGTGTGTGTGTGTGTTTGTGTATGTGCCAGACTTTACGCATCAACGTTTGTTAAACTGGAATCCTTGGGAGAAGTGGGTTGATCGGGGAGGAGTTAGTGGGAGGAGTTGAGGATGAACATGACCAAAATTCAATGAAGGAACCTGTCAAGGACTTACAAGACTTCTAAAGGTTTATCAAGTACTACAACACCTTCACTTCAGGCTTTTTTACTGGGACTTCACACTGAGCTCGAAGATTCAACACGGTGCCTGGTGTTTGCTGAGGACATTTTACTGTCCCCTCGCTTACCTCTGCTTCTCTCTGTCACATTTTCCCGTCTCCTTTTCCCTCTTGACCTTTTAACACTCGGCCTCCCTTCCTGTCTTACTTTTTCCCACAATGTCCCTGCCGGCAGGTTTTGTCTTGTCATGTGGGAAATCCTGCGAGGAAGATTGAGTGAGGCCTGAAGCATGGAAAGGCTACTTGAGGACACCCAGAATTTTTCTCAAAATAGGGCACTTGAAGGCGATTTTATAATATTTACAATTCCATCTATTTCAGTGGGTGCTGAGTGACATGTCACTAAAGCTACCAGATGTTGGGGGAAGTCGGTTTCCTTTTTATGAAACTAACCCAGAATCTCTTCACTGCGCTCTCCACTCACCTCCTTGGTCAGGGACTGAGGATCATGCAGGGGTTACTGGGAGAAACAGCCCCTGGGTGGATATCGCCTGCGATCAGTTCAGACGGCAGGAATCCTGGAAACTGAAGATCCATTACAGAAAACAGAGGGTGGCTGCAGGTACCATCTGGACCCAAGTCCTCCTCATTATGTGGTATGCTTCCTTCACTAGGATTTCCCTCTCCAAGTGTCAAAGCGACAACTTCGTGTTGTACTGTCACATGCTACTATTTACAGCAGAGCCAAAGCGTCGCTCAGCCTTGCTCCGCACACCTCACTTTATGGGAACTGCTCCGTTCTAAGCACCATGCTTTGGAAACTGCTCTCGCAGTGCTCATTGTCAAAAGAGGAAATGTGATCTTTTCTTGAAGGTGGGGAAATAATGAATTCACTAGACCCAAGATAGGTAATAAATAGAGAGAGGGAGAGGGAGAGAGAGGGAGAGGGAGAGAGGGAGGGAGAGAGAGAGAGAGAGAGAGAGAGAGAGAGACAGAGAGAGAGAGAGATAACTGAAGAGACCACCCTGCTTCATGCTTCTTCACCTTCTGGTCACATCAGCACCTGAAGCCACGCCCAAAGAGGGCGTGGCCACTGACACCAATTCACTGGCAAGGCCAGATGCCACTACATTTTCTAAGCAGTCAAGAGCACCCATATGACAACCATCCTCCACGTGTTGATGATGAAAAGCCCTCAGATCCTGACTTACCCCGGTGTCCTGAACTGAGTGATGGCCAGCCAGCGAGCACAGAGCCTTTCCCACTCGGTGGAGAGTGTCTGTCAGGACACCCACCACAGGTGAATTCATAGTCACTCAGGTTATGAATGAATGCGCAGGAGGACGGGAAGGACAGTTCTGGAATTTGTTTCTGAGAACTCTGATCCTGACGGGCAGAATAATGTTTGGTCCCACTAGATGGTAAGCAGAAACCAGCCCAAATCATTCCAGAGTCTCCTCGGCTTGTTTGTTACTCCTTCAAGAACAAAGAGAAAAATTAATCAACAGAAAAGTCGGTAGAAATAGAAACATACATCAACAAACAAGATCAGGGAGTTTTTAGTCCGGTGACTAATTCTGTGGTTTTAGTTACTGAAAGAAAAGAGCAAGAGGCAGAGACTGCGTGGTGTCACGCGCTTACGTCACACCCTGTGGGCTGAGACTACACCACCAAGTTCCCCGGGGCTGGCTGTGTCGCCTCCCGATCGCTTTACTATCCTCTGAGCCTTTGTAATTGACAGATGAACTACACAGTGGAATTAATCACATTAACGCCACAGAGTCAAAGTGTAGGTTTCTAAGAGCAATGCCACAGCTCCTTTCTTACTCGTTTCCAGTGAGCCATCGGGTTTCCTGCAAGGCCACACTTCCATGTAAAGCACACTACCCTACATCATCTCAGTGTGGTAGTAATTCGTTTTTGCAACCTGAGGTACATTATGCCAAAGCTCCTGTTGAAAGACCTAATCACCTGAATTAATCCAATACAGGAGTTTTGTCCAGTGAGACTTCCTTATAGACCAACAGCATTCACCCACAGGCTAATAATTAGGAAGTGATTGAAGAGAGTCCTTAAAAACAGTGATAAAGATGATGAAGTATAGCTCTTCATAGTTGATGGCTTCTGTCATGGGCAGGGTGGGAGGGTGGGGAAGGACTCAGTTTTTTTTTTTTTTTTTTCCCCCGTGAGCAGGTCGCTGGAAGTCTGACCATGCACAAATTGGACTTGGTATTCCATAAGGGTGGAAGGGTGGGCCTGGGAGGAAAGGGAAGTGAGTGTGATCAGGGTGCTTTGTACAAAACTCCCCAAAAATTAATAAAGGTATTATGTTGAGAGGAATGGTGTCTTTTACTTAGAAAGAGAGAGAAGGAAGGAATAGAAAAAAAAAGAAATGAAGGAAGGAAGGAAGGAAGGAAGGAAAGCTAAACAAGCGATGAGGAGCAAGCCAGTAAGTACCATCCTCCATGCTTCTGCCAAAGTTTCTGCCTCCAGGTTTCTGCCTTGAATTCCTGCCCTGAGTCTGATGATAGACTGTTATCTGGAAGTGTACGTAAAATAAACCCTTTCCACACCCTGAAAAAAAAACCTATACTAAATAGATTGTGTCCATACTGATATGGTAGCATACCCCTGAAATCCCAACACTCAAATATCTGAGCCCAGAGGACTGTAAGGTCAAGACTAGCCTGAGCTACATAGCAAGACCTGTCGAACGGAAGAAAAACAAAGAGCAAAAAAACGAAAGGAAAACTAGTTTTCTAGAAAACTTAAAATGCTAGCATAACTCCATGAGATTTGTAAAATGTTTCGGTACTTTTCTCGTTTGTTTCTGTACTTCTTAAAAGGTTTCTTCAATAACGCCGGTGCCTGTGGATGCTTTATTACCATCTAGTGACTTGCTGTTGAGAATTAGAGAAAACTATCATAGAAGCAGAAGATGAAATGAGCAGTGACTTCTGAAGCACTCAACTTTTGTGTCACTTTCAATTATTTTCATATGCCCAGGACCTCACATCCAAACTTATCCAAGAACTTGGTAGGGTTTCAGATAGCACTTTACATGGTTTCAAGCAATATTTAAATTAACAAAATGCTGCTTTGCATGTCCCTTGAGAGACTTGTATTCAGAAGACAGAATCCTTGTAAACAACTCTTCCTGTGAACAAATCCAATGTGACATTTTGTCAACAACTCACATTCTAGGTATCTGATCAAACCATCTATGCACTGCAGAGATAAAAACAGATTAAAATCAAATTACGGCACCTTGTCAAATACTTACCCAAATAAAACTAAGAGGGTCAATAATCCCTTTCCTTAGATACCAGAGTTTTCAGTGTATACGATAAAATACCATTTAGCAGGGCCTAGCTCAAAGAGCTGGTGCTTGTTTTCATGTATCCTACAATGCTAACAATAAGCTTAAACTGTGTCTTTGCTTCCTACTTTTCTTCAAGTGTGGTGTGTGTGTTCTCCTCCATCAGCTGTTCATTTAGAAGAGCATCCTACATGAAATCATAGCCTGTAAAGTTCCTCGACCTTTACGGGACATGAGCAATGTCTTCCTTATTTATCTCGAGTTCCTAGTATCTGGCACAGATACCTTCAATAATTACTTTTGTTTTTTTCAAGACATGGTTTCTTTATGTAGCCCTAGCTGGCCTGGAACTCACTCTAGACCACACTGGCCCCAAACTCAGAGATCTGTCTGCATCTGTTTCTTGAGTATTGGGATTAAGGCATGCACCACCATGGCCCAGCAATTATTCTAAGTGAGTTGATTGATTAATAAACAAGTTCCAAGAATTTTACTCGGCACTCTACAAAAATGCCTGTAGACAAGGATATCAATAACTTCATTGCTGTCAATTTCCAATCATTTTATTTTGTCCATCCAAACAGTATTTATGCTGGTTCTCCAACCTCATTGCTCAGTAGTTTTATCCATCTTTTTTTTTTTTTTTTTTTTTTTTTTTTTTCTTTCTGGGTTCTCTTCACCACAAGCTCAAAATCCAAATAGTTTTCTTCTCTGCAGCTGTAACTGACATTGATATCTGCCATTTACCCTAAATGCCACACTGACTGAAGTCCTGGTGTAGATACCTAAAGCTAATCTCAAAGTCAACAAGGGCATGACTGAATTCCTGCCTCCCACTCTCCCATGCACACCCCTCTAACCCAAACATGTTCTGTTTACATTTGCCCCTGTATCGCTTGATGGTTTTTCTGTTCTCCAGATGCTAACTTACCCACGCTTCTGTTTCCAGCAAATAAACTCCAGAGGCACAAAAGTGGCTTCTCCTTCCTTAGGCTTCACTGACCTACCATGCTTTCTGTCTAAGAACCAACAGACAAGGAAATCATAGTGAGCAAGTTTTCTGTCTGACAGTGGAAATAGACACCCCCTGGCATTATATGCCACTTACATGCCTCTTAATTAAACATAACTTTTACCAGTCTATTATTAGAATTGTTTGTCTTTTTCTGTTAATGTCAATCTTTTTGTACCTAATGTGAAAGTGAAACTTCATCATAAATGTATTTGTGTAACATTTATGAGGCTTAACAATACCCACAGCTAAAGTACTGAGTATCTTAGAACATATCACATGTGGATAACATAGACTGTCCTGTGTTGCTATTTTGTGGATTGTTAACACTTTGAATAAATGTTAAAATTATGGCTCACTTCAGTAATTCCTGTCTCATCACGGTCCACATACAAAGGTCCTACATTCATGGATTCAACAAAGCACCGATCAAAATTATTTGAAAACATTATACCTGCGCTGAACATATACAGATTTTTCTTTACATTAGTCCTTAAAAGGTATACTATAATGGTCATTCACTTATTATTTGTATTTTAAGTGTTATTACGACCTAGAGGTGATTTACAGTATGCAGAATGGTATGTTGGTCATATGTAAATATTGTTCCATTTTATATAAGACTAGAAATCTGCAGATTTCTGTATGTAAGGGGACCTTGA
Source organism: Phodopus roborovskii (assembly GCF_943737965.1). Classification (NCBI taxonomy): domain Eukaryota; kingdom Metazoa; phylum Chordata; class Mammalia; order Rodentia; family Cricetidae; genus Phodopus; species Phodopus roborovskii. The sequence continues at coordinate 21,373,071 of NW_026125397.1, read as the reverse complement.
TAGTAGGACAAGCGGCAAAGAATCAATATGTCTTTAACAATTTACTTCGAATTCATTTCCCAACATGAAAATGAAATATACTAATCATGCTATATAGCCCCAGAGTATAGTCATCCATTTAACTGAAATGTATACCTTTTGACCAACATTTTCCAGTCCCAGATTACCCCTCAGGACCTAACAATAATAATAATTCTACTCGTACAGGATGTGCCCCATCCCTTAGAACAGTGGAGATACTGAAGTTTGTGGCCATAGCAACCTAAATAGCCCTGATATCATCTGGGCTCTAAAGCAGTGTTGAGCCAGGGTGGCCTGCTCAGTGCTTGGTTGGGAGAGCAGTGTTAAGAGCAGGAAAGAGGGGCCATGTGTGTAAGGCAGCGGGGAGAATGGGCACAAGTACAAAACAAGCAGGGCCAGTCTGTGGCGAGCCACTGGGAAGGGTCTGTGAAGAAGTAAAGACCAGGAAGAGAGGGAGAAAACAAGGAGAGATGGGTTACAAGAGAGGTGAAGCACATTTCAACAGACTTTGCAAATGTTATCTGCAGATAGCTGCTTTTACCAGTCAGACTACATTTTAGAAATTCCTCCTCCAGCATCAGTGTGGGAGGGAATTAAAATGAGGGCATTTGAAGTTTGTGTTTGTTTTGTTTCGAGGCTGGATTATCTCCATACTTTACAGATACGATAAACACTTAAATAAGGACATTAACAGTGGGAACAGAGGCCAGGTAGGTTTGGAATTTGAGATAATGAGCAATTTGGGGTACCAGAATCACAGGTAGCTGTCAAAGTTCCATTTGGCTCAAGAAGTGAAAGTACATGGGATGTGGAGGAGGGAAAGATGCTGGCGTGTTTGCTTGTTCAATGGTTTGTCTTTTCAAGGCCAAGTTTAGATGTGTACGGTCTCTCTGGAGAAGGGCCCAGGATGAGGGGTATGAATATTGATTGATCAAAAGGCTGAGTACTGAAGAGACTCATTTGGGAAACCCTCTACAGTCAAGTGGGAACTGAAGATGTGAGAGATGGTCTGGAACATTGGCTGGTGAGAAAGGGGGTGGACAGGGCAAAGCCAGGATCCAATGGAAGATAAGGAAAACCCAGAGAGGATAGACTGGGACAGACGGAGAGAGAGGTGAGGATCGACAGTGTGCTCAAGCAACACGGAGTGTCCTAGTGACCAATCGGGGAAATACATTGGCAGCAGCCCGCTTAGACTCTAGAATAATGAAGTGTGAGCAAAATGAGGACTGGGTAGCATAGGAGCTAGGCAGCCACGTTGAACTGTGATGGGGGAGATGCACGTGTACTGAGGCTGCAGAGACGCAGTTTCCTGGTGAAGTGCCTGATTGACAAGGCGGGACCTAGCTTCAACATGCAGCCCTTCAAAGAACTGTTTAATTGGTGCCGGCTCTTTATAGAGTCTTGGTTCCAAGATGGGGGGGGGGGGAGATGGAAGGGGAGAGGAGGAGGGAGGGAGGAAAAGTGGGAGAGGGAGAGGGGGAGAGAGAGAGAGACAGAGAGAGAGAAACAATGCAGCCAACCACTGCACCAACTACTTCCAGTGCCCACCTAGGGCCAAGGCCATTAAGATGTTCATCACTCACAACATTGTAGAGGCCTCTGCCTGCCGTCAAGGGTATTTCCAAAGCAAGTGTCTTTGATGCTTATGTGTTTCCCAAGCTCTGTGTCAAGCTACATTACTGTGTGAGATGTGCCGTTCATAGCAAGATGTAAGGAATTAAAGCTCTAAAGCCCAGGCAGACTGGATACCCACACCTCATTTAGACTCTATTTAGCCTGCTGGTGTTGCCCCTCATCCTCTACCAAAGTCCATGTAAATTCTTGGACTCATGGGACAAGTAAAATGGAAATTGTACTTTTGTTAAAAAAAAAAAAAAAAAAAAAAAAAAAGAAAAGAAAAGAAAAAAATGGATACCTCTTATTGAGTGCAGTGGCACACGCCTGCAATCCTAGAATTTGGGAGGCTCTGACAAGAGGATTCCCAAGTTTTCTAAGCTGGGCTATAGAGTGAAACCTGTCTTATCCACCTACACTTCCAAAAGAAAAAAAAAAGAAAGAAAGAAAGAAAAAGAAAAAAGGAAAATGCATGTGTGTGTGTTTGTGTGTGTGAACTTGAGTGTGTGTATGTGTGCGTGTGAACGCTCTCACATGCATGCTTCTACATAGAAAGAAATGTTGACAAGAGGATTCCCAAGTTTTCTAAGCTGGGCTATAGAGTGAAACCTGTCTCATCCACCTACACTTCCAAAAGAAAAAAAAAAGAAAGAAAGAAAGAAAAAGAAAAAAGGAAAATGCATGTGTGTGTGTTTGTGTGTGTGAACTTGAGTGTGTGTATGTGTGCGTGTGAACGCTCTCACATGCATGCTTCTACATAGAAAGAAATGTTGAACTATATATTAAAAACTCTAAGGGAGTAGAAGGAGAGAATGCAGAACAGAGGATCCTAGTAAGATACAGAGCATGGATTTGCCTTAAGAGGGAAAAACTGTGTTCGCTTCAGAGTGCAGACAAAAGCTTTGGGTGAAGAAATGCCATTGCATTCCTGGGTAGGAGACAGGGAGTTGAGGGTTGCCTATGAGTCACCAACTCCTCTGGGCGATAGCCTGACTCATCTTGTAAGGAAGCATCATCTTGCAGGTTCCTCTACTGCAAACCCTGTTGATAGGAAGAAGCAGGACCTTTCAAGGTGGCTTCTTAGGTCTCTGTAAGGTGATTGGAGGCTGACAGCTGAAGTGTACTTGACCAAGAAGAGGACCTACCCCCACCCCCAGTGAGTCCTGAACACCCCCTTGTTGTGAGCTAACTGACCAAAGATGATGCTCCTCCTGGAGACACTGGAGGGTCAGAAGACTAGCACAGGAGAAAGTGGCTACTGCCTCACAGAGCACTCAGGCCCTGGAGGATGTCAGTCAGGTCTCCGAAGATGATCCCCAGGTGAATGAATTATGAAAGTAAAAAGCTTTTAAAGAAATACATTTAATTCAGCACTCTGCTTACAATTCAGCACTGAGCGTGGCATTTTCCTTTTAGAGAACAAGGCTCACATAGAGATGTAACAGCTGTCCATTGTGTGAAGACTGGGAGGGCGGAGACAATACCACTCCAGTGGGCCTGGGACATGGCCTATGGAGCTAATGGATTAGCCTTGTTCCATTTGGAACTGCTCTGCCACCTACCACCCCTCTTGCTTTCCTATCTCTTTGCCTTTGAGAACAGGGAATTCTATTCTTACTCTCATCTCACATTGTATTTTAGCAGCATGGAATCTGTCTGGTTTCCCAAGTTCAAAGCTAGAAAGAAATTGTGCCTTGGGATGGATTGCTCAAGCCCCACTGCCAGAGTTTTAGGTACATAACCACGAGATACCTCCGACTGCTATCCTCAGCAGCCTTACAAGTTTTAGGGACCTTCATTCAGGCCAACCTGGGATGCATAGCTTTGATGCTGCAAAGAATTTCCGGGTTCATAGAGTAAAACAGCGGGAAGTTTTAGTAAAGATACCATAATATAGGCTAAAACATGAGAGTTTGGCGGCACTCAGAAAGAAACAAAACCGACATAGTTGGTAAGGCTTCCTTCTGACATTGCTGGTTTAGAGGGGGAGGCATGGGAGAAGGTGAAAGGGGGTAAGTGACGTCACCAGCAGCAGACCGTGTTCCCATCACAGCTGTGGTGTCACGGTTTCAGAGCCACCTTCCACATCATCAGCATCTTCCCCCTGGCATGAGTCTTTCTAAAAATGTTTCCACTTTCTCTGCCAGGTCAAAAATCTTAACTAAGTTTATCATTGCAGACTGTTTCTTTGTAACTCATCAGGGAAAAGGAAGCTATGTACTCTTACCCTGTCACATCAGGTTTTCTCCTTCCAATGGGTCTGTTCATTTAGATTTCATTGAATGCACAATTTCTTCTTCTAGGGAAAGCTCTTCATAGGCATCGCGCTAGATGTAATCTCCACTTGCCCCTCCCCCACCCAGGACTAGATCTCCCTTTGGCCAGATCTTTTCTTTTAGGTTCTACACTTGCTCAGGGTGTTTACATTTGCAAAGAGAGAGAAAGTGTGACGCCTTCCCACAAGGAAGTATAGTGTCAGTGGTAGACAGTGAGCTTGCCTACAGGGAGTCACAGGGCCAGGAGGGAGAAAGCAACTTTTCTAAAAGATCTTGAAATCCCTTCACTTTGTCCCTCTGCGTGGGGTGGAACTGTCCTGGATCACGTACATCACTAAGTCGCATGTCACTGGTGTTACAGTCAAATTCTATATGTGTATGGCTTGTCTGGAGCAGCAGTGTGGTGTGATGTAATACATGCTGACTGTGGACTCAGACTGGCCAGGATGTAGCTCATCCAACTCTGTGACCCGGAGGAAGGGCCCTTGTAGTTCTAATCCAACTGACACCAAACCAACTAGCTACAACATACAACCACACATTATTCTCAAGGCTGGCATTTTACAATCCCCTTGTGCCCACTGTGTAGTTGGTTTTATCTGTTCTTCCTACAATGTCTCTTACTCGTTTATATCTTTTGTTCCCAAGCAAGATCTTTTTTTAAGGCCCTCTTCTTGATATCTGCTTTACCTCTTACCACCTCCTATTCTTGTCTTTTCTAAGCCGAGTCCAACAAAATTATTCCTGTGGTAGGAAATCAAAACTTCTGGTTGAGCTTTCAGCTAAACTTTTGAAAGAACAGATTATGCTACATGTGGCAAATACTTCAAAAGGGAATGCATTCTTGGCTGCGGCTGTTGCTGAGTTAGTACATGGCTGCCTCCCATGTTTGGGGCTGATTTTGAGTTGAACACCCTAGAGATCATCATTCAAGCCCTCAGGTTACGGCCAAGCTGAACTTTCACACACTGGATTAGCACTGTTGCCTTGTAGGCAGTCAAGCAGAAAGCTCACCTTTAGGCACATTCCCTGCCCTTTGCCCTAGGAAAAAGCTGAGTTCACAAGTATGCCATCCTTCCCATTGGAAAACCATGCTCTTCATAGGGAACAAGTTTCTCTGTGCTTTTTGCATTTCCCATGGCACCCTGCTATTAAGTGCTATATGGATGTGGACATATCAGTCTGCATTCTAGATGGCTTCGAGAACGTCCGACTCCCCAACAGAAAAGCTGCCTCTGTGTGGGGATGTCCTGTAGCTGAGCTTGCATGGCTGCTGGCTGCTGTGGAAATCCATGCCCTGGGCAGCTCACGGGCCTTTTGATAGAATTTTACAGAATTCTGTCACACTCACCTCAATTATTTTGAACACCTAGAAACTGAAACTTCATTTCTAAATGCTTCTGGGCTCTAGCAATGAAACTGACGGGTGAAACTAGTCAAGCAGTCCAAGCACATGTACAAATGCACAGAAACTGTGTTTTAGCCAGTGCCCTCAGGCACACTAATTTCACAATAGCAGAAGTTACAGTAAGTTTTATACCCAGTGTCTCTCTCTGTCTCATCCTGTCACTTCTTTATATAGAGGATTACTCAATGAGTAGAGAGGTGTGCTTGTGTGCAGAAATGATGACTTGGCAGGACACAGTAGATAGACAGACAGACAGATGGTAAAGAGATAGATGATAAGTAGGTAGATAGATAGATAGATAGATAAATAGACAGACAGATAGATGATTGCGAGAGAGAAAGACAGAGAGAGCACTCTTATTAAAATAAAATGCCTGGGGCAAGGGTATACAAGGGGAATCTCATCAACCAAGGTCTCACATACATTTCTGGAATGAATCTTAGCCCACTGGGTATACTATAACCTGTCCTAGGCTTGTCCTAGACAGCTGCTGCGTTCATGAGCACCTTCTATGAGCATAGTCTTGTTAGAGGCTCTACCTCCCTATATATGAAATCAGATGGTCTTTAGAGCAGTAAATTAGAGTGACATTCATAACCTCTCTAGTACGGGGATCTAAATTGATACACCACCATCAGCTAACAGTCTTTATTTCTGTCTCTACCTACATTCATACAAATAGTCCAGCAAATCTTGCCCTGTCAGCCAAAAATGAAAGGTACAATATACATAAACTAATGTGGGGGTCCATCCCCACCTCTGTTCTTTCCTCAGATTGTCTTCAAAGAGTTTTACACAAACTTCACCTTTAAAGCTAATTCCCCTTCTATAACTAACAGTTTCAAATGTTATACTTTTATTATTTTACTAAAATACAATTTGCATATAGTAAAATAAAAATATTCATTATGCATTTAGATAAAACTTTACAAAATTATATTCTATGGTAGCCTAACCAATGTGTAGAATGTTGTCACCAGCTCCCAAACATTTGTTGACTCCTTCTGCAGTCAGAAACACTTCCCCACAGCTGTGGGTACTGCCATTCTGACCATACCAAAGAGGTGAATCTGACCTGTTCATTCCCTCTATGGAAATAAAATCATACTTCTGGTCTTTGTACCAGGAATTTTTTTCTTGACCTCATTTTTAATGTATCAGGAATTTATTCCATTTATTGCTGAATAATAATCATATATAATTATTTGACAACACATGTGTTCTACAAAACACATCATTAGGCAGTCTTACTACTTGAATAACAGTTCATACATAAATGAAGATGGACTCTGAATTGCTAAACAACAAAGTCTTATGTGATCACAATCACATACATGGCCTAGTGCTGACCTAATACCATTATTCATTCATTCTTTATCCCTCTGATATAATAGAGTTGGCTAATCTTTTCTTGATGACATTTTTCATTGCAAATAAATAAATTTGCTACTATTCTATTAGATTTTTTTTCATGGATAGATGTGTAATGGATTAGTCACAGGGTAAGCATTTTTTTTTTTCCTAGAAATAAACAGCTTTTGGTAGTGGTATACCATTTTTGTATTTCCACCAGAAACCTATTAAGTTTTCAATTATTCCACATGTAGGAAGGTTTGCAATTATGTTTCATTATCTTTCCCATGAATACTGGAATGTTTGTTAGCTAATCAAATTTAGTCCTATGGCAAATAAAGCACACTTTCTGCGTTCCAGTTGAACAATGATGATTCTTATGATTATAGGGTTTTTTTATACTACAAGTACATGATAGATTTTCCTTCCAGAGGTTAAAACAAAAGAATATCAATACAAACCTGAGCTCTTCCAACCAAGTAGAATTTATCTATGAATGCTGTTGTGCACTCTTGAAGGAAAAGGCATTTTTTTTTTCTTGACATTTTATTACTTGATTGCTCATTGAGAGAAGGGTACACTGGGAACACATGCATCCTTTGCCTCTCACCTTACAGTCTGTAAGTTTGTGAGACAGAAGTAGTATCATATTGCTAGGTAGGCATTGGGCTCTGCACAAAAATAGCAGCCATGATAATGGGTTCCCCGGAGGAGATGCTTAGACAGTTTTGCCTAAATTGAAATAGTGTTCCAAGTAGCTCTAGAATTAAAGAGATTCTGCACCTGGAGATGTAATCACTTGAACTGCCTCAGCTCCTCAACACATCTCAAGTATGCATTGGTGCTAGCTAATGAGCACTCTGTTGCCGTGTGCTATTTGCTTCTGGCCTAGGCCACATCAGGTGTTTCATAGCCAGCTCCACTGGGGCCCAATCCAACAGATGCAAGGGGGCAGGACTCAAGAATAACTCCTTGAGAATCTGTTTCATACTTGATTAAGCAGATGCACCCTCTTCTCTACTAAAACTCTTTATGTGTCAGAATGCATTCCAGATTTTCTTTTACTCTGTTCTTTTACAATGGTTGCATTTAAAATTAATTAATGTATCATTTGATCAATGTTGGACTAGTTCACCATAATAATACGTTCGAAATATTTTGAACAAAGATAATTATATATTGTCCTAGTTAGGTTTTTGGCGACACAAGCTGCAGTTGTCTGGAAAGAGGGGACCTCAAACAAAAAGAAAAGGCCTTCTGTATGTTTTAAATATTTTGAACAAAAAAAAAATGATTATATATTGCACTAAATAATGTTTTGTTTATTTGACACAAATTGGAGTCATCTGGAAAAAGAAGCTGGGAAGAGAGAATCTCAACTGGGGATGGGGAGAGTGGTCTCCAGAAGATTAGCCTGTAGGCGAGTGTGTGGGACATTTTCTTGACTATTGATTGACATAAGAGGGCTCAACTCACTATGCACAGTGCTTCCTTGGGCAGGTAAACCACAGGCATAGAAGAATGCAACTGAGCAAGTCATGAGGGAGTAAGCCAGTAAACATTGATGGTCTGTTTCAGCCTCCAGGTCCCTGCCTTCATTTCCCTTCATGGTGGACCATAAGCTGCAAGATGAAATGAAAATTTTCCCACTCAAGTTACTTTTTCTCATGGTGTTTATCACAGGTATAGAAAACCCTAAGACAGAAATTAGTACCAAGGTGTTACTATGACAATCCTGCTAATATTGTTTAAGGAAGGATCATAGACAAAGCTTAGAATTTTAAGCTAAAAACAATCAAAAAAGAAACAGAAGCAAAGGACCAAAAGTACATCAAGTTCTTACAGCTTAACGAGCTTCTCAGTGGGAGCTTGGGAGATAGGAATGCTCAGATAAATGCAGGTGATGGAGGCATGGCTTGTGAAGTTTCAGAAGAATGTTTGTGGGTCCTCCAATGAATCTATCAGAGCTATTCATGTGATACTTTACATTAAGAATAGGTGGTTCCTGATTAGCTGGTATTGCAGAATCAGCTGTGAGAAACAAGATAGTAGCAGCACTGAAGTGAACCTTTTGTTTTACTGGGGTAATTGATGCTGGTTATCTGGGGCTGATGAATCTTCTATGATCAAGAAGAGACAAACATCACTAAGGTGAAGTCTTCTGAGAGTATTTTCTCAGAGTCAGCACACAGAAGTTGTGATGCAGAAAGGGCCAAGGCTGTATCCCATGGCAGCCAAAGTTGGTCATATATAAGAGCCTCCCAGGCGGCATTGGTTTTGAAAGTATGAAGGGGTCATGGAGTAACTGTGGCTTGGCACCAGGTAAGAAGATCAATCTTTAAAGAAAGATTAGGAGGCCATTGGTGAAGGTGCGGTCTGTGGAGACTCCAGCATACTGGAGATTTCAGAACTACAGGGCGACTACCAAGTGTTATAGAATGGAGCTGGCTAGAGTCTGGGAAAGGAACTATGTGTGTGCTATAAATGGGAGAACCTGAGAAGGAGAATTATCTAAGCCCTGTGAGGACCTGAACATTGTGTGTGAATTCCACATGCAGGACATTGAGCTAGGGGTTCAATTTACACTGCTGGAGTTCAGTTTAGCTTTCATTTCATGTCCGTGTTCTGGTCCTTCTCTTATCGGATAAGAAGCATGGAGTGTATTTTTGTACCTAATAGGAGCCAACAATTAGAAGATTTGGTGATTTTAGAGAGATTTGGGATATTTTAAAGACTTTTGAAGACTGGAACTTTTAAAAGTTAGAATATGTTTCTATTGTGATATTGATACTAAAGTGATACTTTTTTATACTGGTTACATTAACTATTAAGTAAATGTATCATTTGATCAGTATGTATCCTGGCTAGTCCACCATAATAATATATTTTATTTATTTTTTTAGGGGGGAAAGGATGATTTTATATGGTAATTATTAGATAACTTTATCAAATGTACTTCAAATAACCAATCTCAATCTTAATGTTTATCTTCATTAGATTGAATTACTTATCTCTATATTAATACATGAATTGAATTTGCATTTGCATGTACATAATTACAATCTTCATAACTAACCAAACTTGGAAACTAAAACTACAAAATCCTGTAAGCCAGGTTGATCATCTCCAAACAGTCTAAAAGGAATGAGCTATCCATTATCTTTCTCTAGACTCTAAGAAAGGAAACTTTTATAATAAATGAGAAGTGGTTGGAATCTGGGTTTTATACCTCTCTGAACTCAGCAGGCACTTTACCCAGAGGTCTCACCAGCAGCCAAAATCACAAGTACTAACTGTACTATGATTTTCATTCTTCCTTTGTTACATAGTTTCCAAATCACATTATGATCATACCAAAATATAGAAATATATGGGTTATTGGTCCACTCCCTCAGAGTTGCCGGACCATCTAAGGTATCAGTATTCTCTGAAAAACAAAGTCTATAAAATTTCTTTTAGGAAAGTTATGAATATGAATAAAGTAGTAAACAGGAAACTCCTTTAACTAATATTAAGGCAAGGGCACAATATTTGTTATTGCTTAGAATGAGAAAAACTCAAATGAATGATTCAATAAGCTATAGTCTACATCTAAATGGGTAAGTGATGTGTACATTGTTTCTCTCTGAGTGCTTTATATTTCACTTAAATGGATAAATAAGATAAAATGTATAGACAGAAAATGATACAGTGATAATTGAAAAGTTGAGGGCAGAAGCCAAGTAGAAAAAGTGGAAAAGAGTTGGTGGGAGCAAACACCAGACAAATGAGGTCAAACATGCTAACAAAACTTTGCAGTAACAAATTTCACTAAAATACTCGTCAAAGGTGACACTCGGAGACTGCAGAAATTAAAGAACAATGTCACTTTTCTTTTCAACTATGTCTGATGTTGACACAGTCTGTCCCTATTTGACATTCAGACCTGTATATTCTAGATCACTTCCAGCCTTGGCCCAGAGTCTTTCTCTTGAATGCTCTGCATGCCGCAGGCGTTTTTCATCTGCGTCTGCCTGTTATGTCTGAGACTCATCTGTTCTTTGGACTGTCACCCCAGTTCAGCCCACCAAGCACACACCTCGTGGAGGCCATGAATCCTGGAGTGAGAACCTCGACTGATTTTAACAATCGGTGACTGCTCATCAGGGATAATACCACCACTGTACCGTAAGAGGGAACTCCGATCGGGTCTCTGATTCCAGTCTACTCTGCACTTCTCCACCTAGAGATGGGACCAATAGACAAAGCCACAAAACTGCCTATCCCTAAACAGGTCCATTTAAAGTGACGCCGTCATTGAAGTAAATACTGTGATCTTTTTAAAAGGCTTATTTATGGCTTTTGAATAAGATTTTATTTACCAAATTTCAGTAATATGATGTTCCTGGCCACAAATAATACTGAAGAATATCCTCGAAGATATTCTTAGTAAAGATATCTTAGTAAGGAAGAATATCCTTACTCACTGCCTAGTGAAGAATGTCAAGCATGACCCTTCACAAAGAAAAGAATGACCTGCTTCTGTTGTCGATTTTGTGGAGGCTGGGTCACCCACTAACTGTTGTTCTGTCTTCTACCTATCCATGCTTAAAACGGGACAGGCGCCAGAATTAAGACCTTTGTTTTGTGTAAAACCACCTTCAAAATGAAAGATAAGGGATAGGTAGCATCCAGAGAGCACTACCACAAGGTTGAACAGTTAGTCTGAAAACTAAATGAAAGCATGGCACAGCGGAAAGCAATCCACAGTTGCCAGTGATAATAAGGACTGAGGCTGGCTTGCTTACTCCAAAAAGCTTGCATCTTAGGCAACAGGTTTGCTATTCGAATTAACTTAATCTTGACAAATGCCACTTTCTGTTTATTTTTACTCACACCTCCTATTCCCCTTCTTCAATCTCCACCTGTGTTCTAAGACCCCAGCATCAACTGTATGGATGTGAAGCAGTTAGGCCACATATCATTTCAACTAATCTACTTAATTACACAGCTCTCCCCCAAGCCATACAGTAACTAGAGAGACAGCATATTTGCTTAGTGAATCTGAGTGAATGGCAAAACTTGATCAACCAGCTTTTGTTCTGCTCAGCAAACCCCACCCTGCTCCCAGCTTCTGTGTCCCTGTCCTTTATGAAGTCCCACGGGGTAGGGTGGTGTGTTGCAAACACTGAAAAATTAAGAATTTGTATTTCTTCCTCTCTGCCTTGTCTTCAGGTAATCTTTAATATGTATAAAACTTGTACACATTAAGCTTATATATGTACATAATACATATTATGTTATAAATAAAACCTATACACATGTCCCAATAACATTTTTATCCCCTTTCCTTTTTTTCTCTCTTCTGGTCTGTCATTTACGTTTCTTATTCTTCTCCAGTGTAACCCACCCTCACACTTGACTGCGAACCTGGTGAAATGTGACCTTTGTTCCATTATTTAACTAAAGTTATTCCTTCTTTACTCCTAAGTTGCTGTGTACAGAGAACATTTCTCAGTTGACTCTGGAAGTGATTTTGGTCTTCGTATGGCTGACTACTTCTTGCTTCTCAAAGTTATACTGA